>NC_056416.1:9495628-10845595 GCF_905147365.1 Aricia agestis | reverse complement strand
CATTTTCCAAGTCTTGAAAATATATAGGGGTTTGAGTTATGAAAATATGGAACTCTATTTTTCATGCTTTTTGTGAAAGTTTTTGTGGGGTGCACTTAACGTTCCTTTAAACTGGCAGTTTCGATGGCATTTCAATCCCATAAAGTTAATTTACCTAGCGGAATAGAGCAACAATCTCGAGCTGTCAAACGAAACCGAAATTGGTTTCATCTGTGTGTAAAAATATGTGTACGTATACACTTACACAAGCATGATTGAACATGATTTCTATGAGACTAAATTGTCAACGTGCGGCACGTGCCGACTGGACGTCAAAAAAAGAGTGCTGATGGCATGTATCACACGTCTCTTTTTACCACGCAGTGTTACTGATAGTGACATCTCTCTTGCTCAGGCCTTTGTTTCTCTATTCCGCTAGGTATATTAACTTTATGTTCAATACAAATACCAGAAAATGTTATATTAGGGTATACATTTCCAAGTATGGAGACATGTGGGACGTCTATACCATCTTAATCTAACACGCTCGAGTAACTTGCGAAAACGCAGCTTGGGCTCCCCTACTAAGAAAGTTTCTCCTATATGTTATTAACGACATAATAAGAGATTGATTAATGTTGACGCTGCTTATTGTTCTGAGTTAACTAATCGTATGAGGCATACCTTTTTTGCAAACCACAATACAGTTAATTGGCTAACGGGATTTTAGAAATCCTTAGCCAAAATTATAATATATTTAAGTAGTTTTATTGGTTAATTTAAGATAATATGCGTCTCGAAAGTTGCAAATAGTGAGTAGAAATACCGAAAAGTAAAGACAGTTTTTTATCACCATAAATTTTACTTTAGTTAAATGTACCGACTACCGAGGGGTCAGGGGTTCCTACCAATGGTAAAGGCCCATACGAACGAAGTTGTGAGTAAATCTATTAGAAAATTAGAAGGTACGGCTGTCCTACGAGGAAGGGTGGGCTCTTAATAGCCACTTCTACGCTGGAAAAAATGGACCCTTAACATGTTAGAACTATTACATAGTTCCAATTGAGAAAAACAAAAAGCGAAAGCTCTGTCTGTCTGTCTATTACTTTTTCACGCCTAAGCCGCTGAACTTCATACGTGGGAGAGCCATGCTTCGGCACGAATGGGCCGGCTCGACCGGAGAAATACCACGTTCTCACAGAAAACCGGCGTGAAACAGCGCTTGCGCTGTGTTTCGCCGAGTGAGTGAGTTTACCGGAGGCCCAATCCCCTATTCCCTTTCCTACCCTCCCCTATTCCCTTCCCTTCCCATCCTTACCCTCCCCTATTACCCTATTCCCTCTTCAAAGGCCGGCAACGCACCTGCAGCTCTTCTGATGCTGCGAGTGTCCATGGGCGACGGAAGTTGCTTTCCATCAGGTGACCCGTTTGCTCGTTTGCCCCCTTATTTCATAAAAAAAAAAACTGATTTTGCTGAAATTGGGTATGGAGATACGTTAAGTCTTGGGAAAGGACATATTATGATACTTTTATCCCGGATAAAAATTATATTTTATGATACTTATTATGGTGATGATAAAAGAATTTTATCTGAGTTGCGGGCGTCATTTCGTACTTAATATTTGCTTACTGAACATAGCTAGGCAACATCGCTAACACAGTATAATCCAGGACAGAAAGTAATTAAAGTCAAAAAGTACGTTTCAAACGGGACGCTTCATGCCGGAGATTACAGAACTGAGCTAATTCCTAGCTTTCATTTCGTTAGCAATGGCCGTTTTCTAATTAACACAGCTCGCTCGCAGGAACTAAATATCACGTGATGTCAGATGAAATTAAATGGATAAAGCCTGCATGGTAGCACAGAGGTACGTTTCATACACAGAATGTACAATTTAGAACGAAACACGCAGTTCCAACTAGAGCGAACTGTAATAAGCTGCAAAATATAACAATACTATTGTCTTCGGCTAAATAAAACAATACCCTTGCAGTTTGTAATGAAAATAGAGATAGTTTAAGTCAGCCATTCCCAAAGTGGGCGATAACGTACCCTTGTGGGCGCTGAAGGCCTAAAGGGCGGTGTGGGACCCAGAAAAAAATGGGGGCGAGGCTTGGGGGGTGACTTATTTCATCTGGAAGCATTTTAAATTGAAACAATGGGGGCGTTAAAACATAATTTGTTCTCAAAGTGGGCAGTAGAAAAAATAAGTTTGGGAAACCCTGGTTTAAGTTGTTCTGTTTGTTGAATATATTAATATATGTAGTTTAATTAGGACATGATTTTTATTAAATGTTTTTTACTATTGTAGTAGGTCAGAAAAATCTTTGAATTCTTATGCGCGAAAGAAACAGCGGGCAACACCTTGTATAGCTTGTCTACAGATGTCTTGTGTTTAATATGTCTACAGATATCTAAAGCTTGTATAATAATAATTAATCTGTCTATTGAACGTCTATCTAGAATCTAGAATGTTCCAATATTTCGTCACAGAATTGCAGCTAGGTCGATCG
The DNA here is from genome assembly GCF_905147365.1 of Aricia agestis. Classification (NCBI taxonomy): domain Eukaryota; kingdom Metazoa; phylum Arthropoda; class Insecta; order Lepidoptera; family Lycaenidae; genus Aricia; species Aricia agestis. The sequence goes on along the minus strand of NC_056416.1, from coordinate 10,843,102 downwards.
CAATTCATAACCGTTCAATACAAACTGTTCACTTGAACTTGGTAATAACTTCGACCGATGTCAAGGTGAATAGCAAATCAATCGAGACTTTGTCATAAATGGAGGAGCTGGCGAATAAAACCGGACAAGTCCACCAGAGTACAAAAGTATATTATATTTTTTTCGAATCGTCTTCTCTTGACCCATCTGCGTCAATTCCTGTTAATTATTTCAATCGAATCCGGTTAAAAAGGCTTTAAAAAGGCCATTTTCAAACAAAACCGGATTAGTTCAGTATTAGTAGAAGTAGTTGATACTAGTTTTAACTACTGTGTAAATTTTTTTCTCGCGGACTCATCCGGTTTTGTTCGCCAGCTTCTCAATGATGAAACTTAAAATGAAGTAATATATTGAGTAGAGACTGAAAAGCCGTTTGACGACATAGTAGCAAGATGTATAAAATACTTTCTTCATATGAAAGTAAGTCCTATAATTACTACTAGTACCATCGTACTATTAGATCAACAATGAAAACTAATGTTATAAAAATGTTTCTTTTTGTTTGTCTGTAATACTTTGACGCTTGAATGAGCCGATTTTGAGAAAATTTCGTATTAGCTGCAAGCAACATCAAGAATTAGAATATCCATACCATGACAACTTCTGTGGCTCAGTTGGTGGGCTGTTGGCAGCTCAAGCCGGGGGTCGCGGGTTGGAATCCCGCCGACGGAACAAAAAGTTTTCAAAGTTCATGGATGTGTATTAAATATGTGTATTATAATATAATAAAATCTTAAATATATCTATAGTATAAAAGTATTAAATATATTTCCGTTGTCTGGTACCCGTTACACAAGTCCTTCAGGTACTTAGCACGGGGCCAGACTGACGTGGTGTGAAGCGTCCAAAGATATAATACCACATAGATAATAGTACAAGGTAATATTATGAAAAATTATTAATATTATGAAAGCCTCCTTCACGCCCAAACCGTTGATTTGGCTAAAATTTAGCACAGAGATAATATCTTTGAGTTCCGAAAAAGGATAAAGGATAGTTTTTATCCCAACAAAAATGCTAACGCGCAAAACCAGCGCATTTGGATTGCAATTAACATCAAGTAGGTTCCAAATTATAATATTTTGCAGTAAAATAATTATACAAAATGCTCACGACCAGACTCACGTATAACTCGCGGTTGAAGCTGGAATTAACGTTTGTGTATTTAACTCGAAACTTTGAAATGGCCCGATAACATTACCGGAATGCGAGTGATTTTAAGCAGAAGCACCAGTACCCGCATTGCACAATTTATTTAATTTATAGCCAGGAAACTGAGGAGAGGGACTGACTAATAAACTAAATCGTTTCTCAATGAATACTGGAAACTTGATTCTGGTCGATATTCGTATAATGTACACTAGCTATTTGACCAAGCTTCGCTCAGTATTCGATAAAACACGAATTAAATGACATTTTCTAAAAATGATTCCTAGCTAGATCGATTTATCGCCCCTGAAACTAAATTTCATGAAAATTGTTGGAGTCGATTCCGAGATTCCAATTATATATAAGTATAATATATACAAGAATTGCTCGTTTAAGGCCTAATTTCACCAACGTCTGTTAGTGTTAACAGCTTGTTAAAATATCATGTCTTCTCTTTCATTCATATTAAAAGCGAAAGAGGTAACGTGATACTAATTCGAGCATTAACTTTAATAGTCGTTGGTGAAATTGGGCCTAAAGATATAAGATATAATGTATAATATTACTTTAACATTAGGCAATAATATTGAACAATTTATTTGACAAAAAGATTGAAAGGCGGGCGCATATTAACCCTAGACGGTCAACAATATTGCACAAACGTGATATTGCACAATAAAGTTGATCGTCTAGGGGCCCGCTTTTACGGGTTCGTTTGCTTTCTAGCCAAAAATAATATCTGGCGAATACTTGTTAATTAATAAAGAACGATGATTCATTAAATTATTTACAAACTAATACAAATGTCTACCGCCCCAACTATTGCTAAAATTAAATTAGCCATACTTGAATTACAGTTTATTTCAATGGGTAGCTAATGGCGTTTTAGCTCAAGAGACGGCGTAAAAAAAACAAATTGACTCTGAGTCGGAATCGATATATAAATAAATGGAGGGTAAAAGGCCACCCTACGTCCTCGAGGACTAGTATTGCGTCACGATCCTTTACAATTTCAAGAGCTTAGGCATTTACCGATAAGAGCAAAGAGAGCATTTCTATAAGTACTATTGTGCTTGGATTTGTGGGTAGGATATATTATTCTGGTTGTTGTATGAATATGCAGTAGAATATCTTTAGTGTCTAAACACACTATGCCGAATTTCCGCGGCGGAAATTCCGCATGATTACGTCAGCGCTCAGCAATGTCAAACGCATACAATACGCGACGGAATTTCGGCATGGCGTGTCATCGATAATTTAAAATACATTGCAGGCGGAATCAAGGCGAACTTCTGCCGCGGAAATTCGGCATAGTATGTTAATCTTTATAATAGACCACCCCAATCAAGTGCAAGCACTCATTAGCGTGACAGCGTGTTTTCAAATAACTTGCAGCAGCAAAATCACGTGAATCACGTCACGTGCGTGTAAAAAATATCTTTACACGATTTTCAAGAACACGACGGAGTTACGCTACTGTGTATATTTCTTTTGTATATGGTTTTAGCAGTTAAATCCTCTTTTTCATCGCAATCCCAACGATAACCACTGTAATAAGAGTTTCAATAAAAACATTCAAACATTAAGCTGATGATGGCAAAATCCCGTAAGTTAATTTACGTATTTTGTGTGGGTTCCCGAATCTCGTGTAAAAAGTCAAAGGGGATGCTCCCCCGTGGCGCCGACTGTATGTGGGACGACGGGACACCCCATCTTGTGGAGACAAACTATCGGATTAAAGAATAAAGATACATTTTTAGTGCGCGTTGAGTATGTTTACAGTATACAGTATGCTAGAAATACTTTTATACTTACTTAATTACTTTTTGTGTGACATTTTGCGTGTGCGTTGAACTTGAGAGTTGAGACACCATAAATAGTAAATACCTTTATACTTAGTTTTTGTGTAATATCGATTATTATTTTGATAACTCTACCTTAGATTACTAAATACAGTTTTCATACTCTACATTCAGTTTAGTATAATAACTAGAATAATAAGTACGTTTTTTTTTGACGAAATTTAATACATAAAATGTAAATTGTGAAGGTAACTCGTAACTATTACGTTTTAATCAAGGGGAAAGCCTATAATTATTTTGTAGTTACGGTATCACAATTTTTATTTCGAAAATACGTCACCAAGGGACTTGTAAGAAGTTATGTAAGTTATGTTGTAAATTGTAATGTGCGCATTTGCAATTAAGCGCATTTACTTATGACTCAGAATATTAAAAACCTTTTTCTGTCGTCGACGGAATTCGAACCCGTGATCTGTTTGAGAACAAGCACTCAACCACTGAGCCTCAGAGGTATTTTAATATTATGTTACGTAACTAAATGACCGATGAACTCCGACTCATTAGTTCATTATAAACATTACAAATTACAATGCTCCATCAAACCGCTGCCGAGGTTCGTGTGATGGTATCAGATTTGTATCGGGTTGCCACCGGGCTACACGTTTGTGGCTTCGTGTGCACGTTAGGGCTGTCGCCTGTCCAAAACTTATAATAACGAAAATTTTATCAACAGAATATACAACTGACTCTACCAATAATTATAAAAAAACTCCAAAAGTATACCATAAGGTGCTTGCCTTATGGTATACTTTTGGAGTTTTTTTTAGAAAGAGTGATTGTTTGGACACTTTACAAGAAATGTATATTCGTAATTAATGCTGCATTAAAATACTATTCCTAGATATTTTATCGTATACCTAATTGCATAATATTGGAATTTTAACATACATAAAGATAACTTTCACATTTGCACCCTTATTACACATTACATATCTGGCATACTCATGCGACTACAGGCTCTCCATAAAAGAAGTAGACAGTAGAGTTTAATAGCTCTATTATTCTTAATACCAACCATCTGCATTTTAGGGATATCCAATAAAAATAAATAATAATAATAATAGCTCCGACACCGGTTTCAGTGACGGTGGCCGGTTTCATTGAAACCAGGCCAGCTACGCAGGAGTAATTTTATAGTGCCCAAGTGTGTGCGCAGTACACAAGAGCACTCTCTATTCCTTTACTCTCATAACCCAGTGGGACAGAAGACCGACACGACCGGCGAGAGATCAGGCGCAGCACCGACTTTTTACATGCCCATCCGACGCATGGATCATCTTACTTGTCAGACAATCAGGTGATCAGCCTGCATTGTCCTAACCAAACTTGGAAATAACATGTTTCCAACGCGGGAATCGAACCCACGACCTCCGAGTCAAAAGCCGCGCTCTGTACCACTAGACCACGGAGGTGTATAAAAATAATAAATAATAATAATCTAAGTAGCGACACCTGCGACAGTAATGAAATTACGAGCATATTGTGACAACCCTGTAAATGTCGATACTACATAACTATTATAATAATTGATTATATTATTGTGTATATTTGTTTCGATTCCCGCATTAATGATTTCTTTTGTTTTGTTGTTCCAATTACTGTTTCGTACGTACATAGGATTATTTTAGATTTTTTTATCTTGATTATTATTATTAGCATTGTTGTAGCACTTGTAGCTTTAGCCAGAATAAAGTAGATTTTTTATTTTTCTGATTGGATTTTTGAAATTCTTTTTTTTTATAATTGCAGCCTTGGGCCGGAAGAAAATCAATTTTAGTAGTCCAATTTTTTAAATCTAAGGTGGCGCTTGCAATGGGCATTGTCCGAAAAAAATCACATGTACTTTTTATATTTTTTTTCGTTAAAATAGGGTATTTTAGGAATATAAATTAAATAATTTTGAAATTCATTGGCTAGTTTTTTCTCAATAAATTTTTAAAGTTTCGCTCTGACGTCATCATCGGCCGCCAATTGACCTCTGCATATGTTTTAAATTTCCTTTCAATCTTATTTATAATGGCTGGTTCGTCAAATGCAAGTTCTCATTATGTGAAAGCTGATACGAGAAGCTTACCAAAAGTTCGAAACGTAATGTTGGTCGAATTTATTGCTAATTTAACGCCATTGAAGGTCAAAGGTTAAACGTAATTGTTCAAAAATATAAGTAACTAATGGGTATTTTTTTCGTTTATATACAGAAAAACGATCACTGACCTTATTCCTCGAAATGTTTTTGTAATGAGCAAAATAAAAAAAATGGACAATCCCCATCACCAAAATTAGCTTGTTTGTACCCGGAAGAGATTCGGATCAATATTGCCAGCCGAAAATAAACGGAACAATTGCTGAATCGCTTAAAATGCTTTCCATGTCCACACGTCCGGAGCGGCGGGCGGTGGTCAGCGGAAGTGATAAGGCCAGCGCACACTTGTCATATCCAATTTGCCGTTCTTCCCGGAATCACAACGGATTTGCATTATTCCGGATATAGGGGAATGTTTTTTTGGTAAGAGGAATTCAAGTCATTGCTTTGGGAAGCAGAGAGGCCAAAACTCAAGAGGCCACTTGTTAAAAAAAAGTATGAAAAGACTTTCTGAAAAGAGGGATCACCGAAGCCACTTGTAAATTCCCAAAATAAAAATGAAATTTTTTTGGTGGCTGATACAATACTCATTATATTATTATTTTAGCGTTAACATAACGTTTACCATAACTACAAATGTAGACCAAGTTTAACACTGATAAAAAAAGTTATCTGGCTTAGTTTCAAAGTGGATAAACGTCACACCCAATCAGTGAAATGTACAAAGAAACCAGTTTAACTACACCCACCACATCGTAGGTATGTCTAGACCAGCTATGCTCAACCTGCGGCCCGCCGAGATTTCTTTAGGGGCTCGCGTGAAGTTAGCCCATTTTGAATTTCACGCCCACCGGCAAAATAGTGCAAAGTCGTCGTATAAGTTATGAATTTTTTCGGCGTTTTTAAATCGCAAATTTTAAAGAAAGTTAATTTTTAACACTAAAAAAATTTTGGTTACCTATAGCCCGCGACGCGACGGCCGACGACGCCAAGACCAAATTTGTGGCCCGTATAAAAAGGTTGACTACCACTGGTCTAGACGAATTTAAACGAGATAAGTACACCATCCCTTAGCTTTATCTTATTTTTCAAACGAAAATAAAAGAGCGACGGCGACAAATATCATTAATTTTGGAAGCAGGATGTGTCATGGGGGCAAGATGGAAGATTCGAAAGGAATTTATTAAAATAATTAATATTAATCCAGGAAATATGAACACTCTCGATTTCCTCTGTTTGATGTGGACCGCTATTCTACACATTATAATAAACGACTACTTTGTACGACTACATTATAATACGACGACTTTGCACTATTTTGCCGGTGGGCGTGAAATTCAAAATGGGCTAATTTCACGCGAGCCCCTAAAGAAATCTCGGCGGGCCGCAGGTTGAGCATAGCTGGTCTAGACAATAGAATGGACACAATATAACGTGACTTATTTAGGCCTATATCAAATTATAACATACTGAAAGAAACCTAAAGTACATATTTTTACGTCCTCAACCTAAATAACAGCCACTTATAATTAAGTCTAGACATGTTTCATAATTAAAGCCATATTGGAGATATATTAATTTTAATTTCGACGCGCGACGAATCTCAACTCCCAGCTGGTATGACGCAAGCTCAGTCTGAGAAAATATCCCACTTACTAATTAATAGGTCATCCGCCGTTTTATATTAATTGCTTTGATTGTTTTATATTTATTCTGTCATTTATAAATGAAAGATAACTTTATTAAAAAGATATATTTTACTGCAGACGTCTGGCATGTGAATAGCGACGCTGCTATTATGTCGGGATTGAATTTCATGGCATTCGATAGCATTACTCATTCAGAAGTCTTTGAAGAGTCTGCGAGAATAATGTAAAGAATCAAAGCTATTTTCCAGAATATTGACAATTATGTAATACAATATCTAACAGATAACAGAATAAGGGAATAAAATATTAGGGTACAGCGTAGGGTACAGCGTACAGCTTTTATGTAGTATTACTTTTTAAGGGGGGGTCGTAAAAGTAATTGTGACTCAGCGAAACAGACCCCGCCAAATGACTGCTCCAGATGTCATCTTGTGGACCACAATGTTCTGTTTTTGGGACTTCTCGGAAATATAAATATAGCACTTTCCCTGCTTACTGTATCTTCCGTATTGCAACAATAATCCATCCTTATTAATACAATTTATCTGAAAGTGTGTTTAAATGTCTGTTAGTTCTTCTTGGATGATACCCGAGTCCCGAAAAAAATACTTAAGATATTTTATCCCGAGGAAAAACGTATATTTGTAAAATTTGATAATTAAATAAAAAATGTACTTTACATTCTCGCGTTGTTCCTGCGCGTTCTCGCGTTTAAAAACAAATTCCTGCGATACGAAGTTGCGGGCAACAATTAGTAACGACATAAATTACTGCAATATTTTGAATTGATCTTTAATTATATTGATATTAATGGATTTGTTAAAAATAATAGTAAATATATTACAACTCGAGGCTGACGGCGACCATTGTTTGTACGACGGAATAGCGATGGACGTTGATATGGTGCCATACTCATTTAGTCACATCCATAAAATAATATGGGCGAAATACTTTATTTAGCAAAACAACGTGTGACAGGACAGCTAGTATTATAATATATCGGTCGGTAAGTTCGGGTCGAGCAATCGATAAATAGTCAAGTCTAAACTAATTTCTGTGGCTTTAGGGTTGACCAATTTCAACCCTCGTAGGGACGGATTATAAAACAAGTCGCTGTTTAACCCTTTATAGGGATTAACAAACCAGGGCTTGCCGAGAAGTCTTAGAGACATCTTGAAACTAAAGTTTTCATTAAGTTCTGACCTAAATTTGGTCGTTAGGCACCGAAACTTTTGAAGATTTCGGTACAATAAACCTTAAAAATCCGTACAAATTGAAAACATTGCTTTCTTTAGAAGTATTTAAATTTTATATAAAAATTTAAAAAGGAATCAGAATTGAATGAACTGAAATTCATTCTGCTCAGCGGGGCTAAAATGGTCGCTTTGAAGAATCATGATATGAATCATAATATGATTCATTTTTCTAAAATCGCAAAATGCAACTCTGCTTGCAATTCATTTCTGTATTTTTGTACTGATTTGACATTTGTCAGTTTGACAGTTTTGACAATTCATTTGCTGAATTGATTGAGAGGAATAGCTAAATGTGACCATTTTACCCCGCAGGAACAGTAATTAGTCATCGTTAAAAATATTGCGAACAGATAGGTATTAATTGATCTGAATTAAGGAACTGAATGAACGTGGGATCTGTAATTGAATGAAAGGAAGTAGCTTATTACTTAATAGCTCTCTATCTTGTGTTAATTCGATTATCATTCGTTCATTCTTAAATTTTCACTTCCGCATGTTTTAATGGAAACAAACATTTGTTTTTCAATTGAACGATAAAAAGTAAACGAAAGGTTACCCAAAGCAAATTCAATGATTACTTCATTTCTTTCGTCCCTTTTAAAATTAAATGAAAACATGAAACGAAATTTGATATTACAAGATAACGAAGGGGTGAATTTTTATTTCGAATTGTGGTTGTACGGCTTTATAAAAATCATTTTTTTAAAACAAGACCGAATGAGAGGGACAACCTGTATGGAGGTATGTGAACAAAAGAACGAACTGGTTACATCTTTGTCTCTGGACAAGTTTACATCGCAGATTTTAAGAGCTTTGAATATTTTCCAATTAACACCACCAATTAACAGCTAATACAAAATATTTCTAAAACTAGTTCAACTTAACAAAAGTATAAATTATTGACTGGTTAAGTAAGTTACTCAACTTGTCAAAAAAAAGTAACATAACATAATTATATTAGCATGTATAAGTACGGTAGAAAACCTCCTCCTTCTTGGAAGTCGGTTGAAAATCCTCGGAAACCAGGCATAAGTATACCGCATTTCTAGATATTATAGTATTACATTTTCTAGAACATCAGCCTAGAGTTTGTAGAGCATGTTGGATACTCAGAGAAATATTTATTTTAACTTAAACATTCCCTTTACTTCCCTCGCATCCAAGTTGTGAACGTTCGCGTTTGTTTGGATGTGAGTTATCTAAGCACTCTGAAATTCTGAAGCTAATTTGTCTAGTTGCCGTTAAGGGAGATATATTTAACCCGCAATAGAGTAGTTTAATATGATGTAAAAGTAACCTGGCTTAAAAGTGTACAATTTATTCCATACTAATGTTATAAATGCAAAAGTGTGTCTATCTATCAGTCTGTTACTACCTGTTACAGCTGAACCGATTTTCCTTCATTGGAGTCCAGGGAAAGGACATGGGATACTTTTTATCCCGGAAAATACTACTTCAACTATAACTACTGAAATTTCAAAATCTTTTACTTTTTTTTAAATGAGATAAGGGGGCAAACAAGCAAACGGGTCACCTGATGGAAAGCAACTTCCGTCGCCCATGGACACTCGCAGCATCAGAAGAGCTGCAGGTTTGTTGCCGGCCTTTTAAGAGGGAATAGGGTAATAGGGGAGGGTAGAGATGGAAAGGGAATAGGGGAGGGTAGGGAAGGGAATAGGGTATGGGATTGGGCCTCCGGTAAACTCACTCACTCGGCGAAACACAGCGCAAGCGCTGTTTCACGCCGGTTTTCTGTGAGAACGGTGTATTTCTCCGGTCGAGCCGGCCCATTCGTGCCGATTCGTGCCGAAGAATGGCTCTCCCACGTCTATTTATTTATCATTATTTATCTTAATTTGCAAAAATAATTTCAACAACGACTAATTTACATCAAAGTGTGCATCATTTAACAAAACAAACATTAACAGTGTGTATTAGATCGACATCACACGGTCCAATCGAGCACATGGTGCACTATAAATCTCTTGTCACATAGGGCATGTCATAAAAAGGTCTGTGTGTCAAAATATGGGGGCTCAGGGTTGTCGCACTCCGAGCCCCGAGTCCCGACGCGACGCGACGCCACGAGATAATGAAAAAGAGATTTACGATAGAAAGTAATCAAATTTTATGACTGTCCATACACAACCCCTATTCTTCTTTTTAAATACTTTTCATCGATATAGAAACACGGCGCCCGGCCCGCTGACCTACTTTTTCTAAAAACAATACCAAGATATTTCAATGAAGCCACAAATAAAGGTTGCCTACAATGAGGCTTGATTTTTAATTACAAATGATCGGGATGGATGGAAATAGGCCTCATTTTTAAAAGGCAATCTTTTGTGTTGTGTAACTTTTTAATTTTCCTAAAATTGTTATTAAGCTGAGGTAATATTTTAAGAGAATTAAACCAGATTACGTAATTCTGAAGAAAATTATTGCATGATTCAAAAAGTGTGTTGTTTATTGATAATTATTTTCTAAAAACGATACAATTTGTATGTAAGGAGAGTTAAATTTATAAAAAAACTAGCTGTCCCGGCAAAGGTTGTTTTGCCGTATAAAGTATTACGACTTTCGCCCATATTATTTTATTGACTAAATAAGTATATTATATGTCACCATGGCAACGTCCAGCGCTATCCCGTCAGTCGTCACACGATGGTCGCCGTCAGTCTCGAGTCGTACGTAATAATTTATCCAACAAATGCACTTATCAATACATATAAAAAGTAGATGTTGTCGGATTCTCATCCCTAGCCGATATGCTCGCTAAGATTCACGAAAATCGGTCGAGCCGTTTCAGAGGAGTTCAACCACGCACCCAGTGGGCCGTGACACGAGAATTTTATATATTAGATAGATGGTATTAACACTCGCTTTTGAAAGTTTTAATCAACATCTGACTAGATTCTTGACTAGTCTACAAGTTACAACCTCATGACATTTTATCAAATTATTACAATTAAGCATAAAATTAAATACCCAAAACGAATTAAGAAACTTATAATGGCAAGGAAGTTTTGACACAATGACAGTTTCAGCGCAAAACAAACGATGGGCGTTTTTGCTGTGAAAATGTTCAAAATGGGCGGCGCGGTTGACAGCTTGAATTTATGAAACCGGAGTCCCCGAAGACACTGCGAAATTTAAATACAAATCCAACTTCGCGCGAGAAATGTAAGTTTCTTTCGCTCGAGGCAGTATTTCCGTGAAGTTTCGTCATATGGTGGTGTAATAACAAGTGCACCCCCCACCCCTTACCACCCCCTTCTTTGACCCAATTACACATGCCTTAATACCTTATTACTCGCAAATTTCAAGAAAGCAAGTAATTAGCCAAGTAAGAATATCATAAAAGTATGTAATAAGTTGACAGTTGCTGTACGAAAACTTAAAGAAGACTAGTACAACTTTTGTATACTTACCTACCGAAACGCGAATAAATAATAATATGTGAAATATTTTGGTAGAGAATGAAAAAACTATTATCTTAATTTTAAATGAATGCAGCGGAAAGAATACTTAATAAAGTTTTATTCGACAGGTGCGACAGAAAAATTAGAAAATCAAAAATATTTGGGGTTAGAAATAATATTATGCACCTTAAGCGCCATGTCACCAACTAATTCTATGCATGTCACCATGTCACTTATTAAGATGAAGAACCGTTAAGTTAGAAGAAAACTAGCTTATTTATTAGTAACACATACCAATCATTATAATAACTTAACGGTTACTTATTAGTACCTGTATTTCTCTCAGTAAGTTATTACTGGGGCGAGAAATTCTTAGAAACTGAAACGTGTAGGACCCTCTTAGAGACGAGACTAATTTCTCGCTTACCGTTACTTGTAAAGACACATTTATCTCGGGGGTAATTTATTCTTGTAATAATTAATGTAATCCACGTGTAATAATTAGTCTGGATGTGAAGAGCGTAGGACGATAAGGGAGAGTGGCCAATTAAAATATAATACGAATTGATCAATACGGATTCCTATGCGACTGAAATGCTATAAAATAACTTTAGTTTTTTAACACTACGTGCCTTAGAATGGTCGAATGCCAATATGGAGTGTTCCATGTTTACTTTTTAGTTTTTACAATAAAAAAAACCTATATATTAATGCGTGAGCACAAAACTTTGTATCCCTTTTGACGAAAAATGGGGAAACGTAGGCGAATGAAATTTTTCACAGTTATAGTTTATATGGTGAAGGAGTGCATCGAGCTAATATTATTTTGAAATTATGCTTTTATCATACATTTTTTTAACAAATAAAACATTACACACACTACAACACACACACTAGGAAAAATGACAGATTTTTGAGTGACAAGCCTATACATACGAATTATACTCTTTTATTTATGGCTGAAGTCTGTTGACAACAAGATGAGAAATTGAAAATGGATAATATTTTTTTTTATTGAATCTTAAATACTATTAGACAATGCTTACAAGGCCAGTCTGAGATCAGCTGAGTTCCAGAGACAAGAGTTGCAAAAATATGATAAAGTCAGTATTTTTTTACAAAATATTGCCGTAGTAGTCCTAATGTCGTTGAAACTAAGGTCGAATTTCGACCATTGGGCGATCTCTAGTATTTATAAATACGAAGGCGTAGCAATTGCAATTCAGTATTTAAATATATTTATTATACACAGTACTCTATGAAAATCGGTTTAAACTGGCGCAAGGTGATCATTTAACCTTTAGCCGGCCTGCGACCACTTACATAATAGTCAACGCTATCTTTGAACGAGGGAGAAAGAGCCTTGAATCCAAATATTTTTTTAAACAATCTGTCGGACCCTTATGATTTTAGGGGCCACGAGGGCCGCAAAAGGGCCACCGATGTGTAGTGACTTGAATTAGTTATTTAGTCGACTATAGCTCCCCTATAGCCACTCTATCATTATATAAGCACGTGCCCGTACCCTTCACCGAGGTCCTTAATTACGGATCCTAGAGCTCCTACAAAGGACACTAAATTAAAGCAGAAAAACTCAATTTAAATGTAAGACCAATAAAATAAGCCGAGCGACCGTTCAAAAGTCTGAGGCAATTAAAAGTTCTAATAGTGACCAGCTCGAAGCTCCCGAGCAAATGAAACTAAAAACCTAATAACGAATACTTATGAGGCGATTCTTTAAAGCGATCGACTAAAAGTTCGGGTATTAGAAGAATTTATCGGCGTTCATTTTAAATCGGCCAAGTGCGAGTCGGACTCACGCACGAAGGGTTCCGTGCCGATACAGAGCAAAAATAGGCTAAAAATTGTGTTTTTTGTATGGGAGCCCCCCTTAAATTTTAATGTTATTTTAATATTATTATTAAATATTAAATAACACATATATGTATAACAAAAGAATGTGTGAAAAATTCAAGTGCCTACCTCTTACCATTATTGATATAGAGCGAGCGTTTGTTGTATGAATATTAATTTTATTTTGTTTTCAGTCTTTGTTGTTATAGCGCTCAAAAAATTTCAGAAGTCTAGTTATAGCGGTTCTTGAGATACAGCCTGGAGACAGACAGTCGGACAAACAGAAGGACAGACAGACGGACAGACAGACGGACAGGCAACGTAGTCTTAGTAATAGGGTCCCGTTTTTACCCTTTGGGTACGGAACCCTAAAAATGGAATGGCTACCAAGTACCACATGACCAAAACTGGCTAGTCACAATTTTCTGTTACAGGGTGATTTCGACCATAATTTGAGCAAAAATATGCTACAATGCTTTTATTGTTGACATAATATATTATTAATAATAAAAGTAAAGAATGTATAGATTATTATTAATAATGATATTTAGGTAAAATTATTACATACCCAATACCTAAACGATTTGCGGGTTTTGTTCTATGGTAGTGAATAGTGATGATTATAAGTTATAACGTTTTGTTATTCACCTAAAATGTGCCTCACATTTTAGGTGTGCCCGTTGAAAAATTATGTTAAAAATTCATTCCGGCCTTTCGGGCATTCAGGGATTGTTCGTAATGTGTTTGTACAGGCTGATTGTGCGAACAAAATTAAATTACACACATTTTCACCTGGGAAATCTAAGGTTTTGTGTAGCTGCTCTTTTTCGCTGATCTTTTCACAAGGTACTATCAGAGAAGTTGATTCCTAGGCAGATGGAGGACCTTCGTAGTTTGGTCGCGTTATGTCAAATTGATTTGACATGATCCGACCAAATGACGTTGGTCTGCCAATAAATCAATTTCCTCGATGGTAAATATACTTATTACTTTTTTACTTTCGTAATTTTGGTTCAGTGATAATTACTAAGAAGTTTGATATTATCGTTTGCTTTGCTTTAAATATCAGAGACATTAAAAAGCCTGAAAATGCGTCTTAGAATTTGATACAATATAAAGTATGTAAGTACATATAAGAATTTAAACGGATATGAATATTATAATATTACTTATAGCTGTCCCGCTAAACGTTTCTTTGCCATATAAAGTATTTCGCCCGTATTATTTTATTGAAGTGACTACATAAGTATGTCACCATGGCAACTTCCATCGCTATCCCTTCGCACAAACAATGGTCGCCGTCAGTCTCGAGTTGTAATAATTTACTATTATTTATTCAACAAATGCATTTATCAATATAAAAAGTACCCAGTAGCCGATTCTCAGACCCACTGAATATGCATATAAAATTTGGTTAAAATCAGTAAAGCCGTTTCGGAGTACGCGGCCTAACATTGTGACACGAGAATTTTATACATAAGAGAACCTTTCGTGGAAATCAAAATTTACTAAGATGAATATGAAAAAAAATCAACTAAGTTCCTACCTATTCTATTTCATTTGCGCAATGCGCTAGGTACTTATACTACTACTAGTGGTTTTTGACTACTCAGTAAACAGTATCGTAGAAAAGCCACACCCCTTTCAATTTACCGAGACGAATACATAAGGTTTACCCTGTGAAAAAGATATGATCTCATGTAGAGCCAAGCTTCTAAAATCTAAATCTACACGGCCTAACTCTGCCGACCCTAACTTCAACAAATTCTACATAACAGTACATACTTTCTAAATCTAAAATCTGCCTTTGCGCAATAAAATCAAAATGACGTACAAGATAGTTAACGAAGATGTAAATAAATAGGTCATCTTTGTCGATAAGGAGCATGTTGAATGAGCACGAGTAATCGCCAGCCTCGACTCGACCCCTGATCTAAAGCCGTGTTCACATGGCACAGCTTGTTCTACATCTACAGGTGCAACTCCATTTAAGAAAACTGCAATTTGCACTAAACAGAATTAAATTTAACCTGCGCATGGCTAAAGCGGAGTAATGAGCTTTTATTTTGTTTTCTTTTTGGGAAAAATGTAGTAACTTCAAAACTGATTGTTCTCTGTTCATAGGCTATCTAAGAGGTAAACTTACAAAAGACACAAGTTTTATAAACTGACAATTGACATTAAATAAATATCAATGTTTTCTTAATGATTATTCCCAAGACAGTTTTATTTTGATCAGTTGCCAGTTCATTCAATAAATTAGCGTACAAAATTCAGCTCCAAAATATTTTGACATCGAAACAGAGAGATCAGAGGCAATTGAAAAGCATGGCCAATAGAAAACATTGCAGCCGTGAACTATCATGACTTATTCATGTTTGTTCTGAATACATGAATACCCAACAACGTATTGGAATGCATTTTTACTAACTGGATTTACAAACTAGCCAGACCGATAGAATCTAATAAAGGTGCGTCGTGACTGTAATCGTGACATTTTAGAAGTGTAACGGCTGCACTCAGAGACATTAAATATAGACAGAGACTTAACTTTCTTGTAATGGAAATATTCTGTCAAACTTTTCATTGTAATTAAGTCATCATCAAAGGTCTCCGAGTGCAGTACGCACTGTAAATGTGAGCATAGATATCACATGTCACGATATAAACACGATACAATGTCCGGACACTCCAAAATCCTGTCCGGTCACAGTCACGTCATGCTAATCTGGACGCACCCTAATAATCATCGAAGCATATTAACCACCTCTTATAATAACAAGAGATTATTAAAACTATTCAAGTTTGAGGTCAAATTTAATGTGTGACGAATTTTCGCACCTTTTGTATAAAATGGATTGGCTAGATCTAAATTGGGCGATTTAAAACCAATTAAGAGCGATAACTTATCAATTTTGATCAATAGATTGATGAGTAACGATTGTTAAATTATAGTTTTAAATTTTAGCACCTAGTTGAGCAGCTTTTTGCCTGAAATGAAGAGTGAGTATGATTTTAGCTGACTACGTGTATCCGTTGTGAAAATCGAACCATTTTTTTACGAATATAATTATTTATGACTACCACCGGTTCAACCATTCGGGCTGGTGCAGTAAGAAACTCGTGCGGTTCTATCTAGGTGTAAAAACTCTAGATATACGTAGATATACCTCCTGATATGCCTATAATATAAAATTGTTGTTGTATATTTGAATAATTTGTATACATACTATTATTACCTGAGTCAATTTTGTGTTGCTCTTAAAATGTTATTAATAATATGTAATTCGATCAGATCTTAAATTGTAATTTATTTCTAATTTATGTTCATAATATAATTTATAATTGTTTTTAAATACTATTTAATGTAATTTTGCATGTTGTCGTTAACACTATACTAATGAATGTTGTGTTGCCTATAAAGGTGTGTGCGTCAGGTATTGAAGACTCTAGTACTACACTATCAACTGTAATTTTTTAAATGCATATGCTGTTGGTAACCATAATAAATAAATAAATAAATAAATATGCCTAGGTAATGATCTGATTTTCATGAATGAAGACTCAGAAGGTTTGGAATAACATCCCGAGTAACATCTAAGGGTCCCCGCAGACTTACAATTTAAAGTTGGCCGACTATCGTACAAATCACAGAAATAGATCAAGATAGAAGCGCCATACGCACGTTCATACAAATTGGAGCGACATGGCCCTTCTATCTTGACCTATCTCTATGGTTTGTACGATAGTCTGCCAACTTTAAATTCTGCGGTGACACTAAGGCTACATAATTTGCTAATACGGGGAAAAGTTTTCACTTTCAATAAAAATCGTTTGCTAAAGTATGACAAGACTGTGTCGTTGAAATTGTGATTTGTGACTCCAAAATTACACCATTTTAGGGTTTCGTAGTCAACAAGGAACCCTTATAGTTTCGGTCTGTCTGTCCGTCTGTCCGTCCGTCTGTCTGTCTGTCCGCTGTTTTGCTCAGAGACTATAGGACCTACATAGCTGTAATTTGGCATGAATGCACATATTAATGATGCCGACAAAATGGTACATGAAATCTTTAAAAAATATGGTACCTTCAGCTTCCCTATACATCAAGCGGGGATGATTTTTTTTCGCGTCCACCCCATCGTGTGGGGTGTAGTTGGATAGGTTTTTTAAAAATATTATGAGTATTTATAGATCATTTTCCGATTTAGGGATCCGTTTGTGAAATATTAAGTTTTAAAGTGGAAAATATCGTTTGAGTCCAGAGTCCCCCTTCTACCAGCTAAACGGTTACTTCTGGAAATGTGAAAAAATTCACGAAAGTAGGAAATATACTGAGTTTAAAAGGAAAACTATTACGTCTAAGAAGACTTCATAAGTTATTGAGTAATAGCTGGTAATAGTCAATCAACTAAAAAAAATGTATTCGGCGAAGTATAAAGGAACTTTTCGTTCTTTGAAAGTAACTGAGATGATGTTATGTTAGTAATGTAAAACACGTTATAAATGTACATTCATTGACCATATAAAAATTTAATAAAACTAGCGGTACTACGGAACCCTATATTGCTCGTGGCCATACACTCACTTGGCCGGTTTTTATAATTATTGAAGACAAAAAATTTGCAGGCTGATCACCTGATTGTCTGACAAGTAAGATGATCCATGCGTCGGATGGGCATGTAAAAAGTCGGTCCTGCGCCTGATCTCTCGCCAGTCGTGTCGGTCCTCCGTCCCACTGGGTTATGAGAGTAAAGGAATATAGAGTGCTCTTTTGTACTGCGCACACACTTGGGCACTATAAAATTACTCCTGTGTAGCTGGCCTGGTTTCAATGAAACCGGCCACCGTCACCGAAACCGGTGTGGGACCTATTATTATTATTATAATTGAAGAATTTCATCAACATCGCTTTCATTAGATTTAACAAATCAGTGTTAATGTATATAGAGTATTATAGAGCAAATAAATCACATTCGTCGTCGATGTAGAGCCATAACGCCAACTTTATTCGCCATTAAAATCCACTTACAACCAACTGCTTCTGCGAAATGTACTTTACAAACAGCATTTCTTTCAAATGTTAATTTAATTGAATTTGTAAGATTAATGTTACTTTTATAATATGTTTTATAGCTACTTGGTATTAGAAGTCATTTTATAATTTTCATCTTTCAAATGCAAAAACCGAAACCCTTTTAATTTAATACGTTCTTCAAAATTAACTTAGAGTAATTTAATACCTACAATCTACATACTCTATGTAACATTATGATGAGTACTCATCAAAATCAAGTAAAAATTACCGTGTGGACCGCAAAACTCACAGCTCGAAGGCTCGCATCGAGCCGGTTCGACGGAATCAAATAAAATATCTAATTTCCTTCGAACTTACTCGACGCGAGCCGTCGAGCTTCAGGCTTTACTGAAGCCATGCTCAAGCGTGTGAGTTTTGCGGTCCACAAGATAATTTTTACTCGATTTGGAGTAAAACTAACGAGTAATGCTGAATATGTGGACGAAAGCCCGAGCCGTGGTTTTACTCTACGTGATTGCTCGATCGAGTAAAACCGTGTGTGAGTACTTAGCATTACTGATACTATAAGTAAGTTTTATAAAATAGCGCTTTTAAACTACTGTTAGTGCTTACATTACCATAAACATAGAGTTCTAACTCTACATTTATGACACATGCGTGTAACAGTGTGAGCGCAAGTTTAGATGCGCAAGCGCATACCACCGATTGTAAACACATTACGGAACAGATGAAAGCCAGCGGCGCCCGGCCACTTATCGCCTCTCTCAGATACTAAAATAGACTCATCCTTCCTCACTCCATAAATTCGGCGACAAAAACTTGACAGTTCAAATTAAACAGACAGCTTTTGAACTACAAAATCAAAACATTTTATCTTTTTAACTAAAAGTTTTAGTTAAGAACGATAAATGTTTTGAGCTCGTTAACTGTGCTCAACGAAAGCTACGTTTGGTGTAATCTCTACTAATTGCTTATTTTCTGTTGTACCTCCTTACAGTAATAATTGTAATGAAAATATTCCTTAGGTTTTTTGCGATGGGTTGATGTTTTGCTTTGGATCCACGCAAAAATATGCAACTTTTTGGCTTTGGTGTGTCAAAATATAAAAAAAAAATATAGAGCATTATATACCTTAAGGCTCGAAGTAGTAGATATTAAAACTTGAGAGTTTAAAAGGTATTGTTACAAACATAATAATTTTATGTAGTTCTACAAAATGAAGGAAAAGTAGAGCTCAAAGGGAGCGTTCTAGAGCAATATCTCTATATAATACTGTAGCCGTATAGAAAATAAAAAGGGACACCAGGTGCGCTTAAGACACCCTTGGAGCAACGTGGCAGTTGCCAATCCCATATATTCAATACTTTATTGTATATTACTTTAACGCAATATGCCGAGAGCGACGAGAGTCACGTAGATCTGTAATAGAGTCGTCGTATTTATTTTCTAACATTTTCTTTTCTTTTTTCTCATATTCCTATTGTTCAGTAAACTAATAAGATTTTACGATATTTGCAGGCGCAGATCGGAGGGGGGGGGGGGGGTCACAGGGAACATGACCTCTCCCCCCCCCTCATATTTTAAGGTCAAATTTAAAAATTTAAAAATCTTGGGTTTTTATTCAAATAGGTACTTGCAAAAAAGTTAGATATCATACATTCTTATCCAGCTTTATGCAGCACTGCAGTGCATTTCAGTACCCGTTTACAATATTCCAGTAGCAATCTAGCGCTGGATCGGATCACTGGATTGGAATATTAAACCAGTCATTGCCGTCGAAAGTATCTGATGCCATTTGATCAATTATTCTGTCTCAATGTCGCTACTAACGAATGGCTTATTATTCGATTGTTTTATCTGTATACAATATAGACAGAGTCATAGAGAAAATCCGGATAATCTATTTATTATTATCAATGCGATTTGTATTACAAGCAGTTAGTTTAGTTTTTAGGAAATTACTATTATTGAACTTCATACTTGTTAGATCTTGTGGTATGTGGGGTATGTCATAGTTATGCGATATGCCTGATACAATATTATGTTATTTTTACTTTTTATCTGCTCAGAAAATTAGTTACAAATATATAATAATGTACGTTGAATTATATTATATGTGTAGCAGTCTAGACCACCGTTTTCAACATCACATTAATAATGATCTAGCCTTTTGATAGCCAAGTTGAGTGTTAGAGCTAAGAACTTAAAAGGTCATCCATTCAACTCAGTCATAAATAATGGTGAGAGTTTAGGCCCTCTTCAATAAATATTTAGTTTGTATTTTAGGACAGCTTAAGTTATAAAGGCTTATAATATTGAACTCTACAATTTTTATACTTTACGCGACCGGCGATAACGTTTGCAAAATGAAAATTTTAATGGCTTTTTTATACATCATCAATGCGCTTACATCCTATATAAACGCTTCTTGCTTACAGCTACGAAAAACTTTTCTTATGCCTAATAGAATAATCCATTTTTTCATTTAAATTTTTTTGAAATTATGCCTTAGATATTCAAAATTCTAAAACAGGAATACGCTTTGAAATCATAATAAAATACTGGTCTCGGGGCCAGGTGAATTCAACCTTTTTTGTAAAAACAAAAAAGCCGGCGGACAAACGAAATCTCCGGTTTACCTGCACAGTGCACAACACCTGTCGCACTCGGGATTCTGGCTCAAATCCCACTTTCTAAATGCACTCGATTCAAGTTTATTTAAAGCTTTTATCCGAAAATGCTTATGTTGTAATATATTGCCTCGATGCAGAGCTTTGAATACGTTGTAACTTGTAACAGTAAGAGAGTACTGTTACCTTTCATAGGTTATTAAGCTTCGAGCTTAAAAGTTATATAGAATCCTAATTTACAAGATATCGAGATAAGATCGTGATAAGATTTGAGTTTTGATTCAACTTTATATATAGCCTTACCTGCCAATAACAACAATACGAGACGCCGCATGATGGAGCCCTTTGGACAGCTCCCGAACATTTTCGTTGGAGATCTAGGCTGGAGCCATATCAGAGTTTAATCGGTAAAGTCAATCCAATGTTTACGCGCCTCAGCTGATGTCTTTACGTTCGCTCACACACTCGCGCACTGCGGGACCCGGAGCCTGCAGTGTCAACGGCCACAGAAACTCGACACGCGGCAGTCCGAACCGATAGAAGACCAGCTTCGATCAATCTAGCAGCGTTACTCGTTCATATTCGGAGGAGTCTCTACGATATCGCAGACGAATGCTCTCAGATCAAAACATCACATGGCGCGGGGCTGCGGTCGGGCGCGATCGGGGCGCTCGGCGGTCGAGTCGCGAGTTGCGTGCGGCCGGCTGCTGCGGGCCGCCGGGGGGCCGCACGGGGCGGGGGGGCCGCACCGCGCGGGGCACGCCTGCGCGCCCGCGCCCGCACCACCACCTACAGTATTGACCGACGCCTCCTTCGCACGTCGAACATCCTTAACTAGATTCTGTGAATTCTTTCCGAGGAGCCCGTCAATTCTTGGAGCAGATAAATCAAAATAATCCCAAACGTAGGATGTATCAATTTTTGACTTTGACATAGATTCTCGAATATCTCGATCCCATGCCTTCTTTATATGCACGAAAATATCCTAAAATATTAATAAGAAAAAAAATTACAAACTTAAACGTCCCATTACCCTTTTATGCCGAGAGTAAGCATTTAACTAACCGGTAATAATGGTTAATTATTTCTCGGGATCAGCCGAGGCGGATTCTTGGAAGAGCTTCGGGTCGCATCGATTCGTTCCCAATAAGGACCCACTTGGAGTACTGCCTAGTGACGTCACATCGCATTCCTTGCCAATACCGAGCAAAGCCAAAATATGAAATAACCAGGACGAGATCCGTGGAGCTGGATTAAATTGTAATGCTCACTCCGAGCAAGGTATTTATCTTCCAGTTGACACTTTAATTTATCCGTATTAAATTTTTAAGCTTTCAGATCACGCGAGCGTTAAGAAAGTTAATTTCGTTGAATAAATGAAGAGAATGAAAAGAAATTTAATCTGCGATCATGGGCGTACCGAGGAGGGCAGGGGGGGAGGTCCCCCCTGGATCATGTTGACGTCCCTACTAAGTATATATCTAGTACTTTTATCTATAAAAATTAAGAAAACTAAATTTTGCCATTTGTTTACAATACAATATTTTTACAACTAAAAATTATTAATTTTTTATTCTTTGAAAACACCTTGCTTGTGAAAAATCTGATTTGCCCCCCCCCCCCCCCCTCTGGCCCAGGACCTGGGTAATTTGCCCCCCCTCCCCCTAGCCTGCAATAAAATGTGCAATGAAAATTAATCTGCAATAAGTAATTCAGGTTATATTATAAATTTATATACAAATACAAATATTTATTGGCCAAAAAATTTTAACATATTATGCGATAATGGATCCCCACACTAGGCAATGCCTGTCCTGTGTCCCCACGAAACGACGAAACGAAGTTACAATAATTAGGTACATAATTTTATTTTTATTTACTTATAATAATTACTAATATAATTACACTAAATTAAAAGTTATTTTATTGATATTATTAGTGTGAGTATGTGTATGTGCGAGTGCGTGCGTGCGTGTGTGTGTGTGTGTGTGTGTGTGTGTGTCTGTGTGTGTGTGTGTGTGTGTGCGCGTGCGCGTGTGTGTGTGTGTGTGTGTGTGTGTGTGTGTGTGTGTGTGTGTGTGTGTGTGTGTGTGTGTGTGTGTGTTTATGTGTTGTTTATGTGTGCATGACTTTATTCGGTAATATACTAATACGGATAATTCTTATTTACATAACACCTAAGTTATTTCCGTTAGTCCGGCGTAGTTAGTCCGGACAGCGGACTCCGGCCATTTAGAAAACTATTAAATCTCGAACTTTTTATCCTCTCAATGAATAATAGAAGAATACTTAATAGCTTTAATTACCAACCTTACTCAGGTGGACCGTGGAATTATGACTCCCACGCCGATTTCAGTGACAAGGGTCAATTTCATTCGGTCATAGTAACAGAAGAATTTTTATAGTGATTGCCAATAAACTTTATACATATTTTTTATGAAATAAGGGGGCAAACGAGCAAACGGGTCACCTGATGGAAAGCAACTTCCGTCGCCCATGGACACTCGCAATATCAGAAGAGCTGCAGGTGCGTTGCCGGCCTTTTAAGATATAAGGAAACTCGGTGAAACACAGCGCAAGCGCTGTTTCACGCCGGTTTTCTTTGAGCCCGTGGTATTTCTCCGGTCGAGCCGGCCCATTCGTGCATGGCTCTACCACGTAAAATTAATATTAATTAATATGATGTATATGAGTACTAGGAAAAAGTAGTCGAAGTAAAGGAAATTACTTCGAAGGCGAGAGATTAACCGCAGGACCGACTTTTTACATGCCCATCAATTGATCAGCTAAGAATGCTGAGTTCTATGACAAAATATTTTTAATATTTAAGGCGAGGATAAACCCCAATTTGTTATTCCGTGACTCCCGGTTTACCTAGTTCCAATATAATAACGAAGTGTTAAAAAATATGAGATATAAAGCACAATATTTAAAATACCTTAAACCATAAACATTTCAATAAAACGTAATACTTTGGCAGTAATTAATTTACAAACTCACCTCTGAAAAAACTCTATTTCGTCGAAATATAAGTATTAACTAGGATAATTATACATTTTATTTGAATAAATTGTTAGTAAATCTATATTAAAACTTCTTTAACCGAACAATTTTGTTTCTTAATATTTATTTCCAAAGATATTTAAAAAAAACATGAAAAATAGCGAAGATCCGCCAGAGTTGCTACAGTTTTATGCTAAGCTAAAATGAATCCTATTGCGATGCGTATACGCTTGGTCTTTGGTTGCGTGCAAGGTTATCGTTTTTGATTGAGATTAATCCCTGCCTTAAGACTGGTACCGACTTCAAAATAATGAAGATTGTGTACATAGAAATAGTTGAGCTGTAGGAGAGTTATGCATTAGGCACATTAAAGAGTAAGAATTATTTAACACTTCTTGGTTCATTATAAATTATTATTGTTTTTACCCTGGAACTCGGTTTTAATTTTTTTTTAAAAATAATTGTATGTTGTATCATAAAAAAATTGAAATTAAAAATTTTGTCTAAAAAATAAAAAAAAATTTAGGGGTGGACTACCCCTAACATTTAGGGGGATGAAAAATAGTTGTTGGCCGATTCTCATAGATACCGGATAAGCACAAAAAATTTCATCAAAATCGGTCAAGCCGTTTCGGAGGAGTATGGCAACGAAAACTGTGACACGAGAATTTTATATATTAGATATGACTCATGGCCAAAAGCCGCAATCGCAGTGAAAAGTCTGCGCAAGGACACAGCTACTTACAGGCTACAGCTTCTCATAAAAATACAAGATGTTATATTATTATGAAAAAGTTTAAGTACCTACTGACTACTAATATAATATTACTATAAGACATAAGTATGTACTAACTACTACTAATATATAATTAATAGTGTATATAACATTCTTCTATTCGGTGTTCGTTGTTATAGATGTTGGAAAATATGCCCTAAGTATAAGTTTTTTGGCGCAAATTTTCTCGCTAAAATCACGAAAAAATTGGATAGCTCTTTGCGAAACGACGATAGATCAGGCTCTATTCCTTTTATTCTCTACCTTTACCTTTTCTTCTTTTAGCGAATCCTATTTTAGGGGTAGCTAACATTAGGGAGTTTATAATTTATATTAAGAAAATTTTCAGTAATACAACATCGTCCAAAATATTATGTACTATTAGAGTAGTTGATTCATAGGCAGATGGTGGACCTTCGTATTTTGGTCGAGTTTTGTCTCCACCCAAGCAGACTTATTATGCAGACTTACATTATGGTGGTCAACTTAATTGTGGCCATACACCATCCTTCCTATCGTCCAATCGGCATGACGCGATTAGATCAGTTAGAACCATGAAGCTAATACAGAGCTCTGTATTAGCTTCATGGTTAGAACTGATGGTGGCCATGGTCAATTCTAACTGATCAATCGGTAGCGTGTCGATTGCACGGTAGGAAGGTGTATGGCCACAATTAAGTCCGTCAACTGCCCATGACTCAATTTCTCCAACGGTACATTGTAGTCTATCATTGTAGTATGGCCACAATTAAGTTGACATAATCAATCCGGCCAAATGACGTAGGTCCGTCAACTGCCCATGATTCCATTTCTCCGATGGTACATTGTACTTAGTCTATTAAATAAATAATAAATAAAAACTATTAATAATAATGAGTTGGCTATAATTTCAGCGCACTTGTCCGATGCTTGAAACGATGCCATGAAGTATATTTTGACCTGGTGCAGTAGGTATGCCAAATGTGACATTTGTTATATAACCGCGGGATCGAACCTACGACCTTCGGGTCAAGAGAAACAGCACTTTCTCCACTTTTCTATCCACTCCAAATAAGTAGGTACGAAAAATGTAAAATTTTAAGAAGACGTATTTATGATATATTTATCTATGTTGTAGTTTTTGTTGCCTATTTGTGTACCTGGCCATTTAGCCGAAACTTTTTCATTTTCGCTTCGTTATAGAATCGTCGATCAAAATGTATGGAATTGACATAAGACGAGTCGAACGTCAACGTCATATTAACGAACGCATATGTCAATTCCATACATTTTCATCGGCGATTCTATAACGAAGCGAAAACGAAAAGATTTTGGCTCACCCCCTAATAAAACTAAAAGAATTTAGGTTCCAAACATGCTGTGTGTTTGGAACCTAAATTCTAAGAATCTAGCCCTGGATGTTGGTTTCCTTGTCTGATACTTTAGTAAAGTCATTAAGTAAGCATACCTTGAAAATATAATACAGTAATTCCTACTAATGTAGGAATTACTGTATTATATTTTCAATTTTTTTTAAGACATAATTGTCTAAAAAAATTCATAAGTTAGTAATACCTCGATCGTGGGAATCGCAGGCACAATAGATTTTCAACTGTTATGCGACAGGCGGGTGCCGCTTGGGGTAGTACAGGAACCCTAGAACAAATTTCTTTTGATTATTAGTTACTTTGTTAGGGTTCCGTTTTAGGGTTCGGTAGTCAACCAAGTTTTGTTGATTACAGAACCCTGTAACGGAACCCTAACGAGCAGATTTTTTGTATATTGATAGATTAATAGTCATATAATTTAAGAGCAACATAAAACATTGTCCTAACAATAAAACAGTCCATATTTTAGGACCTTCAATTCAAAGTATGAAATCCTTTCTATCTCTGTTAGCTACCACTTTCACACTCATAAAAATATTGTTCGTCTTATCAAAATGAAGCTACTCACAAAAAATTTGCTTGATAGTACTTAATCAAAAAAAATTGTTGTAGGGCTCCCGTACTATAAGTGGTATATAACAAATTCTGTCTTTATAGAACGTTAGGTCCTTGTGAATCGTTATAAAAACACGTACAACTTATATTGCTCAGACAGCTCGTTTTACAGCATACAGTGGAATTTATATCGACTGCTCTTCTCACAATTGCTGTATGCTCTACATAAGCCTTATGTATTTTGTGCTTGACCTATATAATTGGTCAATGTTATTACCGAATGTAACTTGAATTTATTTTGACTGATCACGATAACGTCTCGTAATGATGTGTAAATTATACATAAGTTTGGTCTAAAACCACTAGATGTTGATGACTTTGCGATCATTGCCGCAAGCAACAGGAGCGCGCGACCGACAAAAATTCAAATAAAATTCTACTTTTAGGACATCTAAGGGTCAATTCAGACCGCAACGCGACGAGGCGAGGCGAGGCGCGGCGCGGCATAAATTTGTATGGATTTGACAGATTTCAATTGCGAGAGACGTCATTACGACGACATCAACCCTAAGGCATAGGTTTCATTTTCTACCGACATTGGTCTGGCGCGAGTATCCACCCATGCCGCCGGCCGCCGCTGCTTTTGTAGTTGCGTAGAGCAAGTAGCATTTTATTTGAATTTTTGTCGATAGAGATGCCGCGTTGATCGGCACCGAACCTTTATCGTTACTACTCTTTTACACTGGGCCGGATCTACCATACGGCTATTTGGGCTTAAGCCCAGGGCCAAGGGCGTCGCCAGCCGATGGCGCAGGGGGGGGCAAGTTGACTTTAACTACTACAATTCATACTTTTCTCATTCTCTATATATGAGAAAAGTAGGTAGGTATGAATTGTAGGTAAAGTCGACAGCACATTAAGCTTTTCACTTGTACTACGAGCCTTACATCTATTACCAGATTTTAATATAATAGTGGTCGTTGTTTGCATTATATTTGGCAACTTTTTTAGAATCTCTAGGGGGGGGCAGCTGCCCCTCCCTACCCCCCCTTGGCGACGCCCTTGCCCAGGGCTCCATGAGATCAAGGACCTCGCCGCCCAGCTAAGTCAAGTCCGATAATGCGAAAGAATTGATAATATTATTTTTGTTGGTATCCCCGAGAATCCTACGATCAAAGTTTATTTAGGTGTTGGTACTACGAACTGACAGTTAAAATGTTGTAGCCCTAAGTAGTTTCATCCCAGGGCCCCGTAAGCTCACGGTCCGGCCCTGCTTTTACATCTACCCACTGCTACTATTTAGTTCTACAAACTACATGTTAGGCGTAAGAGTTATGGACTGATGGCACGCAGAAATTTACTTTACGAAGTAGTAATCAACTTATTTGATAGCACCATCGAAGAAATTGATTCATAGGCAGTTGGGTTATGTCAATTCAAAATTAGCTGTGATATGTCGGACGGATTTGACATAACGCGAGCAAACGCAACGCGAAGGCCCGCCATCTGCCTAATGCGGGCTCCACACTCGCGGCGCGAAAGCCCGCGAAGGCCGCGAACCGCGAGTGTGGAGGGTTTCGCGGCTTCGCGTTCGCGCTTCGCGGCTTTCCCCGTCCGGTGTCGGTTTTTTGGCCCGCGACAAAGGGCTCACGATACGCGAACGCGAACATCATCCACACTTGCTTTTATTCGCTGTCGGTAGGCTGTCGCACACAATGTCAGAGCAGCAGCAACAGTGACTTCAACGTCCATTTTACCCAAATGCGCGAATGTAAATGGGATGATTGCGAGTGTAGAGGGCCGTATTTGTTCGCGTCGTGTTCACGGCGCGTTGCATCCCTGAATCGCGGCCACAATTCGTGCCGCGGCCCGCGAGTGAGGAGCCCGCATATGAATCAACTTCTCTGATAGTACATGAATCGATAGATGGCAGTACTATTATGGAACTTTTGTAAGGTACTTACTATAATATGTTCCAGTGAACCACGAACCGCAAAGCCAGCACAAGTTGTACTTGGTACCTGAATAGTGAATACATACATAGTTACAACTGTAACCAATAGATGGCGGTTTTAAGATATTTAAAAGTAAAAGAATATCCAAATTCGCTTAAATTGTTTCCAAAATAAAACTACCATTTAATATCCAAGACTATGTATTAACCTACTGTTTATACTTTTTAAGCTATGTGGCCTGTACGTCTTGCTTCTGCAGCTTAAGTTTGGCCCACGCTTGAGTCATCTGTTTCCTTATTTCGCAGCTTATGACCGCTGTTGCCATGCCGGTGTTTAAGCTATCAACTCCTTGCTGCAATGGGATGTTCAGTCTTACACCATTCTTGGCTGCCGCGAATCTATGGATCAAAAAAATATATAAAATAGCAAAAGCATGAAATTAATAGACAAGTTTTTACACTATAAAATCTAAATTATTGACTATCTATTACCAGTATTATGAAATTATAAAATAACTCTTCTTACGATCAACATATTATAGATCTAAATCTAAAAAACAACAAAAAAAATTGATTCCTGATGTTATTTAACTGAGTTATTTATAAAGTTAATATTGGCTGTCCCCATCTGCCCCACTTGTATAATAGTATATCCACAGAAATAAATCA
Organism: Aricia agestis; assembly: GCF_905147365.1. Taxonomy (NCBI): domain Eukaryota; kingdom Metazoa; phylum Arthropoda; class Insecta; order Lepidoptera; family Lycaenidae; genus Aricia; species Aricia agestis. The sequence continues at coordinate 10,813,800 of NC_056416.1, read as the reverse complement.
GATAGAATGGCACAAGTGAGCAAGATTTGTTGAACATTCAATTAGTCAGCGCGCACGTCTCGACTTGATTACATCGGAGTGGTTGTGCAAAAATGCCTCATTGTGCAGTGTCTAATTGTAAAAACAAAAGTACGAAAGTGAATCGGTCAAAAGGAGGTATTTCTTTCCATGGGTAAGTTATTTGTTCTAACTAAATGCAAAGCAAAAACTGACACAAGCGATTCCTTAGCAACGCAGGCGCGTCGCCATTCTATCTTGATTTATTTCTGTGAGTGTATCTAAGGAAAACCAAAATTAAATTCACAACATCAACACTTACCTATAACTCTCCACACTTATCCCTTCAGTTTCGCCACCAACAATAAGTGTGACATGCTTCAGGTTGGCGAACTCAACACCATAGTAAGGTACTACTGGTACACTACTCTGTATACTGTTTTCTTCATCTAGGACGTTTGTGTTGCTATCAGCAATAAATACTGATGTATCATGTGGTAAGAGTGTTTCAATGTCTTCCCATTCCACTGAAGGTTGTATCGGTTGTCTGAAGTGGGCCCCAGCAGCACTCCTTATGACTTTAGAATCCCATAGATCAACACAACCTGAAATAAAGTAAACATACATACATAAAGCTATAATAAACCATGAACCATGGGAGAGCCATGCTTCGGCACGAATGGACCGGCTCGACCGGAGTTTTTTTTTAAATGAAATAAGGGGGCAAACGAACAAACAGGTCACCTGATGGAAAGCAACTTCTAAAAATTCAAAATTCCCTCTTAAAAGGCCAGCCTTTTAAGAGGGAACGCACCTGCAGCTCTTCTGATGCTGCGAGTGTCCATGGGCGACGGAAGTTGCTTTCCATCAGGTGACCCGTTTGCTCATTTTCGCCCTTATTTAATAAAAAAATATATATGTACCTTCCTAAATTCCATAGATAAGTTATGTATTTTTTATGTAAAGAGCGTCCGTGGCCTAATGGGTAGACCTTTGGTTCGCACTCTTAGAGGGTGCAGGTTCGAAGTTTCTAACCCAGGTGGAGGCGTTTACCAATGAGACATTTTCTGATCTCAAGTACATAATACGGACGCGCGTACGGTGAAGGAAAACATCGTGAGGAAACCCGCACATAGTTGGTCCCAGACATATTGACTAGTTCTTTCCTCTGGACTAGGCCGACTATGTTGCGAGAATACCGTATGTGCTTAGGAACCATACGGACATTTAAAAATCTTGTCCCAGGCACTACAGTATTTGAGGAGTGGTTACTTCGCTCTGAAAATACTGTATAAATCATCCACAACGGATGAAAAGGCCTAGTTTTTTATGTAATGGAATGCCGAACGTTTCAGAATATTATATTAATAAATAAATAAACAAATATAATGTACATTATTTTAAAGAATAAAAAACAGAAAAAGGCAATTATTGTTTTAAATCAACTATTAAAAAACTTTGTTTTTAAAAGTTACTGAAAATTATTTCACACCTTTTACAGACATATTTATGTTTACCTTTTGTAAGTAGTATTTTATCACATCCCACAGCAACAGCCGCTCTAAGTATGGCGCCCAGGTTCCCGGGAGTCCGTATGTTGTCACACACCAGGTGTAATGGTAGAGGACGGGATGTTCGGGCTATGTTCTCTGATGTTGGCATTTCAAAAACTCCTAAAAATTTAAATCATAAAAAGTTAACATTTGCCTACACTATAAAATATGTAAGTTTATGAGGATCAAAAGATGTGTCACAATATATTTAAAATAAATGTGAAGTGTGTCTGTCTGTCTGTTACCTCTTCACACCCAAACCGGTGGTAGGCACCATGTAGGACATTCTGAAAATATTTATTTTAAATTTATTCAGAAATGAAACAATTTTGATTTTGAAACTGCTGAAATTATTTTGTTGAAATTTAGTATGAAGACACTGTGAGTCCCAGAAAAGGACCTAGGATACTGTTTATAACGGAAAAATGTATGGTTCCCACACACACAGTAACCATACACAGTAGGCTTATATCCATACTATATAATATTATAAATGCGAAAGTATCTCTGTCTGTCTGTCTGTCTGTCTGTCTGTCTCGCTTTCACGCCAAAACTACTGAACCGATTGCAATGAAATTTTGTACACAGTTATTCTAGAGTCTGAGAAAGGACATAGGCTACATTTTGATGTAGGAAAATATCTTATTTCCATGAAAATATCGATGAAAATTAATTCGCATTGCGCGTGGCCAGCGCTCATCCCGGGGGTCCTGGGTTCGAGTCCCGCAGGCGGAACAAAAAGTTTTCAATGTTCCTGGGTCTTGGATGTGTATTAATTAAAACAATATTTCAAAAATCTTAAATATATTTTATGTATAATATTATAAAAAATCCAGAAATATATCGATGCAATGAACATTTTAGTTCTAATACGATTCAACAGATGGCGTTTTATTTTTTACTTCATTGTAACATAGAACTAATCATACTTATTAGTTATTATGTTTTTGTTTATAGTTTTTAATACGTTAGAATATTATGTTTAATAATATTATCACTTGGCATAATAATAATCAATCTATCTTATCTTATAGAACTCCTACTGCATTTCTAATATATGTGACAAGTTGACAGCAGAAGGCGCAAGGAGTTCGAGTGTACCGTGTTGGCCTATATTCCAACCAGAAAATATTATATCAATGCAATCAACATTTTAATTCTAATATATGAAAACAGATGGCGTTTTATTTTTTACTTCATTATTGTAACAGAACTAGTCATGTACCTACTTTATTATATATTGTTTTTATTCATAACTAGCTGTTGCCCGCGACTTCATCCGCGTGGACTTTAGTTTATAGCGCGCGGTGTCAACAAAATTTGTGTCAAATTTAAAAACTTTTTAAAACCCTGGTAAGTGGTACCCCTCTTAGGGCCGCGCTACACCGGAATGGCAGCGCTGAAAGTGCTCGCCTCGCCGCTGCCATTCCGGTTTAGTGCGGCCCTTAATTAATCAAAATACCCAAAACCAGCTGTGCAGTGTGCACATAATCTATACTAATATTATAAATGCGAAAGTATCTCTGTCTGTCTGTCTGTCTGTCAGTCTCGCTTTCACGCCAAACGCCAAAACTACCGAACCGATTGTAATGAAATTTTGTATACAGATAGTCTAAAGCCTGAGAAAGGACATAGGCTACTTTTTTACTAGAAAAAAGGGTTGTAAGGGCGTGAAAATGCGTAAATTTGTTCAAATTAAGTTAGTTCCAAAAATTCATAATAGATAGCGCCGTGCGTCTCTTGTGCGGCATCGCGCTGACGCTTGCTCAAAAGTCTTTCTATAAGACGTGGTATCATCTTACATTTAAGTTTCGATTTTTTTCGATTGTTATATCTATTCTACGGTATTAAATAACTCTGTACTTTTTCTGTGCAGTGACGTAACCTTAAACCTATCAATGATAAATAGTTTATGGGTAAGGCTGCGTTTCCACTGAAGCGGAGCGGAGCTTAGCAGTGCCAAATTGACGAATCACCATGCTCGAAAATACTCGAAATCTTTGCTGTCATTCCGCTGGAATAGCACGATTGGTCAATTCGGGCACCGCTAAGCTTCACTCCGCTTCAGTGGAAACGCAGCCTAAAGTTGTATAATTGGGGGGCTAAATAAGCTTTAAAATTTGGCATAAAATATAAAGTTTAATATAAAAAATGAAATTCTTATTGTGTGCACACTGCACAGCTGTATTGATTTAAGGGGTACCAGGGTCTTTTTATAAAAGCTTTTGACACCAATTTTCTTGACATCGCGCGCTATAAACTGAAGTCCACGCGGACGAAGTTGCGGGCAACAGCTAGTTAGTAATAATCATAATATGAAAACATATGTTTAGTACTTAACTATAAATACTTACCAAATAAACCTGGTGAAGTCTCAACGTCAGACCACAGTCCAATCTCTTTGTATGGTATTTTGTAAAATAAAACACCAGTTTTTGGAAGGAAAGGCCTTAAACGATTTAAATCCTCCACATCACTGAATATTACATAATTCAGTTTACATTTAGCTTTCAAACCATCAACAATTAGGCGCCATCCTTCAACTAACATCTGTCTTGTGTGTAATCTTTCCTTCTTAGATTTGAGTTTTACCAATAAGTAACTGGAATAAAATTTTACATACTACTTAAAATTTATTATGTAGATGGTAATTTTTTTTATTATTATTTGGGGCCGTCTATGGGCTGTCCGCCCATATCCTTTTTTGTATGTAGATAGTATTTAGACAATACTTTAATACTTCATCGGTACTTAGTATCTAAAAAAGTGTAGATTGACTCGTACTGTAAATCATAACTAATAAGCTTTGTATAATACTGGCAGCCTGGATCTCTTCTCAAATTATTATTTTACCAAATAAGAGACAAAAAACTTACTTAATTCTACCATCATTATCCTTTAATTTTTCATATATTATTTCACCATCATCATTAAAAACCTTTTTTTGGCTTAAATAAAACTTTCTCTTCTTTAATTGAGACTCCCTTGATTCTTTTATGTCTTTGAACTTTTCTTGTTGATTTTTATTTTCTTGTTTTAGCTTTGCATCAGCTATTTCTTTATCGACATTTGGCATGGACACTCTTTGCTTCTGTTGGGCTTTCTCCTTTTTTTCTTCAACAACAGAACTCAAATCTATAACTTTTTCAGTTTTCAGGTTAGTTTTTGGGGCAGCTTCAAAAGGCAGAACCACCTTACTAGGTTTTCTATGTGTCCATCTAGAGTAACATCTGATGGAATTCGCATTTGATACACGAGTTACAATACCCTTACACAAAATCGTTAGTATGTTTGTAGACATTATAATATTTAAAATTATAAATCGTAGCTTGCAGGGTACTAATTAAATTGCAGATAAAATGATTCTTATAAGAGAAAGCTGTTCAAGACACGGCTGAATTTTAATGTTGATCTTTAAATCAAACCAATCACAAAATATAAACAATTACGAAACCAGCTAAAACAATATTGAATGAATTATTAATTGCAACTAAATTGCAACTGCAATAATTGTAGGTTATATTATGACATTTTGTTTTTTTTTTTAAGTAAATCGATACATGGGCAAAAACTATTCGGTTGGCCTGGAGGAAACGGGGCACAATATTATATATTAATATTATACCGTAAACTACCAGGCAATCATAGGACAGCTAAGGATTTTTTTACAGAAATAGCTGTAAAGTGAAACATTAAATACTTCACATGAAATAGGAATAGATATTATATTTGTGTTCATAAATTATCTAGCTTAAGATACGCAAACATAAAAATGCGATGGTTTTTCAGTTAATATTGATTTTTTTGGTAAAAACTGAATGGTAGGTAAATCACAGTCATGGGACGGAATTACAGTAGTTAGGACACTCAAAACCAGTAGTTGGATAAGCAAAGTTTGATTGAAATTTTGTAATGGGGCATTTTCTTATTTTTTTAATTTTATTGTTAAACAGTTTCCATTTTAGTAACTAGATAGCGTATGGGTGGACAACTATCGGTAATACCATGTAATACCATTAATTGCTACAAAAATGGGCAAAAGAATTTAAAACTTGATACATTTCAATTTGAAAAAGACACAATGATATTCCAATTAATAGGATAATAAAGTTATTATAACGATGTTTTAGATAAAACTCACGGAAGAAATAGCCCTATTTATCATTATTCACATCATATGTCACAGGAATTATAACTTTTGGTTTTGACAACATCTTACCTGCACTTGTGGACGATAATGGATATTTAAATGGCCAATATTTTACTAATAATGAACATCAAAACACAAAATTAACACAATCTGGGAAAAAATAATAAAAACCACACCAATAATAAAAAGTAGAAGAAGTTTTCTAAGTAACATGGCCGCCAAAACTATTTCAGTTGTCAGCTTTACTATAATACCATTGGGGTACTATTTATTGGAGAGAGCCATAAATAGGTGTATAAGCGTCAAAAGCGTGTAATGTTATGTCCTACTTACTAGGACATAACAAAGGAGTCGGTCTGCATATTTCATGTAATAAAAGTGTTAATAAAGGTTTTTAGTGAACATTTAATGCTACATATTGTTGAGTTTTGTGGTTCCACTAAATAATATACCATAAGAATGGCCAAAGAATGCCTCAAAGACGTGGATTTAACATTAAATACGTAAGTTTTGAACAACGTTTTTTGGGCTTTTCAATCGGTATTTTTGTAAGAAAAAAAGATAATTTATAAGATTATTAATCCCGTATTCGTGCTATATAAGGCATTAGTGCTAAAAATGTCACATCAATTAATAATTTGGCTATAAAAATTGCATAGCTTTTTACGTGTGTTTACGGATTCTCATCACAAGGAATTATAGTTAATCGATATCATGAACTAATTGACTTTCTTTCCTGTATCATAATATGCTTCGAAATAATTGACAAATAGAAATATTCAAGAAAATAAACCCACACTACTTGTATGAAAATAAGCACAAAATGGCCACGCATCGCGTGGCCATTTTGTGCTAAGCACTATATGCGGGCACTATAAGCACTATATATAAGCATTTTATGCGGGCTAAGACTACATCTATTATAATACTTTATCTATGTATAATACTTTATCTATGGTCAGCAAGAATGTCAGTTTTCAGTTTGACACATGTTTGACAAGTTTTCATTATGTCAGCGTGTTCCTAAACTATTACCAGTATACTGGCCTAATCGCTTAGGCCAATGATCGCTTAGGTTTAAGATATTTTGATTTATGTCACACTTGACAGTATATACTGATATTTTTTAGAAACACAACCAATATGTAGTCAGTGATGCCAACCTGCAGATAATTTCAGATCGGTGGGGAGCCAATAGAAAATCTAGAAGTATCCACCGTCGCGCTATCCGGTGGAGATTTAAAAAAGAAAACAACCAGGCCCGCGTTCTCGTAAATTTCTTTTGAGTTTATCTCAATAATTTTTACTGCTACTCCGGGTGGAACCACAATATACTACAAGCTGATATTATAAGTCTGTCAAGAAAGTGAAGAATTAATTAAGAAGGGGCAGCATACGATGCTGCCACTTTTTAATTTCTTCACTTTCTTGGCAGACTTTTATAGTTTATCGTTTCATTTTATATAAACAAAACATGAAAGTTTAGTCAGTTTTCAGAAAAATATTGAGGTTTTAAGGAAGCAACTCGAACGAACGGTATCTAAAAAGTCTCGGTGCGTCCGCGTCACTGCGAAAGGAAAAACACGATTACATTTCGGTCTCGTAATGCCAATTTGATAGATCGTGCACATTAGCTTACGCAGTTAACGTGTTAAAAAAAAATCCGATTGGTAGGTAACAATTTAATCAAGATCGACCAATCAACAACAAGTACGTGACGTTCAACAGGAACCAGAGAGAACTCTATTGAACTCTACGTTGACATAGTTCGTCAGCTGAAATATCGTGTTTTTATGCGTGCTATCTATAATATTATTTCCGTCGTGTTTATTTATAAAATTAGAATTGAACGACGCAGAAGATTAGAAAAATGGCAACAGGAGTAAAACCTCGCGACGACGAAAGCAGCTTTAGTCGCGCTGATTTGGAAGCGATTCAAGATGCGATGAAAAATAAGAAATTTCGAGATCTCCTCAGCGAGTACTGCGATGAAGTACGTGACCCGGCGAATCAAGCGATCTATCAGAAAGAAATGACTCAATTAGAGAAAGAGCGTGGCTACGACGTAACGTTTATCAATCCGAAAGAAGGTTATGTTATCAAAACGAGCGTCGCTGGCGACCGGAAAGCTTTTATTAATATTTGCAGCAACACCAACGTCGATAAGCCGTCGTGTAAAGTTCAGGAATTGAACGGGAAAAAAGGTATAAACTGGCAGCTACCGTACTCGATCATACCGCCTAGGGAGGACTACGATAAAAATAAACAGAGGTGCGTCGTCTACGACGTCGTGTTTCATCCCGACACATTACGGATGGCTGAGGTTAACAAACGTTTCCGTGAGTTAGTAAACAAAACCGCATTCGAGGGTCTACAGAATACCTATAACATCCACTTCGATAACAACAACTGCCGGTTTCCGAAGCTAAATTATAAAGGCATGACAACACCTGCCGTTATACGAAAAGAAGATCCTAACTTCGTTCCTCCGGGCGCCGACGAAGATGATGCAATGACTCCGGAATTAATTGAAAAACTGTATCCACAAAAAGTGTACTCAGAGAAGTCTAAATCCAATGAAGTCGATAGTGAGTCGAAACACCACAAAAGAAGGTCGAAAAATAATAAAGAATTCAGTCACTCGTCGGAAAAAGGTTATACTATACCTAAGTATGTGATAAAACAGCAGAAAAATGTGGATCTTCAAGATTATACTTACGACAAACACAGTAAACAGTATATGGCAATACCTAGCCATATACTAGTAACTGTGAACCTACCATTATTAACATCAACAAAAGATTGCATGTTAGATGTTAAAGATAGAAGCCTAAGTTTAATATCAGAGAAACCTGCCAAGTACAAACTAAACATAACATTGCCATATTCTGTGAACGATGAATGTGGGAACGCCAAGTTTGACAAAACAAAACATGTGTTAACGGTGACCTTACCAGTGATAGCTGAAAAAGTTCCCAGCAGAACTCTTAAACCTCTGAGAGCCGATAGTGGTATTGACAGCGAAAACAACTCCTTCGATGAGGAGGAGGAGACTCAAAAGTGCTTAGTGGAGGAAATTCAATCTACAACTACTGATCCCAGCATAACTGCAACTGAAAATACTAAAGAAATAAATAACAATGAATTCCTAGAGTCCACCATTGGCTACATTCTCCCATCTTACACTTACAATGTTTTGGATGATGTAATTGCCTTCACCTTCCATGTTAAAAACACCGATCCCAGTTCTGTTCAAGTTAAAAAAGAGGACAGTAAAATATACATTAAATTTTCTACTGTCGGTTCTGGATTTGTACAAATGTATTATGCTGCGATTATCTTGTTTGAAGACGATGTTACCTTTAATGATGCCATAGGCGAAGCCTGGGATAACAATGTAATATTGCAGCTGGAGTTGAATGGATGCCTTCCAAAATGCTTCTCTATAGGCCTAAATGAGGATATGACTGAAGAGATCATAGAGTCCTCGCAAATAAACAAGACTATTCAGGAAACAGAAAAGGTAGAAGAGAAAGAAAAAGTTGCAGAAGATGCTCCCATTGTAGAAGTAACTAATACTGGAATGGAAACAAATATTTTGGTGTCTAGTAAAAGTAATGTTGAAGAGGAACATAAAGAGCGGAAAATAGTTTGGGTAGATTCTGGCCATAGCGAAAATGGAGCTAAAAGTATACTCAGGAAACCAATTAGTATTATGAGGAGCTATTCTGAATCAAGCACAGGAGATGTCGCTTCATCTATGGATTATATAAGTTCCGACTGTATTCCAGAAGAATCCAGCTTAAAAAAGACTGTTAGGTTTAGTAATGTTATTGCAAGGCAGTTTTACAGGTATATTGTGTGATAATAATAATATTCCATTGTCTAGCTATTTATAAATGCAAATACATAATAATCAATCAATGTCTAGTAAGTCTTCTTATAGATAATATAATTTTTATGATGATATCATGTAAGACCATTGCAACTTCTTATAAGGTCATACAATTTACAAACAAGTAGATATACATATTATGTATATAAATATTAGTATTATGACTTAAAGTATAACTTCCTTCTCAGTAATATTGATGTGATAATTAAATACATTGTTAATAAATTTTTTACAGGTTCAATTCTTCAATTGAAGCCCAGAAGAGGAAAAATCAAAGGAAGAAGAACAAAAAACGTAGCCAAGAAAGAAGAAAGAGTGAAAGTGAAGCGGAGGAAGATACTTTGGTTTCAATTCGGGTAACAAAAACTAATATAACAATAAGTAATAAATATAATATTGTATGATCTATAATATTGTTGTTGTTAAAGTGCGTTTTGGGAACTATTCTAACATTATCTTGATGGATAGGTCCAATTACTTTGAAAACTTCCAACTGCTAACATAATATTTACAGTCATTCAACACTGTTATGTAAACACAATTTTCTTTTGTGACTATACTTGAGTAAACTTTAATAAACATTTTTTTTAATTTTCAGTCATCAGCACCTAGGAAGACAGCACTCAAGAAGAGACACGACAGTGGACTGGCAGACACTTCAGATGCGGAGGGTGACTGTAAATACACCATGTCCGACTCGGAGGTGGCATATGAGAAGATGAGAAACTCCCAGAACACAGGCTTGAGGAAAGGATCATCAGAGCTTGCCATTGATGACAGTGAAAAAAAAAGTAAAGAGTGGGCAAAGAAATTGTCAAAAGAGACAAGTAAAAAAGCCAAGCTGCCCAACAAAGTGAATGAGAAGTCCTGTGATAATATTAAGCATAATACTAACCTGTATGACCCTGAAAAGTTAAACCCGGGTCTATACCCAGAGGTTAAGTTTAAAAATGATCTCATCTTTGATCTTGATATGTGAGATGTATAAGATACATTGTTATAATGATAATATGCATATTGGAATTATTAAGTAACTCCTTACTAATAAAAAAAATCCACAGTGTGTAATACATTTGCTTAGCAGAAAAGGAAATAAACATTTCGTAACTTTAAGGTCTGTATACACAGTGTGATTCTTTTTATCAGTAAGGCGGTAATTGTTTTAAAATAATAATTATTCATACACTTATTTTGATAACATCTACATATTTTATTATTAATGTCAGAACTCCAATTCATATAATTTCTATTCAATTTGCAGAATAGTTTTAGTGTCACAATATCTGAGCTTTTTCAGCCCTTACTGAAACTTCACTGTAAATTAATAGAAATTGTCACTTACATGAATTATACACTAGATTTTAATCAAGAAATAAAATCGATGAAAAGATATTTCCATTTAACATTGACTCCATGTATGTATGTATGAATAATTATTTGACAGTGTTTAGAGTTAGAACTGTGAGTTGATTTCTGCATGAGTAGTAGATTTATTTTCTTGAACCTTTCCAGTACAATAATTATGTTCCTTGTTTTGTCGTGATGACTAGTTTATGGCAATGGTTTGTTTAATTATGCAATGTGATCTACTGCCATATTATTAGAAACTAAAAGTAATTTATATTTTACAGTATATTTTCAATCTGTCCCAGATGTCCATCTATGTAAAATGCATGTTTTTCTACTTAATTATTTGTATAAGTGCTCATTTAAGGTACACGCATATTATGACGGGGAGCATTTTGCATATTACAGTACCAAGGGCAACTTGGTCACAAAAAGTGTGCGACGCAGCCGTTTTATACGTGCGTACCCTTAGAATGGATATGCTCATATAGACAATATGTATAAAATATATCACATGGTACAAATTAGTTTTAGCGATACACTGTGTAGAAATAAGTGTTATTGCACCGATACACAGCTACTACTTAATATTGTATCCTAGATAGTGGTAAAAAAATTATGATCACGAAATCTGCAATTAAATCACAATTCTCGTTCAATTCGGATTCGAAAAAAATCGGAAAGATGTTCGCCACAAGTGAATCGGACCCCAGACCCATGAAATAATTAATCAACGACATTGCATCTGAATGGAATCTATTTTATGGAATTTATATTGGAATTGATTAGAAAATATAGGCGTATTTACATGGTGCAGTAGCAAGCGCAAGCATCATTGGATTCTGGCTCTTGGTCAGCTTCCAATCCGGTCCATTATTGACAAAATTGACAGTGCTTGAATCCAGTAAAGCTGCCGCAAGCTACAGTAGCAATATTAATCACCTTTTTTACTTATACAGGGTGTAACAAAACTAAGTGATAATACTTAATTGTTACTTACAAGTAACACATACACACCCTAAAGTATTATCACTACGTTTTGTTACAACTTGTATATGCTCAGTGGATATTGCTAGTGAAGAAGCTGGATAATATGCCAGTGTATCTTAAAATTCTCTTGTATTGTATTGTATACATTACTACAAACATAAAATTATTATCCGTGTTAAATATTTCTTATAGAATAAATAAGTGTTCAAACTTTACTGATCACTTCATTAAATTGGACAAAGGATAACAAACAATTCTTTGCCGAAAATAATAATTTTACTAATCAATTCGGTGAGTGCCTTGTTTTAATCATAGATTTTATCGTAGTGTTTAAAGCACAGTAAATTTAGCTATTGTCATAAACCACGCATTTAATTTACTTTTAGTCTAGAATAGAATAGTTCTAATAATGGTTTTATTGTGTATAATTTTTTTAATAAAAAAATTATTGTGATGTTTAATTAGTATTTTTATTTAGATTGACCAGCCTAAAACTAAACCTTCGGGAACTTATTTTAGAACTTCAGAAACTTATCGTCAGAAACTTATCGGGGATTCTGGCTGATTTAATAATTAAAACTTCAGAAACTTATCGTCAGAAACTTATCGGGGATTCTGGCTGATTTAATAATATTATATTTTGTTCTGTGGCGCCGACGCTGACCGTCGGCGCCACAGAACAAAATATAATATTACTCACGTTGGCGCTGATGGCCGATCTCGCATAAAATTCTAGAAAGCGTTGACGCGAGGAGGAGTGGTTAGCCGTCAGCGTGAGACTAAAATCAGCCTTAGAGCCAGTCCACACGGTGCGTTGTGTCTACGTTGCGTCGACGCAGTGCTGCCGTATGACGCATAGCCGGCCACATAGGCGCTGCGTCATCGCAGCGTCATAAAGAAGTCTTAACGTCAACACCCTCTCCCGCTTCGTCTCTGGGACAACTGTCCTCATATTGTGTGCGCGCGTTGCGTCGACGCAGCGCGCCGTGTGAACACCTTGGTTAATTGTATGTAAAACAACGCATTGCGTTGAGTTGAACGCAACGGCAGGCTGCGTCGACGCAACGCTGACGCAACGCGCCGGGTGGACTGGCTCTTAGGGAACGTACGCAACGATGGTCCTGTGAAATGGTCGCTGTCGTCAATCCGTAACTTGTTTTCGGTTGCACGTTAAAGAAAGTACGAGTCGTATTTACTTGTCAATAGATGGCGTTAATAGCATGATTTACATGAAATTATTTTTGATCATATTATTTTGATGATGTCAATCAAATTGGTCGGTGGCCAAATTATTATATTATTTACAAAAAAGTACAATTTTGTGTTCATAATATGTTTCCGTTGACCGTTGTCTGGTAGTTCTGGTACTTACCTGTAACACAAGTCCTTCAGGTAATTAGCACGGGGCTAGACTGACGTGGTGTGAAGCGTCCATAGATATTACTAATACATAGATATTGTGTCTGTGTCTAAACACACCATGCCGAAGTTCCGCGGCGGGAGTTCGGCATGATTCCGCCTGCAATGTATTTGAAATTACCGATGACACACCATGCCGAAATTCCGTCGCGTTATATAGGCCTCTTGGATATCTCTAATGGCGCTGCGAGTGGCTGATTCAGGCAACACGTGGGTGTCAGAGTGCGATCAGCTGTGAAATACGGTTTACTAGTTTAAAAATGAAAACACGTTGAAAACGTTAAAAAGTGCTCGGAATAAGGAAAATATGGGCGGTACGAGGTACTGTTGTGTTGTAGGGTACAAAAATTCCCAATCTCGGATTCGTGAACTAATGTTTTATTCGTTTCTGAGACGGAATTGGGAAACGTATAGAAATCAACATGCCGATTATTAATCATGCTTAAATCTAAATCTCGCATGAATATTTATAAAATATCACGTGCAAGTTATTTTTAATATCATTGTTTTATGTATAATAAGATATTGTAATTAAAAAAACGATATAAATAATATTATTGTCGGTTCAATATTTATTACTAATTCCTTCAATACCTATTCACTTTCGCATTTATAATATTATCATACTAATATACTAATTACTTATATTACTAATTTACTAATAATATTATAAGTGCGAAAGTGTGTCTGTCTGTTACCTCTTAACGCCTAAACTGCTGAATAGATTTTGCTGAAATTTGGCATGGATAACTCCATAATATATTCTTAAGAGTCCCGAAAAAGGATAAAAGGACTATAAGATCCGGAGCCCGTGACAAATTGATGGGGCTCTATCAGTAAAAATCGTCACGTTTATAATAAACAATATTATGTACTTACTTAAAAGTTTTTGCCCATTTGGGTCGGAGGCCCGTGGCATTTTGCCAGCCCTATATTTACGCTACTGGACATAGGATACTTTTTGTCTCGGGAAAATGTACGGTCCCGAATCCCGCGCGGTTACTCCGTTGTGCAAGAGTTATGGCACAACGGAGTTGCGGGCGTCATCTAGTAAATTTATTATATTACATATTAATCATAAAAATCAAAGAAAAATTTCTTTGATAATGAAATACATCTGCATTTTTTATTTTTATTATACATGTATGGGTGAAAAGTTGCTGAAAATATATTTGTTTAGATTATTCAATACATAGCTCCACTTTCACGTCGTACAGTCGATTACCTACTCTGGTCTGTGGTATTACTTTTACACGGATGATTCGTTCTCCATCATCATGGATTTCGAAGACTTCATGAACATGATTGCTTTGGAATTAGTTTGTGCTCTATAATTTTTAATTAGGTAAACAACCCGTTTTTAGTAATAAGCAATAACTAAGAAGATGATCTTACAAATAAATAAATACAAAGTAAAAATCATATTCAATGAATTTGAAAGAATATTTCATGATTGTTAGATTTAAGTAAATTATAGCTTTCGATAAGTACTGATTTTCCGCGGAAAAAGTCTGCGGAAATATTATGAAGTCCACAATCAATAATAATTTGGCTCATTACTTTTTATTGTGCTTAAAATATAAACAATTACCAAAAAAGTGCAGTGACTTGTATGAGATTCATATGAGAAAAGCGCCCGTGAGTTTCCGCCGTCAACCGACCCGCGGCGTTGCCGTAGCTTACTCGTAGCAACGATATGCAAGAGGCCTATTGTAGGTATGCGAAAATCCTTTTATCGCGCGGGAACCGTAGATTTTCCGGGACAACAATTATCCTTTGTCCGTTCCCGAGACTCAAAGTATCTCCATATCAAATTTCAGCAAAATCGGTTTAGCGGTTTGGGCGTGAAGAGGTCCAGGCAGACAGACAAACCGAAGCATTTATTTAACATTCTATGCTAAGTTCTTTTTCGGGTTAAATTGCATACCTACATGACTACATGTTCTTCCAGAGCCTAACCTAAAACCACGTCATCAAAATCATTCTGATTCTGTGTATTAAACATGTAAATATAAATAATAGATAATATAAATAATAAAAATCCAATGATCAAGGATATCTTTTGAAAATTTGCTGTCAAAAATTTCTGGTAGACCTATAATCATATAAATAAGTCTATGCCTATATTAGGTAGGTAGGAAGGTATAGTTATTATCTTTAAAAAAGTTACTTAATATTTTTTTGGCAATATGGTAAGGTGTAGTTGAGTGCTGCATAATTGCAGGTGCCGTCTGGCTACTATTCAGCCATCGTGATGGAGAGGAGCGTGCAAAACTCGCAGGTAGGTAATATTTAGAGATGTGCCGACTAGTCGGTAAAGCCGACTATCCGGCCACTTTTGTAGTCGGCGACTAGTCTGCGAATAGTCGGCAAAAAGCGCCGACTAATCGGCTTTTTTATTTTTTTGCCATTATTGAAATTATATTAAAGAAAAACCTTGATAATTATTTATAATGTGTTCAGATCACACTCATTCAGTGTTACACATTTTAAAATTGAATGAAGTGTTTCTGAAATTACTTGTTAGTAAAGAAATTATTTTTGTAAATATAACTTTAACAACAAATTAAGTATGTATTATTAAATTAAGATTTCATGTACATGAAATATTTAATGGAAACCATCAACTGTATCATAGCTAAACAAAATAAAGTAACGTACGCTAAGTAAACATACTTAACACGATTCGACACGTTTGCAGGCGGCGCGCGGCGTGTGCGCAGTGTTGCCAGAAGGCAATGTCCGTAGAGCACTAAAAGCGGTGCGAATTGCACTAGATCTGTGGTATTTTCGACTTCAAAGCACTAAATATTTAAAATTGACATGGATTTCAAAAGAAAGACATATAAAATTCAAAACATAGTTTTTAATATCTATATTTTAATACGACATTAAATCAATCAACTTACAATTTCAAAATATTTAAAGTCAACGGAAAGTATAAAAGTTCAAACTAAACACTTATCAAGGGACACAATGTAACTGATTAAACGCAAAACAAAACGTATGTACGTACGCGTTAAGGAACGTCTTGACTGAGTACTGAAAAAATCCCCGGCCATAGAGCAGAGAGCGACACTAGTGTGGTGACTGCCGAGTGCCGACTGGTGAGTGGTGACATCATCGATATCCAACTCGTGTATAGTCTGTCAAAAAGTGAAGAAATTAAAAAGTGGCAACATCGTAGTGTCATCGTTTTGTATCTTTCAAATCAATCTAAGAAAAAAAGGGATGACACTAGGATGTTGCCACTTTTTACTTTTCTTCACTTTTTTGACAGACTATAAATGCGAGAGATAGCGTGAGCGGTGAAATGATTCCAGAAAAAGGCCACTATATCAATTTATTTATAATTAAAGAGCAGACATGAAAAAAGCACTAAAAATTGCACTATGCACTAAAAATCTTGGATGCGCACTGAACATACCAAAAATGCACTAGATTTAGTGCCGAAAGCACTAAAATGGCAACACTGCGTGTGCGACGTGAACATTTTACTATGACGTGAAACAGCAGTAAAAAAGCGTTACAGAAACTTCCGAAACCATGATCGGCTTGTCCGACTAGTCAGCCGATTAGTCGGCTTCTTTGCAGCCGACTAATCGGCTAGTGGGCTAGTCGGCCAAAGTCATGATCGGCACATCTCTAGACTAATATTGCTTTTTTTGCGTTCCTTCAACCATCCAATCATCTCGTCTCATATTGTAACCTACAAAGGAGGTATCACTCGTTCAACAACACAGCTTTCATCAAATTTTTCAAGTCGTCTGCGGTGAAGAAGCTGAGAATTGTCCTTGAAAATCTGAATCAATTGGCTCATATTAAGGTACGCCTTCAACCTCATAATTACTAAAAAAAATCAATTAAAATAACTATCTAATTGTTTTCCTTCTTCCAGCATTCCTCAGTCCAATGCTGTGTCTGTTTAAACTTTGGTTTTTCAAAGGACGGCAACAATTACTGAAATCACTCACACAGTATAATAATAATATGGCCACCCACTGTACAGTGTACACATTACACAGTAACCACATTCTTAAGTATTAGGTAGGTTATAGGTATCACTTTGTTAAGTTAATGCATAGTTTTTATCATGGCATCCGAATCAAGAAATTCCGTAACGAAAAAACCTAACACCCCGCACTCCAACCGGCCGCGGCACAGCGGCGTTGCCAGACTTCGGCACGGTGTTTGTGTGCGTACGACTAGACGTATGGGAATTATAATTGCATAAGTTGATAAAAAATGCTATGCTATAGCTTTACCGCGGTAGTCTCCGAGTGCCACACGTTTTTTTTTCAAAAGTTTTAATTAATTCATTGAAAACCTTAAACCGTACATTTTTCATGTCAATTAAATAATTATACACTTTCCTTGCACTTATTCCACTTTATTTTAATATATTAATTACAAAATTGTTAAATCCATTTTGTAATAAATATATTAAAATAAAGTGGAATAAGTGCAAGGAAAGTGTATAATTATTTAATTGAAGATGAATTTCCACCAAGAAGTGACAGTACATTCAATATCACATTTTTCATGTCAATTAAGTAATAAATAATAATCTATGGTACCAAAGGTTGTCTGGCAGAAACTGCATAATATTATGCTGTTAGTAGTAAGACCGCCTATTTGTACATAGTTTTCCTACAGGTACTTATTTTTAGGGTTCCGTACCCAAAGGGTAAAAACGGAACCCTATTACTAAGACTTCGTTGTATGTCCGTCTGTCTGTCTGTATGTCTCCAGGCTGTAACTCAAGAACGGTAATAGCTAGAGAGTTGAAATCTTTACAGATTGTGCATATAATATGTTGCCGCTATAACAACAAATACTAAAAACAAAATAAAATTAATATCCCATACAACAAACGTGATTTTTTTACCTTTTTTGCTCGTAATCAATTAATTTTGTCGTTCGTATCGTAAATGTAATCAAAAAATTACAATTTTGCTCTATAATGGTACGGAACCCTTCGTGCGCGAGTCCGAGTCGAGTTTAAGTTTAGTTTTAAGGCGAGGATAAACCCCAATTTGTTATTCCGTGACTCCCGGTTTACCTAGTTCCAATATAATAACGAAGCGTTAAAAAATATGAGATATAAAGCACAATATTCAAAATACCTTACACCATAAACATTTTAATAAAACGTAATACTTTGGCTGTAATTAATTTACAAACTTACCTCCGAAAAAACTCTATTTCATCGAAATATAAGTATTAACTAGGATAATTGTACATTTTATTTGAATAAATTGTTAGTAAATCTATATTAAAAATTCTTTAATCGAACAATTTTGTTTCTTAATATTTATTTCCAAAGATATTTAAAAAAAAACAGCAAAAATAGAGAAGATCCGCCCGAGAACCTATAGTTTTATGAATAAAATGAATCTTATTGCGATGCGTATACGCTTGGTCTTTGGTTGTGTGCAAGGTTATCGTTTTTGATTGAGATTATTCCCCGCCTTAAGTTGTACAAAAAAAATCTATTCTATTCTACCTGTTTACACATTCGCATTGATTTTATACAGATGATTATTATTACTTATTGTTTTTACAGAATTACTAATTATAATATTACTAGCGCCCCGGCTTCGCATCGGGTATAAAATATATACTTAGCCGCTGAAAAAATGATTAAAATCGATTCAGCAGTTTTGACTTGTATTCATTCAAAGCGACTTTGTTTTATAATATGTATTGATAATACTTACCTAATTAGCGAGCCGTACCTTCTAGACTTTTAAATTCAATTCAATTCAATTAGAGTAAACTGGCTCGACGCAGTGGCGGATTTACAAATTTGCCGCCTGTAGGCTATTCAATTTTTGCCGCCCCTATAACTGACATTTGAAATTCAATACGTTAGTTTAGTTCACAATCATATCATACCAAAACATTTTTTGAAAATTTTTGCTTTTCAAAAACAAGGTTTCACCCAGTGCGGTAGCGAAACGGCGAAACCTTACATATTTACTGGTATGTAGAATTTGTTTAAGTTAGGGTCAGTAGAGTTAGGCCGTGTAGATTCAGAAGCTAATTGGCTCTACATATTAAGATCTCATATCTTTTTCACAGGGTAAACCTTATGTGGTCGTCTCGGCAATATTTTACAAGAAGTGTTTTTTGTGGGATTTTTATTTCTGTAAGATTTAAAAAAATGGGGCTAAATTTGCCGCCCCTCTAAATCTGCCGCCCTAGGCTCCAGCCTACTTAGCCTATTGGTAAATCCGCCACTGGCTCGACGAGATCACTATCGAGTTTTGCGATGTATTAAACGCTTGGTTTTTACTGCTAATTACTTTTATTTTACACTCAACGAAGCATTTTATATGAAAAGCATAAAAAGCAAAAGGAAATTAAAGGTGTTTTTAATTTAAGAGCGCTCTTGACTCAAAAAATCAAACGTCGTCCTTCTCTCTTCGCACTCACGCCCGTCTTTCATATGCCAGGTGAAAAAGAACGACGCGGAATCATCGCCAAATTAGGCAGTTTTACTTGAATAAAAGACGAACTATAGATTATGAAAAAAAGTTTTTTGAGCAAATTTAGGTTTTATCAATGCTCGATCGAGCATTTTTTCAGTAATCGTCAGTCTTGAGCGTTTAATCTTCACATGAACTGAAGTTACTTGTGTCAAAAAATCAGTTTTCTAGACCTTACAGATTTTGAGATCTAGGTTTAAGTATGTAGTCAAGTTAGGGTCAGGTGCGCTCTTGAATTCGAAAGTTTAAAGAAATACCCAATCTAGTAGTAATATGGTATAGAATAGAGTTAGTCCACTGTGAAAGAACCTTTCTCAGGCTTTAGACTATCTGTTTACAAAATTTCATTACAATCGGTTCAGTAGTTTTGGCGTGAAAGCGAGACAGACAGACAGACAGAGATACTTTCGCATTTATAATATTAGTATAGACTAGTATAGAGTATAGATTTTCACTCTTCAAGAGTTAAAACAGCGGGGCTAAAATGGCAAAGACTTCTATTTAAATAGAAGTCTTTGTAAAATGGTCGCTTTGGAGAATCATAAATCATAATATTATGATTCATTTTTTAAAAACCGCTAATCGCTTGTGAGTTTAAAGGGCCCCCGAGACGATCAAACGTTTGATGCGTGATGTTTGATGCAACCGTTTGGTGTCGGTTTGAACGGTTTGTCAAACGACACTGCACAGTTTGGTTCAATACGCGCTGTCGAGTACACGTCTTGTGACGAATAAATGGTAATGGTAAAGATAAAACCGACTTTAAAATTGTATGAAATAGAATAGTAAAATAATAAAAAGCCGGATAGTCGGCGCTTTTTGCCGACTATTCGCCGACTAGTCGCTGACTACACGTAAATGTTTGACAAACCGTTCAAACTAGCTTTGTAAACGATCAAACCAAAATTTACGTGTTTGAGTCAAACCGTTTGACCATCTCGGGGGCCCTTAACAGTTTTGACAATACATTTTGAGAATTGATTGAGAGGAATTGCTAAATGCGACCATTTTAATCCCGCCCAAAAATGCTGACTGAAAAAGTAACCTTAGATGTATAAATGGAAGTAGAAAATATTTTCATTAGGTTCATGTGGGTGCCAATAAGGCTTGAAAATATCCGAATATTTATTACTAATCCAGACGTCTTGGGACCTAAGTCTAACTTAGTATTTTTCTTTGTGTAAAATTGTAACTGCGTCGTTTTTATTTTGAATCACCCCGTCTGGAGTCTAGACGGTTTCTTTTAGTGTCAGAAAAGTGAAAACTATAAAGTATTAAGGTTTTATATCCTGAAATATTGGTTGAAGTCGTTTTATCTGTAGTCGCACATCTCTTTGTAAATATTATTAAAGGTTCTATTAAATCTGTAGCTAAAAAAGCTTCTCTATACTCAGTATAACTGTAGGTGTAGACTACATCATGGCACCACCGTCTTCTGTAATGATACCTACTTCGGAGTTCGGGTAATAAAGCAGAATCAATTTTGTCGATTTTCCTCTTACTCCCTAATCCCAATCCATCAGCTAATATCGCATGTAGTTAATGATCCCACACCTGTTCATTAGCTTGTAGTGATCACACACTACTATGTATGTATGTGTGCTTATAAAGGTGTCACGACACAGGTTATCCTAGTGTGAGAGCTGCAGTTAATCATTTTAGTAATTTAAACAGCAAAAAAAACACTTATATCTTCTGGAAGTTCTGTATATTTTTGATGCAATTAAGATTTTTTTTTGTTTTATTTTATTTTAAAGGTGATCGTTTATTTGTCAGCAAGCACGCGCCGTAAGCGCCGCATTTAAGAATTTGTTGTATGAAAATATGATGTGAAACCTCCCACATATTTTGTCAGCACCGTACGTGCCTAATTTCCTGAACTATGCGGGGCCTACGGCGCGTAGTGCGTACTATGCTGACAAATGTGCGATAGCCCTTAATTCCGTGGTATGTATTTTCTATAGAGCGTCCGTGGCCTACTGGGTAGACCTTCAGTTCGCTCTCCTAGAGGGTGCAGGTTCGAACCCGGGTGGAGGCGTGTATCTATGAGACATTCTCTGATCTCAAGTACATAATACGGACGCTCGTACGGTGAAGGAAAACATCGTGCGGAAACCCGCACATAGTTGGTCCCAGACGTATTGACTAGTTCTTTCCTCTGGACTAGGCCGACTATGATGCGAGAATGCCGTATGCGCTTGGGCAACCATACGGACTTATTTTAAAAATCTTGTCCCAGACACTACAGTGTTTGAGGAGTGGTTACTTCGCTCTGAAAAATACTGTATTTAAAATCATCCACAACGGATGTAAAGGCTTGTTTTATTTTGTATATTAGTGCCAAATTACATCCAAATTGGTCTAGTAGTTCGTGAGAACAAACAAACTCATCAGCTTTATTATATAAGCCGTGATATTAGTCTAGAATCTAGATATTATATATTACGTGTAATACCCACACACCTATATTACGCTACATGCTCACACCCACACATGAACGTTGCCGTAGACCAGGGGTTCCCAAACTGTGCGCCGCGGCGCCCTGGTGCGCCGTGGAAAGGCAAGAGGGGCGCCGTGAGTCGATCCTCCATCATTATCCAAAACCAGTAACCACAAATATTATAAAATTAAATTATAATATTAATTATATAAACCCGGTACATGATTAATAATATTTTGTTTATTAACTACTATTTACCAGTTTAACCTAACTATAACTATTAATGGTGTTTATTTATGCATCTTTTTGTAACAGCTAGGTAGAGTAGGGCACCATGACAAAACATTGTGACGTAACTGCGCCGCAGGCTGAAAAAGATTGGGAAACACTGCCGTAGCCCGTAGGATATAAGGTAGATACCGGATGACCGCAACATAATTAATTTCCAACAACTAATCAAAATTATGTTACTTACCTGATATCTTTTTTTTTTTTTTTTTTTTTTTTTTTTTTTTCGTTGGGGGAATGCTTTTACGCATCCTCGGGGCCTGGGGAGGACCACCGAGGTATGTGGGACTCCCTGGGGCAGACGGAAGACGCACCCGAGACTACCCACTAAAACCCCAACGGTGTTCCTGCTCCTGAAGGTGGGACTACGGGAAATGCGTGATATACGACCGCAGCCCCACCGCCTCTGCCTCACCTGAGGCCCAACTCGTGGATACACCATTCCACATTACTCCGCGACGATGCACTGGAACACCTAGTGCATCGTGGCCTACCCGGGACTCGATGTCATGGGCGACGGCAGCCCCATACCGTCGCCCCGAGCTCCTCTGCTAAGGCGGGATATCGCGACCATGTCTGGCCCTTGGTCTCCGCCTCGGCCTTCTCTGAGGATCGAGCGCCTCCGCCTCTCGCCTGCGCTCCGCCTCCTCTTTCGACGACATCACTACTTCGGCGAATGCCTCGACTGCCCTCCAATAGTGTTGGCTGTCCAGCATCGCACGAACGATGGCCGGCAGCGTGATGTCGGGTCCAATAGTGGCCTGTAAGGCCGCTCTTTGACTGCTCCAAGCGGGACAGACGAGCAACGTGTGCTGCGCCGTATCCCGGTCGTCACTACAGTGATGGCAAGCAGTGTTTTGCTCGCGTCTGGCCATGTTGCACAGATACTGACCGAAGCAGCCGTGCCCGGTCAGTACCTGTGTGAGACGGTACGACAACGCACCGCTGTCTCTGTCCACCCATTCCCTCAGTACGGGACGCATTGCGTTTAGCAGCTCGACACTGACTAGGGACTCATTCAGACGACCGAGCCAAAGGTCAAAATCTCGGTCCCGTGCTGCTCTTCTCCATCTCCGTATCTACTTACCTGATATCTGCATTCTAGTATAATATTATAATGCGACTATGCAAGATATATTACACGATTTACACGAATTACCGCGTTGGCCAAAGATGGAAGAATTGACGAATACGAATTAATACTAACGTGTAGAGACACGTGATGTTCGTTTTGCTAAAATGACCCCTTTTTTATGAAATAAAGGGGCAAACGAGCAAACGGGTGCAACGCAAAAAGCAACCTGATGGAAAGCAACTACCGTCGCCCATGGACACTCGTAGCATCAGAAGAGCTGCAGGTGCGTTGCCGGCCTTTTAAGAGGGAATAGGGTAATAGGGGAGGGTAGGGATGGGAAGGGAAGGGAATAGGGGAGGGTAGGGAAAGGAATATAACTATTGTGGTTATAACCCCTGATTGCCATGATCGACGCCGCTTGTGTGCTATAGTCAGCTACGCAAACGTTGTGACATTGGCTTTCCATCACAATCGTGGAGGCCTTATTGCAACAATGTCCCCAAAATTAATATATTTATTGAGTACCGTCATTTGTCTCTCTCTCTCTCGAATCGAAGAAATGGCATGATTTATTTTGACAAATGGTTGATACTAAAGAAGAGAATTACTGACATAATTTGGTGAAATGAGAATTTTTCAGAGACACGAAACAAAATATTAACAATACAAAAATCGTATTTTGTAACGTGAAAATATCTATGTCATTTATCGCTGCATGCGCTAATATGAATAAATATAATGCCAATAATTATTAATATTGCCTACAACTTCGTCTGTGTTAGCGTAACTGTTAGGGCATGAAAATAAAAATGTTTTTTCCACATTTTCCACTCATTATTTGCTAATATTTATCACAGATGAAAAGCATAAAATAAAATATAGACTATTCAACACACAAATAATTTTAAATTCGAACCAGTAGGTATAGTCCTGTGAATTTTAATTAGCGCCTTCAAACAAACAACCTACAGATTAACTAATTATTAGTATATAATTATTAATTAATTGTTGTTAAAAAAATCCTCAGTTTCTCAGTTTCCGCAGCCCTTAAGTTCGGGCGTGGAAGTCAGACAAATCTTTACGTTATCATAATAATAGTCTGGATAAAATCCGTTAGTTTTTAGTTTATCCACAGTTGATTCCATTCAAATAGATTTTAACGGTCCCTCTCCAGTCTAAGTAGTCATTAGTCCTAATGGAGTCGCCAACAAAGCCACATTATAATATCGATTGTACCACAGCTTTATAAATGTAACTAGATGTTGTCTACAAATTTTGTGAATGTAAACATGCGGAAACCGTGCATTATTATACAAGAACTATCCTTTATAAGTTATAACCCACAATAACATCTTTAACCGAAAGCACGCCAGTGTGTATTTTAATGATTTTCGAGCATTCAGAGCCTTTCTACACGAATTGATATAACTATATTGCGATAATTATTGATTGTGACAAGGCGATTGTGATAATTCAATTTTATGTCAATTCCTTTACACTTTTGATTGATTGAAATGGCTCAGTGGTCTCTACGCTTATTCATCCTCTCTATAGTGGTCGCTACTCTTTGGTCATTACGAACAAGAAACAGAGATCATTATCAATTCCAAGAAGTAAGGAAATGATAAAACAAGTTTCAATTTGTTCTCGGAAACTGGTAAGATGTTACTATCCGTCTGGCACCGCGGGTCCGTCGTCTAGATATATTATTGTAATGTAATTATTTAAAATATCATTACGTCATAAGAAAGATTGATATTTTTCTGAGGCCCGAGACTTTAGCATATTTTTAGGCAGAGTAATTTTAAGATTACAGTGCACAATAAAGAATCTTTACGGTTATGTTTGGTGGCTTGTCTCAAGAATTTTTTGCGTAATGCTTGAAAATAATAAAAGTTGGGTAGAAACTGCCATATAAAAGTAAAATATTAACATTTTATACGAACGCACGGAGAGAGACGACGCAGCTTATCGGAAGAAAACTTATTGCCGGAAAGTTTTAAGTAATTCCCGACCAATCAGACTTTCTCAATTTAGTTGTGAAGTCGTCCTACTTAGTTAGGTAGTTATCTTTTAGCTTATTACATCGCTTCGAATTAACGTGAATTGTTACTAAACTATTCCATTTTAACAGATTAGTTATTACGTGTTTATTGTCTTTATTACGACCAAGAAACAAACATATTTTTTACTAGATAAGATAACGGCCGCACTCCGTTGCGCCAAAATTCGCTTAGCACGCGGGAACTGTACATTTTTGTGGGGTAAAATGTATCTTTGTCCTTTTGTGGGACTCAAAGTATCTCCATACAAAATTTCAGTAAAATCGTTTCACCGGTTTGACGTGAAGACAGACAGACACACTTTCGCATTTAAAATTACATATTATATTATTTAGACCAGTGTTTTTCAATATTTTTGATTTCACGACCCCTTTACAGATTGAAATATACTGGCGACCCCCTCGTGTCATAGAAAGCCAAGGAAATAATTCTATTAAAAGGCTACCTACGTTAGGTGATGATTTTTTTATAGTTGGGTATATTTATCTATAATATTTCAAGTTTTTCTTTCTGTCGGCGACCCCCTGATTAAGGCTTTGCGACCCTCTAGGGGTCACGACCCACAGATTGAGAAACACTGATTTAGATAATTAGTATGGATTAACAAGCAGTACGATTTTACCAAGATATTTTTAAATAAGATTCTTGAACTTATTTAAAAATATCTTGCCAGTTTCAAACACGAAACCTCGCATTGCAAATATCTGAATAATAAAAAATGTCAAAGGAGACCGAGTCTAATGATTCCTACGTTTGAGCACCAAAGGAACTATTGAATGCTAAAAGGAATTAGGACTCGTTTGTAGGAAGTAAATATCCATAAGATGTTAAGAGTTTCCGACTTCTCAGGAATTCCAGGCTTATAAACGTTGCGAATTTTCATACAGATGGTACGACGGTAAACTTACGTTTATGGGTTGCAGATAGATTTTCTACAATCCAAATGACGAACGAATGCTTAGTAGACTAGTCGCTAATATTATACAGCTGTCTGACAAAAATTCCGTATGCAGTAACACTATTTCTATTATATTTAGCAGATTTATCTTATAATATCTGTTGCCAAACGTTCGTTGCATACTTATCGCAAAATACGTGATCACTCTGCTGGTCATAATTTAAATTTTAAATTGTTATGACGTCATCAAATCGTCTATATTATATTTTCGACCAAGCACATTTTGTATATTTTTTAAAAAGGAATTCGATATATTCACTACAGTGTTATTAAACTATACATTTTCATCAAACATCAATCAATTCATCAGTTTTCGGGGAGCGCTTATACGAATTCTACGGACGTAGAGCCTCGTAGAACTTCGTAGTTTTTCAGGTAAATTCGAAATTGCAATATCACTTTGAAAGCTGCAGCTTATAAAATATATTGACAATTAATTTCAATAATTTAAAATGGATTTTATTAGCATAAAAGTACTTAATGTAGGAATTACGTCATGATATTATTGTACGTATTTTTAATTATTACCTGTGCGCTACGAAATCGAGTTTCGTAGCAAACGGCGACGAAACGATGACCCTACGTAGCACTTTCTAAAACCTTTTCTAATCTTTTATTTTGTAGGCTAAATAATTCACACAATATTAACTGTAGTCTTAGCCCCATAAATGACCTAAAAAAACTTCACAAAAGGTACCCTAACCTACCTAAATCTAAAACCTCGAATGTCACATTAGGAGATATCGGTAAGAAAATGCTCTAGTTCTGACGATAATGAGGATGTAAATTGGGAGGGGGGGTGTTCCCGGGTAACCTGTGGCGTATCTGTTGCTCCCCCTGCCCCCCGCTCGCCCCGCGCTGACGGCCCCCGCGTCAGTCAGTCCCGCGCCGAGCGCGTAAACGCGCGTTTTGTGAGGGCGATAGCGCGCGTTGTGTCAGTGCGATGTGTGTGTAGTGATACTGTGCACTGCTCACTGAGGATTTTATTATTAAGGTAAATATTATGATTGTTAACATAATGATGTTTGATGATTTTAAGGTTATATTTAACATAATTTTTTTGACTAATTAAAGATAAAACAACAAAGAATTTAATAATTATACCTACATAAGAATTTATTTACTTATACAAATATTATTTTTTCTATATTTTAATTTTCATACAATAATTATTATTAAAAAACTTACTTCCGTATTAGGTCAGCTAGAAGATTTATTTTATGCAAATAAAGCTTGATATCACGGTAAGCTGATATCTAAAAAAATCTGTTCCAAAAATATCTCAATAACAAAAAAAATATCTGTCTTTCTCCTACTTAGTACTTATTATCTATAGCAGAAATTCTCAAATGGTTGGGGACCCATCTGGGTTTTGTATTACTATTTCATTATTTACAACAGTATTTGAAATAAACTATTTTTGAGCTGGTAATCCAGTCCAAATACAATTGGTTGATATGTACCGTAAAATCCATGATATAAAACCTGACCTGGGACACACTAAACACTGATTAGATGGATTTGCTAAGGTATCCCATTCATTAGTACAATGGATAAATTGTCTATCCACCTTCCCTTTTTCTTGGTTCCTTGATGAAGACGTACCCCATAAAGATGAGATTTAAATTTTGGACTCCATTGGTTTTATTTTCGTATATATACGTTCATTTTCATTTTACGATAAATAGAGGAGAATGATAAAATTTTAAACATAAAATAAAGGCCGTTTTTTATTTTGTTTTAAATTTTAATAAAGGAACAAAATTTAAAATATATTATTATAATGACGACCCCATAAGAAGTTGAAAAACACTGACCTACATAATAGACAAATTGACGTATTTTCTTTTCAGATCTCTAACAGTAAAACAATATTTTTGAGAACCTTTGATAGGACAAAGCCTAAATTCATAGTGTAATCTAATTTCTAAATACATGCCCAAAAGTATTATCTGGGACACCTATTCAAATATTTTATCAATGATAACCTACATTTAATAAGACTACAATTACTTAAATCCCACAGACAGATTTAAAATTTTATTCATTAAGAAAAATCACTGGGTAGGTAACGCTATTTACCGATATACGAAAAAGAGGTGCTTATATTTTGAATGTGTATTGTGTTGATACGTAAATAAGCAACTTATATTTTAATATTTTCTGAAACTAACAATCTTTTTTAATTATTGCAATCAGTTGCATAATGGCTTTGTCTACACTGTGCCTTTTTCTGTTCGTCAAGGGCATGCGTTATAGCGCAGTCAACAGCGAACGTGAGGCATGCCCGCGACGCATGCCCTCTGACCGTATCCAAAACTTCAAAAATGACAATATTGGCGTTGCGTTTCTTGACGCATTCAATTATTGAATGCGCCAATATGTTGATGTTGATGACGAAAATTGAAGATGAAAGTGCACAGTGTGGACATAACTATTGTATTAAATTATGCCAGTCTTATAATAATTAAGATTACTACGCTTTGACAATACTTGTAATTGGTACTGGCCGTAGCCCGTAGCTCCGCTAAATGCAGTTTGCCACAGGAACCATAAATTCTACTCCTCACATCTGCGGCATATAAAAATATCCACAGCCGAACATAATATAACCTCCTCCTTTTTGGAATTCGGTTAAAAATCTGACAATTAGTTTCCTAGTTCTATTCTATGCAAACAAACAAAACCTTCCTCCCAATATTATTCCCAATATTAACTAATTAGTTTAGGGAATTACTCTGAAAGTTAAGCGGTATAACAATGGAAACTTTTTCGGTAGCTATCTTCCTCCTTCGTACTTTCAAAATAAGTTTGTACGCACCAGTTCAAATTGCTTTATGATGAGTGCCGGAACAGAGCCTCTGCATTTTATAGCACTGAAAAGGAATAACATTATGGATGTGGACGTCATATTGTCGAATCACGCACCCTTTTCTATTTTTTTAGACAAGCTGGCTGATATGAATCTATATAGCGTAGGATATTAATCCACTATGTTATGCTTAGAATTATAAGAGCACGACCATTCTATAAGTGCTTGTTCAAACCACAAGAAACATAAAAAAAATATAAATGTGACAATGAATATAACGTTTAATTAATTAACGTTAAATAATTTAGTATAACGTTTGGTAGGTATACAAAATTGTTGCAGATTTTTTAAGAGAGCCCACAGATTTTAGAAGTAAAGAGAGTCTATGCTTTCCCCTGCTGGGCAGGCCTCTCCCAAAGTTACGCAGAAATTAAGTAAGTACTTAGTAGAATTTCTGGGTCTCGTTTTGTAGTGTAAACCATGTAAACCCCACAAATATAAAAAACTGAGAAAGAGTAACTGTGTCAAAAATTTGTTCCGGTTCTACAAAATGTGACCCGAATACATGCATACAGCGTACTTTATGCAAAAAGACCCGAATATATGCAAGAATTTTGTGTAATTATAGAAGCGACAATCATTGTCAACGGCGTTATTTTTAACCCCCGACCAAAAAGAGGGTGTTATAAGTTTGACGTGTCTGTCTGTCTGTCCGTCTGTCTGTCTGTGGCATCGTAGCATCCAAACGGGTGGACCAATTTTGATCTAGTTTTTGTCAATTTGAATAATGTGCGAAAATAACCCTGAGAACCAAATTCCAAACGATTGAAGTATGGGAGTTACGTTTCCTTAGTTTTTAACTGACTTCCAAAAAGGAGGAGGTTATATGTTCGGCTGTGGATATTTTTTATTATTCGTTGTGTAAACCACGGCACGATTACAGCCTCAAATTTTGAGGGTAAGGGAGTGCAGTCTTGGTGCAGTCATTCTAAATGGATGCTCGTGTAAAGCCACAATATACAATATACAAGTACGAGTATACAGTGTATTGTGCAACATAAACTAAGTATTTAAGTAATATAAATTCCTCAGCAAACAGTAACAATGTTTATTACAGACGCAATTATAGGATTATTTATAATACAGTCTTGATAAAGAAAAGCAAATAATTCATTATTGTACTAAAAGCAAATTATATTCTTGGAATATCCCATCAAATATCACGTTATTTATTTTACGACTTTCCTCCTCAAAATATATTTCAGGAATACCCAGAATTTTTGTCAAAAGATTATATAAATGTAAATTCAGAATGTCGTCTTGTCCGACCGATTTATCATAAATATATTGCAATTGGCATTGTATTTACCCCTATGGTCAATATGATCAATGTCATGTCTTGTAATATTTTTAGGGTTCCGTAACCAAAGGGTAAAAACGGGACCCTATTACTAAGACTTCGTTGTTTGTCCGTCTGTATGTCTCCAAGTTGTATCTCAAGAACCGCTATACGAGACTTCTGAAATTTTCACAGATTGTGTATATCTATTGCCGCTATAACAACAAATACTAAAAACAAAACAAAATGAATATTTAAGGGGGCTCCCATACAACAAACGTGATTTTTTCGGCCTTTTTTGCTCTATGTCGATAATCGCAAGAGGTAGGGCACTTGAATTTTTCACACATTCTTTTTTTATATGTGTACTTATAATATTAAAATAAAATAAAAATTTAAGGGTGGCTCCCATACAAAAAAACACAATTTTCAGCCCATTTTTGCTCTGTATCGGTACGAAACCATTCGTGCGCGAGTTTGACTCGCACTTGGCCGATTTTTTTTAAATATTTAAGATCCACACTGTTTATACCGCCGCGCGCCGTTGTAGTTTATGCAGTATTTTGGCTTCGTCTCATACGTTAGAATGGTGGATTTACAAACAAGAACAAAACAATATACAACTATGACATCTATGGAACCTAAATGTAGGTACAAAGATTAAGGTACTTATAGAAAATTGAGACCGACCGAAAGTTCGGTTTTAAGAAAGGACGAACGTCCGTTTTTTTTTTGGCTGAAAAATCGTTCGGATGGCTACTATAGAAAAATAGCAATGCCTACAACGTTTTCAAAATCACATAAATTAGCAACAATCGCACTTGACCTCACAGACCTTTCAATTCGCAGCGGCCCGGGGTCGCTTCACAAAAGCTTTTACAATAATTCACGAGTTATTGGGTCAGAATGTCCAGTCCAAATGGACCCTGAATAAAAAAAAGAACCAACAAAGAAATCCGCTTATACTAATTAAAATTTCAAGCTACTCTCGCAAAGTAACTAATTAATATTTTTGCGACAGTCAATGTATTCACGTGGAATTTATTGACTTGTTATTATTTTATAAGTTTTCATTCCTGTATCATGCAGAAAAATTGTAATTTTGCCATGATAAATACTATACGTAATAGATATAACTATACACAAATATTTTATGTAACTACTATCATAGTTAACTATCAATTTGATTTCACTACAGCAAGAATACCTATACGAGTATGTATGATCCTACTTATTTGTCATAAGTAAACTCCGTGCAAACTGCTTGTAATAGAAAATTTAAAGTTCATCTATGTCTCTTTATTAATTGCTATACATTTACTAGTAATTTTATTATTAATACCAATATATTGTGTCTATCTTTGAAAAATATATAACGCGATAAACTAATTTCTGCTATATATAGTGTTATTATATAGAAAACTAAACAATGAAGAAAATAAACAAAACTAACGAGAGCCGAAGATAGACAATGTCTACGAGAGCTGCGCAAATTACAGCCTGTTGCTAATAGCTTTTGAAGTGTTATTTATCTACGAAGGTTTGTTTTATTCAAGCCTCTTTGGAGGATAAATTGTTTTATGACGTTCCGCGTTCATGCCTGTATCGGAAAACTTATCTGGATCGTGTTATGAACGAATAGGTATAATAGGTAAAAGATATGGCAATGCAAAAAGTGTCGCAAAGGCTTGATTGATTGGGGGAATTATTACGTATTTTGAGGTTTATCATCTTAGAAGCCTATCCAGTGATTTCTAGTGGATTGAAATTTGGAATCCACAAAGTAGGTACCGGTCACACGCTCGGACGAAAGATTATTCGTAATCTGAAGAATAACCAATTCAGCATCGATGGGCCCATGTGTATCTAGTATACGCCAATGTAAGTAACAATAAATTATTGTTAATCAGTAATCACGTAAACGTGGGGGAGCCATGCTTCAGTAAACGTGGGAGAGCCATGCTTCGGCACGAATGGGCCGGCTCGACCGGAGAAATACCACGTTTTCACAGAAAATCGGCGAGAAACAGCGCTTGCGCTGTGTTTCGCCGAGTGAGTGAGTTTACCGGAGACCCAATCCCCTAACCTATTCCCTTCACTACCCTCTCCTATTCCCTTCCCTTCCCATACCTACCCTTCCCTATTACCTTATTCCCTCTAAAAAGGCCGGCAACGCACCTGCAGCTCTTCTGATGCTGCGAGTGTCCATGGGCGATTATATATTTTTATATTTCATAAAAAAAAATCAAATAAGCAACAAAAAACGATGATTACAGTCATAGAGTCAGGTGAAATATAGAACGTGGAGACTAACTCCACTTCTACTAAAGAGAGCTATATTTTTAACTTGGTCACGGTTTACTGAACCCTGAAATACGATACCAATTATGACACAATTCCTGAATATTCCGCCGCCGTTGTAGAGAACACTTATTGGACAAAACTGACACTTGAGTGGCGTTTAAGACTGTGTTTGTTTCTATTTCTGACTCCTTGTGTTTTACAACACCTAAATCCTGCAAGACTGTTTTGGCGCGAAGCTAAAATTAGCTCCGCAATCAGTTGTCATTTTAAATAATTAAATACTTATACTTAATACTACAAATAATTATTTAATACGGATCAGCGGGGCTAAAATGGCCGCTTTGTAGAATCATATAATTAATCATAATAATATGATTCATTTTTAAACTCCACTTTGCGTGCAATTCATATTGTGATTCACTTAGATTAATGATTGGTCTCTCGCGCGGCGCTCGCGCGCGGCGACCAATCATTAATCGAAGCGGATCACTATATGAATTGCACGCAAAGTGGAGTTTAAAAATGAATCATATTATGATTCAATATATGACTCTCCAAAGCGACCATTTTAGCCCCGCAGTTCAAAAAAATAATTGCAACGTGACGTGGCGATGCGAAGTATGTTTAAAGGAGCCATTCAATATAGATCTTTAATTACTACACAAGAAAGATACATAATATTGAATTGACAGATTTGCTGCCTATTCCAATTTAGAATATCTGGAATGAGGAGGAGCCCAGGATCCGATCGCAACCGCGACCGACAAAACCTAAAACAAAATGCCATTTTATTAGTAGGTTAGATGTATACTGTATAGGTTTCATTTAGCTCTACGCCACTACAAAGCAGCGGCGCGGCGGTAGAAAATTGAACCTATAACCTATAAGACTTTTTTTTGGTGCGCAGGGGAAACCCTTTATGGGTGCCCCGGGTTGGGGATGTGCCTCAGTTTATCTGAAGCACCCCAGGGGTATGTGGGACTCCCGACATCGGGCTTACCCACTAAAACCACCTGCGGTTGCCTTCAGCCGTATACGGAGGGATATCCTGGATCTGTCTAACACAGGACTCCCTCCACGACCGGCCGGTCTACCTCAAGGGACCGGACTTCCACCAAAGTTAGGGAACGCTCCGGCAAACTAAAGCGTTCCCCTCGGTGCCGGGACTACCTAAGCCGGATAGGTTCCCATCCTGACCCGGAGCCCCGTGGGACGGAAGTTATTGGAGGTTCGCATAGCGACGCATCCGCGCTCCCGTCCTACGCCGGCGGAGCGGAACGGAGAATGCATCATCCTCTCTGTTCCGCTCCGCGGCCTCTTTCTGCGAAAGGACGGTTTCACAGAAAGAGACCGCCGCCTGAGCCTATAAGACCTAGGTTAGTTTTAATCAAGTAGCATTAAGCAGCATTTTATTTAACATTTTTCCATTTTCGGTCCCATGCGGCAAGGATTGGAAATAGCCACCTACCTCAAGAGGCTGATGTTTCAGACCTACACACTCTTGTCAGTGTCATCCAAGTATCTTATAGCTGATAGCTGGTATTATTTTGTCAGTCTGGTGTCAGGACGCCGTTCGCGTTGTACTCGCAGCATCCTGACTCCTGAGAGTCTCAAAACGTTAATTACATAATTATTATCTCTCTGTATCTATACTAATATTATAAAGCTAAAGAATTTGTTGGTTTAAACGTGCTAATATCAGAAGCTACTTGTTCCAAATGAAAAATATTTTTGTGTTGGGTAGTCCTTTTAACGAGGGGCCTTCCTTTGACTAAAATA
Organism: Aricia agestis; assembly: GCF_905147365.1. Lineage (NCBI taxonomy): Eukaryota > Metazoa > Arthropoda > Insecta > Lepidoptera > Lycaenidae > Aricia > Aricia agestis. The sequence continues at coordinate 10,778,900 of NC_056416.1, read as the reverse complement.
TTACATCACGCTGTTACTAATAGCAGCGAAAAATCGGTATAAAGTGTGGAAAAACGGGGAAAATTATCCATCTTTATCATTTAATGCAGCGTTAACGTGGACGAAGTCGCGAGCAACATCTAGTAATATATATTATAATGTATAAAACCCTGCGATTAGCCTATTACTATCGGCACTCCGTATTATGCTAAGTACTCACATGCGGTTTTGCTCGATAGTTTTACTCCAAATCGAGTAATAATTACTGTGTGGACCGCAAATCTCACAGCTCGAAGGCCTGCATCGAGCCGGTTCGATGGATTCGATATCGATTTAGAATAAAACTATCGAGCGATGCTGAATGTGTGGACGAAATCCCGAGCCGCGGGTTTTGCTCGACGTTATTGCTCGATCGAGCTAAATCGTAATAATATGTGAATACTTAGCATTAGAGGGAGTTATCATAGTGTTAGCCATTATCTTTATCTCGTATCGATCGATACGAGAACACACCTACAATCAAATGTTGCAAACACTCTACTTAAAATTATGATATCCGTTACGTAGGAGTAGATAAAGTTATGATTAGATTTTGCATATGAGACGAGTTTAAAGTACATAACATATGAATATAAACATGCATATTGCATAGACATAATAAATATTTTTACTTTTAGTACTTATAAGTAATAGATTATGTTCCTTTACAGGTTTATTTAGCAGAACTATATCTACCTCTACCTGAATCTCAAGTTACGGGGAAATATTAATTACCAATCTATAATATATTGATAACTTCTAGATCCATCTGTAAATAAAACTCCTCAGTACAAACTACAATATCTAATGTATAGACTATAGACACTATAGTGCAAGCTGTCTATCTATCTATATATAATATATAAAACTCAAAGGTGACTGACTGACATGGTGATCTATCAACGCACAGCCCAAACCACTGGACCGATCGGGCTGAAATTTGGCATGCAGGTAGATATTATGACGTAGGCATCCGCTAAGAAAGGATTTTGATCAATTCCACCTCCAAGGGGTTAAAATAGGGGATGAAAGTTTGTATATAATAATACTTCTTAACGCGAGCGAAGCCGCGGGCAAAAGCTCGTAGTCTATACAATAGACCTCGGGTACCGCCAAGTTATAGTTACAGCTAGTTATAATTGGCAGGGCTGTGATAACGAGACCGGTCCAGCTACATCGATCCTAAGCAGTCTGACTAAAGTGAATTGACTATTTGACTAACCCTTTAACCACGTTTAACTACAGCTATATATTTTGTGTTTGTTTATTTTTTCTAATCAAATAGGTAAGCTTTTAGATATTACGTCGTATATTAAATACACAGCGTACTTGTTCAAAATAATATTATATTTAAAACTATATTAACTTTACCTATACTATAAAATTATGAAGCTTTGCGTTAAATGATTGGGAAATGTTATATTTTTTTATATAATAAGTAGAAAATTGTATAAAATATTATAACGACAGTTTATATTTTATATTATTATTAATAATTAAATGAAATCGACTTTTCCAATCCTAAGCAAAATAAAATATGCATTCTTTATTTCATAAAGTTATTAGTTATTACTTATTTAATTTCTCAAAAGACAATAATTAAATCATAAATTACAGTTGAATTCCTAAAAATAACCTAAATTTGTGGGATTTTAGGTTAGAAATGTTTACAAAACGAGGTCGTAGGAAAAAAATAAACAATGGGTTGTAAAGTTATTTTTAATGTTATTTGTTGTTTATGACCGCGCGATGAAGGATCGCGTCTTTTGCGCGGATGTGCGTGACATAAAGGCGTGAAATATGGCCTGTTACTTCTACTTGTTGTGGCACCAGTAATTGCTCGGCTGTGCCATTTCAAAACGGGTTAAATACATTATTTTTCAAACAAAAAAACTGTTAGCGTGTCTACAAGTCTACAATAATTAGGGTCATTTCGAAAAAAAAAAGGAACCGATGAATCCATACTAGATAAATTATAAATGCGAAAGTGTACCTGTCTGTCTGTTACCTTTAAACGCCAAAACCACTGAACTGATTTTGCTGGGTATAGAAGTACTTTGAGTTCCGGTAAAGGACATAGGATACTTTTTATCTCAACTTGTAATTTTTTGTTTATGACTAGGTGACACTAGCTACTTTAAATTTAAGTTGCTACTACGCACCGCATCTCGTTTTGACCTAAGCCAACGAAAAATAAAAAAAGGTCTAAGTAGCTAAGTACGACAATAACATTAGGTCTAAAAGTTTTTCAATACATGCACTATGAAGTCATGCAGATTTCGGAATAGGTCAGAGTACCTGAAGCCTTAGAAAGTAAAGTTTAAGCTTTTTAACAAATATCATGAATATTGTTTAAAAACGTTTGTGTTGAACTCTATTTGGCGTAATTCGTAAGCAATAAAAATAATGACACGAAATATGATAATAATAATTATTATTATTGTATTATGTTGCTCTCGAAAACATTAGATAAAAACTATCATACCTCCTGCAACTTTTTGCCTTCGTTCCATGCTAAAAATATGCCATCCTCACCACCTTAAGGAGTGGCAGTCTTCCACCGTGCGTTTTTCGCACAACTTTCTGCCATGCACTGTAAAACTCTTAATAATGAACTGTCGGCAGCTGAATTTTCGGACCAACGCGACCCGCAAACCTCCAAGAAGTGAGCGTATTCCCTCTTAAAAGGCCGGCAAAGTACCTGCAGCTCTTCTGATGTTGCACCTTGTATCCATGGGCGACAGTAGTTGTTTTCTATCAGGTGACCCGTTTGCTCATTTGCCCCCTTATTTTATTAAGAAAAAAACTCTTGATACCTTAAGAGGTTTTAGGAGGAGGTACAGGTAAAGATATTGTACATACAGACAGGCACAAAGGCAGACAGACAGATTAGTTTTATGAATAATAATATTATTCATAAAAATAAAAATAAAACTATACTTAATAATAATAATATAATGATTTCTATAGTTTTTAAATATTTTTGTTAATTAAATTAATAATCAATCTAATTTCTAAATCATTACGTATAAGTAATTTTAATGATTTAGATATAAGTATTTCGTAACAAAATAAATCGGGAACAGGTACAAGTTTTGCACAATTCGCCGGCGATATTATCTTGCAGCTATTTTCTGTTGCGACCCATTTCTGAGCACTGACAATAAAACAGAGTATTATGAAATAACTGCTACGAATACCTAAATTTAATTAATATTTAGATTTTAGAGGAAAATGTCGCCCGTAATATTATGTATAATGTAATGAGTCATTTTTTTTATATAATGCCATACAATTTAAAATCATTTTGCATGCCACTTATTAGGCAGAATGTTGGATCTATTTAAGTAATCCGTGGGAGAATTATACGTGGGAGAGCCATGCTTCGGCACGAATGGATGAATATGAATGGAGAAATACCACGTTCTCACAGAAAACCGGCGTGAAACAGCGCTTACGATGTGTTTCGCCGAGTGAGTGAGTTTACCGGAGGCCCAATCCCCTACCCTATTCCCTCCCCTACCCTCCCCTATTCCCTTTCCTTCCCATCCCTACCCATCCCTACCCTCCCCTATTACCCTATTCCCTCTTAAAAGGCCGGCAACGCACCTGCAGCTCTTCTGATGCTGCGAGTGTCCATGGGCGACGGAAGTTGCTTTCCATCAGGTGACACGTTAACTCGTTTGCCCCCTTATTTCATAAAAAAAAGTAATATTGTAAGACCTTTTGTACCACATTTATGCAATAAATAATTCTTATTCTTAACTTCATTGCCGCGGTGGAACCGGGATATTTTCCGGGATAAAAAGTATCCTAATATGTCCTTTCGCAGGACTCAAATTATCTCCATACCACAGCAAAGTCAGTTCAGCGGCTTAGGTGTGAAGAAGTGACAGACAACACTTTCGCATTTATAATATTATAAGTACGGATAACATGAATTATGAACAAACAGAGACTTTATAGTCTATAAGGTCTCTGTTTGTTCATAATTCGAAGAGTTACTTCTATTAATTATAGAAGTACCTCTTTGAGATCCCGTCTTATCTCTACCACAAAATCGGCATAAAATCCGTCTATTTTACAATCGGGCCGAGAAATTATTGGGAGCTTCTCAAAGCCTAAACTCATTATAAGTTTCTCGATACCGGATCGAAAATATACGACTTCGCTACCTAAGTGCTCAACCCACACTGGTACAGAGTCGAAAAGTCACGTTATGTTTTTCGCCAAAGCATATAATTTATATTCTTCTCTATTGTTCTATTATGGTTTTTGGGCGCTATTAAGCATTTGTGTACTAGCCCACAATTTTTTGTTGAATTATTTGCAATGCAGTCTTCTTCTAAATTATGTAATGAACATTTAAACTGCATTCATAACTCAATTGATGTTTAACGTGATATTTTGTGATATCATACTCAATAACAGCGTTTATATTATTTAATTGTGCAATTTTTTGCAATGAAATCATGAAAGCATCGAAAAGCGAAGGCATGTCAACGTGCATTAGCATATTTTCAAAGCAGAATATTGTACTTAAATAAAAGAACAATAGAATATTCTGTAGTCAAAAATCATGAGCCGTTCGACTCTGTACCAGTGTGGATTAAGCCCAAGGCTGGGGGATTATTAAAAACAGACTCCGATTTCTAAGACCGCAAATATCAATAGTTCTTGGAAATGAAACCTAATCAGAAGTAAAACAATTCTTCGCTAATTAGAGAGTCTTGATTTTATTTATTCTATTACCGATTAATCTCACAGTACGGCTTAAATAAATGCTCAGAATTAGTTAATAAACTAAGAGTTTTGGAATACTTAATACTTTAATTAATATTCACAACGCAATACAGATAAATAAAGAAAATAAGATCTAATCAGGGAAGGACAAGATCATTTATTTCTGTGACAATTTATGACTACACTTCTTTTGCTTAACCAATGAGTTACCAACTTTAAACTCTCGTGTCGCGGTGTTTGTTGGCCAACTCTTTTGAAACGGCTCGATCGATTCGATGAATTTTATGTGCTTATCGGAAAACTTTGAAAATCGACCAATATCTATTTTCTATATTCTATTGTTAATGGTGGTTCAATTGTTAATTTCATCAATTGACACACAAAAACTTTGTTCGAATTTTTCAATCATTCAGCATTGAAAAATACATGATATTCAAAATTTTCCATTACACGATTGACTCCCGATTTATTAGCGACAATAACGATGACATCTAATATATAAAAATAAGTCGGATTTTCCTTCCTGACGCTATAACTCCGGAACTCACCAACCGATTTCCGCGGTTTTGCATTCGTTGGAAAGGTCTCGGGCTCCGTGAGGTCTATAAAAAAATATCAGAAAAAACTTCAAGAGAAAAGCAGGAAAACGGGGAAAACCATTTTATGGCAAAACAACGTTTGCCGGGACAGCTAGTCATTTAAATATTTAACACAATTAAAATAAACTAACCACGTGATCCATTATGGAATGAGCTGTGTTACATTGTAACCTCGGATTAGCTTTGATACAACGGCACGGTAATCCTACAGCTTCGCAACAAAGCGCGGATTTGGACGGTGATAACAGATTACAATGACTTATCTATGCGTCACATGTACCAATACTCATTTATTTTCTTTGGCGTATGTCCTTTTACTTTATTTGTAAGAAGATATACGACGAATATAAATACATAAATAGTATTGCCCGTTTTATTTTTATACGTTTTATATTCATACTAGCGACCCGCCCCGGCGTCGCACGGGTATAAAATATATAGCCACTGAAAAATGATTAAAATCGATAGCATACTATATTAAATCGATCCTTCACGTAGTCTACTTCTTATCTGTGCCAAATAACATAAAAAATTGCTCCAGTTATAGCTCGCGAGATAAGCCCTTTCAAATAATTTTTCCCGTTTTTTCCACATTCTCCTATTAGTCTCAGCGTGATTAAATATAGCCTATAGCCTTCCTCAATAAATGGGCTATCTAACACTGAAAGGTTTTTTCAAATCGGACCAGTAGTTCCTGAGATTAGCGCGTTCAAGTAAGCCCTTTCAAATAATTTTCCCCGTATTTTCCACATTTTCCTCTATATCTTCACTCCTATTAGTCTAAGCGTGATAAAATATAGTCTATAGCCTTCCTCGATAAATGGGCTATCTAACACTGAAATAATCATCAAAATCCATTGCGTAGTTTTGAAGATTAAAGGGAACAAAGGGACATGAGGGAAAAAAGCGACTTTGTTTTATAATATGTAATAGATATAGATGTGAATGAGGGTGTTTGAAATCCTATTTGATACCAGGTGCCGCTATGTAGCCTTAGGGTTTGTCGTGTCAAAAAGGCATAATGTCAAAAAACAGAATAAGGTATTTGTTAGCATAGTCCGACCTAAAACTAATATAGAATACTAAGATAGACTACAAAGCTGCCAATAAAATGTTAATTAATATAAAGTGTTAGTTAACTTCCTCGCCCTTAGTGGAAATTTATGTTCCCGTGGGGCCCATTTCATAGAATCCTCAAATGCGGTTGAGGTCGGAATGGCCCCGCGTGGAAACTGTTTAATCATTTAAAACTTTGTCTCACCTGTAACATGTTTTCGACAAAGAGGCCTTTTCTCCTAACACCACTATAAAATAATATGAACTAGGTTGTACGAGGTACGAATTTACATAAAATATAATATTTTGAATTGTAATTTCAGTAATTTGCAGGTGTGATTCAGCTAAAAACTGCAAAGACAGCACAGTGGACATAATATGGTAAACTTTGGAATTACCATTGCTTGGCATTGGCGATGTTTTAATGCAATTTTGGAAGAAGAAAAACAAATTTATTATGCATTTAACTTTTTCACGGCGGGAATAAAATCGCGCACTCACCATCACGATGAATATAGACGTGAATCAAAAAGCAAAGTGCTGATTTTTAACTAATGAGTAATGACTCTGCGATAACGGCACAAAGGACAAAGTAATCAAGAAAATGCGCTCCGTTGTTTCGGAAACATGAAAATACTTTCAGGACGCCGCAATAAGCCTAAGAGCGAGGCCACGATGCTCCGGTGCGTTGCGGCGTCAGAGTTAATTTTCGCATTAAGCTTTTTTTTTTTTTATTAAATAAGGGGGCAAACGAGCAAACGGGTCACCTGATGGTAAGCAACTACCGTCGCCCATAGACACTCGCAACATCAGAAGAGCTGTAGGTGCGTTGCCGGCCTTTTAAGAGGGAATACGCTCTTTTCTTGAAGGTTTGCAGGTCGTATCGGTCCGGAAATACTGCTGGTGAAAGTTCATACCAGAGTTTTACAGTGCGCGGCAGAAAGTTACGCGAAAAATGCACTGTGGAAGACTGCCACTCATCAAGGTGATGAGGATGGTATGTTTTTCGCATGGGACGATAGCGAAAAGTTGCAGGTGGTATGATTCCGAACAATTCCTCAGAGCACTCCCCGTGATACAACCGATAGAGGATGCAGAGTGAAGCTAAATCTCGGCGTAATTCCAGGGGGTCCAAGCTGTTTGAAACACTATGGCAGTCAACAATTCGAGCAGCCCTTCGTTGGATACGATCCAGAGGGAGCAGTTGGTATTTTGGCGCCCCTGCCCAGAGATGAGAACAATATTCCATATGGGGCCGAACCTGCGCCTTGTAGAGTTGTAGGCGTTGGTCCGGACTGAAGTACTGTTTCGCTCTGTTAAGAACACCAAGCTTCTTCGAGGCTAATTTGGCCTTACCCTCAAGATGATATCGGAACTGGACTTCGCTCGATATGTTGACGCCAAGTATCTCAATGCTAGGGGAGATGGTTAAAGATGTGCCCTCGAAACGAGGATAAACGACCATTGGTGACTTTTTAGTGGTGAACGCGCAGACTTGTGTCTTGGTGGGGTTGAATTGGACTAAGTTATGTCTACCCCATTCAGAGACCTTCTCCAATGAATTCTCCACCTTAGACACAAGTTCGTTTCGACTCTCAGTGACATTTTGCCGAGAAATATTAGGGGAGCCGGTATATACAGCATCACCTGTACTATCATCCGCCTAGCAATGAATGCCGTTGGTTTGTAACATGTCATTGATATGCAGTATGAATAGAGTAGGCGATAGTACACAGCCCTGAGGGACACCAGCATTAACAGACTGAGTTTCCGAGCATTCGCCGTCAACTACGACCTTTCTGCTCAGAAACTAGTGACCCACTTACATAATTTCTCGGGCAGCCCGTATGATGGAAGCTTTGATAGCAGCGCTTTATGCCAAACCCGATCAAAGGCCTTCGCAATATCCAAATTAACAGCCAATGCCTCTCCCTTCGACTCAATTGCCTGAGCCCGACGATGAGTCAGGTATGCCAAGAGATCACCAGCCGAGCGACCCTTACGGAACCCGTATTGTTTGTCGCTTAGCAATCCCTGGCCGTCCAAGTATCGAAGAAGCTGGTTATTGATAATGGATTCCATTATCTTCGAGAAGAGAGAGGTTATAGCGATTGGTCTGTAGTTGGAAGGATTTGAGCGGTCACCTTTTTTGGGGATCGGGTGCACCAAGGCTGTCTTCCAGGAAGCCGGGACGATGCCATTGGAATAGGAGAGACGCGTCAAGACCGGAGCCAACTCTGGAGCACACTTTTTCAACACAATAGGCGGGATTCCGTCAGGCCCACTCGACTTTTGGATATCAAGGGAACAGAGGGCTTTTCGCACTGAGCGCTGATGAAACCGAATATCCGACATGATGCTCGTGCATCGCGGTATGGTCGGCGGTTTCTGCCCCCCGTCATCCAGGGTCGAGTTTGACGCAAAGAGCTTGCCCAGAAGATTGGCTTTGTCCTTTGCATCCTGGGCCAACGATCCATTTCCTACGTGTAGGGATGGTAGGGTTGGCTTGCAGAAATTTCCTTCAATAGCTTTGGCCAGAGACCAGAATGCACGGGTTCCCGAGGGGAGGCACTCAAGTCTCTTGCCAATTTTATTGACGTGCTGTTGCTTTGCCCGAGTAATCTCTTTCTTGAGGGACCTAGAGGCAAGGTTGTACTCCTTTTTATATATGCTGGTTTTTAAATCCCGAGCAGACACTGTGTTGACCCAGGATTGGTAAGCCTCCTGCTTCCGGCGAGAAGCTTTTTTGGGGGATGAACCAAACCAGGGACGAAATCTGCCGCCAGTTGGCACTACAGAGGTCGGAATGAAAAGTTCCATCCCCTGCATCACCACATCGGCAACAGAGTTGGCAGTGTTGTCGGGATCATCCGGCGAGAAGCACACGTGCCCCCAAGGATAGGATGCAAAAAACGACCGCATCCCATCCCAGTCTGCCGACTTGTAGTGCCACACACGACGGTATTTAACAGCGCGCTGTCTTAACACCGTCGTAAGTGGCACAGAACTCCTAACAAGGCAATGATCCGATGAACCAAGTGGTGCGGTTACGGATATTTGGTTGACGTCAGGATTTGAAGTCAGTAGGAGGTCTAACAAGGATTGAGATACTTGGCGTCAACATATCGAGCGAAGTCCAGTTCCAATATCATCTTGAGGGTAAGGCCAAATTAGCCTCGAAGAAGCTTGGTGTTCTTAACAGAGCGAGACAGTACTTCAGCCCGGACCAACGCCTACAACTCTACAAGGCGCAGGTTCGGCCTCATATGGAATATTGTTCTCATCACTGGGCAGGGGCGCCAAAATACCAACTGCTCCCTTTGGATCGTATCCAACGAAGGGCTGCTCGAATTGTTGACTGCCATAGTGTTTCAAACAGCTTGGACCCCCTGGAATTATGTCTTGAGTACTGCCTACTTTCACGAGTTTTATTTTGGAACCTAGGCCTCATCTCCTGTCCGTCATTTCGTCATAATACCGGTAAATCATAAAATTCACCAAATCCAACATACAAAATATTATAATGAATGTGAAACGTCGAAGTGGCGCTACTGCGGCTTCCGCACCACACCGCACCGTAACATAACGACGTGGCTTCGCTCTAACCAAATATTTACGTTGACTGTTTACTACTCGCTCCCAATGATTCGGTTCAAACGTTTGAGATTCAAACGAATACTATTATTATGATTGATCATCATGTCTTGCGTCATGCGCTACGTTCTTACAACTTTTGTTTACTATTACAAGCCTACAAGGATGTACACGTGGCCTGAATCAGAATCAACGGCTCTTGAATCAACAGAATTTTGTAATATGCAGGGTGTAAATGTCTAAACACACCATGCCGAATTTTCGCAGTGGCAGTTCGGCTTGATTTCGCCTGCAATGTACATTTTAAATTACCGATGACACACCATGCTGAAATTCGGTCGCCTTAGGCTGGCCTCACACAGCCGGAATTCATAATCGGAAATTCATATTCTTACAGATCGATCTATGAACTTCATAATCTGAAAAAAACAGACTGTGTGTGGAGCGTACTGATCAAGTATGGTATTCCGGTCTTTCTGAATTAATAATATGAATTTCCGATTATGAAATTCCGGCTGTGTGAGGCCAGCCTTATATTGTATGCGTTTGACATTGCTGACGTAATCATGCGGAATTTCCGCCGCGGAAATTCGGCATAGTGTGCTTAAACACAAACACAACAAAGTTATCCATAGTTAACTGTTGAGAATAAACACATATACTTAATAATTATTCTTTATTTCAGGTTCAAAACCAAAATATTATATTCCTCAGACACGTCGTTTCTCACACATTTTTCTTGTCGTTCTATTTTTCAAACTTTGGCAATTGACTTTGGCAACCTTAATAGGTTATTGTGAAAGATGCAGCCCTGAAAAAAACATTTTTTTGTGATTTGTATGGACAAACGAGTATTTGTATGACGCAGGGGTCATTAATCTACCCATATATTTTTTAAAGTTGTTTATTCAGTGCTGCTACTTTCACAGTGAACTCTACACAAGGTATACATACACACTCTAACTATAGTATTGTCACTTTTTTATAGCACCATTCGTTCGGAGTCATAGAGAAGCGCAAAACAGCTGTCTGGGACTACTGTCCCATTGTATACTTACAATATGGTGTCGTAAGTTCTAATTCGGCTGTAATTCTTGTGTTGCTCACACGCCATTTCAACTAAGTCTATAATATTATATTTCCTCCTACAAAATTTTCTTTTTTACGGGGCATCGGGCGTCAATCAACTCGAATAAAAAAGATCAGCCTGTCCCGGAGAAAAATGAGGGAGCAACAAAAGCGATAATAGAGGTACTGCCTCCTGCAAAACGGATACATTCTCTATGACAGTGTTATCCAACTTGTGGGTTGAGATACATATTTAAGTAATATTTATCTCAACCCACAAGTATACAATAAGTAGGAGAATTTTAACAAAACGATATTATGTTCATATAAGCATACATAAAAAGCAACGGGGGTCGCGAAATATTTTTTCGTAACATAAAAGGTTGAAAGACACTGCACACACACATAAAATATAAATGAGAACATGTTTAGACTAAAGCCGACATGACGAGTGACACTGATACGAAAAATATAATTCTTTTACGAAATGTGGTATAATATGATATTATAATATGGACTTGACAAATAATAATGCTTAATATACAATATAAGAAGACTGAGTTGTCATCTTTTTACAAAATTTAGGTCTAAATTATTACCTTCAAGAGCTTACACAAGTCACAACTCACAACTCGTTTATCTCGCGGGAACCGTATATTTTTCCGGGACAAAAAGTATCCTATGTCCTTTCCCGGGACTCAAAGTATATAAAAAATTTCAGCAAAATCGATTCAGCGGTTTGGGCGTGAAGAGGTAACAGACGGACATGCCCTGGCCACACTAACGTCAAACGCCGTGAATTATCGCGTTAATTCTAAAACATGTTATAGCATTGTCGCCTTTAATTAGTGGCATGTAAAGGCGATAATGCTATAACATGTTTTAGAATTAACACGATAATAAACGGCGTTTCTCGTTAGTGTGGCCCGAACAACAGACAGACAGACACACTTTCGCATTTATAATATTAGACTATTAGTAAGTATGAATAATATAAAATTGAAAATTCTCATATCCCAGGGGACATTAGCTCTGCAAAATCTTGCGAGTCCTCCAACACAAACAAACAAAAGTAAAACTTTTCCATTTATTTAAAACTTACAAAACAACTTATGGCCCGATTTACATTAGTGTTGAGGAGAGTATTTTAGTACAACTTGAAAGGCAAGTTTTTAGTGCTTTAGTGTGCTGGACTAACTGTAGAACCATAGTAAAAGGAGGGGAAGTAAGTTATCTTCATAATCAATGCGTCGCCACACGGCACACAACAAAATCTCGGCGGTACCAGCCTTATAAACTGGCCGAGATTTTGTTGTGTGCCGTACGTGGCGACGCATTCATACTATGGCGCACACATACAAGCCGCGCGCGGTGCCTTTGTATGAAGATAACTTACTTCCCCTCTTTTTACTATGGTAGAACTGTACTAAAGCAAGTAGCGTTTACATGTTTCAACTAAAGTAGGTACTGTCCTAAAGCACCTTGCTAAACACCAAGATATAAATGGGCCTACGAGTAAGACCCAAGTCTTGACATTTCCGTCATTTATTATTTACGGTGTTTTCGTGAAATAAATGTGATTTTCGTGTGAAATGGTCACAATGAGCCGGCTAATAAAGCGGCTGACATGTTTGAAGAGGCCTTAGCAAACAGGAGCGGTGAGAGCTAAGCGGCTAATTCTCCGTCCATTACCACAATTCCCACCCATTAGCTGCTAGAAAAATATAAACAGAGGAATAATAATAAAGAATATCGTTTTTCGTTTAAAAACAAGTACAATATTTTATGTTAGTTTCAACGACATTAGGACTACTACCTATATTTTGTAAAGAAATATTGACTATCATATTTTTTTCAACTCTTGTCTCTGGGACTCAGCTGATATCAGACTGGCCGTGTTAGCAGAGTAGACAGAATTATAGAGTATGCCGACGTAGAACTGATGTTGAAATTTTTAAATTTGACGTATTATGACGAAAATCGTCGCTAGGGTCAGAGTAGACAGAATGATAGAGTATGCCGACTTAGAACTGATGTTGAAATTTTTAAATTTGACGTATTATGACGAAAATCGTCGCTAGGGTTGTTAACTTGTTACCTACAAATTTAAAAATATGACATATTCGATGGACGTGTTCCTCTTTGGTCGTATTGTTGTTTGTGTTTTGGCACATGCGATTAAAATTGTCAGAATCCAATTTTGAAATCTTTATTTTAAAATAAATTATATCAGCCAGCGCGAGGCACATTCCGTTCATAATCCTAGTGAAACCCGACGAATTTGACAGATATTGAAACCTGTCCGTTTCTTTGCAGTCGAACTACTGGTAGTTATGTCTATTGTGCTAGGGTTGTTAAATTGTTACAGTACGAATTTAAAACTATGATATATTCGCTGGACGTGTTCCTCTTTGGTCGTTTTGTTGTTTGTGTTTTGGCACATGCGATTAAAATTGTCAGAATCCAATTTTGAAATCTTTATTTTAAATATTTAAAAAATAAATTATATAAGCCAGCGCGAAGCACATTCCGTTCATAATCCTAGTGAAACCTGACGAATTTGACAGATATTGAAACCTGTCCGTTTCTTTGCAGTCGAACTACTGGTAGTTATGTCTATTGTGGTGTAAGCATTGCCTAATGGTATCTAAGATTCAATAAAAAAAAACTATAATCCATTTTCAATTTGTCAGCTTGTTGTCAACAGAATTCAACCATAAATAAAGGAGTATAATTCGTATGCATAGGCTTGTCACTCAAAAATCTGTCATCTTTCCTATGTGTGTGTGTTGCAGTGTGTGTAATGTTTTATTTGTTAAAAAAATGTATGATAAAAGCATAATTTCAAAATAATATTAGCTCGATGCACTTCTTCACCATATAAACTACTAGTTGTTGCCCGCGACTTCGTCCGCGTGGACTTTAGTTTATAGCGCGCGGTGTCAACAAAATTTGTGTCAAACCCCTCTTAGGGCCGCGCTACACCGGAATGGCTCGTCTCGCCGCTGCCATTCCGGTGTAGCGCGGCCCTTAATTAATCAAAATACCCAAAAACAGCTGTGCAGTGTGCACATAATCTATACTAATATTATAAATGCGAAAGTATCTCTGTCTGTCTGTCTGTCTGTCTGTCAGTCTCGCTTTCACGCCAAACGCCAAAACTACCGAACCGATTGTAATGAAATTTTGTATACAGATAGTCTAAAGCCTGAGAAAGGACATAGGCTACTTTTTTACTGGAAAAAAGGGTTGTCAGGGGGTGAAAATGCGTAAATTTGTTCAAATTAAGTTAGTTCCAAAAATTCATAATAGATGGCACCGTGCGTCTTCTACATCGCGCTGACGCTTGCTCAAAAGTATTTCTATAAGAGGTGGTATCATCTTACATTTAAGTTTCGATTTTTTTCGATTGTTATATCTATTCTACGGTATTAAATAACTTAGTACTTTATCTGTGCAGTGACGTGACCTTAAACCTATCAATGATAAATAGTTTATGGGTAAAGTTGTGTAATTGGGGGGCTAAATAAGCTTTAAAATTTGGCATAAAATATAAAGTTTATTATAAAAAAATGAAATACTTATTGTGTGCACACTGCACAGCTGTATTGATTTAAAGGGTACCAGGGTTTTTTTATAAAAGCTTTTGACACCAATTTTGTTGACATCGCGCTTTATAAACTGAAGTCCACGCGGACGAAGTCGCGGGCAACAGCTAGTAACTAATAAGTATGATTAGTTCTATGTTACAATGAAGTAAAAAATAAAATGCCATCTGTTGAATCGTATTAGAACTAAAATGTTCATTGCATCGATATATTTCTGGATTTTTTATAATATTATACATAAAATATATTTAAGTAAAAAATAAAACGCCATCTGTTTTCATATATTAGAATTAAAATGTTGATTGCATTGATATATTTTCTGGATGGAATATAGGCCAACACGGTACACACTTCTTTATTTTAGAGCGCCTTCTGTTGTCAACTTGTCACATATATTAGAAATGCAGTAGGAGTTCTATAAGATAAGATAGATTGATTATTATTATACCAAGTGATAATATTATGAAACATAATATTCTAACGTATTAAAAACTATAAACAAAAACATAATAACTAATAAGTATGATAAGTTCTATGTTACAATGAAGTAAAAAATTAAACGCCATCTGTTGAATCGTATTTAGAACTAAAATGTTCATTGCATCGATATATTTCTGGATTTTTTTATAATTTTATACATAAAATATATTTAAGATTTTTGAAATTTTATTTTAATACACATCCAAGACCCAGGAACATTGAAAACTTTTTGTTCCGCCTGCGGGACTCGAACCCAGGACCCCCGGGATGAGCGCTGGCCACGCGCAATGCGAATTCATTTTCATCGATATTTTCATGGAAATAAGATATTTTCCCACATCAAAATGTAGCCTATGTCCTTTCTCAGACTCTAGAATAACTGTGTACAAAATTTCATTGCAATCGGTTCAGTAGTTTTGGCGTGAAAGCGAGACAGACAGACAGACAGAGATACTTTCGCATTTATAATATTAGTATGGATACCTGTGCAAAATTTCGTGCACCTACGTTTCTCCATTTTTCGTAAAAAGGGTTACAAAGTTTTTCGTTCGCGTATTAATATTATGATGATGATTAGTTTATTTGATAAATGAATGATAATATGATTCCTAATTATTTAAACCGATCATCTCAGACTCACAGCTGAAGAAAATATTATACTTGACTATTATAAAATTATGTATCTAGGTAAGGGTATAATATTCACAACAAAATAATGCAGGATTTGCCGATATACCTACAAAAACGTATATCAGGTGGTGGGTACTTAGACAACTTGAATTCGATTATTTAGAAAAAAAAATGTACGCGGTTTCCTACTCCACACTGCATCGCAAACCTGTGGTTTTGATTTCTATAATTTAGACAGTGGTAATGAACCGTAATGTATCAACCCTGGTAATAAATAGAAATCCACGAAGGAACAAATTGGAACTTAAATTGTCGGAGTATCGCCTAAGTTGTGAGGGTGAAACAGATTCATTTGAAAATTAATTACGTACATTTCACGACTTTTCCTCCACTTTAAGTGTTATGGAGTTAAAATTAATTAATTGAAAGTAAAAGTTTCTTAAATGATATTTTTCGACTTAATATAATTAGCATTCGTTTACTTGAACAACTTTTTTCTTGATTAATTTTAATTTATTTAGGAGAACTAGGTTAACTTTTTGATTCATGAAATCTATTTTAACTTACTAATATCAAAGGAAATAAATTTATTCGTTAAATTACCAACGATTTTATTCTGTGAGGACACAGCGGGCTTTAGGATGGGTTGCACCAACTTACTTTAACTATAACTGTAACTTTAGCTATAACTTTAACTTTAACTACAATGCAAAATGTCAAATCTTTGGTTAAAGTCAAGAATGGACGCCATATTTAACCATAACCATAGAGCTCGACAAGGCTTTAAATGCACGTGGCGAAAAAAGGAACTAACACTGTCATCATGCAAAAACGCCATTTTTGACAGTTCTCCTTTACCAGCAGCGCCCCCACCTACGTTCATTTAAAGTCTTGTCGGACCAGCAACGTCTTCTGTCAAATTCTGTGATCAAAGTTAAGGTTAATGTTAAATTAGCCTTAACTATAACCATAACTTTGATCATAACTTTAACTTTAACCACGCCTCTGGTCAACCCACCCTACATATTTAAACAATATCATATTAGTAATTTTGTGGTTATCTACGCGAAAGTAACCAAAAATGATAAGACTATTTTCCGTAAAAACTCGTTAGCCACGTACCTGAAAATTATTCGATCGAATCCTACATCAATTTCAATTTCAAGATGGAATAAAAAAAAGGTTGAATTTGAATTGATCGTTTGAGGGGAGATCTATCCACGGTTGTTAAACGAATCGTCAGCGAGCAGAAAAACCGTCGACGCGAACAATTTATTTCTGTGATTGTCTAGCCGTGTATCTATCTCTGGCTGAGTTCTCTTTTTAAATCTGTAATTTGTATTTAATTAAAATATATTTTTTAATATGGCAGATTAATAATTATTTTTATATGAAACACTAGCTGTTGCTTGCGACTTCGTCCGCGTCAGCAAAATGTGATAACAAAGATAATATAAAAGAAAAAAAAAGGCCTTTTTAAGGTTCCTTTATAAAAAAAGTAAAATATATCCTCCTCCTTTTCGGAAGTCGGTTAAAAAGTAGCCTAAGTTATTCCTTACTACATCAGCTATATGCCTAAAAAAGTCCCGTCAAAATCGCTCCAGCCATTTCAGAGATTAGCCGGAACAAACAGACATACAGACAAAAATTGTAAAAAATGGTTTTTTGGTGTATGTAGCGTATATACATTCATATGCATGTAGTAAAAAACGGTTCTTTCAATATTACAAACAGACACTCCAATTTTATTTATATGTATAGATGTATAGATGATAAACGGCCACTACTCTTTTTATTTAACTTTAATATTATGAAGAATTTCAGAGAGTAATAATATATAATATAATATCTATGGACGCTTCACACCACGTCAGTCTGGCCCTATGGTAAGTACCTGAAGGACTTGTGTTACAGGTACCAGACAACGGAAATATATTTAATACTTTTATACTATACATATATTTAAGATTTTTATTATATGATACACATATTTAATACACATCCATGACCCAGGAACTTTGAAAACTTTTTGTTCCGTCGGCGGGACTCGAACCCGCGACCCCCGGCTTGAGCTACCAACGCGCTCACTACTGAGCCACATAGGTCGTCAATATTTTGTATGCAAAAAAACCTTATTAAATTAGATAAGTATATAAAATATGAATCTGTTAATATCATTGAGAAAATATTATTGTAATATTTTAGAGTCTCCAATCAGAATAATGTGCTAGTAGAACAGGTTGGAGAGTACCTATTATAATTATAGGTAAGTATATTATATTCAGAGAAGTTGATTCCTAGGCAGATGGCGGAACTACATAATTTGGCCGGTTACGTCAAACCTAGTCGTCAGATTACGACTAGTATTGAATTGACATAACCGTACCAAATGACGTAGGTCCGTCAACTGCCTAGGAATCAATTTCCTCGATAGTACATAGAGTTTCATACCTATAAGCTACATCACTGTCTCTTTCATTCCCGCATGTTGTTCATTGCGCTTGTTTGGCATGACTATATATAGTATTAGAGGCCTCCGTGGTCTAGTGGTATAGAGCGCGGCTCTTGACTCGGAGGCCGTGGGTTCGATTTCCGCATTGGAAACATGTTATTTCCAAGTTTGGTTAGGACAATGTAGGCTGATCACCTGATTGTCTGACAAGTAAGATGATCCATGCGTCGGATGGGCATGTAAAAAGTCGGTCCTGCGCCTGATCTCTCGCCAGTCGTGTCGGTCTTCCGTCCCACTGGGTTATGAGAGTAAAGGAACAGAGATTTCTCTTGTGTACTGCGCACACACTTGGGCACTATAAAATTACTCCTGCGTAGCTGGCCTGGTTTCAATGAAACCGGCCACCGTCACCGAAACCGGTGTGGGAGCTATTATTATATAGTATTATATATCTAAACGCCTGTGGCGTTTAGATATATACATTATATTAAAAGGCAATTAGCGAATTGTCTATCGACATAAAATTACGTGGTCAAGCGCGAGACCGGCCACAATACTTCTTATGAAGTAAAGCACATAATTTATTAATAATATTATTATTAATAAATTATGTGCCTTGAATTGGACTATAGCCAATAAGCTTCGGAAGAATATCTCTATAGAATATATATCTTTACCGAATACCAAATATTATCAGCAATCAGTAATACAGTATAGTGTGGTCACGTTTGGGGTCTCCGCAAACAGCGGCAAAAGGATCCTCTCTCTTCAATACCGCAAACATAATATTATATTATTGCTAGCTGTCCCGGCAAACGTTGTTTTGCTTTATAAAGTATTTCACCCATATTATTTTATTGAAGTGACTAAATAAGTATGTCACCATGACAACGACCATCGCGGCTATCCCGACGCACAAATAGTGGTCGTCAGTCTCGAGTATTAATAATTGTAAGGGTTGGTGATAAAAAAGTAAAAATTTAGGGTTGTATGTATTTTTTAATGCCACATTATAAAAAAATAAAAACAAAACATTTCGTCCAAAAATTAAAACAATTTTTTTAAGGGTGAACAACCCTTATTTCTTAGGGGTATGAAAAATAGATGTTGGCCGATTCTCAGACCTACTCAATATGCTCACAAGATTTCATGAGAATCGGTCAAGCCGTTTCGGAGGAGTACGGGAACGAACATTGTGACACGAGAATTTTATATATAAGATTTATTATAATTAGCAACTAGATGACACCAGATGACGCCGGCAACTCCGTTGCTCCAAAATTCGTTTATTGAACGGAACAGTATATTTTTCCAGGATAAAAAGTATCCTGTGTCCTTTCCCGGGACTCACAGTATCCTACCTTTCAGAAACATCGGTGTAGTGGTTTGGGCGTGAAGAACACAGACAAATAGATAGACAGACAGGCAGACATATACTTTGGTATAAATAGATGATTTTTCCGAGATTCTTAGGATTGATCCTCGTGTTTACGATCGCTTTGAATTTACGACGCAACGTAACAGCTGAGTCGAGGAATTGCAGTAGGTAGTAAAGTTCTCTTTTATTATTATATAGTTATTTTTAAAAATATTAAGAGCTCACCTGACTCTAAAAATCAAACATCGTCCTTCTCTCTTCACACTCACGCCCGTCTTTCATATGCCAGGTGAAAAAGGACGGCGCGGAATCATCGCCGAGTTAGTTTTACTTGAATAAAAGACGAACTATAATGATTATGAAAAAAGTGTTTTGAGCAAATTTAGGTTTTATCAATACCTTTTTAGATATTAAAAAATATTAAAGAAAAGACAGCAAACTTCGAAGATCTAAGCAAAAATGTGTCTAAAACAAGGTTTTTTGTAAAAAAGAAACTATCGAGCATTTTTTGAGTAATCGTGTTTTCGTCTTGAGCATTTAATCTTTATGAACTAAAGTTACTTGTGTCAAAAAATCAGTTTTCTAGACCTTACAGATTTTGAGATCTAGGTTAAAGTATGTAGTCAAGTTAGGGTCATATGGGCTCTTAAATAAGACTTATACAACGTACGAATAGGAAAATCGTATACAATTTTTTTGTATTTGTTGTCTTAAAATTTTTTTTTTCAATTTCTCATTATATAAAACCTTTTTTTTGTTTAAAAAATCTTTGATTTTCTAGCGAAAAAGACAAAAAAACATTATGAAACTTTCTCGTGGCATTAATATTTTTATTGATAGGCATAATACTTGAAACGTAGATTTCATCGGCGATTTAATATTCCTCTAAAATATCCTGTAAGCCCTTGAAAGTGTTTAAGGCATAAATTAAATTAAGAATTTGTAAGGCGCCTTATCCTGTTACCGAGATTGGGTATCTGAGCAACATTGAGATGACAAAGATTAACAATTTAATTCAATAACCCGAAGTACAATCGCTCACAAGCATGAAGGAACATATAACGAAGATGTTTAATTATATCCAACATGGATATCGCCCGTATTATAATTGAATCTGGGTTCTCATTATAAAGAATGGATTAACTACAAGGGCTTGTCTTTATGGTAAAACCCTTGTTACCTAGGTAGACATCATGGGTACGGAAGAAAAAAAGTTCGCCGTGGAAACTCGTAAATGTTTTAATCCATCGATCGTGGAATAACGAGACACAATAGCTTATCTATTGTTATCGCGGCCGGATGCGGTCGCTTGGGGCTTCATGAATTAAAATGAAAAATAGAAGTTTCATTACCACTACATTATTATCAAGCAAAGTCGCTTCCCGCGGCTATTTATGTGTTACGCGCAAAGACCGAAAACGCTCAGTGAGCGAAAAAGCTCACAGTCATAACGCGGTCGTAGTGAAACGACCACGACGCGAAATTCGTGTCGTGGCCCTAATGAAAACGGCCACAACGCGTTCTAGTAATCACAGAAAATTACCACATAGCGAAATTGTGAATACACAAGAGCACTACCGCTCGTGTAGCACAATATTTACAGTGTGTAACAAAAATAAGTGATAATACTTTAGGGTGTGTACGTGTTCCTTGTAAAGAGTTCACTGTGAAAATAGCAGCGCTCAAAGACCAAAATTTTTTTTCACTTTTGTATGGGCAAGAGCCCCAGCGCCACGAGTTTCCCCATACAAAAGTGAAAAAAAAAATTTGGTCTTTCAGCGCTGCTACTTTCACAGTGAACTCTTTACAAGGAACATGTACACACCCTAAAGTATTATCACTTATTTTTGTTACACCCTGTATAGTGCGCAATAGCGCACACACTTGGGCACTATAAAATAACACCTGCGTGACTGGCCTGGTTTCATTAAAACCAGAGTGCTCTTGTGTATTGCGTACACAGTTGAGCACTATAAAATTACTCGAATTTCGCTATGTGGTATTTCTGTGATTACCAGAACGCGTCGTGGCCGTTTCACTATGACCACAACGCTTTGTGAGCCATTTTTTCGCTGAGTGAGCGCTTTCGGTATAAGGTATTTGAGCGTAACATATGCACAAATCTATATTGACGGATTTTGACGATTATTCGTAGTCTTTAGTGATTTAAGAGGAAGACTAATTATGTGTATACATATATAAGAGATAAACACTTATAATTTGCTGCCATTTTACACGTACAAAAAAGTTATGTATGGAGATACTACTAACTACGCTTATATTTTGACGAATTTGGTTAATCGTGGTCTACTAGAACTTAGCTAAAAATGGTAGTGAATTTTAAGAAAAGCCTTAAGGCTTTTCTTAAAATAGTTTCACCAGGGGATTAAAATTAATGGAGAATATACTGTAATCGAGAGGTCTTAATAGTTAAGTGACAATATTGTAAGTTGCAACACGTTATAGTTGGAAAGCTGTAAACTTAAGGTAATCCCTTGGCCTTCATTTTCATTGTGGATCAACTCTATCTAGGGAGCTCTGACAATCTGACATAATATTATAATACTCCATACTAATATTATAAATATGAAAGTCTGTCTGTGACCCTTGGAGTCCCGGGAAAGGTATCAGGTAAACAAAAAGTTTTTTTCAACGTTTGACATCGTTTCTATTAATATTTTAATATGACGTATCCACACTGACTGTGCAACAGAAATACCACGGACTCACAGGAAACCGGCGTTAAACAGCGCTTGCGCTGTGTTTCGCCGAGTGAGTGAGTTTCCCTTCCCTACCCTCTCCTATTTCCTTCCCTACCCTCCCCTATTCCCTACCCTCCCCTATTCCCTTCTCTACCCTCCCCTATTACGCTATTCCCTCTTAAAAGGCCGGCAACACACCTGCAGCTCTTCCGATGCTGCGAGTGTCCATGGGCGACGGAAGTTGCTTTCCATCAGGTGACTCGTTTGCTCGTATGCCCCCTTATTTCATTAAAAAACCATGTCGGGGTTTTGATCGGATTGTTCACTGTATGTGCTAGTAGAGACCTCTGCTCCGACCTTTGAACGTCTGATAAAGTGACTCTTTCAACGTAGAAAAATTGCAACATTTTTGTAAATACCAGCAGCAAAATGAATTCAAGTCTAAACATAAAGAAAATTCAGTTGTAACCAAGAATTTTCCAACATTAATAAGTTTGTGCATGCAAAAGGAAAACATTTTCTTTATACATCGTGTTCTATTGCTATCGCGAATCGCTATAACAATCTACTTATTTCCAAGTACCCTCGCCAAGTCTGGATCATTTCTTAAAGAGATCTAGTAGAAAGATTTCCTGAGTGTATTCCAAGGTCCGTCTCGTAAATAAGATATTAATTGGACGCAAATGCATGTGGATTGTGGAGTTCTTAGAATGGATTTCTTAAGGCTTTTGATCGGATCATTAAAATGTTGATCATTATTTTTGTTTGTGCAATTATTATCAGAATTATTCTTAACTTGTTTATGTTAAGTATGAGGTATGAGCGTTGAGTAGTAGTCAAAATTAAAGCTTATGACTATTTTCATTAATACATAAACATTTCTTTCTTAAAATCAATATACAAGAATCTTGCACTTGGACGACTAAACAGCTTTAATTCAAAATGATCTCAGTTTTATTTTGGGGCAAATGCAAAATGATACTTGGGTTACGTTTTCAGAAAGACATTTTCAGTAGGCTATGTACACAGTAGGTACTATCAGAGAAGTTGATTCCAATGCAAATCGGGGACCTAAGTAGTTTGGTTGCGTTACGTCAAACCCAGCTGACAGATCACAATTAACATTGAATTGACATATTCGACCAAATAACGTTGGTCTGTCAATTGCATAGGAATCAACTTCCTCGATGGTACACACTACACAGTATAGGTATGAAACTGCTGTATGTCACGTGACGCTTTACAATATCAGAGTAGACAGAATGATAGAGTATGCCGACTTAGAACTGATGTTGAAATTTTTAAATTTGACGTATTATGACGAAAATCGTCGCTAGGGCTGTTAAATTGTTACCTACGAATTTAAAACTATGACATATTCGATGGACGTGTTCCTCTTTGGTCGTATTGTTGTTTGTGTTTTGGCACATGTGACATTAATACAATATTTGTGCTGCAGAAGCGAGCTATTCATTCTATTTATAAGATGTCGTCTTTGGAATCTCTAAGAGAAAAATTTAAAGAAATAAGAATTCTGACCGTCACATCTCAATACATTTTGGAAAATCTCTTATATGTTAGAAAGAACATAAATATTTTCAAAAAGAAAAGTGATAATCATAATGTAAATACTAGAAATAAGAACAAGTTAGCAATACCAATGTTCAGACTAGCCAAAATAAGCAAATCCTTTAAAGGCCAATGTATACGCCTATACAATAAAATCCCAGAAAATGTTCAAAATCTACCTTTAAACAAATTTAAAAAAGCAGTTAAAGAACGTTTGTGTGCTAAAGCGTATTATAAAGTCAATGATTTCTTCGAGGACAGCACACCTTGGGAATAGGGTGGCTCCATGCAGGTTACTTTTCTTTTAATTTTGTTACATAGCTGTAAGCCATAACATTGTAATTTTCCATTTTTTTTTGCAAAAGATGGCCCCGTGCGAGTTTCTTACGCCGGTTCTTCTCGGCGGGGTAGTTCCCGAACCGGTGGTAGGCAACGTAGTTTCTTCGTTCGACTTTCAAAAAGTGTATCATGATACCCATTTTGAATAAAAAGATATTTTATTTTATTTTATAAATTATATCAGCCAGCGCGAGGCACATTCCGTTCATAATCCTAGTGAAACTCGACGAATTTGACAGATATTGAAACCTGTCCGTCTCTTTGCAGTCGAACTACTGGTCGTTATGTCTATTGTGACAATATTATGGCAGCGTTATTCTAATTTTGAAAAAAATTAAAAAACTTTTTTCCTTATTATGGCGCTCGGCTATTCCATGGCCAGTGTCTAGTAAATGGCGGAAAAACAATGTTCTTGTAACAATTTCCTAAAAATCTAGTAAGGAGTCAACTCGGTCGATTCAGTAAGGTGTTAGACGTTTTATTAAAACTTTCCATGGAGTTTAGGAGGGAACATTTGAAAAGGCCCGTTTCAGGAAGTTGTATCACTTGCCTACACTTGTGCATGATAACGAATATCTAATGGTAATAATCTGCCAATACATTAAAAACCCAGCTAACACAGTGTTAGGAAAACAGTACAAAAATACAGCGCCACTCTTTCATATGCCCGGCAGAACTCTCCAAAAGAACTTGTTGCGCCTATGAATTATTACAGAAAAAACGTACGATGTATAAATATTTTTTATCGAAAATCGTGGGTCAACCTAAAAATACTCGCTTAAAAATTTACATGGACCCTTGTGACATCTCTGTGTTGTCCTGATTTAGAACTCTGTGTATCGTTCCGCTCCAATTATAACTTGAAGTAATTTGTAATCACGTCTTCCCAGAATTTTGTAATAGACATTTCAGCCGATCCCTAAATACTATATATGGTACTAGATGACGCCCGCAACTCCGTTGCGCCAAAATTCGTTTATCGCGGCGGAACCGTACATTTTTTCCGGATAAAAAGTATCCTATGTCCTTTCCCGGGACTCAAAGTATCTCCATGCCAAGTTTCGGATAAATCGGTTCAACGGTTTAAGCGTGAAGAGGTAACAGACAGACAGACAGACAGACAGACAAACAGACAGACAGACACACTTTCGCATTTATACTATTAGTATGGATATAAAACCTTTAAAGGAGGAGTCTTTGAGCAAAATATTTTTACCGTTGTTATTACTGAAAAATTTCCTAAACATAACTTAATAATTGAAAACCGTAAGGCATTTTCCTCATCCGCTGAGGTCTGTGGAAAATTTTTGTTCAGTATTATTTGGTCAAAAGGACCCTCTTTAAACACCATGGTTGTCCAAGCTTATATGTACGGCTTTGGTACTGTCAAACTGTAGTCAGCCTCGTTCAGAGGAATGACTTGTTGATACGTCTGGGACCTACCATGTGCGGGTTTCCTCGCTATGTTTTTCTTTAGCTCCTACAAATATTAAGCGTCCGTATTTTTTACATACAATCTTAAAAAAGACTCATTATTCATTTAACCAATTCGATCGTATCGAATTGATCGAATCAGGCGTTCAATCGAGAGTGAATCTAAATTCTAACCATATCCGAGATGTGGCTTCGCTCTGCATCCTTTATCGTTAGAATCACGGGAAGTGCTCCGAGGAATTGTTCGGAATCATACCTGCTGCAAGTTTCCACCATCGTTCCACGAGAAACATATACCATCTTCATCACCTAGATGAGTAGCAGTCTTCCACCGTGCGTTTTTCGCGTACCTTGTGCCGTGCATAGTAAAACTCTGGAACGAATTGTCACAAGCAGTTTTTCCAGACCAATATGACCTGCAAACCTTAAAGAAATTGAATAACGTATTGCGTATTAAAAGGCCGGTAACACACCTGCAGCTCTTCTGATGTTGCAAGTGTCCATGGGCGACGGTAGTTGTTTTCCATCAGGTGACCGTTTGCTCGTTAGCCCCCTAATTTTATATAAGAAAAAGCCCACGGACGCTCAATCTATTTTTGTATCACTGAAACCTAGATAAAGAATATCCTTTGTAACACGCATGTATGAGGTCACGTCGTGTTTATTGCGGGCGAGACGGATAACAGATACGCTTATCTTTTATTACACATTATCTGCTAATTAACGGTCTAAGTAACCTTCATCTAATATTAGCCCTGATTACTGATTAGTCAACAAAACAAGCAAATCACGGCTGCTCCGTCAAGATTTGCTCACGTTTAGCTTTGCTTTGGGGGAGGGGGGGTCTACTGTCGCTGGTGCTCTAATACAGTGTTCCGCAAACTTTTTGTGTTCAAGGTACAGATATAAAAATTAAAATTTTTGGACCACTTATTAATCAGCGTGTAAGGGGGTGCTCTGTTCCCAGTTCTTATTTCGTCGGTCGTCCAGAGATGTTGCCTTTTTTTGGTTCTTATAAAGGTAAAATATCATTTTTGTGTCACACCAACTACTGGCCACGGTACACCAGTGTGCTGCGGCACAGCTTTAATAGGTAAGCAGACTAAACGTTTTACGTACGTACGTTTTTAACTAACGCTATATAAAACTTACAGTAATTTTGCAGCCCATTTTTAAGACAAATATTGACCCTGCAATATTCTTGTAAATATACAGATTAGATCAACAATTTGGAAAAACCTGGACATTCTGAAGCGATGAACCACCATAAAATTTGTAACTAAATAATATTTTCTTAACACCTGGCCAGCTGCCAGCATCAAAGGACATTCTCCTCGGGTTTGTTGGATTTATTAAACTACTGTAAACGATTTATTGGTTGTTTCCTTATTCGATTCTTTATCACATATTTATACAGAATAATGTTATATACATCTTTTTTCAGAAAATGTATACTGAATTAATTCGTATTATTTATAATCATAGCTGGGCATTAACTCGTTAATCCGTTAATCGTTAATTAGCGAAGTTAACATTTTGATTAACAGATTAATTTTTAAGTTAACTTTTAAAAATATTAACGGACTCGTTAACTTCCGTTAATATGCAGAAGTCCGTTAATCGTTAATCCAATGCCTACTATTTACCGCACGGCACCGCGGCGCGGCGCGAAAACAGGTTCAGACAGTAATAGAGTCTGGCCAACGAAAGCTGAACCAAGCGAACCGCGGCAAATTTAAAAATTATTTATATGGTATCACATAATGTAGTAGGAAAAAAAGATTTAGATCATTTTCTGCTGATGCTAGATGTTATATTACTCCAATGTGCAAAAAATTATGCACCTATAAAAGAAAAGTCTAACATAAATTATAGCCTATACTGACTTAGAAAATATATTGCTAACTAAGCCTAGTAGAAATGTTTCAAAACCGGTCGTGTTTTTAGCTAAAATTTGTAATAATAATAAATGAATATAGTGGAAAAAGTGCACGTAAAATAATTGTGTTTTATTTGTGTTTTTGTCTAATCGGTATTAACGAGAGAGTAGAATATTCGATGGGTAATTAGGTCACAATGGTATGGTGGAAACTTTCCTGTTTCTCATCCGAATCTTCGTGAAGATTTTCAATAAAAATACCATTTATTAGAATAAATAACATGTCTAGTATGAAAAATTAAAAGATCACAAGAGTATAAAATAATAATTATGACCAAGTATCAAGATCATGAAATCGTGCAACCGCAAACCATCGACTGGCAGAATAGTGTTGCCAATCAAAATAAATGCTTGGTTCAGCTTTCGTTGGCCAGACTCTAGTATGAAACGACAAGTGCCGGGCGGGCGGGCAGCGCAGCGCCGCGGCACGGCAGCGAGTGAAACAAGAACAATACTAGATACATTTTCAGGCGCGTGCGAGTGAGAAGAGATTGCGCCGGTGCTAATAGAGTGAATAGTGATTTGTTTATTGTTATTATAAATCATTTGCATGTTGAAAAAGAAGAGTAATTTAGTTAGGTAGAATACAATAATTACAAAAGTATTTTGTTTTGTACCTAACCTGTGAACCTAAACCAACAGGTTTTGTATGTACACTAATACAATGATAATATCATTGTGTTAGTGTACATACAAAAATAAGTCATAACAAGGTCATATTACACATGTTAACGGATTAACGATTAACGTTAACTTGCGTTAATTTGTCCGAAATGCAACGCTTTAACGTTTAACGAAGCTAACTTGTTTTTTAACGGATTAACAATTAACGAAGTTAACTATTTGATTAACGGTGCCCAGCTATGTTTATAATGTTTCAAAAAATGTTTAGAGTATTTAAATACTAGATGTTGCCCGCAACTCCATTGCGCAAAATTTTGTTTATCGCGCGGGAACCGTGCATTTTTCCGGGATAAAAAGTATCCTATGACCTTTCTCGGGACTCAAAGTATCTCCATGCCAAATTTCAGCAAAATCGGTTCAGCGGTTTGGACGTGAAGAGGTACCAGACAGACAGACAGACAGACATACACACTTTCGCATTTATAATATTAGTATGGATTAGGAAAAATGAAAATAGAGCTTGGAAAATAAGAAAGAGCTTGGAAGTGCTGTAGCAAATTAACTATTATTACTACAGTACATCCAACTGTTATTATTATAATGTACTAACAGTTCTTGAGAAATTTCATACGACAAACAATAATTTTGCTATTGAAATTTTTTGAGTAATTTTGAAATGATGCTGATAGAGTCTAGCGGCAAGAAAAAATATATTTGACTAGCTGTTCCGGTGAACTTCGTGTCACTTTAAAACCTTCCCTGGACTTTTT
The DNA here is from genome assembly GCF_905147365.1 of Aricia agestis. Taxonomy (NCBI): domain Eukaryota; kingdom Metazoa; phylum Arthropoda; class Insecta; order Lepidoptera; family Lycaenidae; genus Aricia; species Aricia agestis. The sequence continues at coordinate 10,749,897 of NC_056416.1, read as the reverse complement.
CGAGTTTTAGCGTTACTAACACAATTGAAAATCCATTTTTATATATAGGTAATATTGAACATGCTAGAGTGGTTTGACTAGTTTGAGGGACATAATATATATGCTTTTTATTGGAGAAATATACGCTTCTTGTGTTTTTTCGGTAATATAATTTATCATAATTTTGAATTAATTTCGGAATCTTATATTTATATCAAGCGCTTATGCCGTCGGTTCACATTATTTTTAGCTCACTTAAATACGTGGGATGGAAGAATGACCAGCCCCCCTAGACAAGTGGCAAGACGCTAACGCTAACGCTACAAAATGTATGCGATTTGACATATAAGTCATCGCTTCGCTAGCGAATACTAATGTCAAATCCATACATTTTGTACTGTAAACTCGTCCTGCTTTGCTGGGACAAAGTATGTGAGACAGAGTATTCTAATCTTATCAAATTTTGGAAAGGTAATTTATTTCACTGAAATAATAATATAAAAAATGATAATTTCTCAACGACAAAGAAATAGATACAGGTGTATGTAGCTCTATTTTTCCTATAATCAAAATGACAAGACTGACAGAATTTCATACAGATTTTGACATTTTGTGTAAAGTTTTATGCCTCGATCTACCATGGGTTTTAACTTTTAGTTAAGAGGGCGACTAACCCCAAAAATCAAACATTGTCCTCCTTTCTTCACACTCACGCCCGTCTTTCATATGCCAGGTGAAAAAGAACGACGCGGATTCATCGCCAAATTAGTTTTTTCCCAATAACTCGATAAATATACAACATTTTAAAAATTCGCTAGGTCGATCTCTGAATAATAGAATTTTATACAATATGAATAGAATTTTAAAATATTAACTTAGTTTAATACACGGTTATGGCAATAAATGAAAAATTTGTGAAAATTAGATGCATCTTTGTGATTTTTTTCTATCGAGAATATTTTAAGATATCGTGTTTTTGCTCAGTATCTAATTTTAGAAAATGAGACAATTCGGGGCTTATTTTCAAGTATAAAAATGAGTTATAAAATCGACACTTTAGGCTTAGTCGCCCCCTTAAATAAAAAAATCAGCATGGCGAGTTAGGAAACAAAAATAACCGCGCGTACACAAATAAAACGGAATTATTTCCGAACGGCAATAAATTCTCCCGGAACAGGTAAACTGCTGTACAGATGTTGCTCGTTCGGAATATTATGTTTTTAAATATTTTCTCATCACTGCTAGGAATATTTGAAGTTTTAGGTAGAACGTAGCCAAATTGATGGTTACGACTTATTTTAATATAAATGTTGTAAGAAACATTACGTCCTAAGCTTATTGAAACTACTTTTACTAAAGAATATTTGTTTTGTGTGTCGTCCAAAAATTATATTATATCATAGATCAATGCCTAATTTATTATATTGAGCACTAGCTATTGCCCGCGACTCCGTCCGCGTGGACTTCAGTTTACAGCGCGCGGTGGTTCCCGTTTCCGTGGGAATGCCGGGATAAAATTTAGCCTACATTACTGCAAAGATTCCTTCAAACCAATCTTATAAACAAAATTGGTGTCAAATTTCAAACCTCTGTAAAATTTTTTGAATTTTATTTGACCGCAAAAAATTAGGTGTTAAAATATATTGTAATCACAAGATATAATATTGTAAAACATTTAAGTATAGTTTTCACAGAGCCAATACTGGCTGCCAATAAGACTGGCAGCCAGTATTGGCGTGGTATATGCCGCGTGTGAACAGTTTGGCCTGGCTTGAAAAACTGTTCACACGCGGCGTATACCAAGCCAACGAATAATAAAAACTAAGGGATCGTAACTCCCATACTATTACCGTTTTAAATTTGGTTCCTTTTGATCCGTCATGTAACGTCAGCCTAGTACCGCTCAAGGTCACCTAAATATTGCAAATGTATTGAAATGTGTACCTAAGGTACACTTTTTTGACAAGTATTGTGGAGCATGTTTTTTGACGGAGTTACTTTTCCTTAGTTTTTATTATTCGTAGATTGGCTGTGTATAAAATATTTTGGTTCAAACAAAGACTTCTATCAGTTTAAATAGAATTCTTTGGGTTCAAACCCTACCCTGCAATGTTACTTTGAACCATAGAAGTGGGGATATCAGGAACAACTTGTAGTTCAGACGGCTACTAGCAGTGCAAGTTTCTCGAAACTTTTAATGAAACAATACACAACATCTATGATGGTATAAACTTTGATATTAATCTACACTTCCACAATGCGACATTCTCCGCTTCATAATGGAATCCCAGGCTTGCTTTTTAATATACCTTTTTCTATAGCTGAATAGTTTTCATACTGTTGCTACTGGGTAGTTTCTTATAGCTTAGTGGGACAAAATGATTAAATCTGAAGTAGAAAGCAATATTTAATTTTTTGGGTAAATGATATTATATTCAATAGTTATAATTTTATATAATTTTTAGTATTTCGTTGTTATAATTCCTCCCGAAAACTGTATTTATTATTATATAATAAAAAAGCCTTTGTTCTGCCCACTTGTGACTTACTTAGTAATTCTGTCCTGGTTTACCTTCTGTTTTGGGGCCTATACAATGCAGATAAGCAGACGCAACCTCTTATAATGTTTAAGTAAACAAAAATATTATTACACTATATAACTTATGTGGATCACCACATAAGAGCCATCTTACTTATTATTAAGATTACCTGAGAATATATTCCCAATGGCGACCACACCGACCCTTATAGCTTCGAGAGGCCCTTAAGCTCCACTTCAGAAATACGAGATAAGGCTCCTAGACTATAACATTATAATGAGACAAACGAGAAACATTCTTAAGGCGACGCCTTGATAATTTGGCTGTAGCGATATCGATTTTTCTCAGCAATGACTAATGCTAAGAAATTAAAGTTCATTGTCAGCATTCATCATGTCTTTGTCTTTGAATTACCAATAGCATAATACGATTGGTTAAACTTTTATAACACAGAATAATCAATCAAAAAGACCTCTGTAAAAAAGGGATTCCTATTTTGCTAACAGAGGAGAGTGATTTAAGCTTCCAAAATTTGTACATAAATTGGTTCAAGCATACACTTTCATTTGCCCATAGCCTAGGTATATGAAATGTGTTTATGATTTTTAAATTACGCGACAATAACCACTTTGTCGCTTACACCCTTTCCATTTTTGCTGTTCCATTGCTTGTTTTCTGTGAGAGGTCGGGGAAAACAAGCAATCTGAAACATATCCAATACAGCTTTTTACTTTAACGCGGCGTCACCTTAATAAGGATATCCAAGTATTATGTTAAACATGTCATTATTCATAATCTTATGTTACTCGTTATAAAGTAATGTAAAGTAATGTTCTCATTAAAAGAGCTTTTATTGTGTCTAAACCTACCGCTTAACCTTCTTTTTGTTGGAAATAAATATCAGTGGCAAATTATTGCTATCTCTCTCTTAATTGGTTCAATCTTCAAAAGATCGAAATTTCCTTTTTTCTAGGGTTCTAGGGTTTTGGAGTCTAAAATTTTAGTCTTTTATAATTTCTCTACAAGTCATTATAACGTGAAAGTGTGTCCGTCTGTCCGTCTGTCTGTCACCTCTTCACGCACAAACCTCTGAACCGATTCTGCTAAAATTTGGTATGGGGATTGGGGATCCTTTGAATCCTGTGAAAGGGCATAGGATACTTTTCATCCCTGAAAAATATACGAATCCCGTGCGATAAACTAATTTTGGCGCGACGGAGTTGCGGGCAACATCTAGTTTGTAATAATTTGTCGTAATAATTCTACGACAGTTGGTATAGCTGTCGTAACTCGTACTCGTAGTAGTCTTCGTGTCTAGACATTTTTACGAGCGTGCGATATCACTGCTACAGTTGAGTTTAGCAACTTTATAATACAGTTTTCCTTAAAATTACATTTGAGATACATTTCTACTTTCCTTACCGTGGCTTTATAGTAAAGTTAACTAGTTGAAAACATCAATTTTCGTTGTGCGGAAATCTTACGCTTTGTAGCTTATTATATTATGTAGATCTCTGTCTCGGGAACTTATCCAATTTCAAAATTTCCCCAAAACAGGTTCATTGGCTTAAGCGTAGCTAGCAAAGTACACTTTCGTGTTGAGGTAGCTTTAAATTGCCTAAGTATAATCTTAATTTATAAAAAGTAGCCGTGCCCCGCCGTTTATTAGGGACAATAAATTGTGATATTATTCCACAGTAAAAAGTAGCCTATGTGTTATTCCAGAGGGCCTAGACAAGCGGCAAGCGATTATTGTAAACGCCGACGCCAACGCCACAAAATGTATGGGATTTGACATTAGTATTCGCTAGCGAAGCGATGATACTCTGTCAAATCGCATACATTTTGTTAGCGTTTACGATAATCGCTTGCCGCTTTTCTACTAGGTCAGGTTATCAATTACTCGATTATTATGCAGTTAGCTCCATACCAAATTTTATTAAAATCTCTCCAGCCGTTTGAAGAAGTAAGAAACTTACAAACTTTCGCATTTATAATATAGTACACACTATTTATTATTATTATTTTTATTAATAGGTCAAAAGTATTTAACGTGAACATATAACTTTTATTATTAATTAAAAATTATCCAGAAACGCTCTTTGTCAAATGATATTATGTATCAAATACCTTTGTGTTAATAACGACAATGGCTAGGAGCTTAATTACCGCTTTGAATATTCTGTTTCAGCTCAAATTTCCCTATTAGGTCGATTAACAATGTCGCCTAAGGGTTGATTCAGACCGCAACGCGACACGTAGATGCATTTCTAAATTAGTATGGATTTGACAGATTCGCAAGACGTCTGACGCAATTGAAATCTGTCAAATCCATACAAATTTAGAAATGCATCTACGCGTCACGTTGCGATCTGAATTGACCCTAAGTAAATGTTGCTAAGCACTGCAATACACGCGATGTACCATCAGTGAAATTCATGGGATTGAGGGCCGACGACACAGTGTTTAGCAACATTTACTTAGGCGACATCATAGATAATACAATATAAACAGAGAGGCGACATTGTTAATTGACGTAATGGGGAAATTTGAGCTGAAACAGAATATTCAAAGCGGTAATTAAGCCCAATGCTAAAACCTTAGGCTTGATTTATGTGCGTCTGCCCGAAAGCGCGGATTGGTAAGTACACCGCGAGATCACAAACAATTAATACGTAAATAGCCGCGTACTGACTTAAACTGCACGTCCACTGGATCGGAATCGAAGCGGACGGAGCTTACGGAGTGTCGTCATGTACGAAATGCCGATGGGGTGCGTCCACTGCATTCGCATTCAGCATCGGCAATTTAGTTATTCTTATATGGTGGACGAGCTTTTGCCGGCGGCTTTGCTCGCGTTAAGAAGTATTATTGTATACAAACTTTCATCCCCTATTTGAACCTCTTGGGGTTGGAATTTATCAAAACCCTTTCTTAGCGGATGCCTACGTCATAACATCTACCTGCATGCCAAATTTCAGCCCGATCCGTCCAGTGGTTTGGGCTGTGCTTTGATAGATCACTATGACAATCAGTCAGTCAGTCACCTTTGAGTTTTATATATATAGATATAGTGACGAGGGGGCCGTCCACAGATTACGTGAGGTGTTTTTTTTTTAAATTTTTTGAGCCCCCCATCTCATGTGAGATTTTTCAAAATGTGGGTTTCTTACGTAAACGCATTGTTGCATAGTTTCGTTCGAACGAATTAGTGAATGATCTTAATCGTATTACGATTACGCTTACGATTAAATCTTAAGAGCCCATATGACCCTAACTTGACTACATACTTTAACCTAGATCTCAAAATCTGTAAGGTCTAGAAAACTGATATTTTGACACAAGTAACTTCAGTTCATAAAGATTAAATGCTCAAGATGAAAACACGATTACTCAAAAAATGCTCGATAGTTTCTTTTTTACAAAAAAACCTTGTTTTAGACACATTTTTGCTTGGATCTTCGAAGTTTGCTGTCTTTTCTTTAAAATTTTTAATATCTAAAAAGGTATTGATAAAACCTAAATTTGCTCAAAACACTTTTTTCATAATCATTATAGTTCGTCTTTTATTCAAGTAAAACTAACTCGGCGATGATTCCGCGCCGTCCTTTTTCACCTGGCATATGAAAAACGTGCGTGAGTGTGAAGAGAGAAGGACAATGTTTGATTTTTAGAGTCAGGTGAGCTCTTAAGCATACGTACAATCTGGATGAAATAGACATTGTTACAATAATGAGAGAAAAAAAAATTACGTGAGTTTTGCCGAGACCCCGTCTTCCCAACGTGAGATTAGATGAGATTTGACTCGATTATCGTTGTTATTGTACGCCTTGACATTACTCGACCAAATTACGTAGGTCCACCATCTACCTGGGACACAACTTTTCTGATACTGCTATTATAAATCTTACATTCTGGGATCATTTTCTTTGTGGGAAGCGCACTTTTGTAAAATGAAGCGAGTTTCTACCCTAGTTTTTTTTTAGGATTTGGTACGTTTTAAAGCGGCACTGAAATATATTTAATAGTTGAATGACTTTAATTTAATTAAGATTTTTACTTAATATAAGTTTTCGATTCATGAAATTAAAATGAAATAATCATTTAATCTCTGTGAGTTCGGTGGTTAGTTACTTGTACTATTATCTATTCTGTAGTTATAGTGAAATATCTTACAACGCCATCTAATATCTATATCACGCAGGTTATTTCAAAGGAGAGAGAGTTTTCTTGGCCCACCAACGATGTTCGAAAGTATGAAACCTCTATGCGAATACACGAATATATATTCTGTTTGATACCGCAATGATTAAATGCACAAATCCTTTGAGAGTGTTGTTGGATGCCGGCGTACCGTTATTAAAACTATTGTGTGTCACTTTGTATAAATTATTCAATAGAGCCATTTTAGAATGAAATAGATATTGCCCGCAGATTAGTTCGCGTCCGCAGAGCATATCGCGCGAAAACACACTTATTTATTATTAAAATATTTATGTCATCTTAAATTTGGCTCCTAACAATCGTGATAGAAATATAAAGATACAGTTTCGCGTTTACAACATTGCGCCTATAATAGGCATTGTCCAAAAAAATCACATGTACTTTTTATATTTTTTTCCGTTAAAATAGCGTATTTTAAGAATATGAATTAAATAATTTTGAAATTCATTGGCTACTTTTTTCTCAATAAATTAAAGTTTCGCTCCGACGTCATCATCGGCGGCCAATTGACCTCTGCAGTATGTTTTAAATTTCCTTTCAATCTTATTTATAATGGCTGATTCGTCAAATGCAAGTTCTCATTATGTGAAAGCTGATACGAAAAGCTTACCAAAAGTTCGAAACGTAATGTTGGTCGAATTTATTGCTAATTTAACGCCATTGAAGGTCAAACAAAGGTTAAACACATTTGTTCAAAAATATAAGTAACTAATGGGTATTTTTTTCGTTTATATACAGAAAAATGATCACTGACCTTATTCCTCGAAATATTTTTGTAATGAGCAAAATTAAAAAAAAAATGGACAATCCCCATTGCGAAACTGAATTAAAAAAAACACAATGGTTTAAAAAAAACATAATTTCAGAAAGAAAAGGAGATAACACTTTTCTTCGCCTCGCCGGCTGTCTATTCACCCACCGCCTTACGAATTTTTGATCAGCCCTTACGGAATTAAAGACTTTTATGCAATTTGTTTTAACTGCGAGAGAACTGATCAATAATTCGTAAGACGGTGGGCAAGCAGTCCACCTTCTCTTTGTGAAATTAATGTTAACTCCTGCTCTTTCGTTTCGCTTCTGCCGACTGTAAATCATTGTTTTTTTTAACTAAAAGAAATTAATCGATGCGCAACTTTAAAATTTGCGCATCGATATTTCGGGTAAACATTAAGGTCAGAATATAGGAAAACACCAACTTTTATTAGTTGACAGTTTTAGACCAAACAATTAAGTGTAAAATGTTTATGCGACCGTAAACTCCAATTTTACGATTAGTGCACTAGTAGTGCCAGTGTTTCTTTAGCACTAATGTGCTATTTCAGTTAATTTTAGTACTATAATAATATCTAAAGCCCGTACGCATTGGACATACTTGGCCATAAGTTGGGACTTTGGAGCGTCATTCCGCCTTACTCTACACATTGGCTTTACGCGTTCGTAATCCAGCGGCTTAGAGCGTGGCCCTTGTTATAGAGGTTGGTTCAATTCTTGAGTTGTAAAAATGTTGTTTTTATATTTAAGTGTCCTTGCCAAACACGGAAAAGCGGTATGGTTGATCAATTTAATTCAAATTAGAAGTTCTCACTTTAGTTTTCACCGTGTCGATTAAATTATAAATGCGGTAAGTCACACAGTTATTTCATATTTTTTCTGTATGCCCTTTGTTTAAAGCATTTCAAAATTATTTGAATTTTAATTTTAACTACATTAGAGTAGCTTTATATAATAGATACTTCTCCCACGTATAAAATAATAGATATATTATATACGTGGGAGAGCCATGCTTCGGCACGAATGGGCCGACTCGACCGGATAAATACCACGTTCTCACAGAAAACCGGCGCGAAACAGCGATTGCGCTGTGTTTCGCCGAGTAAGTGAGTTTACCGGAGGCCCGATCCCCTAACCCCTACCCTATTCCCTTCCCTACCCTCAACTATTCCCTTCCCTTCCCTTCCCTACCCTCTCCTATTACCCTATTCCCTCTTAAAAGGCCGGCAACGCACTTGCAGCTCTTCTGATGCTGCGAGTGTCCATGGGCGACGGAATTTGCTTTCCATCAGGTGACCCGTTTGCTCATTTGTCCCCTTATTTCATAAAAAAAAAATTAGATCAAAATAAATTATTTCAGTGAATCGAAATCAAAACACTTATTTAACAAACTTGAGCTATAAATCGGCTTATAAGTTAAAAGCAATAACAGAAGTTTATAAAAGTTGGAATAGTTTTCAGAACGAATACCTCGTCGTGATTTCAATACGGCTTGAATTCGAATGGTAAAAAGTTATTGGTTAATAATTATTTGTTGAAGTAATCGTTTCTCATTGCGATACCAAGTAGGAAAACTGTTGTTGGTCTTTAATTTATTATAATACACGCAGCAATTTTTTTTTACCGAAAATCGTTTATCGCTCAGGAACCGTAAGGGCCAGGCCACAACATTGCGTTGCGGCATCGCATCGCAAAAACAACATCGAACAGAAATGCGATGCGATGTCAGAGCGCAAAATTTCATTGGAAATAGCCACTGTCGCATCAGAAATTTCCACGATGCGTTCTGCGGCGTCGTAGATTTTTTCGATGCGACGCCGCAACGCAATGTTGTGACCTGGCCCTAATTTTTTCACGATAAAAACTATTCGAACGGCTGCAATAAGAGTCCAGAGACATTTAATGATGATTAAACTTGAATAGTTTGTTAGATAATTTATGGGGATATTGTTAAATCTTCAAATTTCGAATATTAATTACTTAATTGTAATTAAATACAATTATGTAATTAATATTCGTCTTATTGCATGTCCCAGAACTAGGACATAAAACATTCAGCGACACAAAGGAACAAACACACGAATTACTTATTATTATTTGAGAATTAAGAAGCTCTCATTAGTATTAACTTATAATTACTTTTACATAGCTACCAATAGCAAAAATTATTTAACCGTTGTCTATCGGAGTATGAGTTATGGAGGCTCTAGTGGCATGTTAAGGGAGCGACTCTATATTTCACGTCGGTCAGGAATTTTTCCAATTTTATCGGGAATGCTGATTTATTCACCATATTTTCCTCCAGGAAGCGATGTAAAAAGTGTTAATATCGTCGATCGTTTTGTTATTCATAATGTTAATAAGAACACTTATTAACATTATGAATAACAAAACGATCCAAACGATGCTTTAGTATAGTTCCAGAGGGTAAAAACCACAGAAATAAATCAAGATAGAACGGCTAAGCGGGTGGAGTACGCGTGTTTCAATCTTGCAAAAGTGAGCAAGATTTGTTGAACTTCCATTTAGTCAGCGCGTACGTCTCGACTTGATTACACCGGAGTGGTTGTGCAAAAATGCCTCATTGTGCAGTGTCTAATTGTAAAAACAGAAGTTCGAAAGTGAATCGGTCAAAAGGAGATATTTCTTTCCACGGGTAAGTTATTTGTTCTATCCAAATGCAGAGCAAAAATTTACACGATCGATTCCTTAGCAACGCACGCGCGTCGCCGTTCTATCTTGATTTATTTCTGTGGTAAAAACTAAAGGTTACACTCCAGTAGTGTCAGCTAAAGTAAAAGGGAAACAAAAAAGGTCGATATTATTTCCACACTAACAATTTATGAATGTATTTATCACGATCTATCGAACATTTTTTGTTTTTTTGTATATTACTATTATATTTCGTTAGCTTGACGCTAGAAATCGCGTTTTATCTTACCAAAACTAAAGGTCGTAGACATTTGGTGACAATCGACATATTATATAGTTAGAACACTTAAAAGTAATTTTATCAACATTCGTAAGCCTTCTGTAGTTCGCACTTTACCTGTAGAAACAAACGTATTGGCGGATCACATTTTCTTCACGTGCTAAAGCATATCTGTATGTATTTAATGCAATTAGCGTAAATATTGCTTGTCGTATACACCTCATAATAGAAGACGTGAGTGGAAGAACAGGATAAGTAATAGTAAAAAAATGCCGTTTTTTGCATAAATGGAGGCTTTAGGGCGGAAAAATTATATTAAACAAAAAAACTGTGCATTTTATGTGTAGCCAGATATATTAGCCAGGTAATGAAGTGCATAAGTTACAAGGTTTGTTCAAATTATAAGGTAAATAATGAGCAAATGTCCGTTTGTCACAAAATGTTAGGTAGTTATCGTGTTCTTTAACTCACGTCTTTAAATCGAGTGCATATCTGATAAGTTATTCGAAACTGAGCTGTTATAATTGTGAAGTAGTTATAAAATAGATTCAATATTAAAAGTATCTTATTCATTTAAAAAAACAATTAAATGATTTATTTCAAAATTCACCAATAATTTATACTAAACAACGCGTATCTATCGCTGCTCTGTCGCCTAGTGTGTATATACCCTAATAGTTGTTCATGTTATCGCCATAAGCCGCTCTCTCGAGATCTCTATCTGACATTTTATGGATGCTGATTGTTATTTATTTGGGAGCTTACTGTAACTGAGATGAACGACTTTTCAGCTAAATTTTTGGGAGATATTAGTAATAATGTAGGGGTATAATAAATTGCGGTCATTTGTAACTCACGATGTTTTCATACTTAACTGAGCAATGAACATGGCCTATAATTTTTTTTTGATGATGACATTTATATTAAAACGATTTCTTATTAACTAAATATCATTTTCTCATGTAGCGTAAACTAACGTTTTTCTGGTATTAAAAATAACCAGTGTGTTTGTCAGTTAACTGAATAGTACATAGGTTACTTTTAATAATAGGAAAGCGGCCGGTTTTCGTATAGCACAAAATATGTGGACTGGATAGTTTTTTTTTGATTTCCGTGTAGCACAAATATGGACTGAACAGTCCACATATTTTGTGCTTTTCAAAGTCTAGCCGAGTTTCAGAGCGTATTCGATACAAAAACATCATTATTATATAATTAATAACTATTTATTTATTTTACAATTGCACAAAAATTAAAATGGAAAAATTGAATAGAATTAAGTAAGTACCTAAAAATAAATAAATAAAGAACATGAAAAAGTAACTTAACTGCAGCATTTGATACTGTGACACATGAGGCACACGCCCGAGGCCGCTCGTATCTGAGTAATGGCCGCTATCGCAAGTGTTTGAGGCCGTTTGCATTATGAGGCCGTTTGTATTATGAGGCCGTTTCATTTTAAATGTTTCACATTGTTACCTCGCTACATGACACTTCATTTACTTACAACATGATTACGGCGGTTTTAAGTCTCTTATTTAAATGATACAACAGATTTAAAGTAAATGCGGTAAGCAATAATTATTTTAAGGAGCCATATTTATATTAGCAACTTTATTGACGAAAATTTGTTACTAAATTTGTATAAAAATGTATAATAAGTGAAGTGTTAGAAAATATTTTTTAGTTTATGAAAGCCAATCCACAAAACTATCGAGTAAATATACAGTATGTCTATTGTCTAGCTCTCTAGCAATAATAAACTGACTACACTGTATTCTAGACTGAAGATATACTATTACGTGGGTCTTGTATGACGTAGCATGTTACGTAGATACTTCGTGCTACGAACTCGTAGCGCACAACCTACGTAGACGTGCTACGAAAACCCGTAGCTCCACGGCTACGGGCTACAATATTATGTTTGTTTAGTTTGGTGAACTAACTTACTAACTTTAGTTTTTTCTATTATTTTTTTTATTGTTATAACTAGTGAAACGAAAATTTTAGTTAGTTATACGTTGAAAATTTTGACGGTCTTGTAACATTGCATAATATATAAAGCATGTAGGATTCATACTTGTAAAACCGAAAGAGTAGTGTCAGTCTTCGTTCTAAATAGCAGAGCCGATTTTGTTAATTTGCTATGGAGATACTTCAAGTCTCGGGAAGGAAACAAGATAGATGGTTTTTACAATAGAAAAATCGACGGTTCCTTCGCGATAAACAAACTGAGCATAAACTCATTTACAACATTCAATCTATAATGAAATAAAAATACTTTTAATAAAACATAAAGTTGCAAAAATAACAGAAACGATATCCCCGCTTCCTATTTGCCATCATTAAATGGTCTATTGGGAGCTTCATAACAGCTGGGGGTCTGTACCGGGCGAATAAAATCTTATGTTATAGTACCCAGATTGTTCTTGCGAATTCAGATACAAGATTACCTTGTTTCTTAAACAACCTTACCTTTTTCCGTAATGTGAACGATCAGAAAAAAGAATATAAAAAAAATTTTAGCATGTTTTGTATTTTTTTGTTAAAAATATTGCTTTTATGCAATATTGCTTAGGGAGATCGCAGACGACAGACTATTTGTGCGATCGAGTCTGCAGTATTTCCTTATAATTGAACAACTTTTGAAGTTATTTCTTTCCAGATAGAGTGTAAGAAATTTCTAGTAGTAGTTATATATCATAATATTATATTGATAAATAGATACATTTTTACCAGAACAAAAAAATAATAATATGAAAAGACTTAAAAAGGCAGATCAAACGTTTGAATGGCGGAAATATTTAGCATTAGCTCCTCGAAGTGTGATGGGTTAAGGGTCGTTGTTTAGGGTTCTAAGGGTGCTGTATTGACAGGGGTGTGAAATGAGACTATTGAGCGAATTCTGCCTATAAATGCTGAACCCATTGATTTACTATATAATATATGATGTAACAAAATCGAGTGATAATACTTTAGTGTGTGATATATGCTGGCGACTGGCTGGATAGACCAGAGTTAATTTACTGTTTTTAAATATGTTTTTATATCATTTTTCCGTATTGATATTTTATATTTTTTGATGTATTTTCGTCTGTCTTTCTCTGAACATTATAGTTGTCGCTTCACATGGTGTATCATTTAGTAGTTACAGTTATCCTCGTTTTCGTACATATACAGTCCACAGTATACAGTCCATCTCTCCCGTCGCTATCATTTGGTCCTTCTAGCCGGATCATTTTGGAACCACTTTTTAGTTTTTTTGTTGTAGTTTCTTCGTCGTAGTTTTAGTATCAATATGAGTCCCCTGTATAGAGTTCACTGTGAAAACTAGCAGCGATGAAAGAGTATCTAACTAAAGAGTAGTAACGTTACAGTTATTTTAACAGATAAAGGCAAAAAATTACGTAACCAGGACTCTAGTCTCTATACGAAGTGGAATTTTATTTACAGGATATCTCCTAACAAAATAAAATTCTACTTTAAATCTAAAATATCTTTAATATCTTATAGTTATAATTTATAAATATTAAATTTTAATCAAATAATTTGTCGATAAAAGAGTGTAAACAATTTCGCTTTTTTTAAACGTTACACATTCCTGTTTGTAATATTCCATTCGAAATCGTTGTTTGTAAATCAAACAGAAAGTTCAATTTTATTTGTTGACATAGGTTTGGATTCCGTCCCTTCCGAATGAATGGCTCTTACGAGGGCACCATGACACGTGGCTAACGGCTTTCACTTGTTCAATGTACTGTGATATCACTATACTTCATATTTCATTTTGCGATATCCCTATTTACTAGTTACTGCCGCAATCAGAGACATTTTTAATGATGATTTAAAAAAAACTAGGCTTAGTTTCTACAGTATTTTCAGAGCAAAGTAACTACTTTTCAAATACTGTAGTGCCTGGGACAAGATTTTAAAATGTCCGTATGGTTGCCCAAGCACATACGGCATTCTCGCATCATAGTCGGCCTAGTCCAGAGGAAAGAACTAGTCAATACGTCTGGGACCAACTATGTGCGGGTTTCCTCACGATGTTTCCCTTCACCGTATGAGGAAATAATGATGATTAAACTAAAAATTAATAAAGAGTGTAACAGATTATGTCCAAATATTCATTAAATTAAAGTTAAATAATTACGGCCTTACTACAAAAGACTTAAACGCCTGTTGAACAGTCGATAAGAGAAAAATTCAGTACAAAATGGTCTCAAAACAACTGTTAAACAGATAAAAATATCTATGGACGCTTCACACCACGTCAGTCTGGTCCCGTGCTAGGTACCTAAAGGACTTGTGTTACAGGTACCAGACAACGGAAATATATTTAATACTTTTATACTATACATAAATTTAAGGTTTTTATTATATCATACATATATTTAATACACATTCAGACCCGGGAACATTGAAAACTTTTTATTCCGTCGGCGGGATTCGAACCCGCGACCCCCGGCTTGAGCTACCGACGCGCTCACCACTGAGCCACAGAGGTCGTCTGAATTCTACTCATTGCTTCTCATACACTGGTGAATTATTATGTTGTCCTAATATTATGAAATCTATTAATGTAATTGTATTTTTAAATCTAAATTATAATTATCTTTGACGTCAAAAAGTGTTTTTGTAAACCTATTTTGAAAAAATTATTTTGTAGTTTGAAGTTGATAGTTGATATCCTATTTTAACACATAGGCACTTTTTAGTGCTGGAAAATATCACTATTTATTTTCCCTAATAAGCCGCGAATAGCACCGCGGGGTACAGCTAGTACAAAATAACAATTAAAAGCTTTATTCACTTACCGACATTAGTATGGTATAAACGCTGATTACTATATCCCTTCACATATTATGGCCCTTTATGATGACAAATCCCAAATATGAAACTGTCACTTGATGCTAGTTATTTGATCGTTTATCTACGGATCGCTTTGGGCGTATTCGTTTGGGGACAGTTTGACAGCTACATGGCTCACTAGTCAAAAGGAGGATTACGGGGACTGACTACGGTTTGCTTCACATGGCACAATCCTACACGTTTCCTACGCGTTTTCTCGTATTATACGTCTTAACGAATAAATAGTGGCGCATACAATGTATATAAAACCATTCAAACGTCGATTGTACAGTAAGGGTTGATTCAGACCGCAACGCGACGCGTAGATATGCATTTCTAAATTAGTATGGATTTGAAAGATTCGCAAGATGTCTGACGCAATTGAAATCTGTCAAATCCATACAAATTTAGAAATGCATCTACGCGTTGCGTTGCGGTCTGAATGATCAATCAACCCTTATAAATCGTGTAGCAAAAACTCCACTACAAACCATCGCACATACAAGCCAAACGAATACAAAAAACGTGCAGGATAATGCCGTGTGAGGTTAGGTTCACACGGCAGAATCCTGCACGTTTCCTGCACGTTTCATGCACGTTTTCTCGCCGTATACGTCTTAACGAATAAACAGTGGCGTATACAATGTATATAGCCATTAAAAAACGTGCAGGATTGTGCCGTGTGAACCAAGACTGAACCTGGCCTAAGGCCGTTTGTACACCGCCGCCGTCACCGGGACATCACCGACGAAAATTCAAATAAAATACCTCTATATGACCTAGGGTAACCTACATAACTTGATTAACTTTACGTTACTTTATAGGTCCCATTTTCTACAGTGTGTGCCGCCGCTGCTTTATAGTAGCGTAGAGCAAAATGACACTTATAGCCTAAACCCTAGCTCCTAGGTCATATTAATATATTATGTACAAGGTATTTGAGCATAAACGTTTTTTTCGGAAACCGAAAATTTTCGCCGCAATAAAAATGTACCTAAATACCAATACACCAATTGATTCCCTCCAAATCCATCAAGATAATCTAAAGCTTAATGCAATTTTAATTGATCAAAATTCCTGATTGGAATTTAATTATCTCATTCCGATCAACTCTTTCCAATTAAGTGATTCGACATTCGTTTGTCGAATCTGACGAACACCAATTTGAAACATTAACTTCGTGAAGTTACGTTTTTATTTATTTTAATTTACCCGTTGATTTTTGAGGCCGCCAAATTATTTTTGTTGTAGTGGTTACATTTTGTCTGCCACGAAAGTGTGTCTTTTTGTATGTCTGTTCATGCCCAAACCACTGAACCGATTATGCTGAAATTTGATGCGGAGATACTGAGAGTCCCAGGAATGGATATAGGATACTTTTAATCCCGGAAAAATGTACCTTTCCCGCGCGATAAACAAATTTTGATGCAACGGAGTTGCGGGCGTCATTTATTGTAAAATAAGATTTTCACTCACAGTACTACGAATTAATTACACAGGTCAACAAAATCGAAAAAAAATTGTATCCTGTGCAAACTAATAGCAGTTCCTATAAGAGTTTTGTGTGCACGATATATGTTTCTATGAAGCTTTCTTTCTATCAGCTCAAATTTTTAAGATATTTCATTCCAAAGTTTCAAAAATCTCGCATTTTAGCCCATTTCAGAATCACATTGCCGTTGAAAGTATTCATTTTTATTAGTTTTGTAATATGTATGCCAGAGGGAGACACTTCTTATTGAGAATGTAACTTGTTTCAATGAGTTATGACTAATTTCCCCAATATTATGACGGTTTTCAAAATGCTTTACCTAGCTCATACTACGTGGAGTAACAATTTTTGTATGAAAAAAGAAAGTTTAGTTTACAACTCTCTTTTAATAAAAAAAATATAATATACAATTTAAATTGAGATCTAAATAATAGATATTGTGTATATTTACTAAACATATTTTATCAAAATTCATGAAAATAAATTATTTCAATAGTTGTAAAGCAATTCTGAAATAGACTAAAATTCTAGATTCTTGAAACTTTGGAATGAAATATCTTAAAAACCTGAGCTGATAGAAAGAAAATTTCTTAGAAACATGTGATCGGGGCACAAAGTTCTTACAGAAACAGCTTTTGGTTTTCAGGCACCAAATTTATTGTTGACCTGTGTTATTTTGGCCTTTGATAAATGCTTAATTTGATAATTAAGCATTTATCAAAGGTTTTTTATCGCTTATCAAATTTGCTAATTTTTTCATCTCGATAATTTCATCTCGAGAGAACCACGATATCTGTCTTTAAATATTAATTGTTTTCCAAATTCGTTTTAAAAAATATACTGTATAATAAGTACTTATTATATCCAATGAAAAAAACCTGGGGCACCTAATTTATTCACAGTTAAAAGAAATCGCACTCTGCCAATTTTAGAAGTAAATGGAAACAGCAATAGTAGGCATACAGCTTTTACAAGAAAAATTATAAGAATACCTAATTTTTTTTATAAAACCGATAAACTACTATTGCTAATTATAGAAAGTCAATATACAGTGTTTGCGTAGGTTTGAGGTAACTAAGTTATATTTAACTCTACGCGTCTAATAGGTAACCTAAATAAATATTTGACATTAAAATATTCCACCACGCATGCTCTCAAATATCCAAATCGTTTAACAATAAACGCAATGCAAATTCAAAAGCTAATATAGTTTATATTATTTAGACTAGATGATGCCTGCAACTCTGTTGCACCAAAATTCGTTTATCGCGCGGGAACTGTACATTTTTCCGGGATAAAAACTATCCTATGCCATTACGCGGATTTAAATTATCTCCATCTTAAATTTCTTAAAAATTTATTCTTTTGCAAACAAATTGCATTAAAATCGGACTTAAGATTAAGAGGTTTAAGCGTAACGTAACACACAAACATTAGACAGACAGAAAGACGGACAGACAGACAAACTATCGCATTTTTTTTAATGGCAAGGGGGGCAAACGAGCAAACGGGTCACCTCTCGCAGCATCAGAAGAGCTGCATGTGCGTTGCCGGCCTTTTAAGAGGGAAAAGGGTAATATGGGAGGGTAGGGAAGTGTATAGGGGAGAGTAGGGAAGGGCAAAGGGTAGGGGATTGGGCCTCCGGTAAACTCACTCTCTCGGCGAAACACAGCGCAAGCGCTGTTTCACGTCGGTTTTCTGTGAGATTTATAATGTTGGTACAGATTTCTCTATGGCCTTGTAGTAGAAATAGCTGAACATCACAGTCGTCAATATGTCCACATTCAATTTTAACTAAATCTATTACAGAGGAAACTGTTAGCTCGGCGCGAGCGAAATGTGTTTTCGACTATAATTTAACTATTTATATTGAACGATGTTTGTTTTACAAATTATGTATTCGGACCGGAAATCGACTCAATTATCTCATAACGCTTGAATGCATAATATAATAATTAAACACGTCTGTCGGTCTGTCTTGTTACGTCAATCTTTTAAAACGCTGAACCGATTCGAATAAAACTTGTTATGGACTAGGGTAACACTAAATCCTAAAATGACAAAATGTAATAAATTTACAAAAAATGTATGTAAAAATGTACCATTACATCTTTACAAATACAGTTTAATTGCACTAGAGAAAACTAGCGTAAAATAACATTTGCGTCTTGCTAAGTAAAAGATACGTCGATTTAACTATAAACTTTAAAAAGTGTACATAATTATGCGTACTTAGTACTATAAAGTACGCCACTGTAGCTATTTAGTAAGTTGCAGATATTTTTCCATACAAGTAACATTTCCTGCAACGCATATCAGAAACAAATATTAATTAATAAATAACCTTCGTTTAAAAATAACATTAGAAGGCAATCAGTTACTTTGCTAGACAGTTTAATTAATTGTAATTGCATTTGTTATAGTATGTTATTTGTTAAACTAGCATTTTAAAATGAACTTACTTGTTTTTTTTTATGAAATAAGGGGTCAAACGAGCAAACGGGTCGCCTGATGGAAAGCAACTTTCATCGCCCATGGACACTCGCAGCATCAGAAGAGCTGCAGGTGCGTTGCCAGCCTTTTAAGAGGTTAATAGGGTAGGGGAGGGTAGGAAAGGGAATAGGGGAGGGTAGGGTAAGAAATAGGGGAGGGTTGGGAAGAGAAAAGGGTAGAGGATTGGGCCTCCGGTAAACTCACTCATTCGGCGAAACAAAGCGCAAGGCGCTGTTTCACGCCGATTTTCTATGAGCCCGTGGTATTTCTCCGGTCGAGTCGGCCCATTCGTGCCGAAGCAAGGCTCTCCCACGTAGAGTAACAATAAAGGTCGTGCTATATAAAATAAGAATAATAGTAGTTTTTGCCACTGAAGGCCGGAAAATTTAATAAGTAAATTATGTTATAGTTCAGAATAAAGCCTGTAATAATATTGGAGCTATAATTATAGTCCGTGCAATCCACGAAGACGCTCCCCACTATTCCTCCAATCGTCTATAGTATATGTGTGCAAGCTTTCGCCAATGTTTGAGTGTTATCGGTACACACTAATTACCTATGAGTGCACAGTGCACACGGACACTACAATAAATAGACCAATTAAGAGCTCACCTGACCCTAAAAATCAAACATCGTCCTTCTCTCTTCACACTCACGCCCGTCTTTCATATGCCAGGTGAAAAAGGACGGCGCGGAATCATCGCCGAGTTAGTTTTACTTGAATAAAAGACGAACTATATTGATTATGAAAAAAGTGTTTTGAGCAAATTTAGGTTTTATCAATACCTTTTTAGATATTAGAAAATATTAAAGAAAAGACAGCAAACTTCGAAGATCCAAGCAAAAATGTGTCTAAAACAAGGTTTTTTGCAAAAAAGAAACTATCGAGCATTTTTTGAGTAATCGTGTTTTCGTCTTGAGCATTTACTCTTTATGAACTGAAGTTACTTGTGTCAAAAAATTAGTTTTCTAGACCTTACAGATTTTGAGATCTAGGTTAAAGTATGTAGTCAAGTTAGGGTCATATGGGCTCTTAAGAGAAAGCGCCACGGTCGAAGGGAAAGATGCTCACCCAAAAATTGGTGGGGCGCGTCTTCGTGGATTGCACGGACTATAGTAGTAGTAGTATACTGTATAAACTCGTCTCTAAATTTAACAGTACTGACATGTGACGCAAGGTATTGAGTTACTCGGAGCTAAGATTGACTTGATGATTTAAATGTTTATAATCTTATGCTGTGTGTAATGTTTATCCATACTTATATTATAAATGGCACAATTTCTGTCTATCTGTAGCCTTTTCATTCCTAAGCCGCTGAACCGTTTTTGATGAAATTTGGCACGGAGATACTTTAAGTACCGGGAAAGGACATAGGATACTTTTTATACCAGAAAAATGTATGGTTTCCGTGCGATTAACGAATTTTGGGTGTTTTGAGCGCCATCAAACTTAGGCAAACGTAGAATAGGATGTCCCGCAGCACTGTGGACCGACGATTTGAAGAAAGTGGCTGGCAGCGGATGGATGAGGGCTGCCCAAGATCGGGATGGTTGGCGCTCATTGGGGTAGGCCTACGTTCAGCAGTGGACGGCAATAGGCTGATGATGATGATGATAATGAGTGCCATCAGCCAGTAAGACATAAAACTTCACAGTATGAAATTGTGATGTCGCGTGTTTGAGACCAAACTCCTCTGAAACGGCTGCACCGATTTTGATGGAGATTTGGGACTTTCGCGGATATGTACGAGAATCACCCAACATCTTTTTTCATACCAGTAAATAAAAGGCAACGTTTGCCGGGTGCTCCTAGTATACAAATAGATTGTAATAAAAATGTAATGAAAACTCTAAAATGACTGGATCTTAACTAGATTTGACCTGGATTTGGCTAATTTTGGGCTAGGGGTTTCAACACCCAAACCTAAATCCAAACCTTGAGTGACACATCACACATTTTGGGCTAGGGTTTTCGAC
The DNA here is from genome assembly GCF_905147365.1 of Aricia agestis. Taxonomy (NCBI): domain Eukaryota; kingdom Metazoa; phylum Arthropoda; class Insecta; order Lepidoptera; family Lycaenidae; genus Aricia; species Aricia agestis. Next base: position 10,728,638 of record NC_056416.1, on the reverse strand, counting down.
ACCCAAAACTAAATCCTTGGTACGCCAGTGAGTGACATATCACACAGTTTCTTTTGTCGCGAATTTTGCGTAGCCGGACAACTTTCATAAGACAAGTAAAATGTTAATACAATATATTTGTATTCCCAATAGGTAGGTTCATTTCCACCCGCTGCGGAGTCGACGATAGTGGGCTTTTTTCCATTTCGTTACTTAAAGGATTCCGAAGACACGGGATAAACCTCGATGGGAAGGATCGGAGGAATGAGGATCAACATCAACAAACATTAGCAATTTCAATTCAATTTCATCAATTTTATTTTGATTAACACGTGTTTCTTTATTTCATTTGAACTATTTTGTACGACATCATCAGTGATCTAGTATTAGGTAGAAAGACTGGACCTCTGTATGACTATTGTAACGGTACTTTCTGGCTTCTGCAAAAAAACAATTCTTATTCTTATTAAACATTTAATTCTGAGCAAAATAATTTAGACAATTATTAATTAATTGAGACCTTATTCTGTTTCCTAGCTTTTTCCGACTTTCTAGGATGCGTATTTTCAACCGACTACCAAAAGGGAGGAGGTTATATGTTCGGCTGTGGATTTTTTTTATTGGAACGCAGTTCCTTATCGTGCGTTCCGCTTAAAGAAGGCTAGACAGAACGATAATTGACCTCGACGCTTTTTTATTATTACCTGCATGGCAGAGGGCGTTGATATTATTCCTGGGCGTCAATAGATGACGTTTTTTTAATAATTTTTTTGAGTATATATTATGTACCTATACAGGTTTTTTGAACATAAGAAATAACTTCGTTCCATTCGGGTGTTCCTTGACACCTCTCAAGTTTTTTTGTATGTTCAACGATTACTCCGCCGTTTGTGAACCGATTTTCAAAATTTTTGTTTTGTTTTATTGATTAAGAGGATACACCAGGGGCTAGAGAAATGAAAAAAAAGCACGTGTAATATCTATAGCTGTCTCCCTTACCTCAAGCCTATACCGCAGAACGCGATAGAGACAACTGCAGAAAATCCAGAAAATCAACGATTCGTTGTCCCCTGATTCCTTCTCCAAAACTTAACCGATTTAAGTACTTTTTTCATTAAAGATTTAAAAAAGGCTTGAGCTGTGTTCCTATGTTTTGCTTTTTTTGTATAATCTAGCCAAATCTGTTTTCTGGACGTTTGAACACAGCGGAAAATCTGGCCATTTTTTTGGGTTTTAGAACGTTCATATCTTATTTAATAATTAAATTATGAAAAAAAAGAAAACATAGGGACATCGTATTAGTGGCCGTAGATATTCAGGAAAAAAATTATAACTCTACTAGCATTATCCAGGGCGGAAACAGGGGACAACGTTTGTATGGAAAAAAGGGCCGTGTGGACTCCTCTTAATAACTATAATATATCATATTGTGTATATGTATATTTTAGCATGTTCGGAAAATGTTTAACGCTGAAGTCTGACCAGGACTTACGACGTGATGCTGCATAGTTTTCTGAATTCACGCTTTTGTTTGTGTACAACCGATTCGGGTGATCTTGCATGAGCACTATGAAAATTATTTGAATATTTTATCAGTTACTAGATGACGCCCGCAACTCCGTTGCGCCAAAACTCGTTTGTCGCGCGGGAACCGTACATTTTTCTGGGACGAAAATATATAGGACATTTTCGTCCCAGAAAAATGTACACCTGTCCCGGGACTCAAAGTATCTCCATGCCAAATTTCAGCAAAATCTGTACTGCGGGTTGGGCGTGAAGAGGTAACAGACAGAAAAACTTTCGCATTTATAATATTTGTATAGTAGTATAGATTCTAAAAAATTAAATTAAGAAATTAAAAAAAAAAACCCCGCCAAACAACTTTAAAAAGTAATGTAATAAAATTATATTTTACTGACTTTAAGTTTAAATAATTCCTAAGTGTAAAGTGATATTTTAGTCCATAATTGTTGTCACGGTGTGTAGGGGGACCGCCAACAGTGTCTTTTGCATTTTGTATCGCCATGTCACTGATTGTCTCGATTTGGTTCGCTGAAAACTGACCCTTAAACTATAATGTTATGTGAAATCAAACATCTACCTAGGTACATTAGCGGTTCCCGACACACCTTGACAACAATTATGGACTAAAATATCACTTTACACTTAGGAATTATTTAAACTTAAAGTCAGTAAAATATAATATTATTTCATTACTTTTTAAACTTGTTTGGCGGGGTTTTTTTTTAAACTTCTTAATTTAATTTAATTTTATACTTTTTAAACTTGTGTTGGTTACAGTGCAGAATATTAATTCCTATCAACAGAATCATATTCTCATGATTACCATTTATCAATATCTTTTTCGATGAGGCCGTTAATATGAGCCCAAACATGGAAACTCCACTTTGGGTTCATACGAAGCTCGGTTCCTATAGAATCCAGGTTATGCTGCAGTAGCAGTATGTAAATATTTAGTGTTTATCTACTTCTTACTGGTTGTCGCAATCAAAATGAGCCCAAACACGAAACCTCTGCTCTAAGTTGGCGAGGAGTTGGATATCCTATTGATTACCAGGTGATGCTGCAACACTAGGTCAACTTTCCATTATTATGTGTATACGTATATTGTATTTTCACAAATGTCACGAACTAGAATGAAATATAAAACCTATCAAACGACTACAAGTTGCTAACGGCCTTTCATGAACCAGATAAACCCTGATTGTCCAGCACTGAACAGGCTGATGATGATGAATTATAGCTAAGAACACTCTCGATCATGTCAGCTTTCAAACAAAAAAAACTAGATCAAAATCGGTCCACCCGTTTGGACGCTACGATGCCACGGACAGATACACACACAGACAAACAGACAGACAGACAGAAACGTCAAACTTATAACACCCCTCTTTTTTGTCTGGGGTTAAAAAAGTTTTAAAAGAATGTTCCTGAGTTTCGGAATTGACTATAACCTACAAAGTTATGCTAATCAAGTTTGTTTCTCATTCGAGTTTATTTATTGTGGAATTTCCGGGAATCTTGATTAAGTTCTATTCTTATTTTCATCCTTTTTTTCAATTGCTTTTTTATGGTGCCTACCCAGCAGCAAAGACTTCTATTTAAACTTAATTAGAAGTCTTTGCCCAGCAGTAGGACACCAGCGCCAGTAGTTAATAACAACAAAAGTGATAGATTTTTTTCCTATCAAAGCTTCATAGCACACTCGACTTATATCGATGCTCGATCTATATGCGTCCGCGTGAACGAGCGGCTTGGCCGCTACACCGCGTCACAAGCAATTGTATGTAAATAGCGGAGTGGAGCCTTATGTTCAGTTTCATGAAATATCGCACATATAACATATTATTACTTACTACGTGCAAAGGTAAAATACATACAAAGTAAAAAGCAGAGTAAAGTAAGAAAATTTTGCCGTTTTAGGCTGGCCGCATACGCACGTTTTCCGAATTCGTTTTCCGTATTCGGAATTCCGAATGCATAGATCAGTAGAAAATACATCAACTTGCCGACAGGCTTGGTTTTTTTGAACGGAAAGAATTCCGCACGTACGTTTCAAGTGCAAGCCATCGCGTTCGCGCGTGAAAATAACTAACGTTTGCGCTAGTCTCTCGGAATTCCGAATACGGGAAACGAATTTTAAAATCGAATACGAAAAACGTGTGCATGCGGTCTTAACAGGGAAAAAGGTCACGTTAGCGTGTGTCACGACTCACGAGCTTCATCACGACTAAAACCTCAGCTCTCAGCAAATGAGAACGACCGAGCTTAAAACCGTTGCTTTAGTCAGACATTGCTGTAATTTGAAACGCTAACTAAAGTCCAAACGGCAAAACTTCATGCAAAAGGTTTGCATGAAAATCTGTGGCTCGTTATTTTGATTATAATATTTTACGTGGGAGAGCCATGCTTCTGCACGAATGGGCCGGCTCGACCGGAGAAATACCACGTTCTCACAGAAAACCGGCGTGAAACAGCGCTTCCGCTGTATTTCGCCGAGTGAGTGAGTTTACCGGAGGCCCAATCCCCTACCCTATTCCCTTCCCTACCCTCCCCTATTACTCTATTCCCTCTTAAAAGGCGTTGCGCCAAAATTCGTTTATCCCGCGGGAACCTCACATTTTTCCGGGATAAAAGTATCCTGAGTTACTCAGGACTCGAAAGTATTTCCATTCCAAATTTTAGCTGAATCGGTGTAGTGGTTTAGACGTGAAAAGGTAATAGACAGGCAGACATACATACTTTCGCATTTATAATATTAGTATCGATAGTGAATTAATACACGATGTCCCGTTCACGAAGAAATAATTAATTCCCCCGTCTAAAACACAAAGAAAGCTTTAGATTTACTTTGTAATATCTTGTATCGGGTGAATGCAATTTATTTTTTACTAGCGACCCGCTCCGGCTCCGCACGGGTATAAAATATAACATAGCCTATGTCACTCACTGAAAACATGATTAAAATCAATTCAGTAGTTTTGATTTATATTCATTACTACCGTGACCCGCATTAATGGCCGGTATCGCCGCAAAAGCTACGTCCCGCAATTTTTAAATAAATATGTAATATCTTCGAAAATGTTCATTTAAATCATATGCTGTAAATGGCTAATGGCCATATAGATCCATATATATCTATATTAAATCAACAGTGTATTTAAAGTATTTAATTGAATAAGGATTAATGCCGCATTGGTTGAAATCGCTTCGAAAATTAGCCATTATTTGTACTTATTAAAAATTAAATTACAAAAAATGTTATTGTGGGATATCCATAAGAGATAGACATATACCATCGCAAAGTTTTCTGTAGACCTTTTCATTGTGTACAATACTTAGTACATTATTTTGATAAATCTCGTAGGGTTCAGCCTGCGTTTGCAATGTAAGCGGAAAAAAAAATAATTATTTACGACATCACATTAGAAACCTCAAAAATAACGGTATTTCTCCACTATATAATTATTGTTATTATACTTATAAACCTTCCTCTTTAATCACTCTATCTATTAAAGTAAACCGCATCAAAATCCGTTTTGTAATTTTAAAGATTAAAGGGAACAAAGGGACACGAGGACAGAAAAGCGACTTTGTTTTATACTATGTAGTGAAGAAATCAAAAGAAATACGAAAAATTACGGAACAGTAATTATTGAAACCGTAACATATTTTTATTAACAGTTTATGAGGAATCAGATTTACTACTACAACTCAAGCATTTAGGTGCGTAATAATTTCAAAGCCAACGTTTATTATGTTAAACGCTTCGCTTCTTTTTTGCACTTAAAAACTTCTTGAAATCACCAAAGAAATACGCAGCCGAGATCTTTGTTCTTTCTTAGGAAATAAAAATATACATTTGAAACAAAGAAGACTCCGAAATAACTGGATCAAAACTTACTCAAGGCTTCGCTGTCACTTCTTTAGGGCGTCTCACGGTTCGTAAGGGCCCTTACAGCGTCAGGTAGTAGGTCAATAACAGGAATATTTTAACGGCGGGTTAGAATAACAAGATGAAAGTCTTGAGCCGTCGAAGAAAAATCTTTACAACCTTACTATTTTGTGTAACATTTTTTCATTTTACTTACATAATTATTCATTTTATTCCTATAAAATAAATGTATAGCTGCATTTTTTTAAAATGTACCTAATTCTAAACAAGCAACTTACTTTGATTACGATATTTTCGGTTAAAGTACCTAATATGCGATATTAACCATTATAATATAGCCAGTTTAACAACTGATTTAGTGCCGACTACTTGATTTGAATATTCGAATGTTTGAGTAATTGGCGCGGATGTACCTAACTCAAACATGACGTGACGATTCCCTCGGATTATAATACCTACCTAAGCGATTCTCTAATTGATATTAATAATCCTTGTGTTAATATTATAATGTTTAAGCAGAAACTACTGGTCGGGTTTTGATTTTCTTCTCATTTATTGAAAAAAGTCACTACATAATATTATGTTTAAAAAACGTTTACACAAATAAAACATAGGTAAAATATTATGTAATATCGTGAGTGAACGCCGGAAGGTATTATACAAATATCTACACTGTCCTTTCTTTAAGACATGTTGTACTTTAAAGCATTTATTTATCTAAAATCCAGTCATGGAGCAGGTCTGGAAAATCTAATATATAAAGTGTATTTGCGACACAACGCCAGAGGAAGCGGTGGACAAATAGCCTCGCTACAAACGATGTCAAAGGCAAACCTGCTGTCTAAATAGAGCCAGCCTCTACAATATGGCCTACTGGTTTATAATATATATTGTATCGTAGGTTAGACAAAGGTAGTATTAAATGAGTTTCCCTATATAATATTCTCTGAACACTGTTAATCTTTCTGACAAAAAAAGTTCAAAGTTTATTAACTATTTTATTCTTAAACAATAAAGATGTTTATGTTTATAGATACTTTATCACGATATAATGTTAAATGTATGTTATAATATTAAATAAGATCAACTGCCACACACAGATTAAAGTTCAATTTAATGAAGAGTTTGGCAGATAATATATATGAGGCTTATTATCAAAATCTTCATCAATTAAAATAAGTAATTAATTAATTTTCATCTCCGAGTGTAGCATATTTTAACAAACTTTATATTGCATTTTAACAATAGCCGAAAGTTTAATAAATTATAACATCTTCAGTGTCAAAGGAACTGTCCATCCGTATTTCGACAGATAGTATACACCTCAAACAATAACTTAAGAGCTGCTCTGAGCCACCATTTTATCAATCACTTAAGGCGTTTCTTTATATATTGATGAATATAAATACCTTAATTACCATTTTGTTTCGAATATTTCCTTTGTTTTAGTATTACTTAATAATAATTTATTCATGCTAATATTATTATAATTATAACGCGAAAGTGTGTCTGTCTGTTACCAGTTCACTCCTAAACTGCTGAATCAATTTTGCTGAACTTTGAGTCCCAAAAAAGGACACATGAAAAGTGTTTTTTTGCGCAATGGAGTTGTGGGCGTCATCTATACTCGTAGCTCAGTCAACAAAGTAGTTGTAGAATGCGTGAGCGGGAACCTAAGCAATTTCTGTAGGAACTTATTCAGGGTGGTTAAGGACAAAACATACTAAAAGTCCTAATATCTAGGAGGTGAGCCGGAGGGGAGGGAGGGCGACAAAGGTCTCACTTTTTGGTTTTTCGTCATTAACTAAAAATCTATGCGTTGTAGCAAAACATATTCTATGACGACATTAGAGCTTATTAAATTCTCTATAAATTAGATTCTATACAGTTTTTCCAAATTCTCATCCGTTTTCGAACTACACTCAGGAAAAGTAAAAATTAAAAAAAGCTTTATTTTAAATATGTAGGTATTCCTTTCTAATTCTGTTTGCAGCGACAAAATATTGTTCTTCGTCAATCCTCAGATGCTGGTAAGTCGTGTATTGTTCTTGGCGTCAATATATAACCTTAATTTTTCTCTTCACTCTTGAGGGGTCAGCTCATTCCCGATGATTCGTGATGTTTTTTATACAAATAACTAAGCTGGCAAACAAGAGTATGGTCTACCTGAAGTAAAATGGTTACCATAATGCCCATGCGATATCTGCAGCACCAGGGGTGCTACAGGTGCGTTGCCACTTTAAGGGGTGTGATGAGGGGATGGGTGAGGGGATGAGGGATTTAGGGTTCAGTGAGTGAGGCCCTCTCACTCACTGAACGAAGCACAGAAGCGATAATCCTACTATTCAAACAGAAATAGAAAGGAATATTTAAAAATAAAGCTTTTCTTAATTTTCACTTTTCGTGAGCGTGTAGTTCGAAAACGGATGAGAATTTGGAAAAACTGTAAAAAATGTAATTTATAGAAAATTTAATAAGCTTTAATGTCGTCATAGAATATATTTTGCTAAAACGCATAGATTTTTAGTTATTGACGAAAAACCAACAATTTAGACCTTTGTCGCCCTCCACTCCCTCCGGCTCACCAACCAGACGTCAGGACTTTTAGTATGTTTTGTCCCTAATCACACTGAATAAGTTCCAGCAGAAATCGCTTAGGTTCCCGCTCACGCACTCTATATCCTCTTTTGAGTCATTCGTTAACCGGACTACTAGTTAAATATTGCATAATTGTAATTAATTTCATTTTAATTAGGTTGTACTATTTATAAAAACATATTTAAGAGGGGTATAATTACTTCTTAAAAGGTACAATTAAATAGAGAAAGAAGCAATATGTTCTCATTCCTAAGTAATACTATCACGATTAATTATAACAAAATAATAACTATGATTCCGTTCCGATTTTAATATCGCCATTATTGCTTTTAGCTTTTATCACGAAATAACTGAGCTGCGAACACACGACAATCCGACCCAGGTATAGAGTGGAAAAGTAATCAAAATGAAGCCTGATAATGTAATAACGACTAACGAAGCCACGTCTGCATGAGTGCCTTGCGAACTTGTGAAGTGAGTTTGTTTCTGTCGTTACATTGAACTGTTTAAATTAAATGTTGCACACATTTAATTTAAACAGCAAAAAAATGTTGACAAAATGTTAAATATTTTTTTATATACAAAATTAGGTGGCAATCGAGCAAACGAGTCACCTGATGAAAAGCAACTAACCGTCGCCCATGCACACTTGCAACATCAAAGAGTTCCAGGTGCATTGCGGCCTTTTAAGAGGGAATACGCTCTTATCTTGAAGGTGTGTAGGTCACATTGGTCCGGAGATACTGTAGGCGACAGGTTGTTAAAGAGTTTTACAGTGCGTGCCAGAAAGTTACGCAAAAAACGCACGGCTTTCAACACGTGTATTTTGACTGCATAAATCGTCGTATCCTACGAACAAGGGCGTTATTGCAAAAACCCTACTTTACAGGAGAAGGTTTTTTGTGTTTATTTCAAAATATTGTTAGACAACTTTTAGAAATTAATTATGAAATTATCGCATAACTACGTAGCGGTTGCTATGAAATTTTAAATGACACATTTAATTTGATATTTCGGGTAGATTTGTCCCTTATTTCTTTTTTCGGCGGGGTAAAATAAGTATCATCAGACACAAGCAACGTTATGCCTTTTTTGTACGGACTCAACGGGGTCTTAAGAGCCTTTGTGTCTTCTTACTGGTCATTATCATAGAGGAATTAAATATATACTGGTCTCTGTCATTATCAAAGAATTTCCTTTTTAAAACCACATTGAAAAATCGGCCATGTGCGAGTTGTACTCGCGCACGAAGGGTTCCGTACCATTATAGAGTAAAAATAGCCAAAAATTTGTGTTTTTTGTATCAGAGCCCCCTTAATTTTTTACTTTATTTTAATTTTGTCGTCAATTATTGTTAAAGTACAAATACAACGGAACATTTTTTCAAAAGCTCACCTGTTGCTATTATTGACATAGCAAAAAATACCAAAAAATCACTTTTGTTGTATGGGAGCCCCTTAAATATTTAATTTATTTTGTTTTCAGTATCTGTGAAAAGTTCTTGAGATAGAGCCTGGAGACAGACGGACGGACAGACAGATATCGAAGTCTTATTGATAGGGTCCCGTCTTTACCCTTTGGGTACGTAAACCAAATAATCGGCCAAGTGCGAGCCGGACTCGCGCACGAAGGATTCCGTACCGTTATAGAGCAAAAATAGGCCAAAAATTGTGTTTTTTTTTATGTTAGCCCCCATTACATTTTTATTTCATTTTAATATTATAATTAAATATCAAAGTACACATATAATATAACAAAGGACTTTGTGAAAAATTCAAGTGCCTACCTGTTTCTATTATCGACATAGAGCAAATAAGGCCTATAAAATCACGTTTGTCGTATGGGAGCCACCCTTAAATATTTATTTTATTTCGTTTTCAGTATTTTTTGTTAAAGCGGCAACAGAAATACACAATCTGTGAAAATTTTAGAAGTCTAGCTATAACGGTTACTGAGATACAGCCTGGAGACATACAGACAGACGGGCAGACGGACAGACATCGAAGTCTCAGTAATAGGGTCTCGATTTTACCCATTGGGTACGGAACACTAAAAAACAATATAAACAGGCATATGGAAAAAAACATACATTAAAGTTAATAATATGGAACGTTTTATATTATGAATTCTCGACCCTGAAAGCAATCACAATATTGGTTTCCTTAACTTGTAAAAATAAAATATATAACGTGATAAAACTTCGCAGTTTTATGACAGTAATTTTAAATTACCAAATAACATCATTACTAACGACTAGTTACTCTGACTATTATAATATTGCTTAAATTTTATGACAATTAGATTATCCAAGAGCCAGCGATTTGTCATTTTATAAAAGCTGAAAGTTTTCCTGTATGAACAAACAGCAACTATAGAATATCGATCGCGTTTAGGAGGTATCCAGTTTTCTGCCTCCCCTAGCCTTCGATACAATGTAAAGCGCTTTTCCTTTCTTACTTCTTACGGAAATATAGGAATCTCATCTCAGACACTCTTAGTTATCCCCTAAAATTATATTAATTTAATTAATAGAATTATAAAATTCATAATGGTCCGTCAGTGGGAGACGAGATTCACACAGCTATCCCCAGGAAAAAAAAATTGCCTTAAATTTTATCAAAGGTGCGGTAGACTTTCAAAACTGGATACCTCCTAAAGTATCCGCGACCGAAGCTTTATAATAGTTGCTTGCCGTTCTTATAGTCTGTCAAGAAAGTGAAGAAATTAAAAAGTGGCAACATCGTAGTGTCATCCCTTTCAAATCAATCTAAGAAAAAGCAAATTCATGTAATAATTTTTCCAATATTAACTGTTTAACTAAAGAAAAATCAAAGAAATAAATTTCATACATACAAAAAGGCAACAAAAGCCATTAGGGCAACAAACAAAAAAAAAAAAAGGCCACAGATGCAATAGTGTCTTTTTTCCAGGTAATTACTTTTAAGAATTTAAAACATTTTTTGTACTTACTGTGTGTTCCCTTTAACGGTTAACACAAAGTAATTTAAACAAGGAACAGCGCAATGACGCATAACACGAGATCGCGGAGTAATGGCAGGGTGGCGCTTGCGCCTCGTCCCCGCCCCGCGCGTCTTCTCACGCACTCAATGAAAACGGTCACGGAAGCCTTTGTTGCTTTTTTCGGCGGGGAATTCAAGAGCTAGCAAGTGTGACATTTTTTTAAATTGAATTTACTGGTTATTAAAGTTAACTTTTAATTATTTTTTAAACTGAAGATTATAGATAATGAGCTGCCGATTTCGATTATGCAATAAAAACAAAAAGCCATAGTGACCAGGGCGCCCTTATTCGTAGGATACGACGAAATATAATACGCTCTTAAATTGAGTTAAAATCGATTATGCAAAAAGTCGTAAGGTAAGTAATTTTAGTGTAAAATATATATTTTTTTCTGGAGTTACAACTTGTAGCGTGGTTGCTGTCGAATTTCTCAATTACAAATACCCCTATCCATATATTATAAATGCCAGGTGTATCAGTCTGTCTGTCTCTTACCTCTTTACGTTTAAGCCACTGAACCGATTACGAATTTTTTTTTAAATGAATATTAATAAATAAATAAGTATAAAAATATTATACAATAGAACGAAGCTGGCAGTTTAATAATATAATTAACTAAAAGTCGTAGCTGTTTGTGATGCACCGCAGTAAACGGTATCTGTTTTCCATAAAAGCTTCTCGTTTGCACTTTTCTCTTATTGCCGCGATTTAATTGAAAATCTGCTTGAAGCTGACTCATAATACGATGCGATTTTTAATGTAATTCACTTAACTGCAAACCTGCAAGGGATTTTCTCTCGAGCTTTGCAAAAAATTTACCAGCTTAATGTTTCTTAGGGTCAATTTACTTTGCTGCGTCGCGAGGCGTTGCGATGTTTGAATGAGATTCATTCTATTTTGAAACAGGCAGCCAAAGACTTAGCCCCTAGGTCCCAGACAATAATTATGTCAATCGATTATATTTTGTGAAATAAGGATATAGTTATGAATGGGTCTAAATGCCCTGACGAAAAGACATCGACGCATCATGTTGCAATGTAATCAGACCCTTAATTGACATAACTTTTAATTATTTTTGTTACATAATCTTAGCTTCATTGCAAAAAGTAACTTAAAATGTGTCTAAATCATTATTTAACTCATTAGTTGTAGGCAATGTTCTGGGATAATGGAATATTAAACTTTTCGGAGTTTGCTAAACGAGTTGCCGCCATTGATGTACAATAATGACATTCTAAATTTTTTACAGCTTCTTCTAATGAAAATTAAAAAAATATTGCAAACGTATTAGTGTCTTTTTTTTAATAATTAACGGATTTCTCAAGACACAATTAAAACAAAGACATTAAAATTTCAAACGCAAAAGCCATTTAAGGCAAGGCTGTCCCTGAATTAGCAGGTCGATGTCTGTCAGTACGAATATCGACGTTAAGGACATTAAAATAACATTCATATCAACGCGGCGAGCGTCGTAATTACGACGCTCGCCGAGTTGTTGATAGGAGAAAATTATACATTTTATTTTATTTTTTTAATGACCGAATCATTTATTAAAAATCTATTCGGTTATTTTGCTAGAACTATAAAAAAGCTATCCTTTTTGTAAAAAAAATCATATCATTCTCATTGAAAATTACGAGATGTTCGAATTTGAAGTGTATTTTTATGGTGATATTCAAGATTTTTACAGAATTACCATGCCATTTTTCAATATTCTGTTCGGTTATTTCGTGACTTTGTTTCCTTTTGTGTCTACATGAATTTTGATGTAAGAGAATTCCACATAATTTCTTCAAATTGGAAGTTTAAAAATCAGTCTTTTCGAACTGGCCTCACCTTAAGCTTCTTAAAGCTATTCACCTCAGAGGGAATATCATGTTTGTTTGGAGTGCAACGTCTGTAGATATTGTACATCGACGGTAAACGATCATAATTTTAATATTCCAAGCTTCGTACCGTGTCGTTAGACAGTGCTGAAGCGTCTCTGTTATTTTACACCGACGTATCAAGCAACTTTACGTACAGTAAGTTAATTGTAAAGTGCAATTTTGAAGAATTCAAACAGTAATGTTTTACTAATGTTTATATTACTTAATTAAAACTTTAAATTAATAAATAAATTGCCCGTTACTTTATTTGCTTGAAAATACGATAACGTCGCGGGAACTCTTCATTTTTCCTACAGTAGAAACCTCCTCTCCCGGTGCGGTATTTGATTTGATGGTTAAAGAGTCTTCTTTCAGTGAACCTGTTGTAAGAGAGTAAATTTTTATAAAAAAACTGGATGACGCCCGCAACTCCGTTGCTCCGAAATTTGTTTATCACGCGGGAACCATACATTTTTCCGGGACGAAGTATCTTTCGTCCTTTCCACTTAGAGCATCTCCATACCCAGCAAAATCGGTTCAAAGGGTTGGTCGTGAGGTGAAAGACAGACAGACACACTTTCGCTGTTCACATTTATAACTATTAGTATGGAAGTATGTATACTTCCTGAAAAGTTCAATGCCAATCCAGTTATGAACACGTGGCGAAGTCCTTAACACTAAAAGCTTCAGTAAATGGTATCCTAACTACGCGGTTAAAAAGATATATATACCTGTTATAATATACTACTAGTTTGTTAATACACCGAACTCCGCTTCACGCTGAGTAAACTCCCTTTATAACTATGAAAAAGTTACGGTAATATTTCACTGGCGGTTGTTGGTCATTATCTTTGTATAAGGGACGCGCATACGAGCGGCAAATACCCGGGTTTTTTAGGTTTTTCACAGGAATTTATGTGTTTAAGGTGACGCCGCGTTAAAGTAAAAATCGTTTTGGATATGTTTTAGATCGCTTGTTTTCTATGAGAGGCCGGCCCGGCCGGCTAGAAAACAAGCAATGGAACAGCAAGAAATGGAATGGGCGTAAGCGACAAAATGGTTCTTGTCGCGTAATTTAAAAACCATAAATATAATAATTCATATAAGCTATGGGCAAATTATAGTGTATGCTTGAACTAATCTATGTACAAATTTTGGAAGCTTAAATCACTCTCCTCTGTTGGCAAAATTAGAATCCCTGTTTTATAGAGGTCTTTTTGATTAATTATTCTGTGTTATAAAAGTTGACCAATCGTGTTATGCTATTGGTGATTCAAAGATAAATACATGATGAATACAGACAATTAACTTTAATTTCTTAGCTTTAGTCATTGTTGAGAAAAATCAATATCGCTGCAGCCATTTGGCATGACATTGATTGGTTATTTTTTAGGTTTCCGTAGCCATATGGCAAAAAACGGAACCCTTATAGATTCGTCATGTCTGTCTTTCTGTCCGTCCGTATGTCACAGCCATTTTTCTCCGAAACTATAAGAGCTATACTACCGAAACTTGGTAAGTAGATGTAGTCTGTGAACCGTATTAAGATTTTGATACAAAAATGCAAAAATTATAAAAAAAAATTGAGGAGTCCCCATAGGTACAACTGAAACAAAAAAATCATCTAGCCTATGCGTGTGTTATATCTATGGATAGATATTCAAAAATCATATTGAGGTTTCTAATATCATTTTTCTAACCTGAATAGTTTGCGAGAGAGACTCTTTCAAAGTGGTAAAATGTATGCGCCCCCTTTGACTTCTAAAGTAGGGCGCAAGATAAGTCTAAAAAAAATTATGTACATTACTATAAAAACTACCAATGAAAATTGGTTTGAACGTGATCTAGCAATTAGTAGCTTACGTTTTATACGTATGGTACGGCTGTCCGTATTTCTGGTAGCAAAAACTCTACACAATTCAAGTCAACATATTATTCTATAGAATTTTGAGGCTTTTGACAGGACTTATTAAATAAACTAAGTTAACCAATCAACAACACTATTGAAAAGATAAACTCCTGTCAAAAGAATGTAACACACCGTGCATAAATCGTTCGCTGCAGTCCGTCTTCGTTCACTACGTTGTATGTAGAGCGGTTGCTGCAGGCAGTCGCCCGTTTGCGCATGACTAAGGTTACTTTAAATGAATATTAAACCAATATAAGGGTTCCTCAGCTAGGTTGGTGTCGGTATCATTTTAAGCCCGTTGGGACTGCAGACTACAAAATAAAGTAATAGACCGTTTACTGTTTGGCGGAATTCTCGTTTGCCGGTAGTTAATAGATAATTATAATTATTTTGATGACAATTAAGGCTATTTCAAGTATACTGTATTATTGAAATAGCCGTAGATTTGTCCTAAATTGATGAAGTAGAATGATTTCAAGCAATTTATAGGGACCGTGGAGTAACTATAAGCGGCATGTAATAAATAATTTTATTATCTACATACTTCACATGACGTCATGTCGCTTCTTTTTGAATCGTTTGCAGCACATGAAATATAATAAAAAAATACTGTTATATGCCACTTAGCCCGCATGGTACTAAACATCTAACATTGTGTAGACCCAAAATTGTAGTAAAAGATAGTCAAATACTTTTTCTTTAAATAGTTCAACTATTTTTTCTAGTTAAACACTCATTCAAATAAAGTCTTGCTTTTTATAACACACCATAAATGCCATCGGCTATAAGCCTATAACACAAATATAGGAAACTTTTATTTGGTTATAACTGTACGTCGTATATGATTTGTATCAGAAGTATCGACTTTTGATCTTCAAGTTTTTGACCTACTTCTCGTGTCCTGACATTTGAGTGAGGTGTAATTTTGCATTAAGTACTTTGAATGCAAATGCCAATGCATGGAAACTGCGCCGACCTTTAGAGTTTTCTTCGTTGAATAAAATGGTTAAGAAAATTGCAGCTTTCCTTTAATTTATAAAATTAAACACTTTATTGCAAAAATGTAGACACTGTATAGTTTTGGGATGTTATTTTATGTTTTTAACGTTAAAAAAAGTGGTCAATTTCTATAATATTATGTTCAACACAATCCGTACTTCAAACCATACTAATATTATAAATGCGAAAGAGCATCTCTGTGTCTGAGTGCCTGTCTGTTACCTCTTCACACCCACACCAGAGAAGCTATTTTGTTGGGTATGGAGGACTGACCTCCATTATACAAGTACGCTGGACTTATGATACCTTTTGAAATGACAGCTATTTTTTCTGCATATTTGAAGCGGAATCAGCGCCCTCAATGCGGGGGAAGAGAACTAAATCTGACGTAAAAATGACGTTTGAAAGTCGCCATATTGGCGCTAATAACAGTAGTGGGAGTACTTGGAACTAATACTAGTTTCTACAACCAATAGCGATTAAGCGGCCATTTGCAAGTTACGTCAGATTTAGTTCTCTTCCACCGCATTGGGGGCGCTGATTCCGCTTCAAATAGGCACAAAAACAGTTGGGTATCATAAGTCCAGCGTACTTGTATAATGTAGGTCAGTGGTACGGAGATACTTTGAGTCCCAGGAAGGGACATAGGATACTTAATCCCGGACATATTTACGGTTCCCGTGCGGTAAACGAATTTTAGCGCAACGGAATTGCGTGCGTCATCTAGTGATAAAATAAAAGCTTTGTCCACATTGTGCCTTTTTCTGTTCATCAAGGGCATGCCTTATAGCGCTGTCAACAGCGAACGTGAGGCATGCCCGTAACGCGCGTTGAAATCGTAGCGCGCGCTATGACACTTTTCTTTCAACGCGGGTGGATTTTGACGCGCGTCACGGGCATGCCACATCTTCGCTGTTGACTGCGCTATAACTCATGCCCTTGTTGAACAAAAAAAGGCACAATGTGGACAAAGCTATTAGAGAAACACTTCTTCATGAAACATTTGGACAGTATTTGGAACGTTCGCCGCATCAATTTCTAGCAAATTTAACAACAACATTGATCAATTGTTTTATATTTTCACAAATAAAAAAGTAATTTAAAACTTTCAGTCGTCGGCCAAAGTGGGTTTTGACGATAAAACGGAAAACATTGTTTCAAATAGGTGTGCTTTTACGGCGTCACGTCGCGTTCGCGTTAATTACAGTATTGTGAGTTCATACGTGTGCAATCGACCGGAAACAAACGTGCTTTTACGTAAAAAGCTCCACCAGCTTTTATGCTTTTGTTGGGCTTAAAAACATTTATCTTGTTTGTGGTCGTTTCGTTCAAAATCAATGGTTTGGGCTTTGTTTTGATTGTATAGATAAAAGCGATTGATTTAAGCGAAGTGAGAATTGTTCACAAATAAACAAATAAAAAGTCAGTATTAGTAGAATGTATTGCAATTTCGCATGGTGTGCTATTTTAATAGCTAACATGTTCATAAATGGCTTTTCCTAGACTATTAACATGATTTAGGCATAAATAACATTAAATTTTCCGTCATATTTAATGCTCTCCTAATATTATTTATTAATGATGTACATTACGTCGTAAACGTCCCTCAACTGAATTATGAGGTAAATCAATTATGGCGCGTCTCGTCGTAATTGGTTAAATTATATTTTTCAAACGCAAATTTTTTGCTTAACTCATTTAAATAGTTCATAAAATCAGGCGTTACTTTGCGGAAATCCGTAGCTTAAAATTTAGTATGTTATTATTTTTAGCAATATTTCGCAAAATAAAGCTCAACCTGTAAGTAAATGAGTGAGTGTACGCATACTTGCATGGTGGTGAGAGGCCTGGCACGAATTTGCTAACATACTATTGCTTGTGTGGTGGTGGTGTTTGCAGGTTCTTGCATGCAAGTGTACGCATAGGCAGTGTGGGAGAGGAAGGAGGTGCTGTACGCATGCTATGCGTACACTCACTCATTTACTTACAGGTTTATTCATGCACAAATTCGTTTATCCCGCGGTAACCGTACAATTTTCCGGGATAAAAAGTATCCTAATATCCTTTCCCGAGACTCAAAGTATCTCCATACCAAATTTCAGCGAAATCGGTTCAGCGGTTCGGGCGTGAAGCGGTAACGGACCGACAGACACACTTTCGCATATATAATATTAGTATAATTAGTAGGTATATGGAAGTCCATACCTATACTTAATATGGAAATAGCTGTCTCCTACTACTTCGCGGTTCGCCTACCTGCTTATACAGCATGACTGGTGAGACCTGTTCAATGCGCATGCCGCCGCGCCGGCCGCATAGTAATTTACTAAGTGTCCATGATTCAATTATTTAAAGGGAAATTTGGTCAAAATTTTTATTACATAATTATAATGAGAATCGAGTACAGAGTACTCTCCTTAAGTATTGATCATGTCTCACCAGTCATGCTGTATACTCGTAATATTAAAATACCTACACTGTGCATATAGAGTTTATGGTTTCGTCCCTTTTTTCAAGCTAAGGCACAGTATAATTGCAATATTAAGTCTAGTGTGTACACTCATATGTTACCTATCCTCTAGATCTCATTATTAACATCTTTGACTTAGCTTCAACTATATTCTAATCTTAATATTAACCTAAATCAGTGCTAGATCGTAGCACATGCACATTTCTCGTGTTTTAATTTATAACAAAAAAAAAAAACTAAAAAACATGTAACACTTCCATTTCTGCAAAAATATTGAATCCCACTTGACGTACGAATAAACTTTTTCAAGCGCAATTTTCATACATGCACCAGAGTAGACAGCATGCACGGTACACGAGAAGTTAACTTGCAATATTTTGTACGAATATTAAGGTTATGTTGCGAAAAAAAACCAGCTCTGCCCGCGTTAATTGTGGTGCAACTTTTAAACTTTCAATCCCGGTTTTATCCCCGGGGTAAACAAACAAAAATCCGTTTATGTACCGTGTCTGCTTTAGAGAAGAATATATTCAATTATTCTACAAAATAAAAACTTGAGAGGTGTCAAGGTATACCCGGATGGAACGAAGTTCCATTATATTATTTCTTATGTTTAAGTGCAAAAAACCTGTACACACACTAAAAAAAAACTTATAGTACAAAAAACCGAGAGTGACAGAGAGAGAAACACGCGCTACCGCACGGCTTACAACTATAGCATTTTTGCTATAGTTGTAAGCCGCGCGTGTGTCGTTACAACTTTTCTTAATTTTTTCTGTCTAGTCCCCTTTCGCAACGCGCGATAAGGAACTTCGTTCCAAAACCTATCATCCAACACACATAAGCGTGATTTCAGATGTTTCAAGTATTAAATATCACGTCGCACGCGTAAATGTTACTCTCTCTCTTTCTCGGTGCAGGTTTGTTTTCAGCTGCTGAGTTGCTGCTACTCTACAGTATGATATTTTACCGTCCTCTTAGAAATAATCGCAATTTACCGAAGCACGGCATGTTTTTCCATCGCGTCGTGGTAAATTAGCAAAATAAATTGTATAGAATATCGCTTTTATTATAACGGCAACAGCTGTAAGCCTTAAACAGCAAATCGCTACAAAAACCTGAGATGACCTTACTCCATAGGGTAAATTCAGGCACGTAGATGCATTTCTAAATTTGTATGAATTTGACAGATTCGCAAGACGTCTCACGCTCACGAAATCTGTCAATTCAGTATACAAATTTAGATTTATGCATCTATGCGTGGCGTTACGGTCTGAATTTACCCTTACTCTTTAGCGCTCCTATAGACGAACGGCACTTGTCGACGGCTGCCGTCGACTGCCGTAGACAAGTGCCGTTCGTCCGTAAGAAGCCTTAGTATTGCCGTACCGTGCTACGGAAATTTATAAAAGCGACTGTTGTTTACCAACACGACGGGTATAACCCACGCGATGGATTTATACCGCAGCTACCGAGATAAACACAGAAGAATATGGACATTAATTCATGTATATTGCGACACGTTTATGAAACATAAACGTTTATGGCGAGGTGGAGAGGCAGGTTACGGTTATGGGTCAAATACTGGTTTAATTATGAAGAATTATGGCTGGACTAATTAACGATACGGTAAGAATTAAAGAGATTATAATAAAGATTTCATTAAAGAGCCTGGAGGTATTGTGTGTTCTATTTATGTTTAAAATCTATTTAATACAGAACTAGATGACGTTCGCAGCTCCGTTGCGCAAAAGTTCTTTTATCGCCCGGGAACCGTAAATTTTTCCGGGATAAAAAGAATCCTATGTCATTTCCCGGGACTCAGAATATTTCCATATCAAATTTCAGCAAAATCGGTTCAGTGGTTTGGGTGTGAAGAGGTCAGACAGACACACCAAGGTCCGAGGCATTTATAATATTCTATGCCAAGTTCTTATTTGGGTTATATTGCATACATGTTGTTCCAGAGCCTAAACTAGAACCACGTGATCAAAATCACTTGAGTAGTTTTTGCATGAACAAGTGGTATCTAGTACATTCTAGTGCATTCCAGTACCCGTTTACATTATTCCAGTAAAGTCTAGCGCTGGATCGGATCCCTGGATTGGAATATTGTAAGACCGCTATTACATATTTTAATGATAACAAAAATACAGCAGTATTTTTACCCGTCAGTATTTTTACCCACAAAATCAGAGGCCGGCCTTAAAATATTCATGCCGGTAGCACCAGAGAACTCGGTTAATTTATGAGAGATTAATTACATTTATATAATTATTAACGCTATTACAATGTTAACGTGTGGATTTATTTGTTTTTGACGAATGGAATGTATAATAAATCTATAAAAAAAAAATGAATTTGAAATTTTGTTGGTCTCGCTAAAACTCGAGAACGGCTGCACCTTTTTGGCTGATTTTGGTCTTGAAATGTTCGTGGAAGTCGAGGGAAGTGTAATAATATAAGAAGGGGAGTGACACTAAGTTCAACTGGACATATTCTGTTTATATATTCCCTTCCCTTCCCATCCCTACCCTCCCCTATTTCCTCTTAAAAGGCCGGCAACGCACCTGCAGCTCTTCTGATGCTGCGAGTGCCCATGGGCGACGGAAGTTGCTTGTACACAGAAATTGACATAAAATGAACATAAATAAACGATTGGACTTCAAACGAATTGTTTTATCAGGCGGGAAATTGTAGAATTAATTAGAGCTAAGAGAGTTAACGTTTTAGCGGATGTAAATTTGTGCAGACAATAGAGAAATTAATCTGCCTCGCCGCACCATTGTAATGTAGATAACGGATACGATTGCCGATTTCGGCATTAAGGAAGACATATTCTGTATTCACTCCTTATTAATATAAAAGGATCAGCAGTCACTGTGTATCCTTATAAATAAAACGTTTTCTTACTCTGCAGTATTAGAGCCTTTTTTTTCACGCAGAGAAATGCATTAACGCATTCGAACGCAGGGGATAGGGACTCCCGCTGCGGATATGTGGGGCTCGCCGCGGCGAAGATGGTATGTGCCGCGACCCTACCCACTAAAACTCTGCGACGCTCCTCTCGCCACCCAAGACGAAGCCACGGGCACGACACACCCACCGCAACTCCGTCAGTGGCCGTCCGACCTTTGTCAGACCACACTCATTGCAGTATTAGAGCCTACATCTATAAACTACACTTACAACCTCACTATTATACTCGTAATTGATCTTGTAGTTAGACTAACCGCACTCAGAGACGTTTACCAAACACACCATGCCGAAGTTCCGCGGTAGAAGTTCAGCATAATTACGTCAGAAATGTCAAACGCACGGTACGGTTTACGTGTCATCGGTAATTTCAAATACATGCAGGCGGAATCATGCCGAACTTCCGCCGCGGAACTTCGGCATGGTGTGTTTAGACACTTAATTATAATGAAACTTCCTTATGTCAAACTTTCATTTAATTAATTTAAAAGTTAAGTAATCTCGTCTCTGATTGCGGCAGTAAGGGATACAATTATGAAACAGTAATAAATACTCCCTGTACCTAGTGTATTAATGAAGTATTCTTATTGTGAAAAAAAATTAAATCCGTCAAGTACACGGTAGTTTTTTGTGATATTTTTTCTATTCACTTCGCAAATTCTATACACCCCGTTTCACCAGTAGTTTTTGCGTCATGTGGTTATAAACATAGAAAAAAAATTCTTTTTACAATTTTACCTAGCTAAATTACAATGATTTAAAAAGGTGATACTTACAAATAGATCCAATAAAAAATTAAGCTTGAAGTATCATGATAGAAATACGGAAAAACATTTATTTCATGTTAGTTTAGATATTGGAAAGCACTCGAGTAACTTTCCAACGGAATGAAATGCGCGCTTCTAAAAGTTCCTGCAAAAACTAAAAGTTTCACAGAGTGATAAAAAATAAACACTTCGCGTAACTGCGCTCAGGTTCCACTATAATTACAACAAGTACAAAGAACGAATAAACTAGAAGTTCAGTTACTGAAATGAAAATCTGAAGTACTCGTAAATTGTGTCTTATTACACTTCAAGCCATGGATTGGCAGTACAATACTCTCAGTAAGGGATACAGTTGTTTAATTAAACATGTTGCTTATCAATTATAAATTATCATCTGGCCTTTCCCGTGACACAAAGTATTTCTCTAATTTTCATCAAAATCGGTTCAGTGATTGATAACTAGGGATCATCCCAGTGTTATTTCATTTTATGTTTATTATCACTACATAATATTATTATCAATAAACTATGTATTATTTTATTATCACTACATATTATCATGCATAGTGATAATAAAATATTGATGCTAGTTCTAATAAGCTTGAAATAGAGCTGGAATGAGAACAATGTCGCTGATTTGGCTGACGAAGATCATACTAAATCCAATATGTCCCTAAGTTTACGTATAAAAAATCGATCAACAAAATATATAGACAAATTAACTAAGTCAATATTGATATTCAATTTCCTCGCATCGGATCGGAGGCGCATTCGGAGATGAGGTTGAGTCACAATACGAACTACGTCCCCGCTGGCCTCGTTTCCACAATCACACCATTGTGAAGACTGTACAAGGCCGCGCTCTTCATTTCCAAATGTAAGATTTTAGGATCGCGATTCATGTTTTAGAAACATCACGGTGACTACATAATATTGCCATCCTATATTGCTTATCATGTAGTTGAAGCTCGGTTCTCTCCTAATTGTGTGAACTAGGTTTAAAGTTTTTTTTTAATCTTTTACCTATGGACGCTTCACACCACGTCAGTCTGGCGAAGGACTTGTGTTACAGGGACAACGGAAATATATTTAATACTTACTTTTATACTATACATATATTTAAGATTTTTATTATATCATACACATAATATTTAATACACATCCAGACCCGGGAACATTGAAAACTTTTTGTTTTGTCGGCGGGATTCGAACCCGCGACCCCCGGCTTAAGCTGCCACACACTCAACCAATTGAGCCACAGAGGTCGTCAAAGTTGTTAGATGTATATTAACGAGGCATCAATATTTTTTTTACTGAATAAGTGTTAAGGTCTCATTTGTATTGGTCTAATTTATTATGTGATCCAATACACTCAAGCGACTACAGTTACAAATTGTTATTGGCAGACTCGAAGCGACTGAGACTTATTACCTTGCTGCAGCGACACCCTGATGATTTACATAAAATATGTTTTATAATCTGCCATATTGATGCTTTGCTACGTCGAACGCCACGTTTTAATGGCGCAAAGGAAAGGAGATGACGTGGGATAGTAAATGCTGCACCGTCTTATCACACGTCAACCTAACGCAAATGCTTATAGTGTTAAACGTTTACATTGTTACCCAACTAACAATCAATTTAGCAATAAAATAAGCGCCATAACAGCTGCTTATTAGTTCAGTTAAACACCAATAACCTTTAAATACGGCCTAAAAATAGCGAAAGAGCCTTAATACGGCCTAAAAAATAGCGATAGAGCGCTCTATACCTCTCTTATATTTAGAACAAATTAGTTTACGTAGCAAAGTATACTTTGTTACGTACCGGAGCAATATAACCTCTTCCTAATTCTGTTTCCTCATGGTTCTTTTCCTCGCAGGTGGAGGGCGGCGGGCGCGGCGCGCGGCGCGGGTGATGCCGGTGCGCAAGGGGCTGCTGGCGCCCCAGAACACCTTCCTCGACACCATCGCCACGCGCTTCGATGGCACACGTGAGTTTCCGATATTATTTCTTTGGTCAAAATACCCAGAAGTATAAAATTATAGCCTGGTAGTCAAGGTGTTGTTTTAGTTGCTACTAAAGGCAGTGCGATGAAGACTGTGTAGTTTAAGATCTGACATAATGGAGTTGGACGACTTTTGTAATAACCTAATGTTTGCGAAGTCATGCGAGGGTTTCTGAGTCATGGACAGTCCGGTAGCGGTCATGTAACGCTGTCTTTTGTGCTAATATCCCATTTAACATACTAAGCAAAAATATTAAAGACATGTTGGCATTTAATTCATTTAACTTATATAGGCCAATGGCCATATTTATAAATGTAGCTAGCTATTTATATTATATTTAAGCGAAGCAAAAGACTGTTTAAAGTGCTTTATTTTATCAAATGCTTTATGCGAGTATTACATCGCTCCACGCCGGAAACAGAGAAATGCTTTCGACGAGAGCTCTGAAGTGTTCCAGCGTATTTGCGTGAGATTTGCATGTGGTTTAGTCGTGATAAATGTAAGCAATCAACATGAATTGTAACTGCTAAAAGGAAATGGAATAATAAATGAAGAGAAAATTAAACTAAAACATTGTGTCTTTTGTCACTTTTGTGCTGCTGAAATGAATGAAGTATCCAATGACGACCTCTATGGCTCAGTTTTTTTTTTTTATGAAAGAAGGGGAGTTCACAGCTGCTGTGAACCCAGAACCGTCCGAGGGCGCAGATAAAAAAAATATAGTGAAGTGACTACTGAGAGACCCCCCCCCCCCCAAATTTCAGGCTGCGACCGCGCCTGAACTGAACTGCGTTATTATCACTATTATTCATTTAGAAACATACATGTATTGCAGTATATCTGTCAAACGACAAATTAAAATGATCATTAGCTAGTGCGACTTCACAATGAAATTCAGATAGTCAAGTACTACTCATACTGTGCAGGTGTATGTGCCTTTGACAAAATACAGGTGAATGCATACCGCTCGTTATATCACGCTCGTTATAATGGTTAAGAGCTGTTAAAGTGTTATTAGAATCAGAAAATAGTCAATTAATTATGACAATAATCAAGATAAATGTACATTAATTTCAATTATGAAATTAATATTAATTAAGAAGCATAGTTATCGTCTTCTGCACCCTAACTTGCGAAACCTGTTCTCGCATCTTTACTGCCAAGATTGGGTATATCAGCCATCCCCCAAGCGGGTCGCGATGCGCTGTGTATTCCAGTGCATCGCGACGCAAACGCAGAGGAATGGCCTAGACAAGCCTTAGTAGGGTCTCTGTTTGGCCTGAGGGGCAACTAAACGCCCCCATACAGACGTGTCTGCCAACGACCAGGCAGACGCCCGCTGATAGAACTGCGGTGGCCCCACATTTCCCGTGGATCTGTGATCTGTCAGTAGCGGCGCAGAAAGGAACACTCCATCGGTCGCAGCGAGTCCCACATACCCCGGTTGTCCTCCCCAGCACTGCCGGGGATGCATAATGGCATTTCCCGACCCAAAAAAAATGTATATCAGCCATATTAGAGCAAAACATAGTGATATTATGCACACACACACACGGCTAGGTAGATTATATATCGTCTTCCGCAGAGGCTGTCCTGCAAAGCCTCTGCAAAGCTCTATGAATTTTTAAACAAAAAAAAATAGTTTTATATTTGTTTGTGACTTAAGTGCTAGTTTCCCGTGACATTTTGTATATCCAATCATAGTGCGCGAAAATGTCGTGATATACGAAACAATACACGTACGCGTCGCCTATTGGCTAATTATTCCTAGGATAGGGGATCCTAGAATATTGTAACTTTGCGCGAGAATACATTTTTTGATACGCTAAGACTATACGTTGTTATTATTTCAAAATTCACAAAATTCACCATAGGCCTTAGTAGTTCTAGTTTTTTCGAGCCTGTATATGTAGCTAAACACACGCCGCTACAATATTATTTTTAGCAATATTCCGCGAAATAAACCTCAACCTTTAAGTAAATGAGTGAGTGTACGCATAGGCATGCGTACAGCACCTCCCTCCTCCCACACTGCCTATGCGTACACTCGCATGCTCTACGCACACTCTACGAACAACGTCCGTCAAGTGACGTCCGGACTTGACGGACGTTGTTCGTAGAGTCCACATCCTTAGGATGCTCCGGTGTTGGGGCGAAACGCGCGTCGAGGTTTTCAACCTGCATGGTGGTGAGGGGCCTTGTACGGATTTGCCAACATTATTGCTTGTGTGGTGGTGGTGTTTGCAGGTTCTTGCATGCGAGTGTACGCATAGGCAGTGTGAGAGAGGAGGGAGGACTGTACGCATGTCTATGCGTACACTCACTCATTTACTTAAAGTTTGAGGTTTATTTCGCGGAATATTGCTAAAAATAATATAAAACTAAATTTTAAGCTATGGATTTCCGCAAAGTAACGCCTGATTCTATTAACTAATTTTTAAACAAATATTATTTATCTTTAACGTAATTCAGATTTTAATTGTTTTGTTATCACTAATAGAGTAGTAACTATTTAGTAAGCTGTAACTTAGGCACTTAAACTTTTTCTATGTGTTAAAAAGTGAAATCAGCAAATTAAGATCATGAGCAGCCACTAGGTAAAATACAGAAGAGGACTGCTAATCTATCATTTATCTGGTTTCTAAGATTTTTTGACAGTGTGTCGTTCACTAGCTCTTTTGATTAACTAGCAAAACATTGACCAATCATAAACACGGTTGAATATATTATAGTCCTGACAAGAGACATCAGAAAACAGGTATCAATATAACGTTTACCTATTATTCCAACATATGTTTATTCAATGTTCATTGTGCATGACTTGTCAATATCTTATGAATATGAAAATTTACATTTCTTTGGAACAGTCGAAATTGATAAGCGTAATAAAATGGTTCCTCTCAGCCATTGTTTGTTTACATTTTCCGTTTCACAATACGACGGCGTTCCCCGCGCTTGTTCAGACTAATTGAGTTCCTATCAGTGTACACAGTGCTTTCAGAGTTGTTTTACAGCTGAGACCTTTATTTCAACGATATAAGGTTTAATTTTATAGAAACGACAGTAAAATAATACCACAGACAATCCCAGTCATGTAGGACGGCTCTACTTGGGGCTCTACTGTACTGTTATTTTATTCAATTTATTAATACAAATAAAATGTAAGTAATTCTAATCCAGAGCCAATAAAATCGGAAAATAGTCTTTATAGCTTTATATCAAATGACTGTTTTTGAACGATGGTAACGCGGATATTTTATGTAAAATCAAAGCAAATTATTTTTTGAAAACTCAGTGAAACCAGGCTTCCATTAAATATTTTTATTAATTATTATATCCATAATTCCTGTACTAATAAAATAAATACGAAATATGTCTGTCTGTCTGTTACCTCTTCACGCTAAAGCTGCTGACATTTTAGTCCCGGGATAGGACATAATATTATGATACTATTATAAATATTATACCGCGAGAAGACCACCTACACCTTGAGGGTGGAGCGTCTGCACTCTCGCCACAAAGTGAATTTCGGTTCCTTTGTGCTGAGAATGCCGACTCAAGTTTTATCCATCTTCGAGGTGGAGGAGTTCTGGCCCGCCGGTGTAGTTTACCGGAGGTTCCGGGGGAGGCTCCCGAACGAAGCGCGCATCACGTCTCCGAAAGAGACTTTACGTGATAAAGTGTAGTGTGATTGTGTGTTTGAATGTGTAAAAAATATATATTAGGATACAATAATTATTGTTGTCTGATTGCCATAACGCAAGTTTTTACTTAGCATGGGATTAGATGACGTGATGTACGCTACCTAGCTTTTATACTAACATGTATATTATTCAAGTATGTTTAATAACGCCTCCGTGGTCTAGTGGTTAGAACGTCGCTCTCTACTCCGGAGGTCGTGGGTTCGAATCCCGCGTTGGAAACATGTTATTTCCAAGTTTGGTTAGGACAATGCAGGATGATCACCTGATTGTCTGACAAGTAAGATGATCCATGCGTCGGATGGGCATGTAAAAAAGTCGGTCCTGCGCCTGATCTCTCGCCAGTCGTGTCGGTCTTCCGTCCCACTGGGTTATGAGAGTAAAAGGAATAGAGAGTGCTCTTGTGTACTGCGCACACACTTGGGCACTATAAAATTACTCCTGTGTACCTGGCCTGGTTTCAATGAAACCGGCCACCGTCACCGAAACCGGTGTGGGGAGTATTATTATGTTTAATAACAAAATTGAATTTGGATATTTATCCCGGAAGAATCAACGGTGTTCACGCAATAAACGACATTTTGGCGCAACAAGTTGCGGGGGTCATCTAGTTAATAACATTAATGAAGTTACGAGTTCCAGTTTGAGTTTTATTATGAACAAGTTCTTGTCCCAGAAAATTGTTCATATAAAAATAAATCACGTCACAGAACGACTGAAAAGGAAAACACTTATTCCAAATCAACGTAAGGCCTTTCTCCTCATACGGTCATTCGCAGTTAGCTTGGACAAGTTAATTATCACCTGAAAAAAGTCGGACTGAAATTTGAGTTTTCGTGTACTGGAATTTTCTTCCTTTTATTTCAAGTGTTGTGTGCTGGAATTCGACTGCGAATCCGTAAAAAGAATTAATAAAAGAAATTGACTTTGAGAGCGATGAAAAATTTGTACATGGATTTTTATATACCTAACTGCACTAACATGGGCACCATATAAAAAGCGTCTATCTACGAAAGAAATAGGTAAGTGACAGAGGAAATCTGTCACTATACCCTCGTTTGTCCACAAATCTGTCAGCATTTGTGAACAAACAGGGTCAAGACTGCTAAGTTAAGGTAAAACGACTAAGTAACTTTTTAAATAATATTATATTTATACCGGGCACTTAAACGGCTGCGTAAACCTAATATAAGAGGGACGAAAATTAAGTGCTACGTTTACAAACATTTAAACAATTAGATCTGAAAGTTTTAATGAAATGAGACAGTCCGAGATACTCGTATTAATCTTATTCAGGGCTAGGGTTGCCAGATGTCCGGTATTTAAGCGTACAGTCCGGTATTTTCGAGGCCTGTCCGGTAAAAAATAAACGGTCATACCGGACAGAACAATGTCCGGTATTTTGAGAAAAGTCGGTGTTACTGGTACCTAGCCTACCTAGGTGATTTTAATTTTTTTAGAAGCTCCTACATTAGTATATGGCGACCACAATTTTATGACCGTAATTATAATATAAAAAACTTTATTTTTGCGACCTACCATACAACCCCCCCCCTGGCTGTCCGGTATTTTTTCGTGACTCACCTGGCAACCCTATTCAGGGCCCTTTAATTGGACTTGCGAGGGTAATTAGAAGCGAGACCTGCAGGGCTATCACGTTAAAATAGCGATCAACCCACTGGCAATAATCGCGCGAGCGATTGCTGGGTGCCATGAATGTCACAAACAATGGTGTCATGTATAGTGATCGATTGCAATCGTATTGTATTGGCTGATACGTGATACGAGATGCGATTTTGGAGCAATTATCGCGAAATAGTTGCTATCGCATTGCTCTCGCAAGATACGTGATACGGGGGCCGTTTGATGCCTAACCTATCGTTAACTTTAAACATTACTAGGAATTACTAAAGTTGATGTAGAGAGTTAATTTATCTCATAAAGGTTACGAACGTTCATACTAATGTTATAAATGCAAAAGTGTATCTACTGTCTGTTACCTTTTATACGTGGGAGAGCCATGCTTTGGCACGAATGGGCCGGCTCGACCGGAGAAATACCACGTTCTCACAGAAAACCGTCGTGAAACAGCGCTAGCGCTGTTTCACACCGAGTGAGTGAGTTTACCGGAGGCCCCTACCCTATTCCCTTCCCTACCCTCCCCTATTCTCTTCCCTTCCCATCCCTACCCTCCCCTATAACCCTATTCCCTCTTAAAAGGCCGGCAACGCACCTGCAACTCTTTTGATGCTACGAGTGTCCATGGGCGACGGAAGTTGCTTTCCATTAGGTGACTCGTTTGCTCGTTTTCCCCCTTATTTCATTAAAAAAAATCACGCTGAACTGATTTTGATGAAATTTGATATAAAGGTACTTTGAGTTCCGGGAAAGGACATGGGATACTTGTTATCCCGGAAAAATGTACGGTTCCCGCGCGATAAACGAATTGTTGCGACGGAGTTGAGAGCGTCATCTAGTATACTGGACTACTGCGCGAATTTTATTATTTCCTTTTGGATATAAAATATTTTTTGTTAAAAGTATTCATCTAGTAGAAGAAGCTTTTAAACTACCTGATACATGAATGTAATTTTTTAGCGTCAAGAACTAAAGATACCATATTATGATACTACCGTATGAGTCCCAGAAATAGACAAGAAAATTTTCATGATAGAACTATTACAGTAGTTCTATCATGAAAAATGTACGGCTTTTGCAAGATTTCGGTACTATACGTATTTTTTTAAATTCACGATACCGTAAAAAATATCATCAAAACTCAATAAGCAATGATAGATAACGAATGCATTTCTATAGATCCATTGTCAAGTTATGAAAAACTTCGACAGAAAAGTTTCAATGTAGGTAAGCGAGGCTTCTTTTATTAGACCTTAATAGCAGAAATCCAACAAATCATAGCGAACCAGCGTTTTTTCTTGTAGCTGCTGTAAATTGTCTCTGGTCTTGTCGTATTTATTTCATTTTTAATTTCCGTAGAATTGGTTTTCATTTAAAGATAATATTATTATTATAGCTAGCAAGATCGTGCCTGCAACTTCATACTTCTTTTATGGCGCGGGGCTTATAAAATATAAAAAATCCTTAAAATTCTATCAAAATCAGTTTAGCTTTAATCCATCAATCCCCAAGCGGCAGCCGGCTGCCGCATAACAATTGAAAATCTGTTTTGAAAGTCATTTAAAAAGGAGACTAAATAGTTGAAGAGTATACGAAGAGTAGATGAAAATTTGAATGTCGTGGACGAAAATTATTAATAGGCAAACCCACAAAAACCTAATTAACCCATCAATCCCCAAGGGGCAGCCGACTGTCGCATAACAATAATTGAAAATCTATTGTGTCTGCGATACCCACGATGGAGGTGCTTCCATCAAACAAGATAGAGTTATACAACAGATTCGGTATACGTTGACTTTATTTTAGATACGGTTCTCCGTTTATTTTGGAATTTACATACGTATGGGGAACAATGGGTTCCATCCACATATATTCAGTATTGCGAGATATGTCAACTCTCTTCTGTTGATTCTGATAAAAATGTTAATAGACTTATTACCATAATAGAAATGTACTGAGAAATATCATATAATATAGACTTATTATGAAAATATGGAAATCTATCGGTTGTATCACGGGGACTGCTCAGAGGAATTGCTCGGGATCACACCTCCTGCAACTTTTAGCCGCCGTTCCACGAGAAAAATGAACCATTTTCCCGTTTGATCCTTTGCCCCCTAATTTTATAAAAATGTAAACTATTTCAGTCAACGATTTCGTATTTAACTCAGACAAAAAACCATGTTTTGTAGTTTTAAAAGGCTGAACGCTTGATTGTCTGACAAAAAAATATTGTATGCATCGGATGGGCATTTAAAAAAATCTGTCTTGCGCCTGATCTATTCCACGTTTAAACGAACAGAGAGTGTTACCATGTATTGTACACACTTGGGCACTCAAAATGAATCTAACCACTCCGCAATGAAACCGCTCACCGTCACCGAACTTGGAACTATTAATCACTACGTATGCAAATGAAGGGTTTTCCATCTCGACTATTGTCTATGACGGAACAGCGCCTACACAATCTCTTCAATTTGGAACATTGCGAACGTTGTGCATAGACCTGCCAGGGCTTGGCAGCTCGCCAGCGAGTGTGCATCTGAACTTAAACTAGTGCAGGTGTTACATTACTGTGCATTGACACCTTATAGTCTGGCATAAAAGTAAAGAAATTAAAAAGTGGCAACAGCGTAGTGTGTTAAGTGGTAAGCTCTGTTGTTTTTCTATTTTTTTTTCTTTATTTCTCTCACATTTAGGCAAAGTAAGACTGCCACTCATATTCTTAATTTTTTGTAGTTTTATATTTTATTTTTTTGTTATATTGATTTATTGCTAGCCTTAAAAAAATATTTTGTGATGTCACACCTTTGGTCCCAGCAGAAAACCAGTGCAGCAGACTTATAGTCGCTGCTAATGCTGAGCTGGGTCCAGTTTTGACGTCACACAATTTAATATTATTGTATTTTTTTGTATTCTTTATTTCTTTGTGTATTTTTGTAGTAATGATAAATTGTGTTGTGTGATTGTCAAAATAAACTTATTCTTATTCTAGTGTCATCCCTTTTTTCTTAGATTGATTTGAAAGGGATGACACTACGATTTTGCCACTTTTTAATTTCTTCACTTTTATGCCAGACTAATTGTAACAATTCGACGGTTATAATATCATGGTATGGTATGGTATGGTATGGTATGGTATGGTATGGTATGGTATGGTATGGTATGGTATGGTATGGTATGGTATGGTATGGTATGGTATGGTATGGTATGGTATGGTATGGTATGGTATTGTATGGTATGGAATCGGTAATAGTAAAATAAAAATAGTTCTTAATTAAATGGATTTTTACTAGTTCGCGTAGAAAAAAAAAAAGATATTAATATAAAATCTCACCGAAATACTTCGGTTGGTTAAAATAATAATAATAATAATAATATCTATGGACGCTTCACACCACGTCAGTCTGGCCCCGTGCTAAGTACCTAAAGGAATTGTGTTACAGGTACCAGACAACGGAAATATATTTAATACTTTTATATTATACATATATTTAAGATTTTTATTATATCATACACATATTTAATACACATCCAGACCCGGGAACTTTGAAAACTCTTTGTTCCGTCGGCGGGATTCGAACCCGCGACCTCCGGCTTGAGCTACCGACGCGCTCACCACTGAGCCACGGAGGTCGTCTAATAAAAATGGTTTTTATCTATACAAAAAACTGTAACTATGTAATATGTATTATTAACTTAGATATAATATAACTATACTTTACTTATTTAAGTTTTATTTCAAAGTTACTTATACATATTTTAAGCGTGTTCGTGTCTAAGCACCGTGCTATAATTACGTCAGCAATTTCAAACGCATACAATACAACGCGACGTAATTTCGGCATGGTGTGTCATCGGTAATTGAAAATACATTACAGGCGGAATCATGCCGAAAATCCGCCGCGGAACTTCGGCATGGTGTGATTAGACTTATACTTATACTAAACATCATGAAAGTTTAAAATCATCTATTAAGTGTTAAAAGTGACCAAAACCATCCCTTTACGTAATAAAGCATGATTTTTTATATTTAAAAATATTTCCGCGCCATAGAGGCAGAAATTGTGAACTATAAAAAAAAATATATTAAAAACATTGTATTAACCAATTTCATGGAAATAAAGACTTACATACAAGTAAGTCTTTATTTCCATGAAATTGTACTTACGATAAAGATGGTTGTCTTAGGTTAAGTTGTATTAGTAACTTTATCACGACGTAACAATATTTTTATGAGAGGAAGTGACTATTGTAAAGTTTCCGAGATCTTACGTAGCCCTTGTTCGCCTTGAAAGATACTCGCCTCCAGAGTAAGT
This sequence comes from Aricia agestis, assembly GCF_905147365.1. Taxonomy (NCBI): domain Eukaryota; kingdom Metazoa; phylum Arthropoda; class Insecta; order Lepidoptera; family Lycaenidae; genus Aricia; species Aricia agestis. The sequence continues at coordinate 10,694,968 of NC_056416.1, read as the reverse complement.
CCATTCAATCATACTCAGGCCCATCAGCCAACACCTTTTCTTTATCGCTTCTTTATAGAATCGCCGATCAAAGTGTATGGAATTGACAATAAACGTTCGATAATATGAAGTTGACGTTCGACTTGTCTAATTTTAAGTCCATACATTTTTATCGGCGATTCTATAAAGAAGCGATAAATAAAAGGTCTTGGCTACAGGTTCTGCTCTTTTGTCATAAATCGTACTCTATCATGGTCCTAAGAATCTCCGTTCAAGCTTTAAGCTTAAAAGTTTTTACTTCTAATATATTAACTACGGATTTTAAAATACGGGTGAACTTGTTTAGTTTAGGAAATGTATTTTTACTAAAAAATACATTTCGTAGTGAAAGCTTGAAAGTCCTAAAACTAAACTAGTGCCCCCGAATTGTTAACTCCAGTTAATTCAGATAAAAGATTAGGTTAGTAAGATCAAGTTAGTAATCAAAACTAATTTGCAATATAAATAACGAATCTAATAAATGGTTTACTACAGTAATTTCATTAGGAGAAATGTATTTTTTATTCCCACCGTTTCTTATTTAGTAGCCGCTGGTTATAGCGACCAATAAAACAAGTTTAGTTTTATTTTCCGCTTTATGCTACCACTTCTACTAATAACTGAAAGCATGAGTGGTAGAAGTGGGTAACTAACGATTTGAAAATTGTCGTTTTTGTATAAAATATGGAAGCTTTAGGACCGGGAAAATGATTTGAAGTCAAAAAATGTGGATGTTATGATAGCTAGGAAGCGTTGCCAGACGTCCCGATTTTGGCGGGACGTCCCGATTTTTAAACCAAAATTCAATGTCCCGCGCGGGACAGATTCAGTCCTGCTTTTCTGGGATAAGAGTGTGGGAGATAGAGGGGTGGATTTTCTATGGCTACTTTTGCTGTCTACAGTCAGTTAAAAACGTAATTTTAAGTCATGTTATAAAAAGATAAAAATTCGATTCATACTTCTTTTACTATGTCCCGCTTTTGACGGAAGAGCTTTTTCCACTCAAAAAGTTTCAAAGTCCCGACGTGGCAGAAAAAAAAACTGGCAATTCGCTGCGCCAGGTATATGATGAAGAAGTAGGTAAGTTATAAGGTTTGTTCAAAGAATAAGGGAAAAGTGAGTAATAGTCCTTACGTTATAAAATGTTAGTTACCCACTTTATCTACTCTTGTCTTCAACTTTAGTCCATTATTCGTATAGTAAAAGTTGGTAGGCAAAGTGAGTGGCCGTGGAATGGACAAAGTTTAGATTTTAAACTCCTCTGGTAAACTATAACCGCATAGTTTCAGAATCAATTTGTCGTGTAATAGCTTGGACAGGTGTAGTTTGCCTCTCTATTTGACACTTAAATGATGTTAAGCTATTTAATTGTGAAGGCGAAGCTAGCTTGTAAAATTTCTTTAGTCGCTTTACATTTTTTTTTATCGCCATCTATGGGCGTTTTCACACTGCGACGATAACGACACGACACGATAGACGATACCACAGAATAGATAAGGGCCACCGCATATATACAATTTCAAGTTGTGCGAGAGCAAGCGAGATGTCACTATCAGTAACACGTGGTAAAAAGAGACGTGTGATACAGCAGAACTCTTTTTTTGACGTCCAGTCGGCACGTATCGGCAAGTTGACAATTTAATCTCTTAGAATTTATGTTCAATCATGCTTGAGTAAGTGTGTACGTACACATATTTTTACACACAGAGCCCACAGACGGCCCCGAATTACATAATAAAAAAATATTAGTATGGAAGTATGGATAATGGATATATATTATTATTACCTTTTTATCTGGATCTTTTCATTAAAATTTATCTGGATAATATCGAAGTTTAATATATGCAAGGTATGATCAATGACTTTTTACGCATTTTAACAGGCATGTCGCTAGGCTAGCAACACCGTTACCAACTAAATCTAAAAGTCTGCGGCTGGTAGCGTACACGATGAAGTTGTCCAATTAAATTGTGACACTACGCAATTTAGGAAAATTTTATACGTGGGAGAGCCATGCTTCGGCACGAATGGGCCGGCTCGACCGGAGAAATACCGGCGTGAAACAGCGCTTGCGCTGTGTTTCGCCTAGTGAGTGAGTTTACCGGAGGCCCAATCCCCTACCCTATTCCCTTCCCTACCTTCCCCTATTCCCTTCCCATCCCTACCCTCCCCTATTACCCTATTCCCTCTTAAAAGGCCGGCAACGCACCTGCAGCTCTTCTGATGCTGCGAGTGTCCATGGGCGACGGGAGTTGCTTTCCATCAGGTGACCCGTTTGTTCGTTTGCCCCCTTATTTCATAAAAAAATAATTTAGTTTGTACAATAGTCGGCCCACTTGAAATTGTATATGTGCGGTGGGCGGGGTGGCCCTTAGGTATCTATTCTGTGGTATCGTCTATCGTGTCGTGTCGTTATCGTCGCAGTGTGAAAACGCCCATTGGCCCATGATGGACATAATAATGTTATGTCCATCATGGGCCAATGGGCGTTTATTTTATATTTTTAGTATTATATTATAATATGTATATGCGATTCGAACATGAAGAGGCTATGCTGTCCCACTAAGTGCTAGGGAAATACCTCCCCCAAAGTTGTCCACTTCTCTTGATCTACGCCACCGTAGGCCAACCTAGCTCGCATGTATTTAAATAATAATATTATATAGCTAATCGTGCCGCGTACCGTGCAAATGCTTATACTCACTCTTAAGAGGATACCACTGCGGCTAGAGAAATGAAAAAAAAGTACGTGTAATATCTATAGCTGTCTCCCTTACCTCAAGCCTATGCCGCAGAACGCGATAGAGACAACTGCAGAAAATCCAGAAAATCAACTATTCGTTGTCCCCTGATTCCTTCTCCAAAACTTAACCGATTTAAGTACTTTTTTCATTAAATATTAAAAAAAGGCTTGAGCTGTGTTCCTATGTTTTGCTTTTTTTGTATAATCTATCCAAATCTGTTTTCTGGACGTTTGAACACAGTGGAAAATCTGGCCATTTTTTTGGGTTTTTGAACGTTCATATCTTATTTAATAATTAAATTATGAAAAAAAAGAAAACATAGGGACATTGTATTAGTGGCCGTAGATATTCAGGAAAAAAATTATAACTCTACTAGCATTATCCAGGGAGGAAACAGGGGACAACGTTTGTATGGAAAAAATGGCGGTGTGGAATCCTCTTAATTGCCCATTATCCTAACTGTGTGATCATGATTGCAATCATGGTTATCCTTAAAGTGGAGAGCAGTCCATGCAAAATTAGATCACGTCAAGGTGAAAACTCCCGCCTCGTTTGGGGTTTCTCGAAATTATGTACTGTGGTTACGTACCGGGAAAATGTACGAAATAACAAAGAAAATACGTTACCGACCGCAACTCAAACACGTCGCCGTATACGCCGTTTCATCATTCATTCCTTTGATCCTCATTTTAATGCGTTTTTCATTACGGAACTAAAGTGTACGGTTTCTTTGTAAAATAAATAATATGAGTTTTCTAAACTTGAAAGCGGTTCAAACGACGTTTTTCCTGTTAGTGTATGTTACTATAATAATAATTATTGTTTTTGTTTGGATGTCTGTGAAATTCATATTTTTGAAGTTTTGGCTCTATTGGGCAAACACATTTTTATCCCGAAAAAGTTGAACACTATAATAACTATAGGGTTTTCCTTCAAAAGCTTGTATGTAATGAAGTTATTAAGAGATTTTAAACATGTTTCAAACAAGCATAGATATTTTCTTTTAAAAAATATACATACCTAGCGATTTCTAAAACTACTAACGATAGAAAACCGGCCAAGTGTGTGTCGGGCCACGTGCAATATAGGGTTCCGTAGTACGAGTATCGCTAGTTTTTGATAATTTTTTAAATGGTCAATGAATTACATATTATTATTTATAACATGTTTTACACTACTAACAACATCATCATTTTTTTTTTTTATGAAATAAGGATTCAAACGAGCAAACGGGTCACCTGATGGAGAGCAACTTCCGTCGCCCATGGACACTCGCAGCATCAGAAGAGCTGCATGTGCGTTGCCGGCCTTTTAAGAGGGAATAGGGTAATAGGGGAGGGTAGGGAAGGGAAGGGAGTAGGGGAGGGTAGGAAAGGGAATAGGGTAGGGGATTGGGCCTCCGGTAAACTTACTCACTCGGCGAAACACAGCGCAAGCGCTGGTATTTATCCGGTCGAGCCGGCACATTCGTGCCGAAGCATGGCTCTCCCACGTATAAAATCATTGTTACGTTTAAAGGAATTTGAACGAAAAGTTCCTTTATACTTTTCTGAATACATTATTTTAGTTGATCGACTATTACTCAATAACTTATGAAGTCTTCTTAGCCGTGATAATTTTCCTTTTAAATTCAGTACTTATATTTCATTCTCCCGTGATTTTTTTCACATTTTCAGAAGCAACCATTTAGCTGGTAGAAGGGGGGGACACTAGTCGACTCTAACGATGTTTTCCACTTTAAAACTTAACAGTCCGTATACGAAATTTTGAAGAAAACGACAGAAATAATCTATATAGATAAAATTCTATCCAATTCGAGAAAAAAGAAAAAAAAAAGAAATTGTGCCAAAAAACACGATTCAAGACAACCTAAATCTCACATTATATTACTCGCCGTAAGGCAGCCTCAAGGCTGCAAATATCAATATTTAGGTTGTTTTGAATCGTGTTTTTTGGCACAATTTGCTTTTCTTTTTTTTTTTCTTTTTTCTCGAATTGGATAGAATTTTATCTATAGATTATTTCTGTCGTTTTATTTTTATGAATTACAGCTCCAAGTTGCAGAAATTAACAGCAATTCTTTGCCCATTTTCTCTAAAATTTTGCCGAGTTACATATTTTTTTACTCCAACACACACTACAATCCATAAACAGGTGATATTCTAAACCTTTTACAGCAAAAATCACAAAACTGTCGCGGGTTTGAGTTGGATTATTTAAAAATACTTAAAAAAAAAAACAAAAATCTAGCTCTAACATTAGATTATAATTGAAATGATCTTACATGTTGTGCATTAAAACTTAAAGAAATACTGTATTTTAACTGTTAAATCACGTCTGTTAAATCAGCGAAATCGGCAAAATTTCGTATACGGACTCTTAATATTTCACAAATGGATCCCTAAATCGGAAAATGATCTAAGAATACTCACACGGTGGGGTAGATGAGAAAAAAATCATCCCCGCATTGATGTGTAGGGGAGGTACCGCAAAAAATGTTTTTTTTTTAGATTTTATATACTACTTTGTCGGCATCATTAAAATGTGCATCCACGCCGAATTACGGCTTTGTAGGCCCTATATAGTCTCTGAGCAAAACCGCGGACAGACAGACGGACGGACGGACAGACCGAAACTGTAAGGGTTCCTTGCTGACTACGGAACCCTAAGAACGCTTATCGATTATGTTATAATGACAATTTTACGGCACTTAAAAAGATTTAATGATAAATGTAATAAAATAAAGATTTTGTCAAAACTTCCATACATTTTTTGTCAAACACTTCATTAAAGTAAAGTTAAGGTTAATCATTAAATGTCTCTAAGTGCGGCCGTTACCCTCCATTTGTTGTACAAAAAGTGGTCGCGAAGTAAATTTAATAAATGTCGCTATACCTAGGGTGGACAAAGGCACTGTTACGGTACTTATAAAGTTATAAAGTTTCAAGTGTTGTTTATTAACTTTACTTACTTTTATAGCTCAGTCGCAAACTTCCGTTACGTCGTTTGAATCCCTTAGATACCGACTGAAACATTTATTTCTATTGAAACAATCGGGGATACTGAATATTAGACGTACTTAATCAAAATTTGCTCGTGGTATTACAGATAGCTAAATAGCTACTTCATTACGAGTAGCATTAAAAAGGTAAGCGCATTAAAACTTTTTTTTTTGTTTTAGCTAAAAATTTATATATATATAACTAGATGTCCCGGCAAACATTGTTTTGCCACATTAAGTATTTTGCCCATATTATTTAATTGAACTGACTTAATAAGTATGTCACCCAGTGACGGATTAGCCCTTAATCAAATTAAGCAATTGCCTAGGGCATCACGTCTGAGGGGGCACCAGAAGAGTAAAGGTTCAAAGACCGATTCTAGTTCAGATACGGATAGGGGGACCCACAGGCATGGATTGCTTAGGGCATCAAGTAGTCTTAATCCGTCACTGATGTCACCATGGCAACGTCCATCGCTATCCCGTCGCGACGCACAAACAATGGTCGCCGTCAGTCTCGAGTTGTAATAATTTACTATTATTTATTCAACAAATGCACTTTTCAATATAAAAAGTAGCCAGTAGCCGATTCTCAGACCTACTGAATATGCATATAAATTTGGTAAAAATCAGTAAAGCCTTTTCGGAGGAGTACGGTAACTAACATTGTGACAAGGGATTTTTATATGTAAGATTGACCAAATTATTATATTTAGGCTGGCCGAATTCACGCGTTTTCCGTATTTGATTTCGAAATTCATTTTCCATATTCGGAAATCCGAATGCATGGAATCAATAGAAAATACTACACTCGTTCTCTTTTTTCCGAACGGGTCATATTCCGCACGTTCGTTTCGAGTGCAAGCCAGCGCGTTCGCGATTAAAGTAAAGCGAACGTTAGCGCTAGTCTCACGAAATTCCAAATCTAAATTCCACATTAGGAAATCAAATAGTCTTAGGCCGGCCGCAAATTGTCCGATCTTTTTTAAATTTACAAAACAATATTATGGTTATAACTGATTATTCTTGCCAGAAAATAATGAATCATAAAAGTGGGACCAATCGCCAGATGATAAAATGTTAAAAAATCATATCTGGTCATTGGGCCCACTGGGCCTAAAAACCTTGGGACGAAACGCCAGAGTACTCATCCGATCGACGTCATCTGACACATAATGTCAGATGCCTGCCGGAATGCACTCTGCTCATATATTTTGTATCTGACGTCCGGTCCGGTTGAGTTGTCAGATGCCGTCTATCGGATGGCAGACATTTTTAATTGCGTTCCGGCGGGCGTCTGACATTATGTGTCAGATGACTCAGATGACGTCGATCGGATGTCAGTTCAAATGTTTCTGACGGATCGCGCTCTCTTACATTTTGTACTGAGCCGAGTGAGCTCGAACTCGCCGGAAGGAAATTTCGGATAGTGTGCGGTGTGGCTTAAGAATTTATTTATATAATTTCAAAACAGACATTCTACCATATATAACGTATCGGATATCGCTTTCATTGGCAAGAATATTGCAAGTTCAGTTCCGTCCCTTGTCAAAGTGAAGTCATGTTAGATGTCACGCGTCATCAGGAATTATTGTCGCAAGTTCCTGGAGGGACCTAACTAGTTTACACGAAATGTCAAACTTCACAAGTAGGTTATAATTAGACGTATTCTCTCATCTCTGAGGAATTTCTAAGCTAAGTGACCTTTATATTTAAGCAAATGCCTGCACAAGGTACTAAAGTTTGTACAATTATATTTTGTAGATATTACGTCGTGGTTTACAAATAAAGTCTTTGAATCTTACATGCCTATAATAGTGGTCATCTGAGGAAAAGGTATGAAATTAAAGGTAGGAATTAATAGTATTCTTGAGATTCTGCGGCGCGGTATTTTCCAAAACGAAATGAAGCAAAAATGTGGCAACTGGCAAGTGACTTACGGAAGAAGAAAGAGAGTTTGATCTCTGATTATATATAATCAGAGATCAAACTCTCATAGATCAACTCATGATTAAATATAATCCTCCGGCCATAACGCCTCCGTGGTCTAGTGGTATAGAGCGCGACTCTTGACTCGGAGGTCGTGGGGTCGATTCCCGCGTTGGAAACATGTCATTTCCAAGTTTGGTTAGGACAATACAGGCTGACAGACAAGTAAGATGATCCATGCGTCGGATGGGCATGTAAGTCCTGCGCCTGATCTCTCGCCGGTCGTGTCGGTCTTCCGTCCCACTGGGTTATGAGAGTAAAGGAATAGAGAGTGCTCTTGTGTATTGCGCACACACTTGGGCACTATAAAATTACTCCTCCGTAGCTGGCCTGGTTTCAATGAAACCGGCCACCGTCACCGAAACCGGTGTGGGAGCTATTATTATTTATTGTAGGCATAATCGGAATTGGTTTTAATGAACACTTGCCAGTCACCGAAATCGATGTAGAAAGCTATAACTTTATACTAAGTACTCATACTTTTTTCACAGAAAACTTCTTCTACGGCGTTTGGCACTTTTTGGGTTGATCAGAAAAAGTTAAGCTCGCTGTTTCGTTAACACCTGCCGGCAGTCTCGGAGTGCAATTGTTTGCTTTTTCTCGAATTAAGGATGTTAAAACACTAGATAACGCCGGTAAAGAAACGCTCAGTTGCGCAAAAATTCGTTATCGCGCGAGTGTCGTAAGTTTTTCCGGGACTCAAAGTATCTCCATACCAAATTTCAGCAAAATCGGTTTAGCGGTTCGAGTGTGAAGAGGTAACAGACAGACTTTCACATTTATATAATACGAGCTTTTGCCCGCGGCTTCGCTCGCGTTAAGAAGTATTATTATATACAAACTTTCATCCCCTATTTGAACCCCTTGGGGTTGGAATTTATCAAAATCCTTTCTTAACGGATGCATATGTCGTAACATCTACCTGCATGCCAAATTTCAGCCCGATCCGTCCAGTGGTTTGGGCTGTGCGTTGATAGATCACTATGTCAATCAGTCAGTCACCTTTGAGTTTTATATATACAGATTTATATAATACAAGCTTTTGCCCGCGGCTTCGCTCTAGTTAAGAAGTATTATTATATACAAACTTTCTTCCCCTATTTGAACCCCTTGGGGTTGGAATTAATCAAAACCCTTTCCTAGCGGATGACGGAGGACGTCATAACATCAACCTGCATGCCAAATTTCAGCCCGATCCGTCCAGTGGTTTGGGCTGTGAGTTGATAAATCACTATGTCAATTAGTATGGACTATGGATTGTTTGGAAGCTAAAAATATTTTTATTAAGATTTAACATCGGGGAGAATACGATAGCCCACGCAAAACAGGTAGATTAATATAATCCCTTATAAATAATGTTGAAAAGACTGTAATGAATATAAAGGGTAGAAAAACATTCTTCGTTTATATTTTCCCTTTTTTCGTTTATTTTACAAGATTCCGCCGAAGGCCACGTGATACTGTTATCACTTTGGAATATTATACAGGGTGTAACAAAAATAAGTGATAATACTTTAGGGTTTGTACGTGTTCCTTGTAGAGAGTTCATTGTGAAAGTAGCATCTCTGAAATACAAAAATGTATATTATATTGTTTTACAAACTGGGGATTTTAGACAAGACGTTATCTTTCATTAGCGCTTTTGATTGGTCTCAGTCAAAACATCAATCAATCAGCAACACTCGTGTCTAAACACACTAGGCCGAAAATACGCCGCCGAAGTTCGGTATGATTACGACTGCAGTGTATTTTAAATTACCGATGACACACCATGCCGAAATCACGTCGCGTTATATTGTATGCGTAGCGCATTGCAGGCGTAATCATGTTGAACTTCGGCCGCGTATTTTCGGCCTAGTATGTTTAGACCTACAAATAATAAAAACTAAGGGAGAGTCAGGGCCGGAACACATAAACACGATACGGCGTCTACGTTCTGGACGTTTGAATTTTTTACGTCAATTTTGAGCTAAGATAAGTAAAAAAAAATAGGATTTTGGCGCGATCTCGGCAACGCGGAAAACGTATGGTCAAGGTCGTTTGCTAAGGAGATGGCCTTAAGAGGATACACCAGGGGCTAGAGAAATGAAGAAAAAGTACGTGTAATATCTATAGCTGACTCCCTTACCTCAAGCCTATACCGCAGAACGCGATAGAGACAACTGCAGAAAATCAACGATTCCTTGTCCCCTGATGCCTTCTCCAAAACTTAACCGATTTAAGTACTTTTTTCATTAAAGATTAAAGAAAGGCTTGAGCTGTGTTCCTATGTTTTATTTATTTTTTTGTATAATCTAGCCAAATCTGTTTTCTGGATGTTTGAACACAGCGGAAAAATGTGGCCATTTTTTTGGGTTTTTGAACGTTCATATCTTATTTAATAATTAAATTATGAAAAAAAAGAAAACATAAGGACATTGTATTAGTGGCCGTAAATATTCAGGAAAAAAATTATAACTCTACTAGCATTATCCAGGGAGGAAACAGGGGACAACGTTTGTATGGAAAAAAGGGCGGTGTGGACTCCTCTTAAGGCTTAAAGTAAAATTATGTAAAGCAAGGTAAAATTAACGCATGCTATATGGGTTTGCACGTTGTTTGCGATGCGCCAAGACTATCTGCACTCTAGACGTAAGCGAGACTAACCATACAGTTTTATTTACACCGTTCAAGTGGTCAGCTGGCGCCAGCAGATTGCAGTCCAGTGCAATGAACTCGGAATCAGCACGGGTGCAGTCCACGTAATACAGCTATTCTAGTAATCTACACATACCGTTGACCTAGTTATCAATAATATCAAAAATTTTAATTATACTAACCGATATCCATACTAACATTATAAATGCGAAAGTACGCCTATCTGTATCTTCACGCCTAAACCGCTGAATTGATTTCACTGAAATTTTGTATGGATCTACTTTGCGTCCTGGGATACTTTTTTTTATTAGCCTATAGTGTCCCACTGCTGGGCAAAGGCCTCCCCCAGGATCTCCCACTGTTCTCACTCCTGCGACACCGATAGCCAGCCTGGCTGGTATGCCTCCAGCTCGTCACGCCACCTTTTTCTAGGCTGGCCTCGGCGGCGGCGTCCGTCTTCGGGTGCCCACTCTGTTGAAACCCGTCACTTCGGTCGGGATGCATGCACGAGACCCGCCCACTCCTACTTCAGCTTGGCCGCCTTGACACCTACGTCTTTGATGCCCGTTTATGATGTATGTATATTGTATTACTTATTATCCCTGAAAAATGTACTGTTCCCGCGCGATAAACTCGATGTCCCCAAACTGCCGTGCATTGCAATTTGCACCATGTAAAAAACTAATGTAATAACTATGAACAAGACGCAAAGTGGGAAGGATCTCCTTCAAGGACTCCTACAAGCCTCTATCAAATTCTTAACTAAATCTGCATTAAAATCCCTGATCAATTATTTTCATTTAAAAACCAACCCTGGAAATAGCCTAGAACAGGGGTTCCCAAACTGTGCGCCGCGTCGCCCTGGTGCCCCGGAAAAGGCAAGAGGGCCGCCGCCGTGAGTCGATCCTCCATTCACAAATATTATAATATTAAATAAAATTATAATATTATTATTTATGTAAAGCAGATAGATCATGATTAAATATATTATTTTGTTTTTTATAATTGACCTCATTTACCTGCTTAACCTAACTTTAATCATTAAAGAAAGATGTTTAGTGTTTACTTAGGTATAATATAACTTTTTGTAATAGCTAGGTAAAGTAGCGCCCTACTTTACGTGACAAAATATTGTGACGTGTAACTGCGCCGCAGGCTGAAAAAGATTGGGAAATCCTGGCCTAGGAGTTATGAAGTAACCTAAAATAGAAGTTACAATGACTAAAGTAGTCAAAACTCTTCTCTTTGGAAATATCTCATCAGAAAAAAGTTTCAATCAATGAATTATAGGTCGCAACAGAACAAAGAAAATTACTTATTGGCATGAGATCACAGTAATCGGTATTTTTAAATTTCTAAATATAAAAGAACATCAAATAACGCAGCGAGTGTAATTGGTATACAATTCGGTTTTATGGACTTATTTCTAAACACGTCTGGTTAAAATCGGAATGATATGTAGAGTCTAGTAAATACCGAATGTTTACTGCGGATAACTGTAGATAGGCTTGCTTATCCTTATATACCGGGTGTAATAAAACAAAGCCGTAATAGATTAGGATGTGTATGTCTTTTTTTTTATGAAATAAGGGGACAAACGAGCAAACGGGTCACCTGATGGAAAGCAACTACCGTCGCCCATGGACACTTGCAGCATCGGAAGAGCTGCAGGTGCGTTGCCGGCCTTTTAAGAGGGAACAGGGTAATAGGGGAGGGTAGGGATGAAAAGGGAAGGGAAGTGGGGAGGTTAGGGGATTAGGCTTCCGGTAAACTCACTCACTCGGCGAAATACAGCGCAAGCGCTGTTTCACGCCGGTTTTTTGTGAGAACGTGGTATTTCTCCGGTCGAGCCGGCCCATTCGTGCCGAAGCATGGCTCTCCTTTATATGAAGTTTACTGTGAAAGTAGCAGCACTTAAAGAGAATTTTTGTGATATGTATGAGCAAGCGCGGCGCAGCGTCATGAATTTGACCGAAAAAACATTTAAAAAGTTACTCTTTCAACACTGCTACTTTCACAGTCAACTCTATCTAACAACATGAGACTAATACACACCCTAAAGTATTATCATTTTGTTTTTTTACATTCTGTATAACTAAAGTTACCCTATACAGGCAGAATTAAAAATGGCATGGGATATATTATTAGTTATTTTATCCTATTTTACCAAAATCTTAGCAAATTACTTTGTTTTTATATTATCTACTACGGAATATCCATTCAACTATTGATTGACTTCTAGTCATCAAGAAAATATCCTACTATCTAAGACAAAATATTTAAAGCATATAAATTAATTAAATTTATAATGAGATAGCTGTACAATAAATAAGAATGGATTGAAAACCCATAAACGTTAAATATATACCCAGGTTTATTTTCCTTCGTATATTTATTTCGACATACGAACTCTTTAGTAAACACTTTTGAATGGAATTTTCGTTCTCAGAACCAATCTCCCTCGATCCCCGGTCTTCGCTAAGTAAGCACACATCTTACACTTGACTACATAAGAAATATCTAGACAGGTTTTCTCGTTTCGTTAAAACATTTTTAGATAAATGAATATCAGAAATTTTAGAAATTAGTAACCATCGTACTATTCTCTCTATTTTTTCAAGTTTTCAGTTTTTCAAACGATGCTCTCTACAATACACGATGTATTGTAGAGAGCATCGTTTGAAAAACTGAAATCCATACTAGTTAAATAGACTGCCTACCAGTAGCGGCGTTGGTGGGTGACGCTGGGCGACCGCCCTGCCTGCCTAGCATACGCCAACGAGATATCTCACTCTCGAGATAATTAAAAACTACTCGTCTCATAATGTCAAAATCTCGACGTTATCTCGAAAATACTCTATAAAAATGTGTTATTTCGATGATAGATCTACATGAGAAAAAATGTTTGTCATGATAGGGTCAATAGAGATGAAGAGACAAGCCATCAAACATCGAGAAAACATGTAGAGTGAGATATCTCGTTGGCGTATGCTAAACAGGCAGGGCGCCAGATATAAAGACGCGCTGAATGCAAACAAAAAGGGGTGCCAAATTTTTTCAGCACTATCAGCATCTCGGGCGCCGACAAAATCTCGACCAGCCTGCCTAGCATACGCCAACGAGATATCTCACTCTACATATTTTCTCGATGTTTGATGGTTTGTCTCTTTATCTCTATTGACCCTAGCATGACAAACATTTTTTCTCGCGTAGATCTATCATCGAAAAAACATATTTTATAGAGTTTTGTCGAGTTATTGTCGAGATTTTGACATTATGAGACGAGTAGTTTTTAATTATCTCGAGAGTGAGATATCTCGTTGGCGTATGCTAGGCAGGCAGGGCGTTGGTAGTACTAAAATCGACCCTGGTGCCTACCATTTCTTCAAGCTTAAATTGCTGCATTGTTTTAGATGAAACTTAAGGAGAAACCCACTTTGGATCCCAGGAAAGAAGATGCCTGATTTTGCGGACTACGTCTAGTTTTAAAACTTCATTTATTTCTTCGCTTAAATCGTATTTTAAATTTGTATTTTACTTTAAACGAAAAATTTAAAGTTTCCGATTAAAATTACCCACAAAAGCAGCCAGCACGTAAAAGTACGTAACGAAGATTTTAAATTTAAATTTTTTACTCATTACTAAGCACTAAGCTAAACCATAGTTCCGTACTTACTTATTGTACAATTTTGTGGCGCAAGAGATTTAAATACATATTTTAATTAAAAAATTACACATCTTTATAAGCTAGACTTTAAATGAAAGACTAATGAGGTTTTTTAATATTCATTGCTTAGGTATCTTGTATAGTTCTAAGCTTATCTTGTGATAGCTGTTCTAAGTTTTTGCTCGTGCATTCTGACTGAGATCGAGTCATTGCCTTTATTCAATTAAAATGGATTTCCAACAAGGATAGTACCATCTATATTCTATAGCATTCACAATCAATATCGACTATGGATTAAGAATCACAGATTCAGAAGATCACAGACCCTCTCTACGCCTTCGTAATCGCTCGCAGAGCAGTACCGCAAAAAATCGTGGCCTAATATGGAGAGGGGCCGTTATAATCATTGAGCTTAAACAAAACTAGGTATCAGCACAGAATACATATTAGTACAAGTGGCCTCTCAACCCCCGATCAAAAAGAGGGGTGTTATAAGTTTGACGTGTCTGTCTGTCTGTCTGTGGCATCGTAGCATCCAAACGGGTGGACCGATTTGATCTCTTTTTTTTTGTTTGAAAGCTGACATGTTTGAGAGTGTTCTTAGCTATAGTTCATCATCATCAGCCCGCTCATTGCTGGTATAAGTTGGAATAAAATCATAAAACTTCTTGCTGTAAACTTAAACACTAAAGAGCGTAAACGGTGCACATCATTTGCGTATCAAATCTGGGCGCGATATTATGAAACGGGGCAAAGATGCGCCATATCTGATATGAGTAAAATGTTTGTTTTATTTATATCTGACCTTCCAGTTATTATTGTATGTCATTAGGTGTTTGCGTAAGGATTTGTATATTACTGTTTCTCCACCTTGACTTATCAAGATACGTGTCGACGTGCATGTAAACTTTTTAATGATTACTGAACTCCAGTTATCTCTGTCAGACTTGAGATTTTTTAAGATAAACATATTTTAGAATTTAAGCCAATCAAAACAGCTACGTAATCGTTTGCTTCGCGCTGTCTTGATTTACGTACTTATTATGATGATACAAATCTACATCGTTATGAATACGTAGCTATAAATTATTGTTCCTGCTAGTCCTTCTATTCGCAACTTCTTAGGGTGGGTTGTACCAACTTACTATAACTTTAACTATAACTATAATGCAAAATTTCAAATCTTTGGTTAAGGATATAGGCCATATTTAACGATAACCATAACCGCTCATACTTATATCAGAGTTTTTTCGTGAAAATTTACTGTGTTGTTATAAGAAATATTTTTCCTGTCGATATTTACGGATAATTCAATTTTTTATACTCTCAATCCATTACCTGTTATAGCTTTAATAAAAAAATAAATGCAACAGACATCTGTCAATTTCTGTGGTCAAAGTTAAGGTTAAAGCTAAATTAGCTTACCGAACCGAACGATATAGAGAGAGTTTATTAATGGCCGCAGGCTTCATACATCATATTGATCTCCACATATTCACATCCTACTGCAAAAATGCTGAAATCCATAACAATAAATGTTTTTTATTCACCTAAAAATATTTCAATACAACAGAAAATTCCAAGTTTCGGTGTTGTAAGGTTGTTGCGATCCATTTCGTGTATGGACAGTGATCGAGTGCGGACTGCGGAGTTTGCAAATTCAATAAGTCCGCCATTATGATACAAGCTTTTGTTTTAAGGAAATATTAAATATGGAGAAATATACCACGTGATACTGGCTACTGGAAAATGAAATATTTGTGCAAAGTTTCATCCTGGCACTAACCGTTTGAACGTATTGACCGAAGGATAAGGGCTCCGAGACTGGACTACTAAACTCAGCTGTGACAAAAAGTATGTGCAATTGGAAGTGGATTGGATTGGATTGGGCTGACGAGTGTATGTTTGTTCTTAATGCCATAGTAGCGCGCATACTACTAATCCAATTTTAATGAATGAAGTGTATGTTTGCTATAGGATTTTTTAATATTGTCAGGTTTAAATACATTTTTTAAACTAACGTATCACAATGCAGACCCATTCATTATACGTGGGAGAGACATGATTCGGCCGAGTGAGTGTGTTTACCGGAGGCCCAATCCCCTACCCTATTCCCTTCCCTACCCTCCATATTTCCTTCCCTTCCCCACCCTCCCTATTCCCTCTTAAAAGGCCGGCAACGCACTTGCAGCTCTTCTGATGCTGCGAGTGTCTATGGGCGACGTAAGTTGCTTTCCATCAGGTGACCCGTTTGCTCGTTTGCCCCCTTATTTCATTAAAAAAAACATGGTTTAAACTATGATATTATATTAAAATAAACTTTTTTTTCATTGCTTAATACATTATACAAAAGGGTAAAATTTTAATTACATAATTATAATATACTGAACAGATAATTATTTGCAAAAGTAATGAATACGAGGCCAGAGGTTAGAAATTAATAACTCCATTTAAAAGTTTAATGAGTTGATGTCGGAAAATAATAATTATTTAAAACATTTACGGTACATATTGAATGGAAGTCTTTGTCGTCAATGTTTTTTTTTTTATGAAATAAGGGGACAAACGAGCAAACAGGTCACCTGATGGAAAGCAACTTCCGTCGCCCATGGACACTCGCAGCATCAGAAGAGCTGCAGGTGCGTTGCCGGCCTTTTAAGAGGGAATAGGGTAAAAGGTCAGGGTAGGGAAGGGAAGGGAATAGAGGAGGGTAGGGAAGGAAATAGGGTAGGGGATTGGGCCTCCGGTAAACTCATTTACTCGGCGAAACTCAGCGCAAGCGCTATTTCACGCCGGTATTCTGTGAGAACGTGGTATTTCTCCGGTCGAGCCGGCCAATTCGTGCCGAAGCATGGCTCTCCCACGTATAAGAAGTATGGACAAGCTTAAATAGTATGGACTACTTTTACAATATTTTAACAGTTTACCACAAAAACTTATGCTACTTTGGTTCATTTGATTGTAATCATAATGTTAACATAATAAGAGCCCATACTCTGCCATTTTGGCGTTTTGACGACGACATGACGGGGCGGGGCGAGCTTTTTGTCCGCGAAGCAATAAAGACCTAAAGCCCGCGTCTGCCCGTCGATGTCTGCGGCTGCCCGCGCCGCGTACACAAATCACACGCCGTCTGCGTTACTGCATGTAAACTGGTTTGTGTGATCCACGGCTGGCAGCCGCGGACATGCGCCGCCAGTGCCAACAAACAACTGTATAGTTTTTCCTAAACATTGGCCTCTTCAACATACAAGTTCTGTAGAATGTAGTTCTTCCTAAAATATATTATTACATAATTTTACATTACAATAATTATTCCCATAAGTTACGTAGTACGATTAGTTCAAACTTGCAACCGTTAAAATGTAACGAGTATAAAAGTATCAGTAAATATAGCATTGTTGTTACGAAACTGCAAGCTTTCTTATTTATGTAAGTACTTACATCAAAATATTTTATGGTTTTATGTTGTATCGTACGTGACGTATTTATAATTTATCAGTAAAGTTCAAACAAGAAGAGTTGCAAGTGCGTGGCCGATTTTTTTTAAACTGACCAAAAGACCTGACGCACGAAAGAAATTCCTACTTTCCCGTTCACGCTTTTAATAATCATCTGAAGGAACTTGATAAAATATCTGATTTGCGTGTAAAAGGTCCTTGGAAAATGTTTTGGCGGGAAAACTCTCAACTTTTTAAGAAGTTACCTGTCAAGGAGTGAGAAACGAGAATACTTTTCTGCTCTTGTCAGCCGTAAAATCAAAAACATTAAGTTAATATACCTAGCGAAATAGAGAAACAAAGCCCTGAGCAAGAGAGATGTCACTATCAGTAACACTGCGCGGTAAAAAGAGACGCGTGATACATGACAGCAGCTCTCTTTTTTTGACGTCCAGTCGGCACGTGCCGCACGTTGACAATTTAATCTCATAGAATTCATGTTCAATCATTCTTGTGTCAGTGTATATGTACACATATATTTCACACAGATGAAAACCAATTTCGGTTTCGTTTGACAGCTCGATTGCTCGTTGCTCTATTCCGCTAGGTATATTAACTTTTTGATCAAAAATCCATTAAAATCTTCTGTGTTACAAGAAAATTTTGAGAATCGGAAAAGAAAATTCGGGAATTTATTCTTATTCATTATTTCCCGAGTTTTTCTATCTTTAAAAAAATCATTCTTAAATATTATATTGCATTTAACTTAAAATTGGTTATTGTCGATTTTTTATTAATGAAGACTACTTTATTAATGATATTTGAGTTTAAATCTCAAATATCATTAATAAAGTTCGACACTTGTTTATAACGCGACATACTCAAACATATTTTTATCTTCTTTTGTTTAAGGCATTTTGTCACAAAGTATTAGTTTTATTAATTATTATATTATGAGTTCTGTATCGACCTTAAGGAAAAAGGAATGTTAATCTTTTATGTTAAGTAATCGCTTCCTGAACGTTACAGGTTTCGTTTTCCAATGTATTGTACTCACATGTGATATTGTGATCGAAAATTTGATTGTCCAATTTTATTTGAACACAGGTATAAAAGGAAAACATACTTCGTTAATACATCTTTTTGTTGTGTATAATAAGGAAACTTGTACGCCCAGAGATTTTTTGGTTCCGTAGTCGAGTGTAAAAAGGGGTTATATTACAATTTACAAAGATTTTGCTGTAAGTGTCAAGAGCTTCTCAAATGTGACAGTCGTAACAAACGTGGGAGAGCCATGCTTCGGCACGAATGGGCCGGCTCGATCGGAGAAATACCACGTTCTCACAGAAAACCGGCGCGAAACAGCGCTTGCGCTGTGTTTCGCCGAGTGAGTGAGTTTACCGGAGGCCCAATCCCCTACCCTATTCCCTTCCCTACCCTCCCCTATTCAGTTCCCTTCCATTCCCTACCCACCCCTATTACCCTATTCGCTCTTAAAAGGCCGGCAACGCACCTGCAGCTCCTCTGATGCTGCGAGTGTCCATGGGCGACGGAAGTTGCTTTCCATCATGTGACCCGTTTGCTCGTTGGCCCCCTTATTTCATAAAAAAAACTTTTACAGATGACCTAGTTTCTGATACTATAAAAGAATAGTGGCACTAGATCCCTCTTTTTTGCTTAAGTATAGTGATTTGTATTTAACGGAAACTGTCGTGTGTGTGCCCGTCTCAATTTTTGCCGTTTTATGCTGCATTCATTATTCTTCACTTACCGTACCAAAACATTCCATGACCTTTGATTATATTTAGTAATTTTTTTCTGAGCTGGCTAAGCTTGACGAAAGAATAGAAATCCTTACTTTTCTTACCAACGAGTGTTGGAAGCAATCCTTTTCCCATGCTTCACCTCTCTGCAATTTCACATTAAAACAAAATATAATTTCCTTTCTATTTTCAAACACCTTCGTCCTCCGTACCCACGAAACAATTAACACCCATGTCGGAACAATAACTGGTGATATTTCATTCTCACGCAATCAACCCGAAATCTTCGTCTGAATAACTCCCAACGGCAAAACTGTAATAAATCGATCCCGGGGTGCAGCCGGCCGGGGTATTAACGACTCGCGACCTGCTATATTAGTCATTATCTCATCTGGCCTTCATTTTGGGGTTTCCCTACGGATAATGTAAGTAACAATGGGTCGGGTTACTTGTAAAGACAACCTTCGGTAACCTTCAACATGGGAGGAATTAATGTGAACGAAGACTTAATTAAACATTGCTTTTAGGGTTCCGTACCCAAAGGGTAAAAACGGGACCCTATTACTAAGACTTCGATGTCTGTCTGTCCGTCTGTCTGTCCGTCTGTCTGTCCGTCTGTCTGTCCGTCTGTCTGTCCATCTGTCTGTCCGTCTGTCCGTCTGTCTGTCTGAAATTTTCACAAAGGCCTTAATTATTATATGTGTACTTTCATAATTAATAATAATTAAATAATATTTAAATAAAATAAAAAATTAGGGGGGGCTCCCATAAAAAACAATTATTGGCCTATTTTTGCTCTATGACGGTACGGAACTCGCACTCGCACTTGGCCGATTATTTTATTCTTACCAACCATAATATATTAGCACAATAGACATAAATATTAGCTTGTAGTATTTTATACTTTCAGAAAGTTATTTTCATGACATTTAAATCATTTCCGGTATGCTGGGTGATAAAAGATTCGTAGAAGAACTTCACTTTCTCGCGATAAAACAAGCCTATATACTATTAAGTCTTCCATGTCTTCATCTTCATCTCTCTATACATTTGCCAAGTTTATCAAAATTGCTACAGTAGGCAATTTCGGAGCATCCTCATTTCAATGTGAATTGCCCTATGTTGGTATACTGATAAATATTAAAACTGGCAAAAAAATACTGGAAAATCTAAATATAATATATAATTCGCAAAGGTGACTGACTGACTGACTGACATAGTGATCTATTAACACACAGCCCAAACCACTGGACGGATAGGACTGTTTGGCATGCAGGTAGATGTTATGACTTATGACGTAGGCTTCCGCTAAGAAAGGATTTAGTTAAATTCCACCCCTAAGGGGGTAAAATAGGGGATGAAAAATATTATTTCTCAACGCGAGCAAAGCCGCGGGCAAAAGCAAGTTATAATTAAACTAAAATGATATGAGATAATTTTCCTTTTATTTAATTAACAGAGTAACAGATTTTATTATTTGCAAAAGGACTAAAATACATGGTAACATCCACTTGAAATATAATTTGTTGGTCGTGAACTGTCGCGTAGATTTATCGAGCAGATGTTTTCACTTACATCATATTGTTTGTTTGAACAAAAAATCTGTTAACACGTTATATTTTAAACGATAACGTGCAGGAAGAATGTAATTTTTAAATTTATAAATGAATACTGAAAATAAAAAAGGGTCTATGTGCCAAAAAAAATGTGGAGTAAACCGTAACTCCAATTCCAACTAACTTTAAATAAGGCTCTAAGTGTCATGCATTATGTTTTAAATAAAGCTTATACAAAACACACATTTGACGCTCCGCTTCGCAGTCGTCTGGTCGCGTAGGTTTGGCCTGAGCTTTAAGATCTAAGTTCCAATGTTTGTTTCGGAATTCGGTTAATTGGCACTTTGGACATTTAGGCCCTTTTCACATGCATTCGGTTGCGGCACGGTCGCCGTGCCGTACAAAGTATAAAATGTATAAGCTACTAAACGAAGTGATAGAAACGAAACGAAGTGACAGAAAGTCGGCCGAAGGGAAAACGAAAATTTCCGCGGCGCGATAGAAATAGATTAGGAGATATTACTTCCTTTTATACGCCTTGGCCTGTAGACAAGTGGCAAAGCGCTAACGCTAACGCTAACGCAAGCGCTACAAAATGTATGCGATTTGACATAAGTCATCGCTTCGCTAGCGAATACTAATGTCAAATCCATACATTTTGTAGCGCTAGCGTTAGCGTTCGCGTTAGCGTTTTGCCACTTGTGTACAGGGGCAGGCCAGTCTTCTCTTCCTCCTTCTTGCAAATTCTCAATAGCTTTGTCCACACTGTGCCTTTTTCTGTTCGTCAAGGGCATGCGTTATAGCCCAATAGCTATGTCCACACTATGCAATTTCTTCTTCAATTTTCGTCATCATCTTTTTATTCAACTTTCGTTTGGAATATTCAATAATTGAATGCGTCAAAATCCACTCGCGTTGGAAATAAAAGTGTCATAGCGTCGCGGGCATGCCTCACGTGCGATGTTGACTGCGCTATAACGCATGCCCTTGATGAACAAAGTAAGGCACAGTGTGGAAAAAGCTTATCAACAGCGAACGTGAGGCATGCCCGCGACGCATGCCCTCTGACCGTATCCAAAACTTTCGCTTTGTTATAAAAAAATGACAGTTGTCGTTGCGTTCGTTAACGCTTCAATTATTGAATGCGCCAAAACGAAAGTTGAATGAAAGAAGATGACGAAAATTAAAGACAAAAGCACATAGTGTGGACATAGCTATACCAGAGTAGACAGAACGATAGAGTATGCCGACTTAGAACTGATGTTGAAATTTTTAAATTTGACGTATTATGACGAAAATCGTCGCTAGGGTTGTTAACTTGTTACCTACGAATTTAAAACTATGACATATTCGCTGGACGTGTTCCTCTTTGGTCGTATTGTTGTTTGTGTTTTGGCACATGCGATTAAAATTGTCAGAATCCAATTTTGAAATCTTTATTTTAAATATTTAAAAATAAATTATATCAGCCAGCGCGAGGCACATTCCGTTCATAATCCTAGTGAAACCCGACAAATTTGACAGATATTGAAACCTGTCCGTTTCTTTGCAGTCGAACTACTGGTCGTTATGACTCATGAGTTTAACATTTTTACTCATCCCAAAAAAGTGCATAACGCCGCTAAAAAGTTTCCAGTTCAATTATTATTTACTAATGTCTCAATATATACCTCTAGCGATTTTCTCATCTCTTATTTATACAATATTTGTACAATCGTCTTAAGTCCAATGTTTACACAAAGTATTATCCTGATTAGCACCGGAGACACGTAGACATACTAACACGTCCCACCTAGATTATACGAGTTACGACGTATGACTTGATCGAATCAAACAACTATAAAACTAATTATAGTAAGTACGAATAATACTAATAAACATATGAGAACATTAAGGAACAATTACTGTCTACGCTTATTGTTTACTTATTTTAATTAAAATCAAACCTGATAAGTATAATATTTGAAATACTTCAGGACTAATATATAATGGTTTGGTCATTTGATCATATTTTATTGTAACATCACAAAGCTAAAGCCATGATATTAAAAGTTATTATCTTAAAACGATCCACTTCACAGTCTACACATAAGATTGACGTTATGTAGTAAATAGTCTGACAAGACAATATTGCAGTAAGAGCACTTAATCCCCTGCACCTGATGCTCAACGCGATATCTGATCATTTATTTAGCGGGAAGTTCAGCGTTTGATCCGGGAGGTTCCCTCGTCTAGACGGGTAAGTAATAAAAACTTCTGAGAATACCTTTGTTAGCTATCGTTACTAACATTTATTTTCAATGTTATTGTTCGGAGGGCGATAAATCTATGTCCGCGCGTAGGGTTGTCAGAAACTGTGGAACCAGATAGGGAAAACGAGCAAAAGCATTCAATATACAACGACCCAAAGGTAGAGCGCAGTGCGAGGCCTTCGAAATGCCTAGCCGGATAAGCCGAACGCTGTCTAATTAAAAGACCACAACCGAAAAGCTCAACTGGGAAACTTTATTCGATGCGGCAACCCTATTTCCGGGGCTAAACTGGGAACCTAATGCGAACAACACTCTGATTGTTCTCTGTCAACTATTTTCTCCGCTCGCCGGCGATTGTTTACAATAGCCAGAATAGCGCTGATACCTATTTAGAAATTCATATCGTTACTTTTAAAAGGATAAGTGTAGGTAAGAAAAAGAGAGATTTATCTTTTATTAATAGGATTAAAGTCTTAACAGCAGGAAACTAAGCTGAAAATAGCTTACAGAATAATATATTATGTTACCAGTCGTTGCTCAGTGACATTAGTTTTTCTTCACGTAATTTGTGGACGGCCCCTTGGATAAAAACTGTCGTATGTCCTTTTCCGGGTACTCAAAGGTTTAGCGGCTTTAGCATGGAAAGGACAGAAACATTTTCGCATTTATAATATAACAATAGGGTTTTTTTAAGCTAACGAGGTGGAATAGGTAATGTAGTGATAACGATAAAGTATTCGTTCTAAGAAGTATTTTCCTTTGATAAATAAAATCTTGTCGAAGCGGGGGCTTGAGATACTTGAAGCTTGATCCAATTCGTTCGTTATTATTGTTCAATACACAAACTCTGTCACTTAAAAACCGACCTCGTGAGGTGTCCCTTTGATACAAATCCATTAGTGGGCCTTTGAATCTTCGTTCCTTTCAAACTTGAGGCCCTGATAACACTTAAGGATGTATATAACATTTATAAATTCAAAGATTCTGACCTAAATTCGAAATATATAGTAGAATATAACATCCTGCATCGATTGATACCAAAAAATCAATACCTTACCGATAAGTTACGTGAAATAATTCATTTTAAAATTTCCATTTATCATACGTAATGTTTGCCGGAAGTGTTACAATTTTTGAGAATTCGTCAGAATTGGTAACTTTGTATCAAAGATAAACGTCTAAAAAACTGCTTATCAATTTCTTTGTACGATTTGTGATTTTTTAAGTCCAAAAAAGTGGGTTCACCGGTAATTCTGGGGAAATATTTCAAATTGAAATTTATGAAAATTATCCTTCGCAGGGTGCGACAAGACTTTATATGAACTTGGGCGGGGGCGCTGCTGGTAAAGAAGAACTGTCAAATGTGTCGTTTTTGTATGTGGCAGCGTTAGTTCCTTTTTTCGCCACCTTCATTTATAACTTTGCCGAGCTTTCTTGGCCGCCATTTGCGGTAGTCAAATTACAATAATTTTTTTTCAATAATAATTAAATATCGAATAGTTCTTTAAAAATCTATTATAAAAAATCATTATAATGAATAATAAGTGTCTGGGTGTCCAATTTTTTACATATTTAGTGCTTTCATAATTTAATTGGACGTAGTACGCAATTTGACCTTATATACATCCTTAAAGTCTCTTGGATTACGAATTCTAAAGTTTTTTTTTTTCAAAACAGCTCAATGTTATTTCATAATTTTAATATACCGCTGGTTTCAAAAGAAACAACAATTAGAAATGGGGATTCCAACTCCCAACTCCCAAGCCTAACTGACACCAGCAGCTGTTTATCAAGCTTGGGATCCCGATATTTATAGAGCATAAATTCTTTTGGTACTTACAGCGGTCAGTACTAGTAGCCAGAATTTGCCACAAGATAGTAGGTTATAGTAAACTTCTATTATTATTATTGTAATACTGCAACTACAACCTGGTATTTGTGAGTTTGATTAGTTAAGAGTCCCATGGGTGACTGGCTACATGGGATTTCACTCTACTTGCTAATGTGGCTTAGAAATTCGAAATAAAACCCAATAAACTTCATCTTAAAGATTTCTTTTCTGTGTTTACGAAAGGAAATATTAAGGAATCTTGGTCTGAATAGGCCTATCCGTCATCTGAATCCCTGATGACCGCGGCTGTGGTTCTGAAAAGTTAGGGATCAATACATGTCAATACTTGAGCAATCCCCATTGAAAATTATTGACATTAGTACGAGCTCAATAAACTTTCAACAATACAAGTCCAGAGTCTGGCTGGCTTTAGTATTCCAGTTTGTCTGTCTGTCTCTTTACACGTCAAAACCGCTTAACCGATTTTGCTTAAATTTGGTATGGAGATCTTTGGGTCCCGGGAAAGGATATGGGATGGGAACCCAAAAAAATGTGTGGTTCCCATGCGATAAACGAAAACTCTTTAAAGCCTAAGCCATTAATGATTAAACAATGAAACAATTGAGCCTTGTATGTACTCTCAGTCCCAAAACAGGACAAATTATAATTCTTAACGTGAACAAAAAGTTCTTACACGATCAACGAAATTATGGGCACCGTCTAGTCTATAAAATTTACCTAATGTTTTCGTTTTAGTTAAAATTTTAACCAGATCCTCGCACTAAGCTTTGAAACTCCAGGCTTAAAATAAAACCGACTCGCTTTAATTAGATCGCCACGTCCAGAAAGCTCCAAAATCTAGTTAGACAAGAGAAATTAAAAAATACTTATATTTTGCTTGAATGTTTGGTTATTTATACTCTACTAGAAGACGTCTGCAACCCCATTGCGCCAAAATTTGCGAACCGTACATTTTTCCGGAATAAATACTATCCTATGTCCTTTTTCGGGACTCAAAGTATCCCTGTGCCAAATTTCAGCAACATCGGTTCAGCGGTTTGAGCGTCAAGAGGTAACTGACAGACAGACAGGCAGACACACTTTCGCATTTATAATATCATAGTATGGATAACAGCCATTCTTAAATTGTGTTCCGCATAGCCCTAGGGCTTCGCAATCTTTGTAGGGGCTCCGCGAATGATATTTAATAATAATAATAATAATAATCATTTTATTTTCAGATTAACATCCATAGTATTTTTTTAAGTCATTACGTTACCAAACATTATCAGAACATTATACAAATCATCACTTTAAATGTTATTAATTTTACGGTTCACATTAAAATTATGACAAAACCTATCCTATTTTTAGTCCCATTACGATTTTCCTCCATTTATCTTGAATGGGACAGTCATTTATTATTATTATTATATCATTTGCAGGATGCTGTTGCTGCTTTCACGTAAGCGCTGACGCATAGACGCTACTTTTTTGCGAATAATCGCATAAAAATCGTCCGTACGTGCTTCACAAAACATTGAAGAAGCACTACAGAAGCGAGGCAGCCGCAACAACACCCTGAAAATGTCATTGTACTGTACACGAAGGGCACTGGCTGTCCGACGCCGATGACGAAACCACAAGCTACTCGAATAAAAGGATTGACAGTAGGCCTTGAAAAGAGTTATCTTAACTTCACACGAGCAGCGCGCAAATCTGCGTCCCAGCATGTTGCCTCGAACAGCCAGAGCCCTTCGCTCCCGCTCTATATTATCGTCATCTGACAAATCATCTGCAACTATATGTCCTAAGTATCTAAAAGTTTTTACAAACTCTAATGCAACATTTAATGTATAACTCTTTTTATGAAATGTCATCTAGATTTATACGTGGGAGAGCCATGCTTCGGCACGAATGGGCCGGCTCGACCGGAGAAATACCACGTTCTCACAGAAAACCGGCGTGAAACAGCGCCTGCGCTGTGTTTCGCCGAGTGAGTGAGTTTACCGGAGGCCCAATCCACTACCCTATTCCCTTCCCTACCCTCTCCTATTCCCTTCCATCCCTACCCTCCTTTATTACCCTATTCCCTCTAAAAGACCGGCAACGCACTGCAGCTCTTCTGATGCCGCGAGTGTCCATGGGCGACGGAAGTTGCTTTCCATCAGGTGACCCGTTTGCTTGTTTGCCCCCTTATTTCATAAAAAAAAAAGAAAAAAAGAAGACTATACCAGGAGTCACTAAATGGCCGCCGGGCGCCGACCCATTGTGTGCGGACCCATTACCCAGCATTTTCGAAGATGAACTTCGTTAAAAATAAATTTCAGTCTCGAGTTACTGATGAACATCTTTAGGATTTAATGTCAATAGCTTGCACCAATATTTAACTCCAAATCAGAGAGATAATTAGCAACAAAAACTGACACTTCTCATTGATAAAATAAATAAATACTTTAGTAAATTCTGTGATTACCTTTGTTTAATTTTTTTTTCGATGTGCGGACCGCGAATTGTTTCGTATCTTAATATGGACCCCGAGCGAAACTAATTGGTGACCCCTTCTCAATACAATAGCAATGCCGATCATTTATTACATTATTAGGTCACAGGGGACATGACCCCCCCCAAATCTAAGGTCAAATTGAAAAATCTCAAAATCTTGCTAAATAATAAAAGGAAATCTCTACCCCGACCTTAGGCAACTGTCAACCCAGAACCGTTCGAGGGCGCAAATAAAAAAAATTGTGTAGTGACTAGTGAGTGATCTCCCCCAAAATATCAGGCTGCGACCGCGTCTGCGCTGCCCCATTATCCATAGAGATAATTCTGCAAACTATATACGAATACATATTTATACAACAACTATTAATATGAAGACGAGTAAAAAACTGTAGTTAGTAGATGTAACAATATTTGTAGAGAGCTTGCAGGATTCACTATTTAAAAGCTTCAAAAATTCCCATCGATCCCATGAATGCTAAAAAGTAAGGGATTAAAAAATACTGGATAACATAGATTGAAAATAGCGTCGTATTCGTCGACATGAGCTGTGTTATTTCTTGACTTCTTTTCCATCATTTCCGTAAGTACCCAAGTACTTATGAAGCTGTAGTTAAAAAGTGTTAGAAATTGAAAAGAGCTATTATACAACATAGATATTATACCTATAGATATTTTATTTACTTTTCCCCAGTTCCCATCATTTTAGTCCCAAGTACTTAAGCAGCTTTAATTGATTTGAAGATTAATTCTTAATCAAATAACTGCGGCTGTTAACGCGTAGCGCCAACAACACTGTATCTGTTACTGAAAATCTGTTACCAACTTGTATCTTATAACTTCAGTTACATTCAACGACTTGATTTAAATTAATACATATAAACCTACGAAATATAAACACTAATATTATAAAATGTCTATCTGCCTGTTAAAGGCCGGATAGACGTACTAACTTAAAGCACGCGGGTTATAAGTTCGCGTCTTCAACAAGACGAAGAGTGTAGGAGAACCTTTAAACCGAGGGAAGCGTTTACCGCATTCCTTGTTTAATTAACGTTCATAAATTTTGTATTATTAAATTAACAGAAAATTGATTAGGGTTGAAACAAGCCAGATTTAACTTTGGGGTGGCCGGTTGACATAATGGTATTATTTCGTGTTTTCAACGAGGTTACTTTAATATTGTATTTAAAATACGTATAAACTGCTTACCATTTAAAAAAACGTTTTAGTTTTTTGTTAGGGTCACTTCACAATTTAGCGTGACCTGTCGATGCAATGGGATGAGTAGATTAACAATTTTAATATGTAACAGGCAGCCAATGAGTAAGTATATTTTTGTGTAGGAAATAAACTTCAGTTTGAATGGCCCATTTAAAAATGATTTAATATGTGCATCACAATAGGCCACATTACAATGTAAACTTACCCTTATGATCTCGAAATATCATTTTACCTTTTTTTCAAATTTCAATGAAAAAACGATCTCTCAGCGGTTTTCTTAATACAACCTAACTCCTCGGAGCATTTTAAACAAATTTATCATCTCACGAGCACCATTAAATGCGCAAATGATCTGTTATTCAGAGTCGCTGACCTGAAAAGGCTATAGTCTATGGAAACGTGCGAAGGAGGAAGGCGAGCGCCCGACTCATCAATTCAGCTCTTTTTGCCACGGGATCGAGCATCACGCCAGATATATTATTCCTTTTCTTTGTTATTGACACTATTATACTCGGATTTGGGAGTCTGGGCTCCGACCTTTACTCACAAAGAGTCAGGAACCCATGATGTCACATTACACATAAAAATCAAGAAAAATACTCGTATTATAGATTACTAGCTGTCCCGGCAAACGTTTCTTTGCCATATAAAGTATTTCACCCATATTATTTTATTGAAGTGACTAAATAAGTATGTCACCATGGCAACGTCCATCGCTATCCCGTCGCACAAACAATGGTCGCCGTCAGTCGTGAGTTGTAATAACTTATTATTATTTATTCAACAAATGCACATATCAATATAAAAAGTACCCGATAGCCGTAGCCGATTCTCAGACCCACTGAATATGCATATTATAAAATTTGGTTAAAATCAGTAAAGCCGTTTCGGAGGAGTACGCGGCCTAACATTGTGACACGAGAATTTTATATAATATTATAAGATGTCTTTCCGTATCTTTGATGATACGGAATATTTGAGTTACGATGAAGTAGTTTTAAAGCAATAATAATACAATATACAGTATTTAAATGAAACTTATACTTTTAACTTGAAAATCTTCAATTATCATTTATATACTTTACAACAAACGTTTTAGATCTTGACAATAATCTAAGTACTAAAAGACTTTTTTTATGAAATAAGGGGGCAAACGAGCAAACGGGTCACCTGATGGAAAGCAACTTCCGTCGCCCATGGACACTCGCAGCATCAGAAGAGCTGCATGCTGGCAAGGCCTTTTAAGAGGGAATAGGGTAATAGGGGAGGGTAGGAAAGGGAATAGGGTAGGGGATTGGGCCTCCGGTAAACTCACTCACTCGGCGAAACACAGCGCAAGCGCTGTTTCACGCCGGTTTTCTGTGAGAACGTGGTATTTATCCGGTCGAGCCGGCCCATTCGTGCCGAAGCATGACTCTCCCACGTATGAATGCTTTGCACTGCACTTTATAATTCTTAAATTAAACACACTTTAAGGGCGATTTCAACAAAATACAATGAGTTTCATTAAAACGTGAGCATTGTGAGTATTCAGAGTACTTTTGTCGCTGTACGAGTTTCGAGTACCTTAACTTTATTCCATTACAGAACTCCCTTAATAACATTCCGTGTAAAAATTCCCTCCGTAAAGTTAACTCAAGCAAGAAAAGTTGTTAAACTTTCAAGTTCAGTAATTCTTCACAAATTCTTCCCGGTAAATAGAATTACTCAAATCAACTTTATTTATTACTGGTTTACGGTTAATTTAAAATTTTATCTTCCGGGGGGTAAGGAGAAAAGGTGACAAAATATGGCTAATTAAAAGGACCGAAGCTTTTTTTTATAAAATAACAAATCGCAACAGAATTATTACTGCATTTTTAGGGTTCCGTAGCCAAATGGCAAAAAACGGAATCCTTATAGATTCCTCATGTCTGTCTGTCCGTCCGTATGTCACAGCCACTTTTCTCCGAAACTATAA
This sequence comes from Aricia agestis, assembly GCF_905147365.1. Classification (NCBI taxonomy): domain Eukaryota; kingdom Metazoa; phylum Arthropoda; class Insecta; order Lepidoptera; family Lycaenidae; genus Aricia; species Aricia agestis. Next base: position 10,664,384 of record NC_056416.1, on the reverse strand, counting down.
AGAGCAATACTATTGAAACTTGGTAAATAGATGTAATATATGAACCACATTAATATTTTTATACAAAAATGGAAAAATTATTTAAAATTTTAGGGGTCCCCATAGGTACAACTGACACAAAAAACATTTTTTTTTCATCTAACCTATGCGTGTGGGGTGTCTATGGATAGGTCTTCAAAAATCATATTGAGGTTTCTAATATAATTTTTTTCTAACATGAATAGTTTGCGAGAGAGACTCTTCCCAAGGTGTTAAAATGTGTCCCCCCCCCCCCTCTAACTTGTGAAGTAAAAAAAAATATATGATATAGGTACATTACTATAAAAACTACCAACGAAAATTGGTTTGAACGAGCAAGTAGTTCTTTTATACGTCATTAATGGTAAACCTTAAATTAAGTTTCATTAAATCAACTAAAATATAAAAATAAATTAAAAAACCTTTCAATTTCATAAAAACACCTTATTGCTGCTGCGGAACCCTTCATGGGCGTGTCCGACTTGCACTTGGCCGGGTTCTTTTTACAAAAATCTGTTAAAGCCCGGTACTTTTGCCATGGCCATAACACGTACTCGTACCTACATGGTATAATAAGTATACTGCCCGCGTCCTTAAGCTATACCATAACACTAGCCACATAACACTTACTACATACTTTGCACCCATGAATTTTATGCCATAAAAGACCACTTTTGCTTTTACCACGAACTTTTACAAGTATATTCTCATGTATAATTAATTTACCGCAAGTTTTTTATGTTTCGCCCGAAGAACAACGCATCTTTTATGGCGAGATAAAAATATTATTATGGAGTACAGCACTAGTCAGGTCCAAATGCTGCCCTATTTATTATTCACTCGGTGTCCCAAGACCATTCCTCTCGAGGAAATAATTTCTACAGCATACCAGACCATTCTTTACGTTTCGGTATGCTTAAGGACACTTGTCTGACATAAAACATTGGGGAACATTGGGGCGGTGCAAACGAGCCACTTAGGGCCGCGCTACGCCGGCATCGAAGATCGTCGCTTAGCAAGAATAATAATAATTATTGTTGTATCATCGAGGAAATTGATTCCTAGGCAGTTGACGGACCAACGTCATTTGGTCGGATCATGTCAATTCAATGTTAATTGTGATCTGTCGGCTGGGTTTGACGTAACGCGACCAAACTACGTAGGTCCCCCATCTGTTTAGGAATCAACTTCTCTGATAGTACATAACCATCGTTCGTGATAGCTATACGTGAGTTGAAACTCATAACTAAATGAATTAATAATCAATAATTTGTCAAAAACCTTTATTTCTTGTGGGTCGCTTCAAACTGATTAATTTTTGGCGAAAAACTGATGAGTGACTAGTATCTTCTAACTCTCAACCTTAAATACGACAAGCCCTTGTTCTTATTCTAAATATATCATTATACTTACATAATATTATCCTCCTTTATGAGTAGTCGGATTGTACGGTTTGTACATACCTAACTTAATACGTTGACGCGCCGTGTCGTCATTGTGGTGTCAACGTATTAAGTTAGGTATGTACAAACCGTACACGGATAAAAAGCATAATATTATATTTTCGCATTTCCGTCGCTATGTAAGTTGTAGTCCGTCTGAGTTGAACGAACATAACACTTTTAAAGAAATTGATACATTTACCAGTAAAAGAGACATGAAAATATTTTCTCTCAAACTGATATGCACATTTTGCATCGAACTAATAAGTAATAACTGTATGTTTAGTTTTTGAAACATTTAATTTTCCTTATTGCTCATGTATTTCAAGTGAAATAAAATTATTATAGTAACTGCTACCGTAGCAGTTACACCTAACGTAAATCATTATACTGAGCAAAGAGCTTTTCAGTAAATATTAAGACACCGTAACGGTGTCTTAATATTTACTGAAAAGCTCTTTGCTAAGTATAATGATTTACGTTAGGTACCTACAACTTCATTGCATTAGGTACAGTTTTCAATATTTATTCTAAGCTGTGAGACGATTAAAAAAAAATGTATGCATGACTTGTCCAGCTGTAGTTAAGACCATACCAAACATGTAAGAAACTAATATATTATAATAGTTTAAGCTTCATTCCTTCTTCGATCCAGTCAGTTTCCTATCAAACCATAAAATGATATTCTAATAAAATGATAAAACGACTGCACTTTATTGAGAATGCCATATTTATAGTTTGATAGAAAACAGACTGGATCAAAGAAGATAAAAAAGAAAAATGGGGTTACTAACGACGCTTAACTTTTACGATCAAGTGGATTAGAAAATTCACTTCACTTCTATTAATTCCACTAAATATTCATGTATTCCAAAATACAAATCTAATACAAATGGCACGGCAAAATAAATTATTCATCCGGACCAAAATAGCGTCATGGTCCTTTCGACTACTTAATGCAGGGGTTTTATGACAATAGGAAATTGGTTTTAGATGGTGTTATGGGATTTACTGAGAATAACATTTAAATGTGAAAGTATCAAGATTTGGCCAGTTTGGTCCACCAGCTAAATAATTATTATAACTGTCTCACAGAAACAGTGTGGACGGAAACGATTTTACAGATTGTTGTTGCTGAGGATCTATCAGAGAAAAGGCTTACCTACGTAATTTGGTCGGGTAACACCAATCCCAATAATTGAAAGACAACGAACAACACTGACTTGCGAAAACGCGACCAAATAACGTAGATTTTCCATCTGCTATAAATCAATTTTTTTGATGGTGAGTGCGGTAGAGCTGCTGTTAAGTACTCAGTGCATTTGATAAAAATAAAATACTGTCGTTTGTATGTGACATTTGCTAACTCGATTCGGATTATTAAACCTAGTTCTTAGAAAACATTAAGTAGGTCGACTTACTTGTTAAATCGCAAGCCGTACTTAGCTCTGATAGCCTTCATTTTAAATCGTAACGTGCACTTGCTTTTACTTTTATTTTATGATAGTTTTCATCTGACCTCTGTGGCTCAGTTGGTGGGCTGTTGGTAGCTCAAGCCGGGGGTCGCGGGTTCGAATCGCGCCGACGGAACAAAAAGTTTTCAAAGTTCCTGGGTCATGGATGTGTATTAAATATTATGTGAATCAAAAATCTTAAATATACTTAATATGTAAAAAATCTAAATATACTTAGTATCAAAATATTAGATATATTTCCGTTGTCTGGTACCCGTAACACAAGTCCTTCAGGTACAATTAGCACGAGGCCAGACTGACGTGGTGTGAAGCGTCCATAGATATTATAAAATATGCAGTATTATATTAGAAATTAAATAGTCATATCAGGCTTTTGTGACTGAATAGTGAATACCAGTTTCATGACTGAATAGTAATACACAATGCCAGTGCCTCCAGATGCTAACAAATAAAAAAAAACTCCCGCGCTCTGCTGACGTAGTTGTTCTTTATTCAAATAATTTTATAGAAATTAGAACACTATTTTAAATTTCGTTTTATAAGTAGGTATTTCGTATTTAAATTATTATTATAATGTACAGGTTTTTAACTAATAGTTTTTAAGTACTTATTACTAGCTAAAAGCCGAGCTTTGTGAGGGCTCGCGTCGTCAGTCGTCACACCTTGACTAACTATTATAGCTTGACCGCTGTAAAGTCGACCCTCGTAGCAGTCGTAGCATACTAAATGTATGCTACGAGGGTCCACTTTACAGTGGTCAAGCTTTAGTGACTGATGATAACACATCTACATATAAATAAAAATTACTTAGGTGTTAAAGTTGTACTAATAATATTATGTATTCTGTGGTTAAAGCACAAATCAATTAGCGTGATAGTTTTCCGTAAAGTGTACACAAAATGTTCAGGTTGTGGGATATACTATGATACTTATGATTTTGATTTTATTTTAAGATTTTATTAATTATTTTAAGAACGAATAATAAAAGGTACTAATAAGTTAAACAGTAATAAAGTTTTAAGTGTTGTAAAAATAATAAAGGTGCTGTTTAAAGACTAAGGCAAAAAAAAAGATGAATAATTTTAGCACTTATCATAATATAATTAAGTACTTAATAATAAAGTAAACTTTATTATTATGCATGAATTGTATATGCGTATAATATGCTAATCAATATTTGCCGGATCTGTATCGTGCCATAGACTATAGCGGCTAGCCGATTCGACAAAAATCACGTCTATTCTATAGAGAGTTAAGGTGGCCATACACGGGACAATTATCGTAACGATTTATCTCCTCGATGTTAAAATCGAACGACAAATTGTACGTGTGTAGCAATATCGCAAACGATTTTACGTTCAAAAGATCGATTGGACGATTTTCTTGACGATCAACCGAAACGATAAATTGTCCCGGGCACCTTTAGAGACACAAATGTTTGCAGACTTAAAGGAAGTGGGTTACTAATTTTGTGAGACATAATATTTGTCAGGTTGTGGACTTTACCCGACTGTATCCGAAAAGGGAGGGTTATAAATGTGTAATGTTGTCCTCAGACAGCAACTTCGTGCTGGGCAACGCGCAGGTGCCCGCGTACCCGATCGTGTACTGCTCCGACGGCTTCTGTGAGCTGACAGGCTGGGCGCGCGCGCACATCATGCAGAAGGTTGGTTACTGAGGAAATAGAGTAGTATTATTTTGACGTGATAACGTCTAATAACTCGTTACTACGGGGTGCATGCACGAAAAATTTAACGTCATTGTCCCGTTCCACAAACGAGAGTGCGGCACGAACGAGAGAGAGGCATGATCGGCTCGAGCGATCGACTCAGTTCGTAGTTGTAACGTTAAAGGGCCCATTCACGGCAGTCCGCCGTGCAGTCCGCCGGCTTATGCAGGATAGTGAATGGTGTCGCATGCCTGCATGACGACCGGCCTGCGACACCATTCACAATCCTGCATAAGCCGGCAGACTGCAATGCAGGATAGTGAATGGGCTACTTTAAACTACCATCCATAAACCGACTTTACAGACAATCAATTTTTAAGAGGGTACTGGGTAGTGTTGTTAACGTTTATAGTTTTTAAACCCGCGGTATTGAGCCAGCGCATTGGGCCAATGTGTAGAGTACGGAATATCGCTCCCAACTTATGACCAAGTAGGCCTCTATTTGGACCACATTAGACCAACGCGTAGAGGCCCTCTACGCGTTGGTCCAATGTGTACAGCGGGCTTTACACGAGCGAATCAATCTATAGATTTTGACAGTGTATGTATGTTTGTATATTGTAACGTATTGGTTGACAAGTTATAACACAATATTAAACTATATGCATCACAACATCTTCAATCTTCAAACGTGCGCATACATTAGCGTGATTTAAGATAACTTGAAGTGACAAAATAGTACATCCCATCTAACTTATCTCTGCGTTGAACAAGTTTGAATCATAGACACCATTGTATTTTTAACCGACTTCCAAAAATAAGGAAGTTATATTTAGTTTTTGCTATGGTAATAATGGTTTAAAACGAATATTCAATTCTAGGGGTGTGCGTGCAAGTTCCTCCACGGTCCCGACACGCGGGACGACCACCGACACGAGATCGACGCAGCCCTAGACTCCAAACATGAGTTGAAGCTAGAACTCATATTCTACAAGAAAAATGGTGAGTTACTTAAAATGTCATAAGTAAAATAAACCAATATCACGTTTCCTGTTCGTCTTGAACTCAAACAACTCAGGCTGGATTTATATGCGGCGGCGCGAACGCGCGCTTCGGCCGCAACACCGCGAGGTGTCTCACACGGGAGGGTTACCCACTCCACACGGTGGGCCATCATGGACAATTACAGGCGATCACGATCGGGCATAATCGTTTGCGATTGGCCATGATGGCCGTCGACTGTGCGTAATCGCCGTTGTGTCGGTTTTTCGCACAATAATCAAGGAAGTTCGGCTATAATAATTATAAGCGTGTCCACACGATCGCCGATCACTCAGTTCGTATTTGTTTACGGTACGGTGCGGACGCGTGTGGTAATTGACATGCGAACAAATTATTTATATTATTACTAGCTGTCCCTGTGAACTTTGTTTCACTTTAAAGCCTTCCCTGGACTTGTTTTAAGACTAAAATCAGACAATCCGTTTAGCCGTTTTCGAGTTTTAGCGCGACTAACACATTTGAAAATCCATTTTTATATATAAGATTATTTATTATTTACAATTATTATATTTTTATTATTTAATTTAAATAATAAGTAAATTAAAAATTTATTATTAATAATAATTAAAAAAAAAATTATTCATTCGGTCATTATATTGAAACAAAAAATCATGAAAATTGACTTTTATTATTGGAGAGGCAATAGCGTGTAAATAGCTAAATTGCCTGCGGGATAATACAAAGTTCTCAAAAAAAAAAACACTCCGGAATCCGTATCATGCCCGACTAACCTGTTCCATAGTCAGCAGAATTGCAGTAGCAGCAAGCCCGTTGGATCTTGTAGGAGCAAGATGATTGTCTTCTGTAGCGCGTGGTCCGCTCCGGAGCGTAGCTGAAGTACTCTTGAATTTTGATGCACTTTGGTCGGCCGACCACACAAAAAGTTCACAGCGATTATATTGAAAAACCAAAAGAGAAAGAAACTTGAAATTCCAGCTGGATTAAGCCTTTTCAAGGAAAAATTATCAGAACAAAATTTTCTCGAATGCCATCAAGCCCGATCCGCAAAAAGCGGCCAGCAAACACTTGTCATCTGTCAAGTGTCAAAGATATGTATTCTTCTTCTTCTTCCGACAGTGGTAAATTGCCATATTATGTTAAAGGTTCATCCAACGGTTGATGAACAGAAACTCCCAAACTGAGCTACATCCCAACAGTGGAAATCAAACAACACAAATCCAGAGTGTAATTTGAGAACTTATTATTTAATTATTAAGGAAATTAAGGAAATATAATATTTTAAATTATAACAAAATTAAGTGCACAACCAATTATTCTGACTGAAAATATAATATTTTGTTTTCAACACTTCATTTTGCGCAGAGTAGGTAACACGTTTTTAATTCCCACTCGCCAGGAAAATTTGGGGGCCCGGGTGCCCCCCCCTGCCCCTACCTGGGTACGCCCATGGGTCTCTCTCTGTGATCTCTTCGCGCTAAACGGAGTTAGCATAAAATGACAAGAATGGGCACATAATATTTTATTCTACTTTAGTATGGAAATACTTTTAACAGTTGAAAAAGGATATAGGCTAGCGAATTCCAACGCGAACAACAAAGCTTCTATCTACTGTGGGATATAATGCGTGGCCACCACAAAAGAAGATCTTCCGACCGAGCGAGGTGTTGTGCTCGGTCAGGCCGGAGCCCACGAGATACATTTCACCTGTCGTATATATACCGACGCGCTCAGAAAACTTCGATAGCGCGATGCAGGAATGTTAGGCGAATTGTGGGTACCGCCACATCACTCCCCCCCCGAAGACCGGAGGTCGAATCTTGAAGTCTTGTCGCTTGAGTCACCAGTGCCAGTGACTAGTGAGTTCCAGTGAGTCGGAACTGTTGCAGTGAGTCCCAGTGAGTCGGAACTGTAAGCTGCTGCACGGGATCCAGTGAGTCGGATAGCTGCCGTGCGGGGCCGATGCTACGTGCTGACCAGGAGAGATGTGCTCTGCTTGCTGACCGGTCGTGTAGTGGGAAAGCCCGTTGATGGCGATGCGGAGTCGCCCAGGCCGCGGTACATTGCGGCTAGTGGACGAGGTACCCGATGAGGCGATACTGGCTGGCGCGGTGCGGAGGGGCGGGTAGTGATGATGATGAAGGAGGTGTGTTCTGTCGAGGGTTACCAGTGTGGGAATATTCCCAAGATCTTCCTTTGGCCTCCAAGCACATATGTGCGTGGAGGCCAAAGGAAGATCTTCCGACTGAGCGAGGTGTTGTGCTCGGTCAGGCCGGAGCCCACGTGATACATTTCAGCTGTCGTATATATACCGACACACTTAGAAAACTTCGATAGCGCGATGCAGGAATGTTAGGCGAATTGTGGGTACCGCCACACTACTATCATAATATGAGTTATCAATACAAAAAGTTAATTACTTTTAATTGAATTACTCCTGACTGCATGAACAAACAATTTATGCTAAACGCTCGTACACATTTAGCTCTATAAACTAATTTTCGCTATAATGAATTCGGTATAATAGTATTAAAAAATTACAAACAAGGTTAAAAATAATTAATTAATCATTAAATGTCTCAGCTGATTGCGGCCGATACATTTTAAAGTTTTAGGATGTAAATATAGTACTACCTGAAACATTATAAATAAAGAGTAGGTACTTATATTGAGATCTCCTAGGTTAGGTCACAGTATAGCCCCTACAGTAACGAAACGCCTTTGACGTCGCACGATGCTGCCACCGATGACAGGTACCGAGCAGATATGCCAGGGTTGCCACGAAACGGGAAATAAAATAAAAATAAAAAATTGTGCTTGTAATGCAAATGTTATCATTTAATCTGTTTAATCAGCGTGTTATATTTACATATTTATTTATTTTATTTATTTTAAAAACTTTATGCACATAATATAGGTACAAAGGTGGACTTAATGCCGTATGGCATTATCTACCAGTCAACCTTTGGGCGATACAAGGACAAAGTTGTATAGGTGCCAGTCGAGTTGAAAGAGGAAAAGACAGAAAAAAATAATAAATATATATTATACTTATAAAATATATATTGTATAATATTATACTATACTTATAATATACATATTATCACACATAAAATTATATATAAATAAAACCAATAACCATACGTAATATATTATTATATAATAACTAAATTATAATAATATATAGTTGATCAATGATGATGCTAAAAATATTATAAATATTAATTTATGCCATAAATTATGAAAACTAAGAGTCTGCCAACTGTTTCAAGTAAAAGTTAAAACTCACGTACCCTGCGCTTAAAAGTATCTCTGGTTTTTGACATCCTGATTTCCGGAGGAAGAGCGTTCCAGAGAAGAATAGCCTGGATATTAAAAGAAGAGTGGACGGAACTTGACTTGTAAGAAGGGCAACTTAAAAGCTGATTTGAAGTGGACCGGAGGTTTTTATCGTGCCTGCTGCAACGGTATTGAAAGTGAGGGGCGAGATATTCGGGAGTATGGGGATGATGCAGCAGTGAATATAGCACACACAGTGCTTGCACAGAGCGGCGCCGACGTACTGGTAACCAGTGTAGCTTGGAGCGATACGAAGAAACATGGTCGTATTTTCGAAGTTAAATATGAATCGGAGGCAATTATTAAACAATCGGTCGAGTTTATCGAGTTTGTCAGCATTAAGATCTAAACAGCACACGTCACCATAGTTAATTATAGGAAAGATAAGGGACTGGACCAGCAAGGTCTTGACCGGAGTGGAAAGGAAATTTTTGAGCCGGTAGATGAATCGTACATATCATAGTTGTACTGCCAGATATTTACGTGAAACTTTATTTTTAGATGATTTTAGTTCTCTATTTAAAAAATTAATTAACCCATCAAGCCCCATAAGCTCACCGGTGAGCGAGACACAATAGAATAACAATAGATTTCCAAGGATCCACGAATCACGATCGAAGGATTAAAATAATGAAGACGCATTCGAAATTTCGAATATATAAAATATCCAATAATTAATCACACGTCACGTGTAACAGAAGCACTTCAAAACTCTTATTACGTGCGCGGTAAGGGCGCGGTATGTTACACTTGATATGTGTACCTGGGTAGGTAGGTACTAATTAGTATGTAACAGGGTATTTGACAGATTTTTAATTTATTCTATATTGTTTCTCTTCTTGTTACACTTCTTACAACGTAAACAATAAAACAGAGATGCAAATACATGCCGTCAAGGCCAACACAATATTAGTGTAAACTGTGAGCCGATATTTAAGAAAATTTAAATCCTTTTTGTTTTTTGAATCAGATTTACATCCGTACACTGAACATTTATTATAATATCCCATTGTTTATAAGATAAGTTATCGTTTTACAACACAAAATTCGTAGACAACGCGCCAACGTCACCCCTGTGGGCGCAGGTACACAAACTCCGCGAGTTTGTGTACGCGGGCCCGCGCCGCCCGCTTCCCCGCGGGTACCCCTCCGTTGCTCTGCGCAAGTACATTCGTTTCACTACTGTAGGGATATGTCATATACTGTGGTTAGGTTATGTTATTATATTTATTTTTTGTAAGTAGATCAATTGGGTCAGAAACGTATTTTTTGGTTGTAAAAAAATATCTCTTCAATCCATTATTTAAAGTAAGTAATGAAGACTTTGAGGATCATAATTTTTTTTTGTGATATCGTAAAAGGACGTTTTATAAGGATGTTGAAATAATTTCATTTTAAAATTAAGTGCGTTCGTTAAAGCCGAAATCGTAAACAAACCCAATAGAGTTTTATGTGCCACTCTACTAAATTAAACTTTTAGGGCATGACTATCGCAATTCGCACGGTTGCCAAACTTTACAAAACTTGGTTAATAATAATAACTTCAAACAGAACATTTGGGCACAATAGACATAACTACCAGTAGTTCGACTGCAAAGAAACGGACAGGTTTCAATATCTGTCAAATTCGTCGGGTTTCACTAGGATTATGAACGGAATGTGCCTCGCGCTGGCTGATATAATTTATTTTTAAATATTTAAAATAAAGATTTCAAAATTGGATTCTGACAATTTTAATCGCATGTGCCTAGTGATGGGTAATTTTCCGAAAAATTTCAAAGCTCGGAAATTTTTCAATTTATTTTTCTGAAAAATTGAAAAATTTGAAAAATAATGGAAAAATATTTATTTACTGAAATTATTAGTTTAAATGAAATAGTAAATAGTAATAATCGACCAAGTGCGAGTTGGACTCGCGCACGAAGGGTTCCGTACCATTATAGAGCAAAAATAGTAAAAAATTGTGTTTTTTTGTATGGGAGCGCCTCTTAATTATTTATTTTATTAAAATTTTATTATTAATTATTAAAGTATAAATACAACTGAGTATTTTGTGCATATTTCACGTGCCTACCTGTTGTCATCATTGATACCGAGTAAAAAATGTTTGAAAAATCACGTTTGTTGTATGGGAGCCCTCCTTAAATATTTAATTTATTTTGTTTTTAGTATTTGTTATTATAGCGGCAACAGAAAAACATAATCTGTAAAAATTTCAACTCTCTAGCTATTACCGTTCTTGAGTTAGAGCCTGGAGGCAGACGGACAGACATCGAAGTCTCAGTAATAGGGTCCCGTTTTTACCCTTTGGGTAAGGAATTGTTGGATACATAAGCTTGGTTGACATTTCAATTTGGAAAAATATTTGAAAAATTGGAAAAATATATTGGAAATTTTTCTTTTTTCTTTTCTTTTCTTTCGGACATTTTTCCATTACCCATCTGTACATGTGCCAAAACACAAACAACAAAACGACCAAAGAGGAACACGTCCAGCGAATATGTCATAGTTTTAAATTCGTAGGTAACAAGTTAACAACCCTAGCGACGATTTTCGTCATAATACGTCAAATTTAAAAATTTCAACATCAATTCTAAGTCGGCATACTCTATAATTCTGTCTACTCTGATTTGGGGTTGTATTGTGTCTAGTACTTCTACTCTTCTCGATGCCTAGACTACTCTTAGACTTTTCGTTGTATTCCTCAATATATTCAATATTCATAATTCATAATAATAATATGAAGGCGATAAGCACAAAATGTATTTGATCTTATATTTTTCAAATTTGAGTTCATATAACAGAATGTCCTATTATTGGCATATTTATATTATTTTCTAACATTTATCTAAGGTGCCAACTGCCAATAATAAGATGAATGCAAACTATTATAGGGCACTTTCCCCTATGTCAAAATAATTCAATTCAGCTACTCGAAAATTATCGATACAAAATATACTCTTTAAAACATTGTGTAACTGAAGGTTAATAAATTAGAATTCCTATTTTGAATAAGCTCGATAATGAACCTTTCATTAAAATGATTTACAACAAGCCGCCAATTTGTGCCGTGGGCACTAAACTTGCTTTCTGTATTCAGAGTCTGTCACTCACATTATTCTGATAAGCAGGCAAAATTGGAAGCTTAGGGGTTGGACACATTCGCTATCACGAATTTAGGCAAAAGAGACATTGTTAGGGTTGTTTTCTTAAAGATTTTATTTTATATCTAGGTAATAGATGTCCCGGTAAACTTCATATAAACCTTCCCTGGGCTTTCACGAATATTTCAAGACTAAAATCAGCCGAATATGTTCAGCCGTGCAAGCAAAGCACAGCAAGTAAGCTAAAAAAATTGAAAAGTCGTTATAATTTTAAATATAATATATTTCACCACCTTATTAATAATATAGGTTATTTGCCTAACATAAGACTTTTCCAATATGCCAGACAAAGACAAGGAGGCTTTAATGTATAGTTAATCGATACGTTCAGTACGTTTCTAACTGAACATTTTTATTTTGCTCTACGTCACTATACAAAGCAGCATGGCGGCAACAGGCGCTAGCGGCTAGACAAATGTCGGCGGAAAACGAAACCTTAGCCTAGGCCCTAGGCCCTAGGGTCATAAAGGTCGCGGTTGCTTGCGGCAACGACCCGAAAGTCACCTTAACCACCCTTTACCCATCAATCCCCAAGCGGCACCCGGCTGCCGCATAACAATTGAGCATCTATTGTGTCTGCAATTCCCACGATCGAGGTACTAAATAGAAATTGTGATTATTTTTTCCTATAAAAGTTCTCTTTAATTAATGAAGAAGTTGACTTTAATGAAGAAAGAATTAATAAGAAATACTTAGGTATGTAAAGTTAAATATTTTGGGAGGGTTCCGTAATTGTATAAATTAATTAAACATTTATAAGCAAACAATACAAACATCACTACACAAAATAGAACATTCATAAAATGTGGCACCATTTCAGATCACTAATAAAAACTTCACACTTCGTTACTGAAACTAAATTTTACATGCATAGATTTGCATGTAAAATTCCTGAACTGAATTGCTGAGTTGAACAATGCGTGCTATTGTTTCAAATTTAACTTTCAAATGTTATAGTTTTTTGCCTTTTGGAACATATAATACAAAAAAGTTAAATTAGAAAGTCCAGGCCAGGCCACAACCACTGCGTTGCGGCGTCGTATCGCAAAAACAACATCGCACAGAAATGCGATGCGATGTCGCAACGTAAAAATTTCATATAGTAGCACTCTTTACATCGGACATTTCCACGATGCGTTCTGCGGCGTCGTAGATTTATACGATGCGACGCCGCAACGTACTTTACACTTTCTGTTGCAAAACGGTGAGTTTTACATAATGTCAGACAATACTGCTTTTCGGTAACATTGGTAATGTATAATACGACAAAATTATAAAGCATCCAAACCGACAAATTATTAAAGACATAATATATTCAATACTGACGGATTATACCAAACTCCAGACACCTGTAGCTTATCTTGAAAACTTTCGCCCCTTCAGGCTATGGGCTAATAACGTTATCGAGGCAACCCTAGGGGATCCCTAAACGACGTGTCAAGCTGTCCCACCGTGGACGATATGCAAATGGGGGACCAACAATGTTTTAATATTATTATACCGAATTCATTATAGCGAAAATTAGTTTATCGAGCTTCATTTATACGAGCGTTTAGCATAAATTGTTTGTTCATACAGTCAGGAGTAATTAACTTTTTGTATTGATAACCACAGAACATTGATAACTCATATTATGATAGTAGATAGAAGCTTTGTTCGCGTCGGAATTCGCTAGCCTATATCCTTTCCTAACTGTTAAAAGTATTTCCATACTAAAGTAGAATAAAATATGAGCCCATTCTTGTCATTTATGCTAACTCGGTTTAGCGCGAAGAGATCACAGACATAAAGACCCATTGCATATTCTGCAGGCATTACATTCTTTAAGAATTTAAATGCTTAAACATAACACATAAACGAAAGTGTTTAGCATAAGCCATAATCTTATATCTTTAAACGAGCAATTCTTGTATATATAATATATATGATTGGAATCTCGGAATCGGCTCCAACCATTTTCATGAAATTTAGTATATAATAGGGGGTTTCGGGGGCAATATATCGATCTAGTTAGGAATCATTTTTAGAAAATTTCATTATAATCGTGTTTTATCGAATACCGAGCAAAGCTCGGTCAAATAGCTAGTATTATATTATTTTACTGCTGTCCATACCATATTATAATATTGATAAACATCGTAACAGCTTCCTTCACAAATGCCTTACTTGTTATACTTGCATAGCCAGGAATTTCATAACTTCAATACGAATAGTGAATATAGTCCGACAGTAATGTATTTCGTAGTAATAAAGAGTGATTTATGTGTGTACCCAACCGTCAAAATGAGGAATAAAAGTAACAGCTCCGATTTATTCTCTTTTGATAACACTTAGTGCTATCGATGATAGCTTTGGTGAAATATATTGAAAATGTAGGTCTTGTACTGCTTCGAGTGCACGGTATTGTTTTATATTGCTTTATGAACATTCTTTTCTTATGTATTTTATATGATAAAAAATAATGCAGATCCACGGAGCTAATAGCTCCGTGGGCAGATCCACGCAGAGCACTCTTTGCCTTACGTATTATTTGTAATTTTTTAGTGTTTTGGGTTTATAAATAGGTTTATTAATAGATGGTATTTAACATCGAAACAATGTGTAAAGGTGCCCCTCACCGCGAGCATTCACTTGTAATATAACATTATAGATTCGTTTCTGAGTATTACATTACACGTGTAATGTAACACCAGCTGTTTGACCGAGCTTTGCTTGATATTCGATAACACACGAATAAAATGACATTTTCTAAAAATTATTCCTAGCTAGATCGATTTATCGCCCCCGAAACCCCCTATATACTCATGAAAATCGTTGGAGCCGATTCCGAGATTCCAATTATATATATACAAGAATAGCTCGTTTAAAGATATAAGATTAAAAATTCAACTTTGAGCCATTACAATTATATCTCCCTGAATGACAGCATTCACGTGTAATGTAACATTCGATTACACATGAGCATTCCATAGCTAGTTGATGTTACAAGTTGTATCAAGATAATATTACACACTGTATCATTACATTACAGGTGCGCATTGCAATGCTCGACTCTGTAACGTTACATTACAAGCGAATGCTCCCGGTGAGGGAGCACCTTGACGACATGCGACTCGATTATTATAAGAACGCAAGCGATGCGAATTTAAAATGTAAAGGAAGTTACACCAATTACCATATTATTATTTTGATGTAGGTACGATCGCAAAGTCGTGCCTCGTTTCTTTTTAGTGAGAACTAGCCCTTATTTAAAAACAAAGTAAACTTACCTGTGCTCATTTCATTTGACGTCACGGAAAGAAATCATACCGTACGTGAATTTTTCTCGTTATAATAATATATTAGTAAAGATTATACAATATAAACGAGATACGTCAATTAGGTTTGGGTTAGCAATTTATTAATTTTAAATCATTTTCACCGAGTTGTAAGAGGATTACCGCCGGGCACATCATATAATATTATCCTGCTATAAATTTTTACCGGCCCCTACCCTGCCCTTACATGAGTCCAACTTGAAGGTACAACTACCTCAACCGTATGTAGGTACCCTTAATTACAACCCTTACAATATTTATGCTAACAACTTTAACCATTATCTACATCAAAGATAGTTTGGTTTATTTTAGTGGTATATTTTTGGACTTATATTGGAGGACTGATGCATATTTTCACAATTCGAGTCACAAAAAAAGAGATAAATAACCCCAAAAAGACTGCTATGGGACTTATTTTAATAGAGCAGTCGGTGAAAACAATCATTAAATTCTACTTAGAGCATTTCAATGATTACCAATAAACGAAATCGTTTAGACTAAATACCTAAGGCTTCTTACAGACGAACGGCACGCATTGACGGCACGCCTCGACGGCAGTCGAGCCGTCGACACTTGTCCTGCCGTCAACTGCTATCGAATGCGTGGCGTCGACAAGTGCCGTTCGTCTGTAAGAGCGCTTAATCTTAAAATTATCGACAATCTCTATCAATCTCGATTATCTTCAGATTATGCTATAGTATTAATTAATCGTAAACATAATCTTATAAACAAATTGATCAATCTGCTTTATACAATTTAGTAGAACCTTTCTTAACCTTTGTGTACGATATTGGATGAAAAATTTGTACTGCACCTAGGGTTACCAACCATGCTGTTTTAAACAGTATTATACTGTTTTTCATGTTGAAGAAAAATAAAGTATACAAAATACTATTTTCAGAATCAAAATGTCAACATTTTATTATGGCGTATTAAACCTAGACGCTCAGACTTTTTTTAAATTTCAAGTTAGTTTTGCGAGATGCTCTAATTAATACCTGCATCGTACTGTCCATTTTACTAAAGTACTGTTGAAAATACTTCAGGGCCTGTAGACAAGTGGCAAATCGCTAACGCTAACGCAAGCGCTACAAAATGTATGCGATTTGACATAAGTCATCGCTTCGCTAGCGAATACTAATGTCAAATCCATACATTTTGTAGCGCTAGCGTTAGCGTTAGCTTAAGCGTTTTGCCACTTGTCTACGGGGGCTGAGATCTGAATACTTTATTTCTTGCCAAAAAAGTTGGCAACCCTGCACCAGCCAGTCGCTTTGAGCTAACCTATTCAGAATATGAAGCTAAAAGTGAAAATTCAAAATTGTTTTTTATTTTCAGGCTCCCCTTTCTGGTGTTTGCTCGACATTGTGCCAATTAAAAATGAGAAACGGGAGGTGGTGCTGTTCCTGGCCTCGTTCAAGGACATCACCAATACGAAAATGGCCGCCATGAACACTAACGAGGAGTTCGACAGCGGTAAGTGGAAATGAAATCACCTTTTTGTACGTACTGAGCGACTCCGCAAATAAAATTGGAATTCAGTATCAAGGAAATTAATTTATATGCTTGTGGATCTACGTTATTTTGTCAAGTTAGGACTAGCTATCTAATCACACATCACGATAGACACAGATCACGAAGTAATATTTACTTGACATAGACGCAAGAGATGACGTAGATCCGATATCTAGCTATGAATCAATTTCTTTGATGGTAAAATGCGGCCGACAAAAGAATGCGTTTAGGTGATCAATTTGTGATTATGCAATATTTCATTTTTAAATGAAAACTTCTTTAGCGGCGTTGAGCACTGTGGAATGGGTAAAAACTGTGAAACTCGCGTCAGATTCTCGTGCTGATCGCAAAACCGTAAGACGGTTGGAGAGTAGTGTTGTAACATCGAAATCGATTAATCGAACAATCGATTGCTTTTTTTCGATTATCGATATTTTTTAATCTCGATTTTTTTAAATAATCGAAACCTTTACAACTTTTTTAACCCATTTTTATGAAAATCGATTAATTTAAAAAATCGATTTTCATAAAAAATGGGTTAAAAAAATTGTAAGGGTTTCGATTAATTAAAAAAATCGATTTTTTAAAAAAACAATTTTCATAAAAAATGGGTTAAAAGTTTAATCGATTAATGGGTTTCGATTAATTAAAAAAATGGTTTTTTTTAATCGATTTTCATAAAAAATGGCTTAAAAAAATAATGCACAACGTTAATAATCAAGTTTTCACTTCTGCCGGCACTCCCGGAGTGCAACCCGTCTTTTTTTATTTTGGTGACTTATCTAAGTTGTATCTGTTCTGTATTTACCGTTGGAAACGATGAGAAAATTCCATTTGTGGGAGTTAGCAGATTTTTGACAGCTGCAGATAGTTATGGTATCATCAAATATTAACCCCGCGTTTCACCTAGCGTTAAAAACGATCAAAACGCCTCCTGTTTTGAGCGGTTTGATAGTTTTTAACGCTAAGTGGAACGCGGGGTGAGTGTACGGTAGCTGTAAAATGTATTTATTCAAATGACTTTAGATAAGTTACCATCACGCAGCTACTGAATATTCCTGCTTACCCCACTAAACCACAATTTCAGAACCGCATTCTTTCGTCCCAAAGTACAATCTCGTACAGTTTCATACAAAGAATAGTGCCGCTTAGTCTGTACAAGTTTTGCCATTTAAAATTCATAATCGTTGTAATAACGTCTACTTATCGGTTACCGATGTACAGTGTAGTACTGTATAGGTCTTATATTCCTAGTTTAGTTTCCCAGAGTCGCCACACCGCACGAGCACGGTAAAGTCCATATGAAATAATATTTCCTTTATACTTTTTCATTAGTTCTTTATAAAATGGAAGAACGTTGTTTCTATTAGCTACTTTCCTGTCCTGAGTAGGTTTTGCAACTAGAATGAAATTGAACAACTATTACTATATGTTCACTGAATAGATTCAAAGTATTTTTATTGTACACTAGTATTTAATGTTATATTTCTACCGTGTATTATATTAAGTAATTTCTGTTTTGTATATTATGTGACTATATCCCCATTGAGTATATAACCATAAAAGAGGTGTAATGTCGGTCATACTATTTGACAAATTCGATAAACAACATTTTTTTGCTAAAACGTGCAAAATTTTTCGGTGTTTTGATCCTAGTTTATCTACTTAAAAACTGGTTAATTTAATAACGTTAGCCAATCAAAAGCCTTAAAAACTGGACATCAGATCCCCAAAACGCAATAAGTGCTGCAGCGTTTTGACGAAATTTGTTTTCATACGTTTATCGCTCTAATGGGTACGTGCTCGATGGTATCGCCTGTATGTCAGCCTCTCTACGTGCAGTGTTCAATGATGTTTAAAAGTATCAATCGTATTGAGACGCTCTACGTGATTACCCCCGACGACGGCAATTTCAAACAAATTGACATTGCGAGATTGATACTTGATCGATTTTGATACTTTGATATGCAAAGTACTCACATGCAGTTTTGCTCGATAGTTTTATACCAAATCGAGTAATAATAACTGTGTGGACCGCAAAACTCACAGCTCGAAGGCTCGTATCGAGCCGGCTCGATGGAATTAAATATATCGATTTAGAATAAAACTATCGAGCAATGCTGAATGTGTGGACGAAATTACGAGCCGCGGGTTTTGCTCGACGTTATTGCTCGATCGAGCAAAACCGTATATGAGTACTTAGCAATACTCTATAATCAAGTCATCAATATGCAAATGTTCAATTAGACCGTCACTCTGCATTTGTAGAGAGAGTAACATACAGTATTTGTATATTGTGTAATTTATATTATGGTAAAACCACCCTGTATTATAATCCTTGAGTCAGTTGCTTGTTATTTTTGCAAGTCTTGGCCATATATATTTCATTTTTATGACACTTCAGTAACTTTCATACAACTTACATACATTATTCCATTGTCTGCATTTTATTAATATTTCATCACGGCATTTTGCGGTATAAGCTTCCTATTTTATTAGATACAAAGATTTTCTAATAATTTAATATTTAAATATATCACGTAGAGTCTTCCATCTAAATTCTTAGCAAAGAACATCTCTACTTTATGAACTGATTCATGCCATAGTTTTATTACTGCTTATTTTGTACTAAGCAACAAATACTCGACTTCCGGGTAAGCTATTACTTATGAGGCAAAAAAAAAATTAAGGTATTATAAGTTAGTAGCTCCAGCAAAGGGAATGCCAAAGTACCTATGTCCTACACTCCGAGCTAAAACTTATAACATAAAGTTACTCGCACTATTGCTCTAGAGAACTTCATATGCCCGTAATGTGCTCATCCTACCGATATTAAACTTTGTGGTGGCCTATTTTTAAAAAGTTATGAATAATATCAAAGCCGCCGACGCATAAAATATTATTCATAGTCGTTTATTCCTAACAAGTCGACGTGGCATATTATAATTTCTACCTTAGTATGTTGAGGCTAAAAATTGCCTGCGGCTCCCCCGCCTAAATAATGAGTTCCACAGAAAACTAATTTTTCCCGTGAAAAGCATACTTGTTTCCCCATGGTCTACTCTACATCTGTGCCAAATGACAAAAAATTCGAACCAGTAGTTCGTGATTTTAGCGCTTTTAAACAATCATCACTCATCAGCTTTAGTTTGCGCACCGCCTCCAATCTCCATCTGTCAGACTCATGGATACTACTAACACGGAATCATGGTACAAGTTAAAAATATTACGGTTTTACTACAAAAAATTTAAACACCTGTTGAACAGTTGATTAGAAAAAATTTAGTACAAAATGGTCTCAAAACAACTGTTCAATAGATGTTTAAATCTTTTGTGGTAGGTAAGACCGCTAATTTTAACTTGTACCAAGCATAATTGTGATAATATAATAGACAAGAATACATTTTAATCATTATATAAGTAGCGATTCCATGAGTATTAATATTATTATATTTAATCACTGCATATCTATTAAATTGAATTTATTAAATAACATTTTTAGCCTTGAGCATAGGATTTTTTGGTTTCAAATTATACATTTAAACAATACATTACTTATGCTTGCATTTACTTCAATCATGTAACCTACTGGCGAGAGTGCTGAAAAGTATACGTTATTTCAAACAACCAATCATCTTTCATAACAAATCATTTAAGATTTGTAATTAAACAGTACTTAAACACATGTCACATACCTTAATCTCAACCGACTTCAAAGAAAGGTTTTCGGTTTCCAAACCAATTGAAGTCCGTTACCACGTTTTCATTTAATTACATTGCATTTTTTATGATTTTAAAATGTTCGTGCTTTAATACAGGCGAAGGATTTTCCTTTTAATTCAAAAATCAAAGCTCGCTTTTGGGGTTCAAAATGAGCAACATGAAAAATTCCATCATTAATCATTGTCGAACGTCACCGTGTTTAATAAACGGTAAAGTAAATAAAAATAAAAAGAAACGAGACTTGGCTCTTGTGCGTTTTCGTGAATATTCATTACGGTAATCCTCACATAACACGAACGCGTTCGTCGAAATGATATTTGTCGCTTTCATCGCAAAGAAAATCCTTCGCCTTATCGTTTTATTATGAGTACCGGTCGCGAGAGGTATAATTTGGCGCTTTCATACGCTTAATGACTTAATTTGGCGGTCCGTATCATTTGAGCCGCTTACAGATCTTGCATGTGGAAATGTTTCGAGATTCAAATTTCGTTTATTTATCTTTAAGCGCTTTGCTCTCTTGGCTTTCCGCCCACGTCAGTCGTTATTACTAACTTTCGGAGCATACTTGCGTAAGGCCCACATAAACACAAGTATGCGCTACGACATGACGAAAAAATCGATTTTAATATTCATCCAAATCGATCGACGTGGTCGGGGAGCGTAGTGTATGAATGGGCCGTTGCGTCGGGCCGATTGTAACAGGGTGGTTTGTGATACAGGAGCCGCGGTGCGGCCGTCGGCTGGTGTGGTCACTCTAGCGTTATCCCCATTTGTACCCGCAGCGGCACTCTTGGGCGCCCGGTTTCGAGCTGAATCTAGTTGCCTACTTCCAGACCCCAATGGCAATCTTGACCCGGAAGCCCCCTCGCCCGCTAACATGGGCAGGCGGCGCTCCAGGGCAGTTCTTTACCAGCTTTCAGGACACTATAAACCGGACAAAATGAAGACCAAACTTAAACTCAACAATGTTAGTAAGGTATCTATGTCTACACTAACACTAATTAACTGCCAAGGTACTCGAAGTAGAGGCTTTATAGTTCGTAGATAGAGATCATAGTCACTATTTGAAATTGAATACGATTAACAAATACTAATCTAAGGGCCTGTTTAACCACTTTCTGATCAAAAGTGCTTAATAGGCTATTCACAACTTTTTTGACGAATTCGCCATACTTCATCTGTCAAGTTAATTGGTGGATAGCCTTATCAGGAAGTGGTGAAACAGGCCCTAAATGAAATTAACATAAACGTTGTCTTAGTATGATTTTACATAGAAACTATTATCATAGTGCTTAGTAAAATTCAAAGCGTCCCGTTTATGGACACTTCGCAGTTATTATAGTTTCAGCTGAGACCATCTCGTTCTAGATTCTAGTTTAAGTGTCTATAACTGGATAAACACCAGCTGGTGTCGTAAAATCAATTCATACTATAGTAGAGTTAAAGTGCAGTGAAGAGCAATTATGAAAATGTTTTAAGCGGGTTTACGCGTATTTTATTTCCAAACCACTTTTACTAATAAATAATACATAACGCACTTTTTAGCAATTTAGTCAAGTAGATTAATAAGTAATTTAGTCGAGCCAATTCATATTATTCCGTTTTTCGCGGGCGAGTAGCACCTCCCACCACGAAGTGCGAACGATTTTGGTGCAGAAGCGAGAATTTTAGCTACTAAAATATTCGCTACTTGCCCAAACTACTGGCGGCTGGCCTAATGCGAACTAGTCTTTGGGGCAGGAAAATAAAATATTTACATATAATATCTAAAGACAGCTCTGTTTTGACTGGCATATTGGTACAGTCATTACTGTCAAAGACAAACCTAGAATAGTTCTTAGGAACGTCATTACTACTTAGTTAGAAAGATCGAGTATGAGTATTATAATTTGCTATAATATTATGGTTGCTGTTAAGGGTTGGTGTTGTGTACTAACCCACATTCTAAATGATCTAAAGAACATAACCGCATTCATAACTCAATGCGTCCTTTATTTGTGGGCTGGTACACAAATGCTTAACAGCGTCCATAAAACGTTTTGAGTTTCCCATTTCTGCGTTTCGGCTTTCCTCTACTATGAACTGACCTTAATCAACCCGCGTCAAACAAACCGCGCTCCGAATTAACACCTAATGTGTTCTAAATTCGAATTCTCACGCAATTATTCATTGTAGAACCTTCTCCACTCGTCGGACCCGCCGCTCCCCGAGTACAAAACATCGGCCATCAAGAAGTCCCGCTTTATAATATCACATTACGGAGTGTTTAAGACGTTTTGGGACTGGTTGATACTGATCGCGACTTTTTACGTGGCCGTGGTTGTGCCGTACAACGCGAGCTTCGTGGACGAGGGTCATCCACGGATAAGCGTGACCAGTGATGTGGTTGTCGAAGCTTTGTTTATTATTGGTAAGTTTTCTTGGGTTAGCTGACTTAAGAAGGAATGATATACTTATTATATTTAAAGTGGAAATATTTTCTTTGTTGTAGTGAGGTAATGTATATTATTATATATTACTAGTTACTCGTTAAACTAAGTTACCTGTGTGTACTTTATGAAGTAGTTTAATTTTGATTAAAAGTTAAATTGACTGTAAAATTAATTTTTAAAATATGGAAAAAAATACTTGAATCTTGCCATTGTGCGCTTTTTTTAATTTCGGACGTGGTGGAAATATCGTGGACGTTCGCGGTAAAACGATAACATAGGGAAGTAAAATGTATGGAAATATATTATACTAGATGTCCCGCGCGGCTTCACCCGCGTAAATTAGGAATTTTACAGAAACCGTACATTTTCCCAAAAAAAAGATTTCCCCCGTTTCTTCCACATTTTACTGAGTTTCTTCGGTCGTATTAATCTTAGCGTGATAATATAATCATATCTAGCCTATAGACTTACTCGATAAATGATCTATCTAACACTGAGATAAGTTTTTAAATCGGACCTGTAGTTCCTGAGATTGACGCGTTCAAGCAAACATACTCTTCAGGTTTATAATATTAGGTAGGTATAGATTTTTTTTAATTATCGCTTGACAAACTCGAGTCTCGATCTAAAAGACTATGAAATGGTATAATATGGTAGTGATGATGATGATGATGAATGTAATTTGCATAGTATAGCATATGTTTCTGTTTTTAAAACAACGCCGAAACTCCCAGACTTGTATCTATAAAAAATCAGGAGTTCTCTCAGCACCTTCCGAACCACGGTATACCAGGTATATCTAGGTGCAAAATTTACTTGTTGGTAGCATATGCTTAGAATACTTCTCACGAAACCGAAGTCACCACATGTTTCACTATAAGTTTTGAGGAGTTCCCTCGATTACTTATGGATCCTTCATAAGATCACCACTTTTGTGAATATAATACCAAATTGGGATGATACCCTATATGCCAAAAGAAAAATTTTGAAAATCGGTTAACAAATGGCGGAGTAATCGTTGAATATAAGAAAACGAACATAACACCTCCCCCATTTTTAAAGTCGGTTAAAATTGTAGCCTGTGTGTTATTCTGATGTATAAGCTAATATAGCTTGTAAAGTTTCATTAAAATCCGTTCAGTAGTTTTTGCGTGAAAGAGTAACAACCATCCATACATCCACACATCCATACATCCAAACAAACTTTCGCCTTTATAATATTAGTAGAATGAAGATGTTTCTAAACCGTCGACAATAACTTTTTAACGTGCACGTTAGAGGACATCACGATGACTAGACTCTTCTGAACCGCGCAAAGCGTCCGCGGTGCGTAAAACCAAAAGGACATTTAACGTACCCAACGTTTTACTGTGGAAGTCGGCGTCCACGATAACGTGACGTCCGGAATTATAAAAGCGCACATTGCCTCTCGAAAGTAAAATTTTCACACGAAAAATTTTCTACACTCTTTGGCTGAATAGAAGTAAATGAAGTAAGAATATAAATTAAATTACATTGTTAGAGACAACTCTAGCGTTTAAGGAAATATTTAACTTTTAGAAATAAATTAAGTAAGAAAACTATTGACATTATATTATTAGGAGAGGTAGAATAATATTATAATATTATTATGAAAATTTCATATTTTCACTTACATTTGATGTAAAGCAGTAATCCTTAATTAAAGTAGTAATTATTATTTATTAAATCGGTGGAGCGTTGCGAACAGGTGGTTAATAAAGAAAACCTTCTTTTTAATGTGATTAAAAATATCTCCTATGCTGCCTGAAAACCCCGGTGTAATATTCAATCTTATAACTATCCAAAAAAAGGTTCTAAACACCTTCACCGTAACCTAAAGGAGCATGTACATTGCAGATATAGTTCTCAACTTCCGCACGACGTTCGTGAGCAAGAAGGGCGAGGTGGTGTCGGACTCTAAGGCAATCGCACTCAACTACATCCGCAGCTGGTTTGTCGTAGACCTGCTGGCGGCGCTGCCCTTCGACCTGCTGTATGCGTCGGACGTGTATAGTGGAGCGGTGAGTATATGAGTAGTATAGGTAGCGCAAGGTTATATAAGTAGTAGTATATAGTATTAAATATATATCTAAAGATCACCATCGTACACATAATGTCAGACCGCAGCGTCGGCGTGTGCCGCATTCTCCATAGATTTTTACAGGTTAAAGTTACGATCTAGTGTCGTCATAAAATGTATGAAAACCTGCCTAGCTACCGGTCCACATAGTGCACCAGTTATTTGAGTACCTATCCTACCTATCGTATTACAACAATTAAATAATAATGTTTAACAATAATTATAATCTTTTAATTCAATGGGATTACATTATTTTATGAAACGATGCAAAATATTTTTCAAAACATCCAATGTATACACCCCTTTCTTCTCCCTAATTACGTGCCTGCGTTTTATGGCTGTGCAATTGAATAGTTTATGCAGATTTATTTGCAAATACTTTTCCAACCGAATATTTAGATTTGAATTCATTTTTCCATTCTCATATTGTAAACGAGAAAGTTTGTGTTTTACGTTTTAATCGCTAAACCAATTTTGCTGTAAACTAACTTTAGTAGTTATGGAAATACCTTTAGTCCTAAAAAATGACATAGGATACTTTTTATCCCTCAAAAATATACGGTTCCGACACGATAAACTTCTGTGCATTTCTTATTTTCTCTACATTATCGGAATGTATGACATTGTCCCCAGGAATCAACCCACGGCAACGTCCACCTGGTGAAGCTAACCCGTCTGCTCCGGCTGGCACGACTGCTGCAGAAGATGGACCGGTACTCGCAGTACTCGGCGCTGATCCTGACGCTGCTCATGCTGTCCTTCACGCTGGTCGCCCACTGGCTCGCCTGCATATGGTTCATCATAGCAGAGAAGGAGATAGAACATCATAAGAACGATAACTGGGATTTGGGTAAGTAAAGAGGTAAAGCGTCAAAAAAAATTTTAAGTAAGACCAACCTGGATTTTAAAGTATGTTAGCAAAATGTATAACGAAGCATTTTTCATATTTATGAAAGAGAAGGTACCTATAATATTTTTAATGTCGATTTTATAATTCCGGACGTCACGTTATCGTGGACGCCGACTTCCATAGTAGAGTGTAGACGTCGTGATGTCCTCTAACGTGCACATTAAATAGTTATTGTCGACGGAAATTTAAAAGCGTCTTCATAATATAATATTTCCATACATTTTATGATTTCACCTCCCTATGTTATAGTTTTACCACCGACGTGCACGATTTTACCGCCACGTCCAAAATTATAAAAGCGCACAATTATAGGTCTGAAATAATCATTTTAGGTGTGTGATTTCTTATAGTTTTTTACGACATCAATTTAATCTCCAAAATGCTACTTTAGGTTCAAAGTTAGCTTAGGTTAGCCTTGCTTTTTAGGGTTCCGTAGCCAAATGGCAAAAAACGGAACCCTTATAGATTCGTCATGTCTGTCTGTCTTTCTGTCTGTCTGTCTGTCCATCCGTATGTCACAGCCACTTTCCTCCGAAACTATAAGAGTTATACTATTGAAAATTGGTAAGTAGATGTAGTCTGTAAACCGCATTAAGATTTTGATACAAAAATGGAAAAATTATTAAAAATTTTAGGGGTCCTCATAGGTACAACTGAAACAAAAAAAAAATTCAACTAACCTATACGTGTGGGTATCTATGGATAGGTCTTTAAAAATCATATTGAAGTTTCTTCTATAATGTTTTTGTGACCTGAATAGTTTGCGAGAGAGACTCTTCCAAAGTGGAAAAATTTGTGTCGCCCCCCCTCTAACTTCTAAAGTAGGGGCATGATAAGTCTAAAAATAATATATGATGTACATTATTATAAAAACTACCAACTAAAATTGGTTTGAACGAGATCTAGCAAGTAGTTTTTTTTTATACGTCATAAATGGTAAACCTTAAATTAATTTTCATTAAATCAACTGAAATATCAAAAACCTTTTAATTTCATTAAAATGAACCTTATTACTGCTGCGGAACCCTTCATGGGCGAGTCCAACTCGCACTTGGCTGCTTTTTTTATATGTAATTGATTGTACCGTTGGTTCTTGGTGGAAATTCATGTTGAACACTAATAAAACAAAATATTGCTTGCTTTTTCTGTTAGAAGTTAGATCCGATTGAAACGTTATTCTTTATCAATACAAAATTTATACAAGTCATTTTTTCATCAAGATACCACACCATTACAAGTTAAAATTCAACTGAATCCTCCCAAAATCATCAATAACCTTTGATTTGGTAGTGAAATGATTGAGCGCTCGACTTGATGCGATTCCCGTGTTCGGTGGGAGCTCGAATTATTATTAATCAGTTCTCTTATCAGTTTGACGTTAATTGAGGAGGGTCTTACTACAGTATTACGTGCAGTAGAGTAACTTAAACGCCTTGAAATCAAATTTTCACACACTTACAGACTGCCGCACAGCGCACTTAGAGTCGAAAATTAATTTATACTTAACTGTAATTAATTCAAAATTTTGACATAAGCCCCATATATTATCTGTCAAACTCTTCATTAAATTGAAGGTTAATCATAAATTTTATATGTCTCTGAGTACGGCGGTTAGACTTGGACTTATTGACTTGATACTTTCTTTGCTACTTCACGATATTATCTAAAATCACGATTGTGCGTGCTATCGTTTCAGGTACTTAAATTGCAAAAGGTTTACTGCATAATATAATTTTAAATATTATTTCTTCATATGGAGACAAGCTTAGTTTTAGTATATTATGGGCAAACGACGTGATACAAATTTGTTCTGCTACTTTAAATTACCCGAAATCACGCTTATCGCCTCTACCCGAATCAAGTTAAATTAAAGAAGGTCTACTGTTTATTATATATATTGTGTTCTTAGTTTATTGACAAGCGATGGGCCGATGGTAATGCTGATAAGCAAAACCGTTAAAAGCCTCCCTTCTGTTTATTGAATACAAGATTTAGGTAATTGTTAAGGATCGAAGATTGTCTATAGTCCTAAGTGTTTCTACTTAATTTAATATTGTAGAACAGTGAAGATGTTATTAACTATTTAATCTGATGATCGCTTTATTAGTTTAATACCAATTTAAGCTGTTGTGGAATTTTATGACATAGGTTTTTCTTTACTTAAGTTTTTAATTTAAGTAAAGAAATAAAATTTGGCGGAGTATTTTGTTAGGAATTATAGCTTTATTTCGATGTGCTGTATGTAGCATAATATATCTTCAAAAGCATTAGGTTAGATGGGGAAAAACTTGTATTCTCTAGAGTCACATACATAATAAACTCCCATCCACTCCCATCTAGCAATAATGCTGCGTTGTCTATCAGTTCAATAATGAGGGTTTTGAAGCTCGTGGCATCTGACAGCTGTTTGATATGACAAGGATCCAACAGGATCTGCGTTTCCTGATGTCAGAAAGCGTTTCTTATATATTCTAATATCAGTTTTAATACATTTTTTCGTTTCTACCCCTTAGCTACACAAAAATTATCGAAACCCTCCATCAAGCCGGTAATTTTACAGTGTGTTAACTGGATACTTGGACAACTTGCATTCGATAACTTCGACAGTGAAGTTAAAAATAAAAACTATATATAATTTAATTTTTCGACGCGTTCTGCCGAATATTGTATCGGGGATACATTTTTAATTCCTTACTTTACTGCAATTTTTTTTAGTGCAAGTGATGTAAACTTTTCCAAGTTTTAATCACCGATCATGATCGTAACAAACTGGATGCCAAACAGATGAAACCCTTCAAATTTAAACGCTTTGATCTTCCCGTTTGATCAAAATTATTTAAGAAGGAAAAATAATGCATTTCATTAGATACAGTCCAGAGAAAATTAAGGCCAAAAACAACTTTTTATTAGCCATTAAGGTGAAATTAAATACTTTTTAAGACTTTAATAATCTATTAGCTTATTTTTGATACCAAATTAAATTTTCCCGTTTAGTTAGGTACTTTAATACTGTAAAGTGCAGTGCTCCCAAAATGCGTATAGAAGTTTTCGATTTTTTTCGGCAACGGTCGTATTTCCAGAGCGATGGTAGACGATATTGCATTTTCTAATTGCATTGCGTTTAAGATACGTATAGGTATGAGTCAAAGCTCGTCGTCATATTCTTGTAGCTTTTGTAACACGGACATTATTTAAGGTCATTCTTGCGCATTATTAATTTTGGAGTGCTGTGATTTAAACATTCTTAAAAATGCTCCGTATGCGCAGTTTTGAATCATTATACAACAAAAAATATTTAAAATCATAATTACTATTAGATACAATCAAATAAAACATAACCTAAACATCAAACCCACATAAAATTATCTCATTAATTTAAAGTTTTTACTATCATCAAACAACCGTAGCTAAGATCCGCTAGCGCGAAGGTTTTTCTGCAAAAACAGAGTTTTATATCAAAGTGAAATACGACGCAAGTTTTCGCACGTTAATTTTGAAAGGTTTATTTTACAGAACATTATCTTTATAACGTGTACATTGCTTTTATAGTGCCAATAAAACGTCGTGTTATAATTTTATTTTTTATGCTATCGCTCGCGGGACGCTTCACTGAGTGTTAATAACTTGACAGCAATAAAGTTAACGATAAAAACGTTCATTTGATTAACAAGTTTTAATGGGAAATTATATTTTAATAAAATTAAAAATATCGGTATGCTATTGTAATCATCCGCATAAAAAGGATATTTGATAACCCTCAGGAATTGCGAAAATTGGGGGGATAAAAGTTTTATATTTCCTTTTTTCATCGTCAAATCTATTATATTTTTATCGTCAAATTTATTATATAAAATACATGTTTAAAAAAAAATAACACCATTTACATTGTTGGTGATTTATACAGTGTTTTCAGAGCGAAGTAACCATTTTTCAAATACTGTAGACACTGCCTGGGACAAGATTTAAAATGTCCGAATGGGTGTCCACTGTCCAAGCACGTACGGCATTCTCGCAACATAGTCGGCCTAGTCCAGAGGAATGAGCAGGTCAATACGTCTGGGGTAAAGCATATGCGGGTTTCCTCACGATGTTTTCATTCATCAAGCGTCCATATTAAATACTTGAGCTGAAAATGTCTTGTTACACGCCTCCACCCAGGATAGAACCTGCACCATCTCGAATGCGAAGCAACGATCTTCCAACTAGGCCACGGAAGCTCTTAATTTTGTTAAATTTCATTAAAATTAGTAAATTAATTTCGGAGTCTCGTATACGACGTAGGCAAATACATAATATTATACTCTTTATAGACTCGTAATATAAATAATAAAAGTAAGCCAAAATTCACAAAATGCTAAAAGTTTCATCTCCGCTTATTGTAAACTACGTTAAAAACTTTACTATCGTTGAGAAAAACCAAAGAGCCAAAGGCTTTGTTGTCCCACACGTCGTAGAGCGTGCTACGACAGCGCTACGAGCTACGTGTACCGCTACGAGGCTACGACGTAGAGCTACGGCTCGCTGTATAACTTGTATGCTACGAATCTACGAATAATAAAAACTATTTATTATTCGTAGCTACGAATAATAAAAATTAAAAACTGGAAGAGTACCACGACGCGGCGTCGTTTTACGATGCGACGTCGTGACGTGTTTTTGTGTCCCGGCCCTAACTGTGTCAAAAAATGTGACCCGAATACATGCAAACTTTATGCATGTATTCGGTACACAATTTTGTGTAAATATAGAAGTGACAATGTCAACGGCTTTATTTCGTAAATTTGAGTGTTAGTGTTTCGTTGCTATTGCCATATTGTAGTGTGCAAAAAGGAACCAAATTCAAAACGTTTGAAGTATGGGAGTTACGTTTCCTTAGTTTTTATTATTCGTAGCTTGTATGATATTGTTGTATCATGTATGTTGTATAAGCGGTGATGCTTATTTATATTATAACAAAGATGTGCATAGTATTTTATATGTAATTTTATTAAAATTTATTGTGTTAATTTATCATACTTACTTCTTTAGAAACATCGTGAAACCTGAACGAATATTTTTGTATTTTACGTCGTACGCGTTGAACGCGGTGCGGGTGAATGTGCGAGGTTTCACATTATTTCATACAATGAATTCTAAAATACGGCGCGTTCGGCCCGTGCGTGCTGATAAATGTGCGATCACCTTTAAATCTTATCTTTAAACGAGCAATTCTTGTATATATATATATAT
This sequence comes from Aricia agestis, assembly GCF_905147365.1. Classification (NCBI taxonomy): domain Eukaryota; kingdom Metazoa; phylum Arthropoda; class Insecta; order Lepidoptera; family Lycaenidae; genus Aricia; species Aricia agestis. The sequence continues at coordinate 10,633,030 of NC_056416.1, read as the reverse complement.
TAGGGTGGAGGGATAATGTATGAAGAAACTTTTTTTAATTTTTTTTAATGACATAGCAATAGAAAGTTGCTCTTTGATGAGTAAATTCTGCATACAAAATATAGTTTACTTGTCTTGATGTTATGAGGTGCCCTAACCCAATTGAAAATTCGAAAAATACGATTTTTTTTAAAACATTGGTTTAGTTTTGACAAATAGTATTTTTCTATATTTGCTGTTACTTGTAAAAAAAACTACATTGTAATACGTTAAATAAAAGCCTGATGCCTTAGCCAAGACCTTTTCTTTATCGCTTTTCTATAGAATCACCGATCAAAATGTATGGAATTGACTTAAAAATTCGCGAATATGACGTTGACGTTCGACTCGTCTAATGTCAATTCTATACATTTTGATCGACGATTCTATAAAGAATCGATTAAGAAAAGGTCTTGACTACAGGCTGTGGTTAGTGGTATCAATGTTTTTATCGAAGAAATTTAAATATTTATGATATATTGTTACGGTACATGGTATACGGACACGTAGTGCCATCTAGCGACAAACCAGCAAAACATACCGAGGGAACACAGGCAACATAAAACCCCGTACTCAATACTAGATGGCGTTAGGTGCGCTAGTACATACTCGAATAGACTGTGCTCGAACTTTCTAGAAGTGTCTTGTTTACGTGTTTACCGGTTTATTTTGTTTACGTGTTTAGTTGTTTATGTTTATTGTGGTACATGCCCTAGCCTCCTAGAAAGTTCCGACACTTGTTTACTTGTTTACGTGTATCGGAAACTTTCTGGAATTCGTCTCGCCATATAAAAAGCCGCAGGTAGACGGCGCGGCAGTTCAGTTCGTTTCGAGCTATCATCAAGGCGATTTCGGAGTGACAACAAGTGATCAATAGTGAGTGAACCAGTGAAACCTGCGACTTGGCTACGACCTAGGACAGTGATAGTGCTTAGTGATTGGACCTAGTGATTAGTGTTGGGACTTGGTGCTAAGTGTTGTGACCTAGTGTGTGCTTGTGTGACCTAGACTTAGTGAATAAAGTCTTCAAGAGAGTCACCAGGATTTTCTCTCCAAATCCTCGAACCCTAGCACGTAACAATATTATCAAGGAATAATCATCAGAAAAAAGGGGATTGTTTTGTATTAAATTGTTTTTTTATTTCACAATTAGGCATTTCAAACAAAAAACTACTATAATAGTTTGTTAATTACTTCTTCCATACAACGAATAACATCTCCTTTGAAAACTATATTCACAACTGTACCATCACAGCCACCTTTTCTGCCATCAAAATAAATTCTGCGTATACTTTTATATTTGCGATCTGCACCGTGTGTGCTGATCTGTTTTTCATTATTTCTCATCGCATTTTTAACGATCAATGACAGCACTAGAATCCTTTGATATAATAATACCAACAATTAACATCTTTTAACACAGTAGAAGCAGATAAAGCTATAATAGCAGCTGCTCTGTCAGAGATTCAGGTACAATCGCATACGAGAGCTAATAATAGAAAATTGAATCTCTTTTTCTTGGGTGGCTGAGCAGCTACTTAATTTGGCGATTGTTTAGCTTGTAGAAGCTACAAGAAGAAGCTACAATCGCTGGAACTCGTTCTTTCGGTTGTTAAGTCATCATGCAAAGAACGAGAACAAGACGTCTGGTTAGGATCCATTATCTCTTTGTTACGAAGTCATTCTATGTCTTGTATTTTTATTTTCTTCATATTTTTTAGTCGCATTTATATCTACACGGCCTATCATCATTTTTCTTGTAGTTCTTTAATCAAGTAAATACCTAATATACTTCTTTTTTGGGAAGTGACGCTTTTCGCCAGATATGTAAAATTTCCGTAGCCAGTCTTTGGGATACATCATGAACTGTCGGCTCTTTTGTAGTTTTGTCCAGCATTGATTCATTTTAATTTTCATATTAATTAATAATTATGTAATTTTTATAACAGAAATATGAGTTGGTGTTGAGAAACTGGTAACTTCTCCGATAAACCAAAAACGGGATAACATGTCTCTTTTCGTATTTTGACGACATATTATGACTGTAATAAAGAGAAATACTAGCCTGTATAAATTATATCGAAAATAGTATTTTATCAACAATAAGTGAACAGGAATTTAAAAATATTACTTACAGCAGTTTATTTTCTTGTGGGTAGTGCTTAAAATCACTGTTTCTCACAAGCAGAATTACAATACTAGCGCGCACGGCGTTCAGACAACGATTGAAAAGTGCAATAAAATCACCTCTCCTGCCTAAATTTCCCCGTCTATCTGAGCAATATTCAAGCTTAAACAGTTACGAACGTAACGGAATACATATAATATAATTCAGCGTTAATTTGGCAATATTAGAAGTTGGTGGTTTTTGACAAGTTTTTCGAATTTCTCTAAAGTTCATGACGTTGACCTCTAAATTTATTATGATCTAAATAAAATTTTGTACGTATATTTGTGAACAGTAACAGCAACTTTTTATAGGTATGCCGAAACGAATATAAAAAAAAAACATTATTCGCTCCACCCTAATATATATAATTGGAATCTTGGAATCGGCTCCAACGATTTTCATTAAATTTAGTATATAGGGGGTTTCGGGGGCGATAAATCGATCTAGCTAGGAATCATTTTTAGAAAATGTCATTTTATTCGCGTTTTATCGAATACCGAGCAAAGCTCGGTCAAATAGCTAGTAGTAACTAAATTACAAGCTAGTACTAAAAATACAAGTAGTATTTTAGTGTGTACAAAATTTTTGCTAAAAAGTTTGTGAATAGCAATCAGATCAATCATATTCCTTTCAAAATATGATATGGAATAGAATGCAGCTTTTCACTTTACGAAGCAACCCCAAACACACAAAAGCTTTCACACCTCAGTCCGCCCTAAAATAATGGATCTTGTGTTTTATCTCCAACAATGGTATTGCAGTTCCGTCGTCGTGCTTTCGCATTGTTTTCCACTTCTTTGTGCTTTTAAACACTGCAGGTATATAAAGAATCTGGTCGTTTAATAAATTAGCTGCTACAGAGTACAATAACACAACGAAAATGACGTTTTTAGTTTAAAAACCATTTTCACAAGTTTTTCAAAGCAATTTAATAAATAATTTACTATAGCAAATTCACATTTTTTCGCAGGAAAAAGTTTATTTCCTATTGCTTATTTAATATACTCCTATGTGCACAATTTCATAATAATCAGTCCATTTTTTAGTACCTGTTTCGTAGTTTCGGAACCTGTTTGATGCAAATTAGCAAATGAAAATTCAGTACTTTTTTAATGGTATTTAATGCCAAAAAGACTAATTTCTACATAATGTTACGTGCTAGGGTTCGAGGATTTGGAGAGAAAGACCTGGTGACTCTCTTGAAGACTTTATTAACACTGCACTAAACACTAGGTCACAACACTTAGCACTAAATCCAAACACTAATCACTAGGTCCAATCACTAAGCACTATCACTGTCCTAGGTCGTAGCCAAGTCGCAAGTTTCACTGGTTCACTCACTATTGATCACTCCGAAATCGCCTTGATGAAAGCTCGAAACGAACTAACTTGCCGGACCTGCCTGCGGCTCTTTTTATATGGCGAGACGAATTCCAGAAATTTCCCGATTCACGTAAACAAGTAAACAACCGTGGGAAATTTCTCGGCGGCTCGGGCATGTACCACAATAAAACTGCCGTCCTTGCGATAAGTGCAGTAAGTTGAATTTAATTTAGACCTTATGGACTCAGTCATAAGGTCTAAATTCAAACACGCTAACCAATAAAGGGTAAACACGTAAACAAACAATGGACCTTTTTAGAAGGTTCGAGTATGTACTTGCGCACCACGTGTCCGTATACCATGTACCGTAACACTACTCCCCTCTTAGAGATGCTCGTCCCGAGCATCATTGTTACTGCCATGGTAACGCGCCAGACGGTCTATGTGTACCACTTTGAATGTCCCTCTTGGTTGCTTTTGAATCCTGTAAGTCACATCATTCAATCGGGTAACCACTTTGTATGGGCCGTCCCACTTGGTCTGCAACTTTGGAGATTTGCCTTTTCGGCGAGTTGGGTTATGCAGCCACACCAGTGACCCTTCTTCGAAGCCGCTTGTATTCGATTTCCGGTCGTATCTGGTCTTCATGTTCTCACTTGACTGTAACCCATTTTCCCGAACCATGGCGTGTATATAGCGCATCTTTTCCCTTAAATCGCAGACATAATCTGGTACGGTCTTCGGTTCCTCCGGTGACCCTCCTGTCAAGAGGTCTACTGGTACTCGCAGTTCTCTACCGTAATTGACATACGCCGGGGTAGCTTTTACGCTCTCATGCTCGGCGGTACGGTACGACAGAAGGAAGAGCGGTATATACTTGTCCCAGTCCTTTTGTTTGTCATCTACCAATTTCGCCAAATGCCTCTCAAGGGTCTGGTTAAATCTCTCAACCATTCCATCAGACTGTGGATGGTACGCGGTGGTCCTCGTTTTATGCATTCCCAAAATTCTGCACACTTCCTGGAAGACCTGCGATTCGAAATTCCTGCCCTGATCAGAATGGATTTCCAGAGGCACACCAAACCGAGATATCACTTCTTCGACTAATTTAGAAGCGACTGTTGTAGCTTCTTGGTTTGGTATGGCGAACACTTCGGGCCATTTGGTGAAGTAATCCATGACGACCATAAAATACTTGTTTCCCGATTCCGTCACGGGAAATGGCCCAGCTACGTCAACTGCGATTCGTTCCCACGGTGCGCCAACGTTATACAAGCGCAGGCTCCCACGGCTCCTTGTCTGTGGTCCCTTCACTGCAGCGCAAGTAGTGCATTTGCGGCACCAATCCTGTACATCGTCTCGACAATGTAACCAGTAGAATCGTTCTCGCACTTTTGTTAACGTCCTCTTTACTCCTAGATGACCTCCTGATACGCCATCATGCATTTCTCGGAGAACATCCGGTACTCTCGTTCTTGGGACAACTATCTGAAGATGGAACTCTCTGCCGTTGGTCTTCTCCCATTTCCGGTAGAGTATTCCGTTTTGAAGTATCAGGCTGTCCCATTGCGCCCAGTACGCCTTAGTGACAGCGCCAGTGGGTGCAACCTCACTCCAGATTGGTTTTTCATCACCCCGTTTCTTCCATGTGATGATGTGCCGAAGTTCGTCATCTGTTTCTTGAGCCTCCCTCATAGCATCATTCTCCCATGGGCCCAAAGGACTTGTTTTCGTTAACTTTAATGTTACTTCATTAGATTCCTGCTTAACACAATGTTTGCAGTCTTCTGAACACGGCCTTCGTGAGAGTGCGTCGGCATTCCCATGCGACTTTCCGCTGCGGTGTTCGGTCTTGAAGTCATACTCCTGGAGCTGTTCAATCCATCGAGCTACTTGACCTTCTGGGTTCTTGAATTGTAGTAGCCACTTCAAGGCTGCGTGATCAGTTCGCAGTAAAAACTGTCTGCCGATGAGATACTTGCTGAAATGTTGTAGCGTCTTTACGACAGCCAAGAGTTCTCTTCTTGTCACACAGTAGTTTCTCTCTGGCTTAGATAAAGATTTGCTGAAATATGCAATTGCAACTTCTCTTTCACCCTGTTTTTGAGATAACACCCCTCCAATGGCCGTGTTGCTTGCGTCCGTATCGACTATAAACTGACCTTCAGGTTGTGGATACCCCAGGATTGGTGTTTCACAGAGATGTTTCTTCAGTTTCTGAAAAGAATCTTCAGAAGTCTCGTCCCAAATAAACTGTCGTTTATCTTCTGTCAGCCGATGTAATGGCTTGGCTATCTCTGAGAATCCCTTAACAAAACGCCTGTAGTAGGAGCATAGGCCAAGAAATGCCCGCACTTCGGTTTTGTTCTTAGGGGTTGGCCAATTTTGGACTGCTTCTAGTTTCTCCGGGTCCGTCTGAATTCCATCACTGGAGATAACATGGCCGAGATAGTTCACCTTACTCCTGAATAAACGACACTTTTTCGGATTCAACTTTAACTTGGCCCCCTCTATTTTGGCGAAAACTCGTTCTAAGTTTCGCAAATGGTCCTCGAAGTCGCGGCCAACAATGATGACGTCATCCAAGTAGACTAAGCAAGCCTCTCCAACTAAGCCTGCCAGTACACACTCCATGAGTCGCTCAAATGTGGCAGGTGCGTTGCACAATCCAAAGGGCATGACGTTAAACTGCCATAGACCTTTACCGGTGGAGAACGCTGTCTTCTCCTTGTCTTTTGGATGAATTTCCACCTGCCAGTATCCAGATTTCAGGTCCAGGGTCGAGAACCATTTCATGCCACTCAAGGTATCCAGAGTGTCGTCGATTCGAGGTAATGGATAGCTGTCCTTCTTAGTGACATCATTGAGACGTCTGTAGTCCACACAAAATCTTGTGCTGCCATCTTTCTTCTTCACTAATACAACTGGTGAGCACCACGGACTTGCAGACGGTTCAATTATCTTATTCCTTCTCATGTCCTCCAAAAGGCCTTCAACTTCTTTTTCCTTTGCAATGGGTATCCGTCTTGCTCGTTGACGAATTGGGTTCTCGCTTCCGGTATCTATCCTGTGCTGAACCATCGACGTTCTTCCAAGGTCGCCTTCCTGACTGGAGAAGATATTCGCGTGGCGTTGTAAAAACTTCTTAGCTTTCATGCTCTGCGAATAAGTCAGATTACTCTTGCAGTCATCGAGTAGCTCAGTCACTATTCCATAGTTGCTGGTGTTTGCTGAGTCTGAGCCTGTGATCGAATTACACTTTCTCATCCAGACAACTTCCTCGCACTTTCCAATGACATCACCTTTGTTCAAGCAGAACTCGCGATCACCAAGATTCAAAACTCTGACCACAGCGTTACTGCTTCCACTAACAAGGGTTCTTGCCGTCATCAATTTATGCGCTGATGTCTTGGTAGGTGTGTCTTCGATTAACACGCATCTGTTTGACTTCTTCTTTCCAGCTGGCGGTAGTTTCACCAGCACCCGAGCTTCCGCACGTCCAGGTATTATGACTTTCTTTACACATTCAACTTTCCCGCAGGCGCCTCCAAGGATGAAAATTTCTTCTTCGCCACACTTGAACACTCCGTCGGCGACATTAATTCTGCAGTTGTGCTTCTTCATGAAATCCAAACCCAAGATGCAATCATCCATAATCTCAGCCACGATAACGTCATGAGGGTATGAGGATCCCCCTACATTAATCGTAACTGACATTTCTCCCAGGACGGGTATTGGCTGACCGGAGGCAGTCAGGAGCCGACAGTTAATTCTCCTCTTGTGTCTTCTTGCGGCTTTTATCAGATTTGGGTTCACTATCGTTCTAGAGGCTCCTGTATCTAGAGTCATTTTGCAATCCGTCCTGTTAATAGTCCCCTGAATCACAAGACTGTTCCCGCTGCATGCTTGGGAGATAACAGTTATCGGGGCTTCCTCCGTGTCAGCCAGCACTCGCCCCTTAGTCCTGTTTCCCTGATCCCGGGCAGGGAACGAGGCCCCTTGCTTTTGCAGCTCCTCCATTTGTTCCAGACGTTCCTCGAGCATTTTCATCCTTGCCATTTGGGTCTCTTTCTGCGGGCAGTTAAGCTGAAGATGGCCCCTCTCGCCGCACTTGTAGCACATGGCTCCAGAACTTCTCTTCGTAGGAGCCTTAACCTCCTTGACTTCCTCAGAGACCTCGCGGATCTTATATGTCTGCCGTATGTCACGCCGAACAGCCTCGACCTCTAAAGCATGCGCCAATGCTTCCTTAAGCGAGGTGTGGTGACGTAGCCTCACTGCAGCTCTGACCTCTAGGTCCCTGATTCCGTCGACAAATGCTTGCACAATGTTCGTGTCGATCATTTTGGAATCGGCTCCTGGGTGTGCCTTCTTGACCAGTTTTTCTATTTCCAACGCCCATTGTTGTAGTCCTTCTCCTGGGCGTTGGACTCTGTCACGCAGTTGGGCACGGAACACGTGCTCCAGGTGTCGCTCCCCGTATCTGGATTCAAGTGCCTCCATCAGGTCTTTAAACCCATTTCCTGTATGCGCTTCTAGGACCGACAAAGCTTGCCCTCTGAGCGCAACTGTGAGAGCGGTCAGGCATTGTTCATCATTCCATCCGTTGGCAGAAGCAACCGTCTGGAATTGCTGACGATAAGCGTTCCAAGAAGTAGTACCGTCGTATGGTGGCACTTTAACTCTTGGTCCTTGTACCACTACGGAAGTTCCACTAGACGTCGCGATTCCTGTGGTTTCCACGCGCACTTTCCACTTCTGTAGTTCTGTGAGGCCAGTTTTCACATTTTCCATATCCACTCCTAACCCCGTAACTCGTTCGTCCATTACGTCGACATCTTTTCGAAGCTTAACCACCGTGTCACTGACATCCTTTATAGCTCCAAGGGCTTTTTCTTGGAGGTCTTTTTGTTGCTCTTGTGATTCTCGAATCGCTCTGATTTCAGCACCGAGCTTGCGTTTTTGTGACTCCATCATTGCCTTTTGAGAATCTTTCAACGCCTGACTTTCAGCTTTTTGAGACTCCTGCAAAGCCTGAATTAATTCAATTATGCTTTCCAATTGAAGAGCCATTTGAGGGGCCGTAGAAACTACGGGCGTAGCAGGATAGATGGAACTAGTCGACGGAGCCTGAGCAGGCGGGGCCCAGTGGGCGGCGCCAGTGGGCGTGGCCTGAGTGGGCGGGGCCTGGTGGGCGGAGCCAGTGGGCGTGGCTACGGCCAAAGTGGGCGGAGCCTGAGGGGCGTGGCCAGTGGGCGTGCCCCGGTGGGCGGAGCCAGTGGGCGTGGCTTCGCCCAAAGTGGGCGGATCCTGGTGGGCGTGGTCAGTGGGCGGAGCCAGGTGGGCGGGGCCAGTGAGTGGGACCTGTCCCTCAGTGGGCGGAGCTTGGTCCCCAGTGGGTGTGGCCTCCGCAACTCCCCTCTCGGAGTCAATGGCAGCAGCTCGCTGCGCCCTTGTCCTGACACTCCCCTTGAAGTCCTCTCTCGGAGTCAATGGCATCTCCAAATCGCACTTCTGACACCAGTTGTTACGTGCTAGGGTTCGAGGATTTGGAGAGAAAGACCTGGTGACTCTCTTGAAGACTTTATTAACACTGCACTAAACACTAGGTCACAACACTTAGCACTAAATCCAAACACTAATCACTAGGTCCAATCACTAAGCACTATCACTGTCCTAGGTCGTAGCCAAGTCGCAAGTTTCACTGGTTCACTCACTATTGATCACTCCGAAATCGCCTTGATGAAAGCTCGAAACGAACTAACTTGCCGGACCTGCCTGCGGCTCTTTTTATATGGCGAGACGAATTCCAGAAATTTCCCGATTCACGTAAACAAGTAAACAACCGTGGGAAATTTCTCGGCGGCTCGGGCATGTACCACAATAAAACTGCCGTCCTTGCGATAAGTGCAGTAAGTTGAATTTAATTTAGACCTTATGGACTCAGTCATAAGGTCTAAATTCAAACACGCTAACCAATAAAGGGTAAACACGTAAACAAACAATGGACCTTTTTAGAAGGTTCGAGTATGTACTTGCGCACCACGTGTCCGTATACCATGTACCGTAATAATAATATTGATAAAAATGTATGAGCAGATACAAGGAATAAAGATATATTGTAATAAACTTATGGTCGGAGTAAATTGTGAGTTTTACGGCGGCGTAAACTATTATGAAGTAATATGTAGGGCCGAAGTTCCCGCGCTGGAGGTGACATAATGGATTTATCGCCGAATATCACGAGAGGGCCTCATAAAACACTTGTTCAACTGACTGTTGCTGTAATGTCTATATGGAACTTGGGTTCCGCGACGGGTTTAGTGTAAAAAGTTTAATTATTGCAATTAGTTCGCAATATAGTCATTGTAATTATCAAATAATGGATCACAAATGGCTATTTATTAACTTCGATATCTATTTCATTTCAAAATTGGCTCATAATAATAATGGCTAATTATGCTCGTATTATTAGTAGTTTGAACTTCATTATTGTTAGAATAAAATATATTTATTTTCACAAAGAACATCATAATATTGTTTAATATAAAAAACTAGATGTTTCCCGCAACTCCGTTGCGCCAAAATTCGTTCGTCGCGTAGGAACCGTACATTTTTACGGGATTAAAAGTATCCTATGTCCTTTCCCGGGACTCAAAGTATCGCCATACCAAATTTTAACAAAATCAGTTCAGCGGTTTGGGCGTGAAGAGGTAACGGCCAGAGCGACACACTTTCTCATTTATAATGTTACTATGGATTTATTACTAACTTAAATATTAATCTACAGGTTGGATAAACAATCTAGCGGAACGGCTGAAAGTACCGATCATCAACATCTCCCACAGCGAGAGCTACGTCACAGCTCTGTACTTCACTTGCTCCTCTCTCACCAGCGTCGGCTTCGGCAACGTGTCCGCCAACACGCTGCCAGAGAAGATATTCAGTATACTCACCATGCTCATAGGAGGTAAGTCCGGAAAACCGGGTTTTCTGGTAGATACTATCATCAAATCCAGATATCATAATCACGGAACCAACGTTATAGTTTGGTCTTGTAATAAAAATAAAATATTTTCGAATCCGTTGAAAAGTTTTTGAGATATCACGTTGCATACAAACAAAAAATATATACCTGTGAATATATGAAATCGAAGAATTATATTGAAATTTCGATAAAAACAAATATTTTTTAAGAAATATAAAGACTCGGAGCAGTCTTCGCAAAAAATATAACGTCTATAATATTGTACGTACTGAAGCGAAATACATAAACCTGTTTACAAGACCTGACTAGACCTTTCGCCTCCGTGATTCCATCTCAACTAATGATAATCGCTTTAGCTAGATTTTCCTCGGATAACATATTTTATATCTTGTTTTTCTCTCACCTTTACTTTTATAGAACTAATGGGTGAATTTCAACAAATGACCTTTTTTTATCATATCGGTGAACTTTTTTATTTATACATATTTTATATACTTTTCAGGTTTTATGTATTCTTTAGGATACAAAATGTTCCCAAATTTAATATCATTAACGTATCATTTAAGACTAAGGAGAAAATTCAGTTTGAATTCTGGTTTCCACCGATATGATAAACCGGCAGCGATTTTTATTTCTGTGCACCGATATGATAAGCTTAACCACCGAAATGTACCTAACCTACTAATCCAGCGATGTGATAATATTATTTTTATAATAATATATTTATGTATTTATTTCTATAAAGAACAGGGTGCTTAAAATAAAATTAAAATATTTTTAAAATGTTTTACAATATAAATAAAATCGTGCACTAAAGTTATAGCACTTTAACTTAACTATAAACAAACCAAAACTCTACCGATATTCAAAATAACAACATGATATTATTGCCACAAGTAGGATAATTTAAGAGGATTCCACACCGCCATTTTTCCCATACAAACGCTGTCCCCTGTTTCCTCCCTGGATAATGCTAGTAGAGTTATAATTTTTTTCCTGAATATCTACGGCCACTAATACAATGTCCCTATGTTTTCCTTTTTTTCATAATTTAATTATTAAATAAGATATGAACGTTCAAAAACCCAAAAAAATGGCCAGATTTTCCACTGTGTTCAAACGTCCAGAAAACAGATTTGGATAGATTATACAAAAAATGCAAAACATAGGAACACAGCTCAAGCCTTTTTTTAATCTTTAATGAAAAAAGTACTTAAATCGGTTAAGTTTTGGAGAAGGAATCAGGGGACAACGAATCGTTGATTTTCTGGATTTTCTGCAGTTGTCTCTATCGCGTTCTGCGGTATAGGCTTGAGGTAAGGGAGACAGCTATAGATATTACACGTACTTTTTTTTCATTTCTCTAGCTGCTGTGGTATCCTCTTAAGTACACCAAAATTGCATAAAATCGGGGGTTTTGTGATAAAACGGTTTTCTTTCATTTCTGGCTAAAAACTGGTACGACCCAGCCCACAGCCACCTCCTAAACGGGTTAGCGTGTGGCTGAATGAAGTAAATAGCGTATTTTTATGCTTAAGGGATCAATAGTATTTTTTAGAAACAACGTTTCGTAAATCCCACCAAAATTTAAAAATTCTCCGCGACAGACCTAAACTGTGTCATAAAAACTCAACTACAGAAGTTAGAACAATAAAATTGATATATTATGAAGAGTCAACTATATAAAACGACTACATAAAAATAAAAATCTAATCCATGTTAAAGATAAATTTTATTCTTGGCTTCATATTAGGTACTGTAAAAAAACAATTTTCTTTGTAATAGTCCTAGGCATATTATATTTTTGCCACAATCCTATAGCTACCCATTAAATAGTAAAACAAATAATTTACAACAATATTCCCTTTTTTAATAGTAATTTCAACGAAGACAAAAAAAACCGTTTGGGAAATTCACCCTAATAATAAGTTACGATACGTGTAAATGCATGAAAATGTTCATACTTCAGCAGTTTTTGCATGAAAGAGTAACTCTCACAAATTTCGCATTAGTATTCTTAATTTTTAATACAAAATAAGGAAACCGCTAAGTATTTTCCGATAAATACAACAAAAAAGCTATTAAAATTCTAAATTTTATAGCGAAAATGCGTTTTTAAAGCAGTTTATGCGGCGCGGTGAACTCATGCAAATTCGGTGATTGTTTGCCCGCACTCGACATCTATAGACTTTATTATGCCAACAAATTATTATGCCGACAATAAAGCTATTTTTTTTTTAAATACGCTTTTATTCATCGCGGGTATTATAAGCCGCAAATTCACGCTCGTTTCTCACTTTGATCAATGTACACCAGTTCTGTTTATTACCTGTCGTTTTAATTTGCTGCGGTGTGGCTCGCAATGTTTATTCATTTATTTATTTTATATGTCTATATGTATGTATGTACGTATGAAACGTCTTCTTTCTTCTTGTGAAGTAACAGCAAACTGTAAGTTTATAATATGACTAGCGACCCGCCCGGCTTCGCAGGGGTATAAAATATATAACCTAATTGTCACTCACTGAAAAAATGATTAAAATCGATTCAGTAATTTTTAATTATACCGCATTTTCGACGAGATGCCCGGATCCTATCTCTTATTTACTGTATCATATATTATGACCCTTGTTTACCTCTATACCTCAAGGAAAACATTTTATTTCGCCAAGCCACTGCAAAGGAGTTAAGATCTGCAACAAATTATCATCTAGAAATGCCCGTGCATTAAAACAAAAAGGTATTACGGTTCCTCGTTTGTCGTTACCGGTGTAAAGCTCTGGAATTCGTTGCCTAAGCATGTCAAAGTTGCAAAAACGTTAAATTCATTTAAAAATCTGGTCAAGCTACACTATTTAAATATTTGTAAATAATTTATGTTTATGTTTCAAGTTCATGGTATGTCCGTGTTTGTACTATGTGTAATGTCATAAGTCATTATTCCTATTAATATAGTTCTATAAATTGTGTATATTGTATAGTATTATTTTGTGATATATATATTTGGTATTTATGTATAGTATTATTGTATATATATGCATATTTATTTATATATTTATAATAATATAATATTTGTATTATTTTGTCTGCGCATGCACACTTATCTCTTCCACAATTTTCACCCTCGCTCGTGGTTGCCTGGAAGAGATTGCTACCTAGTAATAAGGCCGCCATTGTGACACCTATGTAAAATCTTGTTTAAATTGTTTGTATTCTCTATGTATTGTGTGAACAATGAAGAATATTTGAATTTGAATTGAATTGAATTATATTCATTACTACCCGCTGGCCCGCATTGGTCGGTACCGCCGCAAAAGCTACGTCCCGCAATTTTTTTTAATCTGTAATATCTTTGAAATTATTCATTTAAATCATAATATGCTGTAAAGGGCCATATAGATCTACATTAAATCAACAATGTATTTAAATTATTTAATTGGATAAGGATTAATGCTGTATTTAAATTTATTAATTAGCCATTATTTGTCGTAAAAAGTAAATGACAAAAAAATGTTAAATATTGTGGGATATCCATACGAGATAGACTTATACTTACCATCGCGGAGTTTTCTGTACACCTTTTCATAGTGTACAATACTTAGTACATTATTTTGATAAATCTCGTAGGGTTCAGCTTGCGTTTGCTATGTAAGCGGAAAAAATGTAATTATTTACGACATCACATTAGAAACCCCAAAATTAATAGTGTTTCTCCATTATTTAATGAATGTTATTATACTTATAAACCTTCCTCTTTAATCACTCTATCTATTAAAGAAAACTGCATCAAAATCCGTGGCGTAGTTTTAAAGATAGGGAACAAAGGGACATTAGGGAAAAAAGCGACTTTGTTTTATAATACGTAGTGATTAATGATTATGCACTCGCTAAAAATCACTGAGTTTGACACTAATTGTCAAACTCTGATTTAGTCGTTAACACTCAGTGCCAATATGCCAGTGTCAGCATAATTATTTAAGATACACTTAAGATGTCATTAGGTTAGCTAAAAAGTAAATACGTATTAACTTTTAAGACGGAATTTCCCATAAGCAGTAAATGAATAAAGTCCGACTTAGTATCACAGGAATTTCACAACTCTTTACGATATAGAAACTCTTTACGGCAAAAAAATGTTAGAATTTTAATTATTAAGGGCCTGTTTCACCATTTCCTGACAAGTGCCGCTTAGATTTTTCACAACTTATCTGACAAATGGAGTATCTGTCAGATCAGTTATAGATAGCCTATCCAGAACTTATCAGAAAGTGGTGAAACAGCCCCTTAGAGTTATATTTTAATGAGCTAGTCTATTACAGCACTCATGCACGCCGTGGTGTTCGGTAACGTGACAGCCATCATCCAGCGAATGTACTCCCGGCGCTCCATGTACCAGAGCAAGTGGCGCGACCTGAAGGACTTTCTCACCATCAACCAGGTGCCCAAGGAGCTGAAGCAGCGCATGCAGGACTACTTCCAGACGATGTGGTCGCTGAACCACGGGATTGATATACATGAGGTTGGTGAATTAATAAATCAATTAATTCAATTCAATTACTTATTAATGTTTATTTTTTCATCATTAATTCAATTTACAGGAACAATTTCACAATAATTAATATACCTTATTATTAATAATTAATATACCTTTTATCTCCTACTCCTCCTAAATTTCTTGTGATTAAATTCGTTGCGGGTCCCAAGACAGATTTAGCTTGTCCCTCGGGCATCCCTGAGATCATATCATCAGGGTTTTCGTGGTTGGTTACCACTGTTGATCCTGGCGACACAGGAGTTGCAGTAGTGGGAATGTGTGGTGGGCCTTTTGCCCGGTTAAAAAAAAATAATATACAGTTGATGGATTCTGTTCATAAAATACAATTTCGATATGGTTTTGATATGCTGATAAAATGTTTATAGCCCACTTGTATGGGTTATTTCTAATCGTTATTCTATCATGTCTCCCCTTAAATAAAAGGTACAAAGACCGAGAGAGATAGTACATTAAGACTGGGTTGCACCAGCTAACTTTAACTTTAACTGTAAATTTAACTTTGGCTTTAACTTTAACTACAATGCAAAATGTCAAATCTTTGGTTAAAGTTAAAAATGGACGCCATCAAGACGCCATATTTAACATAACCATAGAGCTCGACAAGGTTTTAAATACATGTGGCGAAAAAAGGAACTAACGCTGTCATCATACAAAAACCGCCATTTTCGACAGTTCTCCTTTACCAGCAGCGCCCCCGCCCACGTGCATTTATAACTTTGTTGGATCAGCTGTCATCTGTCAGTTTCTCCGGGCAAAGTTAAGGATAAAGTTAAAGTTAAAGTTAAATTTACCTTAACTATAACTATAACCATAAATTTAACTTTAACCACGCCTCTGGTGCAACCCAGTCTTATCCACTATTAACCTAAACCCAGACTGTTGAACGTTGTACACGCAGTTCATTCGCTGTTGAGTTTGCAGTAGTCATCTTCATTCGTCTATTTTGTCATCTACACTGAAATCTCACTGCAAACTTAAAAAACGAAACCAAAACGCATGTATATTCCTAAGTATATGTTATCACATGCTTACATGTAAAAAATGGAATTTCAAAGCAATTTAATTTGATACAATCATTTCTTTTATAACTTCTCTTCTTCACAAATACCACGTTTTCACAGAAAACCGGCGTGAAACAGTGCTTGCGCTGTGTTTCGCTGAGTGAGTGAGTTTACTGGATGCCTACCCTATTCCCTTCCCTACCCTCCCCTATTTCCTTCCCTTCCCTACCCTCCCCTATTACCCTATTCCCTCTTAAAAGGCCGGCAACGCACTTGCAGCACTTCTGATGCTGCGAGTGTCCATGGGCGACGGAAGTTGTTTTCCATCAGGTGACCCGTTTTGCTCGTTTGCCCCCTTATTTCATAAAAAAAAAACTTATGAGTGATAAAAGAAATGATTGTATCAAATTAAATAATCATCAACAAATCATAACAAATACAATAATCAATTAAAATGTGAAATAAACTGTTTTCAATACGAAGTTATAATACAATAAAATAGATATATAGAGATTAAACTCGCATTTATTTTACATACGTTTCATTCCCAGATTGAAATACAATTAATGCCATTTCAGATAATTACTTTACCATCGAAACATTTTCATACAACTTCGCTCTACGTACATCGTTTCGAATCAATTTCAGTAGGTCAATAACAGCTAGTGTCCGATGAAAAGCCGACTTTTGGCCTAATAGTTTGGGAGGGAAGAGGGGATTTCGGGAAGCTCCAGCGTGTCAGATTAAGCTTGTATAGGCTTCCGACATGTGTCTAGTTATCATGGTATAGAAATCAGATTTCTCATGTGGTGGGTTACATTTTTTTTACATTAAAATGTCATCGGATCTGTCAGATTAAGATACTGGATGTTTAGTATACCCCAAAGAAGCTTCCATATAAAGCACTGACGATTCAAAGGTTTCGTAAGCTTAGATGAATGATTGGTCTCGGGCTCGCGCTACGACTGGATACCGTCGGAGTACTTGAAAAATGCGGCAACAAATCATACGCCTGATAAGGCGTAAGCGCGCCAGTCGCGCCGCAAGCTTCGGGTGAGGTAGATGTGTCGATAATTTTCGAAATTTTAAGTTACGTCCGTAGCAAAATGCCAGTTTGCGTAGTGAGACTATGCAATAATAACACTACAAGAAACAAGAAAGGTACTGGCATCACATACCATCAGTAAATATTATATAAATCGTCATAAACACAGAAAAATAATATAAACCTGAAAATTCGGATCGGAGTACCGCTTGATGTTCAGTGTTGCCAATTACCATAAACTAAAAATTCCCAAATTTTTCTGAGATTGTGATTTTTATTTATTTATTTATTATATCTTATTTTTTTATACAATACAGTAACAAATGAGAAAACAAATTTAACATTTGCTTTTTTATGACTCATTCTTAACTTTCGTTAAACTTCCTACCATTGTTTTTGTATTGTTTTCTCATCAATATTGTACCCATTATATTTCGTTGACCTAAACAACGTTGTTATTTTATCGCATTCTTTTCGAATGGACTTTATTCCAATGGTAAAGTTTATCTGGTGATTGAAAAATCAGCACTTACTATACAATAATAATAAATTACAAGACCACAGCAACTAATTTTTCCCCATTGATTGGGCACCAGTCACGTATCTGGCAACCCGATTATCTATGCACACAACAATATTTGTGCATTGTTTTACACACACTACAATATTGAGGTGCCGCATTCGGGAATCTGTGTTTTCTATACAGCGCGGTATCTAGTCGAGCGCGCGCGCGAGACCAATCATTTATCTAAGGCCTGTAGGTACATTTTAAAATATAAAAAAGTAAAGCTTTATAACTAACCTAACCTAACTAAGCTTCGCAGATATTTTATTTTGCACTAAACTAAATGATTTAGTCCTTGATGTCTAAAATATATTTATAACTGACTTAAATAAGCAATTTTCTGGATATATTTTCTTTTTCAAAACTTTAAAATGGCTGCAGTTTCTAAACCCACCACTAAAATAAAAAAACGCTCATATTATTTTTTAATCAGTTTTATCTAATGTACAAAACCTACTAAGTCTTCATGACGCTCGAGTGACTACAAAAATAGCACCCTCCCGTCCTCTACTATAAGCCGAATAATAGGACATGTTACTGCAATGTTTTCACGCTAGAGGCAGTATCAGCATAGACAGTAAATAAAAAGTTTTATTCGACATTCGATAACGTTTTTCAAAATTTGGATATGACGTGTGCACTGTGCAACATACAGTCGGATTTTGATCGGATTATTTACTGTATGTGCTAGTAGTGCAGTCTGCTCCAACCTTTGTCTAATATTCCTTATTGTCACTGTAATAGTCAACTGAACCCGAAGCCGAATCTCGGCGAAAATTTCGCGTCGATATCGTAATAGTACGGGAGCCCTAGGACATTATTTTTTTATTACTCTCAAGCAAATTTTTGTGAGTAGCTTCATTTTGATAAGACAAACAACATTTTTATTTGCGAAAAATCTTGAAAGTGGTAGCTAACAGAGATAGAAAGGATTTCATACTTTGGTTTGATGGTCCTAAATTAATATGGATTGTGAAATTTGTAGGATAATGTTACTTTTAAATTATATAGGTAACTATTAACCTACCAATATACAAAAAATCTGCTGGTTAGGGTTCCGTTTTAGGGTACCGTAGTCAACCAAGTTTTGTTGATTACAGAACCCTAAAACGGAACCCTAACTTATATTATAATTTAAGAGTAACAAGAGTAACATCCTACAAATAGAACAATCCATATTTTAGAACCATCAAACCAAAGTATGAAATCCTTTCTATCTCTGTTAGCTACCACTGTCAAGATTTTTCGCAAATTAAAATGTCGTTTGTCTGATCAAAATGAAGCTACTCACAAAAAATTTGCTTGATAGTAATAAAAACAAATTTGTTCTAGGGCTCCCTGACTATAATGCCTAATTATGATATAATAATATACAAATAGGATGATAAATATCGACCGTGTAGCGTCCGCTTTAAAGTAATTTTGTTCCTAATGGCAAGTTTTTCAAGTAAATTATATTAATCACATAAAGTTCATAAAAAATCATGGCCTAAACATTTTGACTGGAGGTGATCGTAGCGCAAAACGATACTTCTATTGTATAAAAAAACACGACCATGATTCGAAAAGCTTAAAAGCCGTACTTACCGTACATTTGTTAGCTGAATACCTGACCCATATCCCATGAATATCAAATTGACTGTAAACATTTTGATACACTATGCATGTCTGCATATGAAATAGGACATAGATAGATGTTATTGGCGTTTAATACATCACAGAGTAATTAATGCTTGTCTATGGAGACTATACAGACACAAATAAAACATATACAGTAGAGTAACTATACCGTGTTATTGAAATTAAATACAACGCCAAGACATGTTTTAGGCAGCAATAAAATGCCGCAAAGTTTTAAAAAACCACACTATAGCTTATCAGTTCTTAGTGTTCTTATAAGTGTCATCACGTCACTTTTGACGTGACGAGGACATGAGACATTAGTTACGTAACGAGAGTTACGTAACTAACTGACTTAGCACAATATTAATATTGTATACAATACAATAACTGGGCTGAGTTCATAAAATACAGAGACAAGCTTTACGGGCACAAAACGTGACACTGCAGTGCTCTGCGCTCTTAATAACTAATATATCCCGCTTATGAATGCAGTAGAATGGAGATAGCCTACTGTTTATAATTTATAGTATGGCACAGATAAACCTGTCGCGCGGTGAATCAAAACGCTTTGAACTGGTATCGGCACTGACGCGGCTAATGTGATTAACACGTTAGGGTCAGTTCACACGTGACCCTGTGTGGTTAGAAATTAGGATAGAAAGAAAGTTTAGTATTGAACTTATTTACTCAAGAAACATCGCGTGTAAGACCGGTAGCGAAATTCTAACTCTTGGATGTGTGTAGTAAATTAAGTTAAATCACGGTGATAATTAACCCTAGTTTCAGTAAATAAAGTTCAATCTATACATTTTAATATTATAAAGTATATAAGAGTTTGATTGTTTGTTTGTTTGAACGCGCTAATCTCAAGAACTACTGGTCCGATTTGAAAAATTCTTTCAGTGCTAGATAGCCCATTTATCGAGGAAGGCTATAGCCTTATATAATATTGTATACAATACAATAAGCGTATACAATATTGTATACAATATTATATAAGGCTATAGCCTTATATAATATTGTATATTTTATGTTTTATCACGCTAAGACTAATAGGAGCGAAGAAATAGAGGAAAATGTGTAAAATGGGGGAAATTATTAGAAAAAGCTTATCTCACGAACTACTGGAGCAATTTTTATGTTATTTGGCACAGATAAGAAGTAGACCACGTGAAGGACCATAGGCTATTTTTTGTGGACTAATTTGTCTGTAAAATATCTAATTTACGCCGGCGAAGCCGCGCGGAACGTCTAGTGTAGTATAATAATTTTGTACCCCTATTTAACTAATCTTCAACAAACTGTTTCACGTTAAGAGCGATAGTATTAAAGCAATATTCACTTAACGATTCCAGGGTCATTTTGATTTTAAAGTGGATGTGTGTATCTCAATTTTTACAGAACACATGGTCGATAATAAACTTAACGAGTCGACATCTCTGTACGTTACATAAGTGTAGTAAAAATATATTGCATCGTTCGGTGCCATAATATTTCTCAAACATGCTAACGTCCACGTCCATTTGCACGATTCTGAGTTAAAATGAATCGTGTCACCTCTTTTCATCCTCGTGTGTATGACCGAGAAGGCATTATTTGACAAAAGTTTGGCAACTTCAAGAACATTTACAAATACTTCTCGATTCGTTTGTTCCATTCCTGTTGTGACTGAGCGTCTGCGACGATGTTTTGAAACTGCAAGTTCAAAATAGCATTAAACCAAGAAACCGTAAACACGGAGCGATATACGCAGTAAATATAATTGGCACTCCTGTAATTTGACGATTACCGCAATTACCGTAGTAGTAACACAATAGTGGGGGTATAATTGAATCCGAGATAATCTCTAATAATTTCTCTAAAGGTATATCATATTGACAGAGGAGAGATAATAGTTCATAGAAGCACTATGGGCTTAATAGAGATGGTTGACAGCTGCGTACTGTAACGTTAATAAAGGAATGTAAGGCTACTACAGTGCTGACCACTCACTGATCGTCGGCGCCGACACAAAATGTATGAAATATCAATTATCAGCGCAGACCGCTAGGTGTTATGATATGAGAAGCGAATATCATACATCTCGTGCCATTAGTGACGACGGTATGTAAATGGTCCACTCGACACTGTCTAAAATCAGCATAAACCAGCTCCGAGGAAACTATGAAGCGGAATAGGGTCTATGTCCCACTTAATTTCCTGGAGCTAGCGCGCGCAATAAAATAGTAATGGGAATTATTGCTATTTTCTATTAATTTCATTAACATGGTAATTTTGATGTCACAGCATGCTAAGTATTATTGCTTTGCTATTTGCTAAAAACACGTTATGGTGAATTATCGGTTCGCATCGCACCGCTCGCGTCGAGTATTATTTCGCATCGAGTGAAAAATAGCAATTCATTTCCAGTTAACAGTGGGGTGCGGACGCGTAACAGCGCGCACGTGATTTTTATCATGATCGCAGACTATTGCTTCGCATGATAATATTAGCAATCGTATTTTTTAGCAAGTACGATTAAGGTGACGCCGCGTTAAAGTAAAAAACCGTGTTGGATATGTTTTAGATTGAATGTTTTCTATGAGAGGCCGGCCCGGCCTCTCATACAAAACAAGCAATGGAACAGCAAAAAATGGAAAGGGTGTAGCGACAAAATGGTTTTTGGCGCGTAATTAAAAAACCAAAAAACATTTCATTTATGCTATAGGAAAATTAAAGTGTATGTTTGAACCAATTTAGGTACAAATTTTGGAATTTTAAATCACTCTCCTCTGTTGGCAAAATAGGAATCCCTTTTTTTACAGAGGTCTTTTTGATTGATTATTCTGTGTTATAAAAGTTGACCGATCGTGTTATGCTATGGGTAATTCAAAGATAAAGACATGATAAATACTGACAATGAACTTTAAATTCTTAGCTTTAGTCATTGCTGAGAAAAATCGATATCGCTACAGCTAAATTATCAAGGCGTCGCCTTAATTTAATTATTGCTAATGGACATTTAACAATTAATTATTATTGCTAATGCTATTTATACCAACACTACAATATACCTATATAGTATATACCTGATCCATTGTTCCTGCTAAGCTCACAGCTCAGGTATCTCGATTTTGCTGCCCAAAAAATATTTACAGGAACGCCGTGAAATAATTTTCACAAAACAAAACAATTTGGATCGTCTGACCTAGATTATCTGACGTCGGAGCGAAATCCCCTTTCTCCAACATTTCGCTGCCTCGACTTAAGTTTATTAAATCTAGACAGCTCTCAAAATCAGCGTTTCTTTCCCTTTAACGCAAAATAAAGATTTCGGGAAAGACCATAAAAATGTACTAAAACGTTTAAGACTTCGAGGAAATCGGAGAAATAATTACAGTCAAAGTTTGTTTTGGAATAGAGTGTTAAAGAGACGTTAGTGCTTAGAAATCAGAACGAAATTTGCAATTTCAAGTATGCCGTCTGGGACTCGACATCAAAGGCCTAGAGATTTTTGTTTACTTTTTCGGCGATTAGAAGATAACAATATATTTATTTAAAATTGCCTACCATTAATCAGCAACAAGACTTTTAGTTATGCTTTTGATTATTATCGGCGAAATAAAAAGCATAGTTACAACACAATAAGCTTTGTCCACACTTTTCTGTTCGTCAAGGGCATGCGTTATAGCGCAGTCAACAGCGAACGTGAGGCATGCCCGCGACGCATGCCCTCTGACCGTATCCAAAACTTCAAAAATGACAATATTGGCGTTGCGTTCCTTGACGCATTCAATTATTGAATGCGCCAATATGAAAGTTGATGACGAAAATTGAAGATGAAAGTGCACAGTGTGAACATAACTATATAACAACCTAATATTCACTTAAACATTTATCCGATTTAGCCCCAATTTCATCAACGTCTGTTAGTGTTAACAGCTTGTTAAAATGTAATGTCTTCTCTTTCATACATACGAAAATCGAAAGAGGTAACGCCATACTAATTCCGGCGTTAACTTTAACAGTCGTTGGTGAAATTGGGGCTTACCCATTCAAATAAACCGCCCAAACGATTCCACTCAATTACTAGAACCGATACATTATTTCCATTCCAGACTCTGAAGGAATTCCCGGAAGAGTTGCGAGGGGACGTTTCGCTTCACCTGCACCGGGAGATTCTCTCCCTGCCGATATTCGAGTCGGCCTCCCAGGGCTGCCTCAAGCTCCTGTCCCTGCACATTCGCAACAATTTCTGCGCGCCCGGCGAGTACCTAGTGCATAAGGGCGACGCCCTATCGTACATCTACTACATTTGCAACGGCTCCATGGAGGTCATGCAGAATGATATGGTCGTGGCTATACTTGGTAAGTTATCTACATAATTAATTAGTTCTTAGATCAAATTAAAGTGTACAGTTTTTAAAACCAACCGCCAGAATTTTAAACCGCTGCGTCAACGTCAATTCAGACCGCAACGAGACGAGTAGATGCATTTCTAAAATGTGGATTTGACAGTTTTGCACGACGTTTTTGAGATTTAGAAATTCATCTGCGCCGTACGCGTCGTGTTGCGGTCTGAATTGACCCTAACGAAACCTTATTTTGTAATTGAACCTGTCGTATTGTGTGGTTTTTAACTATTTACATTTAGACGTCTACTACCTATATTTAGTTCATTTATTTAATAAATTAGATGATACGAAAGATAAGTAAGTACTTTTAAATTGTAGTAGTCGCAAAACTCACAGTACTTACCTACATTAATAAAAGAATTAATTTATTCTTCATTTGAGCATACTTTTGTAAAGCTAATTTCTGCTTTAAGAACAAAGCAGACTGTTGAAAAAATCTCGACTGAGGTTAACTTCTCACTTAACTGGGAAAAGAAAAGTTTCTTTAAAGAAAAGATTCCCGTTTCTTTCATTACAAACTCGCTACTAATTTGCAAAGATGCCTACGAAATGCGATGTAAATTATTATCTTACAAATGGCTTTAATACGCGGAGAATACACGTTATTATCTTGACTCATTAATTTACGTTTTCTCTCCCCAAATTGGATAATGCCGGCGTATTGTTTAGAATTTACAAAATGTTAGACTTCGGTTCACAGTTTATAAAGATTAATGGCTCCGATATTAAGGAACAGTAATGTACTGTATGCTATTATAATTTATATTATATATTGTGGTAATTGTGGGCAAAATGTTTATGTTTATATTGTAATGTATGTGTGGGGATAAGTGCGTGGCGGCCAAAGCTGTCGTATATATACCGACGCGCTCAGAAAACTTCGAAAGCGCGATGCAGGAATGTTAGGCGAATTGTGGGTACCGCCACATATGCGTAGTAAGTTAGTACTGGCCGCGTTGCAAAGTCGCATCATAAAAATCTACATTCCTGTGTTGTTAGGGTTCCGTAGTCAGCAAGGAATCCTTATAGTTTCGGTCTGTCCGTCCGTCTGTCTGTCTGTCTGTTTTGCTCAGAGACTATAGGACCTACAAAGCTGTAATTTGGCATGAATGCACATATTAATGATGCCGACAAATTAATGGTATATGAAATCTTTTAAAAAAATATTTTCTATGGTACCTTCCCTACACATCAAGCGGGTTTTTTTTTCGCGTCCAACCCATCGTGTGGGGTGTCGTTAGATAGTTTTTTTTTAATATTATGAGTATTTATAGATCATTTTCCGATTTAGGGATCTGTTTGTGAAATATACCTAAAGTTTTAAAGTGGAAAAAATCGTTAGAGTCCAGTATCCCCCTCCCCTTTACCAGCTAAACGGTTGCTTCTGGAAATGTGAAAAAATTCACTGGAGTAGGAAATATGCTTAATTTAAAAGGAAAACTATCACGGCTAAGAAGACTCTCTTAATAGTTAAGTTATTGAGTAATAGCGATACCACGGAACCCTATATTGCGCGTGGCCCGACACGCACTTGGTCGGTTTTATTTTTAAGATACGACGCAACGCCACAACGTAATGTTTTAGTTAGCCCATATTTATCTATATTGTATCTATTAACACTAATATCTACCAACATAACGAGACTTACCGGTTACTCAGAGACATTTAATTACGATTAACATTCAATTTAATGCATAAAGTTAATATTACCTTTCCGATAAGTAATGTTAACTTTATGATTTAATGAAAAGTTTGACAGATAATGTATGGAGCTTATGTCAACATTTTGAATTAATAATGTTCCACTCAGTGCGGCATCGGCAGTTAGATACATAGACAAATTGTTTCAACTAAAGTTATATTATTACTCCTTGTTATTTTGACATTTTAAGATCATCTGGGCGATTCACGATTACCGTTCGACACGGATTCGGAAACTGTACCGTGCGGTCATAGGTCAATGTCTGGCGCAGCGAGCGTTTATTGGATGTCGCGTGATGAAGTTTCCGGATCCGAGTCGAATTGCGCATTGTAAATCAGGGCACTGAACCGGAATGAAAATGTTTGTACATTTAAGGTAAGGGTGACCTAGTGGGCTGCGACATGAACACGCACCTGCACGCCTACAACGGAGTTTCAGGCGGACAGTCCAACAACCCAGACGTTGTAGTCAAATCCAGCAGCGATGTCAAGGTATAATAACTGGCAACACCAACACTTTTATCTTTGAAGAAGGCCATTTTGTTACTATATGTGGCAAGTAGAGTAAGAAATAGTTACTCAAAAAGTAACAAATAAATAAATATACCAGTAACCACGAATCTACTATTTTAACCCTTAATTAGGCGCATCAAGAAAGTCACACAAGTAGTCGCATGGGGTCTCTACTGACCCCAAATAAAATAGTGAAAATTAAGGTGAAGAAATGAATAAAACGAAGTATCAATTGTGCAAATTGTTAGAGGGCTTAATGCCTCTTTATAACAAAAAAAACACTCAACTTCTTTTCTGTCTCGAAATCTCCAAAATTTCACCATAGCTGATATCGAGATGAAAAAAAATATACTTTTCACTCCGATAACCAGATTTTTTTTGTAGCACCGAAGGAATTAGATCTTGAGATAATGTTGACAAACATAATTTCCTCATCTTATAATTTTTTTACGCAATTTTAGTCATCACCATCTGACCATCATCATCATCACCATCCGGTGGTCAGATATAATTTTAATCATTACTGGACTCGTCAATCTTGCTTGCCGATTCATAGCCATCATAAATCGGTGTATAGTTTCGAAGTTCGGAGGCTGGCCTCACAAAATATCTTTGATCTTCAGAAACCTATCGTACTTCTCTGTCTTGACTCATATTGACATTTTTATAAATAAATTTTTTTGAAAAATTGCTGTTAATAGAATCATATACACGTATATTTATGAAACATCCTAAATTATAACAAAAATAATGTAAAAATTAAACATAATATTACAATAATAGAAACCTATCTTGTGACAAAAAAAGTTACGTAAGTGGTC
The DNA here is from genome assembly GCF_905147365.1 of Aricia agestis. NCBI lineage: Eukaryota > Metazoa > Arthropoda > Insecta > Lepidoptera > Lycaenidae > Aricia > Aricia agestis. The sequence continues at coordinate 10,606,313 of NC_056416.1, read as the reverse complement.
GCATGGGTTCAGCGCTCAAGAGAGTAGCGACACATGCACCATCGTTAGCTGACCGGCTACCACTTATTAGGATACCTCAATAGGAGTTAGGAGACTACCAAGAGCGTCGTTGTATTCGTAGAACTCTAGCACTATTTTTTTCGGTTTGAAAGTGATTTGACCCCATGCGACTAATTAAGGGTTAAGCAAGTTGCAACATTAATTTTATAAATGCCTTTTTCGATCCAGTCCGCGTTATTTATCAAATTATTTTTGTTATATTATTATCGAGTCAATAATATAGCCCACTTTTATGGTGGCCATTCCTTCTATATTAAGAAGCCTTTATTAAATGCAAATATATTATATGAACGAGTATTACGCTTTATAGCTAAGACTTGGGTATTGCTCATGATAAATCTCGCTGTATGCCTACTATAGAAGTGGGATCTGCAATATTCCTGCAAAATCATTGGTCAAAATATTCAGCTAAAACGTAGGCAAAAACCAACTTTTCTTCTAGGCGCTCACGTACTGCGACCTGAAATGCATCAACATGATCGGCCTTGCTGAAGTGTTGAGGTTATACCCGGAGTACCAGCAGGAGTTCATACACGACATCCAACACGACCTCACATACAACCTGCGGGAGGGATACGAGGTGGAACAGGAGTCGGACGGCAACGGGCATCCTTCATTGACATTACCGTCAATATCGGAAGACGATGAGAATATAGCTGACGAGAATCACTCCCCGAAGAAGGCTTTGGTGACGTCCACGAGTAGTCCACGACATGCGAAATTCAGGTATTTTTTTTTTTGTATTATTTTGTGCGTTAAGAGATTTTAAGTTGAGGATGACTTTATGGCTGAGGTGAATCATTCGCCAAAGACTATGTTAGTCACATCCACGAATGAAAGAATCCTGATTCCTGCTCATGAGAGGATCGTCCAAGTTTCAAACATGTGGTTTTTTAGTAAGTATATAAAGGAATAATCTTAATAATTTTAATACCTTTTCATTATTGAGGTAAGGAAATAAAAGTTACAAATAAAAACTTTGCACAATGTTAAAATTTTTACTTAACCTCTTACTGGATTATTATGATAATAAAGTATAAATTGAAGGGTCTATGTGGAATATTACACGAACATATTTAGTTAGCGAATTTCATTTTTACGTTGCGACCCAAATCTTTCAAAGACTTTTCAAAGTTAGATATTAAGGTAAGGGAAAAGGGATTTGATAAGTATATTGTAGTTATATTCTTTCTGTTTCCTTTTGTGTTGAAGTTTTGAAGTGAATTATGAGAACACAAAAGATTTATTACATTTTTGTAGGTACCTACAATAATTTTATAAATCTTTTGCGTCACCTATTTAGGTGTATAAATCGCGTGGGTATAGTACGGGAGCCCTAAAAAAATCAGCTTGTTAGGGTTCCGTTATAAGGTTCTGTAATCAACAGAACTTGGTTAACAAGCTGATTTTTTGTATATTGATAGGTTAATAGTCAATGATATTCTACTTATAGTACTACTACTAGTACTTTAACTTTGAATTTTTTATTATTAGGGGAAGTCAGCTCAAAGTGGCCACCTTAACTTTCAATTTGAAAAAAGACGAAATATTATATATTTAAAAATAAATATACATAGTAAATTTATTATATTTCTGCTATGTGTGATTCATATTGACCCAAATCTTAAAATTAGCTCATGATTCACATATTACGACAACCTGTCAAAAAACCGCTTTGCCCGAGGGCCAGCCTAAAGCGGCCATAGGGGTAAGGGCAACGTGGCCAGCGGCCACGTTGCCCTTACCCCTATGCCAGCCGCCAGCCCAAATGTTCACACGAAATGATATTTTTTTTTCTATTAAATAAATATATTTTTTATAAAATGAATGCTAAAAATGTTCAAAAATAGGTATTTATCAAAAACAATTCTGTAAACTACTACTTATATCGCTTCTGCCCGGTTTCTGAGGTTTCTTAACAGGAGTTTATCTTCCAACAATCACAATATTTTTTTATAAAAAATAATCAACTATTCTAAAATAAAAATAGTCAAAATATATCAATAAAACTTTGTTTTATCGATATATTCCTGTTTTTAAATGTCTCCTTAAAGTATGACCATATTTGTTTTCTACTAGTTTGATTGAACCTCGATATTGTTGAACATATTTAATAGCTCGCGCCATCGTAGTCTCTTCCCATGACCCCTGGATAGTTTTCTTTTGATAAGTTTGTTCACCATCTAAAAGTAGTTTTAAGTAATTATCATATAAAAACTATCATTTAACTTAGCGGCCTATTGGCCGTTTTGCCCTTTGGCAACCGTTCTGTTTTAAACATAATTTTCTTTCGCATTTTTCATCATACTCCAGAATAAAAACAACATATATAAAGCTAAATAGATAAGCAACGACACCGGGAAAATAGAAGCATTCAAATATACAAGAAAATAATTAAAACAGGAAGAATTTACCTTGCATTTTTTTAATAAAACGTGCAATTCCAATATTTTTGGCGCTACAAGATCGCGCCTTCCTTAACCGCTACCGCTTAACTGCGCGGGGCGGGGCGGGATGTTCACTATGCGCCAGAGCAGCAACGTTGCTCTGCCTTTATAAATAACCGAAATATTAAATGTGGCCGCTTTGCCTCCTTTTTTTTTTATGAAATAAGGGGGCAAACGAGCAAACGGGTCACCTGATGAATAGCAACTTCCGTCGCCCATGGACACTCGCAGCATCAGAAGAGCTGCATGTGCGTTGCCGGCCTTTTAAGAGGGAATAGGGTAATAGGGGAGGGTAGGGAAGGGAAGGGAATAGGGGAGGGTAGGAAAGGAAATAGGGTAGGGGATTGGGCCTCCGGTAAACTCACTCACTCGGCGAAACACAGCGCAAGCGCTATTTCACGCCGGTTTTCTGTGAGAACGTGGTATTTATCCGGTCGAGCCGGCCCATTCGTGCCGAAGCATGGCTCTCCCACGTATAAAATGGCCTCCTATGGCCGCTTTGAGCTGGGCTCCCCTATATCATTGTTAATTGTTATATAATTTAACAGTAACATTGTCCTACAAATAGAACAATCCATATTTTAGGACCATCAAATCAAAGTATGAAATCAGAATATTTATTTTTCGCAGATAAAAATGTTGTTTGTCTTATCAAAATTAAGCTACTCACAAAAAATTAGCTTGATAGTAATCAGAAAAAAATTGTTCTAGGGCTCCCGTACTAAAAGTTATTATTTGATAATAGATTGTAAAAGATTTTGAAGGTAGGAAAAGGTCATAGTGTTTCCTTTTAAACATTTTATGTATGATATTTGAAAGGTAATTATTATTACAATATAATACTTGTAAATTTTATAAAGTCTTTAATGTAAATAAATTTAATTTTAGTTGGCGTTACTTTCAGAAAAGGAATGTTTAAAAATAAACCCTTTTCACGTTAAGTAGGTCGCATTAGCTACAAATCTTTTTGGAAACAAATTCCAGATGAAAATCCTCTTCACGTATTATTCGTTACGTAAATATTTCCTTTAAAGCACCGAGCATATTTCATGTTTGGATTCTTACAAATTACACCGGATTCTTCAATAATTTATGGGGGTGTTTTAGGAAGAATATTGTGTCTAACATTGAAGCATTTTCTTGTAAATTTGAATTTTGAGGCTATTGCATGTTATTTTTGTTCTGATAAAGATATTCTCTAAAAATATTTGAATCTTATTTTGAATCGAAAATAGGTAATTCGAGCCTTAACTTTGCTGTTATCAAAATGGATCTATTGGTAGGTACTCTTTCATATTACAGTATACATAATATATTAATAGGGTTGGGGTTGGTACTGTGAATTTCCTCTGCGATAGAGAAGCGAACATATTGTTACGGTACATGGTATACGGACACGTGGTGCCATCTAGCGACAAACCAGAGAAACTTACCGAGGGAGCACAGGCAACATAAATCCCCTACTCAATACTAGATGGCATGAGGTGCGCAAGTATATACTCGAACCTTCTAGAAAAGTCCAACATTTTGTTTACGTGTTTACCGGTTTATTTTGTTTACGTGTTTAGTTGTTTACTTTTATTGTGGTACATGCTCGAGCCTCCTAGAAAGTTCCCACGGTTGTTTACTTGTTTACGTGAATCGGGAACTTTCTGGAATTCGTCTCGCCATATAAAAAGCCGCAGGCAGGCCCGGCAGTTCAGTTCGATCTGAGCGATCTTCGAGGCGACAACAAGTGATCAATAGTGAGTGAACCAGTGAAACCTGCGACTTGGCTACGACCTAGGACAGTGATAGTGCTTAGTGATTGGACCTAGTGATTAGTGTTTGGACTTAGTGCTAAGTGTTGTGACCTAGTGTTTAGTGCAGTGTTAATAAAGTCTTCAAGAGAGTCACCAGGTCTTTCTCTCCGAATCCTTCGAACCCTAGCACGTAACAATATTTTATTATAAGAAAGTAACATGACATGTACCCATTTCATTGTGGCAGACCACGATCCGAATAAAATATAAGACATTATTTATCTGACTCCAAATCGCACTGAATTGCGCTACTGGTGAGACAAGTGTGACGTATTTTAACATCATAAAGTCATATACGTCAATGCACTGTCGTATATTTTGGAACGAATCGCGGTCAGTATTGCGTCGATTCTGGACGTGTTAAGCACTGATGTATTTAGGAACATACCCCAGGATACTGCTTTTTTTCTCAGGTTGGACGGTCAGCGGCTAACGCACAGGGAGCTAAGGGAGCGTATAGAGAGACAGCGCTCTGTCGCCACGCCCAAGGTTACCCGAGCAGACTCGCTGGAGGGACTGAACTTGGAGGTGCACAACACTCGCTCGTCAGTAGACAGGCTGGACACGCAGGTGTCGAGCCTGCACCACGATGTCGCTGCGTTGAGTATGGAGGTAAGACACATTTTGAATTTTATTTAATCATTTATTGAGCACAAGAATCATTTACAAATAATATTTACACACAGTAAGACGACACAAAGGATCTGCTTATTTCTAATATAAATCTCTTCAATTTGAACAGTAAATATGTTTTGCACAATTTATAAGAAGTTTTCTGAGTGCGATGCTATTTATACCGCGTTTACCAAGACTTTATGAAGGATTCGGCCTAACTAAGCATTTCACCTCGCTTGGTCAGAGATTATCCTTTGTGGCCTACTCGTAATGCAACAACCATGCTTAAGTTGTCTATGGTCATAAAACTTAAGCATGGTTGTTGCATCTGCATACGTTAGAATTTAAATAATTTAACAGTGACTAGCCAAATTCAGCAGCCACGAGGTGAATTATTCTACAAATAAAGAAAGTAAAAGCTTACGGTCTTAGGGCCGGGACACAAAAACACGGCACGACGTGGATCCCCACGACACGGCGCCGTGCGACGTCGTACGACGTCGTGCCGTGTTTTTGTGTCCCGGCCCTTACCATAAAAGATTTAAACATCTATTGAACAGTTGTTTTGAGTCGATTATGTACTTTTTTTTCTTATCAACAGTTCAACAGGTATTTCAATCTTTTGTAGTAAGACCGTTAAGTGTCTAAACCATAGAGTTAATATATTCCGCTAGGTATATTAACTTTATGGTCTAAACACACTATGCCGAATTTCCGCCGCGGAAATTCGGCATAGTGTGTTTAGACACTTATTGATCGATAATTGGACGGCGTTATGTAATAACGAATCAAGCGAAAAAATTTCAAAAAATGAGTTATGAATGCAGATCGATTCCAGGCATCATTAGCTATGTATTCAGCTAATTTTGTGTTCAAAAGTCAATTCTAGTGCCTTATAATAAGGGGTGAATTAAGCGACATGTCAAAATTTGTTAGAAGTTTTGCACAATTTAGTTACGTATTAAAAAATTATGCGCCTAAGTTACTGTTACAAAATTAAAATGCATTAACGAATTATATCCACAGAAGTAGTAGATAATCCGTTTCAATTTATTCATTACAAACGCAATAACGGACTAACCGCCTAAAATGGCAGCAGATTTTGATATAGAAGATGAAGATAAGAAAAATAAAAAATTGATTAAGTATATTCATTTTTTATCATTGAGCGTTAATTGTTTTTTTTTTTTATGTTGAATAAGTGCCATTTTAATTATTAAAAAACTAGATGACGCCCGTAACGCCGTTGCGCCAAAATTCGCATATCGCGCTAGAACCGTACATTTTTTGGGACAAAAAGTATGCTACTTCCTTTTCCGGGTCTCAGAGTATCCTCATGCCAAATTTTAGCAAAATCGGTTCAGCGGTTTGGGCGTGAAGAGGTAACAAATAGACACACTGACACACTTTCGCATTTATATTAGTTTCATAAAGGATAGTGAAACAAGCAAATAATTATGTTATTTTGTGGTATTTGACTATAAAAACCATTCAAATTTATGTGTATTTTCGTAATCATTAAAGACATACAGTATCATCTTAGAAAAACTGTATAATTTTTGTTTAATTTGGGAAATTTTTATTAAAATATTTGGATTTAATCTTTTATTGCACTTTATTTCACCCGAAATAAATCGTATTAAAGTATCAAACGACAATAATGTCGTATAGTATGTTATTGACAAATTGAATTTATTTGAATATAGCTATAAAACAGTAACGAATTAAGCGGAAAAATGGATATATCTTTTAAAGTATACACAGTAATTTATTCTATATTTATCTAAACTTTATATACATCTTAATTTACAGTAAAAAAATCATACAGGTAACATAAATAATAAGCTCACAGCGACAATTTTAAGTTTAAAATCTTTGAAGCTTATTTTCTCGAATTCTCTCAAGTGTCCCTTAATCTGTTATTACATAACGCCATCCAATTGTAAGTATGTTTATGGAAATAGATCATAAAACGGGTCGTTACTGCACACAACCACTTTTCAATAGGCACTACTAAAAGGAGTAGCATTAAGTAGTACCCAAAGCAGTAGCTTTATGTAACAACTCGTTTAATAAAATAAGCCTATATTTGGTCGGCGCAACTGGTGTTAAGAGCCCTAAGCCCTGACACCTGTAGCGCCGCGCCGTCCAGATTATACGATCTCCCAGCGGAATAAATCCTGTATTCAACGTATTCAAAGCTGAACATCGGGTGTTTATGCCATGAATAATTCTGATAGAAAAATAGACACTAGTGATTTTATCTACTTTTGTGGATGGCTTCCTATTAATTCCTACTGAAGCGTGAACCGTGTCAAATAATTTTAGAGCGTGTTAGTGCCTTATCACACTGGCAATTAGCGAGCGATTTGAAAGCGACGCGACTGCGCAGCGCACACGCCGCGCAGCGCAGCGTCCTCGCGGCGTGGCGTGGACGCCATTGTGTACACTCGTCTACACAGATTATTATTATTTAAAGTAGACTCGTCTAGGGAGTGACGTCAGAATCCATTTTGCTGCTGAGTGTCCAAAACGCCGAAGGCAAGCTGCGTGCACGCCGCGCAATCGCGGCGTCATCGCGGCGTGTGCGCTGCGCAGTCGCGTCGCTTTCAAATCACTCGCTAATCGCCAATGTGATAAGGCCATTATAGCCGCAATTAAGACGTCAATCAAGTGCCAAAAAAATCTTAGTTTTTGCTTGATAATTGGCATTATTGCTATATTATAATGTTATAATGTTAATTGTATTACATATTATAATGTTAATTGTATTATCTCAGGAGTTTGGAAAGATTGTCTCTTTCGGACACATTGCAATGCGGCCACTTCAGATTCTGGAAATCCACCATTACAGCCTGTAATTCTCAAGAAGACACAGCTGCGACTAACATAAATGACATTTCTTTTTGTGTTCAGGTGCGTCACGCGATCCAGGCCCTACAGGAGATGACGGGTCCGGTGTGGCACGCGGCGCACTCCAACCCCAACCTGCAGTGGAACGCGCCACCCAACCAGCTCGCGCGCTCCTGCAGCCATCCCCCTGACGTGTTCTGCTGGGACCAGGTAACTCGCTGCCCTTTGCACGTTCAGGTGCGTCACGCGATCCAGGAGGTGACGGATCCGGTGTGGCACGCGGCGCACTCCAACCCCAACCTGCAGTGGAACGCGTTGCCCAACCAGCTCGCGCGTTCCTGCAGCCACCCCCCTAACGTATTCTGCTGGGACTAGGTAACTCTATATCCTATGCACGTTCAGGTGCGTCACGCGATCCAAGCAATGCAGGAGATGACGGGTCAGGTGTGGCACGCGACGCACTCCAACCCCAACCTGTAGTGGAACGCGCCGCATAATAATTATATTTTGAACATTAATTTAATTGTTTAATAAATTCAACCTAAACTGTTGGTCTTTGTCGTTAAGTGATTACTGAGAGAAATTACTAAGTATATCGGAACGAACAAAAAATCTTCTCAGAAATGTAAAAATATTTTTATATAATTCACTAAATTAATATTTCAAAACCGAGAATCTCTCAATTTAATTTAAGAATCAAGGGATCACAATACAAAGGGATGTCCTTTCATTCGGCGACCTTTTAGCAGTCGAATTAGTCCTGATATTTTCTTTATTAGTGGAGTTTATTTTGGGCTTTTTACAGCAGGAGCGTCCAATTAGCCCGGAGCGGCCGAAAATAAGTCGGTACACGCAGACCGAGTCCTTTCTCCAGTGCGTGACGCAATACATCATGGAGCATCCGGCTACGGTCATGCTCCTTTTGGGTTTGGAACCCATGCCGAACTTGGCTCCAGTACTCGCGCCAGCTGAGTACTACGACCCTCGGAACCGGCGGCCCAGCGGGCTGGAACAGATTATAGAGACGGAGAACGGCAGTCAGACGCCCAGTTCCGCAAGCGATAAGGAGGTAAGGAGCCCCGCCACTAGCGTCAAAGAGTTCGACGTGGAGGAGCACAGGGAAAGATCAGACGCGGACACCGCTAGGATTAAACGCAACAGGTACTCTACTAGTGATCTGTGTGACGTCACCGAGAGGCTGCTTCCCCCCGCGCCCCCCAGCTCCTACAGCCTCAAGAATATCAATAGTTAGGTTGAATAATTCCATTCTGCTCATTTATCGAAAATCTAGTGTTCTCGATGTGTAGCTTTAAATGTTAATACAGTCGGAAACTAAAGTGATATTGCTCTATTTTTTACTTCGAATTTAAACACTAAAGAAAACTGTGTCAAAAGCCTATAATATCATATTAATCGAATTTATGTAATGTTAATTATTATTAAAAAAATATATAACATTAATGGGTGGTAGGTTTCCTTAGTATTTATTGTATCTAGTTATTTCATTTGCCGGGTAGTCGGATATCTAATTAATGCGATGCAGTGGAGGTCTGTTGGTCGTTCTGGTGGGATATTAATTAATTATTCTGCCAAATACTATGAAAGCGATCGTAAAACCATTGAATACGAATTTCCGCTTAATTAAAATTTGTAAACAAAGGTGCGCTTCGCTATATCATCTTAATTTAATTAACTTCGATGGGACTTACCTGCAAATATATTGAGTAAAGGAAAATTCTGTTATCAATATTATGGTAAACTAGACGACGCCCGCAACTCCGCTTCGTTGCGCTAAAATTCGTTAATCGCGCGGAACCACACATTTTTCCGGAATAAAATTTATTGTATATCCTTTCCCAGGACTCTGAGTATCTCAATACCATATTTCAGCAAAATCGGATTACTGGTTTAAGCGTGAACAGACAGACAGACAGACAAGACACGCTATCACATTTATAATATGCTTATTTTTAGTATGGATATTAATAAAGTACCTACTTAAAAAAGAATTGAATATTTAATTTTTATAAGTCTTGTTAATTATTTTTTTTATTATTATAGGATTTAAGCAATAAAAGCCTTAGACAATACAGAAATGTTATTTCAATTTGTGTTGAATGACACATAATAATAAAAAATCAACATCACTTTAGTTTCTGACTGTACAGTCGCGAGCACTGAAGTTACGTCATAAATCAGGAAACCTACTACGAAACAGTTTTGAGAGTCAATCAATCGAATCAGAATGCCACGTTAAGTCATTCTGATCCGATCGTTTGAGTCTCAAAGCGGTTTTGTGGTACGGCCCCAGTATTCTAATTCTGCTATTTTAATGCATAATATGCTACGAATAATAAATACTAAAGAAAAGTAACTCCGTCAAAAAACATGGTCCACAATACTTGCCAAAAAAGTGTATACATTTCAATACATTTTCAATATTTAGGTGACCTTGAGCGGTACTAGGCTGACGTTACATGACAGATCAAAAGGAACTAAATTTAAAACGGTAATAGTATGGGAGTTACGATTCCATAGTTTTTATTATTCGTAGATAATAATATGTAAATCTTCGTTTCTTGTTACATCCAGTCCTATGAAATGGCATTCTCATTGTTTGCTGTTCGATAGGTAACAGACTGGATAGAACATTAATTTTTACCTAAAGAATAAATATTATGACACTTTGACATTTTTTCCATACAAAGTCTGTCAAAACGCCAAATTTATTCCATTGGTATGTATCTGACGATTGAAAAATCAGCCCTAATCTAAATTAATATTAGTGCGGAAATCGAGTAGCTCAGTGCTCGCGACTGTACCACGATGTCATAGATGTCTCTTATTTTTCTATCAACGAAGCAGAATACTTGAAGTATTATGGTTTGTACATATCAATGCATCCGATTCTTTAGATTAATGTTAGTGATTCGATATATCTAGTCATCGTTTATAGTTTAAGTGTGAAGTCGATATTCTATCGCTTTGTGTGAAGTTGAAAGTGATTTCGAATGGATTTCGATCAGACGAGAAATAATATTATATCACAATAATTATAGAATGTGTGGTGGTGATAGTACAGTCGAAGAAAGGTCAAGTTGTCAACCAAAATTAACTATAAGATTTGATTTACCCCGGCCGCATATTGTCCGAATTCTGATCAAAAACAGTTGAGTTTCGCCGGACCGCCACCCCGCACACTATCCGAAATATCCTTCCGGCGAGTTCGAGCTCACTCGGCTCAGTACAAAATGTAATGGACAGCGCGGACGTTCAACTGTTTCTGATCAGAAATTTCGGACAATGTGCGGCCGGGCTTAAGGGCGCTTTTCCTGTCAAGCGTATTGTCAATCGCACGCGGAATTGTTCCGGATGCGTGTGTTGCCCGCATCATAGGAAAAACATCTATGAAATTAAAGGAAACTTTCATTGCCACAGATCCGCGCGCGGGCAATGACACGTATGACAGGAAAAGCGCTAAAGCACCACAACACAGGCGCCAAGAGCCACGCACATAGCGACGTTTTTAAAAGAAAATCCCATGCGTTTTCATTTCTTACTTCTCTTTTTTAAAGACCCTAGTTTACCTGTATTTTATCTTATTTCTTATTAGTAATATAGTGAAAATGTGCCAAAAAAAGATGAAAAAAATGCAAGACATGATTCAAAAGTGATACAAACCAAATCAATCTTCGACCGTTCTATATAATTTAAATATAACCGTTCTATATATTATTATTTTCGTTTGATCGAACGTTATGAAATGTATAATCGTGAAGAAAATTCATAATCAGATTGTATTTTTATCTTATTTTAATATTAAGATAAGGCAAATTATTTTCTCCTGACAACTCGATAGTCTAGTCAGAAAAGCACAATATTTCCTAGAAAAACTGCATCAATTAATGTTAGAAATTAATATAATATTTTTATTGTCTATATATTTAAAACCTTTTGAACTTTTTGTATTTACTATGTATGAAGTTTGGATATACCGACTATGGAAATTTTAACTGTTCAATAAACTCTGCAATATGTAGAATCATGAAATTTTTGGAAATAAATTAGAAAACTTGTGGGACCCCCGATCATATTTTGCAACTGTTGTGTGACCATCAATTCATTAAATCAGCCAGTACTTACAAAATCAGCTATCTTTATTTAATGAGTAATATAATAGATAAAAACTAAAAAGAGAATATTTAATAATCAAGTGCAGGAGGCAAAATCTAAAACTATAGAAGATAGCGAAAATTTTCGAATTTTGCCTACCCTTTTTTAAAAACATACTCTGTATTATTTGGCAGTAACTATTAAATTCTTATTTTTACGAGTATTGTACTCAATTTAATTTCATTATTCGAATAATATTACTAACAAGAATTTTCGGTAGTTTCTAAATATATGACTTTTGTAACAAAAAAATTAAAGCTTACCTAAAGGCTGAATAATATTTTCGATATGAAAGAAACAAGTGTTGTTATTATAATAACTGGGTTATCAGTAACAAAGTAAACCTTCCATCAAAATGCAAAGGAAATTGTTTGCTTTATTCCGAAGCTCAGATCTACGACGACAGGATTTGTCTTTAAGTTTCAATCTGCATGGTATTTCCAGATTTCCGTATAAAATATACAAACGGAGAGACGTATTTCTGTATATATTTGTTAAATATTTTGTGCCAAATGGAGATTCGCCCTGGGTGATGTGTCAAATACTTATTTAAGAAGTTATACCTAGCTGTAAGCGAGCAATATTTAGTATAATTTCAAGATTATTAATCAACTGTAAGAAAAAAATCCGCTGAACGTCAGGATTCCAATAAATCTGAGAAGCCTATTCAATGGATTGTTACTGTGGCATTGAGATGGAAAATGGCGGGGAGGGGCGGAAACGCTAGTGGCTGCATACGAAACGAGCAGGTTTGATTGCAAAATAAACGTCTTCTTATTACTCATTTCCTAACTCGTATTGGGAGTCTGCCGTAAATTTTCATGAATAGGTAAGCATGTGTACACGGTACTGTCGAACGATGTTCCGGAGTGCCATTTCACGAGTGTTGAATTGTTAGTGGTTGGATTTGCTTGTTTCAATTCAACAATGCAGCATACTGGCTTTGTTTTCAAGTGTTTTCTATAGATTTTCATTTTGTTTGTCATATCGGTGCGCATAAATACAAAAAATACCTTTTACCAATAAACACTATGAATACAGATGATAACTGTAAAATAATATAATGTTTTGTCTATATCTATCAAGTCGCTTTAGTTCTATCAAATATCAAACCAACCATTGTATAATACTTCTACATACACAGTATGGGCCTTTTATTAGTAACAGGTAAGAACATCGCATATTTTGTGTTTATTTCTACTTAGCAATTTAAATAGAGATTATAATTTGTGGTGCTCCGGAATACCGCCGACATCGACAGTACAAGTAAGAATGTGAGTTTAAAATCTATGATAATAATTCTTATAGAACGGAGACGCTTACTAGAATAATTGAACTAAATGTGGTATGTTATATTAGAGCCCTCGAATGTGATATCTGATACACGTGCAGTGCCTAAATTCAAATTTATTTTAAATATAATTCTTGAAATTTTAATGTAATCTTTAATTCGATAGCGCGTAAGTACATTGGTACTTGAGCGTATTTTTTGTACATAGACTATGTAACATTTCTCTTGTAGTACAAAGCGTTAGTTATGTAATGTTGAATAAAGACAGATTGATGTTGAACTGTTGTTTTCTCTCTTTCTAAATCCCCCACAAAATCGAATTAATTAAGAATTTATTATTGCTATATACATATTATTGTGCACACTGTACGTGACAATGTAAGATGTAAACTTCTTAAAACGCTTCGGACTACTTCTTGCTTCCTACTTTGCATGATCAATATTAAAATAACTTAAGAAAAATTATTGAACTGTATTACACTCGAAAATTACCACCAGCATTATAAATTCGGTTCTGTCAATTTTTCACGACAGCGATCACACGCCGCGTCGGTTCTGATTAACAATTCGTTTTACGGGGTTAGGAAATTTCCTTATCTACAGTTAAGGAAAATTATATTTTAGCTATAAATAGTCCTCATAATTTCCTTATCTACAGTTGAGGAAAATTATATCTTAGCTATAAATAGTCCACCTTCGCAATGTGATTATTTTTTAGCAATATTATAAATTATACACCAAAGACTGCAGCGCCCTCGATACCATTTGAAGGCAACCAAAGGTTGGCACTACCATAAAATACGTATTTCCTAAGCCACTTTAATTGTTCGGCTGATGGAAGTTTTCATTAAAAGTGCGATGACCTCCGAACCACAGAACAATGGCTAATATGGATTAAAAAGGGATCCGACTTGGCCGCAATTCACAGCCGACAAAGTTACAAACTGTGATTGAGCGGAAGATCTTTTGGTTTCTGTTCGTTGAAGATAAAATGAATAAAAATCGAAATACCCGACTTTTTTACTGTTAAGATGAAAACATGGGTTAAGTTAAAAACATGATCCTTTTTAAAACATTCGGAGTTCGGACCCATTATTATTATCTAATAATTTATACCTAAGATAAATAATATTTTTAGGAAGACCCATTTTTACGGGTCCTGTTATAAATCCAGAAAAAAAAACACTTGAACTATGCGTAGTTCAAGTGTTTTTTTCATCAACAGTTGTGTTGGACAGGCAAAACAACTGTTGATGTCGTCGAAGGAGGAGGCGGAACGCAGGCAAGAGGCGGAGGCGCTCGATCCTCGGAGATGGCCGAGGCGGAGACCAAGGGCCAGACATGGTCACAGCATCCCGTCTTAGCAGGGGAGCTCGGGGCGTCGGCATGGGGCTGCTGTCACCCATGGCCATGGCATCGAGTCCCGGGTAGGCCACGATGCGCTAGGTGTTCCAGCGCATCGTCGCGGAGTGTGGAATGTGGAATGTGGTGTTTCCACGAGAGGAGCCCATAGAGGCAAAGGTGTTGGAGCTGCGGTCGTGTATCACGCGTTTCCCGTAGTACCACCTGCAGGAGCAGGAACACCGTTGGATATTCAATGGGTAGTCCCGGGTGCGGATAGTAAGTACGTCCGCCCCGGGGAGTCCCACATACCTCGGTGGTCCACCCCAGGCCCCGGGGATGCGTAAATGCTTTCCCCCAACGAAAAAAACAACTTAAATCTTAATCAATCAGACTCAGCAATGACTTGTTAAAATACAGATCAAAGCTTAATGAAGATTTAATCACTTCTTAGTTTCTTGTGAGTCGGATTAGTCGGTAAGCGGCTTAAAGTGGTCTTACCGGCTACTGGTTTCTATCGGATTAATGCTAAAGTCGTGTTTGTTCTCCCGATGCGATGACCTTTCGTATGAACAATATTATTTTTACGGTGGCGCTTTTACGACATCCATTACGCGAGCTATAAAATAGGTGTAGTGCACTGCGGGTCAATTGTGTCGTGGTTGGTATACAATATACACTATACAGAATCTACTATATTATGCAGCAGATCAATTTTATAGGTACGAGACTAGATGACGCCTGCAACTCCGTTGCGCCAAAATTAGTTTATCGCGCGGCAACCGTATATTTTTCAGGGATAAAAAGTATTTTAAGTCATTTCTCGGGACCCAAAGTATGTCCATTACTAAATTTCATCAAAATTGGTTCAGCGGCTTAAGCTTGAAGACGTAAAAGACAGACAGGTGGATATAATTTTCATGAAACTCACAAGAGAGTAGAACAGTGCAGCATCGCTCATGCGCTGTATTGCACAAGCTATATTCAAGCTAAGTTACTTTACTATAGATTGCAATTCTTACATTAAAAAGATTATTAAACCTGTGATAGTCCCATAAGGGCTTTAGGCGTTATAAGGTAGGATAAGGTAAGCGTGCATATAAACGCCTATTTATTATAATTTGCGTTATATCGGCGGCGCGGCGCGCTCGCTCGTCCGTAAAATGCAATTTCCCTGCAGCCGTAAGGTTCAGTGCTTGCACCGTTACCATATTACTACAACCCGTTTAAACTTTATTTCAACCTTAAATTGTTACGCCGACATTAATTTTTTCTACTATTTACTTATATTATGTCATGATCACACCCATAGACTTAATATATACTGTAGCATTATAGGTTTATGATCACACCTGTCGAGTAGAGTGGCGAGCACTCTGCAATCTGCATGAATCATGATTAATATGGATGTATAGCTTGTCAAAAAGAGTAGATGCCGAACGTAATTTTGAAATTGCATGAAAAGTACCATCGAGGAAATAGATTAATAGGCAATTGACGGATACGCGGGACGACCTAGAAAAGTCTACATGCTTTGATGTCTGCGAGACGCGGACGCGAAGTAAGTATAAAATTTCTTAAGCGATGAGTAGAGCTTCATGGGACTATAGTGGATAGACCCACGGCTGGGGAGTCCCACGTATGACGTACCCAATGTCTCCAATCCACCAGGGACGCTGAAAACATTTCCTCATCAAGAAAATACATAATGTAAAACATAATTAATTGTAGGCATTTCAATTACTTTTCATGATTTTACCCATAGCATCTCATCTTAGCATATTATTTTTTTTATGAAATAAGGGGGCAAACGAGCAAACGGGTCACCTGATGGAAAGCAACTTCCGTCGCTCATGGACACTCGCAGCATCAGAAGAGCTGCAGGTGCGTTGCCGGCCTTTTAAGAGGGAAGAGGGTAATAGAGGAGGGTAGGGATGGGAAGGGAAGGGAATAGGGGAGGGTAGGGAAGGGAATAGGTTAGGGGATTGGGCCTCCGGTGAAGTCACTCACTCGGCGAAACATAGCGCAAGCGCTGTTTCACGCCGGTTTTCTGTGAGAACGTATTTCTCCGGTCGAGCCGGCCCATTCGTGCAGAAGCACGGCTCTCCCACGTATATATTCGAGTGAATAAAGTAGGTAAATAGACAATTTATCTTGTAATTTTATTTTAGTTGATAATTTAGTTTGTCTACATTGTCGTGTATTTTGCATATTTCAGTAACTATACACAAGATGAATGCGGGTCAGAAGTCAGAACAGTTTCTTCCACCCGTCAGACTCACGTTTCTCGACTTTTGATAAATTATTCTTGGGCCCGCGTCGAAAAGGTTAACGTTATAAATGACACTTTGTTGTTTATTACACCCAAAATGTGGGTCTTGGGTGAATTTGATGAATACTATAAGTTTGCTAGTACAGGAAAGGTGTCCAAGATGATCCCCATATCCTATTATAGGTACTACTACTTTTTCGTTTTATGACTGATAAAAGTTGGGCAAAGTGACATATGACGAATTGCTTAGTTGAAAGTTAAAATAGTTCATAGCGACAAAGTATTGACAAGAAGGTATTATACAAAGTTCTTTGTCTTTACTATTACCTAGACAAAAGAGGGAAACAGCTTATCGCTATAGTTCCTATTGCCGACAATTTATTGTTTTATTGTTATTCTTAATTACTAGAACACCTTCCCTGGAGTTCCACAATAATATTTCAAGATTAGAATTAGCCAAATCGGCTCGAGAACGGTTTCATTTTTATTTATTTGTATTTATATTATGTTATACGTATGTTAAATACTGCATTTAAGGAACAGGTTTTTTAGTATATTTATAACTTCTAATCAAATAGCTCTATGGGTAGTCGGTAGAGTAAGTACATACCTATTCAGCTCTTAAGTTCTGCTTCTGAATTGTTTGTGTTAGAATCAAAGCAAACTCGCAATTCAAAATTTCAATTCCCATTAAATCAATTCAATTATACGGGAGTAACCTTTCGCTTTGAATTCGTAATATTAAACTTACGTTCATTTAGCGCTTAACGTAATTAATTTAAATAAAACCTATCCAGTATCCAATATCTTGAGTTTAAAAATGGCAAATATAAACTTCAAAAATACTGTAAAACATATTTATATTATTTTGTAAGCACAAGTATAGTTAGTGAGAGTGAGAGATTAATAATGATTTATCCAATTTAGCCGCGCCATATGAGTTTCCGCTTTTTTACGATATATATCAAATCTTTCAAATTTAAGGTCACGAAAGATCTAAACTTTATGCCTTCCTCATATAACGAATTTTAAACTAATAAAACTACAAAACTTATGCTGTGCCCCGTTTCCTAACTTCTTGCTTATGAAGAGATTAAAGGAAACAACTTGTAGTAAAATTCTAATCTTAAGTATACATCTTAACATATATTAAGATTATGCATCCATGGATCTGATATTAACTACAGTATTGCTGAAGAGCTTAATAAAATTAAGTGACTTAAAGCGAAGATACTAAGCAAATTAGATAGGATTGCAAATTGCAACTCCTTAACCAGTTTTCTAATGTCAATTATATCTATTAGAAAAATGCGTACCGTAGCCTTTTAGTAGACCAAGCGTAGCACAATGTAGCGTCTACGTCACAAACACTCATCATAGCACATCGTCGCTTCTATGACACGTAACTCCATCGTAGCCCATCGTAGCACCTATGTCGCGTAAGCAGATCGTAGTGGCTACGACACGTAGGCCCATCGTAGCGCATCGTAGCGGCTACGACACGTAGATCCATCGTAGCGCACCGTAGCGGCTACGACACGTAGATCCATCGTAGCACATCGTAGCGGCTACATCAAACATAGGACTGTGACGTCATACATGTACTTATTATCAAGTCGACCAGGTGATTTCCGAGTCTCAATTGCTCCGGATTGAATATCGACCGTCCCACATGCTGCAGGAGTCAGTAACAGGCGGCTCTGACTACAATTTGTTACTTAAATAAATCTTATATCTTTAAACGAGCAATTCTTGTATATATATATATATATATATATATATATATATATATATATATATATATATATATATATATATATATATATATATATATATATATATATATATATATATACAAGGTGTAACAAAAATAAGTGATAATACTTTAGGGTGTGTACGTGTTCCTTGTAGAGACTTCACTGTGAAAGTAGCAGCGCTGAAAGACGAAAAAATGCGCACGTACGCATCCTAAAGTATTATCACTTGTTTTTTTGTTACACCCTGTATATATATATATATATATATTATATATATATATATATATATATATATATATATATATATATATATATATATATATATATATATATATATATATATATATATATATATATATATATATATATATATATATTGGAATCTCGGAATCGGCTCCAACGATTTTCATAAAGTTTAGTATATAGGGGATTTCGGGGGCGATAAATCGATCTAGCTAGGAATCATTTTCAGAAAATGTCTTTTTATTCGTGTTTTATCGATAATCGATAAACTGAAGAACTCTTCCTGACATCTATTGGCGAATAATAATACTATTTTGTTAGCAACTAATTGTTTTAACGACCAGCAGATGGCGTTATTAAGTAACACGAAGTCAATGAGTGTTTGCTATACCGAGCAAAGCTCGGTCATCCAGGTACTAAACCTATTATAACGAAATGTAGGTACTTTAAAGGTGGATATTATTATCTTAAGTAGGTACTTACATTTTTAATTACATTTTATCATACCAATAATAATATCTGCTACATAATGGCCGGCTTACATTATTCCACTAACCAGTAATCCAATCCAATGCTGGGTTCAATCCAGTGCTGGTTGTTACTGGAATAAACGGCCACTGGAAATAAATAAGTGTATTCCAGTACCCAGTAATTGTTACTGCCAGAAAAATGTAAACGGGTACTGGAATGCACTAATTTAATTCCAGCGCTGGATTGAATTAATGGATTGGAATAATATAAACCCGCTATAAAGACAAACTAATATGAACATGCAGAAATATTTCCATAGAATATTGTTTACATATGGGTAATTTGAATTTATGATTGCATAGCAAACTTTTAATTTATAACAGTTCAACTCGCTACGGATTTAAACTTTATTCCATAAATCCCAGTTCCCACATCTGTGACCCTCAGCTGCTGTTTATAAATAAAATTCTCGTGTCACAATGTTAGTCCGCGTATTCCTCCGAAACGGCTCTACTGATTTTAACCAAATTTTATATGCATATTCAGTGGGTCTGAGAATCGGCTACTGGGTACTTTTTATATTAATAAGTGCATTTGTTGCATAAAATATAATAGTAAATTATTACAACTCGAGACTGACGGCGACCATTGTTTGTGCGACGGGATAGCAATGGACGTTGCCATGGTGACATACTTATTTAGTCACTTCAATA
Source organism: Aricia agestis (assembly GCF_905147365.1). NCBI lineage: Eukaryota > Metazoa > Arthropoda > Insecta > Lepidoptera > Lycaenidae > Aricia > Aricia agestis. The sequence continues at coordinate 10,586,275 of NC_056416.1, read as the reverse complement.
AAATAATATGGGCGAAATACTTTATATGGCAAAGAAACGTTTGCCGGGACAAGCTAGTCTTAATATAACTTGGTGTGTCCTCGCTAAGCATGGTATGAATGCGAAAGTTTGTAAGGATATAATTGAACCCGCTATTGCGTTTCGTTTAAGTAAAAAAATATCCACAGCCGAACATAGAACCTCCTCCTTTTTGGTAGTCGGATAAAAATTGGCCAAATCCGAGTCGGCCTCGCGCACGAAGTACGGTTATTACTTATTATAAAGGAAACCGTACGGTTATAGAGGTAAAATAGGCGAATATAAGACTACAGATAAAATTAAGGATATTGTAAAAATTTCAAGTGCTGCTGTTGCCATTATTGATTACGAGCCAAAAATTTCAAAAAAATTACGTTTGTTGTATAGGAATATTAAATAAAATTTTAATATTTAAGGGGGGCCCCTTAAATATCAAAATTTTATTTAAAGTAGATATAAATTGTTGTAGCGGCAACAGAAATACAATATAATCTGTGAAAATTTCAGAAGTTTAGCTATAGCGGTCATTGAGTTACAACCTGGAGACAGACAGACAGACGGAGCTGGCGGACAGACGGACAGACGGACGGACAGACATCGAAGTCTCAGTAATAGGGTCCCGTTTTTACCCTTTGGGTACGGAACCCTAATAAAAACTGTAGATTAATTTCCAAACCGAAATTAACCTGACACACAGACAAATAATATACTTAGGTAAGGTTTAGGCGCTTTGCAGACGAAGGGGCGGGGCGGGCCGGTCAGTTTCGCCGCGAACGATAGCACAAAGGGAATCCTATGTTACCAACGCACACGGTGGGCAAAAAGACCGCCCGGCGGGCACTGGCGGCGCATGTCTGCGGCTGCCCGCCGTGGATCACACAAACCAGTTTACATGCAGACTGCAGTAACGCAGACGGCGTGTGATTTGTGTACGCAGCGCGGGCAGCCGCAGACTTCGACGGTCGTCTGCACGGCGCCTAAAGGTACGCGCACAGTTTGTCGGCGCGTGCCGGGGCGCATCGGCGCGAATCATACAAATTGTATAGAGGCGGATTTTTGCGATGCGCCCCGGCACGGCCCGTCTCAGTGTGCTCACCCCATAATGTCATCCTACGAATCAAAATCTCTGATGGTACATCGTAGTTCGTACATATATCCTTTGTTTCAAACAGTTTGCAAAAAGGTTTCGTATCTCTCAACTTAATACCGCCATTTAGATATTAAGTAGGTCCGTAGCCCGTACTTCTCTATTCACACCCATAAGCGAATAATGGAGTGAACTGTAAATCTCAGCATATGAATAGGTACAATACCACTCCTGCTTTACATATAAATACCAATAGAAATGTTATGCTTATCAGAATATATCTACCGATTACATTTTATCAATATTAGTACGGGTGCCCTAGAACATTTTTTTATTACCTACTATCAAGCTCAGCTAGCAAAGTATGAAATCCTTTCTATTTCTGTTAGCTACCACTTTCAAGATTTTTCGCAGATCGCAGAAAATTTTGTTGGTCTTATCAAAATGAAGCTACTCACAAAAAATTAGTAGATACTTATTAAAAAAAAATTGTTCTAGGGCTCCCGTACTATACCTGTGAATTTTCAATATCGGTGTTGACGATATAAAAATTAAAATGGTTCGTAATTAATTAGCTATTTAAAGAAACTTATTTACAAATTAGTAGGTATTGTTTTAAAAAGAATAAAATACCTGTCGCTGCCGCTTTACCTCACACTCGGCACTCGCGGACTGCCGCGATAAAGCTGCATAGCAATAATAATAACTCCCACGCCTGTTTCGGTGACGGTTTCATTGAAGGTCCAAGAATATAGTGCCCAAGGGTGTGCGCAGTACACAAGAGCACTCTGTTCCTTTTACTCTCGTAACCCAGTAGGACGACTGGAATCCAGTATAGCAATAGCTAGTGCACACGCATACGTCTAGACTCTAGTCGCACGCACACAAGCACCGTGCCTAAGTCTGCCGAATTAAAACGACGTTAGTCGATGTGTTAGGTTTATTTTCGTTACGTAGATTCGGTCGCCGCGCTCAAATCCCGCGATAAAACTATTTAAAATAGGAAACAACTGCCTATTACATATAGTTTCGATTAATAATTTTGATCTACCTATTAAGGTAAACATTAAATTATAGATAACAAATAATTGGTAAATGCACCAACATCTACCATGTTAGTGGCACTAACGTAATTTTATACCAATCAGTAACCACGGTAGTGTTTATACGCGGTCAATACGTATTAAGGGCGCACCTGACCCTAACTTGACTACATACTTAAACCTAGATCTCAAAATCTGTAAGGTCTAGAAAACTGATTTTTAGACACAAGTAACTTCAGTTCATGAAAATTATTATGCTCAAGACGGAAACACGATTACTGAAAAAGTGCTCGATAGTTTCTTTTTTACAAAAAACCTTGTTTTAGACACATTTTTGCTTGGATCTTCGAAGTTTGCTGTCTTTTCTTTATTATCTAATGCTTGCTTAATGCTTTGATAAAACCTAAATTTGCTCAAAACACTTTTTTCATAATCATTATAGTTCATCTTTTATTCAAGTAAAAGTAACTTGGCGATAATTCCGCGCCGTCCTTTTTCACCTGGCATATGAAAGACGGGCGTGAGTGTGAAGAGAGAAGGACGATGTTTGATTTTTTGAGTCAGGAGCGCTCTAATTTAAAATTAGGTCACAAGAATTATTTTTTTTAAATAACCAGTTTGGCAAACGACATTGCATTCGAGGAAACACCCAATATTAGTACAAAACTCATCATCTAACCAGACTTACTGGTCTGACGGAATGTAATTTCCAAATCTCGAAATTTTTGGAAAACACCAGACTAATTTTTTTTTTTGCTTCATCAAGAAACTCTTGGGATATTTTTTGTGGCTTTCAATAATTCAACCCAATCAATGTTCTATAACCTTTATTACATTTGTACACAAACTATAGTGAACGCCAAACAGATCATATTCAAGGGAAAACATTTTGTACAATCAACCACTGGTTGCGTAAAAGTGGCCTAACCAACTTACAGCAAAATGTTTTATATTTCTGATACTTCCGTTTTGCATGCAGCTTCCATAATTTTCACAAACTATGATTTTCGAAGACTTTTAGCAGCGTGGTTCTATGTATATTTGTGTAAATTGTTAATTAACTCCCAAGTTTAAGAATGAATAAAAAAAAAGGTTAAATTTTTTAAGCCTGCTCCATTACAAATGGGGCTGAATAATATATTTTTAGGGTTCCCTTAACTCAAAAGCTAAAGACAAAAACGGAACCCTTACAACTTTATAGACAAACTTATTGTTTTTAAAGACTTATTTTGATATATTGTTTTAATAAACATTTATCTCGAAACTCTCAACCTTAGGCCACTTTATAAACCAACATCACATTACCTATTTACACTATAGATAATCTATGACATGTGAATTCGTCACTATTCAACGACAATAAGTAGTAGAGCCGAAACAATCTAATCTTACAATTTAAAATACATATTTAAGTTACAACATATACAGACATAGGTATTACATACATTTTTGTCGCAACAGTCATACTGAAGCGATTGATTAATATTGTTAGTGTCCGACCGAAACTTTGGCTTTGGCCACCCTTTACCAACTTCGGCGGTCGGCCAAAATAATATCTGCCAAACCTCCAGAAGATGTTTGTTCACAGAAAGTTTATTTCCTTTTTAAACAATAACCAAGTCGTTGTAATAGCGATAAATTATTTTTGCCTTTACAATCAATTTAAATGTTTAACATTAAAATTTTAAAAGCATCTAAATTAAAAATTATATTTTCTAGCCAATCTGGAATATATATTTTTTTTTAATTTTTAATCGTCTTCTGCAAAAACCTTCGGTCGAACACTACTTAATTATGTTGTTGATAAAGAAATGACACAACTTTTACTTTTTAAATAGGTAATTAAAGTAAATGTTACAGTCATGTATTATTTTTCAGTTATAGAACTTAACTTAAAATCAGGATGAAATTGGTTGTAAATTATAGTTATTTTGCTTTTATACATTTATAAAATATGCATTTAAATAAATAAAAAATATGTATCCTTTACTTTGCTGCCCCAAAAACCCTGAAATGCAGTTATCTATAATTTTAACAAAATACATGATGATGTTTTTAGTCACATCATGTAAACATTTTCCTAACAACTACATAACTATAAATGTTGGTAACAATTACATTTTCTCTCTAAATAAGTGAGCACAAGCTATTTAAACCTTATTTTTAATTTACCTTTCTCTAATCATAACATAGACAATAATATACAATGTATATTATTGTCTATGTTATGATTACCATACCTATAATATTATGTCATAAAGGTATAATTTAATTATTGAAACAAACTATAAAATATATAAGTAACTGTTATGCAATGATGACGAAATTTTAGCTCGGCCAGTCCCAAAATTTTTTCTTCATATACTCAGAATTTTTAAATACAAAAAAAATAATTGCAACGGTTGAAGATGTGGTCATATGTGGTTGAACTGCTAATTAATATTTGAGTATATGTGTCTAATCAGACAATTCAAGGGAGCTGTAAAGCAATTTGGATTGTTCGTTTTAGTTTGTATGGCTAAGCTATAGTAGCTTACCATTTAAAATAAATTATTCATAAGTTATACTAAAAATATGCTATGCTTAAATAATATGCAAAGTCTATTAAATAATTTTGCCCCCACCAATATTAAGATAATAATAATATATCGAAGTAATTAATAATAAGCCTCATAATAAAACATATTACTTATATAAAATTTCTGTTGTAAGTTGTAAACAAATGATACTTGCAAATTAAACTGGCATCTTTTTCCTCTAGTTATCATTTAAACAAGTATGCTGCAATTATTGCTAAGATAAGTAATCTTAAACTTGTTTTTAATTTTATGCATTAATACATTATTGCTACGTAATACAACATCTAGTTCTATGTAAAAAAAGTTGATACGAACACAGTTCACATTTAGTTAGAAAAAACACAGAAAAATATACAGCTGATTAAACTATAAGCAAATTATTATAACTTCTACAAGTTTAAATAAACATTATTTATAGTTATTTTATACACAAATAGAAATATTTCAAAACTGTACCCAGTTTTGTTGGTTGGCTGGTGTCGTTGGCTTGGCTAGTTGGGCTGAAGCACTGAAACATTAAGCAATATTAGCTTAGTGGCGTAATTTATTTTGTTATTAAAAAGACCTATATGTTTACAATTTAAACAAATTTTTACAGCTATAGACTTATGATCAGTGATCGGAGTAGGTAGATTGAAATGAGGTCAACAATCCGAAATGTACATAATTATATTGACATTTGCTTGAAATCCCAGACTTTGTTAATATTTTAAACCGAAATTTAAATAAGTACCTGTATAATTAAAAATATAAGATTTTTATCCATTTCATCCATTATTCATTAAAAGAATGGATAGATGCCCGCAACTCCGTTGCGCCAAAACTCATTTATCGCGCGGGAACCGTACATTTTCCTGGGACAAAATGTATTCTATGTCCTTTCGCGGGACTCAAAGTATCTCTATACCAAATTTCAGCAAAATCGGTTCAGCGGTTTGGGCGTGAAAAGGTAACAGACAGACTGACAGACAGACATACACACTTTCGCATTTATAATATTAGTAATTAGTATAGTATGGAATTAGTATGGATTACCAACATAAACCGAGTCCGGAAATACCGGAATGACTTTTGGGAATAATGGCTTATCCAGGTTATCCTTTCTATGAACATTTGTGATACAAGTAGCATTTAAAATCAATCTACCTACTCCGATCACTGCTTAACATAACATATGATTAACATTAAAAAAAAACAACTGACAGGAATATAGTAATATCATACCTGGCAGAGTTAAAGTCTCCCCACTCAGTGTTGGGAACAGCAGGAGTGCCCGCAGGAGGATGTGCATGCTGCGGTGAGGGGGGAGGGGGCAGCCTGGAGCCCCCAGGGGGAGGAGGCAGAAGCCCCCCACCGGTACCTGCCACTCTACGGGGTCTACTGCCTTCGCTGCCATCCTTTTTCTGGTGAAAGAGAAATGTGATACTTCAACTTAAAGATAAGTAAAAGCAAAAAATGATTATTTATCAAATCTTGTCCTATTAGAGGCATATTTGAAAGAGTAGCCATTTAGAAAAGGATAAATCTTCTGATGCTATAAAATGATATGTGATTGGTAAAAACTAAGTAAACAAAGGGCGGGTGGGTGGCCCTTTTCCATTATCATAATAAATAAATTGGAGACTTTTAAAAGTTCTTAAAGAATATTGTCTATAAAAAATGCTTACAGTAATCTTCATGTTAATCTTAATGGTTTCTCCATCTTTGAAACTGAGATCAAGCTGCTGTTGATCCCCTGGCTCTCCTTCTTGCTCCTTTTTCAGCCACTTGAAGTGATCTTGCAGAGCAACATTCAAGTCAAAGGAGTCCGACCTATCACCAAATCCTAGGCCAATATATGCACTTCTTCCTGAAAATATATTATTTTATTTGTGTTATCATTTTTTTTTTGTTTGGTTTGTTTCAGGATTAATAGATCTAAATTTTAATTACATTAAGAGCTGGTTGATGGTAGAGCTGGTGTTTTGAAGCGCACAAAAACGCCCAATGTGTAGCCGCTCTTAAAAACTGTATTGGAACTTATGTTGCAAAAGTTGTGTACAGAGAAGAAATCTTACCATTATCATCTTGAATTTTGACAACAAAATATCTCGAGCTATCTGATACAGATTCAAGGGCGACTCCGGGATACTTATCGATCGGACATTTGGCAAACAGTTCGCCAGAAGTTTTGTCCTCCAATTTCATAATCAACTCGTCACCTTTCGATACGAGGCGCATACGCCCCGTCCATTGTGGCTCTTGTAAATTCCAATCTGCTGCCCTAGTAAGATAAGCATAAAGTGTTACTTGCGTAATGATAATGGAATAAATGTTTAATTACCATACACCTTACCTGTATCCTCGATTGGAAGTCCTTGGGGGAATTTTAAAGACAAAAACTTCGTTCTTCACGAGTATAACACTTTCGTAAGCTTCCATCTTAAAAATTGACAAAAAATAAACGTTTATTTTTATATTTTATGATATAAATATTGGTATGTCCAACTTAACAAAATAACGGTAGATCTTAGAAGGATAATCTAAAAACCTTTTGGTTTTTTTACCCCACAATAAGTTTTTATCACAATTATTTCAAAACAATTTCAAAATATCAATAAAAATGAAACGTCAGTCACCACTCACCAAACGTCAATTTTAGATTCTTTTTTCTTATTATGGCACTGGGCTTTTTAACCATGGCCAGTGTCAAGTAAAATATGGCGCGGAAAAAAAAGCGTAAAAAGTTTACAAAATTTAAAGTCGTTTTTTCCAGATCATCATCAAGTCAAAAGTCAAGTAAAAGTCTAAAAAAGTAGTCAGTAAAGTAAACTAGTCAAGTCAGTTGTTTTAGTAGAGTGGCAGAACCATAAAGTTAATATTACCTATCGGAATTCGGAAAGGTAATATTAACTCTATGGGTAGAACCTTTACTAAAACTTTCGATGGAGTTTTGGCGGGAACACAAAATGGCACGTTTCTTGAAGATTACACATTAAAAACGTAAATAACACAATTTAAGGAAAATAATACAATTAAAACAAAACCCCCGCGTTCCATTTGATGTTAAAAACAATCAAAACGCTCAAATTGGGAGGAGGCATTTTGAGCGTTTTGACCGTTTTTAACATCAAATGGAACGCGGGGAACGTCACTCTTTCCTCTTGAACCCGGCAAAATAACCAAATATAGGCGTGGGTGCCAGATTTAGTACTGGGAACTATCAAAAGGGATGCGCCACTGCCGGCAGGCAGAAAATGAGAACTCAGGGTAAAGTCCTGAAACCACTTCAGGACTTTACTAACGAAGCAAAGTTGTGGATCAGTGGTCCAGTTTGTTACAGTATTTACACTTTACAGTATAATAATAATAGCTCCCACACCGGTTTCGGCGACGGTGGCCGGTTTCATTGAAACCAGGCCAGCTACGCAGGAGTAAATTTATAGTGCCCAAGTGTGTGCGCAGTACACAAGGGCACTTTCTTCTTTCTCTATTCCTTTACTCTCATAACCCAGTGGGACGGAAGACCGACACGACCGGCGAGAGATCAGGCGCAGGACCGACTTTTTACATGCCCATCCGACGCATGGATCATCTTACTTGTCAGACATTCAGGTGATCAGCCTGCATTGTCCTAACCAAACTTGGAAATAACATGCTTCCAATGCGGGAATCGAACCCACGATCTCCGAGTCAAGAGCCGCGCTCTATACCATTAGACCACGGAGGCGTTAACAGTATATACGTAGTTACTACGATAAAGATTAACACAAACGGAAAGACGATGTCGCTTGCGGTGCAAGCGTCGTGTGTATTGCGCGGGAGACTGAAAGGTACGTACGCGCAGTCTCACGGCTCGTAATCCACTGAAAACAAAATGGCGGGCGGCGCGTGCCGTCCGTTTTCAAAAAGGGGCGCGGGAGGCGAAAGGGGAGGTGCAGCGTTTCCAGCGCATTACACTGGCACCACACTCACACTCGCAGCATATCTAGCTGGCATGCGTCGTCGGGAGGCCCTCTTGGGCAAGACGCGGTTATGTTTCTTAATATGATTTGCTATACAATTTTAATCTCTTTGGCATCGACTGTCGTATCACCAACGTGTAGAGGCGTACAAAGAGAATATAATCACTACGGAGGCGTACGGCGTACCGCCATCTCTGGGCCATCATCCTTTGATGTGCGGCCGAAAAACCGACACCGCCGCCATTCCACGGCCAGCGCTGGCGCCATCGGCCATCCTACGCCACTACGCCCTCCACACGCTAGGCCATCGTGATGGCCCACTACGCTGGCCCATCGTGAAGAGCCGCAATCAGACCTGACGATTTATAGAAAAACGATGCTGATAATTATGAAGCACACTGACTAACCCTTGTTTGTGGCAAAGTACACCCCCGGTGTCAGTGCCAAAAGCCAACGAAAAAAAATCTCTAGTTACGTCAGTGATTGTCAATGTCAATATAATTTTTTGAAAGTTTTTCTATATAGAATATGGTATTTTCAGTTTTAACATTATGATCTTAAGGTTAAATTTACAATGATTAATTTTTGTTTATTAAGAATCTGATAAAGTTAAATAATTAGAAATTAGAATTATTACAAAAGTTGTATTTTGTGTAGACATTTATAAATTTTCCTCTACGAACCAAACTACAAAGAGTGAACTTAGAGAATGGCGTACAATGTAAGTATGTAGTTATAACAGCAAAGTATAATATTCTAAGCTTCGAACCTTTTATATATTTTAGTGGGTAGCATACCTATAGGCTATAGTTAAACTTTGTTACTTTATTAAAAGAAAAAAACCTTTTTATCCAATTATATGTTTAAGAGAATAATATTTAGTAACATTTTATTTCATAACATGTTGATAACATTAATTAAAACATGTAAGTATAATTAACATGACATAAAACATTAATAAGTTTTGCTGTGAAGTAGATTGCAATCAGTATTCAGCACATCAGAATTTATACAAAAAAAGAGTTTATAATTTAATATTAATTTGTTCTCATTTAATACCTCGATCATGGGAGTCACAGACAGAATAGATTTTCAATTGCTATGCGACAGCCGGGTGCCACTTCGGGATTGAAGGGTTATTGAAAATCTCTATATATACTATACCATGTTTTGGGATAGAACTAAAACAATAAAAGAATCTGTACAAAACTGGTATTAACGCTAAAAGCGTTTTTTTTCCAGAAAACCTTGAAAAGATATAAAAACAATCTACTTAATACTTATGGCTAAAATCTACATTTAACATAAACCATAACTTTTTCCCCGCAGGCTGTGACCAAACAGACATATTTACCAGCTTTTCTTACCTTCTTAGCTTCAACATACAAAAATGATTTTAAAATTGTTGTCTGTTAAAGGTCTTGCTAAAACTTGAGAACGGCTGATTTTAATAATTTTGGCTATTTTTAAACCATAAAATATTTGTGGAAGTCCAGGGAAAGTTTTTATTAGGAGGGAAGTGATCCAAAGTTCATGATGCATGGTGGTCCGCAGTGTCATCTCTGTATCATACAATATAATCCTTTTTTTTTTGCTGTTTATATTTTTATTTCTTATTAACCGATTCAGTGGGGATGACACGGGAGCCGTGTCATACATGTTTTTAACGTGTGGCATACGACATGTGAGCCGTGTCATTTAAAAAACGCTTTTTAAATGACACGGCTCACATGTCGTATGCCACACGTAGAATTTTCCAAGTAGAACAAGCCTATAAGCTTCACCTCTGAATATTCTGTGAATTGAAAAAAAGTAGGGGCCGTCAACCTTTTTTAAAAGGTGCATTCATCGCGGATTACACGGCAGCTGCGTCTTATGGGTTTTTAACGTGTGGCGTATAACACGTGAGCCGTGTCATTTAGGAAGCGATTGTATCTCCCTCAAATTACACTTAAGAAGGTTCTACTCCGAACAAAACCGTCTTAATTTTCCACGTAAAACAAGCCTATAGGCTTCGTTTCTGAATAGTCTGTGAATTGAAAAAAGTAGGGGCTTCTTTAGCCCGGCCGTACGCCCGCCAGACCCCCGCCGGAACGCACTCTGTACATACATTTTGTTGTGCACCCCGCATACTATCAGAATTCTGACGTGTCAAAATGTATTTTTCTAATCAGAAATTCGGATAATGTGCCGCCGGGCTATTTTTTTTATCTATGGATGCTTCACACCATGCCAGTCTAGCCCCGTGGTAAGTACCTGAAGTACTTGTGTAACAGGTACCAGACAACGGAAATATATTAAATACTTTTTATACTATGCATATATTTAAGATTTTTATTATATGATACACATATTTAATACACATCCATGACCCAGGAACTTTGAAAACTTTTTGTTCCGTCGGCGGAATTCGAACCCGCGACCCCCGGCTTAAGCTACCAACGCGCTCACCACTGAGCCACCGAGGTCGTCAAAGTTTTTAGTAGTAAACTTTTAAGATTAAAAAGAAGTAATATTGGGAGCCCATATTATTCTATATTATTTTAGACTTTCAATTTCTCGCATTTTTTTTAAAACAATAATGTAGAAAAATACTTGCATTGACATCAAAGTATTACTAATCCACTAACGATTTTTGTTTTAATCTAAGTTGTTTCTTTCGAAAATATTTCTAACTAGCTGTTTCCGCAAACTTCCTTATCCATAGGAATAAATCGTTTCCCTGCGGTTAAAAGTGGTCTTGTACTTATAAGCTTTATTACTGGAACCCAATTATCGTGCTTATAAAATTTATCGAAAATCAATTTAATATTATATCGAGAAAACTTAGTTTTTATGTATGGAATTGGCTAGTTTATATGTATATAGTATATTTTTTATTATACTTTTTGCACACATCAAGGTACAGAGGCGGGATTAATGCCTTTAGGCATTTTCTTCCAGCCAACCTTTGGGTGATGTAGAGACGAGATGAGGTAGTGTAGGTACATCTATAATTTTATCAACATTAATAATTACATACTATAATAATTACTATTACATACCTACTATACGGATACTATAGTTCAAATAAACTAATAAATAAATAATAATAATAATAATATATATAAGTATATATATATATATATATATATATATATATATATATATATATATATATATATATATATATATATATATATATATATATATATATATATATATTTCCACCCCGGAGTTGATATTACGTCCTACATGGCGGTTTTTACCGATGATATTGCGTCCGACTGACTTGTTGCATCCTGTATACGGACGCAAGATTGACCATCTCTCAAATTCAGCCAGAAGTTGTGTTAAGGTTAGTACAATGGCTGGGTGAAATATTGGCATGGACGTTGTTTTGTCACCGGAGTGCTTTTCGGCGTATTTCTTAGTTCCGCTATTTGGCGCGCGAATTTTGGAGGTCGCTACTGTGCGCCGTATATCAGTGGCGTATATTCGATACTTTGTTTACGTATAACACGCCGATAATGTGGATTCCTGTATATAATAAAAGTTTTTATCAATTCTAATGTGTGATTTAATTACGTCCCACAAAACTACATCGTCCCAGAGGAGACGCGGGGGTGACAGAGGCGAGGGGGCGGAGTTCGCACGCGACATGCAAGGGCAATGTTTTTGTTTATATTTTTTGCCGGCCAGCGCGAACGTAATGACGCTTGTGGTATAAATATTGTGTAGTGGGGCGAATATTTGAGAGAGACTAAATTCATGTCTTCGTAGTTGGGTTCAAAACGCCTTCGTAAATTTGATGTAACATTACACATTTCAATGTCTAATTAACTTACGAAAATGCTGCTAAGACTATTTGAAAGTAGAGTTAATATTTCAAAAGTTATTATAAAAAAAAGTACCAAATTATGAAATTTTTGCGTGTCGTTTTGTTACTGCCGCTTACAATTTATTATTTATAAAAAAAATGAGCTAGAAAGGATTAAAAATTTAATGTTAATTTGAAGATAAAGAACTAATAAACTATCCGATACCAACAAATAACACATCAACTTACATTAAATAACTAAAAATTATATTTTTAAAATGTTCATAAAATTCGCGTCATTGTCCTGCGCATTGTTTGTTTTGAATGCCTTGCCGATATATTCAACGTGACGGGTTGAAACCTATTTTGCGATAAAATCTGCTGGCTCACTTTATTTGATCGCAGTGCTTTGGTGTGGATAGAAGTCTTCGTTTTATGCAGATGAGTCTTTGAAATACGTTCTAAAAAAAAATCCAAATAAGACGTCATTTACATTTCTCGATGTGTGCCAACATTTGTCTGTTTTTCACTACTTTTTTTATACCAAGTTATAAAGGCCCGCAACATTTCTAAGTTCTTAATAATTTTCTTAGTTTTCTTTATATCACTACTTAATTATAAACAAATTTAGTGAATTCCTCATTTTCCTGAACGTCTTTTTCCTGAATAGCCCTAAAAACATAATGACGATCATTCAGAATAATGATCAAATCTGTAACTGTATTTCAGGAAAACAGGGACAAATATATCGAATCGATGCAATGTCGATATTACAATTAGGTAGTTATTTGACACATTTTCGAAAAATAGTAGTAGAATAGTAAGAAAAGTAGTAAAAATGTTATCTACACTTCAATATTATAAAGCAGGAGAGGTTGTTTGTTTGTTTGAACGCGTTAATCTCAGGAACTACTAGTCCGATTTGAAAAATTATTTCAGTGTTAGATAGCCCATTTATCGAGAAAGGCTATAAGCAATATTTTATCACGCTAAGAATAATAGGAGCGAAGAAATAGAGGAAAATGTGGAAAAAAACGGAGGGAAATTATTTGAAAGGGCTTATTTGAACGCGCTTATCTCAGGAACTACTGGTCCGATTTGAAAAATTCTTTCAGTGTTAGATAGCCCATTTATCGAGGAAGGCTATAAGGAATATTTTATCACGCCAAGAATAATAGGAGCGAAGAAATAGAGGAAAATGTGGAAAAAACCGGGGGAAATTATTTGAAAGAGGGCTTATTTGAACACACTAATCTCAGGAACTACTGGTCCGATTTGAAAGATTCTTTCAGTGTTAGATAGCCCATTTATCGAGGAAGGCCATATGCTATATTTTTTTACGCTAAGACTAATAGGAGCTAAGAAATAGAGGAAAAAACGGGGGAAATTATTTGAAGGGGCTTATCTCACGAGCTACTGGAGCAATTTTTCTGTTATTTGGTACAGATAACTGATAAGAATTAAGAAATTGACCACGTGAAGGATCATAGGCTATTTTTTGTGCCCTAATTTGTCTGTGAAATATCTAATTTACGCGAGCGAAGCCGCGCGGAACGTTTGATAATAAAATATTATTTGAGAAATAATAAATAGGTATCAGAATTATTATTATTTAACAGGTGCACATTTTTTATTGCAGGTGACTCGAAAAGGTAGAATATATTTTTTTAAAGGCAGATTTTGGTATTAGCTATATTTTAGGAAATACATTTTTATAATAAATCAACACTTTTACTAACATACAAGTTTTATTGAAAATCCTATTTTTTACTTATAATAATAATAACCCCCACACCGGTTTCGGTGACGGTGGCTGGTTTCATTGAAACCAGGCCAGTTACGCAGGAGTAATTTTATAGTGCCCAAGTGTGTGCGCAGTACACATGAGCACTCTCTATTCCTTTTAACTCTCATAACCCAGTGGGACGGACGACCGACACGACTGGCGAGAGATGCGCAGGACCGACTTTTACATGCCCATCCGTGATCCGACGCATGGATCATCTTACTTGTCAGACCTTATTTTCCTGTTCTGAGTGTCAGACAATCAGGTGATCAGCTTGCAATATCCTAAGTCCTTACTAAACTTGGTTATAACAATTAAAAATATGTTTCCAACGCGGGAATCAAACCTCTGAGTCAAGAGTCACGCTCTGGACCACTGGACAACGGAGGCGTTTATAATAATAATATAATCAGCACGAATATGGATAAGATTTTTTAAATAATCATTATTCTCAACAAATTGTCATTATTCTAAGTAAACACGTCATTTTCCACAAATTTTGTCATTGTCATGAACAACAGTTTTTACTTAATATTAAATATCTCTTAAATTATTTAAATTTTTTTCGTGACTCTTACAGAAAGGGAATTCTATTTCGGTGTCTTTTAACACCAGAAACATTCAGAGCAATATTTAAGGGTTTTTTTTAAAAAATACAATTTTTGGCCTAAAATAACATTTTGAGTAGATTCACCCAGTGGAAGTAAAATAACAGGCACAATAAAAAGAAGTGCTAGGATACTCTCATTAGTAAGTAAGTATCCCATTAAGTATATTAAAAATAATGAGTAGGTAAGTACCTAGTAGGTTTTAATTTATACTTGGTTTGTAAATTTAAATTTTGGTTATTATCTATAATAGTACCTATTATTTCTGTTTATTTGTTTTGTACAAAAAGAGGACGGTATTTGATTATAATACAAGTTCACAATAATAATAAATTTTTTCGTAAGTAGTAGGTTAACGCGCGCGCGTAAACAAACACGACGCGACGTTGCGTTCTGTGCTGTGATAGTCATAGTCAATCATGGTTGTCGTGATTGATGTAGATCGTTTTTTTTAAAAGAAGTGATTTTAAAAACTATTTTAAAGACAAAATAAAATGGCCGTCGACCCATTTTGTAATACAAAAAAAATGTTTTAATTGTGGTGCAACGACCAAGAATAATATCAATATTATTATTAATCATTTTGTTCTACCTATGAAACGAAAGAACATAAAATCGCTTTATAAATCTTCATTTTTCTGGTGCAGCATTTGTAAATATGCAATTTACTATCATTATCCTGACGTCGAGTGTCCTGTTTGTTGTTGAACTGTTTATATAGATACTTACCTGTCTAAAAGTATTTTGGATCGATTGTATTAACTACTATGTCCCTACCTACATACCTACGTATATGATTTTCTTTGATAAGTACTTACCTATTGTATATTTTAAACAAAAGCCCATCAGTGACTGAGTTTAGACTGCGAATTGGGTTGGGACTAATGTATTTTTAAATATCTATACTTACTAATATTGTAGAGACGAAATATTTAATCGTTTGCTTATTACTATTTAACTTACGAGTTACGAGACTACTGAACCAATTTAAATAATTCTTTCGCTATTAGAAAGCCACGGTAATGAAAAGTGAAATAGCCCAAACAAGTGCATCGAAACTCAACGTCAAGTGGTTACCGGGTCATGGGCTAGGCTGTACACTGTACAGTGTTCTGAGATTTTTTTTAAATCTTGACTTGGTGACTTTCTTCATTCATAAATCGACACCCTTGACAAGATTTATAGTAACTGTGATGGCATACTTATAATAATAATAATGTACTTTTATTCAGCTCGATAACATAAAAACCTTAATCTAGACAATTACAACATGCAAATTATTTTATTTTCAATGGTTTTTTATATTAGAATGTTAAGATCGCAACCGGCAGCTTAGCTAGGTTACAGTATAAACTGTGTTAAAGCCACCGGACCCTTTCCCAACTACTGATCGCATATCGTTGATTTTACATTTCAGGCAATTAAAATTAGATAACAAATCAAATCAATGTTTAAAATTAATCAAACTTTATACAATAAACAAAAGGTACAAAAAACGATCGAAACGATCTACATCAATCACGACAACCATGATTGACTATGACTATCACAGCACAGAACGCAACGTCGCGTCGTGTTTGTTTACGCGCGCGCGTTAACCTACTACTTACGAACAAATTTATTATTATTGTGAACTTGTATTATAATCAAATACCGTCCTCTTTTTGTACAAAACAAATAAACAGAAATAATAGGTACTATTATAGATAATAACCATAATTTAAATTTACAAACAAAGTATTGTTGTGTAATTTTTGTGTAGTTGTGTAATTTTTTGAGATTTTGGACTGATTTATCTTATTTTTGATAGGTACGTTAATAATTTTTTAAGCGTTTTTATTTTTCTTTTCGACGCCTAAAGGGCCTTTTTTTGAGACTTTGTACTGATAGGTATGTCTGATATGTGATTCTTCAGGTTAATATTTTTCTAAGCATTTTCGTTTTATTTTTTTAACGCCTAAACGGCTAATAACGAATTTCAATTTGTTAAATTTTATCAACTTGTCACGTGGGCAGAGCCAAAATTGAAAACTAGTATTGCTTACACACACAAGTTAATTATAGTCAATGTCACAGTAAATTAGCCTCTGGGCGATTCCATTATCGCGGGTGCAACATTTTGACGCACTTAAAGCGTCCTACTGACAAAATAAAACACATTTATTAATAAATTATCTTTTGAAGGTATACATTTTAACTAGTTCAATCATAAATTGTAAATGAAAACTAAAATTAAATCTAAGAAAAGCCACAAAACATGTTTCAAGTGCTATCGCGGGTGCAACTAAATTGGTCCTCTATTAAGAACTCGGACGGGTTCATTTGAGAATACTGCTAATTGTGGAACTTTTAGTAATTTATTAACCCATATTTCAAAAGTGTATAAGACAAAGAAATTATTTAACTAGATACAATTAATTTGAGTAATTAGTACTAGGAATTATTAACAATTTTCACGATCGCGGGTGCAACATCAGAATATCGCGGGCGCAACGAGTCTAAAGAAATTGAATTTATTCATAAGTCTGCCACTAATTTCTACATTTTTGATATGCAATACATAATATTATTAGTAAATTGTAATAATACTATTTAAAATTTTCTTATTTTTTAATTATCAGTCATTTATCGATCTCAGAAAAGAAATCATCTAAATCACTAAAAACAATTAAATAATGTAACTTAAGCAAACCTTTTTCGATGTATTGTTATAAAACCGAACTACAGCACAGGTGTGCTGTATTTCGGTTAATTCAAAATTAATATTTATAATTTAAAAGAATATGGGCGAATTATAAGTAAAAATATTTTTTTTCAAAGAACAATATTAAATATCCTCTAGTATGTTGAAATGACATTAGCCACTTTGCTGTGTCTGTGGTACCGGGAGCCGGTATGGTCAACAGACAGCCCTAGACTTTTACTGTTACTGGATTTTTTCCGTATCTAGTACGAATCAAGTCAATTCAAGTTATAAATCTTATTGTAAATTGAATAATCTTTATTCACTTTCAACCATTTCTATATAAATACTCAATTATAGCTAATATAGAACTTTCAACATAAAGTACTGTGATATTAGATAAGTTTCGGTTATAATTTTAATTACAACAACATTTGGAAGTAATCAATATATTTTATTTACAACTTATCACATTAGGTTTAAAATACAAATCAAAATTCAAGTGCCACCATACATATTTTTTACACAAAACATGATCATAAATCACATGATCATAAAACAAAGAACTGCCACAGCAATATGGCGCAGTTTTGAATGACTCGTGTTTAAATTTTTTTCACTAAAGCTGCGCGAGTTTTGGCGTCACTAGTCGGCCTGTTTCTTCTTTATGCATTTGTAACGTGTTAGAAAGGATAGGGTGATATACAATTTAAATAATGACGTTATTTAGAGCGCGAAAAACATAACACTGTTACCCATACCGGGTCCCGGTATGTCAACGTAACGGGCTAATATGTGTTTATACCGGGAGCCGGTATTTCAACATACTAGAGGATATTAATTATTTTTCCTATCATTTGTAGCATTTCTTCTAAAATATTTAAAAATAAAAGAATATAAATCATGATTTTGAAACATCTGTTAAGTATTACATGAAATATTTAGAAAAATATAAAACACGATGTGACTCCATTCAAATTTTTATAAATCTTGTAATTACATGTAAAGTAATAATAACAAATATAATCTAACGTTATTGTTTACCTAAATGATATAAAATAAGACGAAAATCACTAGAATAGTCAAAAAATAATTTGTTGCATTTCCAATTGTACTGCTTCGATCGCGGGCGCAACCACTTTAAAGGTTCTGTTTTTGTATTAAAAATAATAAAATAGTTTGTTACAATGATTAATTCTAATTTCCCTCACATTTCTCCTTACTTTCACAAAGTTTTAAATTATTAACAACATATTTTAGCGAGAAAACTAAACTTTTGTGCCTTTTTTATCGCGGGTGCAACCATGGCAATTTTCCTTTAATAATGTTTGAAAACTATTTCAAAATTGTTTTTTTTTTTGCAACGAAATAGAAACTTATATTATACAGTCAATATTATGTATTAAAATTTAACTTCGAGATAGTGATTTAGAGTAAAAATGATCATGTGTGGCATAAGCAGTTTTTCTCGCGCCGTTAGATGATATCACTTCAAAATGCTCTAAATCATTCAAATTACAATTTTTACTCATAAAAGTTCTTTTGCTAGTAAATATACATCTTTTTATTTATAATTCAATAAAAAAACGTAACAAATGCTATACTTTAAAAATTCGTGTTGAGGGTCGTCTCTAGCGGAATCGCCCCTCTCAACTGGTCGTTCTTAAAATTGTTAATTTCTTAAATTACTTTTATGTTCCTATTTCGGTGTATTTGATTTGTCTGACACTTTGATTATTATGACTATGGGTTTATTGTTGTACCTACTTGATTTTAAACAATAAAACTTAAAAATACCTACTACCGAAACAATTGTTTTATTTTGTGTTCATACTTAAGTTCAGAAGAAACACGCTCACATAAATAAAATGCTCCCACATCATATCTATCATAATTATCCTTAATATTTTTTAGTTAGCCTAGCGGACTTACCTAATTATAATTTAAAATTTAATTAATCTATGTAATATAGGGATAACTTGTTTTTAATGTCTGTTATGTACTCCAAGTTATAGAAATAAGTAATTCATTTTAATCGACTTCATAAAGAGGGATGATTCTCTATTCATACATACATATCGTCACTCCTCATTGGGGTAGACAGAGACCACATCACGCAATGAATTTATTGGGATCTATTATATAGGTACCTATGTATGTATCGATATAACATATAAGGTTAGGAGGAAGCAACAAACTCAACAGTTTATGGCGTACATACAAAAATAATATACGGTACCGATATAATCTCAAATATAGTAAGGAGTCATTTAATTAGTAGAATGCATGGAATTAATATAGTACAATATACGGTATCAATATATCCATACATTTAAATGGATGTAGGAAAAACGATTAAATGCATGGAACGAATACAAAAATATACAATGTGTCACATGATTTCCATCGAGAACGGAAGCAAAAAACCAGCGAGAATTATTTGAAATTGAATATCTAATTTTCGTACGTAAACAAAATTTCTCGTCGACAATAGAATTCACATGACAGCAATGTAACTATATTCGCACGAATAACAATTAAAAAGTCATTGGAAATGGTAGACGCCATAGGGTTCGACTTTGAAAAGACGCAACAAGTCTTCGGCGATTTAAATATATATATATATATATATATATATATATATATATATATATATATATATATATATATATATATATATATATATATATATATATATATATATATATATATATATATGTGTGTCGGAATAGGAGAGGCCAGAGCAGGTACATCTGGGCATTCTTGATCCTCGGACATTTTGATCACGGGAACAGACAAGTTTCTTGGTGGCTATCCTTTGGTAGGCTCTCGAACCGAATGTGTCTGAATCTTTTTTTTTTTCCAAAATATTAACACCCAAGCCCGCCAAGAAGCATGTCCAAGCCTTTTCGGCTTGCGTTCCACCAATCATCACAAACTTAACATTGTGTACCAACTTAACGAAATTTAACTTTACACAATCTTTCAAATCTGATTGGCTAAAGTGAACAAGTTTGCCAACACATCAATGTAAAGATCATAATCAAATTCGCAACTTGACAATATGGCTAACGTAGTAAAAGAAAGTCAAATTAGTAATTAGTAACAAGCTCGCCAATCATGATCAAGCTAATCAGAAAGTTAGCGTTGTCTACCAACATAACTTAACAAATAATCAAATCAATAACCGTATTCAAGTTATAACATAGTCTGCCAACATTACATAACAAATTAATAAATCAAATCAGTAACCGTATTCAAGTTAAAATCAAAATGTAAAAGGATGTTAACATCAAAACACCTACTGTGTGTAAGTTTCGCCAACATGGCAAAACTAATGAAAGAAAGTTTACATTAAAATCCGTATGGCGCTTCTTGACATAAAGCGCCCTCTCTTAGCAAGGATTGTAGTTAACGGTTTAGTGAATATTTGAAATTGTGCAAACTCCCGCCAGCAGATGGCGCTACACGTCTCGATCCGACACGGCCATCAAGACCTTCACACGTCCGCGTGTGACTGATCTGTAAACAAGACAAAAGCATAGACAGTAATCTGTTCGGCTATCCTGCCACAGTATATTACCAATTAGAAAGTTAAGATTTCTCTTACTTGAAACAAAAAAAAAAAAACATCATAAAACCCCAAATATAACATATTTTTATCTCAGTGCTTTTAGGCTATTGTAACAAATCATCAAGACACCACGATCAACACAGTTGTTACGATAAAAAAGACTTAGTATTCCTTTTAGTATAATGAACATTAACAATCTGGGCATCACTTTAAACAAAATCGCCAGTACATCGGCATTGGTAAGTCCTTGATAGTAGTGTGTTGCCAGTACATCGGCATTGGTAAGTCCTTTGATAGTGTATGTTGCCAGTACGTCGGCAGTGCCAGTCCTTCGGCAGAAGTATAACGCCAGTACGTCGGCGGTGCCAGTCCTTCGGCAGATGTGTAACGCCAGTACGTCGGCAGTGGCCAGTCCTTCGGCCGACTAGATTAATGACTATCAATATCCTCATCACCATCCTCATTATCACATTATCACATATCTAATACAAGGGCACTTGTTGATCGGGTCTCTTTCTGACTATATCGTGAGCATATTTGTAAATTCTCTTAAAGGTTAATTTATAACTTTAAAAAGGTTTCTTTTTATCATTTTCAATAAGAACTAAATCACTAACTACTCATTTCTGGATTAGAGCTTTATTACTGTCAGCGTCTAGCTTTATCATAACTAGCACTTTAAGCTATATTTCGGGACGCTTGTTCTCTCATTGCATCTATGTCAATTGTCTCATTATTATCATCAACAGTTATTAAATCGAGGAGTTGAGCGACTTTTCCGACTAGTAACTAGAGCGGACTCGCCTTAGTGACGCGCGAAGTAGCAAAACCTGTTGAAACTGAGCCCCTAAACTCCTGTGGCACATTAATTGACTGTTGTTTGTATTCCAAATGTGCATCAGTTTGAATGTCATCAAAATTGACAGAGACTTTTGAATTGACCAAATTAACACTAACACAAGTAAAACACAATATCTAATATCTCTTATCAGGCACTATATGAAATAAAACCTCTAAATTTAAGTTATCAATTACAACTTTACATAAAATCTGTTTGATACTGTATAGAAAAGTTTGTCCAATACCAGTCAAAGCCACAGTATTACTTTGTCGCTTTCCCGAAAACTTAAATCAAAATCTTAGATGCAATAGATTCTTAATGAGAGAACATTCTGTGCCCGAATCGTATAGAACATTAAAACGCTCACCAGAAATGCTGAGTTATCCAGCAGGGTCACTGGTGCAGCACAGGTCCACCCGACGCTGGCTGTCGATGCTGGAGGTCGCACTGGCTTCGCTGTCACCGGGCTCGCTCGCGCCGCCGTTGTTACCACCATTCTTCCTAGCAGTAGGAAGAGGAGACCGGGGACACTTGGATGCATAGTGCCCGAAGACATTACACCTGTAACATCTAACGCCGGGCGGGTTTGGTCTTTGCTTGGTATGAGTAGAAGCAGAAGTGTTGGAACGATCGCATGATCTTTCGGAGTCCATGGAGCGGCAGTCGGTACTGCGATGTCCCTGTCGCCCACATCGGAAGCATCGAGGAGGGGTGGGCGCGACGGACGCTCTCGATCGCTTCGATACGTCGGCCACGTGGTCTTCAGTCTTCCTCTTGGGATAGGAACATGCTTGTAGTTCCCGCTGCATTTGCTCCCGGCTCTTGATTTCAGTGGTAAACGCGATGCGTCTCAGTCTTCCATCAAACTGAGACACGTGGGCTAACACCATGGATAAAATTATCTCCTCCGCAGAGGAGTCCTTAAATCGGGCCATCAATGTGGTGAAGAGTCGCGCAGCGTAGGACGCCATATTCTCGTCGACTCTGGGTTTGTCGTTCTGAAGATTAATCAGATTTCCGGCAGGCGTTTCTATGGCGCCGTATCGGGATAGGAAAATTTCCTTAAAATGGCGCCAAGTCATTCCCGCAAATGATATTTGGGATAGCCACCGTGACGCGTTCCCCTTGAGCGCACCGCTGAGGGCAAGAATAAGTGCACTACCCTCTAAAACCTGATCAGATAGGCACAACTCTGCGGTCGTGCACCACGCACGTGCGTCGGCGTCCGGTTTTTCGGGATCGAAATCCGGTAAAATAACTTTGCGGTTACTCACGGGGTGCATGGCGTTGATGAGGGCCAGCATATTCTGGTTTTGGGCTTCCAGCAGCGTGCGCAGAAGATTTTCGCTCACCCGTGAATCTTCGTCGGAAGTCCGATTTAATCCCAGTTCTGATGTCGGAACAGGAGAGGCCAGAGCAGGTACATCTGGGCATTCTTGATCCTCGGACATTTTGATCACGGGAACAGACAAGTTTCTTGGTGGCTATCCTTTGGTAGGCTCTCGAACCGAATGTGTCTGAATCTTTTTTTTTTTCCAAAATGTTAACACCCAAGCCCGCCAAGAAGCATGTCCAAGCCTTTTCGGCTTGCGTTCCACCAATCATCACAAACTTAACATTGTGTACCAACTTAACGAAATTTAACTTTACACAATCTTTCAAATCTGATTGGCTAAAGTGAACAAGTTTGCCAACACATCAATGTAAAGATCATAATCAAATTCGCAACTTGACAATATGGCTAACGTAGTAAAAGAAAGTCAAATTAGTAATTAGTAACAAGCTCGCCAATCATGATCAAGCTAATCAGAAAGTTAGCGTTGTCTACCAACATAACTTAACAAATAATCAAATCAATAACCGTATTCAAGTTATAACATAGTCTGCCAACATTACATAACAAATTAATAAATCAAATCAGTAACCGTATTCAAGTTAAAATCAAAATGTAAAAGGATGTTAACATCAAAACACCTACTGTGTGTAAGTTTCGCCAACATGGCAAAACTAATGAAAGAAAGTTTACATTAAAATCCGTATGGCGCTTCTTGACATAAAGCGCCCTCTCTTAGCAAGGATTGTAGTTAACGGTTTAGTGAATATTTGAAATTGTGCAAACTCCCGCCAGCAGATGGCGCTACACGTCTCGATCCGACACGGCCATCAAGACCTTCACACGTCCGCGTGTGACTGATCTGTAAACAAGACAAAAGCATAGACAGTAATCTGTTCGGCTATCCTGCCACAGTATATTACCAATTAGAAAGTTAAGATTTCTCTTACTTGAAACAAAAAAAAAAAAACATCATAAAACCCCAAATATAACATATTTTTATCTCAGTGCTTTTAGGCTATTGTAACAAATCATCAAGACACCACGATCAACACAGTTGTTACGATAAAAAAGACTTAGTATTCCTTTTAGTATAATGAACATTAACAATCTGGGCATCACTTTAAACAAAATCGCCAGTACATCGGCATTGGTAAGTCCTTGATAGTAGTGTGTTGCCAGTACATCGGCATTGGTAAGTCCTTTGATAGTGTATGTTGCCAGTACGTCGGCAGTGCCAGTCCTTCGGCAGAAGTATAACGCCAGTACGTCGGCGGTGCCAGTCCTTCGGCAGATGTGTAACGCCAGTACGTCGGCAGTGGCCAGTCCTTCGGCCGACTAGATTAATGACTATCAATATCCTCATCACCATCCTCATTATCACATTATCACATATCTAATACAAGGGCACTTGTTGATCGGGTCTCTTTCTGACTATATCGTGAGCATATTTGTAAATTCTCTTAAAGGTTAATTTATAACTTTAAAAAGGTTTCTTTTTATCATTTTCAATAAGAACTAAATCACTAACTACTCATTTCTGGATTAGAGCTTTATTACTGTCAGCGTCTAGCTTTATCATAACTAGCACTTTAAGCTATATTTCGGGACGCTTGTTCTCTCATTGCATCTATGTCAATTGTCTCATTATTATCATCAACAGTTATTAAATCGAGGAGTTGAGCGACTTTTCCGACTAGTAACTAGAGCGGACTCGCCTTAGTGACGCGCGAAGTAGCAAAACCTGTTGAAACTGAGCCCCTAAACTCCTGTGGCACATTAATTGACTGTTGTTTGTATTCCAAATGTGCATCAGTTTGAATGTCATCAAAATTGACAGAGACTTTTGAATTGACCAAATTAACACTAACACAAGTAAAACACAATATCTAATATCTCTTATCAGGCACTATATGAAATAAAACCTCTAAATTTAAGTTATCAATTACAACTTTACATAAAATCTGTTTGATACTGTATAGAAAAGTTTGTCCAATACCAGTCAAAGCCACAGTATTACTTTGTCGCTTTCCCGAAAACTTAAATCAAAATCTTAGATGCAATAGATTCTTAATGAGAGAACATTCTGTGCCCGAATCGTATAGAACATTAAAACGCTCACCAGAAATGCTGAGTTATCCAGCAGGGTCACTGGTGCAGCACAGGTCCACCCGACGCTGGCTGTCGATGCTGGAGGTCGCACTGGCTTCGCTGTCACCGGGCTCGCTCGCGCCGCCGTTGTTACCACCATTCTTCCTAGCAGTAGGAAGAGGAGACCGGGGACACTTGGATGCATAGTGCCCGAAGACATTACACCTGTAACATCTAACGCCGGGCGGGTTTGGTCTTTGCTTGGTATGAGTAGAAGCAGAAGTGTTGGAACGATCGCATGATCTTTCGGAGTCCATGGAGCGGCAGTCGGTACTGCGATGTCCCTGTCGCCCACATCGGAAGCATCGAGGAGGGGTGGGCGCGACGGACGCTCTCGATCGCTTCGATACGTCGGCCACGTGGTCTTCAGTCTTCCTCTTGGGATAGGAACATGCTTGTAGTTCCCGCTGCATTTGCTCCCGGCTCTTGATTTCAGTGGTAAACGCGATGCGTCTCAGTCTTCCATCAAACTGAGACACGTGGGCTAACACCATGGATAAAATTATCTCCTCCGCAGAGGAGTCCTTAAATCGGGCCATCAATGTGGTGAAGAGTCGCGCAGCGTAGGACGCCATATTCTCGTCGACTCTGGGTTTGTCGTTCTGAAGATTAATCAGATTTCCGGCAGGCGTTTCTATGGCGCCGTATCGGGATAGGAAAATTTCCTTAAAATGGCGCCAAGTCATTCCCGCAAATGATATTTGGGATAGCCACCGTGACGCGTTCCCCTTGAGCGCACCGCTGAGGGCAAGAATAAGTGCACTACCCTCTAAAACCTGATCAGATAGGCACAACTCTGCGGTCGTGCACCACGCACGTGCGTCGGCGTCCGGTTTTTGGGATCGAAATCCGGTAAAATAACTTTGCGGTTACTCACGGGGTGCATGGCGTTGATGAGGGCCAGCATATTCTGGTTTTGGGCTTCCAGCAGCGTGCGCAGAAGATTTTCGCTCACCCGTGAATCTTCGTCGGAAGTCCGATTTAATCCCAGTTCTGATGTCGGAACAGGAGAGGCCAGAGCAGGTACATCTGGGCATTCTTGATCCTCGGACATTTTGATCACGGGAACAGACAAGTTTCTTGGTGGCTATCCTTTGGTAGGCTCTCGAACCGAATGTGTCTGAATCTTTTTTTTTTTCCAAAATGTTAACACCCAAGCCCGCCAAGAAGCATGTCCAAGCCTTTTCGGCTTGCGTTCCACCAATCATCACAAACTTAACATTGTGTACCAACTTAACGAAATTTAACTTTACACAATCTTTCAAATCTGATTGGCTAAAGTGAACAAGTTTGCCAACACATCAATGTAAAGATCATAATCAAATTCGCAACTTGACAATATGGCTAACGTAGTAAAAGAAAGTCAAATTAGTAACTGTGTACAAGCTCGCCAATCATGATCAAGCTAATCAGAAAGTTAGCGTTGTCTACCAACATAACTTAACAAATAATCAAATCAATAACCGTATTCAAGTTATAACATAGTCTGCCAACATTACATAACAAATTAATAAATCAAATCAGTAACCGTATTCAAGTTAAAATCAAAATGTAAAAGGATGTTAACATCAAAACACCTACTGTGTGTAAGTTTCGCCAACATGGCAAAACTAATGAAAGAAAGTTTACATTAAAATCCGTATGGCGCTTCTTGACATAAAGCGCCCTCTCTTAGCAAGGATTGTAGTTAACGGTTTAGTGAATATTTGAAATTGTGCAAACTCCCGCCAGCAGATGGCGCTACACGTCTCGATCCGACATATATATATATATATATATATATATATATATATACAGGGTGTAACAAAAATAAGTGATAATACTTTAGGGTGTGTACGTGTTCCTTGTAGAGAGTTCACTGTGAAAGTAGCAGCCCTGAAAGACCAAATTTTTTTTTCACTTTTATATGGGGAAACTCGTGACGCTCGGGCCCTTGCCCATACAAAAGTGAAAAATATTTTTCGTCTTTCAGCGCTGCTACTTTCACAATGAACTCTCTACAAGGAACACGTACCCACCCTAAAGTATTATCACTTATTTTTGTTACACCCTGTATATATATATATATATATATATATATATATATATATATATATATATATATATATATATATATATATATATATATATATATATATATATATTTTATATACACAATAAATATCATATTTTTAACCCCCGACAAAAAAGAGGGGTGTTATAAGTTTGACGTGTCTGTCTGTCTGTCTGTTTGTCTGTGTGTGTATCTGTCCGTGGCATCGTAGCACCCAAACGGGTGGACCGATTTTGATCTAGTTTTTCTTGTTTGAAAGCTGGCATGATCGAGAGTGTTCTTAGCTATAATTCATCATCATCAGCCTACTCAGTGCTGGACAATCAGGGTTTATCTGGTTCATGAAAGGCCGTTAGCAACTTGTAGTCGTTTGATGGGTATATTTCATTCTAGTTCGTGACATTTGTGAATATACAATAATATACGTATACACATAATAATGGAAAGTTGACCTGGTGCTGCAGCATCACCTGGTAATCAATAGGATATCCAACTCCTCGCCAACTTAGAGCAGAGGTTTCGTGTTTGGGCTCATTTTAATTGCGACAACCAGTAAGAAGTAGATAAACAGTAAATATTTGCATGCAGCATCACCTGGATTCTATAGGAACAGAGCTTCGTATGAACCCAAAGTGAAGGTTTCATGTTTGGGCTCATATTAACGGCCTCATCGAAAAGGATGGTAATCATGAGAAAGTGATTCTGTTGATAGGAATTACTCTGCACTATAACCAACACAAGTTTAAAAAGTATGAAATAAAATAAAATTAAGAAATTTAAAAAAACCCCCGCCAAACAACTTTAAAAAGTAATGAAATAATATATTTTACTGCCTTAAGTTCAAATAATTTCTAACTTGTGTAAAGTAATATTTTAGTCCATAATTGTTGTCAAGGTGTGTCGAGGGACCGCTAATGTAGATGTTTCATTTCACATTCACAGCGAATTGAATCGAGATAATCAGCTTGGCGGTTGTAGGTTGTAGTTTACTTGGCGGTCCCCCGACACACCGTGACTACAATTATGGACTAAAATATTACTTTAAACAAGTTAGAAATTATTTGAACTTAAGGCAGTAAAATATGTTATTTCATTACTTTTTAAAGTTTTTTAGCGGGGGTTTTTTTAAATTTCTTAATTTTCCCCGCTTTGCTCAGGAACACCGGTGACAATCAGGAACTTTCTGCGAGACCTCGTCTCCATGACATCAATGGCATTAGAGCACTCTGCTATCTGCCTTCTCAATAAGCTGAGCATAGAAAATGTGAGCTCTTCTTTAAGTAGTAGGTTCTTCCATTTAGTTAGTTCTTCCAGTTAGTTAGTCCAGTTAGTAAGTTCTTCCATTTTCTTCATAACGCATTCCTCCAAGTTTTGCCTTTTGTATGTTGTCTAGTTGTGACATTTTAGCTTGAGTGCTGTGTATTATATTATATAGTGTAGAAATATTTGTGTTGAACTATCAGCTGATGGGTGGTGTCTTCTTTATTTGCTTAATTGGTCACATAGAGCTTTGCCAATTTCAGAAGCCACATTAACAGTATGTATTGAACTTAAATTGATAATAACTAATGCAAATTATTTATTAAAACTATTTAATTTTATTAATTTAAATGTAGAGACATGTATTAAATGTGTACCCGAAAAAATTGTATATATTACATATTTTTTTATTTCCTCATGGTTCCCATCATCAGACCACCACTTTTGTGAACATGGTACCAACTCGGAACCGGATCAATCGGAACAAATACCCCATAAAACAAAAGAAAATTTTTGAAAACTGGTTCACAAACTGCGGAGTAATCGTTGAACACACATTTAAAAAAATCCACAGCTGAACGTATCCTCCTTTTTGGAAGTCGGTTAAAAAACTTAACAACGAACTTCTTTAAACTTATCAACGAACATATAATTTACATCGGAAACCCAGATCTATTTAATATACTCATTTCTCTAACTTTGAAACCTACAAAAGGTTTGCAACATCTGAATAAAAAAATCGCTTAGGTACCTTTTTTTTTTAATGAAATAAGGGGGCAAAAGAGCAAACGGGTCACCTGATGGAAAGCAACTTCCGTCGCCCATGGACACTCGCAACATCAGAAGAGCTGCAGGTGCGTTGCCGGCCTTTTAAGAGGGAATAGGGTAATAGGGGAGGGTAGGAATGGGAAGGGAATAGGGGAGGGTAGGAAAGGGAATAGGGTAGGGGATTGGGCCTCCGGTAAACTCACTCACTCGGCGAAACACAGCGCAAGCGCTGTTTCACGCCGGTTTTCTGTGAGAACGTGACATTTCTCCGGTCGAGCCGGCCCATTCGTGCCGAAGCATGGCTCTCCCACGTAAAAACCTGCCATTTTCAGGTTAAAACATAGTAAAACTACTCGAAATCAACTCAAAACAACGTAGCCTTCCGTTAACATCAATGGTTTAGCTTCAATTAAATAAATTAGGTTAATAAACACGTAAAAACCAAGAAAAACAATAAACCTTTTTGAATGTGGCGGGTGACACGGTAGCCGTGTCATCTAGTTCTATGGCGTATGACACGGCTCACGTGTCACGAGAAAATTGTATGCCGCCACGACTGAAAGTCTTCAAAAAGGTGCGCCGCATTGAATCGGTTAAGGGGTTCCATGGAAACTATTCTTAACTTCCTAGGTGTCTGTGGCTGAAAAAGGTTGGGAAACACTGATCTAGTGCTATAGCTTCATAAAAAGTCCTACAATTTATATAGATAAATTGTAGGACTTTTTATGAAGCTTAAATAAGCCTTAAATATTCCTAAATAAGTGGATGATAAATTATTTTTAAACAAGTTTCAAGTGCCTACCTGTCATGGGCGTAGCTAGCCTTGGGCAGCAGTCAACCTATCATCCCCCCCCCCCAGTATTTTTTGTGCCAGCGCGCCGGCCAACGCGTTCGCCTATATATATAGTGCCGACATGACGTTACATGACAGTTCAAAAGGAACCAAAAAAACGGTACATTTTTTTGGTTCCTTTCGAACAAAAACCACCATTTTGTAGGTAATAGTTATGCTAAGTAGGTACTCACATACGGTTTTGCTCGATAGTTTTACTCCAAATCGAAGGAAATGACATATTTGACATTATATTTAATTCCATCGAGCCGGCTCGAAGCGAGCCTTCGAACTGTTAGTTTTGGCGGGTGGTTATTGCTCGATTTGGAGTAAAACTATCGAGCAAAACCGTATGTCAGTACTTAGCATTACGTGTCCTTAGTTTTTACTTTTTATTATGCTATATGTGTATACTAACTGTGTTTTCATGTTTCAAACCATATATGCTAAAAATATGGTTTGAAACATGAAAACACAGTTAGGTAACCCCCAGCATGAAAACGACTAATTTAGCATTTTGTATTTATTTTTATAAAATTTGCGGCATAAGCCCTATAATAAAGATAAGAAGGTAGGTGAAACAAGGGGGTGCTAAAAAATTTGTTCTCAAAGTGGGCAGTAGCCAAAATAAGTTTGGGAACCCCTGGCCTAGACCTACAATAATCTATAGAAGGACATATTATTATTATTATTACTTAGACCTTCTTTTTTCGCGGGAAAATTACATTTTGGACAGACGTTAGGTACTTTCATATCTCATCAAAAATCCGGAGTTGCGGGCAAATACAAAATTGGAAAAAAAAATACTTTTCTGAAGAAAGTGAGCCTATATTCTAAACTTCTTAAGCATTTATACTATAGACTTATTTATATACAATTTATACAATAAAAAACAATGTTATATATAGTAAAATGTATACTTACTTATTTTTAAAAGTAGGTAATTAATTTTCGATTTTAATAATATTTAATTTTGGCATTATGAATACCACTCTTTTGCCTCTAGTGACCGCTTGAAGTGTAAAAATGATCGATTGACGATCAAAGAAAATGGCGGCCGAGTCAGTAAACAAGTGGAGTTGTTTTTCTGTTTCATTGATTTGGTTTATGACATAATGTTAATCCGTGAATCTTTGTGAATTTGTAATTTCTATATTTAGTGAAGTGTGTGTTGTTAAATTAAAGTATGTGAAATGATAAACACTTAATTCTAAATGATTCGTGAACCAATCCAAATGCATGAAAATGGGAGACACCCATTTCTTTACTATTGTTACGGCGTTATTACTGATACGAATTACGTCCCAAACTGAATACTACGAGTGTCCACAAAAATGTGTCTGCCTAAAAAAGTATGTGGATTGCTCCGGAAAAAACTTGGCTACTGTGCCCAATATTCCTGTGTGGGTGGAACAATTGGATCTAAACTCCAATAAGCTAAGCAAAGATGTTACCGCTGGCTTCGAAAGACTGGCCTATTTAAGAATCCTAAGGCTCGACAAAAATGCTTTAACACACATACCTAATTTTCATAGCATCAATGAAATACAAGATGTAAGTCTAAATAAGAATCATATAGAGTCCATAGACGCAGGACGTTTTCCAGTGAACTGCTCCATAAAAGTATTAAGTTTAAATAACAATCGCATAAAGACTATTGATGAAAATGCTTTGGTCAACCTCACCAATCTGGTCTCACTGAAATTGAACAAAAATGAAATTGTGTCACTGCCCAACCATCTCTTCAGCAATCAGTCTAACCTCAAGGTTTTGGAGCTGAATCACAACAAACTGAGAGTCATAAATGGGTTAGTTTTCAAAGGATTGTCTAACCTTTCAGTTCTGAGAATAAAGTACAACAATATTGAAAATATTATGGATGGAGCATTTTTTGGTTTTAAATCAGTAAATTTATTGCATCTGGATCACAATGGAATTAAAAATATATCGAAGGGCTGGACTTATGGACTGGAATCTTTAGCCACATTGTCAATGTCCAATAATTTAATTTCGCATATTGATTTGGGCAGTTGGGAGCTGTGCTCCAAATTAGAAAATTTAAATCTCTCCCACAACAGTCTGTTTGAAATAGAGGGACGAACCTTCCAGCACTTAGTTAATTTACAAACTCTTAAATTGAGTAACAACAATATTTCCTCAATATCTCAGGAGGCCTTTAGTCATATGACTAAACTGCAAATTCTCTATTTAAACAACAACAAGATTTCATGGACTGTGGAGGACATGTCTGGACCGTTTTCTAAGCTGCAAAGCTTGAAGATATTTAACTTATCAAACAATCATATAAAATCTATAGGCTCAAGAGCTTTTGAGGGATTGAATAATGTTGTAGAGCTAGATTTAAGGAACAACAATATAACATCAATCCAACAGCATGCCTTTGATTCTATGTCTAAACTGAAGAAATTTTACCTCAATTCTAATTCTCTCCTATGTGACTGCAACTTACTATGGATTGTCAAGTGGATAAGAGATAAAGTGGAGCATAGATCTGTAAAAGCGACATGCGCCTACCCATCTGAAGTCAGAGGCTTTGCTATTTCCAAACTGAAGGAAGATAACTGTGGGGACAACTCCCCAAAGCCAAAAATAACAGAACATCCAAAACCACATCATGCCATAAAGAATCGTTCAGACAATTTAGTATGCTCAGCAACATCAAACCCTTTTAGTAATATCACATTCTTATGGAGAAAAAATAATGGCAACATAAGCAACCCAACAGTTTATGAAAATGTTACCGTATCTGAAAAAGGACATATAGCCACCTCAATTTTAATACTCCCAAATGTTGCTTATGGTGATGCAGGAAGATACCAATGTGTTGTTAGCAACAAATTTGGCACAACATACTCAAACAAAGCCACTGTCAACATTGTGACGTACCCACATTTTCGAGTAAAACCCACAAATGTGACAGTAAAGACTGGAGAACTCGTGACCCTTAATTGTGCTGCAACTGGTGACCCACCACCTGAAATTTCTTGGAAGAAAGATGGAGGCAATGACTTTCCAGCAGCCCGAGAAAGAAGGATGAATGTGATTCCCAATGATCCTCGATTTTTCATTGTTAATGCCAAACCAGCAGATATGGGCATATACAGTTGTGCAGCAAAAAATGATGCTGGTACCATATTAGCCAATGCTACAGTAACAGTATTGCAGGAGCCATCCTTTATTAGAGTGATGGAAAACAAGGAGGTCGTCAGTGGAGAATCAACTGTACTAGAATGTACAGTGACAGGTTCACCAAAACCAGTCCTGAAATGGTTTAAAGATGGCTCAATTGTAGTTCCTTCCAAGAGGCATTATTTCCTAAATGATAACCAGTACCTCGTTACAATTAATACAGAATCTGAGGATGCAGGCCAATATGAGTGTGAAATCACAAACGAACTTGGCACTAAAAAGGAAATGTTTGAGGTGAAAGTGCTACCTCCAGTAGCCATTATGGTTAAAGAAGAAGATATGACCGGTATAATTATAATAACGGTAGTGTGTTGTGCAGTAGGAACTTCGATCATATGGGTGGTGATTATTTATCACACCCGTAGACGGATGGCGGGTGCGGTACGCCAGTATCCAGCTGAAAGTGTGAAAATGACACAAGTTGTGCATAGTGATAGTGAATCCCCTCACATGTTTCCAGACAATCTATCCGAACATTCATCGTGCAAAGATAGCGGGACTGGAGATTCGGCTAAACAAACGAGCTTTGATGGTGTGCCTACAGATAAAAGTGATCAAGTGCATTTTGAATCTGCAGTATGCCGAAGCTATTCACCAGTACAGGAAGCACATAAGCTCCTACCTTCCTCCTTTAAACCGTCTATACAAGTATGTGTGAACACATGCGTTACACCTGCTACATACAGTTTTTCTAGTCACAGTAGTAATGTGTAAGCCTAAAGTTGTATTCCTGTTAAAATATTCTTATTATTGTTTAAAACATTGCATTTTCACTAATTTATTACTCAACATTCAACTCAAAGTCGAAAAAAGGATTAGGGAATATTTAATGTGTATTTAATTGTAATGTTAAAATTTAAAATACATTTTGATAAAAGCTGTACTATTTGTCATTAATAATCAATGATAATTTGCATTGGAAATAATAAATTTATGAATCCATTAATTAGTGAAAAAGCATTGTCTATTTTGCATTATTATATTGATTTCTTAGTACAAAATGTAACAAACTTGCCAGTATTGGTTGATATATAAGACTGAGTGTCATGTATGTATGGTTTTTGTTTTTCTTATGATTAAAATATTACCTAGTTCTTATATCCCCCCTTACTGGTAAAAATATTTTAACTATTGATTAGCTGTTTCACTATCCTTGTCTCTTTCTGTCATATGGCTTTCCAAAGAGTCAGACAGAGACATAGCTAATCACTCATATAAAATTGTTTTACAAGTTAGGGGTAATTTTGTATAACATCTGTAACAGAAGTGCTCAACTTCTAAATGAAAACTATAAGATTTCTTTACTTTGTGATTTGATGGTAGCTTTTTAACCGAGATTGTAGCAAATCTAACTATTTAGGGTAATTGTTTTTTGTGAGAGAGATGAGTTTAAATGATTTCATTATAGTTATAAAATTATTATTAAAATAAGAATAACAATGTAACAATAATTTATAGACTTGATTAATGTAAGTGTAAATGTAATTGTATGAATGGAATGGTTGAAAAGCAGAACATTTATGTTAACATTAATTGATTTTAAAAACTATTAGGGCACAAACTTTCTTGTAAGAACCAAAATGAAGACACTTTCAAAAACATCTTCATTTATTGCAAGGGTAATCAAATGTGCCTAAATTTTAATAGATATGAGCACTACTTCTGTGAAATACACTAAAATATTGTATTTCCTGGTAGAAACTAAAAAGGAATACAATAATTTGAATTGCTTTTTCTGCACTTCTACAGTTTTAAAGTTGCAAAATATATTTTGTTTTTTGTGTGTATTACACACAAACTTAATTGTTTTCAAATTTTTTTACAAATGTTGCTACCTTTGTTTGTATTTGCTAGTGTTTGTGAATTACTAGAACATGAAATTTTAAAGCCTGTAGGCCTATACTATGTTTTATCTCTTGCGATATAATACTATGTATGTACCTATGCAATACTTCTCAGGATTTTCATGCCACCAACTTTATTATAAATTAAAATCTAAGAATTTATGATATGTAGTAGAAAGTAAAATAGTTTGCCTACTTAGATTATTGGGAATGTTTTCGAAAAAATATAGTACCCCTAGACATAGAGTAACAAAGTATTAAGTATTAAAACTATTTATTCATCCTTAGACTGTAAAGTGCCTTGATGCTTTTTAGCTCTTGGCATTAAAAAGTTTATATTTTGTATTTACTTCACATAAACCAGCTGACTATTTTGAAATATTGTAAGAAATAATAAGGACTCTAGGACTAATTAGGTATTACCAAATATTTGTGCTGAGTGAGTTTTTGTCATTTCTCACTGTGAGTAAAACTAGCTAGATTTCTGGCATCAATTTGTAAGCATTGTTTGCCACTGGCACTGTCCTAATGTCATACAAAATCTAGTTACTGTTCTTTCAGCTAGAGATGACAATAACTCACACTTGGCATTCTGGTGGCATGACGCTAATTCTAGACATAGTTATAAAATATTATAAACTTATATATTTAATTATAGCTATACTACAACAAAAGACAATAAAATCTCTCCTTTTTATTAAAAGTCAAATTACTATTATATATTTACCCCCTTGTTCAAATATTTACACAGTTTAACCACAGCAGAGGGGTTAGTGCGAGTTTAATTCGATCATACGCATCGAGCACGTTAACGTGAATTTATATGGGATCAAAGCAGTATCCACGTTAGGCAGTAGATGGCGCTGCTTTGATTCCATATAAATTCGCGTTAACGTCCTCGATGCGTATGATCGAATAAAACTCGCACTAACACCTCAGAGGGGTTAGTGCGAGTTTTATTCGAGTCTTAGGTCTGTTATGTAATACTTTAAAAGACATCAGACTTAATTTGGCGGTAAAAATATTTTTATGGGCAAGGAGGAAGTATACATAGAATTAAATGGTAATACCTAAAAAGTCCCTTTTGCTCATTGGCCATTGCTATACAAAAGTAGTGTTATGTTTAATATAAACCACAAGCATGAGCTAAGTTTTATAAGGTTTATTTTATAAAATATATATATTTTAATAACAAATCCTAAGGAATTCGGATATTTGAATTTAGTACAAGTACTAAGTACTAACCATGAACCTACTTAAATGTTTTGCCTATAGGATATAACTTGATGCAGCTGTATATTGTTTGTACTGAATGTGTTTATAATAAGTGTTAAGATATAATTATTAATATTTAAATGTACCAACTTGATACAATAAAGTCGTTTTAGACAAATGGTTTATTTTCTATTGCCTTACTTACAAAATATTTGATATAAAGTAACCCGCAACTCTTCTGAAGAAATTATTTAATCACGATTCACGCTGTAGCCTGTAACCCTACATTCTGTCGCGATAGAAACTATTCTTTCCCGGAACTCCAAAGTCCAAGCCCCCAAGGTATCTGCATATTACTGCATAATATACATATCCATATTAAAAGGATCGAAACAGCGCCCCTAGTGGCCAATAATGGTAACTAAAGCAAAGCCATACAAAATATTATGGTTGTTGAAGCCAAGCAGCCCTATTTAGCAGTATTGATGACTAAGTTATTTCTACTACTATTGCGATTATCATGTCAAACTATGACTCTCTCTGCCAGAATAAAATTCCTGGCTTGTTAAAGAATTTTACATGCAACAATGCTATACATAATTGTTATTTATTTGGAATTTCAGCCTGGATATGGTCAACCAGGTGCAGGGTATGCTCAACCAGGTGCAGAGTATGGTCAACCAGGTGCAGGGTATACTCAACCAGGTGGTCAAGGTCTGGAGATGGGGCACGGACCGTATCCGTCCTTGGGAGGTGGTGGCACGGTGTCGCCGCAGGTGCAGCAGTGGTTCCGGGCGGTTGATAAAGACCAATCTGGTTTTATAACCGCAGTGGAGCTGAGATCGGCCCTCGTTAACGCCAACGGACAACAGTTTTCCGAAATTGCCTGTAACTTGATGCTTGGTAAGCCAGTTTTGTAACTTTCATGAATGATTGTGAATTCCATGCTAAAGTTAAAAATGAGTGTTCTGTGTTCGAGTTATGTTTCGACTGATTACTTCTGGACTCTGGTATCTTCAAAATAGTGTTCTAGGGGGGATATTAGATTATCATATATATTGGATCCGAGATCATTGAGTCAATGATATTGGATAATGTAATATAGACATATGATTCATTTCTTCCTTGATCATAGATTTTTGACATATTTTGCTGAGAGATTGGATCCAATACGGTCATAGAAATTGTTGCCAGTTATTTAATATTTTCGACTGATTACTTCTGGACTCTGGCATCTTCGAAATAGTGTTCTAGGGGGGATATTAGATTATCATATATATTGGATCCGAGATCATTGAGTCAATCATCAATGATATTGGATAATGTAATATAGACATATGATTAATTTCTTCCTTGATCATAGATTTTTGACATTTGCTGAGAGATTGGATCCAATACGGTCATAGAAATTGTTGCCAGTTATTTAATATAAAAAAAGAGTTTTTAATTTCTTGTTCGTTAATATGTTTCAAATAATGTAATGTAATTATTTTTCTAATTATATACTTGGATAATCTTGCTGAAATAACAAAAAACAAGCCATATTAAAAATGACGATGTCTTTTGACAAATCGAATTCTCTGAGATCTAGTAACCCTGACGTCAATACCTGTCAGCGTTAGCGCTCTATATTGGCTATTGACACCACATATGACGTAAAATAGGATCAATGAAATATGATAATGTAATATGCAGATATGATCAAATGATCATATATATTGGATCCTATATATGATCAAGAAATGATCCAATATAAATGATAATGTAATCCCCCCCCCCCATATGAAAAACGAAGGAGGTAACGTGATACTAATTCGACCATTAACTCAGACAGTCGTTGGTGAAATCAGGCTTAAGGGTGCTTCAAGGCGAGCGGCGGCCTAAAGCAAAATATTTTAGAAAACCTTGTCAATAAACTAGTTCGTAGTAGATCGATCACAAAAGCGGCCGCTCTGAAAGATTAGCAGGAACTTCTTTAGAGTTTTATTTAACAGATATTTACTACAATATAATAATAATTTGATTCCTTCCTTTAAGAAATTTTGTCTGTATTTGGTACGTATATTTATAGGTATGTTTGACAAAGACCGCTCGGGACACGTCAATGTTGAGGAGTTTGATAAACTGTACACATACGTCAACCAGTGGCTCACGGTGTTCAAGACATATGATACTGACCAGTCTGGACATATTGAAGAGGAGGAACTTAGTAAAGGTAGAGGCCTTAAAATGTCTAGTATCTATAGATCTATAAACTACTTACACCTACGCACTATACTTATAATTGGTGTAGGTAGATAACCTACACCATTGTCATTGACCTGCACCTTCCCTACTCTCCTTTTTTTAATGGGGAAATGCTTTACGCATCCCCGGCAAATTGTCGGCCGGGGTATGTGGGACTCCTGCGTAGTCTATCCACTAAAACCCCATGGTGCTCCACTCATCGCTTAAAGCAGAGTTGTGGGTACGATAGAACCTACCGCAACTCTACCAGCCTCTACTCTCCCTAACTATTGGGGTCTATCTTCATAGAGTAATGGCTTTACTCTAAGAAGATAGACCTCAGAACAAAAATCTGTGAGATAGACCATAATAGCAAAGGTGCCCTTTTTATAGATTTTTTTTTTTTTAAATTAAAAAGTATGTTAAGTAACAAATTGATTTTTTTATTATTTTCAGCATTCACGCAAATGGGATTCCGTTTCACACCTGAATTCATATCGTTTTTGATAAAGCGATGTGACCCAAGAGAAGGCAAAGTCTCTGTTGACAACTTCATAGTATTGTGTGTGCAGCTACAACGCTTTACTGAAGCATTCCGTACCCGTGACACCCAACAAAACGGGACAGTTACGATTGGTTTCGAAGAATTCCTAAACATCGCTTTAAGCTGCTCTATTTAAAATTTAAATGGTGGATGCTGACTAACACTTTACAATAAAAAATGACGGGTACGAATAACAATAGCTTATAATCACGCAATAAATATATGAGGGTTCGCAATAGTGAAATCACAGACCGCGTTTTAGCACTAAGGAGGATTGGACTCAAAATATCGAATATGAAATTAATTATATTTTGTATTGTTATTTGCTAGTAGATAATTTTGTGAGTGTTGCCAGAATATATTATTATATTTTGTATATTATGTTTTAAAATGAGTTGTAATAATACATTTGTTGAATGCTACACAGCTGTTTTATTAGACTTTTGTTGTGTCTTAATGATAATTGATAGCCGGTTTCTAAAGTTTTTTATCAGCAGTTTATCTTTTCACTAGCATTCTTGATTGGTTAATTTTTTGACGTTAGCCAATCACGCATAGTGAACACATAAACTCCTGCCAAAAAAACTCAAAACATGTTTTCTTAGCAGACTGCATTTGTAGCACTGTTAAAAATCCAGGGTGGCACCTGAAAAAAGGTAAAAATGTATTACTAACAAGTTTATAGCACTGATTAACGTGAAAGTTTTTTAAAATGAAAAAAAAACTGCAAGTGTCTACATAATCCATACTAATCTTCTATCTTTAAACGAGCAATTCTTGTATATATCTTAATATATATATTTCTTGTGTGCGTGTGTATGTGACTGAACTCCTCCTAAACGACTGGACCAATTTTGATGAAATTTTTTGTGTGTGTTCGTGGAGATTCGAGAATGGTTTAGATTTACAGTTTGGTCTACTGGAAAATGTTTTTTCAATTAATTTCTTATTTATAAGGAGTTGTTGATTTTGGAATGTTTTACATTAGATCCGGCGGACGGCGCTATCATCGCATTCAATATTATTCTATTTCAATTTAGAATAATATTGAATGCGATTTACTCCGCCGTTTGTGAACCGATTTTCAAAATTTTTCTTTTGGTATATGTGGTATCATCCCAATTTGGTATTATATTCACAAAAGTGGTGATCTGATGAAGGATGCATAAGTAATCGAGGGAACTTCTCAAAATTTATATGGAAACATGTGGTGACTTCGGTTTCGTGAGAAGTATTCTAAGCATGATTTTGCAGCGAGGTATACCTGGTATACCGTGGTTCGGAAGGTGCTGAGAGAACTCCTGATTCTTTATAGATATAAGTTTGGGAAATTCGGCGTTGTTTTAAGAACGGAAAGCATATGCTACTACGCAAATTACATTCATCATCATCATCATCATCACTACCATTTTATACCATACATCGTCCCATGGTTATGACTTATGAGCCTATAATGACCCTGTTATTGGTACTTTGCATAGTCTTTTAGATCGAGACTCGAGTTTGTCAAGCGATAATTTAAAAAAATCGATACTTAATATTGCTTGAGAGTATATTTGCTTTAACTGAGAGTATGTAAGATAGTTAATTTATCGAATAAGACTATAGGCTATTTATTATCACGCTAAAACTAATACGACCGAAGAAACTCAGGAAAATGTGGGAAAAACGGGGGAAATATTAGAAATTACGAACTACTGGAGCAATTTTTATGGCAATATTTGGCACAGATATAGAGTAAACCAAGTGAAGGGAGTAGGGACATAAGAGCTATTTTTATGGGAAAATATCCGGTTTCCGTAAAATTCCTAATTTACGCGGGCGAAGCCGCGCGGGACATCTAGTGTATATACAGGGTGTAACAAAAACAAGTGATAATGCTTTAGGGTGTGTATGTGTTCCTTATAGAGAGTTCACTGTGAAAGTAGCAGCGCTGAAAGACCAAAAAATTTTTTCACTTTTGTATGGGCAAGCGCCCGAACGTCACGAGTTTCCCCATACAAAAGTGAAAAAGAAATTTGGTCTTTCAGCGCTGCTACTTTCACAGTGAACTCTCTACAAGGAACACGTACACACCCTAAAGTATTATCACTTACTTTTGTTACACCTTGTATATAATTGGAATCTCGGAATCGGCTCCAACGATTTTCATGAAATTTAGTATATAGGGGGTTTCGGGGGCGATAAATCGATCTAGCTAGGAATAATTAAAAAAAACCATTTTATTCGTGTTTTATCGAATACCGAGCAAAGCTCGGTCAAACAGCTAGTATTATACTAATACCATCTAATGCTAATAATATTATAAATGTGAAAGTGTATCTGTCTGTCTGTTACCTCTTCACGCCTAAACGCTGAACCGATTTTGCTGGGCATGGAGATACTTTGAGTCCCAGGAAAGGACATAGGATACTTTTTGTCCCGGAGAAACGTACGGTTCCCGCGCGATAAACTTGTTTTGGCGCAACGGACTTTTGGGCATCATCTAGTCCATACTAATATTATTAAATGCGAAAGTCTGTCTGTTTGTCTGTTACCTCTTCACGCCTCAACCGCTGGACTGATTTGGCTGAATTTGGCATGGAGATGCTTTGGGTCCCAGGAAAGGACATAGGATACTATTTATCCCGAAAAAATGTACGATTCCCGCGCGATAATGGAATTTTGGCGCAACTGAGTTGCGGCATCATCTAGCATTATAATATGAACCAGGCTTTTCCAAACTGGGCGATAACCCCCTTGTGGGCGCTAAAGGGCTAAAGGCTTAGCCCGGTCGCGCACTAGCGGCCAGGCCGCGGCGGCCATCGAAAGTATGGTCTGGCCGCTTGACAGCGTGCTGCCAGGTGCGCGTGCTCTATGGCGGTTTCATACTAAGATATCTATCTCGATGGCCGCTAGTGCGCGCCCGGGCTTAGGCTTATGGGTAGGTGTAGGACCCAGAAAAAAATTGAGGCGTTGTGTAGAGGTTTGGGGGGTGATTTGTAATTTCATTTCATTTCAATAAACTATTGAATGCATTTAATTTATAAGCAACTTACTTGCTTCATTTCTTCGCCTTAACGCCTCTGCCTTCTCCAAAGAAAATACAACTTCTTGAAACGTTTTTACTGCTAACTTCATGTTACTATCGTGTTTGCTATTTTCTGAAGCACTGTCATCTAATAAAGTGTAAATTGTAGGTATGTCTTCTAGCTTCATATTTTTAGCATTCTCTGGCTTAAATGCTATAGAAACCTTTCCAGTCTTTGGATGAATACTGAATGGGGACTTAAGCAAATGGTTGAAACCTTTTGTAACATTCACATCAAGTCTTGGATAGCAGTATTGAATTTTTATTTCTTCCAACAAATATTTAGATTTCCGAAATGAATTGGGATTCTGAAAAGTAATAAGGTAAATTGAAAACAAACAATGTATGCAAAGTGTGTGAGGTAAATATCTTATATATAAAATTCTCGTGTCAACACTGTTACTCCTCCGAAATGGCTTTACTAATTTTAACCAAATTTTATATGCATATTCAGTGGGTCTGAGAATCGGCTACTAGGTACTTTTCATATTGATAGGTGCATTTGTTGAATAAATAATAGTAAATTATTACAACTCGAGACTGACGGCGACCATTGTTTGTGCGACGGGATAGCGATGGACGTTGCCATGGTGACATACTTATTTAGTCACGTCAATAAAATAGTACTGGCGAAATACTTTATATTGGCAAAGAAACGTTTGCCGGGACAGATAGTAATATATAAATATGTATATTAAAGATTTAAAAAAGTAATAACTTACTTCTTTACAGTGTCTGTTGTAGATCTCTACAAAAGCTTCCCATCTTTCAACTGAAGACTCTGACATCTTTTGTAAATTGCTCTCAACTTGATTTCGTAGATTTTCATCTTGAATCATTTTCAAAAACTTCTTTAACCTTTCATCTGTAGATAAGAATTCTTGTTCTTCAAGAACTTTAATGAAATATCTATCAATTATAGTTACTGCTCTCCTGAAAACAGAACATTAACCCATCAATCCCCAAGCGTCAGCCGGCTGCTGCATAACAATTGAAAATCTATTGTGTCTGCGATCCCATGAGGGAGATGTATTTTAAATCACTAGACACTCCGCGCGGCTTCGCCCGCATAAATTAGATATTTCACAGACAAATTGGTCCACAAAAATAGCCTATGATCCTTCATGTGGTCTACTTCTTATCTGTGCCAAATAACAGAAAAATTGCTCCAGTAGTTTGTGAGATAAGCCCTTTCAAATAATTTCCCCCGTTCTTTCACTATTTTCCTCTATTTCATCGCTCCTATTGGTCTAAAGGTACAATTCCGTGCATCGCGATCGATCGCGGCCGCGTGCCGCCTACAACTGTCGTCCGCCGTTCGCAACAATAGTCAGTGTATGAAAATGTATGGCACCACTTCCGAGGCCCGCGACAGACGCACGCGATGCACGGAATTGTACCTTTAGCGTGATGAAATATAGCCTATAGCCTTCCTCGATAAATGGGCTACCTAAGGCTGAAATAATTTTTCAAATCAGACCAGTAGCGCATTCAAATAAGCCCTTTCAAATAATTTCCCTATGTTTTTTCCACATTTTCCTCTATTTCTTTGCTCCTATTACTATATATCCTAAAAATAATTATTTACTTTATACTGGTATGCAGATTGTCACTGCCTAAATGAACCTTCTTGCTCTGATTTTCACCACCAGATATCAAACACAAGTAGTCGGCGACAGCTGATCTTCCAGGACTGTCCAGGGTTCTTGCTTCATAATCTGACAC
This sequence comes from Aricia agestis, assembly GCF_905147365.1. NCBI lineage: Eukaryota > Metazoa > Arthropoda > Insecta > Lepidoptera > Lycaenidae > Aricia > Aricia agestis. Next base: position 10,542,082 of record NC_056416.1, on the reverse strand, counting down.
CCAGCAATGTATTCCACGTCGTCCAGAAAACACCCAAAGTATACTTTGAAATCCAAAGTCATCTGTATCATGAAATATGGAAGCTTTAAACTATTTGCCATGTAATTTAAAATAATGTAATTTAACATGTATATTGACAAACAATATTTTTTATTTGTAAATAATTTTGCACTTTCAGATAAAATTCAAACTTCTTTCATTAATTCATCAAGCCCCATACGGTCACCGGTGACCGAGACACAATAGAAATTCTATTGTGTCTCGTTTTTCCACGCTCAATGGGTTAAAAAAAACATATTATATTATTACCTTTTAATGCTGTGTTCAGAATTTCACATGCTATTACCATAAACTTCCAGCATTTATCACAGACCTTTGCTTCCTGACAACATGTTCGGATTTCATCATAGTCTGTTAAATCTATATCAAACACAAGCTCCCTAGCCAGGACTACAGCATCATGTCGGCCAATTGATGGTCTGTAAAAATAAACAAAAGTTGTTTCTTTTGGTTCAATTTAAAACTGTACTATCAGGGCAAATTTAAACAAAAAATGTACATATGTTTAATTAAAAGAATTATTATTAAACATAAATTAAACCAAATTCACTTGTTATGATCAAGTAAATTAAGATAGCTTTTCAAGATTAAAACCTGAAACTTACTTTGTGTTATAAACAGCACCAATATCTAATTTATGTGGGCATTTCTTTTGGAATAGTGTTTGAAGTTCTTTTTGGTCACTGAATGATAAATATCGCAGGTAAACGTCATCAGCAAGTGTGAAAGATAATTCTCTATTGCAGAGCGGCTGTGGACTACTACCACATGAAAGCCAGCGACATAATATTTTCTGAGGAAATTGTCGCGTATAGTATATAGGCAACATATCAGGTAATAAGTTTTCATCATATTGCCCGACCTGCAATAAGAAATATTCAGTTATATACACATCAAAAGAGTAAGTAATGCAATAGTAAGTTTGAATGCATAATTACCATTTTTATCCGGCGCTATTGTAATGTTAACAGATTCTTTTTAAATTTAAATCAATATGATGATTTTATTCAGATAAAATTAATACAATTATATCAATTTTATCTACAACGTGCAAATTCCGAAAACCATCCAAAAACAAACAATTAAAATGCGCGCGATAGATTGACAATGACAATTGACATCAGTTTTTTTTATTATGGTAATAGTACGGCTAGCGTTTTAGCGTAGTAGCGCCCAGTGCAGACGAAGATCGAAGAAAATCGCCGAAGTCACTACAGCTCGCGTTATTTTTGACAGTTCTCTTTTACCAGCAGCGCTCCCGCCCACGTTCGTGATGGCACGTGTGTCGTCTAATGGTATGTTCTCATAGGCCATACCACGAAGCTTCCGAGTACGATAGACGCATAAGCATTTATGCCGCGGCCGCGGCATAAATGCTTCGTGGATCACCGGTTTTGTTCGGCTATTTCCGTAACCATTCGGTATGCCCTGCCCGCCCTGCTCCCGCGCGGCCCCGGAACAGTTCTAGATGCCGAAAACGCTATAAAATAATGCCATTAATCAGTATCTATCAGCATTCAGAAAATAGCGAGCGAAATTCAATATCAAAAATTTCATAGCAAAAAAGTTGCTAAGTTAAAAACGCAACGATAGTATCTAAAATTATTGAAGCTAATAACGTCAAGAATTAGGTACAGTTTTGAAGAAAACATTAATTATTGTAATTTTTATAAACTATCTATACGGTACTTATATTATTCACAAGTACCCTACATTTATTTATAACAATTTACAATTATACACGAGGCAACAACTTAAAGATTACTACTAAAGAAACGAAAACGAAGTCAACATGGAAATAGATTTTGCAAATTCACTACCGCTAGCTATAAAGTGTTCTATCGGTAGGTATTTGTATTTGAAAGGAAATGAGAAGTGAAGTATTTAAATGTGTTACATAGTTTATATTATTATCCTCTTTGACTTTGTTTAAAATATGTTACAATAACAAATTATAATTATTGGCAGTGAAAATAATAACAACTATTGTAATATTTTATTTCAGAACCATGTCTACCACTAATTGACACTTTATCGAAATGCACGCATGTTCAAATACTAAAATGTATACAATTTCTGCTAGACAAGCCAACATTTTGCACACTGATATTTATATTTACTCTAGCAGTATTCACCCCAATAATAAGTTTTATTTTAACCATGTTCATTGGAACCATTTGTGTTATTTTTATACTTTGCATATTAGAAGGTAAGTAAGTTATTATTACAGCCCTTTATTAACACAACCTATTGATTAAGTATGCCATTAAATGCATTATTACATATTTTACTTGGAAACTGAACTAAAAATAAATATTTTGTTTCAGGTTTATTCATTGCATGTGCTTTATTTATGATAAGCAGTTTTCTATCATGTATAATGTGCTTTATTCTAGTAATATATTTAATTCATTCCAAAAAAAAAATCTAGGTAGAAAGAGTTATACACAAAGTAAGAATGGACGGCTATCAGTAGGTTGATCCGTTTAATCTATAGTCTGTCAAGAAAGTCATGACAGGCGTGAAATTTTTTAAATGAAATAAAAAATATGAGAACTTTATTAATTTAAGATAAAAATGTGCAAGGTGACAATATTTAAAATGTAATAAGCGTTCTCTGTGAAAATACATAGAAAAAATACACCTTTTAGCGTGATTACGTTTAGAAAAATTTCCCGCCTGTCATGACTTTCTTGACAGGCACTTTGAGACGATACCGGACGATCTGTACGGTATCGCGATCGTTCAGTGGTATCGTCTCATTGACGATATACGCATGTGCGGCCGCGGCATGAATCAATGTGTATGACAATTTTTTAATATAAATTTATTCTTATTGTTATTATTAGGTTCTTCGTTATGCGTGGCCTATCTACCTAATATATTAGTTACTTGTGCATTCGTGTATGCAATCAATATATCGGCGTGAATATAATGTTCCCGTATGGTGCATTGAAAACACTTTTTCTTGAATCTTACCCAAATCCATAGAGAAAATTTAAACATACCAAAAACATACACCGGTACCCAAATCTTACGTCCATGCACATATATATTATGTTTATTTTTCTCTATGCCCATGCCATTTATATATAGGTCTTTACTAACAATTTATATTTATGATTGTTATTACAGTGCATTGTTTATTTGTATTGTGTACTTGATATGATTTTGTATTTTTTATAAATTTTAATTTATTCCGTGTCGTACTTAATGTCTGAGTATCGTAAAATCAATGTTCATTATCATTGTGGAACTGAAAATTATATTTTTTGCTCGACTTGGCACTGCCTTGCCCCCAGATTATGTCAAAATATTTTAGTCTACGGTCTACTATTTCTATTTGTAATCTGTGGTCTACGGCACTCTATGTTACTCTATGGAATGAATGAAAAAAAATTTATGTTAAAAAAATATCGTCTGTCGAAATCTTTTAAAAACGACCTTCTGTACTCTTACGTGCGCTTACAATAATTTAGTTATAATTATAAATGTGTTATTTTGATCAATATGATTGTTAATTACAATAATACAAATATATAGTCTGAATAGCATGTATTCCAAACAAATTTCTAGGTTGTGACTGATCAAAGAATAAACGGAGGATCTCATCGACTGATTTCGTTTAAAATGTGAGTGTTGTAGTGCAAAAACAAAGTTTAATGCAAGAAATTAAGTTACAGTGATTGAAGTTTATGATGTCATAAAAGTACAGCATATTACATTGTCTAATGTTGGCTACAAGCTTTTCAAAGGCTCATTCCTTCACTTTCAGGCAGAAATATTATACTCAAGCACGGGCCAAGTTCATGAAATAATACAGTGAGTACAAGTCACCAAAATTTTTATACTTATTCTATTATTATCTTGTTACCCTTGTATTGTTAATTTTTATTTTTGCCAGTTAATAAGTAAGAAGTTACATTTACTCAATTGAATTGTGGGCACAATGCAAAAAATGCTAACAGATTATTATCAAATTGGCAAAACAATTTTTTGAGATACTTACATGATAAGAATTGAAAGATACAACAAAATATAATCCTTAGATAGGATATATAAAATTGTTAAAATTTATCAACATGTACTTTATAAATACATGTATGTAATTTAACTCATTCAAGCGGCACCCGGCTGCCGCATAACAATTGAAAATCTATTGTTTCTGCGATTCCCACGATGGAGGTATTAATCAACAAATATGATTGTCATATGTTTTAGGGCAGTTCGTCAAGCTGGCGGCCCTTCAGGATGCCACTCGCGCGCCCTCGCTAGTCCAACGCACAACACGTCACATAGGAACAATTACAGGTGAGTTCCTGAATCAATTTCAATCTTTATGAATCATTAACTTCGCACCACACAATCTTCAGACTTTTTTGTGACTTATTATGTAGGGCGTTATAGTTATCCAAAGCAAAAACTACACATTCTCACAAAAATGAAAAGGTACATTATGCTGCACAACTTGTAGCTATAAATTTGATGATCCATTAAAATCAGTACCCTGAACCTGCTATTTGAATTCATTCATAAAATTGCTTCAATCCTGTCTGGATTCTATCAAACTGTAAAATAGCATGTTCATAAAAATCATACATTATGTACTATCAGATAAGTTGATTCCTAGGCAGATGGGGGACCTACGTAGTTTGGTCACGTTATGTCAAACCCAGCCGACAGATAACAATTATCATTGAATTGACTTGACCCGACCAAATGACGTTAGTCTGTCAACTGCCTAGGAATCAATTTCTTCGACGGTACATGTGTGAAAGAAACTTTATAGAACAGAATGAAATGAAATAAAATTATCAAATAATAAACTGCCTCAACTAAAATTTTAACAAGTGCTGTTTCCTAAGCCTTGCTTTAGTAAACGAAAAAGGAAATCATTGTGCCAAAAACAACAGTTTTGATCGTATTTCAACCATTAAAATTATTCCATAACATCATACGGTAGTTAATTATATTGGTTATTGAGTTATTTGGTAATTGAACCTAAAGTAAGTGAAAGTAACTGCAGGACAAGTTTTTGTATGAATTATGTTAACCTGCTGAATTAACATCCAGGATCCAGTTACAACAGCTAGATAGCAGTATTTGGATGAACCGGTTTGCCTTGAATTAAGTGATTATATTATGTTCCTGTTGACTCATCTTCATATGGGGAATGTGTAGTTAGTCTGTTTACGAAAATTACGACCCTAACCACTTTAGGTATGGAATTCATTCATGACTATATTAGAGTTAGTCATTGATAAGTGGCTTGTTTCTGTAAGGTTTCGAATCTACAAAAAAAAATTTAATTGCTTATTTCAGAATTCAGATGAAATTACATTCATAAACTTTTTCTAATACAAAACACTTAATATTCTTGTCATGTTTTAGAAGGACACATTTGCGACTATTGCGAGTATTCTAAATAAAAGACGGTCGTCGTAATACTTATTTATAAAAATTATGTCATGCACAATATTCTTATATTTCAATAGGTATAATTTTTGGTCAGTCCACGTTCATTGTTCGACGTGACATCTTGCTATTATTTCTTACAACGAGGGTTCTTGTGACGATTCTTCTGGAAATGACGCGGACGTCCTCATTCGTTTTAAGGTCTGTGTCTGCGCCACAGAACCCAGTTTGGGTGTCCTAGACCTCTCACATAAAGGCCGTAACTTCAAAAATAAGCAGCACACCTATTTCACCTTATAGCATTGTAATAGAGAATAGATAAATCACGTTGGTGTGGAGATATACTACCAAGTTTATAGTAGGCGCATGAATGAGTTACCCACATGTAGTATGCAGATTTCTTTCACACAAATTTCTCCAGTCAATTGGCTATAATCGATATCGCATGTTCCACCAGCTCACGAGCATGTAATTTACATTGTTTACTTTTATTGTGGCGTTAAATGTATGCATATTCTCAGGCTTAACCTACTTTTAGGTAAGTCCTAATAGCTCCTTATTGTTACATAGATTTCGCGTCAACCTCTGTTGCAAAGAGAAGGCATTGTTTGATAGTGTGCTGTCGTATAACTGAACACTACTACTCTGGCGGCTGCTGATGGAGAAGTGATCGTCGCTGTAGTCGGGCGACCACTCCAACTATTTCCACCTACCTCCCTAGTAGGCGCGTCCATCTATAATTATATCAATACACTACAGATAATGTTCCCCAGTACACAGAGCGGCCAATCTATCAGGTCGAATTGATCGTAGGCTGACGACCGGACTCGTGCACACACACGGAAATGCACATGAGACTGGTTGGGTCGGCCAGGACTCGGCCTGCAACAGTTTAACCGGGTCGATCGTCCTCCCCGTATACAGGGTTTTTGGTCTAAAACCGATTAACGGTGAGACATAGTTTGATCGGTGGTTGTAGTCTGCAGATTGCTGTCTTTACGGTTTTACGAAAAGTTAACTCTAATCCATCGTATAGTGCAGAGCTTCTCAAACTGTGCGTCGCGACGCCCCGGGGCTTCACGACATTGTCCCAGAGGCGTCACCTTAATACAATCAAATATGAATATTCCATTGTATTAAGGTGTCATTCATACATCCCGGACAGCGGTTTCAGAAGCTATGCTCAGAAAAGCAAGCGCAGCCTTCACATTAGCCAGTCTTGCTAGCTTTAATATCTTTCATAAATACCTCTTTTAAATTGATAACCTATGTAGGCTGATTCTTAAATTGGAAAGTATTTTTGAGGGCTGGGTTGAGACTTGAGAGCTGAGGGGCGTCGTAAAGAAATGGCAAAGTCCCAAGGGTGTCACAGTACAAATAAGTTTGGGAAGCCCTGGTATAGTGATTTGCGTTATTCTTGGTTTATCTAATTGTTCCTGTTCATTAAAGGAGTGAGTACACTGAGACGGGCCGTGCCGGGGCTCATCGCAAAAATCCGCCTCCATACAATTTTGTATGGCAGCGGATGCGCGTATAGCACACTGTGTCAGGGCGCAGCGGATTTCCGCTTCCATACAAATTGTATGGAGGCGGATTTTTGCGATGAGCCCCGGCACGGCCCGTCTCAGTGTGCTCACTCCTTTAAAGAACTTAATTATTTTATTGTACATACATATATACGAGTTCTATTTGATCGTGATTACGTGCTAGGTCTTTACTGGCCGACTAGAAATGTAAATGATTAATGATTCACTCCGTTATGTTACCACCAATCGACCTTTTTACCGGTCTGGTTACTGTCGCGTTTTCCACAGGCAAATTGATCAACAAACAACTTTTACCCCATCTTAAAATCTGCAGCAAAACGCCCCCAAACGTTTTCCTTGTAGGGCTTCCCTTTAGAGGAAAGTATGCAACTTCTTATTTCTTCATTCATGTGCAAAACTGCTGTTTACTTTTGTAAGGGAATGAATCTTTTCTCTCTTTGGCAAATGCCGATACGTCTTTGTTCCTAAAACGGATATTCGCCATAGTCAATTTCTCAGATCTCACTTCTCACTGTTGAGTGACAGCCAGTATACTGATTACTGACAAAGTATTGGTATCGGAGACAGCTTGGGCTCGCTTCCCACAAGCCTACAGTGCTATTTTTGTACAAGAATCTATCATGGGAATCGGATATTAGACTGCATACCAACTTAATATTAATCGCGTTTAAGATGTCAATAAATTAAACTTCATTAAGAAAAGTAAAACAAAAGCTCAGAATTCAGAAAGGATGTTAAGGCGAGGATAAACCCCAATTTGTTATTCCGTGACGCCCGGTTTACCTATTTCCAATATAATAACGAAGTGTTAAAGAATATGAGATATAAAGCACAATATTTAAAATACCTTAAACCATAAACATTTTAATAAAACGTAATACTTTGGCTGTAATTAATTTACAAACTCACCTCCGAAAAAACTCTATTTCATCGGAATATAAGTATTAAATAGGATAATTATACATTTTATTTGAATAAATTGTTAGTAAATCTATATTAAAATTTCTTTAACCTTAAACCATAAACATTTTAATAAAACGTAATACTTTGGCTGTAATTAATTTACAAAGTCACCTCCGAAAAAACTCTATTTCATCGAAATATAAGTATTAACTAGGATAATTATACATTTTATTTGAATAAATTGTTAGTAAATCTATATTAAAATTTCTTTAACCGAACAATTTTGTTTCTTAATATTTATTTCCAAAGATATTAAAAAAAACATGAAAAATAGAGAAGATCCGTCCGAGTTGTTACAGTTTTATGCTAAGCTAAAATGAATCTTATTGCGATGCCTATACGCTTGGTCTTTGGTTGTGTGCAAGGTTATCGTTTTTGATTGAGATTAATCCCCGCCTTAAAGAGCTTTGATGTATGGCTTTATTAGCTCGCCCTTAACGTAGGGCTTATGAATGAAGTCGGTCCTGAAGTGGGATTGGCCGGGTGCCAGGGATTATTTTGGGCGGGCGGCGCGCGCGCAGCCAGTCTCACGCCGCGCTCGGTCCACTGCAACCATTGTCCATGCTCGATCCTTATCGCATTAAACAATTGCAGTTCATTGTTTACGTTGCAACTTTCGAAGGCTTTCCAATAATGATAAATTAATGCAGCCAAATTACCTACATCATTGGTTTTCTATTAGCTAATGTGATGAGATTTTCTAAATTTTAAAATCTAAGTTACCCGAAGAATAGAAAATGAAAGGTACGCTGTTTTGGCATGTAGAACGCAGTTTTAACGCCTGGTAGTCATGAATCGATCGTCGAATGCGAGTAGATGTTTCACATTCCGTTCATAACATTAATGAATCATTGCCCTGGGATGGAAGCCAGCGTATAAGGTAGAGATCGAGTTGTACCCCTGCATGATCTGACCATCTGCAGTGACTGTCCCGTGACCCAGCCGAGAACTTAGAATAGTTCCGCTAACTGTCGCATGTATACGTGAAGATACGGTTACATAACAGACAAGTTGAAGACCAGCGCTTGCATGATTTTAACCATTGTTAAATACAGCCCACAAATACAGTTCTAGACCTTTTGTTTAATTAACGTTAATTGTGTACCGGCACTCGGAAACTTTGAATTCGTGAGGTTCTTGTTTATGTAACTTTCTTGTGCGACTGCCGACTATTTTGGTTGAGCAGTTTCTCCTACAAATTTTGGATGTTTCAGTTTTTAATATGTTCGTTTTTAATATGTTCCTGGAACAATATCTGACATATATTTATAAGTTACATAATACAAGAAAATTAGGTTTCTTTCAAACCACATCTTCTCGGAGTAAATCAATTTTTTAACCCCACACAAATTCATTTGTTAATAAAATAAAATAAAATAAAAATCAAATAATGATTTTAGGTTACAGTTACCGAATCCCGATTATTTCGAACTATATCACAGAATATATATTAGTAGTACCAAACTATATAGGGAAAAGTTGGAAGAATTCAGCTATGGATTGAGAACGAAATGAAGAAGAACCAAAAAAGTGTCTATATTTCATAATGTTTACCATTGTTTATGATTTATGGATATTATGCCAAGTGATGGCAGTTGCGGAGATGTTTCGCGTACGGCAGCGATGCCAACACATTGACGACATCCTTATTTATATTAGCTGCGAACGAGTGCGACGACCGTACACTGCGTGTGGCCTCGTAGTCGTTTCTATTTACAGGACTTTTTGAAAATCGAACGGGTTTTTTCGCGATGTTTACGAAGCGGCAAGTACCGTGCCCTATTTTACGGGACTTTTTGAAAATCGATCGCGAAACTTTTTTCACGTTGTTTCCGAAGCGGGAAAGACTGTGCCCCATTTAAAAGCAGATTTTTAAAATGTTGTATATTTATCGAATTATAAGAAAAAACTAACTTGGCGATGGTTCCGCGTCGCCCTTTTTCACCTGGCATATGAAAGACGGGCGTGAGTGTGAAGAGAGAAGGACGATGTTTGATTTTTTGGGTTAGTTGGGTAGAATAGGTTTTAACGGTCGTGTGATTTGCCGTTAATTGCAGTCACCGGTGTTTTTTATCGACGTTTCTGACGTAGCCCATTATCTCGCTATCTCGATTAGCCCGCGTATGATTATTGGGGGAACTATCATAAGTGCACGTACGCCTAAGTGACAGTGAATTCTGATGTGAGTCCCAAAGTAAATAAACAGTGGATGTGCTATGATGAGCGGGAGACGGAGTAGGCCGCGACCTCGGCGCCGGACCGACCAGGACAAGAAGCAGGAGGACTTGCTCATTGCTTGGAGCGACGGTAAGTTCAGGGCGAACGAACAAGAACAATGTTGCTACTGGTTAGCTACCTGTTTCATAAGGAACTATAAACTAAGGGCTCCGCATATACCTTGAAGGTATGCTGATGCTTTCATATGACTGTTGATGAGAAGTAATACCTTTACTACCCGTAATTAGATTTTGATTAGCAGTTGTTAAGTGAGCATAACAAAATGAAGATACTTAGCAATTTCGTAAACTGACGTGATGATTTCGTAGGATATATTTTGAGTTGGAAATGGATATGTGTTTGCCAAAATTAGTTGTCTATTCTAAAGATTTAACAGACATTAGCACTTGAAGATATCCATTTTTAGCGTCATGGAAATTATTTAATAACACTCACAGGTTATCAATAATCGGCGAAGTGCGAGTTGGACTCGCGCACGAAGGGTTTTGTACCATTAATAGAGCAAAATTAGGCCAGAAATTGTGTTTTTTGTATTGGAGCCCCCTTAATTTATATTTTATTTTAATATTATTATTAAAGTACACATATAACTAAGGACTTAGCTTATCATTCTCATTCCATAATAACAATAATTTGACGACCTCTGTGGCTCAGTGGTGAGCGCGTCGGTAGCTCAAGCCGGGGGTCGCGGGTTCGAATCCCGTCGACGGAACAAAAAGTTTTCAATGTTCCCGGGTCTGGATGTATTAATATTAAACATGTGTATGATATAATAAAAATCTTAAATATATGTATAGTATAAAAGTATTAAATATATTTCCGTTGTTTGGTACCTGTAACACAAGTCCTTTAGGTACTTAGCACGGGGCCAGACTGACGTGGTGTGAAGCGTCCATAGATATTATTATTATAATAATATTAATCTTAAATTATAGTTTGTAAAGAAATAAGAATTCAGTATTTTAAGTTTAATCTGAAAAAGTTCGTTTCTATGTTATCTCAATTCTTTAGTATTAACTATAATATCATTATATATTATAATTTATTGCGTATGCGAATTCTACATCAATTTAAATGGAAAGCTGATAATATTTCTGTACGTATGCCAGGAGATGAAAATTAGGCACATCTGCCAATAGGTCGCTAGAATAGCTCTACATAATACATGTAACATATTATTTTGCTCAACATTGTATGTCTGTAGTATTATTTGATATCAGGTTATTGACCCTACTTTTCAACTCTTAAAAATGAATAAATCCTTTCTCGTTATTTTATCTCGAGGAAAATTCTATCAAGACCTTAAAATGACTCTACAAATGAAGCAATTGAGGTGATGGTCACGATTTTCAATACAAACGTCTACCGAAAAGAGCACAATCGTTATCTAACATTGGTGTAACATTGGATCATATCATAAAATATAATATTTATGTAAATATCGAGTTTATGATAACGACAATATACTATAAATTTTGCTTTGTCTAGACATTATTGAATTGATATTTTAGTGATTCACTGGCATGGTCCATGGAGTTCCCATACCTACGTTTCAGTCAGCATCACTTACCTCTCACATTTAGAAGCTCTTCATGCAAATCTCTGCCTATTACAGCTAGAACTTCCTTTCTTCGTCTTTGCTAAAATTTCTTGCTTTTCGCACGGACGTTAGAATATGTCTAAATCCAAGAATTCGCACCGTGTCTACATAAGATTATATTGTAATCAGATGACGCCCGCAACTCCGTTGCGCCAAAACTCGTTTATCGCGCGGAAACCGTATATTTTTCCGGGATAAAAAGTATCCTATGTCCTTTCCCGGCACTCAAAGTATCTCCGTACCAAAAGGCAAAATCGGTTCAGCGGTTTGGGCGTGAAGAGGTAACAGACATACAGAAACACTTTCGCATTTATGATATTAGTATGGATACTTTTGTTTCTTGTTTTAATTTTAAAGGCGTAACATAATTATAAAGTGTATAGGATAATGGCGCCTTGCCTCATACAGAAGCAGTTATGATACAAGCGATTGTTTTAATATTGTCTGCTAAATAATCTAATCGCGTCGGAGCGTAACCGGAGGAAGTCAGACGCTTATGACTCAACACTTGTTTAACGGCTTAAGACCTTAACTAACTGTATTAGCTCTGCCTGTGTCATGCTCATTTTTTTTTATGAAATAAGGGGGCAAACGAGCAAACGGATCACCTGATGGAAAGCAACTTCCGTTGCCCATGGACACTCGCAGTATCAGAAGAGCTGTAGGTGCGTTGCCGGCCTTTTAAGAGGGAATAAGGTAATAGGAGAGGGTAGGGAAGGCAAGGGAAGGGGATAGGGGAGGGTAGGGAAGAGAATAGGGTAGGTATTGGGCCTCCGGTAAACTCAGATTCTCTCGGCGAAACACAGATTCACGGCAGAACACATTCAAGCGCAGATTCAAGCCGGTTTTCTGTGAGAACGTGGTATTTCTCCGGTCGAGCCGGTCCATTCGTGCCGAAGCATGGCTATCCCACGTTAAATGTTCAAATCTACAGCCGCAGATATTAACATCGCTCTCAAGTATTTACCATTTTCCTCAATTTTGTACATGTTTTTACGATCTTTAAAACTCAAGCGTTTTACAAGGCAACGGAATTCAGCAACGTAAACTTATGAGGCGTATACCTAAGAAGTCATATATCTTAAGAAGTTATGGAATTCAGAAATTTTACATCCAAACAATCTAGCCACGATTCAAACTTTAGAACTTAGGTCATATCTGTACGACATCAACGACTATGATAAAATTGACTATTTGTTAACGTCTCGATAAACTTTAGTCTAACAAGTGCATAACTTTACCTAGCAATTATTCCCATGATAACGGTCGCGGTGTGAGAAAGTTATAGCATTTGGCTATAGGCTATAGAGTTGCACGACAAGTAAATAACTTGAATACAAAGGTGTATTTAGCTGGCTTTAAACCTTTGTGTATGAGTTTGTCAAGTCTGTAAAATTTTGAGTAAGACACCAAGGTGTCCTTCGTTTAAGTTTTTCTTAAAAAAATCTTATATATTGTGTAAATGGTAAGAGTTGGTATTACCTAACTTAATATTTGCGAAGTCTATCTCCTTATCATTTAGGACACGTTTCATTTATCTAAGCACTTAGCAATCAAACGCGACTTCGCTCCTACGTTTTGCAGAGTCCGATGAATTTAGATGCAATGATATTTTGGTCACGAAGGATATTGCGAAAAGCGCAAATATTTTCAACCGTTGTTTGCTAATATAATCAAATCGAGGTGTGCCTCAGGGTCAAATCTTAGGACCTCAGTTGTTCTTCGTTTCTATTAGCGATTTGTGAACAACTTGCTATTTTAGTTAATTGTTAATTAACAGCTCTCTGCTTTCTCTATCTTTATGTATGCAGGTTCTGCACGCGTTGACATTATTAATCAAAAGACGAAGGTCATGCTGACACCAAGATAATAAAATCTACGTCCTTGAATGTTAACCCTGTGTTAATTTGTCAAGCTAGTCTCGGTTCGATGCCGATGTCCACAATAAATACACGAAAAATACTACAGAGTCATTATCCTCTATTAGGTTACATAACAGCTAATGATAGTTTGACATCATGATTTCATTCAATTGTGACAATATTTCCTATTATAAGTCCACACTCGATAAAATCTACAACTCTTAAGAAGGTAAAGTAAGAAACGAAGAGTGCCAAAATTCGAATAGATGTAGATTGTAGACGCATAGATGCTCGTTTCTGATAAAGCATTCTACGTTGTATGTATGTATGACAAAGGTCGTTCGTTGACAGCACTTTTGTTGATTTGCAATCTAGTAATTCTAATGATTTTCTTATTTATTGCGAAAAAAAATTATGAGTTTGTGGTAAATAGTTTTCCATCAGCACATGAGTAATTGGATTTATATTCAAGACAGAAAATAAACATGAAGAGAGATAACTATGCACATTAATCAAAATTTTATTATGATGTACCAACATTAAATTTTCAGTGCCATAAAGAAGAGTATAGTGAAAATTAATTACTTATTACTGGTGTTAATTTTATACTTAAGAGGATACAACAGCGGCTAGAGAAATGAAAAAAAAGTACGTGTAATATCTATAGCTGTCTCCCTTACCTCAAGCCTATACCGCAGAACGCGATAGAGACAACTGCAGAAAATCCAGAAAATCAACGATTCGTTGTCCCCTGATTCCTTCTCCAAAACTTAACCGATTTAAGTACTTTTTTCATTAAAGATTAAAAAAAGGCTTGAGCTGTGTTCCTATGTTTTGCTTTTTTTGTATAATCTAGCCAAATCTGTTTTCTGGACGTTTGAACACAGTGGAAAATCTGGCCATTTTTTTGGGTTTTTGAACGTTCATATCTTATTTAATAATTAAATTATAAAAAAAAAGAAAACATAGGGACATTGTATTAGTGGCCGTAGATATTCAGGAAAAAAATTATAACTCTACTAGCATTATCCAGGGAGGAAACAGGGGACAACGTTTGTATGGAAAAAAGGGCGGTGTGGAATCCTCTTAAGCAAGGAGGTTGTATTGGAAAGTTGAGTATCGATTTTGGCGAAATAATTCGTACGATGCCGCGGTCAGCCACCCGTGCGGTGTGGAGTATTGATTATGTCTGCAGCCTCCGTCGTACCATCCAGTACAGTACATACAATGCGCCCTAGCGAGTCACGAATTCCCAGCCCAACCAGCTTTCTAACTATTCGTTATCTCGATCAAAATTTTCCTATTTAGCGTGAAAGTTGGATATCGGTTATATTATAGGTTTATATCAGCTCATTGTCTGTGTTGTGACTTGTGGTGGTATAGTGCGTGTTGTAATTGTTTATATTTTTGTCTGCAGAGTTGTGCAATAGCGAGGAGGTGCCAGAAGTCGAGATCGTCAGCCTTCTCCAAGAGCACATTCCCAAGTATCGGTTGCGAGCGGACAGCCTCACGCAGTTTGGAGGTACGTTTTTTAATCTATGGTAGAGATATGGTGTATTCCATATGGTGTTACAGTTTCGTTTTTAATCTGTGATTTATTTAAAAAAAAAGTGAGCAGGCGCGTTGATCGCTTTCCGCCATATTTCTTCCATACGTTTTAAGGCTAGATTTTCAAAAGCTATTGAATGCATTAGGCTGTTTTTATGTATAATTTGATCTGCCATTATGGATTGTTTAAACAAATAGAATTAAGTTGAGCAAAATACCGCCACCGTCATGTCGCCGACAGAGCGTGGCAAATGGTAATTTCCGCCAAAATAAGTTCGAGGTTAACAGCCTTCGACAGTAACGTACACTATACAGGCCTCTGATCGAGCAAAGTTTATGCAACACAGTTAATACAATAGTTATCAAAAGTACTATATTATTATATGCGGGTTTTATTTCGAAATAGGATTTGTACTGGTTTAATCCAGCATTTTAATGTAGCTTTAATCGCGGCGGGATTCTATCGAACTGCATACTGCTTTTGTTTTTATGAATATACGATTTTGTAGTGGTATTATACCAAGACTGAATTAAAACTTATTCGAAGCTGTATGAACATGTTTGATTGCAGTAGAGTCGAAAGTTAAAGAAAAGATTTCAAATTTCTGTTAGGCTGTTTGCAAAAAAGGTTCGAGTTTAGAGCTTTTTGGTCCTTGTCATTTTTCGCGATCCTATGTTTGGAACTGTGCGAACTGTCTAGTTTCAGCTCATAAACACTAGATGGCGTTATTTATTGTTTTGTATGGCAACGTCTAGCAATAAATAATATTTTACTACCTTTGAAGTCCCCATCACTCTACCATTTTTTTACATGAGGAAATGTTTTGCTCATCCCCGGCTATTTGGGGATATCAGCCGGGGTATGTGGCGTCGGACTACCCACTGAAACCCCGTGGTGCTTCACAGACTTGCGGGCACGGTATAACCATATACCAACACTGCTAAAATAGATCAGCTTCGCCTCTAAATGCCATGATCATGTCAGCCCACATAGTGAAGTGAACCATAGCCTGGCTAGTGCAAGTGCGGCTGTCAATATGAATAGTGACGTAATAGAGCTATTAACGGCTAAAATTGAGTTCACGGTCGGCGCACAATACATTTCATTAGTCATATCGTTTGGTATGGTGACGTTTCCAAGACTGTCCGTTTTATTGCGACGAAATCAAAGGTTGTAATGTCTCCTGCAAGTTTTGTCTACCTACTACTAAATATTTCCAAAAAAACTAGCAACTAGGTTAATTTAGCTTAAGGTTGGGTTAGTTGTTCCTAACCTGCCCGGCTTAGCTGGTCCTGGCGCCGAGGGGAACGCTTCAGTATTTTGCGGGAGTGTTCCCGTACTTTGGTGGAAATCTGGTCCCTTTTGAGGTAGACCGGCCGGTCGTGGAGGGAGTCCTGTGTTAGACAGATCCAGGATATCCTTCGGTATATGGTTGAAGGCAAACCGCAGGTTGTTTTAGTGGGTAAGAGTCCCACATACCCCCGGGGTGCTTGAGCTGGGTTAGTTGTTCCTCCACGTTGTGATGTTGTTGATAGCCACCACCATAATTGCAATGGTCTCTATACTCTATAGTATACAATCGACCACTATCTCCATAGATAACAAGCCCATGCTTGTTCATAATCGCTTGTATTATTTTTCACCTCATTCACCTTTTTCAAAAAGTTTTCTTAGGCCCATTTGCTTTAGGTTATTGCTTCTCTCTTTCAAAATATCGTGCCTTTTCTTTCGTTAAACACGAGAAATGATCCACTATGAACTTAAACCCACTGCTGGAAACAGGCATTAATGTTCACGTGCCACAGAATATTTCTAAGAAAATGTTATTATTTTTTCGTTTGTGTCTATAAGGTCCCACTCCCTAAGTCATATAATATTATTACTCTCATATACTCGTGACTCTCTTACATACGAGGGACGAATATTATTTCAAGATGTTTGTAGGGCAATATAATAAGATTGCTTTGGTAAAAGAGAAATTCTAACAAAAACAATGAAATATACAGGGTGTAACCAAAGTGATAATACTTTAGGGTGTGCATGTATTCCTTACTGTGAAAGTAGCAGCAGCGAAAGGGTATTTTTTTGTTATTTGCTTTGGCAAAAAATAACAAAAAAATACTCTTTCAGCGCTGCACTTTCGCAGTGAACTCTATATAAGAGACTCATACACACCCTAAAGTATAAATACTTTACTACTTTTGTTATACCTTGTATTCATATGTTGTCTAAAGTCTATAACTGTCAACCCTGGAGAAGGGTAAATCGTCTTGAAAATAATTTCTCAACACCTTTCTAATTGTTGTAAGAATGAAGATCATTTAATAGCAATCGAAAATGGATTTTTAATTGTAAAATATGACGTGATAGTTGATAGCTTTGATGTTGATGTAGGTTTAATACATTTTCTCTATGTAGAGCCCAGAAGATAGACATTAGTTTGTATGTAGTTGTATATATTTATAATTTAACATATGACTAACTTATATCTTTACTCCGAATTAGTCTTAGCAGGGCTTTGTTATCGTTGATTTTTGAGGGCTTTGTTATCAAATGAAGATATGAATCTGTTTATATCTGTTTTATTTAAATCCATAGTTGATGCTACAATATTATACATCTTGATACTTATTGTTGCAATATCTTTAAATCATAATATTATAAAAAAACCTATGACAGTAATCTATCGTAATTATGAGAATTCTTAATTGCACGTCTTTGGTTCTATAAATTATAACATGCTTTACACATACCTAGCCCTATCCTATATTATATCAGACACGTAAATTGTTATACAAAAAGAGTTTAAAAAAACTGCCACTTCGGTACTGTTTGGTGACCAAAAACACTCATTATTTGAGTGTTATTTTCTGAGTTGTAACTCATTGGCTGAACAAAAGAGATAGGTATCTATGAAAAAAATAGATGTGCATGTTTTGTGTGAATCATTAAACTACGAGGAAGTTAATAAGTCATGATTTAAATAGTTAAATCGATCTGGCTCGTTAAAGGGCTCTTCAGTTAAATTTAGCCGCGGCGTTAAACTAACCTTGACTCAATGTTACAAGTGTTTTCTTCGAATGCAGACAGGGAATTCATCGTAGTATGAAGGAAAATATTGAAATATGTTGTTGGTTTTGAAATCTAAATGATTGTATGCAGTGGCGGCCCTAGGGGGTGGCGAACAGGGCAATCGCCCGGGGCCTCGCTCTTGCAGGAGCCTCGCAAATACCTGGCTCCCAGGGCCTCGCAAAGACTCTCCGTCCGGGCCTCGCAATGGGTAAGGCCGCCACTGATAGTATGATCATTCTATCATTTTGTTATGTGACATTTAATTCCAAATTCTTAAAATGCAACATCAAAAGCTATCGCTGCCTCTTCCTATGCACAATGACAAGGGCATTATGTGACTTAACTGCGTCTCATTTTCAGTGACGGATTAAGACTACTTGATGCCCTAAGCAATCCATGCCTGTGTACCCCCCCCCCCCCCCGCCCCCCCTTGCCCCCCCGCCCCATCCGTATGTCAACTAGAATCTGTCTTTAAGCTTTTACCACCCATAAACATGACTTATTTTTTAGGACCTTTTTTGGTGAGGTTTTTGATGAATTGATGAAGTGAGAGTGGTGAGACGTGATGCCCCAACGACGGATGTTTTTTGTCCTTCTGGTGCCCCCCCAGACGTGATGCCTTAGGCAATTGCTTAACTTAATTTGATTAAGGGTTGATCCGTCACTGCTAATTTTAAGCAGCTCTTAAGAGACTCAGCCTCTTTTCAGTTCATTCCACAAAATTAATTAATCCGTGGTGACTCGTGAATAAGGAAATCTCATCAAAGTAAGTAATGCAGTTCTAGTTTTTGCCACCGTTGATTATACGATTTGCAGATAGATAGTCTTCCCAGTCGTAATCTTCAGTCTAGAGTTAGACCTTTGGCAGTCATTGACCTTGGGCTTATGATCTTTGATGACGGTACTTTACTTCTTGTGCTACATTTACTTAACGAGCAACTACAGTTACCGGAAAAGCTAGATGTCTCTTAATGGTTAACACTTAACATCATAAGAAATTGCATTATTTATTGACTTAACTCTTAAGTAAGTATAATTTTCATTGGCTTACTTACAATAAAATTGTAAGTTTATGTTATGTAACAGTAATATTATTATTATTAATAAAAATTATTATATTTTTTCAATTATGTGCTAGTTATGTAATTTGTTGTATATTTGATGGCGGCTATTGTAATGTTACGTTGGAGGCGTTCAAATAAACAAATAAGTAATGCTTTATTCGTGCATTACTACAGTTCAATGTTTCCCAACCTGTGATCCAATGTGTGAATGTGTGATTATGTGTATGGGGGTCTGTGGTGTCATCTCTTGACAATACGTAAATGGTACCGAATTGTCTTATAATCGCTACGCTTACAAATTGCGCTTAAAATGAAACCGATGTACGTATTTAGATTAGTGAAGAATATTCACCATTATTCACTCATCACTGTCTAGTGTATGCACCATAGAAAACTTGTCTAATTTGATCAATCTCTGAGAAAAACTATATTCAGTTGTAGGAACAAGGTATGAGGACGAATGAATCATAATGACATCCTGACAGTATAGCGGATGTGTTTGTCAAGTGCGCGCGTAGCTCCAGTATGCGCTGAAATGGGTCAAGCATTCGATATGGTTCAGATGTTCGACCACGTTCAAGACGGATACCCTAGAAACGCTTCTATGAATAGGTATCACAAAAATAGTGTGCACTTTCCGTGCCACCTACGTACGACATTTAGACTAAATCTCGTATCGACACAGATTCTCATGATGTAAATATGAATGGCTTTCCATTGCGAATGGATTTAGATAAACAATCGGAGTGTCAAAATATGGTTCTTAACAACAAGAATGGTAAAATGTGAAATTCTTGTTAGTATCTTTGACGGGATTACTCAGAATCTAAAGCTATAAGATGGATCTAGATGCCAGACAGTGTTTTATTATGAATAAACTAGATTTCGAACTTATAACATACTAGATGACGCCCGCAACTCCGTTGCGCCAAAATTCGGTTATCGCGCGGGAACCGTACACTTTTCTGGGATAAAAAGTATCCTATGTCCTTTCCCGGGACTCTAAAGTATCTCCATACCAAATTTCAGCAAAATCTGTTCAGCGGTTTGGCCGTGAAGAGGTAACAGACAGACAGACACACACTTTCGCATTTATAATATTAGTATGCGCATTTATAATATTAGTATGGATATATTATTATACAGATCAGAAAGAGCGCGAACGTAAAGATTTCGGCTTTCGATGTTCACTTTTTCAACATTGTGTAACATTTCCTATTGTTATGCAATGTAACGGGCAACTATAATACGAAATTACGAAGGACGTATTCGATATTATTACGAACTGAACACGTAAATTCAATATTTTATTAGCAGCTAACGCGAAAATGTTGTGGTAATTAAGCGTAAATTGAACTAGATTAATGTCTCTAATGAAGCGTTTATGTAGAGCTACGACAATTAATGAATTCCTTAACACGTTTTTTGCGCTTGTTCTATAACCGTAGTGAAAATACTTGCGTTAATTGCAGGTTAATTAAAACGAGAATCTTGTTTTCAATCCTAATTTGTGTTTGGGATATGTAGATTTTGAGTGCAATTTGTCCCTGTGCAGCTGTGGAGTGTGGTCCCGCATTTTTTTTTAATGAAATAAGGGGGAAACGAGCAAACGGGTCACCTGATGGAAAGCAACTTCCGTCGCCCATGATCACTCGCAGCATCAGAAGAGCTTTTTTTATGAAATAAGGGGGCAAACGAGTAAACGAGCAAACGGGCCGGTTTTCTGTGAGAACGTGGTATTTCTTCGGCCGAGCCGGCCCATTCGTGCCGAAGCATGGCTCTCCCACGTATTCATTAATTATTTAGAGCGGTTTACTCCTTTACAATCGATAATTTTAATTCATCGCAAAACTGATAAAACAATTATTTGACCGTATTTTAGCTATAAACAGCTCATAGTGTTATTGAGCGTTTCGGTATTGTTTATTCTACCATAATAATTTTCCGCATTCGCAAGGTTATGAAGGCTTTTATTTTGCACACACAATTCTGTAGGTATTTGTTGTTGCCTGTAAAAGTTTCACATTTCGTTTCCTTTCAGTTACACCACATCACTTCGGTGTTTATCAAATGTCAATGTATTATGTAATTTTTGGAGCATACGGTAGGATCATGTTAACAATTCGTATACAGTATTGAATTACGTGTAGCTCAATCTTTTGAAATTCACCTAATGTTCAGAGCTCCTAGCCGACACGTTTTCCTTATTGCTTCTTTATAGATCTAAAATGCATGTATGGAACCGACGTAAGCATTCGACTCAATTCCATACATTTTGATCGGCGATTCTATTGTATATACTTACAGTGTGTAACAAAAATAAGTGATAATACTTTAAGGTGTGTACGTGTTCCTCGTAGAGAGTTCACTGTGAAAGTAGCAGCTCTGAAAGACGATTTTTTTTTCACTTTTGTATGGGCAAGGGCCCGAGCGTCACGAGTTTCCCCATACAAAAGTGAAAAAAAATTTTTGGTCTTTCAGCGCTGCTACTTTCACGGTGAACTCTCTACAAGGAACACGTACACACCCTAAAGTATTATCACTTATTTTTGTTACACCCTGTAGAATAATTATAGGAGTGATAAAGAAAACATGTTGGCAAGGGTCTAAGCCCTAAGGTATTATAAGTTTGAGACAGAAGTTTGTAGAATGTATTTGGTGAAGATTTCGCAACAACGTGCAATTCCTGCTGAAGTCATTAGGGCGCAGAAGCAGTAGCCGATTGATCGGTCTGGCCCGCTGCAAGTCCTCGTGTTTCCACCGCTATTTGCTTTTATTGCTGTTGCGTCTGCTTAATGCCCTTATAGTTTCACCAATTAGGACGGTAAATGACAACGTTTTCTATTTCTTTTAGGGTTCCGTATTTGATATAAGGCCTATATCTGTTAGACTTCTTTTTGTATGTTTGTTGTTATTAAAATTACTAGAGTTAGGCTGCAACTTAATGGCACTGCAATTACTTTATCGCAGTAACTGTATATTTTTTGGAACATCACCTTTTCTATGTCTTTTTGCTGGATTTGGAGTGTCAATATACCAACCAAAATCGGTTCAATGGTTTAAGTGTGAAAAAATAACTGGCAGACAGACTCCTGACTCACAGAAACGGATTAACTTTTATCTTAATATTAATACGCGAACGAAAACTTTGTAACTCTTTTTACGAAAAATGGGGAAACGTGCACGAAATTTTGCACAGTTATAGTTTATATGGTGCAGGAGTGCATCGAACTAATATTATTTTGAAATTATGCTTTTATCATACATTTTTTTAACAAATAAAACATTACACACACTACAACACACACACATAAGAAATGACAGATTTTTGAGTGACAAGCCTATACATACGAATTATAATCTTTTATTTATGGTTGAAGTCTGTTGACAACAAGTTGACAAATTGAAAACGGGTTATAGTTTTTTTTATTGAATCTTAGATACTACTAGCTGTCCCGGTGAACTTCGTGTCACTTTAAAACCTTCCCTGGACTTCTACGAATATTTTAAGACTAAAATCAGCCCAATCCGTATAGCCGTTTTCGAGTTTTAGCGCGACTAACACATTTGGAAATCCATTTTTATATATAAGACTAGCTGTCCCGGTGAACGTGTCACTTTAAAACCTTCCCTGGACTTCTGCGAATATTTTAAGACTAAAATCAGCCCAATCCATTCTGGCGTTTTCGAGTTTTAGCGCGACTAACACATTTGAAAATCCATTTTTATATATAAGATTAGACAATGCTTACACGGCCAGTCTGAGATCAGCTAAGTCCCTGAAAGAAAAAATATGTATGATAAAGTCAATATTTTTTTACAAATTAAACGTAGTAGTCCTAATGTCGTTGAAACTAAGGTCGAATGTCGACCATTGGGCGATCTCTAGTTATAGTTAATATACAACATTTTTAAGTGTGGATTTAAAATGTAATTGAAATTTTTTGACACCACCAAGAACTTTACCGCCAGCAGCAAAAGCAAGGGCTCTGCGATATCTATTTATCCAGATCCAATAAACATTCAGGTCATAAGGGATTAGATCATTGTTTGCCAGACGCATGCAAGCGCCGGGCAGCCCTTAAAGTGTCGCATTACATGTCATTAGGAACTAACTGGGCGCCACGCAGGGCACTGACACTTGGTATAAATAAACTGTTGTGTTTACCTCCATGCTCAAAGTTGGAGCCAAAGGTGGATTATGTAGCAAACTTAGTACTTACAGTATCCTACGGAAAACATGGCTGTTGTAGAATATGAAGTAGCCTTTAAATTATTCTAGAGTCAAAGCTACGAGCGTGCAATATTTGATCAAAATCCTTCCTGTAGTTTTTGTATGAATCTAATAAGAATAATAAATGTGGGAGAGCCATGCTTCGGCATGAATGGGCCGGCTCGACCGGAGAAATACCACGTTCTCACAGAAGACCGGCGTGAAACAGCGCTTGCGCTGTGTTTCGCCGAGTGAGTGAGTTTACCGGAGGCCCAATCCCCTACCCTATTCCCTACCCTACCCTTCCCTATTCCCTCCCCTTCCCTACCCTCCCCTATTACCCTATTCCCCCTTAAAAAGCCGGCAACGCACCTGCAGCTCTTCTGATGCTGCGAGTGTCAATGGGCGGCGGAAGTTGCTTTCCATCAGGTGACCCGTTTGCTCGTTTGCCCCCCTCATTTCATAAAAAAATAATAATTATGGCACCCAAAAAGATGTCACAATACCTAAAGAAGCCAAAGTAGGTAATGTTTAGACTTCAGATTGTTCAGCGATGTTTAGCTTTATTTAGTTTTGGTTGGTACTACTAATATAATATATTCTGTGGTTTTGGTGAGTAAGTAATGTACAAAGTTCGCTCAAACAAAAGTTCAAGATTTTTTTGCGTCGTGCAGGAAAAATCCTTAAAAACTTAGCCTTCGTAACAGTTTTAGAGTATTTGTACGAGGATTCATACTTTGAGGACACGTACAAGAATCAAAGTCTCAAAGTGCAATAATTAACTTTTGTATTGGTTTTTGTGAGGTTGTAGTAGCTGACAACATTCTGTCACAGTATGCACAATGTTCGTCCTCCTGGTCTTGTTTTAGGGATTTACGTATGCGGAACCCATCATGCATATTATGTGCGATTCGCTCTTTATGTTTTTGCTTTAAGAACAAAAAACCTATTAGTTCCGTGACTGGCAGTACCTACTACAGTAGAAAAGCAAATAACATTGCTGGTGTTCGTAAAAACCATAAAAACCTACCTCCAAATACATTTTTGCGGGTTGAATAAATACTTAATGTGAATTGTATAACGTTACAATACAAAGTGATGACTACTTATTCTGTCGCTTCCTTTATTCAGCGATACGTCTATGTGTCTTATGATTTATCGTTTTCCCGTGTTTTCGGAATGTGAATTGTGATTTGTGATACGTGTTTATCCCTAAAAATGTGCGCTTCCCGCAAAACACTAAGAGTGGAGCCAAACGAGCGTAATATTTGTGAGTTGTCATGTGAGTTTCGGCTGGCAGAAATTCCGTTGCATTCAGTTTCATACTAAAGTCCTGTTTGATTCACACGAACGTAATTTTGTGAGTCATGATTTTTGTATGAAAAAATATAAATTACGCGGCCGAAATTCTGCGACTCACGCCTCACAAAATGACGCTCGTTTGGCTTCACCCTAAGTCCTAACTACGGCAACGGATTTATGGTATTGTCTAGTCATTAGTGATTTTAAGTCCCTTCTTCTACTAAACCACTTTTGAACTTCTTTCTCTAATGCCAGCGTCGTGATACTTATATTTACTTTACGCATATTCATATCTAGGGCTAACATAATACTTTGTCTTGGATAGCAACATTACTTATTATTTGTTAAAAACCCTGACACATTAACCGTCTCTAAAAGATGAAGTTGAAGCGGATATTCCGAGCCAAGGTCTGGCGAAGTTGCTCGGAGTCACGTCCCAAAGGGTCCCCGATCGATACGTCTACGGTTTAGTGGAATTGCGGCGATGATAACACAGAATAAGCTTCAGTGCTCATAAGCTGTGTTTGTGTGGTCTTCCCTAGAAATGAAGAAACGTTTCCTGAAAAGAAATACATATAGGTGAAAATGTATTGAACTTTCATTCATATTCCCTTTTTTGGTTGGTTTCAATCACCCTGATCACCTCTGTACATGCGAAATTTTCTGGCAAGCTTTTGTCACCTTCTGCAAGTTTGCTGGCTATTGTTAAAATGCGTTAAACTGTTCCCACTTATTAATCAAATTCGTTAGATATATTGCAAAATGTTTCGTTCATCTGAAGACGGAAATGAATCTGCTGTAAATTGATTTAACTACCTACTAATAGTTATAATATGCTGGCACGTTGCACGGAGATATTTCATTAATTACTTAATTCTTGTGCAAATTGGAGCTATGAAAAGGGTTCTATGATATGCATAAAAAACGAAACATAAATAGCATCGCACCTGTCCTCCTATTTATTACGGGATAAAAATGTTAATTAGGTCGTTAATAACGTAGTGTTTACATAACACTGCAGTTTGGGCCGAAGTGGGGTCGTTATGGGTACATTATGGTTATATTATGGCGATATTGTGGCTTGTTCCGTCCCTGTGAGGCGCGGCTTCCGGCGCGGCGCCGGCGTCGCCCGATTATGCTATAAATAATGGCGTCTCATCGCTGCATCAGCGTACGTTGACCAGCCTGCATTCCAAATAGGGTTGCCAGATGTGAATTCCGAAAATTGTGTTGATAAAATTTTAATTAGTTGTAACTTGTAAGAATTGCCAGCTTAAGTTCAAGTGGCTTAAATATTTTGGTTAAGAATTCTGCACCTTTTCATCTTGATCCCACGATGAATAGTTGGTTTGGTCTGGGGCCAAATATTTCAGTTGAGAATTCTGCACCTTTTCACCTTGATCTCACCACAAAAAGTTGGTGCCCACTGGGGCAAAATATTTCAGTAAAGAATTCTGCACCTTTTGACCTTGATTGCACGATGAGTCATCGCGCAATCAATCAAAGTACGAAGTCATCGCCGATGACTTCGTACTTGCAAACCACTGCCATATGGGCTTCGCTTGCACTTTTTTCAGCTAGCAGTTTTAATATCTCACAAATTATATTAAAGAAAGGCAATATTTTATTGCAACCTGTACTGGGATATAATGGTTCATATAACCCTAGTTGGAGACCGGTCCCATGCGTGTCGGCGTGTCACATCTGTCAATGATTACAAGCTCGTAGCAACTAGCATACCTACCATGAGATACACGATCTACAAGTCGATAACATACAAACATAATATATGTATTTACATTCTGAGTTGTTTATGATACCTACATGTTCCTTGGTTATATTTGAAATTGTTTTTGGCGTGATCAGTAGAGTCAAGGGAAAGGTGTACAAATATTTAGTTTATTAAACTATTAAATAAATATTGAAATAATAAAGTAAGTAAGTACTTATATTTTGTTTTTAGAATTAAAAAAGATTATTCCACCTTCAATATTAATTGATAACATTAATCTTATTAAAAGTTTGGTCATTTAAAGGTAACGACCAAAAAAAACTTATTGAACCGTCATTTTGTGGGTGTTGACCATAAAGGTTTTTAAACTATAGAAAAAATATAAAGGTACGGATCCCTTTACCATAACGTGGAACTAGTCACGTAGTACAAGGAAGGGACAAACTGGATTGAAAGTTGCCACGGAATGTAGATATTATTTGTGATTCGGCGCTCCTCTGACGTAGCTGCTTATAATGCAAGTCCAGTGAATATTCTTTTATGTTCTAGAAGAATTTGTTCACCTTTATTTGATTCTTCTGACTCGTCACCAGGCGCTGCTAATGCAAGGTGATGTAATTGTGCATCAACTTTTGTTAGTCCTTAAATCTTGCTTACGTGATTAATATCTAAACCACAGAACTTTATCATCAGCATGACTTCCTGTAGTCAGAATAACCGTAACGAATAACGATAAATGATTTGCGTGAAACTTTTAAAGGTTTCTATACATAGCAATGTTTCGGTATCGTTAGTCGTACTTAACTTTCTGGCCTTATTTAAAGTATTCCACGTTTGCCTTTGTTAGTAAACATTCTACATTCTACAATTTACGTGCAGTAACAGCAGGGATATTAATATTAAAGCTAAACAGATCCTTACTTGTACATTGTTAGGACGTATTATTTCTCCCAAACTTACTAAAATGGTATAATTTTTATCGTAATGTCTGACGATAGATACCACTTTATAGACAGTCCGTTTAGAGACTTTTTAAAACCGGTATTTTAACTTTTGTGTTAGAATAACTAATTTAACCGGTAACCCATCAATCCCCAAGCGGAACCCGGCTGCCGCATAACAATTGAAAATCTATAGTATCTGCGATTCCCACAATCAACGTATTAAATCTGACATACCCATGATCGAGGTACAGGTCACTTTCATAGGAACTCCAATGTAAAATACTTTAGGGCCTAGGCCTTCCGACATTGTCAGTGCTATTGTTAATGAAATCCACGTTTGTTCCAGGGTACGAGAATCAAGATTGGTTCATACCGTCGCCGGCGCTGCCGGTTAGCTCGCAGGACCTCGAGCTAACGCCTGACCAGATCAGGGAGACGCTTAATTACTTTCGTGAGTATGCTTCACATTTCCTCATTGAAGACATGAGTGGATGAACTAGGTAGGGCTGCCATCACCCAAATTGCATTCGCCGGTCAGGCACAAGTCACGACAAAATTCCCGCACATTTGGCCGAAATGTGGTTATTTCCCCGGACATCTCTAAACAGTATTTACGATAATGTTTTGCCAATTTTTGCTTTTCAAACAAGAATTTGTAAAAATCTGACTTAACTCAAGTCCGTGCAAGAAATCGTGAGTAGGCTTAGCGAGTTTTTATCTTCTTCTCTAAACAAAAGTGTCCGGATTTCACCCGGACACTTTTCAAAAACCCGGCCGGACGCACCCCGGACGCCCTTCAAACTAGGACAAATCCGGAGAAACCCGGACGGATGGCAGCCCTAGAACTAGGTAACAATTTGAAAACTGACTTTCTTGCATTAATGGAGGCTTTAGGATGTGGATTCTATCATGTAAAGCTATAGATATATTAGCTAGATGACGAAGTCTCTTATAATGAAAGTCAAAAGATTGAAAGAAATGTAGGTCAAGAGATGTTGCAAATCTAATATCAATCAAAATATTTCTGAATGGAAATTATACAAAATGTTTGGCAAATTGATAAAAGATTTTTGATCTAAAAACTTATTTTAAGTCTTTATGTTTTTTCCATAGATATTATTTCTGAGGATATCAGTGCTAAAGAAAATAATACTTTTATATAGCTTATAACAAGTATTAAGGTTGGGTTGCACCAGAGGCGTGGTTAAAGTTAAAGTTATGGTCAAAGTTATGGTTATAGTTAAGGCTAATTTAACTTTAACCTTAACTTTGACCACAGAATTTGACAGAAGACGTTGCTGATCCGACAAGGCTTTATAAGAACGTGGGCGGGGACGCCGCTGGTAAAGGAGAACTGTCAAAAAAGGTGTTTTTGTATGATGACAGCGTTAGTTCCTTTTTTCGCCACATGCATTTATAGCCTTGTCGAGCTCTATGGTTATGGTTAAATATGGCGTCTTGACGTCCATTTTTAACTTCAACCAAAGATTTGACATTTTGCATTGTAGTTAAAGATAAAGTTATAGCTCAAGTTACAGTTATAGTAAGCTGGTGCAACCCAACCTAAGTAGGCTGAATTAGTGTATTGTTTATTTAGTCTACATGTACTTGAATACAGGTACTTATAACCATAAGAAGGTAACTGATTATGTCTGTTGTCTAGACCTAAATTGGCCATCTACTTTCTAGTCTGAAAAGTGTTATACCACCTCAAATGGGAAGGTAACTTTTCTAACCCGCTGTGTATTTGACAGGGCTAAAGATCTGGTTTAGAAATTAAATCCAAACTGCAATAATGCGGGTTATGTTACGGAGAAAAAAATACTTTTTTCTTAAAGACTCACTTTTGTCTGAGATAGGTGCTAACTGCTAGCGCCATCTAGTTTTAGGTATGGTAGACTTATCATTTATCAATAATAATATTAAGTAGGTCTTTGTCCGAGTCCATTGCCAAGAAGGATATTTTTTATTTATTTTGGGCCGCAGTTCATTATAATTTAATATTTATTATATCTCATCTTTTACTTAAAGAACTTAAAGAACTGTAATTAACTTGGGCCTGACCTAAATGTTTTAACATTTCAATTGTTTATTTGCTGTTAAAATATTTTTGTAGTGGAAATTTCTTACAATTTTTTTTGACATTTTCTTGAAATTCATCCAACAATAAAAATACAAGAGGGCTGTTATACGGTGTAAAAACAAACCACTTGAGTGTTGAGTGAAAACATATTCAGTGGCGTCGCCCTTTCTTTCGCGAGAAATTGTTTGGCCTACGTTCTGTACGACATTGAAAATGTAGGTCGAATCTGTAATGTATGCCTTGATAAGGAAAATTAAGAAAAAAAGCGAGAGTTTATAGTACATAAATAGGGGCTCATAACTCATTGTTTATTTAAAAATAGAATTCCAACTAGAATTTTTACTTGTAAGTTGTAACACGCTTATTTATCACATGGCAAGTGCTATTATTGTTTGATTATTATTAACAGTTTCAATTGCTACCACTAGATGGCATTGCAATGAACAAAATTAATATTTACACATGCTTGTGTTAAACGTCATTTAAAACTATTTATCTTGCTCATTGTACACAAGTAAACTGTTTGCTTATCGTGTTACGTAATTTTAACTTGTAATGAGTTAACTCAAACGTGACCTTCGCAGAGAGCTAAAATTTTTATTACTTTGAATATAAGTAGTTAAAGTGTCATGTCACATGTGTCGCATAGATTTGAACTGAAATATTAAGCAGTGTTTCTTAAACTGTTGCTAAGGTGAGTTTCATACACGGTGTTTTATATTTAATATATATTATATTTTACTAATTTCGTACTGTATACTTACTTAAATCTTTCATACTTTTAATAAGTAAGTAATTATTAAATTTGCATACGACTAACATGACTTATGACGAGATTCGTATCATTGCATTGGGCCGTGGGATCTAGCTACTTCAATAAAATAAACAAGACGAAAACTCGTTCTGACTTCTGATCAATATAATCTTTTGTCTGCGAGAATTTTATTATTAAAGAGAAGAATGATGCAGAATTATTACTTAATAGAGCGACGTTCGGCGAGAGGGCAGCGCGCGTGCGCGGCTCCTCCTAGCCTCCAGTCACCAGTGCCGGCCGTGGCGGTATCCACGCGACACGCGTTCGCCCCCTACGCCGATCGATAAACGCACCGCGCAACCAGTGCATTAGACGTGCATTCTGCAGTTTTTGCGCTGATAGTAACGGTGATTGCACCGAGTTTACCGGTCCCGTCCGTCCCCGTGCGTCCCCGCTCCCGAGTCCGTCGTGTTCTTGACCTCATTGTCCTCCGGTTCGCGATTATTTTCGTATCAGTGACAAAAGGAGACACAGTTTGGATGATATATATTTTTTATACATCGCGTGGGATTGAAGGCTAGGGTTATGTGGTAGCCGAAGGGGCATCGATTGAGGAGCGATCAGAGGTCGCCTTTCGGGATAGCGACGCGACGCGAGTCGCGACATCAGCTGTGGACCGCGACGCCACATTATTTGTTAATTAACCGTGAGAACACTATTATTATTACAGTACACACGTTATCTTCCTCTTGCATTACACCTTCGTAATATGTGAGAAGCGTAATAATTAATAACAATAAATTACGTGTATGTAACTAGATTGCTTCTATGTTAGGTACTTGGTAAAGTTATGCATGTGATAGGTTTATATTATGATACAAGCTAACATAAATCTTTATTCCTAGACCTGAAACCACTTTAATTCAATTAATTGACTACAAGGGTTGAACAGGCGTTCACCAATGGCAAAAGACGGATTTGAAATAATTGTTTTATCTCGACGTTTATTTTAATAATATTCATAATATATTTAGTGAGCCAAGTAATAACAAATACATCTTTTAATAACAAGGGAATCTCGTGCGGGTCGAAGGTCAGAGACGTAATTTGGAACAAAGGAATGTTTACAGGCTCCTTAGTATTTCAGGAGAAGGACTAAGGATACTTACATATTATTTATTTTATATAACGACTAGATTACGACACATTTCTTTACTCTTGTCTTATAACAGTTATTCTAAGGAGGTACAAAAATATTTTTTATTTATTTTGCCAAGCTATTGGAAAAGTTTGAGAAACTCTTGATACTCGTGTCATTATTTTATTAGTTAATAGATGACGCCCGCAACTCCGTTGCGCCAAAATTCGTTTATCGCGCGGGAACCATACATTTTTCCGGGATGAAAACTATCCTATGTCCTTTCTCCGGACTCAAAGTATCTCCATACCAAATTTCAGCAAAATCGGTTCAGTGGTTCGCGCGTGAAGAGGTAACAGACAGACAGACAGACACACTTTCGCATTTATTAACCCCCGACAAAAAAGAGGGGTGTTATAAGTTTGACGTGTCTGTCTGTCGGTCTGTCAGTTCACAGCGAACCGAATGGAAACAATCAGTGACATGGCGATACAAAAATATGCAAAATACATTGTTGGCGGTCCCCCGACACACCGTGACAACAATTATGGACTAAAATATCACTTTACACTTAGGAATTATTTAAACTTAAAGTCATGAAAATAAATTAGATTTAGAATTATAAAATTAATAATATTAGTATATTAGTTATTTAAATAGAACAATCCAATATAATAAATTGGCATGATGTATGATAGTGCTAGATGAATTAATTTACAAAACATAAATGTGTTACAATGACTCAGACTGTGACGTAATTTTGCTCGTAGTCTCTACCGAGTACCGAGTAAAAAAGGGTCAGCCAAGTAAAATATAATGTATTGAATATTGATAATAATAATATAATGTGCTGTATCTAGAAGTTTCATGTATTGAATGGAAATTTTTTGTATCCATTTGGTTTCAATATCATGAGAATTTCACTCCTTAATTAATGCATTAGTTTAGATCTAAAGTCTCAAAATTAGATAATGTAAAGACCATAACATGGAAATATTTTACGTTTTTCTAACTCTTTTCCTGAATCAGTCAAGATTTATAGTCTTTAAAATCACAGATAAAGCACACAGAAACTAGAGATATTAGTATAGGACAAAATATAAATAACTATGTTTTTATAATAATTATGATGTTACTAAGCATTGATTTGGTATAGCGGGAATTAGATCACAGGAAAGATCGTATTTAGAGTAGATGTAGTAATTTGATGACGACTGACGTGTTACATAAAAAGTTTTTGTATTAACAGTCCTTCCTCCTTAAAATACTGCTTCTTGGAGACAATTAGCGTAAGGGGCTGCTGAAAACGGGCATCACTCTTTAACCTCTAGAAGTACAAGAAGGAAATCCGGGATCTTATGTTTTTTCATATTAAACATAACTACTTATGAGCTGGGCTCGTTAGTGATGGTGGAAATTCCATCTTCCTTTAATGCACGAGGCATTGACCGGGACATCGTCGCCGTAAATAGAAAAAGCTAGTTTTTACGGGACTGCAGTAATGGCACGCGCATCTCAGAGGAATGCCGTTCCTGTATTAGCCGGCTTATAGTCTATAGATTGCAATTTCTCCGAGAATGTTCAATTTACGGGTTCTCCAGTTTTTAGGGTCATTAGGTGTGCCTGCATGCTAAACATTTTAACTTTCTACGGAAGAACAGTGACAAATTGACAAAGGAAATCTGCTTTTGTCCGCAAATTTGTCTTTCTCATTTTTATTGTAGCCATGATATCAGGTATGTCAGCTGGTTGGCCAAGTTTTCCTAGATTTTTTGTCAAAAAGACTCAATGATAACGATTAATATCCATACTGTATTTATTTGGAAAGGGTAGCCCCCATCCAAATCGTGATAATATACTAACCCTTCACCACTGCACCGCTGAAATTCGTAAACGCCAAGGCCGGCTATAGGCATAGACATAACGCAAGCGACTATAAATATAATTACTAATCGGATAAGAGTTAAATTGGCTTGTGATATAACAATCGGACAGTTAACGTGAACCACGTTTCGTTAGTAGTTACCGCGTAGTGGTCGGAAGTGGTCGTTCGTGGTCAGTAGATCGCGTGCTACGTGAAAGTTTAACATTGGCCTCTTTTCGGCCGTTCGCGTTAGTAGAAATTCGCCGAAATTACGAATTCTGTTCAAGTGTTTCAGGCTAATTAAAGTGTATGTGAGTGAGATGTGAGTTGTGAGAGAAAGGTCGCTTGCGCATATTGCACATGAATCTTATATCTTTAAACGAGCAATTCTTGTATATATCTTATATCTTTAAACGAGCAATTCTTGTATATATATAATTGGAATCTCGGAATCGGCTCCAACGATTTTCATGAAATTTAGTATATAGGGGGTTTCGGGGGCGATAAATCGATCTAGCTAGGAATCATTTTCAGAAAATGTCTTTTTATTCGTGTTTTATCGATAATCGATAAACTGAAAAATATGACTCTTCCTGACATCTATTGGCCAATAATAATACTATTTTGTTAGCAACTAATTATTTTAACGACCAGCAGATGGCGTTATTAAGTAACACGAAGTCAATGAGTGTTTGCTATACCGAGCAAAGCTCGGTCATCCAGGTACTTTAGGTATTAACTGAAACTAAGTTCGACCTAAAGAAATCTTTTGACGGCATTTTGCAACTTTGTGAGATTATCAGCTATGATTCGTTCTGATTAACTGACTGACTGGTAGGTACTAGGTAGGTAGTAGTAAGCGGATGAATTTTGGAAGGTCCATTTTGTATGATGTAGGTCATGTAGGCACTAAAGAGTCCAATATGAAAGGATTTTCCGAGACTATACTGGTGGGGAAAATGAGATGCAAAGTTTGTGTAAAACAACTTGACTACAAATCTGATCTGCCAGAGATGTTTATATTTTTTTTCATTTCCTTAGTCCTGACGTGGTGAAAATTGGGAACGACTTGGCCACTTCCTTGTCAAAGAAGCTATAGTAATCTAGAAGTATTTTATCAAGACTATTTCCATCATTTTTATGTGCGTTTGGCTTTAATTACATACTATTATTATTGATCTAGTAATTTTACTTTTTCTTTGCATTATTCGTTTCTGTCCAATGCGCACGGAAACTAACAGTTTTATAATGTTCATTAAATTTTAAAATACTTTATGTTGATTAATTGTGCAATAATACTATTTTATAAAGTACTTAATAATAATTATATAAGTAACAGAAAAAAAAATAGTTTATAAATATATTGAACGTATAGGTAATAAATGTGTATGAATGTGTTGAAAATAGATATAACTGTACTGCTTTGCGTATAAAAATATCATTTACAAATAATTTTATTGAGATAATTAAAACGCGATATTAAGGTTTTATCTATATAAGTAGATAATATAAAATACTTAACTAGCTAAGTACTGTCGTGTAAATAGAATAATATGACTATTACAGGAAAAACGTGCAATTAGTTTATGCTTGGAGCATTCTGCTGCTTGATACAGAAGTAGAAGTAATAGCAATAGTTACTTTTATATTATCACTAGCTTGTCCCGGCAAACGTTTCTTTGCCATATAAAGTATTTCGCCCGTATTATTTTATTGAAGTGACTAAATAAGTATGGCGGCATGGCAACGTCCATCGCTATCCCGTCGCACAAACAATGGTCGCCGTCAGTCTCGAGTTGTAATAATTTACTATTATTTATTCAACAATGCACTTCACACAACAAATCAATATAAAAAGTACCTAGTAGCCGATTCTCAGTCCCACTGAATATGCATATAAAATATGGTTAAAATAAAGCCGTTTCGGAGGAGTACGCGGCCTAACATTGTGACACAAGAATTTTATATATGTAAGATGTAATAAAATTAAGGGGTTAATATCAGAGTATTAGCTTAGCAAGACTTATCAGACATCTGATAGAAAGAAAGCTTTCTAAGGTCTTAAACCAGGTTCAGACCGGCGACCTTATATCTTGGCAGATCTGGCTGTAGGGCTTGTAACAAAATATCTAGTTTCTACAACCTATGACCCTTTATCTTTAACCCATTAGCCATTCGCAACCGAATAACTATACTTAGTAAATAAAATAAGATATGTTGGTCACATGTTTTATACAAACTTTATTCTTTATTATTAATAATAATAACAATAATATCTATGGACGCTTCACACCACGTCAGTCTGGCCCCGTGGTAAGTACCTGAAGGACGCTTGAAGCGACCCCCGGCTTGAGCTACCGACGCGCTCACCACTGAGCCACAGAGGTCGTCATATTATTTTATAGCTACAGATTACATATTTGAATTATTAATAAAAAGTTTAAATTATAATGCTAATTCGCTCATTGCTTGATAGTTGATGTAGGTAAACCAGTCACCTATAGACATGTATTTTTAGTGCCATAATAGTCATAATACCGAAAATACAAAGAAATGGATGAATTTTCGTATGCAAATATACCTGTTCCTCAGACACTTTTGAAGCAAGGCTGTTCTACGTCAGCATGAATCACGTGAATACCGACCTTAAAATACACCTCGATTGCGGCACTGTTTACTACGGATTGAAATTTATATTGTGTAGAAATTGATACCAAAGTTTCGTCTCAATCGATTCTTGTGGCAACAAAGTTTGCCACAAGAATCGATTAAATCGATTAGGATACCCTTAAAGTTCGTGACCTCTGCGTGATGCGTCTACAGGAGGTTACGAAATTGAAACGTCCTCTATTTAGGCCCACTTGCTCTGTCCTGGGTTAAATTTAATGTCAGGATATATCTTAGTCTTCGTATTAATGGTAGATAAAATTTATATACTTACTTAAATTTTCCAAATTGGAAATGAATTACTGGACCTACTAGTAACAGACGATACGTTTAGCCCACGAAAAATGTGGTGCAAAACTCGAGTTTAAAGTCGCAGATTATTCTAATTTGAACTGTAGACGTCATACCAACTTAAAATATAGAATTTCAGTAGGTACTATAAATTTTTCATTTAACTCGGTGTAAAGTCATTAGCGGCTTACGATACGCCAATTACGTTTCATTTTTTTCTGCAATTGCTCTTGAGTCTTGACCGTGAAAAAGTAAAAACTAAAGAGCGGCTATAAACAGATGTAAACTCTGTTTATCTAAACTTGACTTTATGTTATTATGCCTAATGATGATTATAGTACATTAGTAAACTCTTTAGTCTTGTTAAACAACTGAACTAAATGAATGCTCTCAATTTGTAAACTGATTTATATCATTGTTTATGTAAAAACTATGATTTTCTCGAAAACGTTCTACATCATATTATAAGGACACGTGATTTAAGATTTAACTTTCTCATGTTGTTCTTCTCATCTGCAATTTTAATTACACAGTTTGACTGACTTCACTTTCCACTTAACGACATTACTTACTTACCTTGTAATCAAAACATAATAATATGCACAAGCGACGAATCAATAACCAAAGTAGTTCGTGCCACGCTAGTCCTTCATATTTAACAAGACCGGCACACGATTTTCACTAATATATTAGTGTCGTCAAAGTTAATATTTATTTTAGCTCGCAAATATGCTCGTCTCGCATTCAAGATTAGGACCTTTTTACGTTCGGACATATTAGTGCTAGACTCGTGCTATAAGAGTCGCTAGTGGACCCAACCAAAATTTATTTTATCTCGCAAATATGCTCGTCTCGCATTTAAGATTAGGACCTCTTTACATTCGGACATATCAGTGCTAGAAGAATCGCTAGTGTTGGATAGTGGACTCCAAGTGCTAAAGGGGAGTGTTGTGACGCGTGCGGGGCCGATGTTGGCGGCGCGTCACGGCGGAGGGCGGTGCGGGTTGGGGCGCGGGGTGCGCGGGGGGCTCGCGCGCCTCGCCGCCGCCCGGCTTCG
The DNA here is from genome assembly GCF_905147365.1 of Aricia agestis. Classification (NCBI taxonomy): domain Eukaryota; kingdom Metazoa; phylum Arthropoda; class Insecta; order Lepidoptera; family Lycaenidae; genus Aricia; species Aricia agestis. The sequence continues at coordinate 10,504,667 of NC_056416.1, read as the reverse complement.
ATCCCGAGCTCTTCAGGGAGCTCAGCTTCCTGCCGGACGCGGAGCTGCGGGAGTGCCTAGGCGACTATCCTGACTTCCTCTACCACTTGGCGAGGGACAGGTTCGGGAGAGTCTACTTTCGCGTTATCAGGACCTTGCTCCTTGATCGAGGTATGGGGATCACCGTGCTCATCAGCCGCTATGCATCATCCATTAGTGTGCCTCATGTTCTCTATGTCGAATTTCTTCCGAATTTCTCTATCATCAAGTCTTTTCTTTTTTTTTATTCACATTAACCCTCATCTCATAATCCTTCTCATTATTTACACCGCTTTCATTTTCTGCTGCTACTGCTACTTTCATTCAATATTTTTAATACATTATTTATCATGTTATGTTATAATTTCAATTTCTCTAATCTACATTTCCATGTTTTCCATAAAAAGAAAGTTATCAACTGTGTAGGCCTGTAGGGCTGTATCATCTTCATTATCTCGTTTTTACCCTTCTACTTAGTGGCTCTAGAATTCTCATATTTCTTAGTTAACTTTAAAAACCGACGTGTCTAGACGTCCCTAAAAATGTAACTTGTCTCAATATTTATACTTTTGTTAGTATTGTCCTCAATGCAGTACATTTGTCGCTATTGGCGCAGGGTCGTTTACTTTTCACTTTACAAACATGGCGTTACATAATCGTAGAACGCTTTAGTTTGTATAATAGCAAAGCTGTAATCAATTACGCTTTGTACGGAAATCGTGATGATAAAAACTGTGAAAGTCCCGATGTCATGAGAGGCAAACGCGAACAATCGATATCCGTTGTAATAGTTAAGTAATGGGAAAAGTTCACATAACCATCTCATGTTTTGTTGCGCTGACATGTTCCCATCGATCAATTGCTACAAACGACAATCGAAAGCTAGATCATTAAATCAAACGTAATGAGAACTCCATGGCGTACCTCGAGTACCAGTCCAACGTTTCTAATTTACATACCCTCTTACTCATAAACGCTGTATAAGCTTTGAATCGTTGTTTTATCTTCTTCAATCCAATTAAAAATGTCACTTATGTGACAGGAACAAAACACTGTATAACTATTCAAAGCTTATACAACGTTTATTAGTAAGGAGGATTATGTTTATTATCATTAAAATGATCGTAAATTTTAAAGCAGATATTTTACATCATTGTTTGAATGTAATCTCAAAATTCTCACGATTTTAGGATTAGCGTCTAACATCTCAACTCAGTCTGTAGTAGATTCAGCTGATAAAAGTCAGTATTTCGTGCTCCGTATCATGATTTCTTTAACTAAGACCTTGTTTAGCTGTCTGCAATTTTCTATTCCCAGCTGCATAAAGTACACTTTTCTTTTCTCCACTGGTGAGTTTAATTATATCGATATTTGTGTCAGCTGCTAGTTCGTTAACCCTTTTATCAGTCGCGTTTTGAGTGTTCACGCTCGCGAAAGCTAGAGTTTATGTAACAAAACACTAGCCCGGAGTGTTTATCAATAAATAGTCAACTCGTTTGTTGTCTTTGTACTCCAGTTTTCCCATGTTGCACAATAGGCTCGCCGGCTTCCAGTCTTGCCGTATACCGTCGCGCCGGTACACGCTCGCTCGCCGCTGCGTTCACTTCTGCCTCATCATTGTCATGCACTGCTAGGATCACATCCAGTCTGTTCAATGAACGACTGGGCGGATATCGAGGATATTTTAATGGGTCAGCATATTATCGCTAATTAATATTGCGAACAATGGCTTTATCTTATCAACGTTTCATGCTTCGCACCGGTTTTGTATACTACGATTTGTGATCATAGAACGAGCCCTAAGATAATGAGCACGACATGTCGTGCGCGTTATTAAATTGTGTAACGAAAAATTGTGACGTTTGTGGTAATTAAATTAACTTGCCTAAAATTCGTGTTAATTTGTGTTCAACGCTAGCGCTGTTTGTACGTTTTGTGTTCTGTGATGTGATTTTCATGTCTCCAAATGCCTTGTTTTTGTTGCAAAAGTACACAATATTTCGTATTTTATGTAAAAGCTCGACTATATTTTTTATCAATTTGCCAAAATGCAATTTCTCTGTGATCTTCGATTGCTCAAGACAAACATCGTATCGGTCTATTAAATATTATCGATAATTTCTAAATAGGTCCGTGTTAAGTGCTAAGTAATTTTTACAATGTGATAGGTTATCATTTGTGATTCGCAGCAGCAACAGTGTTTTGTTGTGCTTAACGCGGTTGTGTTGTTTTCAGTTTTATGCAGCAACAGGGTGAGCCAAATGACAAAAACCTACAATGACATTGAAGCGGTAACAAGGCTCTTAGAAGAAGTAAGTAACATCTTTTATTTCCTTTCTTGCGCCAGTCTTTTTATTATTTTTCCTAATCCATTGTCATAATGTCATTTTCGTTGTGATTACCAATGAAACAGGTAATGTAGAACCAATAGTGAACTTTAATTTAGATAACCGCAACCATACCAATAATGCTTAATTTCATAAAGAAGTGGAAGTATTACTTTCATCCTTCAAGTATTCCAAACAAGGTCTGTATCAAAATATTGCTAAAATTAATGTTTTTTTGTCATATTCTGTCACTCTTTGCTTTAAGAAGATTCCACACCGCCGTTTTTCCATACAAACGCTGTCCCCTGTTTCCTTCCTGGATAATGCCGGTAGATTTATGATTTTTTTCCTGAATATCTATGGCCACTATTAGCATGTCACTGTGTTTTCTTTTTTTTCATAATTTAATTATTAAAAAAGATAAGAACGTCCAAAAACCCAAAAAAATGGCCAGATTTTCCTCTGTGTTCAAACACCCAGAAAACAAAACTGGCTAGAATATACAAAAAAAAATAAAACATAGGAACACAGCTCAAGCCTTGCTTTAATTCTTAATGAAAAAATTACTTAAATCGGTTAAGTTTTGGAGAAGGAATCAGCGGACAACGAATCGAAGATTTTCTGTTCTTTTATTAGAACTTTTGTCGTGTTCAAGTCTCAAGTCTCCCACCGCAGAGCGCGATAGAGACTATCGCGCTCTGCGGTGGGAGACTTGAGATTGGTGAGACAGCAATACATTTTCAAATACCTATTTTCAATTTCTCTCGCCCCTGGTGTATCCTCTTAACTTTTATAAGAGGTTGTGAGACTGTTTACTACTGTTATTTCGGCCACTACATTCAGAAAGTAGTCAAAGGAATTATCACAAAGTTTGTCAACAAACTATTAAGTTATTGACACAAATAAAGATAATATCTCAATGATACAGACACAATATGCTACGCGGAAATTCATAGACTCAGGAACGCTGTGACAGTTGAAAGTGATATTTGTTATATTAGCCTTTGATAACATTTGTAACAAATAGGAAGTAAAATTAATATGCCTAGGGAGTGCAATTATTTTGTCGGAATGTCAAGACTTGTATGTATTCAAAGTCTGTTTGTCCCTTGTATCAAAATATTAAAGTAAAATTGCATAATATGTTTAGATTTCGGAGAAGAAATTCGTAAGAATTATTATCGTTTTTCTAAACGTATTGATTCAAGAAACTTTTAAACCATTAACATGCCAATACCAAAAAAAAATTGGCTAATATTTTAATGATAATAATATATTAATGATAATAATAAAGTGATATTAATAGTGATATTAATGATATTAATGATAATAATAAAGTAAATTTGTAAATAATAAATATTATAAATCTATTATTATAAAAAGGTACTATTATTATAAATCTATACATCTATACATATAAATAAAATTGGAGTGTCTGTTTGTAATATTGAAAGAACCGTTTTTTACTACATGCATGAATGAATTAATATGCGATACATACACCAAAACAACATTTTTTACAATTTTTGTCTGTATGTCTGTCTGTTTGTTCCGGCTAATCTCTGAAACGGCTGGAGCTATTTTGCCGGGAATTTTTTTGGTAGATAGCTGATGTGTAACTTAGGGTACTTTTTAACCGACTTCCAAAAAGGAGGAGGTTATAATATTTTACTTTTTTCATATTTGTTAGCGAACTATACATCTTTGTTATTAAAGTTACTACGTTGACGCGGACGAAGTCGCGGGCAACAGCTAGTCTAATATATAAAATTCTCGTGTCACAGTCGTTGCCATACTCCTCCGAAACGGCTTAACCGATTCTCATGAAATTTTGTGAGCATATTGAGTAGGTCTGAGAATCGGCCAACATCTATTTTTCACACCAAAAATTATTTATATGGCAAAACAACGTTTGCCAGGACAGCTAGTAAATTATAATATTCTTCTTAAACCTCTGCCTGTCAGCGGCTATATTTTCACGTTTTGGTTGCAGAAAGAGAAAGATTTGGAGCTGACGGCTCGCATCGGCAAGGAGCTGCTCTCAGCCAACGGCCGCCTGGAGGCTCGCGTCACAGCGCTAGAGGGGGAGCTGCGGGGGGCGAGGGACCACATCACACAGCTCAGACATGACCTCTCCGCCAAGACTGATCTGCTACAGGTGAGAGTAGACCTACTACGGGGCATTTACTGACTTGTGAGTTGTGACGTAGTATTTGTTGTACCCCGATCTTACAAACAGACATAATGCCAGACCTCGCGCTACTGTCAGATTGTCTTTGCTGGACTTTTCCAGCAAAACTGATGAGGGCAATGCACTAGGGTGACATAATGTCAGTCAGGTCAGTGATTTACGAATAAGGAGTTTATGAGCGTTCATGCCTCGCCCCTCTAAAGAAACCTACAAGTCGAACACTTCAATTTTTACCGAGCGATCTAAGTATTGTCGTTGTGACAGATTTGTACCCTGATTTTGCTATTTTAATCCAACATTAATACAGCTTCGATCCGGATCCTATCAAATAGCAAATAAAGTAGCTATTCATAAACGTTAAACAACGTCTTCTTTTTGGCCAATCAGAACGCGTTCAGCGTAGGATTGACATTAATAATATTTGTGAACATATTACATACTGTAATAATATTATTTTGTAGTTTTATCACACCGAGATAGTAGCATTGAAGCTGTTTTAATATTGGATTAAAATAACAGAATCGGGATACATATCTGTCACAGGGCATCTCAAACGGTATCTCCAAACTGATTAGATACATGTGATCTCGACCTTGGCATTGACTGATTTGTCACTGGTAGAAACGTTTTTGGACTTTAGAATTGATTTTAGAATACAGTGCCATAACGGAGTGTGAAGTTGTGACCTCGTAGTTCAACACAAATTTGATTTTAGAATACAGTGACACAACGGGGTATAAAGTTGTGACCTCGTAGTTCAACGCAAATTTGATTTTAGAATACAGTGCCACAACGGAGCGTGAAGTTGTGACCTCGTAGTTCAACGCAAATTTGATTTTAGAATACAGTGCCACAACGGAGTGTGAAGTTGTGACCTCGTAGTTCAACGCAAATTTGATTTTAGAATACAGTGCCACAACGGAGTGTGAAGTTGTGACCTCGTAGTTCAACGCAATTTGTGACTTGTAATTTTGTGGTAGTTGCGGTGTCATAAATGTTGCAAATCAATATCATTCCATTTCTGCTGAAGTGCACGATTTAGGTTTTATAATAAATTGTTTGGACTTACTAAATCCAAGGAATATTTAACATCAATAATTATGTGAATTTTGTGTTTTGATTACTTTGTGTAACTAATTGAATCTACATGTGAAAAACCATTCAATACTTCTTTGTTGGATGTTGTTCAATGAAGTTGGTTAGTATTATTTCTGATCCAAAGACTCTAAAGAACACAAAAAAATCTCAAATTATTTTTTAGTTCTTAGCTGTAGCAATGTGTCTTGTTTGTGCTCGCTACTTACGGCATCGATGAACTTAGCAGTTTGGTCGCAGTAGGAAGAAAAAGGTTCTTTAACAGTTACATCTCTCTTTTTTTTTTTTTTAACGGGCTTTGGCCCACCACACATTCCCACCACTGTATCTCCTGTGTCGCCAGGATCGACAGCGGCATCCAACCACGAAAACCCTTTGATATGATCTCAGGGAGCCCGAGGGACATGCTAAAGCTGTCTTGGGACCCGCAACGAAATTAATCAGAAGAAAATAGGAGGAGTAGGAAGAATTCCAGATTCCCTCCCCAATATAAAGCGGGAGACAGCACAAAGTTGCAGTGACCGAAAGTCAAAGAACTGAAGGGGAGAAGCACCACGGGAATTTAACGTTAATAATAATAGTGACTACTATGCTACAGCTAAATTAATTTATTGTGTTAGACTGTTGCCAATAGTAATTGTGACAAAAACGCTTGAAGGCACGGAAGTTCCTAGCGCTGTCCACGAGATCACCGTAGTATGCGACACCAGATGTGCAGAGTAGGTTGTTTAGCATTGTAGTTCTTTCGTCCTGCCAGAGACTGCACTCCCAGAGAACATGATGAGCTGTTTGTTCAAACATGTTGCCTTCGGTCGAGCACTCGCACATGGGTGATGCTACCAGATTAAATCCGTAGAGTTTGGCCTTAAAATTTCCATGACCGGTCAGGAATTGAGAAACGCAGTGATCAATATCCATCCAATGTTTGGATAGTCGTTCACGAATATTAGGGAAAAAATTATAAAGATGTCGCCCTTTGGTGGAACAGTCCCAACGCGTCTGCCATTCGGAGATTAGGCTTTGCAAAGAGTTTTCTAAAGGTTCAAACAATCTTGCTATTTTATTTTTATCGCGAGCGCTTAAAAAGAACGGGTTGTCAATGTTTTTGTTATGATAGTACATTGTCGCACGACGCTGAATCTCAAGGTCAACGGGTAAAACTCCGGCTAACACGGGCAAGGCTTCGGTGCTTGTGGTTCTGTAAGCTTTGCACAAGAATATAAGAGCAAGACGTTGGCTTTGTAGCAACTTGCGACGAGCCGCGCCGATAGTTGCTCTGTCGGCCCACACGGGGGCCCCGTAGCAAATGCTACCAAGGTAAGTAGCAGTGTAAATTAATTTTAGGGTTTTGAATGAAAGGCCCCATGTCGAAGTAGATATTTTGGTAAAGGAGTAAAAGTTGCGTTTCGCTTTCTCACCGGTTTGAATTATATGTTCTAAAAATGTAAATTTATTTTCTAAGTAAAAACCAAGATAACAGAGCGACTGTTTGCGTTTAACGTTAATATTGTCAAGTTTAATGCTAGGGGAAGATATAAGGGAACCTTTTAAAAGAATTTGGTAAGTTTTTTGCGCGGCGAATTTCAGACGATTACGCTTACCCCAGTCAGATATTAAATTAAGACTACTGTTGGCTTTAGACTCAATTTCGGAACGCGAGTTTGCTTGAACGATAAGAAACCCGTCATCGGCGTAACCAACTAGTATACAAAGCGGTGGAAGTGGAAGACTTAACAAATCGTCGAATCCGATGTTCCATAATTTAGGCGAAATTACCGATCCTTGAGGGCAGCCGCACGTTAAATCTTTGACATGTGTACAATGTCCTAGACGAAGCTTAGTTTGACCGTTAGAAAAGTAAGAATGTATTATAGAATAAATATTGCAGTAACACCCTCGATTTTTTAGTTTTAATAGCACCATCGGCCACCAGGCATGGTCGAAGGCCCCGGAAATATCTAATGAAATAGCGACCACGTATTTAGTTTCCGACAAATTAACTATTTTTCTTACTTCTAACGCCGCGTCCACAGTCGATTTCCCGGCGGTGAAACCGAACTGGTGGCTATGGAATTTAGGGCCACCGGGTAGCAGGCGAGGTACGATGAGACGTTCTAGTAATTTACCTAAGCAAGGCAGTATCGTTATCGGACGGTAAGATTTTGGGTCGTCAGGAGGTTTGTTTCCCGCTTTAGGTATTAATTTTATGCAACCGGAACGCCAAATTTTTGGAAAAATACCTTCTGCGATACATCTGTTGTAAACATATAGAATCGATGAATTGGCCGCTAAACACGCTTGCTTTATCATAATATTCGATATTTTATCCTCGCCCGCAGATTTTTTTATAGGCAAAAGGTTTACTATTTTAATAAACTCCTCCGGGGTTGGTACATCTGAGACCGGTGTATGAATGGGGTCTAACATTCTACTCCTAATGTCGCGATGGTGTTCATCATCCAAGGAGGGCTCGTCGTCTGGGATGAGAACGTTTAGATATGCCTTCGCCGTTTCCTCTAAACTACAAGTGTAAGAGTTGTTAATTTTAATATTTGAGAAAAAGTTTGGCTCATTACTACTACTGGGTTTAAGCTCGTGATATAAAGAGGACCAGGGACCCTCTTTATCCAGTCTATTCGCGGCATTCTTCAGCATATTATTTTTCGCTAATGTAACGGCAGCGCGATAACGTGACCTTGAAATGCGTAGGTTATTTAAACTAATTATGTAATTATCATCCGAACGGTCGTGGCCAGATTTACGAAGATTATTAATTTTGCGCCTGGCCCTTCTAAATTCCCGACGAAGATTAAGAAGATTACTGTTCCACCATTTACAGTTGTGATCTTTTTTAAGAGGTCTACGACCCAAGGCTACATCGGCACAGTAAACAAATGTGTTTGACATAATTTCCGCGCACTCATTGACGTTTAAATCCGGCCGAGTGAAGTCTCCGGCATGAGCGGTAATGAGGGAGCGGAATAATTTCCAATCGCCGTTCTTAACATTGTATTTATAGTCATTAGAATTGACTACGGTATCACTCGGGACCGCACGAGAAAACTCGTACACCAGTAAGCGGTGATCACTACATGACGCATCGGGAAGGACACGCCAATTCCTAATCTGGACGTACGCGCTAGATAGCGTGACGTCAATCGACGATTCGCCCGTTGGGCTACTATAGGTAGGTGGTGCATCGGGGGTGTTGTGAATATGGAGGTTAAACTCCGCAATAAAGTCTTCTACAGCGGTACGTCGGTCACGGTCAGTGTACCTAAGCTGGCCGTGCCATAAGGGCGAGGATGCATTGACGTCGGCGCCAATAATAATTTTATTACCCGCGAGAGATTGTAATACGCGGCGAAGTTGATGTAAATGTGGACTTACGGAGTCCGAGTACTGAAAATAGCAGCTTACAACGTAAAATCTAAACTGAGAAGACGAGACCTCGGCTACCGCACAGTGCGACGTCGAAAGGTTAGTTAAGGCCGTGACTGAAAATCTAGACTGAGGTGTGTAAATACCCGCGCGAGCTAGGTTATTAATTTGTACTATCTTCGACCGTAGCGACGCGAGTTGATATTGCTCCTGTACGAGCACCAAGTCTAAATTGTAATCGGAAACCAACTTTTCTAATTCTATCGTTGCGTGCTTATTATTGTGGAGGTTTAACTGTCCTATATTTAAACTATCCATACCGAGTCGTTAAAATAAGTTGCTCCATTTTAGACTTATACGTAGGACAATCTGGGGAGCCTGTGGGGTGGTCGGTCGGTTTTTTATATCGCAAACAACTACCGCAAACCGGCTTAAAGTCGTCTTTGTCTTTTTTTGGGCAGCTATCCGAGCTATGACCTTCAGCGCAATGTTTACAGCATGGCTTTGTGTCACGACAGAATTTAGCGGTGTGCCCATACTGTTGACAGTTAGCGCAGCGCACGAGTTCGACGTCATCTACAAAGCGACACATCGCCCAGTCGATAAAAAGTTTTTCTTTTGTTTCGATGAGGTGTTGACGCACTTTAGGGTCTAGTTCGATACCTATCCATTTACGGTTATTGTATTCTTTGTTTAAAATACGACGTCTTACTATTTTTGTCGAACTCATGAATTGATCTTGTGTCACATTAATTTCGCCGTTTACGTTTTGGTTGTACAGGGATAATAGAAAATTATCGTCTGTAATGTGTTGTGGAACATCTTTGATGAGGATGCGCGGGCTACGCCCCTTGGGTGTCTCGAGACGGAGGCCGGCAGATTTTAGCGCTTCGACTGACTTTAATTTTTTAACTTGCGACTCGCTCGTGAGGCGCAGAAGCACGCCCGAATTAGCTGTTTTCTTAACGCCGTGAAATTGAAAACCGTCGGCCGGGTTTATGACCTTCATCAAAGCTTGCTTGGTCTCAGTTGCCGATTTTAATTCCGCCGATTTTTCTTGCGTGGGGTAGGCTATAACACATGGGAGTGGTTTACGTGTCTCGACGGGGGGAACCGATTTCGCGAGTTTCAGTTTGAGGGCCTCGGAATAAGAGACCGGAGTCGCCGCGGGGGCCGGTTTCACGACCTGATTAAGTTTAACGGATAGTAAATCTCGCTCCAAATTCGCGACTTTGGTTTCAAGTGACGAGTTTTTAATGGCAAGAAGAGAAACTATGGTTGTCAGTTTTTGTGTTAAGTTCATTATATCGGATTTATTGGCAAAGTTATTGCGCCTCGAGACAGTGTCGTTAGCGAATTCGTTAATTTTTCCCAAGTAGGAGGACGCTTCACGGACTAACTCGCAGTAATTAAACGAATCATCGACTGCGCTGCTTGTGTCTAATAATGAAATTACCGGGGACTGCGGTTCGTCCCTTATGGGTTGGTGACGTTTTTCGACTGGTGACACGGATGAAGGCGATAGTTGGGACAGCAAACGTTTGCCGGTTGAAGTTGGCGGGGAACGAGGTATGCCGTCCCTTCTTTCAAATGGGTTGGTATTTTTATCTGGCGGCATGTTATTATGGCTAGACATTATGTCTTGTTTTCAAAGTTAACAACAACAATAACACTATTTATGACCAGCTGATCGCAAGGCCGGGCGCCCGGCGCAGCGCGCGCGGTACCGACGATACAATATTTTTACCTACCTACAATTCCTTACTGTTAAAAATGAACAAAGGAAATTACTTACCGAGTTTAAATCCAATAAAATACGGGCAAATGTGTTCAAAAACTTACAGTAAACGTAGATTACACCGTTACCTAGCTTTTTACACACACTCAGCACGCAGTTAACGATTTTTACCACCGAAAACGATTTTAATTCCCGGAGCGCACGTCAGACGATGTTAACCGTACCGAGTTCGCGGAGGGAGGGGGAAACACCTCTCTTGTGAACGTTATTGTATGTCTCGAGTTATATGGTTATAATTTATAATCCGGTCAAAATATGTGTAGACTCGGCCAGTATGCGATAACACCGCGTCGTAACGTCATCGATTAGGCGTCTAGATATTTCAGCCAGGTAGTACTTACAATAGTCAGATTACTGATTTACCAATATAGTCTGTCCCCGTGCGCATTTAAGGATACCCAAAGTGGAACACTGCGCCTACCCCTACCTTTTTGCCGAGCATTTTTAAAGTTGTTAGCTTTGTGGAGAGATAGACATTGGCAAATATTTTAACCGCCCCGCTCTTCCTACGACGAGGAGACCTACGCGCCTTTCCATACCTTTTCTCTTTCTTCATCATCTTTAACACCTCCGTCGTGGGTATCGCAGACACAATAGATTTTCAATTGTTATGCGGCAGCCGGCTGCCCCTTGGGGATCAATGGCTTAACTTCTCTAATGTAGCTGGATTTCGGCAAGTATTATAGCGTTTCACTCTCTTGTAGGTGCTAACAAATGACACCGAGGAGTCACCCACGGAGGAGCCGGAGGGGGCGACGGCGCTAGCGCTCCGCAAGCGGCAGGGTGCCCTGGAGCGGGAGAACCGGGCGCTGCGCGAGGAGGCCGCGCGCCTCGCCGCCGGCGCCGACTCCGCGGAGCTGGCCGAGAAACAGCTGTTGAGGGACATTGCTGCGCAGCTCTGTGAGTAATATATAAAACCAGCGTTGTCTGCGCATGAGCAGCAAAGGCTAGCGTTATCTGCGCATGCGCTAAACAAGCTAGAGTTATTTGTGCATTGGCTGAAAAAGGTAAAGCTGTCTGCGCATGCACTGAAAAAGGTAGAGCTATATGCGCATGCGCTGAAAAAGCTCAAGCTGTCTCGCTGATAAAGGTAGAGTTATCTGTGGTGCTGACCTAAGCTGCGTTGCGAGGGATGCGGTTATAAGATCCAATAGAATCGCTGCGCTGAGTAATGTCAGACAAACGAAGTGATTCCACTGGTCCTCAAAAACATATTTTCGCAACGCTGTTCCGGTGGCAAGTCTGGCAACGAATCCTATAGCTGCGTTTGCACCGAAACTGAGCTAAGCTGCGTTGCGAGGAATGTGTATTTGAGAACTAACAAAAACTATTCATTTGCCTGATGGCTGACCTAAACAACTCACAACAAGAACTCAAAATACGTTAGACGTTACCCGTAACGTAGCTTAGCTCAGGTCCAATGGAAAAGCAGCTTTATCTGCGCATGCGCAGCCTAGCTAATAATCGTTTAAAATTTTAGTCTTAGCGCTAACAGAGGCTCCAGGAACTAGGCTTTTGTTAGATTGACAAACTTTTCAGTCCGTAATGCGTTCGATATATAATATTATTGACGACTTTATATGCATTACTGCATCCCACAGTTATAGAGAGACGTGTGCAAAAGATGTGAGAAGCGGGCCTTAAGGTTACCTGCGCGATTGTATCGGTGGTAGCAATTGAATAATTTACGGCGCTCAGTCTTACCGTCGCTGATGACGTCACGTCATAATTTATATTCCAGTCAGTAGACACTAAAGTACAAAAGAAACAATCACTCAATCGGTACTCTGAATCGAACCGGAACAAGAGTGGTCGCATTGAATAAATCATTTCTATTTTACCGATAACTTTAATGAAAGCTTCAGCTTTTAATAGAACTTCCGACTTTCATCATCGTTGATTAACATGGGCGTTAAAAAAAATTATAGCAAAAAATAACGATACTACAATACCTGAAAAAGAAACTGGTACCTGGTACTGAATTATGCAAGTAGCATTAGCTTGGAACAAAATGGCGAATACAAAACACGACGACTCGTCGAACGGAACAATCGTTGTTATCGAAAATATCACGTTACGTCCATTAGCGATGGATGGGTAAACGGTGATAAAATGGTTATTGAGTTACCACCTTTTCCCTGGACTCTCGTTATATGGATTCCGATAGACTTTTTAAAACAAATATTTTTTAAATAAATATTTAGCCAAAGTGCATTACTACAGAATGATAGAAATGTAATCCAACACTTGAATTTTAATTACTTCATTATTCATCTACAGTATCCCAGATAATGTAGATGTGTTGATAATACGCCTTGCTCTATTTATACACATCAAAAGATGTCGCTGGGAACGGAGCTTAGACGTGAAACATTTTGCTAAGCCAGGAAATACTCAAATGTTAATAAACTTAACAATCCTTCATACGGTCTTCCACTTACAATTGGTTTAAGTTTTATTAAAATTATATTAGAGTTCAATATTTACGTCAATATTTTTGTATCGTATGTATTAAATCATTAGTCATCAGTCATCACTCATCACTTTACATCTTAGATACAGACAGACAGAATATCTATGATAAATTTGAATCTAGTTCTAAATACTATAAATCCAATCTTATCGTTCACGTTATTATGATAATATCGTTGGTATGTGTAATCAGTAATGTGCCTAAGTCAGAGGACTGTTCAATGTTCAACTTACATTTTGTACCTTTGTTAGTGTTAGGGTGAAGCCAAATGAGCGTAATTTGTGAGTTGTGCGTCGCAGAATTTCGGTCGCGTTCATGACTCACAAACTAACGCTCGTGTAAATCAAACAGGACTTTTGTACGAAACTGAATGCAGCAGAATTTCTGCCAGCTGAAATTCTGCGACTCACAACTCACAAATGACGCTCGTTTGGCTTCACCCTTAATAGTTAAGAAGTTTTCAGAATCAGTGGCAAAAATACTGTGGCATTGTATTGTTTACTTGTTTATACGCCTTTTAAAAAGGGTTTTAATCTAAATGTAAACAAAAAATTGAAACTCGACCAAACTAATGTGGGACTGTATTTATTTTTTGCGGCTAATATGTGACATTTATATATTGGTAGCATTATAGCCACCCATAAGTATGGGTATTCTCAATTCTGTGGTATGGGTAACAAAGCTTTGTTTATATCTAGATCAATTTGAAACTGTGTATAATGCTAAGGTCAATAAATGCGTTTTATGTTTCCTTGTGAATTGTGACTCATGTGTTATGCTTGTAGGCCTGGAGATACTGACACAAAATTCTTGGTCATTTGTACCAGTATGGCGGTTTTACAGGGGTATAATTACGTAAAGGCAAAAAGGAAAATGATAATAATAATAGCTCCCACACCGGTTTCGGTGACGGTAGCCGGTTTCATTGAAACCAGACCAGCTACGCAGGAGTAATTTTATAGTGCCCAAGTGTGTGCGCAGTACACAAGAGCACTCTCTATTCCTTTACTCTCATAACCCAGTGGGACGGACAACCGATACGACTGGCGAGAGACCAGGCGCAGGACCGACTTTTTACGTGCCCATCCGACGCATGGATCATCTTACTTGTCAGACAATCAGGTGATTGGCCTGCATTGTCCTAACCAAACTTGGAAATAACATGTTTCCAACGCGGGAATCGAACCTACGACCTCCGAGTCAAGAGCCGCGCTCTATACCACTAGACCACGGAGGCGGAGGAAAATGATAGTCATAGCGCTCGCACTGGCAGCCCAAACGCGTGGGCGTTAATCGGACGTGTCGGATAAATTACGTGTCGAACGATTTGTTCCACAAAAATGCTTGTATTTTCAGATAGTCTAAAAAAATAATTAGGCGAAAGCGTAATGCCATACTTGTCGGGTGCGGCTTACAGCCCGCCATACCGACGCGAATACGTTAATTTTAATAAAAAAATTGAACCATTTGTACCAGGCTAATTTTTGCATAGCTAATAATCGTCGAGTAGCCATTCACGAAAATCACCTTGCCATACTTTTCCGACAGCGCCCAATGGCCGCCATACCACTGCAAAGGTGTAATTTTTTTTTCGCCAAACGATTTGTACCACCCTGAAACTTTTTTTAACAGTTCCCTGTATGTTCATAAATAGGACCCTGATAATGCCATACCGCTAATGTAGATGTTTGATTTCACATAACATTATAGTAATTTAAGGATCAGTTCACAGCGAACTGAATGGAGATAATCAGCGACTTGGCGGTTGTAGGTTGTAGTTTACTTGGCGGTCCCCCGACACACCGTGACAACAATTATGGACTAAAATATTACTTTACACAAGTTAGGAATTATTTGAACTTAAAGGCAGTACATATTATTTCATTACTTTTTAAAGTTGTTTGGCGGGGTTTTTTTTAAATTTCTTTAATTTTTTTTCCTTTACATCGCAAGACTTTGCTTCTTGGAAAATCCAAGATCTTTTTAGATATTTAAAGTCGTAACTCGTATGTAACATACATTAATAGCGGGCTTACAATATTATTCCAATCCAGTAATCCAATCCAGCGCTAGATTATTACTGGAATGTAACTGACCATACAAGAGTGATAATTTTGTAGCTGTAATATATTCTATGTAGTATAATAATTGTAATTTGTATCAACTTTAAAGTACTGATCGTAGAAAAGTTGTAACTAGGGTCTTTTAACGTAATAGCTAAAATTCATTAAGAAAATTAGTTATGTAAGTTGCAAGTACAACACAATGGCGTATCCAACCAATTCGTCAACGACAAATTAAAACTGCTTTGACATTGACATAGTAATATTAGAGCCAATTATTTATACAGCTTTAAGTAAGAATTAAATAATGAATTGTTGTTTATAAATTTTATTTGATGCCCATTATGTTTCTGCTTTTTCTTTCAGTCAGTTAGTAGATACTAGATAAGTACTAAGTATACCTTTTTTATAATACTGTAATTAAAATCATAGTAGGTAATTGGTATTACAATTTACATGTACCTGTATGAGGCTGAGAACTTATCTATTATACCTTAGGCAATTTTTTATTGCATGTATAACGAAACTCACACCTTTTTGTCATTTGATTATGTGTTCTACAAGTACTATACATACATAACATTTTATTAGAGCGGTTTTCCACTAAGTCTTACCCGAATCTGACGACTGACACAAAGCCGTGAAAAAAAATTGAGAAATAGATAAAACTGTTTCTATGGGAGGTTACAAACTAACGGCTTCTGATATCTCCCTTCTTCAACATCAGTGAATTTTGATTTGGATTGGACGTAGTGCAAAACCACTATGGATTACTGATTAAAACTGCTTAAAATTTAACTGAAGATATTAAGAAGATACGAGAAATTTAACTGAAGATATTATGAAGATATGTGGTCGGTGGAGCAAGGTGGCCTAGCAGCGTGTTTTCTCTTACGTTTGCACCCTGTCAGACCATACTTGTTCTAACGCGTCACCTATACATCGAGAACAGAAGACAGAAGATAGAAGATGATAGTAGATAGTAGTACAGGGTGCAATTAAACCTTCCTGCCAGGATATGTTGATCCTTGTTAAAAATAAAAATACACGTATTTTTTCTTATATAATCACTCATTGTCAGTACTAAAATGTTGAGAAATAGCTTCAGAAAGTTATCCTAAAAAACACTACAATTAATGAACACGATGCGTCGGGCGCGCGCCTCCCCCGTGTGACCCCCGCTCATTTCCCCGCGCCGTGAGTGACCGTTCAGCAACGATTTTAAATGGGATAAAAATATTGAAAAAAAATAAAACCCTTTTTTTTTGGTTAAATGGACTCTCCTAATGATACCTAAGCCCTGGAAAAAATTTGGCAGGAAGTTTTTAGCAGGAATTGCACCCTGTAGACTGCTCATTATACTCTATCTAAGAACGAAGCATGAAGAATAAAAAATGATAAGAAACTTAAAGCAACATGGAAATTATACGTTTAGATATGAATTCGTCGCTCATAAGACATAATATAATATTGTAGGAACAATGTTCCAGCACAAAAATATGATTTTTAAATCATGTCTTCAGAATTGGTCGCACAAAATAAGGTACAGCTAAATAGGGCCTCATTTAAAAAATATAAGACAGAGTTTCTATCAACAACCTCCACTTAATCTTGAAGTGCTGAGTTCCGAGAATCGAGCAAGGCTTGATAAGAGGAAAAGTTCATTCGAGGAGCCTTTAAAAACGTTGACCTTAATTCCGTAGTATTATGTTTGTGATCCTAAATCTTCCTACGGAAGAATAAGTAGCAGTTTGACAAAGTAAATCTGTTACTTTGTCTAAAACTCTGTCACTATTTCTTTCCTTACTGTAGTCATGCAAAACCTGCCGGACGATTACATTAAATACTTTTTTATTAATTAAACTTTGTATTTGCTGGCAAACCTTACCTAAAAGTTCTATGGGACTATTCTTTTTTCTGGCAAACCTAACCTTAACGTTCTATCGGAATATTCTAAATTGAAATTGTAATTGCAGCGAGCGCGAACTCGGAGGCGAACGCTCTCGGCTCGGAGTTGTTCGAGGAGAGGCAGAGGTCGAATGAGCTGCAGCACCAGCTGGACAGCACCAACGCGAGGCTAGCGGTCAGCGAGCGTACCCTACAACAGGTGAGGACCATAGCAATATGGGAAGGGCATGATCGGCTCAGTGGCGTGAGATGTCATAATATGGGGTTTCAAGAATTCTGTCCATAATATTATTAGGCTGGGACTGTAGGCGCTGCAATTCTGCAGTTGCGGATAATTTACAACAAGAAAATTTGAACTCTCCGCTTATACCTACAATAATTGAGCAAAGAATCGAACATTTGAGCGTCAAATTGACATTGACATTTGATTTGACATATTTAGACGTTCTACGACACACAGTGCAGCTCACAAGTTTCGGCAGGGCTATTCACAACTGCTTTGCGAGTTGCAAGTTGCAACTGGTTCGGAAAATTATTCTGTCGCGCGGTTATTGTTTGAGTGATAGGTACATAGCTGAGTCGACATTAAATGAAATGCAATTTACATGTCAGTTGTTACCTACAAACCACACGAATAGAGATGAACTTTCTTAGTACAAACTTTTCCTTCCGCATTCAATTTCTCAAATTTCTCTTATTATTAAAGAATGGTGTCAATTGTACCTACTACACTAGTTGTAGTAATTACTTGAAGGCACAACATATGGTTTCTATTCTGTGATGTACCGACGTCCGACAAATTTAATGAAAGCCTCAAATTGTTTTTGCCTTTTACTGGCCGTAAAAAAGTATTCTTGAGTAGGGTTTTTTTTGAGTAGGTAATTATGGCAACAGACGCAATGCAGTATAGCAGTCTAGCCATTTATTATGCGCCGTCACGTACGAGTTGCACGCAACTTGACATATGCCATAATTAAATAAACGTATAATGGCATACGAAGGGCAACACGCCTTAAATCACACTAGCCTAGACCAACCTTTAATTTCATAGTTAATTAAGCAAAGTGGAGCAGTTAGGAATTAGGATATACGACTAAAGTTAATAACACCACGAATCACGTTTCAATGTGTCTAAACACACTAGGCTGAATTACGCCGGCGTAATTTCCGCCGCAAATGTCAAACGCATACAAAACGCGACGTAATAGTGTGTCACCCCTCGTATTCGGCCCGTATTTTGTATGCAATTTAAACGCGGCGGAATGTACGCCGGCGTAAATCAGCCTAATGTGTTTTTTTTTTATGAAATAAGGGGGCAAACGAGCAAACGGGTCACCTGATGGAAAGCAACTTCCGTCGCCCATGGACACTCGCAGCATCAGAAGAGCTGCAGGTGCGTTGCTGGCCTTTTAAGAGGGAACAGGGGAATAGGGGAGGGTAGGGATGGGAAGGGAAGGGAATAGGGGAGGGTAGGGAAGGGAATAGGGTAGGGGTTTGGGCCTCCGGTAAACTCACTCACTCGGCGTGAAACAGCGCAAGCGCTGTTTCACGCCGGTTTTCTGTGAGAACGTGGTATTTCTCCGGTCGAGCCGGCCCATTCGTGCCGAAGCATGGCTCTCCCACGTATAGATCCAATTACGTATAACTTATAAGTACTTTTACCATTTTGAACATGTTTAACAAAATGAAGTCTGCAACTCCATTGCGCCAAAATGCGGTTATCTCTCGGGAACCGAACATTTTTCTGGGATAAAAACACAGACAGACATACACACTTTCGCTTTTGTAACAAAAGTATGGATTGTTATAATATTATGTAGGTAAATTAAGTCTTAATTTTTTTAGGGTTCCGTACCCAAAGAGTGAAAACGGGACCCTATTCATGATACTTCGTTGTCAGTCCGTCTGTCTGTCTCCAGGCTGTATCTCAAGAACCGCTATAGCTAGAGTTCTGAAATTTTCACAGATTGTGTATATTGGTTGCAACAAAATAAAATAAATATTTAAGGGGGGCTCCTATACAACAAACGTGTTTTTTTTTGTCTTTTTTGCTCGATATCAATAATAGCAACATGTAGGCACTTGATATTTTCACAAAGGCCTTAATTATAATATGTCTACTTCAATATTTAAGGATAATAATAAATTTAAATAAAAATATAGGGGGGCTCCCATAAGAAAAAAAAAAACACAATTTTTGGCCTATTTTTACGGACGGTACGGAACACTTCGTGCGCGAGTCTGACTTGCACTTGGCCGATTTTTTATAACACTATATATAGAAAGCGTCAAATAATAGATTTGATAGTCACTATTCATTAAGATAGACTATTTCAGATAATGTTATAATGATGAGTGTACAGTTAATAATTTGCCTTAATAACACACCATCATTCCTTAGCATAATTATTTATTCAGTAATTTAATAGTAGGTAAACGTTCCTCTCTCTCGTTGGTATTTACGAGAGTTTGAACTTTTCCCATGCCAATCACCCCGTAGGACGTGTGAAAATTAGATAAAGGTTGCATAATTTATCACAATACAGATAAACAACTTTCTAATTATCGCGCTTTTATTAAACGCGCCTGCACGAAGACGCTAATCGGTTTTGAACTCTATGGGAATTATAATATGGGCTAGTTACGAGTGATTAATATTAATACAGGGAAATGACGAAATCCGAATAAATTATAGTGCAGGTTACTGCATTCTTGAAATGGATATTCAAGGGTTACACGTAACGGTGAAAATTACTTTCTACTTTCGAATTAAAGTTTTCATTTTGAGCTTACGTAAAAATTAAAATAAACATTTTATGTAAGTGTGATACGAGAGCTATATGCAATAATTATTATGCACTTATGTCTTATGTCCTCACTGCACATTTCTGAGACAAAATGTGGACAAACTTGCATACGTTCAGCGGATGTTCTACCTCTATCAAAATATTATGTACTAGCGACCCGCCCCGGCGTCGCACGGGTGTAAAATATTCAGCCACTGAAAAAATTATTAAAATCGATAGCCTATGATCCTTCACGTGGTATTCTTCTAATCTGTGCCAAATAACATAAAAATTGCTCCAGTAGTTCGCGAGATAAGCCCTTTCAAATAATTTCCCCCGTTTTTTTCACATTCTCCTATTAGTCATAGCGTGATAAAATATAGCATATAGCCTTCCTCAATAAATGGGCTATCTAACACTGAAAGAATCATCAAAATCCGTTGCGTAGTTTTAAAGATTAAAGGGAACAAAGGGACATGAGGAAAAAAAGCGACTTTGTTTTATAATATGTATAGATATTGTAGCAGTCAAGTTCTTGTTGATGATATCTACTCGTTCATACATTTTCCTAATTAAATTAGCCTTGTACCTTCGTACCTTTTAAGGGATAAGGGAAAAGTCGTGTTTTTGGAGTAAAAGCGCCCATGGGCTTGCAATTAGGTAAAGTAATACAGACAATAATACTGTTTTTATCTCCAATATGTAATGTGTTTTAACTATTTAAATATGAGTAGGTATATGGTATATGGTATATTTGTAGATGTAAGGGTGTAACAAAAATGTCTCCTTACTCTACAATTGTACTTTTCTCGATTATATAAACTTGATAAGTTTAGACCTCATACCTCATACACTCCTGTAAAATACAGTTACGTATTATATAAACTTATAGAGACAACAATAGATATCTAATAACATATGATATATTATGTCCTTAATAATTTGTTTTGTATCAATTAATCTTATTTACCTTAGACATCTGTCACTCATTGAATAAGTCTATTTCACGCTTGTGGTAACTAAAAGCCGGTAAAGAGATACGTTACTCGCGTGGTCTGTCTCGATCACAGTGTCGAGTTACTGAGTAAAGATACTGTATAAAGTTCTTATACACGATAACCCCGTGTGAAGTATCAATCAATATGACATATAATATAATATTCTTGTTATACGAGCGACAAATTATTTTGGTAATTTTCTACTGGGTATTTGATCTTCTAGATATTATGTAGTTGATAGTTTGGGGGTTATATTAATTGTGATTGATACTGTAGCAGGCGCCGATAATATTCGATTCCTCGCTGGATAAGTATTATATCAAAGTTAGCAGGAAGAGCATTTCAATCCTTATACATGTTTTAAATCAGCCCATCATCTAGAATTTGACATCCAATATTGTATCAATGTAAATCACCACTTATATCCGTCTCGAAGGACCAAAAAAAAAAATAAGTGTAGGGGCTACTGCTGCAGCCTGCCTTACACCAATATTATATTAAAAGATAAATGATAATTTAGGGAGAAAGATTGAGGATAATAAAATAAAACCGCTCCCTTTGATGGATAAATGATAACTGACTTTATTATACGTAATACAAATGAATATGATCCACGACATTACTGAATTTTAAAGTGTAAGCATATTCATTATGTACGGTTGGCAACAACCCGTACAATTACCACATTATGATCCATAACATTTTCTCTTAATAAGAGATTCTTTCTGTCTGCTGATGATAATGAAAAATAATAACGTCATCGTCCCGAAATAACAAAAGCTTGTCACAATATGTTGAAACGAGGTGGGCGTAGCTAACTGTTTCAAATGATTTAACGATGTTATATAATTAATATTGTTGTTTTCAGTTGAGGACAGAGCACGAGCACACGCTTCGGATTTTGGAGATAACTAAAGAAAACCAAAATGCACTTGCAGCTGAATTGGCCGATGCCAAGGTATGTAAAATAATAATATTTATTGTATACTGTAAGTTACCGTTATGTAACCCTTTTACTAATAAAAATATTTAAACAGTGAATATCTAAACAAGGTCTGCTTGCCTTTTTCTGGCAAATTGAAACCGACACATGACAGACAAAAACAGTGAACTTCGAATACGCTGAGTAAATATTTTATTAGTAAGGGGCATATTCTATTCGGGCTCAGCAGAGTGTGACGTCATTATGACTCATAAGTCAAAATATATGAAACTAGCGACCCGCCCCGGCGTCGCACGGTTATAAAATATATAGCCACTGAAAAAAATATTAAAATCGATAGCCTATGGATCCTTCACATGGTCTACTTCATATCTGTGCCAAATAACATAAAAAATTGCTCCAGTAGTTCGCGAGATAAGCCCTTTCAAATAATTTTCCCCGTTTAGCCTATAGCCTTCCTCAATAAATGGGCTATCTAACACTGAAAGAATTTTTCAAATCGGACCAGTAGTTTCTGAGAGTAGCGCGTTCAAGTTAGCCCTTTCAAATAATTTTCTACGTTTTTTCCACATCTTTCTCTATTTCATCGCTCCTATTAGTCTTAGCGTGATAAAATATAGCCTATTGCCTTCCTCAATAAATGGGCTATCTAACACTGAAAGAATCATCAAAATCCGTTGCGTAGTTTTAAAGATTAAAGGGAACAAAGGGACATGAGGGAAAAAAAGCGACTTTGTTTTATAATATGTATAGATATAGATGTAATAAATTATCAATAGTGAAGTGTGAACGCCTCCAAAGCGACTGTACAGTTCTCAATGATTTTGCTCAGATATGTAAAATATAGTTGAGTTGATTTCAAAACAGTCATGGGATTTTCCCAACATTCTTAAATAAATCTAGACAAAAATTACCGCAAAACAATAACATCTAGGTATACAGCTCGTTATTTTCAAAACTTATTACCGATTGTACGTTTACAATCAGTACTTGAGATGTTATCCTCAAACGAAAATTGTAACCGCTGCAATTCTTAGCTTATTCATGAAGGTTTCATTTCATTTTCATTTCATTTGAAGGTTGCTCTTGGAGTCATTACGATAATTGTGCATTGTTAACAAGAAAATGTTCCATTATAGCGTTTATTTATGCGCAAGGTTCCAGCGGTTTCTATTTTTGCCTTTTGATTACTTAATAAAATAATCATTACTTTATTAAGTAATAGGTTTTATTGTGTCGGAAAAATGTTCGCTAACTGTATAGCTAATTAGTAATTCTGTTAGCTATACAGTATAGTAATTCTGTGTATCGGACACAGTGTATGCGAGCTTCATTTTGTTTTAATGATATGTTTTATACTTACTCTTTTGCTTTTTGTGAGCCGACGTTACATCAATACAAACCTAAAACTTTGAAACGCAAAAGAGTGAATTTGTCAGTATTGCAGGCTGCAGCTGGGGTTGCAGCAGAGGTTTGAAAAAAAGCATTCCGATTTCCGATTCGAAATTCGAATTAATGTCATCTATTTCCATTTATGAATATGTTTGGACTTTGGTTACAAAAGTTCCTTTTGAAGTAACACTTTTTTACGCACGCTTGATTTGGGGAGTAAGTTGGTGAATGCGTGACGAGAACGTTACGAAAAGTGTGATCGGGTGAGGCGAACCGGAGAGGTGCGCGCGCACATTTTCTCAAATTTCTGTACGCATGCTTGACTTGAGGAGTAAGCTGGTAAATGTGTGGCGAGAGCCGAGAACGTTACAAAAGTATGATCGAACGAGGCGAGCGGAGAGGTTGTGCACATTTTTCTTTCTTTCTTTCTCTCATAGCCAATGCATGAAATGTTGATGGAGCTCAAGAAATTTTACTTTAGTTGTGTGGTCTAAAGCACACTGGTTTTTTTTCTAGGAGCGATATGCCGAGGTTGCGGCTCACCTCGCCGAGGCGCAGGAACAACTTCGGGCGCTGCGCAAGCGCGGCGAGGTCACGCGCGGGCTCATGCCGAGCGTCGCGGCCGCCGCCGGCCTGCTGCCCGCGAGTCTGCACCGCGAGATGCATTCCTCCGTGTACTCCGAGCTCAGCCTGGATTCCGGCATCGGGGATCCGATGGCGCAGTGAGTAGATATAGGGGCTATTCAGAAATGGGTTCAGTCGTTGCTTACTATGTACTATCAGAGAAGTTAATTCCTAGGCAGATGGCGGACCTAAGTTTAGTCACGTTACGTCAAACCCATCCGACTGATCACAGCTAACATTGAATTAACATAAGCCGACCAAACGACGTAGATCTATCAACTGCATTGGAATCAATTTCCTCGGGTACACAAAGGGCGTGGTCCGAAAAGTCCAACCCCTTTTGTAATAAAATATTTTCAAGATGCTTTACAATAACCGAAACGTTAGATGGCAGTCGCTTACGCGGCACGATGGCAAATTATTGAAAGCAGCGTCCCAATACTTCATTATGTAAATTCGAACATTAACATTAAAGTTTTATTGTGGACGAAATAACACTAGAATAACGACTTGCAATTAAAATCTAATTAGTATTTTAATACACAGATGTAATAATTAGGTTGAAACTTTTGGTTTAAACTTAACTTGCGCTACGCTAACGCGCAGAATACGCATGTTGTTTGAATTGAATCCTTCTGTCGCAAAATGACGTAATCTAACTTATCCTGTGTTACTTCCAGTTCGAGTATGCAGAAGGTGTTCGAGACGGTGCAGTGTGCGTCGCGGTGGTCCGGCGGGTCGATCTCGGGGTCGGACGTAGCGGACAGCTCCGCCCCCGGCCCCGTCCCCTACAAGCCGCCGCCCAAACCGACCTCCACGGACTCGTTCTTCGAGGACACGTCCGATACGGAATCGGAGGACCTATATCCGTGAGTATTTGCGTATTTGGTCTGTCTGTTGTTGTTAAAATTAGTGATAATGTGAAAGATGGATGACATAGTGAGTCGACCAAGCTTAGCATGACACAAGTTAGATAAATTGACAGAATATTTAATAATTATTTAACCCGGCCAAATAACGTAGGGATGCTATTTGCTTACGAATCAAATTTCGATGGCATAATGAAATACTTTTTTAATAAAATTGTATGTAAGTATTGTTTTTTATTTACAAAATTTTTTATCTATGTATTACAGTGGCGGATCGGGAGTGGGCGTGCCTGGGGCACCGGGCGCGGCGGAGCTGGCCGCGGCGTTGCGACGCCTCACGCCACAGGAGATCAACTCGCGCCGCGCCTCGCTCGCCGCCTCGCACGTGCTGCGGCGACGCAGGACAGGTGAAGGTCTATAAATACAGCTTTGTTTTTTTTAGTTTGTTTTTGACGTCTAATAACTTGATACTACGGGCTGCATGCACGAAAAAGATGACTTTAGTGTCCCACAAGCGAAAGCGCGGTACGAACGAGAGAGAGGCATGATCGACTCGAGCGACTGTAATGTTGTACGTTGTCACGTCAAACTACCGTCCGTAAACCGACTTTATTTAATAGCTTAGATTATAGGCTGAAGAGTAAGTATTATATAAACTATTCAAAACGGGTTATTCGCTTACATTATATTTACCTGCTTATTGTATTATGCGACAAAAATATTGTATTGATTGATATAATGAGTCTTTGCTATTATCTAATTTTTTTTCAATCCATGTCATCCATGTCAACTTTATTGGGGCACAAGAAGCAAACAAACCCATCGTTGGCATTTTATCGTCACCTTAGATCTTTGCTTCTAAATAGCGGGGGCTGCTAATCATCGGGATTTTCTTGAACTCCTAAAATTAATTGTGTGTTTTATTTTCCAGATCGCGATGTGAGCGAGGAGAGCGCGGTGTGGGGCGCGGGCGCGGGCGGCGGGCTCGCGCGGTTCCGTGCGCCGCACAAGCTGCAGATCGTCAAACCTATGGAGGGCTCCCTCACGCTGCACACTTGGGCCCAGCTCGCTAAGCCAACCATGTCAGGTAATTGATAGTTCGTAAAGTTTGTGTGTTCGTAACTAACAGGCTGTCGATTGTCGATTTTATAATATAATTTGACATAAAGTAGACATAATATTTTGATGACATTTTCTAAGTTATTTTTTAGTAATTGTAAATAAGAAATGTTTATTCCTTTGTTTGCATTGAATAGGCTTCAAAACTAATAGATTGATTTTGAATAAAATTGGCATAGACACATTTTCTAAATGCGGCCCGCTTTCCATCGTAATTTAGTACCTCAATATTTTACTTAACAATATATTTGTATCGTGTTTAAGGCTTACTCGAAGACCAAGAGGGCGTGGGAGTGCGCGGGTCTCGGAGCGCCCAGGCTCTCGGCCTACGCGTGTACCGACTGTCAGACGTGGAGGAGGACGATGACATGCCCCGCCTACCGTACTCCAGCCACATATACACGTTCACTAACAGGTATATTATTTATGTATAAATGCATTATTATAATAACACTCGATAATAGCTTTATTTATTAAATTCGAAACGGCGAATCAAATTCAATTTTATTCACATATTTTATATTCAAATATGTGATCGGAACAGAATACAATGAAGTAGACCTTGGCGCTAATTATACGCTTTGCTGATCTACCCATAAAAAATAAGCTTTTTAGGTTTAACAATTTTTAGTCGCTGTACTAGCTAATTCCATATAAAGAAGTATTTAATAATTTACATGCAAAGCGATGGCAGATTTAAAACAAAAAAATCTGTAAATATAATGTAAGCAAGTCGAGAGTTTGGTTTTATGCGAACGCTTCGCTTTAATTATTTCGCTTTCTCCCGCTACAGCACAGTATTACATCCGAACGACGGCAGCCTCGTAGGTAGCAACGTGAGCAGCGTGTGCGGCAGCGGCGTCAGCAGCTTGGCCAGCAGCGTGCTCGGCAGCGCGTGGAGCTCGCGCCGCACCTCGCGCCGCTCCTCCGCCGCCGTGTCGCCCGTGCTCTCCCGGCGCGACTCCCTCGTCGCCCCGCCCTCGCGCCCGCACTTCACGCCCACCGCCACCCCCGCCAACAGCCCGCTGCTCGGCTCGCCCGACTCCTCCCCGCCGCCCACGCCGCGCCCCGGCGACGCCCCGCCCTCGCTCCACGCCCTCATCGCCAGCGGCACCTCCATCCTGCGCCGCCGGTACCTCGCCTCGCCCGACTCCGACCCCTCGCCCGCGCCGCTCGCGCTGCAGACGCCCGGCTCGCTCTACATGGGCCTCGTGCACCGCAGCCCCATGGAGCAGCTCACGTGCCTCAAGCGGACGCTGCGGTCGCCGGCCGCCGCGCAGCCGGACCGGAGCGGGGCTGCGGCGCCCCTGGGCGTGCCCGCTCACCCCGGCGAGGGCGCCCTGGATGCGGCGGCGGGTCCGGGGGCCGCGCGCCGGCGGGCGAGGGCGCCGCGACCGCGCACGGACTTGGGCACGGTGGGCGCCACGCCGGTGTCGTCCCCGCCCCCCGACTCCTCGCCCCTCGGCACCCTTAGCACCTTTCTGTTCGGACGAAAAGGCGGTCTGCTGTAGTGGTGATGCGGCGTAGTAGAGGAGGCTCCTGCGATCGCTCGGACGCCGCTCGCGAGCCGCGTCACCGAGGCGACACTCGACAGGAGGGAGGCGCGCGATAGGCTTTATGATATGATTTCGATCATATTATGTGATTTAGTCGTAGAATCGAACTTTACAGTTACACCTGAGATACTTATTCAGTAATTATATGTCTAATCGAAGATTTTTGTGTGTTATGTTTGTGGTCGTGAGGCTTCTATTTTATGTAAATTGACGTGTTGTTATCGTTTTTGTTTGTAGATAATTTTTAGTGAATTGATTTCGCATTTATATGACTGACTTTGATATCGATTTATGTTTACTCGGTGGCCTCCAGACGTCCGCGGCGGGCTCCCCGTGACATTCCTCTGTGGCCGATATGTTTCCACACCGCGATGAGTGGGGGGCCGCGCCCGGGCACGGCATGCATCTTAAAGCAAAACTGCTCAACTATTAAGACAGTATTTGTTTTTATTAGTCAATTTTTTTATTGTAATATCATTTTGAGATAATTTTTTTGTTTCGTTTCGAAGGGTTGTTAAATGGCGCTGTTTATTTTTGGTTGTCGTATTATACTTAATCAATTTTTTTTATATTTCTAATACCGACGTTAGTGATCGATATAATTAACGATTCATTATTAATCACGCTTTGTAAATAAATAATATTCCATAATTTAGAAGAGTACAAATTATTTATGTTAGCGATTAGCGATAATTTGAGAAATTATTTGCGTAAAATATAATTTGAACATAGTTTCATCGATCCATCTAAAAAATGTTTACTAATCATGATAAATCCAGTTATTTGCTTTACATAACCATAAGTAAGCTAAAGTGGTGCATGCTATAGTTTTAAGTAGTTATTTTATTCAATTGAAATTGTTCCTTCGCCTGTCGAGGAGGTTCGGTAGCTGAATTTCGGTTTACTTCGGTACTTGTACTTTTGATAGCTTTATTATTTATTAATCTTTCGGTTTAAATAGGAAGAGGGAGCTTACTGTTATCACTAGATATTTCGAATCATGTTTGTAACATTTTTATAATTTCGATAAAATAATCATGTAGCTTTAAGTAAAATCATACCTGTCAATGTTTGTTGAAGTATTGTGTTGAGGGCCTGCAGATATTAGAAAATAGGATATTATTTTATTACCTTATGCTTAAGGTTTTGTTGTACTGCCTACAAATTAACCTTATTATTGCACACTTTTAATGCTGTTGCATAGAGTCGTGGAATAGTCAAAATGGCTGCCATTCTAGTGTGTGCAGGCCCTAACACAGTTTGCTATACCAACGTCTCCAACCTCGGTGCTAGCGATAATGCCAGTGACGTTTGAATTATCTGATTAATGATAACTGCTTTATATTAAGTTGTATATGAATCATGTAGGGAGTTAGAGTATTATTTTTTTATCATAATCGGATCGGAGTAAATGTGAAAGTAGTCAGAACGGCTGTGAGGCGTGTCGTTTGTGGTTGATTTGAGATACTTAAGACAGGCACAAACTGTAAAGATTAAGGGAACTTGTTGAGAATTGACAATTACAAATAGCTATTGATTGTATTATAATAGAAATATAATTTATTCCGACATTACAATACGTTTTATTTATTTTTCCCTGGAGGTGATAATGTGTTGTGACTTTAAGCGC
This sequence comes from Aricia agestis, assembly GCF_905147365.1. Taxonomy (NCBI): domain Eukaryota; kingdom Metazoa; phylum Arthropoda; class Insecta; order Lepidoptera; family Lycaenidae; genus Aricia; species Aricia agestis. Next base: position 10,475,496 of record NC_056416.1, on the reverse strand, counting down.
TGTCCACAATATTATCGTTATACTCATCATCTTTTCTTCTTTTAAATGACAATAATCATCATTAGAAACAACTCTTTTGGGCAGTTAATAAAACTATAGAGTATAGATCTTTCCTCTTTCAAATTTTACAGTACAGCTAAATACCTCCGAGTCAAGAAATAAGAGCCAGTCCACACGGCGCGTTGCGTCGTCGCAACGCAAATATTTTGACGCATAGATGGCGTAGCACCCGACCACACGGGTGCTGCGCCATCTCAGCGTTATTACGAAGCAGTCTTAGGCCGGTATAAATAGTCAGTACTCAAGATGCATCTCGGTCTCAAGACGCGGTTCGGCTCTATGATTGGGCCAAATTTTGACAGCCAACCAATCACAGAGCCTGAACCGTGTCTTGAGACCGAGATGCATCTTGAGTACTGACTATTTATACCGGCCTTAGTGTCTAAACTTTGATCGTCGGTAATCATGCGGAATTTACGCCGGCGTAACTTCGGCCTAGTGTGTTTAGACACTTAATCAACACCCCCTCCCGCTTCGTCTCGGGGGCTGCAAAAATAATTTTCTTTCGAATAGCACCGCTTTTCTCGAAAAACGTTTTCGAAGATATAGGGATCTTTGAAAGCAGAAAGACAATTTACTAGTTTCTTATGTCAACGCAATTTACCCTCGATTACAATAATATTTAATTAGGGCGGATTCGACCAAACTGGAGTAACATTTTACTCGAGTATAACTGTTTCCTGATCTAAAGACGTAGTACAGTGCTTTGGCTCAAATAAGTCGACAACAAAGAGAATATTTAAATCACTACGTCTTAGTCGACACGACTTGTTAAAATACCTACCACGGCCGCAAAAACTGCCGTAATTATATTTTAAAACGATTACGTCGTGTTTCGCCTAGTATACCTACAGTTGCAAATTCGAAAATCGAAAGGGTGCGATTAAATATGAGCGAATTGAAATTAGTTTTTATGTTTCATAGTGTTCACAAATGGCGGCAATTGCTTAACATCAGGTAATTTGTCTGCTCATTTCCGTTTATTGAAAATACTGATTTTTGATTTAAGTTCTTGGTCCCTAATATAATATAATTATACGTGGGAGAGCCATGCTTCGGCACGAATGGGCCGGCTCGACCGGAGAAATACCACGTTCTCACAGAAAACCGGCGCGAAACAGCGCTTGCGCTGTGTTTCGCCGAGTGAGTGAGTTTACCGGAGGCCCAATCCCCTACCCTATTTCCTTCCCTTCCCATCCCTACCCTCCCCTATTACCCTATTCCCTCTTAAAAGGCCGGCAACGCACCCGCAGCTCTTCTGATGCTGCGAGTGTCCATGGGCGACGGAAGTTGCTTTACATCAGGTGACCCGTTTGCTCGTTTGTCCCCTTATTTCATAAAAAAAAATAGTTACTTTAGCAACGAAATGACAAAGAGTGTATCATAGCAACCAAAAGTCACAACAATTATTTTTGAGTGCTTTCGGATTTTAGGTAAAATTATTTAAATCGAGTTATTCAGCTGATTTAATTTTGAATATAAAAGTGATCCTTTTAATTCCGAGTTACTGGACTAATAAAACGATATTCGCTAAGTAAAATGTCTGAACAAATGAAATTTATAATTAAAGAAATAAATGCGACGCTTATAAGGAATTACGATCTAATAAAATTTGATGCGCTGAACGAGAAGCAATTACTTCAGGTGCTGGTGGATTTGCTTGTCACTTTTAATGCTGGGGACAAAGTAAGTATTATCTTCATTCAGTCTTAATTTGCGTCTAGTTTTAAAACCGTAAAGAGTTACGGCCTGTCCAGTGTCCACATCTCCACGTCACGACGTCGTCAACGTGGAACGAACGAACGAACGAAAAAAACGAACGAAATATTATGGTCGTAGAATACGTATTGTGGTGGTGCGGACCATAATATTATCTAGATAAGTAGTGAAGAATGTAGCAGTTTTACAAGGCATGCGGTGACGTTAGACGTACATAACAATGTTGCTACATCGGCATCGTGATGAGCTTTTTTACGTTACGTTACGTAAATTTTCACGTCACGACAACGTACCGTGCCACGTTACCGCACCGTTCCACGTTGACGACGTTGTAACGTGGATTACGTGGACATGTGGACAGGCCCTTATTTTGTCATTGAAACTTGTCCCTAAAGAGTATATGAATATAATATTATTTTGTACGTGTTGTCCCGGCTATTTCCAAATTCGAAGGTGTCCCAACCGGGCAGCGTTGCTTAAAAATTCATTCCTAAACAGCGAAACGCGGAAGCAGACCCATTTAATATTGCATGAAAACGTAAACAGGCACGTAGCTTAGGTAGAAACTTTTTACGGCCATAGTTACTTTTGGGAGACGACCTTTTAGCTAACAGCTGCAATATTTTACTACTGTAATATGTAATAACTGTGACGTACTTCGGGTAGAAAGAAAATATCAACCTCACAGGAACTATATAGAGGCACCAACATTTTTCTGGGATATTTTTATTTTTATTTTTATGTCTTTATCTGTAAACTGTGTGTACTCTGCGATGTGTTGTGTCTTATCAGGTAAAATATATTCTCCCATGGCTGACAAAAGCAAACGTAATCATAATGCTTGTCGAAAAATAAATGTATGTATACATGAAAAACAAGAATACGACTAGGTAGGGTCGTATCGAATCGAAATCGAAACAGAATAATGTTTAAGTATTATTTACCAATCATCAGTTGAACGTCGAGGAAGATGATCCAGAAACCGTCAGCGTTTGTCTACTGGAAATGTTGGGGAACGTGAAATATCGTCCCCCGCCGGGCGTCGAACCCGCGACCTTCCGGGCCCAGCTACTCGCCGGCGACGCCAGGACCATCCATCACATTATACACTGGCTGCTGTCGAACAGGGACCAAGTTAAAAACACGGCATATCTCGCCAAGTGAGTATTTTTTTTTATGAAATAAGGGGGCAAACGAGCAAACGGGTCACCTGATGGAAAGCAACTTCCGTCGCCCATGGACACTCGCAGCATCAGAAGAGCTGCAAGTGCGTTGCCGGCCTTTTAAGAGGGAATAGGGTAATAGGGGAGGGTAGGGAATTTTGGCCTCCGGTAAACTATCTCACTCGGCGAAACACAGCGCAAGCGCTGTTTCACGCCGGTTTTCTGTGAGAACGTGGTATTTCTCCGGTCGAGCCGGCCCATTCGTGCCGAAGCATGGCTCTCCCACGTATAATAGTAATACCCCCTTACTAATAAACGCTGTATAGGCTTTGAATAGTTATAAAGTGTTTTGTCTTCTTCAATCCAATTAAAAAGGTCACTTGTGTGACAGGAACAAAAAACTGTATAACTATTCAAAGCTAATACAACGTTTATTAGTAAGGGGGTTAGAGTATAGACTGTAGTCTTTACTTGATGACGCCCGCTACTCCGTTGCGCCAAAACTCGGGATAAAAAGTATTCTAAGTCCTTTTTCAGTAGGTACTCAAAGTATCTTGATACCAAATTTCAGCGAAATCGGTACAGCAGTTCGGGCGTGAAGCGGTAGCAGACAGAAATCGCACTTTCGAATGTTTTATAATAAGTATTTATTACTTTGCACGGGCGTAGCCAGGGGGGTTCAAACCCCCCCCCCCCGAAAAGTTAAGATATTAACATTCATAAAATTAAAATAAGGACAGGCGTTCGGCATATCTCATTTATTACTAACTATTGCACTAAAAAAAACATTTTACATCATTAATATTTTTCTTATGAATATAAGGGTTATTATTATTATGTACTTTTATTTCTTTTATTTTCTTGAACCCCCCCCCGATGCTAAAACCTGGCTACGCCCGTGTAAATAATTAGTATGGTCTATGGATTTGCTTCCTATGTATTACCCGACTGCACCAGAAGGAAAGTTGTATGTTTTCTCGAGAGTATAAGTATGTATCTAATAAAACGTATAATTGTTTGACACGCTTTATAACAGGTTAATGGATTTTATATACACCAGTCTTGTTTAATCGTTATTGCCGATATTCCAGAATTATTTGCCAGATGCCATGCCTTCATTTTCGTAAATGCAAAGAACATTAGGTAGGTATATTATAATTTAGTTTTATGAAGACTTGCACAATCTACTAAATACTTAGTAATGGTACAAATACACGGGTAAAGATAAACGACGTGTAAAAGCGTATGCTATAAATTATTGTTAGATACAAGCTTCTGTTTTCCTCAAGAAAATGGAAAGTAATGGCGATGTTTAAGGCAGGTTTTAGAAATAGCTCGTGCCTCGTGGGTTTAAATTCTGGTATTTTATCTGATGTTCCTAAACGGGCAGGTATTTTTCATTAAGTTCTAGGTATAGTAGTGAGTTTTAGATAGCTACGGTACAGTCAATTTGCGATGTATAGGAATTAGACACGAAACAAGGCGTTGAAAATAAAGGATTTACTTTTTAGGATCACTCATTTAGACCGTACCCAAATGTGTTCCTGAATCTCAAAGAAGTTTACGCTTCTTAAAAAAGGAATAATATTATATGATGAAGTTGCTGTCACCACCCAGTTTTAAATACATAGAATAGAATAGAAAATACTTTATTTGTACAACTTAAAACTAAATTTAAACTTAAAAAACACAATAAAGGAAAAATATGTACAAATAGGCGATCTTACTGTTAGCAGCAATAATTATAAGGAAGCTTAGGAATCAATTAACATTATTAAATTTAAAGCGGGTGGAATCGGAGAGTAAATATTATTATGTACCTACGGTAAGGACGAAGTTTTGTCATTTATAATTTGTCAGGTGCAGAAATGAGAAATGACGCACGCAGTACCATAGAAATCAATGCAAAGCAACAAATCCGTCCGCTGCGTACGCTCCTATTCCGATCCGGTGTACGCGCAGCTTTAAACCTAGCCTTACGTCTCCTGCTTAATAATTAGCTTAAAGACATCAAAAACTTTATAGATACTTAAAACTCCCGGACATTCCCGAGGACGTGGTCCGGAACAGCATCATCCAGGAGCTGCTGGAGCAGTACCAGGGCCTCATAACAGAGTTCAAGGACGTCCACAAGAGGACCAGGCTGCTGGAAAAGGAAAACTCCTCGGAGATCATCAACGATATCAAGGAGATGGCGGTTGAGAGGGATATTGGTGAGTGTTTTGTCTCTCTAGTAAACTCTAGTTGTAACTCACACTGAACAGCGGCTTATGCAATGCAATGCAGCGGCTTATTTGGTGCAATTTTGTATTCAGTTGCCTCGAAAAAGTTGCCAAAAAAAAAAAAAAACGTAGCTTAGGCTAGTATAGGCTCGTCACGACCCTAGAAAGTTGCCAATAGAAAAAATACCTTCAAAATGATTTTACTCAGAGAAAGTTGGGCAACACCCAGAATTTATTTTCCAATAATTAATAATAATAATTAATTAGTAACTTTATGATAATAACAATAATAATAATTAATACCTATATGTCTATTTTAAACTTATTGCACGTAGTTGGTAGTCGTCTAACTCTACACTCTACGCGTACAGTCTACACGAATAGTCCTATCTGAGGGGTAAATCCTGCCGATTCCCACGTAACTTATTTATTAACGAAATTAGAATGTAAAATATATATTATGAGAGCCGTCAAAATGGTCGTTGAAATTACATCTTAAGTGAATTTCAGTAATCAAAAGGCTGGAGAACGTCCAAGTGCACCTGGTGGATGTGAGGAACAAGGAGGAACTGCTGGAGGTGAGCAAGCGCCTGCGCCTGCAACAGCAGCGGGCCAAGGAGCTGGAGCACCAGGTGAGCTGGTGGTAAGGGCAGGTTGGGGAGATAATGTGAAGAAGAGGGCAGATAAGGAGTGGACTTTGTCTGCCCTCTCTTTCCCTATGAATTTCCCTCGCTCTAAGCGCATTTACTAAAACAAACTTGTCTACAAACGGCAGAATCATTGTAGGTAGTTGCCCAGTAAAGTGGCCAAATGCGAAAAAGCTGGATTGACTAACACGTACTGCGTCACTCTCACGATTCACGAGTCACGAGCAAAGCGTGTGACAGTAACGCCCGTATCAGTAGTCGTTACCTCGAGATTTCCTCCGCTCGACTAAACCCACACTAAAGCTTAGGCCAAACCTACGCGAACAGGCGTCTGCGATGCGGAGCGTCAAGTTGTCAAATGTGTGTTTTGTATACAAAAAACACATTTGACAACTTGACGCTCCGCTTCGCAGACGCCTGTTCGCGAAGGTTTGGCCTAAGCTTGAACCCTATATCCGCCAAAAATTATTTATTTTTATTTATTTATTTATAGCAGGCTACATAGGCCCATACAATATATACCTTAATGACTAACATACATATAAATTACATACACTTAATAACTACACTTTATCACGAGTTATCGGCGACGTGACGCGCGCTTCATTCCGGAGTCTTCCCCGGAACCTTCGGTAGACTACATCAGTCGGCCAGAATACCTCCGCTTCAAAAGTCGTCTGAAGATGTGTCGGTACTCTCACCACAAAGGAACTGAAGTGTCTTCTTACTGATGTAGTTGACGACGTCCTCGACCTCCATGGACCAGTGCAGGCGAGATATGTACAGGGGCGTCGCGGGGACCTCGCTCCGCAGACGCAGCTCAGGTACATAGGGCGCGGTGCCGCGTTGGTTGCGGGCGGCGGGCTTCTTCTTCCTCCTCTCCACCAGTATGAAGCCCTCCTCATCGCACCCCCTGCTCTCGTCTTTGCCAGGTCGAGAAGACTTGGCCTTGCGGCTCTTCGTAGCCTTGCGGCTATCCGTAGACTTACGGCTCTCCGTGGACTTACGGCTCTCCGAAGCCTTACGGCTCTCATTCTCCCCATTTTTGTTCGCCCGCGGGGAAGGTGCGGGGCGACCAGCAAGAGTCGCGTAGTTTTGCTGAGTCGCCTGTGGACTCAGCGTCGGCGCAACCGGGAGGGGAACGCGGGCGGGGGCGGCAGCGGCGGTGTTCGTTGACCCGTCCGATATATGCTGACGGGCTAAACGTGATCGCCTGTGCGCCTCGGCGTCGAGTTACGTATGCAGCGTCAGGTGACCCACATAATGAATTATTACTTTTCAATTGTGATAATTCACTACGTAGGTCACTGATGATAGATTCCGACGCCTGCAATCTACCCCGAACTCCGGCCAGCTCTTCCTTCAGGAACCTGATGTCCTTCAGTAGGCTGACGACGTCGACGTGGTCCAGCGTGACGGGCGGCAGCTTATGCAGCTGTTTAGCCACAAAAGCCGGTACCTCATCCGGATCCGTCTGCTTCAGCAGGGAGATGATGTCCTGCACACTCCTTTCGGTTCCGTCTCTTCGTCGCGACGGCATGTTCGCGCTCTGGCCGAGCGTCTCATACAGCAGCTGCTTCCCTTGGCAAATCTCCTCGCTGGTGAAGGAAGACTTGCAGATCTGCATGATGCTGACCTCATCCATGGTGTCGATGGCGTGCTGGATAAACGCCAGCAACTCGTTGGCCACGAGCGCCATGGTCACGTGCAGCGGCAATGTGCCGCGCGATTCGCGAAATATTAATTAATTAATATTCGCAGCGTGTGTAACGTGGAGCACGACCGTTCGCTAGCTCGACACATTACACGATTCATTATGTCATTTGTTACCACCACGTCGTATTTTTTGAGGATTGAGGTTGAATCGAGTGGGGGTTCGAGGAAACTGCTTATGATACGGGTGTAAAATATCTGCCAGTCGGTAATAAGGTAAAAGCAATAGTTTCGAATTTCGATGTATCTTTTTCGTGGTTCACAGGCTGAAGCGACGGTGTGCAAATGCCTCAACCAATCTTTTCTTTGAGAGTTTGAGAGGCAAATATATTTTCTTATTTAACACTCCTTAATGTGAGTTGTGAACATAATATTTTGCCAAGACAAAAATACAGAAGCAGAAAATACATTTACATGAAAATCAAAACGCGCCTTTTATAGTAATCCAATGGCCTGCTTATGAGACGAAAGATACCCTTATCAAAAACAACGTTCTGTTTTTGCCGCCTGATTGGGCAGTGGGTAAAGTAGGGTACGGAGTCACCAGAGGAAAATATTGCCTTGGCTAACAGAAATTGCGTTTACGATATTTACTCAGGAACACGTGGTGTAATTTTATAATAAGATATTATCAGATGTTATTATAACTGGATGCGGTAGTTGGACCATATTCGTTGGGAAGCGTATGCGCTCGACATCCAAGTTTGTATTAAGGGGGCGACTAACCCTACTACTACCCTAAGTGTCGATTTTATAATTCATTTTTATACTTGAAAATAAGCCCCGAATTGTTTTATTTTCTAAAATTAGATACTACATTATATTTCCGAGAATTCGATCTGAGCAAAAACACGATATCTTAAAATTTTCTCGATAGAAAAAAATCACAAAGATGCATCTAATTTTCACGAATTTTTCATTTATTGCCATAACTGTGCATTGAACTAAGTTAATATTTTAACACATTGTATAAAATTCTATCATTCAGAGATCGACCTAGCGGATTTTTGAAATGTTGTATATTTATCGAGTTATTGAGAAAAAACTAATTTGGCGATGAATCCGCGTCGTTCTTTTTCACCTGGCATATGAAAGACGGGCGTGAGTGTGAAGAGAGAAGGACGATGTTTGATTTTTGGGGTTAGTCGCCCTCTTAAACTAATAATATTGATTAATTAATTAGGTTGTAAGATAGTCGGTAGTTTAATACAAATATGGCACCGGGACAAACCCTTGCCGGGTTTAATGGTGCTGCTATTTGGTTAAATATAATTGTTGTGTATCATACGCTTAATAAATAAAAAAAAATAAAAAAGTAATTCGGATTTGGCATGATAAGCTTCATAAGATAAAAAAAGGTTTTCGCATTCTATACTCTAAACTCTTAAAAGTATCTCCCCTCCTTTTACTATGGTATCTCTATACTTACCCAATTTTACTAAAAATCTATTCAGTGGTTTAAGCTTCATGACATTGCACTAGTATGACATGATATGTATGAATAGGGTGGTATCATTAGTCAGGTTTAGGTCGAAAGCTACAATAAGAAATGTTCATATCTATACTAATATTAAAATTCTGCAGCGTTTGTAAGTTTGTTTGTTTGTTTGTTTGTTTGAACGCGCTAATCTCAGGAACTACTGGTCCGATTTGAAAAATTCTTTCAGTGTTAGATAGCCCATTTGTTAAGAAAGGTTATAGGCTATATTTTATTACGTTAAGACTAATAAGAGCGAATAAATAGAGGAAAGTGTGGAAAAAACGGGGGGAAATTATTTGAAAGGGCTTATTTGAACGCGCTAATCTCAGGAACTACTGGTCCGATTTGAAAAATTATTTCAGTGTTAAATAGCCTGTTATTGAGAAAGGCTATAGGCTATATTTTATTATTCTACGACTAATAGGAGCGAAGAAATAGAGGAAAATGTGGAAAAAACGGGGGAAATTATATGACATTGCTTATTATCTTAAGATTCTTAAGAACTACTGGAGCAATTTTTATGTTATTTGGCAAACATGAAGAATAGACCACGTTAAGGGACATAGGCTATTTTTTGCGGAAAAATGTACGGTCGCGTGAAATTCCTAAATTACGCAAGCGAAGCCGCGCGGTACATCTATATATAATAAAATCGTAGGGAAGTCAATGCTGTACATTGAATATTTTTGTACAATAAATAATACTTGGGACGTGATCTACTATACTAACGCGGACGAAGTCGCGGGCAACAGCTAGTTACTTATATAATATCAATTTTGATTTATACTGGAGCCATAATATTTCGTATAACTTTTTTATTGGAAGCGTCTAGTCAATATCCGCTAGAGTTTTAGTTAAAATTGTATGAAAATATTGTCATGCAATATTTGGAGGCAATTTCCTGGGGTGGCGGCGACGCGACGCTAACTCCGGATAGATGGAGATTGATATAACATTCTACAGGCGACAAATATCTTAACTTATATACTTATATAAAATTCTCTTGTCACAATGTCCTAGTTACCGTACCGTTAGTGGAAACTTTTAATTGGCATATCGCTGTGTAATATGTATCTTATTGGAGTTGTAAATACTTAAATAACTGTAAGTTTTCCTAAAAAAATAAAATAAAAATAAAATAAGTACTCCTCCGAAACGGCTTTACTGATTTGTACCAAATTTTATATGCATATTCAGTAGGTCTGAGAATCGGCTACTGGCTACTTTTTATATCGATAAGTGCATTTGTTTAATAAATACAATAGTAAATTGTTACAACTCGAGACTGACAGCGACCATTGTTTGCGCGACGGGATAGCGATGGACGTTGCCATGGTGACATACTTATTTAGTTACTTCAATAAAATAATATGTGCGAAATTGGGCGAAATACTTTACATGGCAAAACAACTTTTGCCGGGACAGCTTGTATTATAATATAGATAAATACACCGATAACGTAAGCAGCGCTGAAAAAGCCATTTTTTTGTGATTTGTATGGGCAAGCGCCCGCGCGTCATTCATTTTTCCATACAAAGGTGAAAAAAAGTTACTCTTACAGCGCTGCTTGTTCCACAGCAAACTCTATATAGAGAACCAATACACACCCTAAAGTATTATCACTTAATTTTGTTACATTCTGCATAACAAAACATTGTATTCCTAGTAATTTATTTTTTGATTTAACTTATTTATGGGTCAAGTAAGGAATTTCTACCGAAACCGAACCGCTCTCTGCGTCATCTGGGGGCACGGGAGTGCCCCCGCCAAGATGAGCCAAGCGAAGCGCGCAACCTACCTTTTCTCGAAACGTTTCGTCGTTATTTTTGAACCCTTGTAACTTTGGTTTGAATAATGCCAGATAGTTGAAATTTTCAAGATATAGTGACATGGGTATAATTATTAAATGCGCAAAGTTTGAATATCGTAGCTATTATACTTTAGATTTTATAGGTGTCCAAAATCCCACAATTTGGTCACTGACTCACCGATCATCAAAACTGTTAGGGTACTTCCTGAAGTCTTAGAAAGCTGATATTTGGTATGTAACGTGATATTAGTACTAAAACAACAAAAAAATTATCAAACCCAAGTTAACCTATATCCGTAACATTATAGAGCAAAATTAGGCAAAAATTTGTGTTTTTTGTATGGGAGCCCCCCTTAATTTTTTATTTTATTTTAATATTATTATTAAATATTAAAGTAGACATATAACTAAGGACTTTGAGAAAAATTCAAGTACCTAACTGTTGCCATTATTGATATAGAGCAAAAAAGGCCAAAAAATCACGTTTGTTGTATGGGAGCCCATCTTTAATATTTATTTTAATTTATTTTTAGTATTTGTTGTTACAGCGGCAATAGATATACAAAATCTATGAAAATTTAAACTCTCTAGCTACTACCGTTCTTGAGTTACAGCCTAGAGACAGACAGACAGATAGACAGACAGACAGATAGACACGGACAGACGGACGGACAGACGGAAAGACAACGAAGTCTTAGTAATAGGCTCCCGTTTTTACCCTATGGGTACGGAACCCTAAAAAATGAACTAAAAGAAAAAACAAGTAAACAGCTTACAAAAAGAAATGAAATCCCACCAAAAACATTTTCATGTAAAAATGTTGCCAAGATGAGAACATAATAATATTATAGTTCGTCGCGTCAAAAAGTAGTGAGATCTCATGTAGAGCCAAGTTTCTAACCTTACGTACTCAGCCCTAAATCTAAAAACTTTAATTTTACACTAAAGCGCGGCAAAATATTTGATAATAATATAATGAATCAGCCACACGAGGAGAATATATATTATTTCTTATTTATTTCTTAACTAAATGCGTGCTATAGCTCCGTATCAAATGACAAGCATGACAATTCATTCAACGTGAAAAGGAGCCTTAAATCCATACTTTCATACTAATGTCTATCAGCTGTCCTCTTCATGCTCTAACCCAGCCTTTCCCAAAGTAGGTGATAATACCCCCTTGTGGGCGCTGAAGGTCTACAGGGGGGCGGTTGAAACAAGGGGGGCGCTAAAACATAATCTTTTCTCAAAGTGGGCAGTAGACAAAATAAGTTTGGGAGCCCCTGCTCTAACCGCTGAACCGATTTTGCTGAAATTCGGTATAGAGATACTTTGAGTGCCGAAAAATGTAGGGTTCCCGCGTGAGAAACTAATTTCGGCGTAACGGAGTTGCCGGCGTCATCCAAGTATATTGATAATTTCAGTACGACGTGCAGCAATCCCAATTGAACATGTTAGCGGAGCAGCTGAGGCGGTACCTGAGCGTCGCTCACGGCGCCGCCCCCAAAACCTCCGGCGACGTGATCAAACATTTACAAGACGAAATACAGGTGATTTATTATGTATTGCTTTTATTGCTTCGTGCGAATCCGATTCACGATGATGGTATGAAGAGGTATTTTAAGGTCACCGTATCGCCTTTCGCCTCGCCGTCAGAGTAGACAGAATTATAGAGTATGCCGACTTAGAACTGATGTTGAAATTTTTAATTTTGACGTGTTATGAAGAAAATCGTCGCTAGGCTGTTACCTACGAATTTAAAACTATGACATATTCGCTGGACGTGTTCCTCTTTGGTCGTATTGTTTCAAGTTTAAACCCTAGAGAGCCTACGCGACCTCTTAAAACTTTTAGGAATTACCTAACTTAAGAGTTAAGGGTAAAAATGTATTGTTTTAATAATAAATTGGTAGATAAATCATTTCCCGTAATAATTATTATTGTAGTAGGTAATTTACAATAATTGGAAATTATTGATTCACAATCAGACTGTGGATATACGTCATTTAGTCGTGTTATGTCAATTTGATGTAAGGGCGAGTTCGCATCGCATCGGAAAATTCTGCAACAAAACTCATCATAAAAACGACATTGCGATACGATGCGATGCGAATTCACAGTTTTGTGTGGGAGCCCTAAGTCGTGATCTGTCGGCTGGGTTTGACGTAACGCGACGAAATTACGAAGGTCGGCCATCTGCCTATGAAATATGAATTAACTTCTCTGATAGTACAACTGTATGTTTTTTTATCAGCTCAACACGTATTTGATGAAAGAAAAGCTGCCGCAAGAGTTGGAAGGGCTGCAGAAAGAGTTGAACATAATGCAGGCGATTGCCACCGAACAGCATCCCTCTCGCTCTGACATCACTCTTATACAGGATAAGGTAGATAAAGGCTCTTTTTAAGTTAAATGTATTAAAGGTACAGTGTAGGCAGCATGCAATTTTAACATCGTTCAGCGATCTGCCAAATTTCTATCTGATCGCAATCTACTAAAACCCCCCTTGTGATCACTGATCTACTAGAATAGCGTGTACCCATTGGGCCCCGCATAATTCTATTCCCAAAGATCTAAAATAATTTGATACCTGTTTTGAAAAATGCGTTTTTCCCTTAAATTTTTTCAAGCGACATTAAGAGGATACACCAGGGGCTAGAGAAAAGAAAAAAAAGTACGTGTAATATCTATATAATAGCTGTCTCCCTTACCTCAAGCCTATACCGCGGAATGCGATAGAGACAATTCTGCAGAAAATCAACGATTCGTTGTCCCCTGATTCCTTCTTCAAAACTTAACCGATTTAAGTATTTTTTTACTAAAGGCTTGAGCTGTGTTCCTATGTTTTGCTTTTTTTGTATAATCTAGCCAAATCTGTTTTCTGGACGTTTAAACACAGCGGAAAATCTGGCCATTTTTTTTGAGGTTTTTGAACGTTCATATCTTATTTAATAATTAAATTATGAAAAAAAAGAAAACATAGGGACATTGTATTAGTGGCTGTAGATATTCAGGAAAAAATTATAACTTTACTAGCATTATCCAGGGAGGAAACAGGGGACAACGTTTGTATGGAAAAAAGGGCGGTGTGGACTCCTCTTAAAGTTTTGCGCAGCTTTTATGACATTGTAAATGGTTTTGGGTAACGTAGTCTTACATCATCTTTCATTTCTTAAAATGATCTTCTTGGAATCTGATCTCTTGAAACAGTTAAAAGGAATGGATTCCAAGAACGTGTTCAAATATCTCTCCAATTGGAAAATAAACTTTAAATACTTTAAAATAAAATGTATTTTAGATTGCAGCGGTGAACAGCGAAATAGAGCAGTTGGTGCAAAGGAGACTGGCGGCTACCAACCCTGCTGAAGACAAGCTCGCGCCGTTCCGTCAGCAGGCGGCGGTGATCAAACGGAATAAAGAGGCCAGCGCCGCCAGGGTTGATGAGCTGGCCGCATCGCTGCAGAGCCACGAGGCAGCGTTAGCTGATCTACAGTCCCAGGTAATTAAGATAGCAAAAGATGACTGCCAGAGATAAGAAGACTGCTAGTGAGAGCTTGCTGAGAGCTGTCTAGGAGGCGAGCGTTGCTTATAGGGTTGATGAGATAATTGCATCACTCCAGAGCCACGAAGCAACCTTGGCTGATTTGCAGTCTCAGGTATGTTATACAGAAGACTGCTAGTTTCTACCTTCGCAGTAAGTTAACTAGCAGGCTATCGTCGCGAAAATTGATAAAATGGTTGTAGAGGCATTGGGTTATATTGGCTGATTTGCAGTCTCAGGTATATAGATAATAATATATCAAAGGAAACGGCTGATACTTGAGAGTTGAGACTGCTAGTCGCTAATGCGACCTAGATCGCGCACGATTTACATTGGTTTAAATGAGAATATTTTGTAGAAATAGTTTGATAAAAAACGGGCTCGATCGCACAAGGAAAGAAATTTGAATTAGCAGATATCACAAATTTGAATTAGCAGACATCATGCAAATTCAGAATCGGAATATGTTCTGGTAAAATGACAAGAGAATTATTATACCTAAAGAGCCAAGCATATTCTAATAATAATTCAATGAATCGAACTTGAATAACAAAAGAAATTCTCAGAAGGTGCTCCTCATAAGTGGCGTTCGAATAATTTCTAAATTCTCCGCACATGTCCCCTCAACCTGATCTCGAATATAATTGAAAACGTCTATACATTTTTCCCTATTTCCAGAAAACCGTCATTAGGTTTAAGTGGCTCCTAAAATACCTCCATTATAATCACGGCGCTGATCGTTTGATTAAGAAATCATTTTGTTTCATTAAGATTTAATAAGCGGTTTCGGAACATTTTCGACAAACGAATTCCATATCCGCTTTCATAATGAAGACAACGAAGGGCTCTTTGAGTTACAACCAAATTAATCAATGTTTCGACTTGTTATTCGCAATTAATTAATTATTACAGAAAATATAATTGAGGTCACAATGCTCATTACTTCTGTTTTAAAATTTAAGAAGAAACAACTATGATTCAAAGTTTAGGGCTTAGAGCAGGGGTTTCCCCAAATTTATTTTGTCTACTGCCCACATTGATAAGAAATATTTTTTATCGCCCCCATTGTTTCACCTACTTTCTTAATTCTTATCTTTATTTAAATGAAGAAACGAAATTACAAATCACCCCCCAAGCCCAATTTTTTTTTATGAAATAAGGGGGCAAACGAGCAAACGGGTCACCTGATGGAAAGCAACTTCCGTCGCCCATGGACACTCGCAACATCAGAAGAGCTGCAAGTGCGTTGCCGGCCTTTTAAGAGGGAATGGGGTAATAGGGGAGGGTAAGGTAGAGAAGGGAAGGGAAGGGAAAGGAATAGGGGAAAATCGAGAAGGGAATAGGATAGGGGATTGGGCCTCCGGTAAACTCACTCACTCGGCGAAACACAGCGCAAGCGCTGTTTCACGCCGGTTTTCTGTGAGAACGTGGTATTTCTCCGGTCGAGCCGGCCCATTCGTGCCGAAGCATGGCTCTCCCACGTTGTAAAGATTCTGGATAGACCTTCAGCGCCCACAAGTGGGCGTCATCGCTCACTTTGGGAAAGGCTAGTTTAGACCATAATAATATTATGTCATTCTATTCAAAATCAGAACGAGTAGAAAACTGTTTTGTAATGCCTCGTGGTTCGAAGAGGTAGAGCTCTTTATAGGTAGTAGATGTAACCAAAGTGTTCAAGTATTAATGAACTCCAACTTCCAAGTTGGAAATCAATCGTGAAATGAGGCGGAATGTGTAATAGAAACCTGCAAATGTTGGACGCGATTCACCAACTTTCCCTGGAACGTCAAGTTTTAAAACGTCCTCAAATGCGACTCATCAGGAAACTTTGATGAGAAATTTCATAAAAGTAAAGAAGATAAACTCCAGCGATTGCACTGGAAAGTTAATCGAAAACCTAGTTTATATTTGCTGATTGAGAATAAATATTATATTTAGTTTACTTAGATTTCTTATGTTTACTGGAATATATTGTAATAGATATTTGGGATTTTATTGCGGTTTATTTTCTCCATCAGTTAGTAGTATTCAGTAATCTTTCCGTGTTTGTGCTGTAAACATTATAACGTATAATTATATCAAAATATTGGATGTCAGCTGTAACGTCGTTGCCTAGCTGGCATTAGCATATTTATAACAATATGCTTTATTCTTTTACAATGTCAGGAATATTATAAGTGAAGAGAATGTAGCCTTATCAAAATATTATATTTAAGATTTTTACTTTAATAGTATACATGTTATATTATGATGTGACTGCAAAAGCATTAATGACGTCAGAATACCAATTAAGTTTTGTAAATACTTTGACAATACTTACTTAAAAAAATCGGCCAAGTGCCTCGCGGGCGAAGGGTTCCGTACCTTTATAGAGAAAAAATATGCTAAAAGTTGTGTTTTGTAGTAAAGGTAGAGAAGGGAAGGGAAGGGAAAGGAATAGGGGAAAATCGAGAAGGGAATAGGATAGGGGATTGGGCCTCCGGTAAACTCACTCACTCACAATAAAATTTAAGGAGGGCTCTCAAGCCCTCCTTAAATTTTAATTAAGTATATTTTAATTTTATTAATAATTATTAAAATACATATATAATTAAGGATTTTGTGAAAATTTCAACTGCGGCCTGTATGTTGTCATTATTGATATCGAGTAAAAAAGGCCAAAAAAATCATTTTTGTTGTATGGGAGCCCCCTTAAATATTAATTTTATTCTGTTTTCAGTATTTGTTCAATTGTTGTTATAGCGGCAACAGATATATACCTACACAATCTGTGAAAAATTCAGAACTCTAGGCTCTAGCTGTAACGGTTTTTGAGATACAGCCTTGAGACAGACAGACGGATAGACAAGGAAGTTCTAGTACAGAACCCTAAAAATCTAATAGGTATAACCGGTAAAAGTACGTATGCGATAGGTGAAAAGGGATATAAATAGTTAGGAGGCGTTCAAAACCAATTTGCAAATCTTAAGGCGCTGTGGTTTTTGCAACTACGTAAAATGGGTTTTTTAAAACACGTTTTGAGTAAAGGAAATGTCATTATTTAAGTATAAAATAAGTACCGTTTTAAAATTGAGAAAATTTCCTATACGCAAAGGTATATCAGTACACAATTTGAAAAATTCTGCTCCATAGAAAAAAATCTCAAAGATGACTGTTATAACGCTGTTTTTCATAATTAAATCATTTTATGGCTAAATTACACACTTTCAAGAAAAAACAAAAATGTAGTATATGTGTCGTAACCTAACGTAAACGATTTGATATAATATTTGATTTGTGTAATACTAAAAACAAAAGGTTTTTACTCCTATTTCCTATTATCAAGGCACGCGGCGAGCGCGTAACAGCCACTGTACAAGGCGCGCTGATATGAATGTTATTTTAATATCCTTAACGTCGATATTCGTACTGACAGACATCGACCTGCTTATTTTAGGGACTACTGGGCCTTAAGCGCTTTGTAAAAATCTGTCCTTTTACCATCTAAATTCTATACAGTGATTTTTAATATTTACGTATTATCTTTGTGGTTTCCACTATCTTTTACTTTTTCTAAAAATATCCTTTTAGGTAAAGCAGCTACTCGGCGACATGGTCCTTAGAGGTGAGGAGTTGAAGAAGTATGTCAATTCCCTTCGCGCTAAAAGCACTCTCTACAAGAGACAACGAGCAAACCTTTCAACTTTTAAGGTGAGAATACATTTTATGTATCTGTTGACTGTTACATGTCTTTGCTATTTGAGGAAATATGGATTGTAGAATTCTAGATGTCGATATATATCATCTGTATATATAAAACTCAAAGGTGACTGACTGACATGGTGATCTATAAACGCACAGCCCAAACCACTGGACGGATCGGGCTGAAATTTTGCATGCAGGTAGATGTTATGACGTAGGCATCCGCTAAGAAAGGCTTTTGATAAATTCCAACCCCAAGGGGTTAAAATAGGGGATGAAAGTTTGTATATAATAATACTTCTTAACGCGAGCGAAGCCGCGGGCAAAAGCTCGTATGAAAATATGACGATCATAAAATACAATGTTAATAGATAGCGCAAAATTCAAAGGGGCAAAAATGAAAGAAATAATATTTCCTATCCATTATACACCTAGTTTCACTTACAAAGTTCCTTTAATTGTTTAAAATTCTAATAAAATAAGTTATAAGTCGAAAATTTGGTTCTCAAAGACATCTAAGGACTTTTCACAAAAACTCATTAAGATTTCGTTTTAGAAGCATTTTACGCAAAAACTTTTTGTGGTATATTAATATTCTTGTGTGAAAGTTAATAAATAATATTATCTAATAATATTTATGGATGCTTCACACCACGTCTGTCTGGCCCCGTGCTAAGTACCTGAAAGTCTTCTGTCTAATGTTACGGGTGCCAGAAACGGAAAATATAATACTTATTATAATTTAACACTTTTATACTAAGTATACATAATTATATTTTTTAAGATTTTTATTATATTTCATACACATATTTAATTCACATCCATGACCCAGGAACATTGAAAACCTTTTGTTCCGTCGGCGGGATTCGAACCCGCGACCCCCGGCTCGACCTCCACGCGCTTAACCACTGAGCCACAGAGGTCGTCAAAAAAGTCAATTATTGCATTTTGTAGAGCGAAGCCGGTGTCCTGACTAGGACTCTGCAGATACTGACCGCGGCAGATCCCACCGTCGAGATGGCCCTACTCAATCACAAGAAGATGAGAATTGACGACGTCGTAGAGAAGGATAAATCGTCGGATCTGACGAAGACCTCCCTGCATGATTTATCCCAGGTAATGCCCGCTGTCTATGATGGGATTAGGATATGATAGGATCGTAGTCTATCAAACCGGGTATATCCTCGCTTAGGGAAATACGATTGTCGCGTAAGATTTGATCTGCAGCACCCGGATCTCACGAAATGATCTTTATTTTTTGGAATTTGGAGATAATATCGAAGTTGTAAAAAAATCAGATTAACATGGTAGGTAGGTGCTGTCACATCTATACTAATAATATAATTCTGCAGAGTTTGTAACTTTGTTTGTTTGTTTGAACGCGCTCATCTCAGGAACTACTGGTCCGATTTGAAAAATTCTTTCAGTGTTAGATAGCCCATTTATCGAGAAAGGCTTTAGGTTATATTTTATCACGCTAAGACTAATAGAAACGAAGAAATAGAGGAAAATGTGGAAAAAACGGGGGGAAATTATTTGAATGGGCTTATTTGAACGCGCTAATCTCAGGAACTACTGGTCCGATTTGAAAAATTCTTTCAGTGTTAGATAGCCCATTAATTGAGGAAGGCTATAGGCTATATTTTATCACGCTAAGACTAATAGGAGCGAAGAAATAGGGGAAAATGTGGAAAAGACGGGGGAAATTATATGAAAAAGCTTATTTGAACGCGCTAATCTCAGGAACTACTGGCCCAATTTAAAAAATCTTTCAGTGTTAAATAGTCCATTTGTTGAGGAAGGTTATAGGTTATATTTTATCACACTAAGACTAATAAGAGCGAATAAATAGAGGAAAGTGTGGAAAAAACGGGGGGAAATTATTTGAAAGGGCTTATTTGAACGCGCTAATCTCAGGAACTACTGGTCCGATTTGAAAAATTCTTGCAGTGTTAGATAGCCTATTGTCGAGAAAGGCTATAAGGCTAATATATTTTATTATTTTACGACTAATAGGAGCGAAGAAATAGAGGAAAATGTGGAAAAAACGGGGGAAATTATATGAAATTGCTTATTATGTTAAGATTCTTAAGAACTACTGGAGTAATTTTTATGTTATTTGGCAAACATGAAGAATAGACTACGTTAAGGGACATAGGCTATTTTTTGCGGAAAAATGTACGGTCGCGTGAAATTCCTAAATTAGGTACGCAAGCGAAGCCGCGCGGTACATCTATACATAATAAAATCGTAGGGAAGTCAATGCTGTACATTGAATATTTTTGTACAATAAATAATACTTGGGACGTAATTTACTATACTAACGCGGACGAAGTCGCGGGCAACAGCTAGTATTTAGTAAACCTCACTTATTTATACTAAGCATCGTAGTCTCGGCTGGCTTTATGACAGGCTTATTCACATCAAACTGTCACTGCGCGACACACTAAGATTGACGAACTGCGAACATCATAATTCATATTATTATACTTATTTAACAACATGTAAACTAAACGCACTGCAAAAAAAATATTGAATACATTATCGTTCTACCGCACATCTTCCTCGTCATGAAAAATGTTTATCTAAAGTGTGCTTCTCAAAGATACAGCAATTTCTGTCGCGTTGAATGTTAACAGAATGTACTGTTAAAATTACAAAAGTGTCAAACGACAGTCGGGAATTCGAAATATATGTCGGGTGTCGGGTCGCGTGACTCGTAAGTCGATTTCCAATACAAAACGGAAATCGGAGAGTCGGAAATCGTGTATCCAATTTGCACAGCGAAGGTCTCAGATTCGGGATCGAATCGAATATTTTTAGAGACTAGCGAAGGTGCCTAAGGTAGCTAGGCTAAGGCCTAAGACTTAAATGTTTAGGTTAATACGTCTTAATATCTTTTCCCGCCAGCGGCCAAAACAATGGGAAGTCTATGTACGGTAGTTTGTTTGATGGATAAGTTGTCAATAGTAGCCCGGATGAGTAATGACTGATGACTCAAACTATGTAATTTTATGTAAATTACAGGCTATGTCGAGTCATAATTTCAAAATATATTTGTTGTTGGTGTCCCAACTTGCGTAGAGCTATAAACCTCATAGTATGAATTAATGACTTTTTTACGTCACGACTCACGATGACGTCATAAAATAGAAAACAAGCAATCTAAAACATATCCAACACGCTTTTTTACTTTAACTTTTCATTTCATTCTTTAATCAGGTCTACAGATATTTTGATCCGGTAGTACTAAACTGTACATTCTACACGTCAAAAACTTCATGAAAGTTAAACCAGTCCGGGCTTCTGTAATGATTTTAGCATTACCCAGCGGTAATGCTGAAGTTTGTAACACGTGTAACTTTAATATTAATTGCATTTTGGTTGGCGTTTACCGAAATTTTGCCAAGTTTTAAGCAACTCACGCGGAACTCCCAACTTGTTCGCGAAATTTTCGGAGTTAAAACGCCCTTTTAATGGGATATGTATGTGTAAAACTTCCTAATATACATTTGAGTTGAATTCTTTACGTTAAGTTATGCCTACCTTTACAAAATTTACGTAAAACCGGAGCATATTTTTGAAGAATTTGCTTTAAGTCTAAAAAAATTTTTTTAAGAGGATTATTAAAACGCCTGTTTCTAAAGGTTATTGGAAAACCCAATCACTGAATTTTATAATTCCTTAACTTCACTAATTATTGTTTCTTAACCCCCCCCCTCCCCCCTCCCCCTTTATCTTGTGTCCAATAACCGACAGCAATTCTTTCCAAAGTTGGAATAAGTATCATTGGAAAGCCTGTGCCAAAATTCTCTGTTCGTTGACTGATTTGGATGTTATTGTTGTAGATGGTGGCGCAGACGGCTCAGAAACTATCCCAAGTGAGGCAGGAGCTGCAACCTCTGGCGGATCGGATAAAACCGGTGAAAATAGAGTTCCAAGAGACGCAACAGCTGTATGAGCAGAAGAAACGGGTTTATGAGGCCAACTCCATCAACATCTCATCACAGATGGAACCGCTGAAAAAGGAAGTAAAGGAGCTAACGGAGGAACTGAACAGCCTGGAGGAAGAATGGAAGCAACTGAGGCAGAAGATCGCCAAAGCAGAAAGTCTGCAAGAGGTAGTGATGGCCGAAATGAAGAATTCCATGCAGTCGCCCCGGAAACCGTCTAGGATAGAAGAGTTGAAGAAGCAGGTCGCTGATGCAGAGGAAGAAGTCAAAAGTTTGGAAGAGGTGTGCTTTTTTAAACGAATTCAAAGCCATACAGTGTTTGGTCTATTGCCTATAGGTAGAAATCACAAAAATTTAGTAAATAATATTATGAGTTACGACTTACGACACTCACTGTCTTTTAGAGTCTTTTTACTAATACTAGATACTCTAAGACAAAGAGAAACGGATCAACTCTTTTTTTTATTTATATAAGTATATTTTATTTATATAATTTTTTTATATTATATAATAATATATAATTTTTTTAATTAAGTATATATTATTCTTTTGCAAAAAAAGATTTTTAGTTGGTTAATACTAATGTATTAACCAACTAAAAATGTGCAAGAAGCCGTCACACTGCTTTAAGCAGGTTCTTTCAGACAACCCTACTTAAAAAATATTCCATTAGTAATTTTAATAACAGTACACACTTGTAATGACACTTTAGAAAATTTGTAGCTGTCATTACGAGTATTTAATGTATTTTTTTTTCTTAGCAACAACGCGCAATAAGCTCCCAACAAGGCGCCGTGGAGGAGCAAACTCGGTTGTGGCAGAATGTGGTCAAACTGCTGGAGTGCAAGATGCAGGCGAAGCAGCAGCCAGCCAGGCAGGGCCAGGTGCACATCACGCAGCACTCGCAGATGTTGACCTTGACGTAGGTGAATGTAGACGTTATTGCTTAAAGAATAAGGGTTTTAGAACGTAAGTTATATTCTAACATTCTTTCGAGGGAATTACACCTCGGGGGAGTTTTGCAGGGCTATGTTGAACTTCTTGCGTTGTAAAGGGTTCACCAAACTAAAACCCGCCGATGTCGCTTTTGGTACTACCACAGGCCTGCCTACCTAGCATACGCCAACGAGATATCTCACTCTACATGTTTTCTCGCTGTTTGATGGTTTGTCTCTTCATCTCTATTCACCCTAGCATGACACACATTTTTTCTCGCGTAGATCTATCATCGAAATAACACATTTTTATAGAGTTTGGTCGAGATAATGTCGAGATTTTGACATTATGAGACGAGTAATTACAAAATTTAATTATCTCGAGAGTGAGATATCTCGTTGGCGTATGCTAGGTAGGCTGCTATGAATAATGTACTCGTATCTCGTTATTCAATCAAACAATAAAACAATTGTTGCTTATGTAATATTTTAAACTTTAATAAATAGTATAAGACTAACATTTGCTTTTCATTGGAACCTAGTTTAGTTATTACACCACACATTAACAGCTCGCCGGCAGGCCGCCGCCTGGCGGTATATCGGAAAAGAGCACGGACTCACAGTTCCCCTGACGATTTTGTAGATTTTGTATCGACGGTCAATGACTGTCAGGCAGCCTGCCGACTAGAGCCTGCAGGCGGACTGTGTGTTTAATGTTTTTAATGTGTTAATGTGTTTAATGTGTGTCCCTTTACATTCTGGGACCCGATTCCCATCCCATCGATCAAACGTGTGTGACTCTCTTGAGACTTGAGACCCAATTTCCAGAATCGGTCACGATCATTTTCGAATTCTAGAAGATAATAATATTATTTAAAACCGTTTTCAACAGTCTTCCGTCAACAAAAATCAATAGCCATCAATTTAGAGTTAAAGAGCCCGCGGGGGCCAGACCTTCCTTCGTTTCGTAAAGCTGAAAATTTACATATTTGTGACTTTTACAGAGGTAAGAACCACCAGCAACTATGGAGTTTCTGTTCTTTAGGAGGTATCCAGTTCTGAAGGTACCCGACCTTCGAGAAGCGCCGCACCGTAGACATGGGTCCACGCCCTTACGCAGAAACGTATCTGCCTTAAGGCCTGTATTCACTTCGATTAGTGCAATTTTAAGTGATTGGTGCAGGTGATAAGTGATTAGGAGAAATTAAAGGACTTGCACTAATCAGTCGCTGTCTACACTAATTTCACCTGAATAGTACCTAATCACCTGCACTAATAACTTGCACTCGCACTAATCAAAGTGAATACAGGCACTTAGAATGATCTGACCAAATTTTTTTAACCTACAAAGCTGTAAGGCGAGTGTTGTCCACATTCTATGCGGGCTCTACACTCACGCCGTGAACACGAATACGAAGCCGCGAAGCGCAATTACGAAGCCGCGAAACTCTCCACACTCGCGGTTCCCGGCCTTCGCGGGCTTTCGCGCCGCGAGTGTGGAGCCGGCTTTAGAATTAAGTCCTACTGACAAATTTTCAATCAAGCGCCAAAACATGCTCTAGAATTAAGGTACTTGTTTGTAAGTCTTCACAAACAAAATTGATTAATTGTCAAGCGATTCAGAAACAAAATTAAATAGTCGTTCGATAGATAAAGGGAAGAGAACTGAGAACTTGTAGTGGTTGATGAAATTAAAACTAAAAACCTATTTTATTTATTCACACATATTTACACATTCACGCGTACTCAGACACACAATCACTCTCACATACCAATTAAATAATAACTAAATAATATAAATAAAATATATTTACAACTATTTACAACATATAACTAAGTAATAATTAAAATCTGTAATTAGTTAATACTTAGATTTAAATATCGTGTCGTAAGATCCCGCGACTCTTGCGCAGCGATACCGGTTTGTACAATAGGCATCGATGTACGTTGTGCAGCCCGACCGCCGCGCTCGCTCGTACCCGTACGGCGCTCGCTCCGCGGGCTTTCAGTTAGCGTCTAACCATGCTATACGCAGCCGTGTGACAAATCGCTTGCTAAACTAATTTATTAATATTGTGTTGTGCGTGGTTATGTACTTTGTAATATTGACGTTAGTGAACTGGTAACTGTGACTCGTGAGAATAAAGTGGATTTATGTGATTACGTTATTTGTTTCAATAACCTATCACCGTTATCTTCATCTCAACATCTTCACCTATCACCGATCGTTCATGTCATCTTCATCGCCACCACCGCAACTCAACACTGGTGACCCCAAGAACATAAGTTACGCAACCATGAGCAGCAGCGACGACACCGTGAAATCCAAAGGATCGGTCCACGTCACGCGTCGTACGAAAAAAAGTCCGCAATACAGCACACGACACGATTACGACATGTCGTATGACCACTCCAAACTGAATATTAAGGTACCGCAGTTTTCTTCGGATGATCCCGAATTGTGGTTCGCATTACTGGAAAGCCAGTTTAATATTTATAATGTCACAGATGACTCAGCGAAATTTTCGTGTGTTACGAACAACTTGGATATTTTACATGCGAAAGCTGTTAAGGATATTATTATCAATCCTCCAGCTGTGAACAAGTATGAAAAGATTAAAAGCGAACTAGTAAGGAGACTCTCCGCGTCACGTGAATTGAAGGTCAAGCAGCTTCTTACCCATGAAGTACTTGGAGACCGAAAACCGTCGGAATTTCTCCGTCACCTTCTTGACCTTGCGGGACCTAAACCACCGGAAGAATTTATTCGCTCGATTTGGACAAACCGTCTCCCAAGTAATGTGCAGAGCATTTTAGCTTCTCAGCCCTCGCACAGTTTGGAGCAGCTAGCAGACCTGGCTGATAAAATTCAAGAAATAACCTTACCTAGTAATGTGGCCTCCACATCTTCTGTTCCTGCCGTATCTGCCTCTTCGAGTGCTTCTTCTGAAATTGCCGAGCTAAAGAAGATGGTACAAAATCTTACCTTGAAGTTAGAAGAACACTCTCGCACTGCAAACTGCAGAGCCTACCAGTCTCGTCCCAAGCATCGGCGCAATCCAGATCAACGCCCGAGGTCAAGGTCAAATTCCAGCTATCGTCGACGTCCGTTGTGTTGGTATCACGCTAAATTTAATGATCGCGCGAAATACTGCATACAGCCTTGCGATTTCGGTAGTGCGGGAAACGCAAAGGGCAGTCGCTGATGGCGACAAGCCACTGCCTCTCTTCTCCTAGTGGTCGTCTTTTCATAACTGACTGTAAGTCTAATATTCGTTATCTTATTGATACTGGAAGTGACATGTGTGTTTACCCTCGTTCCTACCTTTGTGAATACCGCACAAAAACTAGTTTTAGCCTTATTGCTGTAAACGGTACAAATATAAATACTTATGGCTATTTAGAACAAACTTTAAATTTAGGTTTAAGACGTAATTTTCAGTGGAGATTTATAGTTGCTGATGTGAGCCAAGCAATAATTGGCGTAGATTTTTTAAAATTTTACAACTTAATTGTAGATTGTCGGAATAATTGTTTAATTGATAATACTACAACTTTGTCAACTTCTGCTTGTGCCGTTAGTAATAGATGTAATATATCCTCTGTTAAAATTAATTTAGGTAACTCTAGATATCATAGTATTTTAAAAGATTTCATAGATATTACACGCCCTTCAGGCACACCTGTGGATGTCAAACATAACACAGTTCATTATATAAAGACTACACCAGGACCACCCGTCTTTTGCAACCCTCGCAGATTAGCGCCTGACAAACTTAAAATAGCCAAGCAAAAATTTGAGCTAATGCTTAATAATGGTACCGCGAGACCCTCTAAAAGCCCATGGTCTTCTCCATTACACTTGGCCCCTAAAAAAGATAGTGATTGGCGTCCGTGTGGCGATTATCGTATGTTGAATGCACGAACCGTACCTGATCGCTACCCAATCAAACATATACATGATTTTACCCATGCGATATCTGGTTGTAGAGTGTTTTCAACTATCGACTTAGAGCGCGCGTACAATCAAATCCCTGTTTTTGAGGAGGACATTCCTAAGACCGCCATTACGACTCCTTTTGGCCTTTATGAATTCCCTTTTATGACGTTTGGTCTTAGGAATGCAGGGCAAACCTTTCAGAGATTTGTTGACGAAGTAATTAGGGGATTAGATTTTTGTTACTGTTATTTAGATGACTTTTTAATATTTAGTAGAGACGAGGTAGAGCATGAAAAGCATCTTCGTGAAATTTTCTCCCGGATGAAGAAGTACGGTATCCTCATTAATACCTCGAAATGTATTTTCGGTGCTAGTGAGGTTACCTTTCTTGGCTTCAAAATTTCTGCAGCAGGTACCAAACCTCTAGACACAAAAGTACAAGCTATAAGGGATTTTCCCATTCCTAAAACTGTAAAACAGCTTCGCAGATTTTTGGGAATGGTAAACTTTTACCGTCGGTTTTTGCCTCATGCTGCTAAATTACAGGCCCCTTTGAATTCCTTGCTTTCCGGCTCAGTGAAATCCTCGCATCCAGTTAATCTTTCAGGTGACAGTTTGCTAGCTTTTGAGAAGTGCAAAGATAGCCTAGCAAATGCCGCTTTACTGGCGCATCCCGACTGCAGTGCTCAGCTTGCGCTTGTAACTGATGCGTCAGACACAGCCCTTGGTGCAGTTTTGCAGCAACTGAAAGATGGTTTTTGGCAACCTCTTGCATTTTTCTCGCGCAATCTAACCCCTGCTCAACGTAAATACTCTCCTTACGATCGGGAGCTATTAGCCATTTATGAAAGCATCAAATATTTCCGCTTTATGCTCGAAGCTAGGCATTTTATAGTCTATACTGACCACAGGCCACTTAGTTTTGCTTTTCGTCATCGGAAAGACAACTGTACGCCTCGTCAGCACCGTCATCTTGACTATATCGCACAGTTTACCACGGACGTGAGACACATTTCAGGAAAGGACAATGTTGTCGCGGACACATTGTCCCGAATCGATGCACTTCACGTGCCTATTGACTTAAGCGAGCTTGCCGTCGCTCAGGAAAGTGATCCCGAACTTGAGCATTATTTAAAAAACGAATCTTCCCTTCGACTGCAAAAGGTGAAAATCCACGGGAGTGGCTCTGACCTTTATTGTGATGTGAGCACATCATCACCTAGGCCATTTGTTCCCACCCCGTTCCGGAAGCCGATTTTTGACAGCTTGCACAATCTAAGCCATCCAGGCGCTAACGCTTCAGCAAAATTGGTAGCTGAACGTTTCGTCTGGCCCGGCATAAGAAAAGATTGTCGCAATTGGTCGCGTCAATGCCTCCCTTGTCAACGTTCTAAGGTAAACCGTCACGTGTCTGCACCATTAGGCACGTTCAGTTTACCCCGCGCAAGATTTTCTTTTATCCACGTGGACATAATTGGCCCCTTACCACCATCTCAGGGTAATAGGTATTGCTTGACGGTTGTGGATCGCTTCACTCGCTGGCCGGAAGTTACACCGATGGTCGATATTACCGCTGAGTCCGTAGGTAAAGCTTTGATGTCGTGGACATCCAGATTTGGATGTCCAACAGATATCGTTACGGACCGCGGGCGACAGTTTGAATCCACACTTTTCCAATATCTTGGAAAAGTGCTGGGATTCAAACATCGTCGCACAACCGCGTACCATCCCGCTTGCAACGGCTTAGTGGAGCGATTCCACCGTCAACTTAAAGCGGCCATTATGTGTCACGCGGATTCCAATTGGGTGGACGCATTGCCACTCGTTCTTCTTGGCATAAGGACTTCATTTAAATCGGATTTAAACGCCTCATCAGCTGAGCTAGTTTATGGTGAGCCTCTGCGTTTACCAGGGGAATTTTTTAGCATTCCCGGCTTAGCTGATATTCCCGATTTTATCGCTAATTTGCGTAAATTCTCGGCTAAATTACAGCCTTCTCCTCCTTCTCGCCATAGTAAGGAAAATATTTTTATTTACAAAGACCTCAAAACGGCTGAGCAGGTTTTCTTGAGGGATGATACAGTGCGCCCCGCCCTGCAACCGCCTTATACCGGTCCTTACCCGGTAGTCGAAAGGGGTGATAAAATTTTTAAACTATTGATTAAAGGTAAAGTGGTCTCGGTCAGCATAGACCGTCTTAAACCAGCTTACATTTTAGCTGACTCGTCTCCCCAACCTATTCTCAGTAACTACGTTCCTCCCATAGTTACACCTGAACCTACTACCACACCTATTTTAAACGGTAGTCCTGAGTTAACGACCCCACCTGTTAAAAAGACCCGTTTCGGTCGCGTTGTTAAAATTCCAAATTACTATCGCCCGTAGGCACGGTCTCTGGGGGGGAGTGATGTAGTGGTTGATGAAATTAAAACTAAAAACCTATTTTATTTATTCACACATATTTACACATTCACGCGTACTCAGACACACAATCACTCTCACATACCAATTAAATAATAACTAAATAATATAAATAAAATATATTTACAACTATTTACAACATATAACTAAGTAATAATTAAAATCTGTAATTAGTTAATACTTAGATTTAAATATCGTGTCGTAAGATCCCGCGACTCTTGCGCAGCGATACCGGTTTGTACAATAGGCATCGATGTACGTTGTGCAGCCCGACCGCCGCGCTCGCTCGTACCCGTACGGCGCTCGCTCCGCGGGCTTTCAGTTAGCGTCTAACCATGCTATACGCAGCCGTGTGACAAATCGCTTGCTAAACTAATTTATTAATATTGTGTTGTGCGTGGTTATGTACTTTGTAATATTGACGTTAGTGAACTGGTAACTGTGACTCGTGAGAATAAAGTGGATTTATGTGATTACGTTATTTGTTTCAATAACCTATCACCGTTATCTTCATCTCAACATCTTCACCTATCACCGATCGTTCATGTCATCTTCATCGCCACCACCGCAACCCAACAAACTTAAGCGATATACTGTAATGGAAGTCCACATTAAAACAGTAAAGAAGTGTCATTAATATTGTTGGAAGTGTCGGGAAAGTTTGTCCTCGAGCAATTATTTTAAATCGGTGTGGTCCCTCGCAGCAGACGCTTGTCGTTTCGATAATGAGTTGCGAACTGCTAACTTGGAGAACGACGACGGTTAAGGCAATCTGTGTAAAGTAATTAGTGTCCGACCAGAGCCTTTGACCACCTTTGCCTACAAAGTAAAAAGATCATGTTCGGCCAAGTCTTCAGATTCGGTTTAAAGACCGACCGAAAAGTGTATGTGCTTTACGCAAGATAGAGAAACTAAAGAACAGCTAGTCGGTTTACGGCCGTTCCCAATATTCAATCTATCTCTGGTTTGACATACGACCGATCGCAGCTAACATTGAATTGACATTTAAAAATATTATATGTCTCTAATGTCTAATGAGAGCTATTCTTATCTCTGTTCTAATGTTGATATACTTACTGAAGATTATTGGGGTATTTTTATTATAACTTTGTTATTTGTAGCATTCAAATTATAAGTTTATAAAATGGCTTTAAATACGGTAAATTACGGCATCTCCCTAGGGGAAGCGCCTTAAAGCACAGAAATTTATCGCCTTCCATTAGCGATGCAAAGATTGGCATGCATTAGAAGTTCTTAATTAAATTTTCCTAACTTAGAAGACTTTCATACTCTGTGGACGAAGTTGAAATTCTCAGAGTTACAGGTACTGCAAAATATCATGTAACATATTCACAGGCTCACAGCACACATATTTTAAAATTTTATATTTAAGTTTATCGTAAAAACATTTACTTACTTAATTAATTAAGGGCATATTAAATTCACTCAATAAATTTAAAACATTATCTAGAATGGAACGAGCATAATTAATTATATTTTATTCAAAAAAGTTGATTTTAATTTCTTACTTAAGTACTTCAATATTAATAAAAACGTAAATACTATGCCGTGAACACCACAACTTTCAGTTTTTCACTTAAAACATCATAACTTCACGTTACTACGAAGTAAGTACGTTGCTTATTAAAAATTGAAAGAATAGAATCGTGAAAATAACGTGAAAAGATTCATAAAACTAAAGTTATAAATTATATGTGAGTTTTGACGGCATATAAGTAATTGAAATCTCTACAATAACGGTTGTATTAGGCCGGTGCCTCGATTTTTGCGTTAGCGGGGCGGTTCGCTGCGATGGCGCCATAGAGTACTTTTATATTATTTACCTATAATATAAAAGTACTCTACAGGTACTGGTCACTGGTCGTACACGTCAATGACCAATATTAGTTTAGAAGAAATTCGTAGATAAATTATCCTGTAGGGCCTACTATGGGAGCTGCGGACGGATGTTCAACCGTCTACTAGCAGTGGCCTTTAAAGTCTGAACTCTGAATTTATAAATGAAATTTAGATGTCAATTAATGCCTACAATCCATTGTAGGCATTAATTGACGCCTTAGTGAACTTCTGTACGTTGCTGTTATCACACTGTCGCTGCTGTTGTCGCCGCCACAGCTCCGTTCAACGCATATTTTGAGGCTGCACCCTCAGTTCGAACTTCGAAGTAACGACTTTGTGTTACTCCGTTATAGTCCGCCCATCGCCGCTGATGGAATAGTTCTCGTAAAATCCTTATGATGCTTTCGGATTTTAATACCTTGAAAACTAATTCGTGCCGTTTTAAGCGTCGTCGTATTGCACGATGTCTTCAGAGATACGATTCATCAAAACTTTTGTGATGATACTTCTGTTTAAATAAAACTTCAAAAATATCACTTTTATTAAAACAGTTGCAACTTTAAAGTTTGTGTAAAGAATATAAAGTGGTTATTACGAAACGTTGGCGACCACCGCTGGCCGGCGCGCGGGGATCCGATCTTTATTAAATTATAGATTCGTGATCGAAGCTATTGGTGTCCTCCATCCTCGCACGAGTGATACGAAGATATTTAAATTCATTTTATGATTGGGTACGTGACGTGCAACGGCACTAACGGGTCGGTTCGACTGGAAGAATTTAACAGTTATGTTTAACAGTTATGACGATTTTAACAGTTATGTTTTAACAGTTATGACGATTTTAACAGTTATGTTTTAACAGTTATGACGATTTTAACAGTTTTGTTTTTGGCGGGGTGGGTAATACTATAATAATTATTGGTAGACCCACAGAACAATAAATTGTTCTGTGTGTAGACGCGTGGCTTATGGTGTTGTGTTGCTTATTCTAGTTTTCAATGGTTCATTACAAAATGCATTGCATCGTCGATGTTGCAATGTGACCTAATCCTAAAACTGCTTATACTATCCCACTGTAAATAATAAATATTATATATTTGATACAACATTTGGGGGCATCGGTAGATTGTATGATTAATGTTGCGAGGTGACAGGGGTGCTCGTTTATCGAAAACTATACATTTTCGTCGAAAAAACGACACAATTTAACGTCGGACGTGGTGGCTCAAACCGTCATAAAATATTGAACAATAAATCTTTTGGAACATGTTGAAGTTCGATTGGAAATATTATTATTAAGGACAAACTTTGACAAAAATTTAGAAAATATACCAATATTGTAACTTCTAAATTAAAATCAATTTTAAATTTTGTTAGTCTTGCTAAGGCTGCCTTCCGACGAAGACAGCCTAAAACTGGGGAACGGCTGAACCGATTGGGCTGATTTTAGTCTTGAAATGTTTGTGGAAGTCTAGGGACTAGGTAGGTTTATATTAGGGGCAAAGTAATACGAAGTCACCGGGTCATCTAGTATTTATTTACAACTAGCTATGACGCCCGCAACTCCGTTGCGCCAAAATTAGTTTCAGGCGCGGAAACCGTGCATTTTTCTGGGATAAAGAGTATCCTATGTCCTTTCCCGGGACTCAAAGTATCTCCATACCAAATTTCAGCAACATCGGTTCAGCGGTTTGAGCGTGAAGAGGTAACAGACAGACAGACAGACAGACAGACACACTTTCGCATTTATATCATTAGTATGGATATGGATTAGGGCCTGTTTCATCACTTCCTAAAAAAAAGTATCGGATAGACTATCCACAACTTTTTTGACCGATGCTCCATACTCTATCTGTCAAGTTAAGTGGGGGATAGCCTATCCGGCACTTATCAGGAAGTGGTGAAACTGCCCCTAAATAATGCTATTAATTGGGTAAGTATATAATAATTTATATAATATTATGCAGTACGTAGGTATATTTACTGTTTTTTAGGGTTCCGTACCCAAAGGGTAAATACGGGACCCTATTACTGATACTTCGTTGTCTGTCCGTCTGTCTGTCTCCAGGCTGTATCTCAAGAACGGCTATAGCTAGACTTCTGAAATTTTCACAGATTGTGTTACATATCTGTTGCCGCTATTACAACAAATACTAAAAACAAAATAAAATTGATATTTAAGGGAGGCTCCTTAAATCAATAATGGCAACAGGTAGGCCCATTATATTTTCACAAAGGCCTCTTTTAAAATATGTCTTCTTTGACAATTAATAATAAATAATATTAAAAATTAAAATAAAATAAAAAAATTAAGGTGGCCTTCGAAAAAACTGACCGCCTGAAGGTGTGTTCGTCTGTTAAAAAATAATTAAAAACTGTTTAAATCTCTTAATATTGCTAATCGACTAAGAGCTGACGACCAAATCGGTCATGTAGCTTCAGCTGTAAGTATTAAAACTCCGTTAACTACTTCCCTGAACAACCTTTTTGATAATCTGCGTGCTTGCAGGCCGTGGGCGTTGGGTGGGAAAAAATGAAAAAAATGTAGGGTCAGCGACTTTAATTTTTTCTCCTAAGAGTTGCTCTGTATTACCTGTGCACCCAATTTTTTTAAATCTATCGGTGGTGGGAAGGGGTTGCCAGCGTTAATTAAAAGCAATAAAATTATTATTATTTTCGTGTGGGTTCAGCTGTGTTAGCTTTTTTTCTGACGCGAGATTAGTTAGTATCCAAAAAAAAGGGAAAAAAGCCAACACAGCCGTATCCAGATGAAAATAATAATAATTTTCCTACTTTTAATTAACGCTGGCAACCCCTTCCCACCACCAGATCGATTTTAAAATTGATTTTGGGTGCACAGAGAGTACACAGCAATTGTTTGGAAAAAAATTAAAGTCGCTGAACCTACATTTTTCTCCCCACCCCACTGTCACATACCCATAGTCCACACACACGGCCTGCCAGCACGCAGATTATCAGAAAAGGTTGTTCAGGAAAGTAACTAACGGACACAGCTAAAGCCACATGACCGATTTGGTCGCCAGCTCTCTGTCGATAAAGGTTTACTGCCTAAATTCTGAGATCTGTGTTTGTGAATAAAGTCTAGCCGGCCGGCGTAGCGTCGACGTTGGCGATGTTCCTTCCGCTCGCGCATTTTCCAGGTACCTAAGTGTTAGTACTTTTCTACTACTGGACTCTGGACAGGTTAGATAATCACAGGACGTTTTTCTCTTTGTTGCCTCTCCAACGAGGTCCATACGTATAATACTTTGACTTTGTTCATTAGCAGCATCAAAATCCGTTACGTAGTTTTAAAAACATAAGCATATAATATTTTTAGTGACAGCCAGCGGAAATCGACTTTCTTTGAAATTATGTGGTAACTGTACGGCTAATTGAACGCCTCCGTGGTCTAGTGGTACAGAGCGCGGCTCTTGACTCGGAGGTCGTGGGTTCGATTCCCGCGTTGGAAACATGTTATTTCCAAGTTTGGTTAGGACAATGCAGGCTGATCACCTGATTGTCTGACAAGTAAGATGATCCATGCGTCGGATGGGCATGTAAAAAGTCGGTCCTGCGCCTGATCTCTCGCCAGTCGTGTCGGTCTTCCGTCCCACTGGGTTATGAGAGTAAAGGAATAGAGAGTGCTCTTGTGTACTGCGCACACACTTGGGCACTATAAAATTACTCCTACGTAGCTGGCCTGGTTTCAATGAAACCGGCCACCGTCACCGAAATCGGTGTGGGAGCTATTATTATTTAATGGCTATTATACTACATAACATTAGCTACTTTAATACCGGCCTCAGCGTATAAATTAACAAGTCTCGGATTAATATTTCACAGCTAATCTTAATCCTCTGAAGTCATATTTTTTGCGGCACTCGGTCATTAGGTGGGGGAATTATGATTAACAAGTTAGCTGGCACGCGAGAATGTAATATCGTGGTGCTGTGATATGAGCTAATATCAGCCCGGCTTCGTAATTAATATGTCAATTAAACGTGAGGCTTTCGCATATGTATTGTTCAATATAGACATAATAGTCCTTTTGACTTTGGCGACCACGTACCCTACCCTTCTTTTGTTACTATATTATAGTATACAGCGTGACCGTAGTCAACCAAGTTTTGTTGATTAGAGAACCCTAAAACGGAGCTGATATTTTGTATAATGGTAGATTAATAGTTATATAATTTAAGAGTAACATTGTCCTACAAATAGAACAATCCATATTTTAGGACCATCAAATCAAAGTATGAAGTCCTTTCTATCTCTGTTAGCTACCACTTTCAAGATTTTTCGCAGATAAAAAAAGTTTGTCTTACCAAAATGAAGCTACTTACAAAAAATTTGCTTGTTAGTACTTAATTAAAAAAAATGTTCTAGGGCTCCCTGACTATTATTAACTTAGTAATTAGTATTATTAACTTTATGGCGCGGTGGCATGGCGTGCGTCATCAAAGAAACACCGCGCCGCTACTCTTGTGACTTGTACGTCTATGCGTTGGGTAAATAATCATTTACTCAGTGATCAATTGATATTATTTTTTTCTTCGTCTAATATAATAATAGTCAAATATCACGTTCTCGAGTACTGAGCATGTCTCACCAGTCATGCTGTGTATAGTACATATACAATGTGTCCTGAAACCGGTGTTTGATCCTTTAATGCCATTATTCACGGCATATTTTCTCGACAAATTGGCTCTCAATTTTTTTCACTCTCTCACGCTTGTAAAATGGCAGCTATTTTAGTTTTACTCAGGCTTTCACACTAATCTGACCAATACTTCTCATTTAAATATCCTATGAAGATAAAAAAGGTATCATTTGATAGTTAAGCTTGTGGACTACGCTGACACAGGCAATATGTTTTAAATTTCGTGGAATTAATCATAGAAAAACCAAAGTGGAAGGAAAAAAAATGTGTATTTTTAATTAATGGCTTTTCGTGAAAAATCTAGCTTATTAAACTAGTTCTTTTCTATTTTAAAAAGATCGAGGAGGTTTTCATCTTAAATAAATTCCTTTACTTCTATGATCTAAGTCAGATAGCTTAGAAGTTATAACGATTTTTATATTATGAAGTATTGGTCAGATTAGTTAGTATGAGAGCTAGAGATTTTTTCTCAAAAGTTGGAGAAAAAAAAATTTTTGAAAGCCAATTCGTCAATAAAATATGCCATACATCATGACATTCAAGGATCGGACACCGTTGTAGGTACAGTAGGTACACAGCATGACTCAATTTTCATTCTTTTGAAGTCGGTACCGGCCAAGTAATTTATGTCAAGTGTTTATCATCAGTTCTGGGCTGGTATCGACTTCAAAAGAATGAAAATTGAGTACGGAATTAATTGAGACTTGAGTTCAGTTGAATTTCGAAAAAGGCACTAACGAAGAATTACGAATTATTTCATACTTTTTAGATACTTATCATATTTTTAAGAATATTGTTTTTACCTTGGAAGTCGGTTTCATTTTTTTGTTAAAAAATAATAATTCAACACAAATTATGAAAGTAATGAAACAACTGTTTAAATAAATAAATAAAATAAATAAACTTTATTTTATTTAATAAATACTTTTTTTATTTATTTAACTGTTTAAACCGTTTTTGCCAATCGTCAAGTTCCATGAAACAATTCCGTAAGTTAATAAGTACTTGTGAGTTGTGCCTTTGTTTTGTTTATAATTTATGTACTTTTGGAGGGAAGCAATGATTGATGTGTTCAAAGTTCGGGAAAACGAAAACAAAACGAAAGCTAGATCGAACAACTCCATGAGTGTTCTTTTCGTGCGTCTTCGCTTTTTGGTTTTCACACCATTAGCGTAGCATAAAATATAAAATACTAGCTGTCACGGTAAACGTTGTTTTGTCTTATAAATTATTTCGCCCATATTATTTTATTGGAGTGACTAAATAAGTATATGGCACCATGGCAACGTCCAATGCTAATCGCTATCCCGTCGCACAAACAACGTCTCGAGTTGTAATAATTTACTATTATTTATTCAACAAATGCACTTATCAATATAAAAAGTAGCCAGTAGCCGATTCTCAGACCTACTGAATATGCACATAGGTAAAAATCAGTAAAGCTGTTTCGGAGGACTACGGTAACTAACATTGTGACACGAGAATTTTATATATAAGAGATTTTATACAGACTTCACGGAAACGCGGTCGAACGGGATAAAAAGTATCCTATGTCCGTCTCCTTGTTCTAAGCTACCTCTCCACCAATTTTCAGCCAAATCGGTCCTTCTGTTCTTGAGATATAAGTTGTGTAGCTAACACTACTTTTTTTTATACAGTGTGTTTGTGTCAACACCGTTATCCTTGAAACCATCAAATGAGACCGTCAAAATGAACAACTTTTTCTATGAGAACAATGCTGGGAACTCAAAAAGAAAATGCCGTCTTCATACCCATACGGATGCCCGGATCGGCAATTTGTATGGGTATGAAGACGGATTTTTTTGAATTCCCAGCATTGTTCTCATAGAAAAAGTTGTTCATTTTGACGGTCTCATTTGATGGTTTCAAGGATAACGGTGTTTACACAAACACACTGTATATTATATACTTAGATCTAAAGATAGAATTATTATTAAGCCTATAACATATATTTCCGTACATTTTCATATAATTTTCACAAACGAATACGGTGAACGTATAATTATTTACGTATGTTGTTTACATAATTATTTATACACGGAAAACTAATATCGCGAATCTATTTAAAATGTTTGATGTACCTAAATATAGGTGCTATAATTTTTTTCTCGTATTTGTTATTATAATACTAGGATCATACATTTATTATTACAATAATAGTTAGATGAAAGGGTTGGCGAAATGCGGCGTTCGCGTGTTTGCGCGCCCGCCCAGCAAACATTATGATTTATGACTAATTTCAGATTGCCTGATTCGCCCTGACGATTTATTATCTTACTAATTAATTATTCTTTTACACTTTTATGTGGTTCTAGACAGGGTTAATTCAGAGTAGATGCATTTCTAATTTTGCATATCCATGCAAGACGTCTCATTTTCGTCGGCAATTGATATCTGTCAAATCCATACAATTTTAGAAATGTATTGGTTTATGCTAGGTATTTATTTATTACATCAGCGGTTAATATCTTATATCTTTAAACGAGCAATTCTTGTATGTATATATATATATAATTGGAATCTCGGAATCGGCTCCAACGATTTTCATGAAATTTAGTATATAGGGGGTTTCGGGGGTGATAAATCGATCTAGCTAGGAATCATTTTTAGAAAATGTCATTTTATTCGTGTTTTATCGAAAACCGAGCAAAGCTCGGTTAAACAGCTAGTAATACATTATACAGGTTACATGTGACGCACAAATTTTATTATCTCCTCAACCGTCACTTCTCGATTCAGATAAGGAGACAAAGGCCTAAAGGTCACAGCGAAAGTCTATAAGTACTTTGACCTTTTCCTCAATAAAATGCATTACAAAAGTCTTTGATTAAATTTTAAGGTTGTTACAGCTGAGAGCTCGTACTGTATAAAAATTATGAATACCATAATGTAGTTATTTTAAACAGTAAAGCAAGTAAGTCGCGTCCGTAAAATCGCGCAACACAGCCGCGTCTCGCAACGTTATCTGAAATCATGCTTATGTGCGTGTGCCTCGATTTGGACATGATTTGGACCACATTTAGACGGTCGCGGTAGTGTGAAAATGGTCTACTGTATGTTATATTGTGCCCATAGTGACTTGCTTAACAACGCTAACGTTTGTTATAAAGTGCGCTTTTTCTTTCTCAACGTTTCTTAATTATCTACAGTTTCTACTTGCAATGTTGTAAATTAGCCTGCTGAATCTGGAATAATTTTCGCGTTGTGTTTATTCTAGACACATTGTAAAGCAAGGGCGTACCCAGGATTTCAGCTAGGAGGGGGAAGATGGTAGGTCTGGTTAAATGCCACAAAAAAATCATGAAAATTGACTTTTATTAATTAAAGTTTGATTATGACACAAAACATTTTGCGCAGAGTAGATAACATGTTTTTAATTCCCACTTGCCAGGAAAATTGACATTTATTTTACCTTCTACCTGTGTACGCCCATGTTGTAAAGTCTCATTAACATACATTTACTCCGTTGGAATAATATTATTGTCTATCAAAGTTAATATTCCATTTAGGATGCGTTTCCACCAGAGATATGTTGCGAAGAATGTGTTTTTGAGAACCAATAGAATCGCTTCATTGACGTGAGCTTGCCATGACATCGCTCAGCGCGGCGATGCTATTGGATCTTAAAAACACATTCCTGGTGGAAACGCAGCCTTATGTTAAGTAATAAGTTTGAGAGTTATCATCGTAAAAGTAGATACATATATTTTCATAGTCAGACTTCCAAGCAAAAACTCTCTGAAAGGAAAGCGCGTATTTGTACTACACACGTATGTTTATATTTCCAGAATAAAATAACTATTAATACATAGCTTATCGAGTCAAATAAAATATAAATGATTTGTTTATTTTTGTAGTTCGTAACTTCGTACAATTATTTGCGAACCATTAATGTAAACATCTGTATGATCTGATCAGCACAATGCTGAGTGTCCAAGAATAACTTTATTTTCCTTTGTAGGTTTTTATAGAATCGGCAATTTGAGTTCAGAATCAAATGTTTCAATTAATGTTCGTCTTGTTTACTTGCTGTTTACGCTTTTTAGGGTTCCATACCCAAAGGGTAAAAACGGGACCCTATTACTAAGACTTCGATGTCTGTCCGTCTGTCCGTCTATCTGTAAGTCTCCAGGCTGTAACTCAAGAACCGCTATAGCTAGACTTCTGATTGTCTATATCTGTTGCCGCTATAAACAAAATAAATTAAATATTTAAGGGGGCCTCCCATACAACAAACGTGATTTTTTTGCTATTTTTTGCTTGATATTAATAACGGCAATACATAGGCACGTCAAATCATCATGAAATACTCAGTTTTATTTGTACTTTAATAATTATATTAAAATAAAATAAAAATTGAAGGGGGGCTTCCATACAAAAAAAAAACCACAATTTTTTGGCCATTTTGGCTCTATAACTGTGCGGAATCCTTCGTGCGCGAGTCCGACTCGCACTTGGCCGATGTCTATACATCTATACATATAAATAAAATTGGAGTGTCTGTTTGTAATATTAAAATAACCGTTTTTTACTACATGCATATGAATATTTAGACGGTACTTACACCAAAATAACAATTTTTAGAATTTTTGTCTGTCTGTATGTCTGTCTGTTCGTCTCGTCTCTTAGTCTTTCGGCTAATCTCCGAAATGGCTGGACCGATTTTGACGGGACTTTTATTGGCAGATAGCTGATGTAACAAGGAGTAACATAGGCTACTTTTTAACCGACTTCCAAAAAGGAGGAGGACATATTTTTAATATTTTATTTTTTACCTATGTATTTTACATTTTTCACAATAGCTAGTTTATTATAAAATTTTACATAATATTTTGACTTTTATCGATCGATAGACAGGATGCAAGATTGTTTATGTTATAATATGTCTGTAAATAATGTGATTTATAGTCACTGCTCCTCATTTATTTAGTAAAGTCGAGGTTGTACATAAAAATTGAACATTCGAGTTTCATCGATACTAATTTAATAGATTTTCTGCCCATATCTTCCCTAAATGTTTTCAAAAAAATAAACCAATATCATCATCAAATACTTCAATAATATTGTCGAAAAAGAATGCTTCCAGTTGGCCACATTCCAGTAAACAAATGTCTGGGGTTTTAATGAAATTGTTGCCGAATTCTGATCCGTCCTTCGTCCCGCGGCGTGGCCCCCGGCCCCCGGACAACGGCCCCGGCCCCCGTTTTGGCCCCCGGGTTCTGTAGTTCTGTAATCGCCTGTAATTAGGGATTTAGAATTAGCGACGATAATGTTTAGTCCTAAATGTCTCGTCCTAAACGATTCCGTTGTTGGGAATGTGGATGTATTGTCGCGGTTATTAGTTCTTTCCGCAGCTAAGGAATGTTGTTCGAAAATTTTACTATTTAATTTAAGTTTACGAATATATTATGTTAAAAATATCAATAAAACTAAAGTGAAACTACTTACATTAGTTAAAAAAAATATCTCTTAACTATTAATTTATACTTTGGTACTGGTCTGAGTTTGGTACTTACTTACAAAATATTTTATTGAATTTATAAGTTTAAATATAAGTTTTTGAATTTTTTTCATAAGTTTAATTCATCCTAAAAAAAGTTTTTCAAAGGTCGCATTGCCTGGTAAAACCAAAAAGATAGAATTAAAATTCTTCCTTTCAAAATTTTCCTGGAAGTGAAAAAGAATTCTGTGGGTGAACTTTTATTGGAAAAAATGGTAAAATCGTTTAACGATGTTACTACGAGTTCCTCAACTTTTAAATGTTTTATTACACTGAAGCCTTGGAACAAAATGTTGCAATCAATTTTTAAATCTTTCCATTCTGTTTTTATTCCTACGCTGAACACTTTGTTTCACTTTACCGATAAAGTTATTTTTAGGATCCCGTACCCAATGGGTAAAAACGGGACCCTATTACTGAGACTTCGATGTCTGTCCGTCTGTCCGTCTGTCTCCAGGCTGTAACTCAAGAACATAGCTAGACTTCTGAAATTTTCACAGATTGTGTATTTCTGTTACCGCTATAACAACACATATTAAAAACGTAATAAAATTAATATTTAAGAGGATACACCAGGGGGGAGAGAAATTGAAAATAGGTATTTGAAAATGTATTGCTGTCTCACCAATCTCAAGTCTCCCACCGCAGAGCGCGATAGAGGCAACACGACAAAACTTCTAATAAAAGAACGGAAAATCTTCGATTCGTTGTCCGTTGATTCCTTCTCCAAAACTTATCCGATTTTAGTACTTTTTTCATTATGAATTAGAGCAAGGCTTGAGCTGTGTTCCTATGTTTTACTTTTTTGTATATTTTAGCTAGTTTTGTTTTCTGGGTGTTTGAACACAGAGGAAAATTTGGTAATTTTTTTTTGGTTTTTGGACGTTCTTATCTTTTTTAATACTTAATAAAATTATGAAAAAAAGAAAACATAGGGACATGTTAATGGTGGCCATATATATTCAGGAAAAAAATCATAACTCTACTAGCATTATCCAGAGAGGAAACAGGGGACAACGTTTGTATGGAAAAACGGTGGTGTGGACTCCTCTTAAGGGGGGCTACAAAGTGCGTGATTTTTTTTGGTTTCTTTGCTCGTAATCAATAATGGTAAGGCACTTGAAATTTTTACAAAATCCTTAATTATATTTGTACTTTTATAATTAATAATAAAAATTTTATTAAGTAAATATTTAAGGGGGACTCCCATACAAGAAACACAATTTTTTGCCTAATTTCGCTCTATACCGGTACGGAACCCTTCGTGCGCGAGTCCGACTCGCACTTATTTAATTAGTTAATCAAAGTATTATCCTAAGAATTAAATAAAGTTTTTACGCAAAGTTTTGACGTAGGATGCTTCGGCACGAATGGGCCGGCTCGACTGGAGAAATACCACGTCGTCACAGAAAACCGGCGTGAAACAGCGCTTGCGCTGTGTTTCGCTGAGTGAGTTTACCGGAGGCCCAATCCCCTACCCTATTCCCTTCCCTACCCTCCCTTATTCCGTTCCCTTTCCATCCCTACCTTCCCCTATTACCTTATTCCCTCTTAAAAGGCCGGCAACGCACCTGCAGCTGTTCTGATGCTGCGAGTGTCCATGGGCGACGGAAGTTGCTTTCCATCAGGTGACCCGTTTGCTCGTTTGCCCCCTTATTTCATTAAAAAAATATATAGAGAGCAGCACCAACCTAGCCAGCAAACAAAACGTTTCGTACGACGTTTGACAGGGTCTCTGTAAATTTTCTGATATTATATAATCTGTGGATAATATTATGACGTGTGCGGTGTGCATAATTATGTCATATCAAATTATTTAATTATTATATTAAGTCTATGATTTATTGTATTTGCTAGTAGTGCCCTTTGCTCCGACCTTTGAGTAACATTCCCTATTGGTAGGTATGCATGATATAATATTTTTACGTGGTAGAGCCATGCTTCGGCACGAATGGGCCGGCTCGAACGGAGAAATAACAGGTCCTCACAGAAAACCGGCGTGAAACAGCGCTTGCGCTGTGTTTCGCCGAGTGAGTGAGTTTACCGGAGGCCCAATCCCCTACCCTATTCCCTTCCCTACCCTCCCCTATTCCCTTCCTTACCCTCCCCTATTCCCCCTTAAAAGGTCGGCAATGCACCTGCAGATCTTTTGATGTTGCAAGTGTCCATGGGCGACGGAAGTTGCTTTCCATCAGGTGACCCGTTTGCTCGTTAACCCCCTTATTTCATAAAAAAAAATACAATGAATAAATCTTCTCACACTAAACATTAAATTGAAAAATTACATGCTCATTTCACTCACATATTTTATATTCCCTCAGCGAATATTTGAAGTGAACTCCATTTTAAATGAACTACTTGAGAAGGTTAACGAGATGAATGGGGGGTGTTAGCGGTAAGTGTGCACACTTCTCTCCTTTAGAATCGAATAGTTTTCGATTTACTTGCCCATTAGGTTACTCCGGTCTCGATTTCAGACAAAACTTCTAGAATTTTCTTCAACTTATTTGTGTAGCGAATCTCTTGGCGACAATTCGAGAATGGCGAATGAAGACAAGACGTGAAGTAATATTCTTTAGCTAGCATGAGTGATGTGACCGAGAAAAACTTATTAAAGAGAGACAAGATGACGCCCGCAACCCCGTTGCGTCAAATTCGTTTGTCGCGCGGGAACCGTACATTTTCAGGGATTATTATCCTATATCCTTTCGCGGGATTCAAAATACCTCCATACGGTTTCAGAAAAATTGGTTTAGCGGTTTTGGGCGTGAAGAGGTTACAGACAGCAGACACTTTCGCAGTCATTAGTAACTCCTCCGTAGTCCAGTGGTTAAGAGCGTGGCTCTTGACTCGGAGGTTGTGGGTTCGATTCGGAAACATGTTATTTCCAAGTTTGGTTAGGACAATGCAGGCTGATCATCTGATTGTCTGACAAGTAAGATGGTCCATGCGTTGGATGGACATGTATAAAGTCGGTCCTGCGCCTGGTCTCTCGCCAGTCGTGTCGGTCTTCCGTCCCACTGGATTATGAGAGTAAAGGAATAGGGAGTGCTCTTGTGTACTGCGCACACACTTGGGCA
Organism: Aricia agestis; assembly: GCF_905147365.1. Lineage (NCBI taxonomy): Eukaryota > Metazoa > Arthropoda > Insecta > Lepidoptera > Lycaenidae > Aricia > Aricia agestis. The sequence continues at coordinate 10,431,087 of NC_056416.1, read as the reverse complement.
TTATAAAATTACTCCTGCGTGTCTGGCCTGGTTTCAATGAAACCGGCCACCGTCACCGAAACCGGTGTGGGGGGTATTATTATTATTAATAGGCCTATGATTAAATAGAGGTCATCGCACGTCGTAATGGCAAATGCTATTTGCCTATCAAAATCTATACAATACAATATCTAAACGTTTGTCGATTACTCGAGCGCTCATAGTTCATTATTGGATCACTTACATCAGATAATTATAAATGACTGACTTCTATAGAAAATTATTTATATAGGAAAATAATGATAATATTTTACTTTTAAACTTACTTATTACGTATTTTTTAACATTTACTTTGATAGGTAGTTTCAATGGTAAGTATAGGGAAAACTGAAAAGGTCACTGCCATAATAAATATCGACTAATAAATATCGACGAACGAAAACTCTACAGGTTGCTACGAACACTGTATATTGCTAGCTGAATTAAATAATCGGCCAAGTGCAAGTCGGACTAGCGCACGAAGGGTTCCGTACCGGTATAGTGCGAAAGTAGACAAAAAATTGTGTTTTAAATATTTACTTTATTTTAATTTTATTATTAATTATTAAAGTAAAAATATAATTAAGTAAGGATTTTGTGAAAATTTCAAGTGCTTAGCTGTTACCATTATTCATTACGAGCAAAAAAGGCCAAAACATCACGTTTCTTGTATGGGAATATATTATAAATTAATATTTACTTTTTTATATTTAGTATTTGTTGTTATAGCGGTAACAGATTGCGGCGTACACCATCTGTGAAAATTTCAGAAGTTTAGCTATAGCGGTTCTTGAGTTACAGCCTCGAGACACCCAGACGGACGGACAGACAACGAAGTCTTAGTAATAGGGTCCCGTTTTACCCTTTGGGTACATAACCTTAAAAAATGTTGTACTTTGTATCTATAGTGCTAAGTGCTAGTTCTAACGCCAGCTAAGTAAAAGTAAAGAGACTCTACAATGTCAGCTAGGAGATAGGAGCCTATGTAAAGAAGGCGCACCCCTCGGCAAACATTTTAAGTGAAACGTGTTAGGTATATACACTATACACGTCTTTGTTAGATATCTGGCTTTTTCGCAATTTGCACTTATCAGTTAAGGTCATCTCCCGAGCAAACGACCTTGACCATACATTTGCCGCGTTGCCGAAATCGCACAAAAATCCTATTTTTTTACTTATTTCAGTTCAAAATTGATCTAAAAAAAATTAAAACGGGGAATATGTAGTAAATGAAATTGTCTATTGTCGTGTGTTTCAAATAAACGTAATTTGTAAATGCTAGGGAGATGCTGAAAATATGCTTCAATTTAAGAGCTCACCTGACTCTAAAAATCAAACATCGTCCTTCTCTCTTCACACTCACGCCCGTCTTTCATATTCCAGGTGAAAAAGGACGGCGCGGAATCATCGCTGAGTTAGTTTTACTTGAATAAAAGACGAACTATAATGATTATGAAAAAAGTGTTTTGAGCAAATTTAGGTTTTATCAATACCTTTTTAGATATTAAAAAATATTAAAGGAAAGACAGCAAACTTCGAAGATCCAAGCAAAAATGTGTCTTAAACAAGGTTTTTTGTAAAAAAGAAACTATCGAGCATTTTTTGAGTAATCGTGTTTTCGTCTTGAGCATTTAATCTTTATGAACTGAAGTTACTTGTGTCAAAAAATCTGTTTTCTAGACCTTACAGATTTTGAGATCTAGGTTAATGTATGTAGTCAAGTTAGGGTCATATGCGCTCTTAAATAAATTGACCTATTACTTTGGAAGCTAATATCACGAGTATAATAAACGAAAATAAAAAATTTAAAACGGGGAAAGGCAATGGGAAAGGAATGTTGATATACCTACTGAAGATCATTGCTGTATTTTTATTATAACTTTTTAGCTTTCAATTTATGAGTATATCTAAGGATCTAAATACGGTAAATTACGGAATCTCCGTAGGGGAAGGGCCTTAAGTGACACTTAGTAGTACTGGGCAATTTCTATGTAGTTGATCCCTCTCACATATAGAATAAACTAACCTGGATCACAACAACCCACTTTTTTAAAACGCATCATCACAACAAGACAACAGCAAATATATTATGTCAGTTCGGATCTTTTTGTTATAGTATTAAACATTTCAAATATTTTGCCATGCAAATCATACATTTGCTGAGTGTAACAAAACTAGGTGAAAATACTTTAGGGCAGGGGTTCCCAAACTAATTTTGTCTAGTTTGGGAAAAAAACATGTTTTAGCGCCTCCATTGTTTCAATTTAATTTAAAATGCATCCAGATGAAATAAATCTCTCCTAAGCCTCTTCACCATACCCCATTTTTTTTCTGGGTCCCACACCTTTAGACCGTCAGCGCCCACAAGGGGGCGTTATCGCTCACTTTGGTGAGGCTGCTTTAGAGGGTTTTGGTCCTCTATATAGAGTTCGCTGTGAAACTAGCAGCGCTGTAAGGGTAACTTTTTTTCACCTTTGTATAAAAAAATGCATGACGCGTGGGCGTTTCCCCATACGCACTACATCCTTTTTCAGCACTGCTACTTTCACAGTGAACTCTATAATATGTATATATCAGCTATCTATTACAATAATATGATATTCTGATCAGTAGTAACACAGCCTTTACTTCTCCGTCTCCATTATTATACTCGTGTACCCGCTTGAGGGTCATTATGAGTTGTTTCCCAGTTTTTTGTTGGTCAAAAATTAGGTTTTCCATTTAAAGATTTTCGCTCCTGTGTAGTCGTGCACCATAGACGTATACATATGGTAGACATGGCGTATTGAATATTCAGGCAAAACATATTATATAATATTTGAGGATAGCTCGTTGGATTATAGTTTATTGATAAAAAATACAATTCAAAATTATAAATAGGCGTGTAACAATGTTGTTGTTACAACCTAGAGCGATTTGACAAGATTTTGCTACAGGGACGTCAGAAGTCACGTCCTATACTTTCTAGAGTCAAATGCTACGGAATATACCCTTGTATGAAGATTTATGTACACTGTGTCATATCTTAAATTTCAAATCTTTCACTCGCACAAAATGAATAATGAACTTCGACGACTTTTAAATTTACTCGAAAGCTCGAGATTTGTTCTCGCAACTTCTAAACACACATTCATTTGGTAATTGCTTTTTGTTGTTCCATGGAAAATTGCGAAGTTTCGGTCTCGTGGCAATCATTACCATTTATCGCAGTTTAGCTCGGCTTAGCGAAAAATTAGCCGGTAGTAAAAGTAAAAGGTAAAGTAAAATCTAATTTATCCTTTTCAACTGATTAAAATGCATCATTGATGTAGTGATGTAGTAGCTTTCATATCAAATAGCTAAACAGTATATCAAACAAACGTCCAACGACTGATTTTGTAGTTTTGACCCATCAAAACGTGTGCTGTTTATAAATTCATAAAATTAGTAGTTAGATAGATTGGAAACCGATTGCATCGAACAAGGAACGAAGCTACTGAATAGAATCTGGGTTCAATAAACAACGCTGTTAAATAGTCAGAATACTTCAGAAACCGGGCATAAACATTCATCGCAAGGACTGTTATCATGGGCGAGCGACGCGAGCCCTACTATTACCCACTACCTGAGCACTTTTGTGGTACACTTTACGAAAAAAACTATCACGCCTATTGATTTATTCTTTAACATAGTAATTTTTATTTATATATGTGTTATCATCAGCTAGTCAAGGTTTGGTTACTTTTTTTTTGTTAGCCTATGCTATCCCACTGCTGGGCAAAGGCCTCCCCAAGGGTCACATCATGGTTACTATTAAAATATAAAAAAAAACTGCCTTAAAAATTATTATCACGCAGACAAACGACGCGAGCCCTCACAAAGCTCGGCTTTTAGCTAGTGTAATAACTAATAATATTATATTATATTAATTACTGTAACATTTTCTCGTTAGACGGCAGCACCTGCACAAACATTAAATAAAAAGTTATGTACGACGTTGACAAAGTTTCTGTCAATATTCTGATATGACGTGTGCACTGTACAACATAATAATAATAATAAAAAAAATATTCAAACATAAATACAATACACTGCACACACTAAAGCAAAAAAAAAAGCAAACAATAAATCAAAAAATAAAATAAAACAAACAACAACAACATGTCGGATTTTGGTCGGATTATTTGCTGTATGTGCTAGTAGCTACCTCTTCTCCAAACTTAGCGTAAGATTCCCTATTTGATCGGGATACGTCAGGCTCGACTGACCCAACGACCAACAGTAACATTGTCTTGACATAACCCGACTAAATAATGTAGGTCCCTGCCTATGAATCGATTCCTCCGAATTAGTTTACATACATTTTGTTATTCATAAAGCTGACATCTGACGGGTACTATTCATCACAGTAACAAGGGTGCCACACACGCGTCTCCAATCTTTCTTATATGACCCTAATACCTTTGACATTTTCTTAAGCCTCGACCTCTGTAATGGATGCTCGCTAACAAGAGTACACACTACGCCTAGGCGAATTGAAATCTGATTATTGGTATCTTGTACGTATAGATGTTGGAAACATTTTTTGTAAAAAGGTCATTTAATGTATTAAAATGCGTTTGACTTTCTAACGCCGCTGATTCTTCTCGCCGGGTAGTTCCCGAATAGGTAGGTTTTTCAACAAGAAGCACAATTATATTGTGCTTCTTGTTGAAAAACCTACAACATTTTAGGAAAAAAAGTGAAGTAGGTGTAACGAGTTTAATTTGGACGTCGTGATCGTCACGCGCGGCGTGATTTTTACAGGACCCTACATTTCTAAGAATTATAAGTTTGTTATATATTATTTATTATAAGATCACTTTAAAGTAGCCAGTACACAATGGGATGGGCCATGGTGGGCCATTGTGTATAGACCACGATCACTCGGTGTTAAACACAATGGCGCAGGGCTAATTACTGCCTGGTAATCCACTGGCCATCGTCCGCCATCATACACCCCGCCATTACCCCGTCTACACAATGGCGAAATAAAGTGGCGAATTGTAGCGGGCTAGCATGGACCATTGTGAAGAGGCACCCTAAGGGTTGATTCAGACCGCAACGCGACGCGTAGGTGCATTTCTAAATTAGTATGGATTTGACAGATTCGCAAGACGTCAGACGCAATTGAAATCTGTCAAATCCATACAAATTTAGAAATGCATCTACGCGTCGCGTTGCGGTCTGAATCAACCGTTAGAAGTGAGTCTCTCTGTCAAAATACTGGAGTACTAATAAATGAGATACTTATTAAAACTAGATTTAAGTTAAACTTGGTTTGTTCCACATCATGACGTTTATGCGGTTAACTTTGGAGTCTCCATTACCGACGATAAAATTAGTTTTAAGCCAATTCGAGTTAGACGGGCCCAGCGTCTAATGAATTCAATTCGTCCTATACTCGGCTAAATCTCCTTAAATCCAAATGGCATCGGGCAGCACGAGATAAAGTCAAGGAGAACCGTCGTTTAAACTTATTTGGGTCATGAACGTCCGTCCCGCCAACCCGGTCTAATCGCGTCTTGACGTATTCGAGTGACTAGTGACTACCAAATACGCATTTAATATAGTCAAAGACGTACCGTAAACAGTTATAGAGGTACCGTTCTGATCAACGCAGAAGGCGACTGTGAAATAGACTAAAAATAAAATGCCATTTAGATATGAATAGAGAATGCCAGTAAAGATAGTAAAACAGACGGACAGACAACGAAGTCTATGCTTTGGGTACGGAACCCTAAAAAGAATCATTGATTACAGGTTGAAAAGGCCTGACTTTCCCTTTGGCATACCTTTGGGGTATCATTAGTTATTACGTATCTATCTACACCTATCACCTAATTCATTAAAACCCGATCAGTCATTTAGGAACTGCGGTGGAACCCTCATAAATACACTCAGTCTGTCCGTCTGTTACCTCCTCACGCTTAATTTTAACGAAATGCATGGTGACACTTTAAATATCAGGAAACGACATAACATAGTTCTTATTTCGGAAAATGTATTATGTAAACGTAAAATAATATATATTATGAATGCTGTACAGTATAATTATGTACCATCGAGGAAATTGATTCCTTGGCAGTTGACAGACCAACGTTATTTGGTAGGATCAATTCAATTCAATGTTAATTGTGATCTGTCGCCTGGTTGACGTAACGTGATCAAACTACGTAGGTCCACCATCTGCATAGGAATCAACTTCTCTGATAGTACATACATTGCATATACCATCGATAAAATTGACTCCTAGACAGTTGACAGACCAATGTCATTTGGTCGGTTCATGTCAATTCAATGTTGATTGTGATGTGTGGCTGGGTTTGACCTAACGCGACCAAACTACGTAGGTCCTCCATCTGCCTAGGAATCAACTTCACGGATAGTGCAATGGCTGGGCTCAAATAAATCACTCACAGATACACACGCTACAATAAATCAAACACAGAACTGTATACCTGAACACTACTACTCTGGCGGCGGCTGGTCAAGAAGTGAAGTGTCGCTTTGCCGTCTAGCGACCATCCCTTTCTAACCCCCCTACCTTGTAAGCGTGTCCATCTTTATTTATTAACGAGCGTCTGCCCGCGGCTTTGCTCGCGTTAAGAAGTATTATTATATACAAACTTTCCTTCCGTATTTTAACCCCTTGGAGGTGGAATGGGGATTGTCCATTTTTTTTAATTTTGCTCATTACAAAAACATGTGATCGTTTTTCTGTATATAAAAGAAAAAAATACCCATTAGATACTTATATTTTTGAACAAATACGTTTAACCTTTGTTTGACCTTCAATGGCGTTAAATTAGCAATAAATTCGACCAACATTACGTTTCGAACTTTTGGTAAGCTTCTCGTATCAGCTTTCACATAATGAGAACTTGGATTTGACGAACCAGCCGTTATAAATAAGATTGAAAGGAAATTTAAAACATATGCAGAGTTCAATTGGCGGCCGATGATGACGTCAGAGCGAAACTTTAAAAATTTATTGAGAAAAAACTAGCCAATGAATTTCAAAATTATTTAATTTATATTCTTAAAATACCCTATTTTAACGAAAAAAAATATAAAAAGTACATGTGATTTTTTTTGGACAATGCCCATTGATCAAAATCCTTTTTTAGCGGATGCCTATATCATAATATCTACCTGCATGCAAAATTTCAGTCCGATCGGTCCAGTGGTTTGGGCTGTGCGTTGATAGATCACCATGTCAGTCAGTCACCTTTGAGTTTTATATATAGACGAGCTTTTGCCCGCGGCTTCGCTCGCGTTCAGAAGTATTATTATATACAAATTTTCATCCCCTATTTGAACCCTTGGTGTTGGAATTTATCAAAATCTTTTCTTAGCGGATGCCTACGTCATAACATCTACCTTCATGCCAAATTTCAGCCCGATCCGTCCAGTGGTTTGGGCTGTGCGTTGATAGATCACTATGTCAATCAGTCAGTCAGTCACCTTTGAGTTTTATATATCGACGGGTGAAAGCGGAAGTGGCGTAACTTGGATTTTGCCAAAATCACTTTTTAATTGATTGTTATATAAAAAAAAATCTGCGTCGAATGGTCTATATCTCGTCTTTCTACGATAAATTCTAGTAAAGATACGACCATGGATTTTTAGCACCTTTTAGCACAGACCTTAAAAAAATTGTCGTAACTAGACGAAAAACTGCAATATTTGGATAAAAGATAGATACGGCAATGCTGCGGGAAATGATGTGTACTTTTATAGATACAATTTATTTCATACTTATTTAATAGGTATGAAAAAGTTATTACATTTTAAACACATAATTTTAATCTTAAACCTATACTTACAACCAACGAATATAGTTAAGTTATGTGTACAGAGATAAGTAACGCCATTTCATCTCCCTCCCGCCCCTCTATGATACCTTCGTCGGCGCTCCCTATACGCCGTTCTTAACGCCTTTTAGTTAATGCGCGAGCATCGATTTGAGAAAACGAGTCTGTTGCTGTATTCTTAACACTATTGTATCAATGCGTGTTTATTCGTGTCATAAATGAAGCTTAATCAAGTGTAGTGAGAGCAGAGTGGGCATTTTTTTTTTGGACAGGGCAACCCATCATGGGTGACCCAGGTTGGGGATGTGCCTCAGTTAAGCTGAAGCACCCCGGGGGTATGTGGGACTCTTTCCACAAAACCACCTGCGGTTTGTCTTCAGCCATATACGGAGGGATGTCCTGATATGTCTAACACAGGACTCCCTCCACGACCGGACTTCCTCCATAATAAGGGAACGCTTTGGCAAACTGAAGCATAATTCCCCTCGGCGCCGGGACTAGCTAAGCCGGTCAGGTTCCCATCCTGACCCGGAGCCCCGGATTAGACAGAAGTTTGGGGGTTCCCGTAACGACGCCTCTGTACTCCCATCCTAGGCCAGCGGAGCGGAACGGAGGATGGATCATGCTCTCGTACGCAAGGATGGTTTCGCAGAAAGGGACCGCCACCTGCCAGGCGTCATCGCTCTCGAACATGCAGCTACGACAGATCTGTCGCTCAAAAAAAATATGCTTTTTTTAAGTTGTCTATACATTTCCTCTCAAAGATACAACATTTCTGCTGCATAAAATATAAAAATATTTTGTCGTAACTTGTTAAAAATCAATAAAATATCAACTTTAGAATAATTTGAACAAACTCATCGTATAGGCCTCAGATTAATATAAATACGTTCCAATTTTAACGTTGTATGTTGATAAATATAGAAGTTATGAATTTTTAAAAAAGTTTTTTGGCTCTACTGTAAAGTTGGGTTTTTCGAGATACGCCACTTCTGCTTTCACCCGTCGATATATAGATTCTATAATCTATACCCTAGGTTTTAACAACGTAAGTTTTATCCTGGATAATTTACGATATAAACGAACTCTATAATATACTTTATAGCACAATAAATTGCGGGTCTCATAGTACATAGTAAAAGCGCAAAAAGAACACAAAATAGGGACCGCAAAAGTTTTTTCTATTTTCACACAATCCATAATGATCTCCGGCCGTATTATAGAAAATGTCACACGTGAGACGACCCTTTCTCAAATTGATATGCGATACTATTGTACTCCAAACGCTGAATACGAAAATGTTATCGGTAGTTTTAAAGCCTTATTCGCGGAACCTATTCACGGTATAAATAACATTACAATTGTTAAGTGTACAACAAATGATGTGGAATAATTTCTGGTAACAGGCCATTTAACATTCCATCTACTGTAGAAGTATTTATTTATTTATTATGGTTACCAACAGCATATGCATTTAAAAATTACAGTTGATAGTGTAGTACCTGATGCACACACCTTTATAGGCAACACAACATTCTTTAGTATAGTGTTAACAACAACATGCAAAATTACATTAAATGGTATTTAAAAACAATTATAAATTACTTATATAATCAACATAAATTAGAAATAAATTACAATTTAAAATCTGATCGAATTACATATTACATAAGTTTTCATGCTCTCAGTGTCTAAAAATCACGTATTTTCTTGTACGGTATATGCGAAAGCCTCCGTGATCTAGTAGATCTAGCGTGGCTCTTGACTCAAGGTCGTGGGCTCGATTCCTGTGTTGGAAAAATATTTTTTGCAAATTCTGGAATTTGCAAGTCAAAGACAAAGAGGGTACTTCAATAGCTTGATTCTGATATTCCAACACGAATAATTTTTTAAATACTTACATTTAATTTATAGTAATTTCAAATTATGAATTTCAATTTTCAAAAAGCCCATTTCCATTACAATGTTTGCATCGCAACGCCATAGGAATATTCAAATATACTTTATACAAAGTCGAAACTGGGTATTCGCAAAAACGAGAAGAATCTTGACAAATATTGGCGCAGTTATATGTAGTATCTGTTTACCTTTTAGCAGCGTTTCTACGTAATTTTCACGGCGAGCACCTCTGAATGCCAAAACGGAATCACTTAGGATATTTACGAGGTTGATATTTATTCAGGGTGTACCTGGGCCTGCGATCAAATAAAAACCAAGATAGCGGCCAATGTTTGTTGGCCACAGATTTAGAAACATTTTACACACGCACACACAAATTGATTCTTAGATGTCGGATCTACGCTATTTGGTCGGGTTATGTCAAGTGGCTAAATCCGACCAAGTTAGGTACTTACTTAGGTCCGCCACGCAGCAAACAATTCTACTTCGAGTTATCTTTCGGACGAGATAGTTCGACTTGGCTAGTCCGCCTATCTCATAAGCTTTGTCCACACTGTGCCTTTTTTTTGTTCATCAAGGGCATGCGTTATAGCGCAGTCAACATCGCACGTGAGGCATGCCCGCGACGCTATGACACTTTTCTTTCCAACGCGGGTGGATTTTGATCATAAAGTTAATATACCTAACGGAATAGAGCAACAATCTCGAGCTGTCAAACGAAACCGAAATTGTTTTCATCTGTGTGTAAAAATATGTGTACGTATATACTTACACAAGCATCATAAAACATGATTTCTATGAGATTAAATTGTCAACGTGCGGCACGTGCCGACTGGACGTAAAAAAAAGTGCTGCTGTCATGTGTCACACGTCTCTTTTTACTACGCAGTGTTATTGATAGTGACATCTCTTTTGCTCAGCCTACCTAGCATACGCCAACGAGATATCTCACTCTACATGTTTTCTCGATGTTTGGTTTGTCTCTTCATCTCTATTGACCCTAGCATGACAAACATTTTTTCTCGCGTAGATCTATCATCGAAATAACACATTTTTTTAAAGTTTGGTCGAGATAATGTCGAGATTTTGACATTATGAGACGAGTAACTACTCGTCTCATAATGTCAAAATTTAATTATCTCACAGGCCTTTGTTTCTCTATTCCGCTAGTATATTAACTTTATGATTTTGGCGCATTCGATTATTTAATATGCCAAACGAATAAAAAGATGATGACGAAAATTGAAGATCAAATTGCATAGTGTGGACATAGCTATTGTTATGCCTATTGTGGCTATTGGTATGATAACGCGATTATAAGTTATATGCAGTAGAACAGTTTCGTACTACACCCATGTCGGCCTTACCCACTCATAAGTGTAATTGAAAATAACCTTAATTACAGAACAATATAAATGAATAAAGAGCGCTTTAGATTATTTATAACTGCGGTAAACAAGTTTTAAAGGTTACTGCTGAGTTACTATAGTGAACATATTTATATTGTGGAAGAACTTTATCTATACTGTAGATTCGGTTGTCGGATTTGCCCCGAGAGCTAATATTACCGCATGTAGGGTCAACGTTTTTCGTCTACCAAGATAAGGTGATTCGATTGCGTTCCAGGAGCAATATAAATAATCCTTATACGAGTAATACCCAATAATTAATCCATTGTAATCCTATTACTGAGTTTTCCCTACCGAACTAATTAAGCCCTGTATTTTCTAGCAAATGTTGTATGGGAGCCCCCCTTGAATATTTATTTTATTTCGTTTTTAGTATTTGTTGTTATAGCGGCAACAGAAATACACAATCTGTGAAAATTTCAGAAGTCTACAGCCTGGAGACAGACAGACGGACAGACATCGAAGTCTCAGTAATAAGGTCCCGTTTTTACCCTTTGGGTACGGAACCCTAAAATCGACTGCCTTTGTAAAATGTCGAAGTACATACGAGACTATATATCGAAGAAATAGATTAATAGGCAGTTAACGGATTTACATAATTTGGTCGGATCATGTCAACCTAATGTATGTCGTCGTCTGTCGGCTGGGTTTGACAAAACGCGACTACCGTTCCCAATATTTGAGCTATCTCTGGTTTTCAATCAATGTACAGCACGTAATTTGCATGTCATTCGCGTCATTCACTACAATAAACGATCATGCGTGAATTACAGCACGTAACTCATGTCGTGCTGAAAAATTAAAGAAGTTGTAATTCAATGTACAGCACGTTGTACAGCACGTAGTTTGCATGTAATTCGCATCATTCACTGAAATACACGATAATTCGTGCATTACAGCACGTAATGCATGTAATGCAGAATTACCGTTTAGCGAGCGCATTTGCCCTACTAGAGATAGGAATAGCTCACATTAGACATTAGAGACATATATTTTATGTCAGTTCAATGTTAGCTGCGATCGGTTGAATGTCAAACCAGAGATAGATTGAATATTGGGAACGGCCGTAAAGCAAGTAGGTCCATCATCTGCCTATGAATCTACTTCTATATAATGATAGTTCTAAAAAAAATAAAATATTCTTTCGTATTTTATATATTATGAAGTATTTTTTGTTTATATAAGATGTTTCTTAAGTATAGATAATAATGCAACATACTATAATAATTTAGTATCTACACAGAATTTCAAACTTATGTAATACGAATTTGTCACTCGCACAAGTTTGAACTTAAGACAGATGTGATGACAGCATGGGCGTACCCAGGTTCTGCGCCAGGGGGGGGGGGGGGGGGGGGGGGGCAAATTACCCCGGTTGTGGTGCCAGGTGGGGGCAAATTACCCAGGTTCTGGGCCAGGGGGGGGGGGGGGGCAAATCAGATTTTTCATAAGCTAGGTGTTTATAAAGAATAAAAAATTAATAATTTTTAGTTGTAAAAATATTGTATTGCAAACAAATGGCGAAAATTTGTTTTCTTAATTTTTAATTTTTATAGATAAAAGTACTAGATAGTATACTTAGTAGGGATGTCAACATGATCCAGGGGGGGCAGACCCTGGACGGAACATAGCTATATCGTGATGAGACGGCAATATAGGGCTATAATAATTAATATTCTCATCATATGCAAATGGAGATGTCTGACATTTGGGGTAAGTTTAATTTCCCCGTTTATGTTAACGAGGCGTTTATCGCCCGGCCGCCATTGCCTACGTTATATCTATGCTTTACGACTCATAACCTCAATTTACATTCCTACTAAGTTATTACCTCTTAAGGTACCGTTCCGATCAACGCGGCAAGCGTCCGCGACCAAGAAAAATTCAAATAAATATATTTTTATGACATGTCTCATTTTGCTTTACGCCACTACAAAGAGTAAAAAGCAGCGGCGGCATGGGTCACTAGACCTAGTCGGTAGAAAATGAAACCTACAGCCTAGTTCATTATTTGCATAAACGAAAAAGTATGCAAACGTGGGACATCGCACCGTGCTACTTATGCCCAGTTTTCCAAGTTTTACGACAGGAGTTTATCTATTCATTATAAAATTATTTATAGGTAACAGGGTGTAACAAAACCAAATGTAAATTATACTTTGGGGAGTGTATGTCGACACTGGAAAGGAAAAGTAGCTGAAGCGCCATTTTGTTATATATTTGTTATAAAGCGCCATATATATATATATATATATATATATATATATATATATAGAGTTATATATTTCATATTTGGAATCAGCAGATTTTTCTGCGTCGAATGATCGGGGTTTCAAAGCAATCAGAGTAATTTTGTGGTCAGTTAGCAAAATGAAAATTGGCAGTATTTTATAAATCTTTTCACTGAACAACGCTCAAAACGGTATTTTTACACCTATGTCGCTTAAGTTATTTTTCCATTACTTATTTGGAGCATGAATAACACTTAAGCGATTATTCCACTAGCTCGTATTGTTTACTATAGCGTATCAGCAATTTTTACTTTCTCTCAAAAGTTAGGCTATGGCGGTTAAGCGAAAAGGTCCTCTGGTTATTTCAATAAAAATATTGTTAAGTCAAAAATGTCTACTGATAAGAGGAAAATGCTGCGTTTTAATCATTTTTACCTGTATTTTTTTTACTTTCTGTGTGACAATAGCGAAAATAATGCTAAATTCAAGACTTTATAAATGGATTTCAGACATTGATTACTGTATCACCCAAGTAACAAAGTTCTCGTAAAGTGCACAGTTTATAGGCTTGCAGCACCAGTAACTCTCTCTCTTAGTGGTTCCAGGTTTTACTATCAAGCTTATAACAGGTTACAGGGAGTTCGTTTGGGTTTGTAGTAGACGTTCTTATAAGTTGAGTTATATAGTCGCGTATAGAACGAGATTATAGGCGCAGTATAGGCTAAGATGGCCTATACAAGTGTTTCAAAGGTGTAAATATACTTGAGAAAACTTGCTCCAGTAAGTTACACTTGTAATAGACTACAAGAAATAATTATAAATCCGCTATAAGTTCATACGCCAGTAATAGTAATGTATAGAACCAAATGCACTTAGTACCATTTGACCTTGTTACCTGACCCTATAGTGGTGTATAAGTCAACTTTATGTGCCAATTACAAGTGAATTAGTTCGACAGCGGTTTCTTCCCAGAGTGAGTGTACTTGGTATTATTGTGGGCACTCGAACGCTGTTATAGTCTTAATTTCTATATAAAGGTTTCTCGAAAACTATAAGTGTCCAAAGTATTCTTCGTGAAGTCCATGTAAGCTTTAAAAAAAATATCGCACTATTGTTGCGCAATGCTGTTAGGACTAATATTATTTTTAAACACAACTTAGTAAATACGCCGTGTTCAATGGGCGAACAAAAATGGAGATGTTAAAACACAATATACTCCACCGGAAATAATTACGCGTTTGCCGTTCAAATATGTATGCACGTATAATAATTATGACGTGCGAAATACTTTTTATTTATTTAATTTCAGAAAACCAACAGCTTAGAATTTTACTTAAATAGCTAAAGAATAGAAAAAACAAAAAGCCAATGACAGGTTTGCACCATTAGCATTAAGGAAGTGACTAACAAGCAAACGTGATTTTTAACACTTACAAACAAAAATCTGTGTAATTTAAAACTTAAATAACGATATAAACTAAATTTTTCGAGGAAGTCAAGGTTGAGTTTATCTCTCGCATTCTTGGTCCGCAATGTATGAGGATCAAAAAAGATTTTTTTTACAAATATTGTTAAACTTCTCTATCCTCGGTTGTTCACTAGAAAACCTGGAGATGGCCCTTATAGTTAATAAAAACGTTTTTATCTTCTCCGATCTCCGGTAGCTCAAGCCGGGGGTCGCGGGTTCGAATCCCGCCGACGGAACAAAAAGTTTTCAAAGTTCCTGGGTCATGGATGTGTATTAAATATGTGTATCATATAATAAAAATTTTAAATATATGTATAGTATAAAAAGTATTAAATATATTTCCGTTGTCTGGTACCCGTAACACAAGTCCTTCAGGTACTTACCACGGGGCCAGACTGACGTGGTGTGAAGCGTCCATAAAAAAAAAAGCACTGACTGCCGCAGAAGTCTCGTCCAAATTAGTTCTGGAATTCATTGAGACGTTAAACATGCTGGAAAGGAACAACAACATCCGCCTAGTATGGGTCCCGGGCCACAGTAACGTCCCCGGCAATGAAACCGCTGACGAACTAGCTAGGCTTAGGACCGAGAGTCTCATATATGGCCCAGAACCAGTATGTGGTATACCTCCCAAAGCAAGTGCTCAAGGAATGGGGTCACATACTATGCAGGAAGCAATGGGCTAAGACCCCTGGCCTTGAACATTCCAAGGCACTAATTCCTGGTTTCAACAAGAAACTATCAGAATTAGTGCTCACCTTGGATAGGAACCAATTAAGAATCTTTACCAGAAGCCTAACTGGGCACTGCAAGCTCAACAAACACCTAAACAGAATGGGTATTTGTAGCATAGCGACTTGCAAATTCTGTGAGGAGGAAGATCAAACACCTATTCACCTTCTCCTCGACTGTCTTGCTCTACTACAAAGCAGGAACAGGCACCTTGGTCGCCACGAATACTCATCCACAGAGGAAATTCGTGGTACCAACCCCAAACATATCGTCCAATTTATGAGCAATATTGGGTTGGGGATGATACTCTAGTGCGAAGGAGTCACAATAGATCCTCATGGGTCGCAGTGACGTCAGGGCTACAGCGACCTGCCTTCTTTTAAAAAAAAATAATTGTTAAAATTACTTACTTGTTAATACATATCATAAAAGTGGATGTCTGTCCGTTACGTCTTCACGCTTAAACCGCAGAACCGATTTTGCTATTTGGCATGGAGATACCTTGAGTTCCATAGAAAGGACATATTATAGTTTTTATCCTGGAAAAATGTACGGTTCCGGCGCGATAAACAAATTTTGGCACAACGGAGTTGCGGGCGTCCTCTAGTCTATACAAATTACATGAAAAATAGAGGAAACCTTTGTATTTTTGTGTCTGTATTTTTGTAACGAATAAACTCAAAAACTACAAAACTGACTTTAAAGTTATTTCACCATTGGATTGCTTCATTATCCCTGAGTAACAAAGACTACTTTTTACTGCCAGAAATTAGCTTTTCCTAAGGGAAAATTTATTTTTTGCGGGTGACGCTGCGACAGAAGGTTAGTTTTTTTTAAATAAATTGCTTAAAAATGGTTAATTAAATATCTTATGAGTATAATATGTAATATGATAGATTAAAAATTTAAATATTTTTATTTACTAAATATAAAGGTTTTCTAAACTATTATAACTAGAGCCTTCTCGCAAGCTTTGTTTCAGAAGGTTCCACTCTTCCAATGATAACAAAGACTAACCTTAGGTGAAATTATAAACATGTTTAATTAAGAAAATAAAGCTAAGTCAAACAAACAAAAATTATTTGACTATAATTTTTCTTTGACTGAAAAAGTATGTGACTTAATAAAATACTCGTATATACTTTTTGAGAAAATAATTACCAAAGGACAGAGTCGTGTACCAAAAGAAAATACGATCTTGGAGATAACAGCGAAGGAATAAAGTACTTCTTCTAAACCATCTTCACCTGCAAGGATAAGTAATGGTATAGCTGCCTATGAAGAATAGAATAGAATAGAATAGAAATAGAATAGAAATCATTTATTTGCTGAAATAAGGTACAATATGATGTTAAAGTAATATGATCAAGCTCTCTTATTTTGCCTTTGGGTGGCGTGCAAATTTTATACATTCTAATTTATAATTTATTTACTTATACTAATACTGCTTATAATTATTTGTCCTTTTATCTTATTATATTTTCAAGTATACTATTTCTAATACTTAAATAATTATTATAAAGAACTTAATACAATAATATTATGTCAATTTGTGCTTTTTTTACATAAACAATTTAAATTTTAGATAATGAACAATATTTATGTCATGAATTATCATCTTATTTTATTTCGATATGATTATTATTATTATTATATTCTAATATAGATATTAATATGTCAATAAATTAATTAGCATTTATGGTTTCAAAGTCAATGTCAATAGTTATTAATAATAATAGTAATCATAATAGTCATCATTACATAAATTTCATTTATTTATTTAATTTATTTATTAATAAGTCATTACAAAATACATATTTTATAACTTTATAATAATTCCATTAGATACTACGATTCATTTCTTTATCATTAAAGTATTCATTGATTGTGTAATAGCATTTTTTTATAAGTAATTTAAATGTCAATTTATTAAATAGTATACAATTTTTGTCTTTAAATTCATCAGGTAATTTATTATATAATTTTATTGCCATACAGTATGCACTATTAGAGAATATATTCTTTTTCTGAGTAGGGACCAGTAGTTTCTCCTTCCTTATTTGTCTTTGGCTCGATAAATTGTTCTCAAATAGATGGTAATGTTTCTTTACAAATTTTAACATTTCGAATATATAAAGGCATGGTAGCGGTAGGATACCATACTTTTGAAAAAGTGGCTTGCAGCTGTCTAATCTCCAAGCACCACTCATTGCTCGTATACAAGCTTTTTGTTTAATAAAGATTTGGTTGGCAGTTACAGAATTGCCCCACATAATTATGCCGTACCTCAATATAGATTCGACGCATCCATGATAGGCTATTAAAGCTGATTTATTGTTTACATTGTGATATAGTGTTCTAAGCACATACGTAAACCTATCTAGTTTGTTGCTTATATGTTCTGTATGATATTTCCATGAGCATATGTTGTCAATGTTTATACCTAAGAAGTTTGTATTATTAACTACATTAATATTGTTTCCTTGAATTGTAATATTAAGATTAATTTCATTAGTTTGTTTCATTTTAAAGTTAATTAGCATAGTCTTATTTGTATTTATTAGTAAATTATTAGCTTTCATCCAATCCATAATCTTTTTTAAACATAAGTTTACATCTTCTTCTAACCTCATTTTATTTTTATGTGCTATAATTATTGTTATATCATCTGCGTACATTACAGTTTCGTCATCTACATAGTCAGGGAAGTCATTAATATAAAACAAAAATAGTAAAGGTCCTAAGTTACTACCTTGCGGAACACCATAGGGATTATTCTTTTTATATTTAGCTTTTATGATTCTTTTTTTATTTTTTAGTGTTTTTGTAATGTGTACAGTTTGTTTCCGATCTTTAAGATAACTTGCTATCCATTCTAAAGCCTTACCTCTTATTCCGTACCTTTCAAGCTTGGCTAGCAAAGTTTTATGACATATTAAATCGAAGGCCTTAGTCATGTCTAGAAACAATCCGATCACTTTGTCGCCTTGATTTAGTTTCTCTGTAATAATTTTATTTAGTGAAAAACACGCCAAACCTGTACTTGAATTTTTTCTAAATCCGTATTGTTTTGGGCTTAGTATATTTTGCGTTGCTATAAATGTGTTTAGTCTAGAATACATGATTTTTTCAAATATTTTAGAAATGTTAGATATTAAGCTAACTGGTCGATAATTATTAATATCGTTTTTGTCGCCTTTTTTATGTAACGGTTTTACAATTGCGTTTTTAAGCATATTTGGGAAAATTCCTTCACTAAGCGATAGGTTTATTATATGCTCTAATGGTAAACTTACGATATTTGCAATTGATTTTAATATGTCTGTTCTAATATCATCAAAACCAGTTGCGTTGGTATTATTAAGAGATTTTATTGTTTTTATAATTTCTTCTGGTGTAACAGGTGTCAAAAATAAAGTTTTTATATTGTTATTAATTTTTTCATAATATTTTATTTGATTTCTTTTTAATAAATTGTTATTTTTGTTAATTGATATGAAATGTTCATTAAATTTGTTAGCTATGTCATATGCATTATTATATATTCGGTTATTTATTTTAATTGATTCAATGTCATCTTTTATATCAGGTTCTCTTACAAATGAATTAATGATTTGCCATGCTGCCCTAGTTTTATTTTTCGCTTGATTTATAAATTTGGTGTTACCATGTGACCTAGATGTTGCTATACATTTTTTTAAAACCTTAGCATATTTTACGTAGTGTTTTTTGTTAATTGTTTTATTTGCTTTTTCATTTAGGTATTTTATGTAAAGTTTTCTTTTTGTAATACACGATTTTTTTAATCCTTTTGTAATCCACTGG
This sequence comes from Aricia agestis, assembly GCF_905147365.1. Lineage (NCBI taxonomy): Eukaryota > Metazoa > Arthropoda > Insecta > Lepidoptera > Lycaenidae > Aricia > Aricia agestis. Next base: position 10,411,670 of record NC_056416.1, on the reverse strand, counting down.
TTGTTTTTCTTTTTTAGTGTTATTTTGACCATAACTATTGGGAAACATAAATTGTAAAAAAGAGTCAGATCCTCGTGAAATATATTAAATGCTGTATTTGTGTCATTTTGTGCATACACTTCACTAAATGAGAGTGACCTAAGGCATTCATGAAATTTTATAATGTTGTTTTTTGAATAGTCTCTTCTTTCAACAAAGTAATATTGTTTTCTATGATGTGAATTTTTGTCATTAACTTGTGCAGATTCAAGTGTCAATGTTTGTCCAGTTTCATGATCCGATAAACCTAACAAGTGGATTTTAGAAGTTACATCTTTTAAATTACTTATGATAAGGTCGATGCATGATTTTTTTCTTGTAGGATTATTAATATGATTGTTTAAATTAAAATTAGCGAGTAAAGATAAGAGTTGTTGCGATATTTTATTATTATCTATAACGTTGATATTCCAATCTCCGCATAATATCACCTTTTTGTTTGGGTTAATTTTTAATTTTATCAGTAAATCTTGTAGTTTTGCAAAGAATATATTAATATCAGACTGTGGTGTCCTATAGATACATATGATTGTTAGTTGTAGTGACACTATTTTGATCGCACAATATTCAAAATCATGTTCTACTGGTGTAATGTCCTTTTGTAAGTTACTTAATGATATAAAGTTTATATCATTCTTTACTAGTATGCAAACACCCCCTCTCTTTTTATTGATTCTAGTAAATTGTGACGCTACATTATAATTTTTTAGTTTAAGGTTTGCTTCTGAGCCCTTTTTAATAAATGTTTCTGTCAGACATATAATACTTACGTTTAAGTTTTCTTCCTTTTCCAATCTATCTAAAGTTAATTCAAATAGGCTAGACTTATTCAATATACCTGCTATATTTTGGTGTAGAATTGTGTATTTTTGTGTGTTATTAACGAAAAAGATTATTATTATTTGTAATTTTATTAAAGTAATATGGAATGGTGCCTTTTATTGAATATTTTTTTAATGTTTTGTTAATTTCTTAGTTTCTTAGTCAAGTACAACTTAGTCTTAGTCAAGAAGAGTCAATAATTGACGAGATTTGTGGTAATGCTAAAATATTGTCACTGGAAACATCTGTGAATAAATCATCTACCCCATCAAAACCATCGTCACCTAAGCATATTTCGAAAAGCACTGTTAACGAATCAGTTGACGAGAAATGTGTTGATGACGACAAGACTAAAACAAATTCAAACAACAAAGTCAAACATTTCATTTGTTTTCAGGTCGCTAAGAAAAGAAAAGAAACAGTTATTTAATTGAATTGCTTGTACTTAAGTATTCGATTACTGCATTTTAAAATATCTTAAAACACTTTAGCGAATTTAACCAGGTCATGTTGGTTCATTTTGGACGTTAAGAATAAAGTACCAGCTGATAAGAGACAATAATGGATGGTAAGCAAAAATCTCTATTAAGAAATATATAAAGTGATGGTAGTTCAGCAAAAATGAAATTTTCTTTTTTGGAGGTTAGCGACTTTTCCAGGCTCTAAATTTTTAAAGTTAGTACTGATATTCGCTGAAGCGCCACTTATCTTCCAAACTAATGGGATATTACATTGAGGATTAGCTTCAAAAAATGATAAAAAAATCATCCATCTAATAGGTTTTGGAATTTCCAAAATCGGTCAATAGATTGTAAAGTTATGAATTTTTTTCCAAAAATTAAAACTTTAAAACGCTCTCTCCTAAAGTTGCCTATATGAAGGTTAGCGACTTTTCCTTTCCAGTGTCGATGTGTCTTTTATATAAAAATAGCAGCGCTGAAAACTCTATACAAGGGTCACATACACACCCTAAACTATTATCACTTAGTTTTGTTACATTTTGTATGATTTTTTTTGTTTTTGTTTCAAACATTAACAGCCAACAATGCTGTTGAATAAATGAACTTCCGTTAGAAAATCTTAACACACCTGGTGTTATGGTGACTTTCCGATCCTCGCGGCAAGCGATTGAGACCGATAAAAACTCACGAGCGGTTTTAGGGTTCCGTAGTTATGAATTACTAGTTGTCCCGGTGAACTTCGTGTCACTTTAAAACCTTCTCTGGACTTCTACGAATATTTAAAGACTAAAATCAGTCCAATTCGTTCAGCCGTTTTCGAGTTTTAGCGCGACTAACACATTAGAAAATCCATTTTTATATATAAGCAGATTTATGTCAAAACATTAACCAATCGACAGCGCTGTTGAAAAGATAAACTTCCGTTAGAAAATCTTGAAATCTTTTTGTGTGAAGTCATATATTATTATCATACATTTTCGATTTCGAAAAACTTTACGTTCCTTCATTACAAACAAAATATCTTATCATTTCCCCCCCGCAGGCTTATTAACAGACGCTCGAGTCATTTCTCACCTTGTGCTTTGGGATAAAATTGCTTATATTATGACAATAATTCAGACATTTTTCTCGACTTTTCTTGCGCCTAATATTTTTTCCAATATTTATTGCACCTAATACTCACATTGTTCATATGCTTATGTATGGTAGGGAGAAACTTTCAGTCCTGGGAAAGGACAAAGAATATATTTGATCCCGGAAGAAGCGAATATTATAAATCTAAAAGTGTGTCTGTCTGTTTGTTACCTCTTCACGCCCAAACCGCCGAACTGATTTTGCTGAAATTCGGTATGGAGATACTATGGGTCCGTAGAAAGGACATAGCATACATTTGATTGCGGAAAAATGTACGGTTCCCATGCGGCAAACGAATTTTAGTGCAACGGAGGCGTTATATCTAGTTGCATTATAATTTAGTATTTAATACTTAGGATTCCATTAAAAGATCAATTTTAAATTAAACTCATCTTTTAGTAAAAACAGAATCATGTATTATGTTTCTCATTATACCAATATATCATTAACGGAACCTTTAGGATTCGATGCAGGATAATTTGGTATCGATATCTGCCCCCAGACCTCACAAACTAGGAGATGTAATATAATTACATTACCGACAAGGCCTAAGTATTTTGTACAGTAATGACAATATTTTTGTCACAAGATTAGTATTGAAATTATATAACTTCATGGCCTACAAATAGATATAGATGTTGGCATACTAGATGCCAAATCAATTGTTTGTGTCGAAAAATAACGCTTCCAAAACAGTGCACAATCCTTAAGCGCACTATCGCAATTTGTCTTGGAGGTCCTAACGAAAGGAGCCGTCAACACAACATTTAAAATAATTATTATTAAGAGGCCTACTAACCCAAAAAATCAAACATCGTCCTTCTCTCTTCACACTTACGCCCGTCTTTCATAATCCAGGTGAAAAAGGACGACGCATAATCATCGCCAAGTTAGTTTTACTATGAATAAAAGACGAACTATAATGATTATGAAAAAAGTATTTTGAGCAAATTAAGGTTAAAGAAAAGACAGCAAACTTCAAAGATCCAAGCAAAAATGTGTCTAAAAAAAGTTTTCTTGCATAAAATGAAATAACACTGTATGATTCTCGCTGGAGAGGCAGCTGCATTTCCCTGAAGCTTGTGCTTCAATACCTAGTGAATTCCCAGCAGTAGAAAAGCATAAACACTCACCTGGAAAGGTTTGGACTGGAGGAAGATTCTCTTGAACTCGGGGCGTCGCCTGGTTGCCGGCCGGCAAAGGAATCCCTTCGAAGACACCTTGGTGGGTGTGAAACTATAGCACCACAAATTCACCACGGTAGATTGAGCGCAATTCAGTCAGCAAACCTCTAACGAGACTGTTAATTCTTTAGTTCTAGATTTTAGATCACAGACGCGCACACGCGATATCTTTCAGGCGGCCATATATATTTTTTCTTGCTCGCGCGCAGTGATTGGCGGGAGGCGATACGCGCGGTTGGCGGGATATTTGAAAGTGGGAGGAATTAAAGGAATAGGCTCATGTCTATACATTTTCCCCCCACTTGAAATTCACAAGGATTTCATAAGCAAAGTGATATTAATAGGGGATAGCTGTGCTCGAAATATAATAAACTTAAAAATAAATTAAGAAACTAAAGCTAATAAGGAAACACCATCTACCTTCTACGTGCTTTACAGTATTTCCCTAGCGAATACAGCATTAAGAAATTAATTAATAGGTAAAGGACAGACCTTTACAACTGGTCTGCGTATAATTCTTCCGTTAGCAGTTCGGAGAGTAACTACTCGAACTACTTTATCTGAACCAGTATGAACCTGTTCAACGCGAGCTAGTTTCCACAACAGAGGTGGAAGATTAGGTTCATTAACGACCACTAAATCATCTTTCTTTAAATTAGGGGATTCTGAGAACCACTTATTTTTCTGTTGGAGCGTGTGGAGAAAATCACGCTGCCAAACGCGCCAAAAACTCTGAGTGATCTTTTGAATCATCTGCCATCGAGAACGTGGACAACGGTTTTCATCCCGAAATTCTTCCGGTAATGAAACCAAAGGACCTCCCGTCAAAAAGTGTCCGGGAGTCAAAACGTCAGATTCCTGAGGATCTGGTGACAATAGGCAAAGTGGCCGCGAATTTAATACTGCTTCTACTTTGGTTAAAACCGTTATAAATTCTTCTAAAGTGAGCACTTGGGCACCGACAACTCGCTTAAGATGATATTTTGTCGATTTGATACCGCTTTCGAAAATACCTCCGAAATGAGGTGCACCCGGAGGATTAAATTTCCAAGTTATTTGACGATTTGCCAAGCCGTCGGATATTTCTTGATTATGTTTACTAAGTTCGTTTATAATTTCGTTCAAATGCCGATTTGCTCCTACGAAGTTAGTCCCACAATCGGTAATAATAGTTTGACACATTCCCCGGCGAGACACAAAACGGTCTAATGCGGCAAGAAATGCTTCCGAGCTAAGCTCGGTTACTGCTTCTAAGTGAATGGCCTTAGAGCTTAAACAAACAAAGAGACAAAGATATGCCTTATAAGTTTTAGCGCCTCGACGGCGACTTTCCTTCAAACAAAACGGGCCACCAAAATCAATTCCCGTGGTTTGAAAACAACGAGAAGGCCTTAGTCGAGCCGCGGGCAATTTACCCATGATTGGTTGCCTAGCAACTGGGTTTACCTTGAAACATCGCACGCACTTGGATAGTACAGTACGGATAAGAAGTCTTAATCCAACTATCCAGAATTCTCTTTGGATTAAAGACTGAAGGGTTCGAGGACCACAATGTAAATATTTTAAGTGGAAATGTTCGACAATGAGTCGAGAAAGATTACATGCCTTAGGCAAGAGTAGAGGATGTAAAATTGATGGAGAAAGGTTCGCGTCATCAATTCGTCCCCCCACTCGCAATAAACCATCCTGATCTAAGAATGGAGATAATTTTTGAATAGATTTTTCACATTGCTCGTGCCTTTGCACTTGACTGACCTGGGAAGTCATAAAATGACCTTGAGTGAATTTAACTAAAGTTTTCATTGAATTATCAAGCTCAGAACTAGTGAGCGCGGAAATTTTACGGTCCGACCTACGACGGCACCTAGAATTTGAAATGAACCGTAAACACCAGGCTAAGGTTCTTTGAACTTTAGTAAGAGTTGAAAACTTTGAAGTTAAAGTCAGAAGTACGTTTTCGGTTTGCACAACGTGAAAGTTTTCTGTAGCTAGAGTCTTTAATTCTGGTAACTCTTCTTTAGGAAGGAGCACTTGTTTTGAAGACCAAAGATTAGGCTGCAACCGCAACCACGGCGGACCGGTAAACCAGAGTGGGTGGTCAATGAGATCTAGACATGAGACACCACGACTGCTACAGTCAGCCGCGTTGTCTTCAGTAGATACGTAATACCACTTGTCAGGGCTGACCAAATCAGTAGCCTGAACTACACGATTTGCGACGTACATTTTAAGCAAGTGCGGTGCTGTGTTTAGCCATGATAACGTAGTCGTGCTGTCGGAGTAAGCTCGAACCGAACTAATGTCGACCTTGTCCTTAAGAAGATTATACATATGATTCAAGACCTTTGCTAGAAGCACTGCTGCGCTTAGCTCGAGTCTGTTCACTGTTGTCGGCTTCAACGGAGCTACTCGGGATTTTCCTATCAGTAAGCTAACAGCTGTGGAACTGCACGCATCAGCAGGAACGACACACATATACACACAACAACCATACCCTTTTAATGAACCATCACAGAATCCCACTAAATGAACTTCTTTCGGTGTCGAAGGTATTACAAGCCTTGGAAAAACAATTTTCTGTAAATCCGCTAAATTTGCAGCTATTAGATGCCACCTTTTGGCGAGCTCTGGAGGAATATCTTCGTCCCAGGACAAGTTTAATCGCCACATGTCTTGTAGCAATGACTTAGCGGCAAAAACTACTGGACAAATCCAACCCAAAGGATCGAAAATTCGAGCAACAATTGAAAGTATTGATCTTTTAGTAAACCTGACGTCGAAAGAGTCCGAAAAGTGATATGAAAAATTATCGTTAGATGGGTTCCAACGGATTCCTAAAATTTTGACAAATTCATCTCCTGATATTTCGAAGGATTTGGAAATTTGACAATGATCCAAAGGAACATCAGATAAAAGACTGGGCTCATTTGAGCTCCACTTGCGAAGCTCAAAGTGGCCTTTAGACAATAAAGACGTAAGATCCGCCTTTAACTGCTTGGCTTCCTCGAGAGTTGAGCAGCCCGTGGTTACGTCATCCATGAACGTCTCTTTGGTTAGCACTTCTGACACACGACTTGGAAACTCAGAATCGTGGTCTTCTGCTAACTGCCTAAGAGTTCGGATAGCCAAATACGGAGAGCTACTAACTCCATAAGTTACAGTATTAAGTTCATATTCCACCAAATTATCGTTTGGATCATCACGCCATAATACATGTTGGTAACGCCTGTCTTCAGGTCTTATTAAGATTTGCCGAAACATTTTAGAAATGTCGCACGTGAAAACAACCTTATGTAGGCGAAATTTAGTAATTAAGTCGATAATATCGATTTGAAGCTTTGGCCCAACATGGACAAAATTATTTAAAGAAACATGGCTAGAAGTCTTGCTACTAGCATCAAAGACTACTCGTAGCCGTGTAGTAGCGCTTTCCGGACGCACCACACAATGATGTGGAATTATATAACGATCAGTAGACGAAGCATCTGCAGGCTGCATGTGTCCTAGGTGTTCGTACTGATTCATAAACTCCTTATATTCCCTTTTTAATTCGGGCTGTTTATTAAGACGTTTTTCCAAATTAAAGAAACGATAAGACGCGTGACTATAAGAATCACCCAAAGGCGGAGAATCACCCTTCAACATAATAGGTACTACATAACGACCATCGGAGGTGCGATATGTACCTATCTTATATTTGTGTTCACAAATATCGTCCTCGGGACCGGAAATTTTACATTTCGGCGGTTCCTCGGACTCCCAGAACCGTTGCACGATATTCTCGAGCGCCGAGGAAGACGCGAGAAGTGACGTAACAGGTTGACTAGGAACGTGAGATTTCGTGTTTTGAAAATACTTGCCGGTAACGACCCAGCCGAACACACTAGACAAGGCGCACGGTAGTCCGGGGCCGGGCGAAAAGCGCGATCCGGTATATATTTGATCAAAACATTCGACACCTAACAAAAGATCGATCGGACCCGATTTATCAAAATCGCAGTCGGCGAGATCGAGGTGCTTAAAATGATCCTTGACCGACAACGGCAACGTAGCGGAAGGCATTTGAAATGTAATTTTAGGTAAAACTACAAATGGTAAGTTAAACTTTGGTGATTCACTCGAACGAGGTATTATCGAACCAAAAGTATAACCTTTTATATTACAAACACTATTTTGTCCTAATCCGGTCACACTTAAATTACATTTTTTAATATTTAAACCTAATCGACGCGCACACGCAGTCGTAATAAAACAATCCATCGACCCGCTGTCTATAAGGGCGCGCGCATACTGTAGCGAACCGTCGGCGCGGTAGATGCGCACAACCGCCGAACCTAATATCTTAGCGGTAAGGCCCTGATCGACAGGAGACTCTGTGCTGGTGGCGCCTGTCAGAACGGTACTAGCACCGTCCGACGAGTTCGAATCATTCGTACGAGACACCTTTTGTTCAACATGTAACATCGTATTATGTCTACCGTTACAAACGAAGCAAGTCGATTTTGATTTACAATTTTCTCTAGTGTGACCCGGCCTTAAACAATTTATACACAATTTTAATTCGCGTACGAAGTTTTGTCTTTGTTCTAAACTCATAGAATGCATTTTACCGCATCTATAAATTGAATGACCTTCATTACAGCATGAACATAACATCTGTTTATTACTATTGATAAGATGCGTAGGCTTATCGGAAGCTACCAACGACGATCCCTGCGAGCGACTACCGCCGCTAACCCTATTGACGCCACGCGATTGTTTACTAATTATTATGTTCGATGGGGCGGTCATAACATTAGGTTGACTCACCTCCAGAACCTTTACATAACTCTGTAAGTATGATATTAAGTTATTAAAGGTCGGAATCTCGTTAGTATTTTGTAGCTCAAACCGCCTTTTAGTTTCGATGTCGAGAGGTCGAGAAGCGATATAAAATAGTATAAATTCAGACAAATCCTGAATACCTAAGGCGCGCAAGGCGTTGACACTTTCATATAAAGTATTTGTAAATACTGATAAGTTATTAAGAGACGGCTTTTGTATCGGTGTTAATTGAAATAACTTTTCTAAGTAGGCCGTCGCTAGGACGCGCTTATTGTCATACCTATCTAAAAGTGCATTATAGACAACATTATAATTAGCTTGAGTAATCGGTACGCCCTTAGCCAATGTCAACGCAGCTCCGGACAGGCACGATAGTAGATAATGAAACTTCTCGATATCCGACAACGATTCATTTTTTTGTATAAGCGGAACATAACTATCTATAAATGTCTGCCAATTCTCAATACGACCGTCAAACTTAGGAATTTCTAATTTAGGTAATTTAACGCGAGTAAAGGAAGAAGACTGATGTCCAGATTCCGTAGGCTTCGAGGCAGTATTCGAACCGAGCGAGTCGGCAAATTCAACCGCGGCGTAATATAATTCGTCAAAGGAAAACAAAACACTATTATTGAACTCGTATTTTGGATTTAAGCTCAATTCCAATTTATTTATCTCTTCGTGTGATTCAATAAAATTAGCACGAATTCTTTCTATATTTTTGTACCTCGCTTTAAATGACGCGAGTTTTGTAGAATCCTTGCTAATCTCTTGTATTAAATCGTAGATGATTTGTACATTTTTAAACTCGAATTCGCGACGTTTAATGAAAGATTGCAATTTGGCTTCCGCCATTTTGTTTTACCTTTGTGACTTGGAAAAGACTGAACAAACACCTTTCTCAATTTACGAATGTAAATAGTATTTCACTATCTAGACATTGACGTAATTAAAAAAAAATAATAATAATAAAACCTTTACTCCCTAGATTTACCTAAATATTTCGAGCACATCCACACCCACAAATAACACTACAAAATTCAAGTCAATGCAGTGCCAATTTCACTATTTAAGTACCTACTAAGATAAGTTTAATTTTGACAAAACTCCACTTATGTCTCAGATGATTATGAAATTATTTTATTTAATGAAGAATGAATTTCAATGCAAAATTTTATAAATTGTAGGTGTAGGTAGTAATGGCGGACGCTTGCTGCGACCGTGGCAACAATGATAGTTAAGTTACTCAGTTAATATTTTGAAATAATAAGTTTTAATGCGTCTGAAAGACGGAAAATGTTATCTAATTTAATTAATAAGCGAGGTAATTGATCGGCCTTAGTTGGCGACGAAATTAGTCCTCACAGGAGGCACCATAAAAAATGTATGATTCTCGCTGGAGAGGCAGCTGCATTTCCCTGAAGCTTGTGCTTCAATACCTAGTGAATTCCCAGCAGTAGAAAAGCATAAACACTCACCTGGAAAGGTTTGGACTGGAGGAAGATTCTCTTGAACTCGGGGCGTCGCCTGGTTGCCGGCCGGCAAAGGAATCCCTTCGAAGACACCTTGGTGGGTGTGAAACTATAGCACCACAAATTCACCACGGTAGATTGAGCGCAATTCAGTCAGCAAACCTCTAACGAGACTGTTAATTCTTTAGTTCTAGATTTTAGATCACAGACGCGCACACGCGATATCTTTCAGGCGGCCATATATATTTTTTCTTGCTCGCGCGCAGTGATTGGCGGGAGGCGATACGCGCGGTTGGCGGGATATTTGAAAGTGGGAGGAATTAAAGGAATAGGCTCATGTCTATACAAACACTATCGAGCATTTTTTCAGTAATCGTGTTTTCGTCTTGAGCATTTAATCTTTATGAATTGAAGTTACTTGTGTAAAAAAATCAGTTATCTAGACCTTACAGATTTTGAGATCTAGTAGGTTTAAGTCTGTAGTCAAGTTAGGGTCAGGTGCATTCTTAACCGCACGGTTTCAGCATGTTCCCTCTACTTACACAACGCAAGAACGTTTGCGGGACCAGTTTTTGTTAAGGTTATTGAAAATAAGAAAATATTATGTAATCGGTGAAAAAAGCGTTCGGTTCATCAGGATTCATTCGAGCTGGATTTCACATACAGGATTCATTCATTTCTGGCTATTCGTGCCGATAATGTTAACGGCTTCATTCAGACAACATATCAAATACCTCGCGACCTCCCAAAGGTCAGAGCAACGATTAAGATAGGGACTAGGACAATTTACTATCGACATACACGCCACGGAACAATTGATGCTCGCCAATATCGTTCACTCATTCCGAACGGTGAATAGTGAATGGTGAATGACGTCCGGTTTCCGGTTGCCTGTTGGACCGCAGACCGGATATGTGAAGGAGTCAGGGTCACATTGCAACGAGACGACACTATGTGCTATTCAAATTGGAGTTTAATAACTACAAGATACACCCTAAATTGACAGACAGGCACGTTCCGTGTCTGACTGTTTCCTCCTCTGGCTAATTTAAAAATGCATCACACGCCTCATCATATTTAACATTATCGACGACCTCTATGGCTCAGTTGGTGGGCTGTTGGTAGCTCAAGCCGGGGGTCGCGGGTTTGAATCCCGCCGACGAAACAAAAAGTTTTCGAAGTTCCTGGGTCATGGATGTCTAAATATGTGTATCATATAACAAAAATCTTAAAATAGTATAAAAGTATTAAATATATTTCCGTTGTCTAGTACCCGTAACACAATTAGTCCTTCAGGTACTTACCATGGGGCCAGACTGACGTGGTGTGAAGCGTCCATAGATATTATTATTATTGTAACGAAATGAGTCGTTTGGTTAGACTGTTTGCAAACATCTATAATTGATATAACTTTTATGGTTTTGTGTGATACTATCACTTCGTTTCATTAATTTAACATTAACCGATCAAAAAAGCGCATACAGCTAGTGCACGAATAAAATAAAATAAAATGCACTCAAAATTTTTAATTAAGTATAATATTTTTTAGATACAATTTTTAGTTTTTTTTAAAGATTCAGCATTGAAAAACACTTAAACAATAACTTAATAAACTATTACTCTTATACGAGCAACTCTTGATTTTCATCGCTTTTCATCTTTAAAGATTCAACATTGAAAAACATTAAAACAATAACTTAATAAACAATTACTCTTATACGAGCAACTCTTGATTTTCATCGCTAGCTAACATATACGACAAAACAACACTTTTATTACAACAATTTGCATTATAAATCTGTAGCAACGTAGAGGTGCTACGACGTAGCTCGTAGCTCTACGCCGTAGTCACAATGTACCACTAAAATATGCTAACGCAATGCAACGTTTTGGCGGTGGGTTGATCTTTAATGCATATTCATTGACCATAAAAGTGTATGAGAACCTAAGTGCCTTAGTACATGGTATTGAAAATTAGTTAACCCGGTAAACGTTGTTTTGCCATATACATTAAATTATAGTGCATGAAAAAAAATTTAGCGATACTTAGAAGCACACAGAATTTCTTCAAAATCGTTAAAGCGACAAGAAAATTTTATACATTAGAAGTTAGTACATCTTTCATGAAGAACACCTAAATCTAATAACATAAAGTAAATAAGCTTATAAGAATACATTTATATAGCCTACATAATTGAATACTGAGTTTTTCTTTGTAAAATATTGTGTTACCAAAAAAATGTACATCTACATAATATACAGGGTGTAAAAAACTAAATCGTAAATGATAATACTTAAGAATGTGTGCGTGTTCCTTGTACCTTTACAACCAATTTTTTTTAACTTTTGTATGGGCAGGCGCCCCAGCGTCATTTTCCATACAAAAATGTAAAAAAATCATCTTTCAGCGCTGCTACTTTCACAATTAACTCAATATGAGGAATTCACATACACACCTTAAACTATTATCACTTAGTTTTGTACTACCATAAATAAACATTATAAATGATAATAAATAATAATATCTATGGACGCTTCACACCACGTCAGTCTAACCTCGTGCTAAGTACCTGAAGAACTTGTGTTACGGGTACCGACAAAAAAAAATCTTTATACTTATATAAAACTCAAAGGTGACTGACTGACATGGTGATCTATCAACGCACAGCCCAAACCACTGGACGGATCGGGCTGAAATTTGGCATGCAGGCAATATATACATAATATTATACACAAACTTGACATTTCCCGGGTAATATCTAATGGCGCGTATTAATTAAGGTGAAATATTCAAAGCTCAGCCGCCGCAGCCTTTATTTCATTACTCATATCCCTGTCACAATCGGGATGAGGGGTGACAGCCCAGCGGGACTTGAGTATTACCATAATAGCCGTCACTCTACTAATAAATCTTCAAGTTTGTATGTTCGTTACACTACTGCGCAGTTGGTAGCAGTTTATGGTCGCAATATAATGTATGTCGAGTTACTTCAAAAATTCAATCCAATTTTTTTTTGATTTCAAATCATTTTCCTTAGCCCTAAAGCTTCCATTTATGTAAAAAAACAAAAAAAAAACGATATTTTTACTGTTATTTACCTACTCGATTCACTAACATCTACAATTATGAAGTCTTGGAAATAAGGTGACTTTGCCATCAACGCGGCAAGCGACCGCGGCCAACAATATTTCAAATAAAATTCCACTAGATGATGACATCGGCTATAGCACGCCGGGCGTATATTATATAGCTTTGATAAGGAGGAGGGGTATCTAACCTAAAGCAGCCAAGTGCGAGTTGGACTCGCCCATGAAGGATTCCACTGGTTCCGTAGCAGCAAATAGGTAACGTGTTAAGGAAATCAAAAGTATTTTTCAATATTTGACCCTAGGAACCCCCCCTCCCCCCACTTATATACGCCCTGGTTTCATTAGACCCATAGCACCGCTGCTTTGTAGTGGCGTAAAGCAAAATGAAACCTATAGCCTATAGCATAGCGTGGCATTTTATTTGAATTTTTGTCGGTCGTAATCGTAAAAAGAGTTAGGTCGTAAAAATACTTTTTTTTTATGAAATAAGGGGGCAAACGAGCAAACGGGTCACCTGATGGAAAGCAACTTCCGTCGCCCATGGACACTCGCAGCATCAGAAGAGCTGCAGGTGCGTTGCCGGCCTTTTAAGAGGGAATAGGGTAATAGGGGAGGGTAGGGATGGGAAGGGAAGGGAATTGGGGATGATAGGGAAGGGAATTGGGCCTCCGGTAAACTCACTCACTCGGCGAAACACAGCGCAAGCGCTGTTTCACGCCGGTTTTCTGTGAGAACGTGGTATTTCTCCGGTCGAGCCGGCCCATTCGTGCCGAAGCATGGCCCTCCCACGTATAAGCCTTAGGGCCTGTTTCACCACTTCCTGATAAAGTGCCGGATAGGCTATCCACAACTTCTTTGACAGATTCTCCATACTCTATCTATCAAGTTAAGTGGTGGATAGCCTATTCAGCACTTATCAGGAAGTGGTGAAACAGGCCTTTAAGGTTAGTTACCATTGTAACTTCACGCGTTTATGCAATCCGATGGATTTTTAAAAGAGTAATTAAAAACTGCACTTTATATACAGAAACTTTATAACAAGAAGTTATACATTGAATTATTAACAGACTTGCCGCCCGTGGTGTTGGGCTGCCTGTTCCAATCTATATAGACTCCCACTAGTGCCCGTGTGGGTATTAGAGCGAGTGAGAGAAATGCGAGCGATTTTTATTCGGCGGTATCCGCTTTTCTGACATTTCACTAGATTTGTTTAGTAAGAAGACGTAAGAAACAAGAATATTCGGTATCTACCGCGATTTCGTGATATCCCTAGGGATTTCGGGATATCCCTGATATCTTCTTTTCCCTGCGACATATATAAAACTCAAAGATCTGACTGACATGGTGATCTATCAAAGCACAGCCCAAACCACTGGACCGATCGGGCTGAAATTTGGCATGCAGGTAGATATTATGACGCAGGCATCCGCTAAGAAAGGAATTTGATCAATTCTACCTCCAAGGGGTTAAAATAGGGGATGAAAGTTTGTATATAATAATACTTTTTAACGCGAGCGAAGTCGTAGGCAAAAGCTCGTTTTGAATAAAGTTATTATTAATATCTCAGTTTAAAAAAAACACTGTATAAGTAATCTATTCTGTAAGGTTATAAAAGGTAAAATATTGTATTTTTTTAATCTAAGGAAGTCACAATATCATTTTTATTCCGAAGAAACTCCGCAAAATGAAAGTTTAATCCGATGCAGTTAATAAAAGAGAAAGAACCAGGGATAAGCTAAAATGATTAAACAGACTCGCCCTGTATAAACTCTCAGTGGCGGATCTAGTTTCTTTGAGACTTGCCCCCTCGAGATTTAATTGACAACCTATTGTTGAAGTGCCCCCGGGGCCCTGTGATGTGAATACTGAGTGTCATACATGAAAACCGCTTTGACTTTCGAGGGCGCCCCTTAATTTTTAAAGCGATCTATCCTTTGATGGTATAGGTAGAGTTTAATGAAATGTTGGATGAAAAACACAGTAATAACATACATTACATGTAATGTGCATTTAACTTACTCTGGAATGGAGACCAAGGCTGGAAAATCGGGGTGTAGGTCGACCTCCAACTAGGTGGGACGACAATCTTCGTTTAGTTGCAGGCCCATGTTGCATGCGAGTAGCAGGAGATCGGTCATCTTGGCGTTCATTGAGAGAGGCCTATGTCCAGCAGTGGACGACTATAGGCTGATATGATGAATGATGATGATGATGAGTGCATTTCACATTGGTTTCTGTGACAGTGGCCCCTTTATTGCTGGTTGATTTTATACAAAACCAAACGTAAAAACAATACCGGAATCAAAATCACTACTTCCGAGTCTAAAGCCATGCTCTTAATAACTATAACACCGTGGTGTTTTCGATCCAAATACTAATATTACTATACTCTTATATTACCTCTTTACGTCACACTATTGAGTATGTACCTGTGCCAAATTGAGATTTGACTATGATTAAGCCCGGCCGCACACTGTCCGAAATTTCTGATCAGAAACAGTTGAACGTCCGCGCTGTCTCATACATTTTGTACTGAGCCGAGTGAGCTCGAACTCGCCGGAAGGATATTTCGGATAGTGTGCGAGGTGGCGGTCCGGCGAAATTCAGCTGTTTCTGATCAGAATTCGGACAATGTGCGGCCGGGCTAAAAGTCATTAAAATAAAAATAAATCACAAGTAAAGATAAATGTAGTGTAATTGTAGTTGTACACAAGTAAGTTACTCACACTGTTGTTTTTTAAGTTTATTACGACGTCACATATCGTCCAAAAGTCTTCAGAGAGAAGAAAAGTCGAAAAGCTTTTACATAGTTGGAAAACCTAAGGGGCGATTTCATCAAAGAAATAGAACGCGTTCAATGCGCACTGAACCGGTTCAAAACGTATAAACGCGATTATAACTTCGAATTGCATTTCACGAACATAAACTGAACGTGTTCACAGCAAATCCGAGTTTTATATTCTGAACGTCCAAAGTCCGAAGTTTAACGTTATAAAACCCGTTCAAGCCCTGTCATGGCGGAACGAAAAAGATAGACAAAAGAAATGTCAAAATGATAGTTTTGACATATGCGTTTGTTAGTTTATGTATTGTTTCTTGCTAAGTAAAATTAACGTGAAAAGGCTTTAAAATAATGAAAACATGTAAAATAATCGCGCGACGTCACTTAAACTTAGATTTAATAATCGCGATCAAAAGAAGTTTGTGAAATCAATTTGAAACAGAATGAGATTTACGTCACCGCGTGAACGCGTTCAATGAGAACTAAGTTTTATAAAACGAAGTTTTGAGTGTGCCTGGTGAAGTCCCATCTTAGTTTGTAATTTCAAACCATTAACGTTCTTAAAAACCAACATTATCTTACTACATCGACTAAACAAATAGCGTTAAAAATGTTCGGTTTATATTAAAAACTTAGCAGCCCCATAAAAGCGGTCCAATATATTCTGCTAAAAGGTTGTAGAAGAGTGCTTGAGCGGGTGCGGGGTCCGAGTGGCCCCCGCCAGGCCATTATCGCCCGACCTAATATCACCACGTATCACTTCTGCAACTGTTCAACGGCTCATTTTAAAATATTGGATGGTGAAACTTACGGTTTTCTTTTGAAATAATAGTATTTAACCTTTGGCTGGTGTCGCTACTTTTGGCAACACTACTGGCATCGTGGGTCAAATTTTTACCCATACCAAAAAATCTGCTGTAGTATGTATACTACAGCAGATTTTTTGGTATGGGTATGGGATAAAACACTTATTTTTTACAAAAATATCTTAGTGTAATTTTAGAATATAAAATAGTTTTTTAGTTTCATATGAATTTGTAATTACTGACCTTAGTTTTTGGCACTTCTTGGTAAGTGTCTATTTTAAATGAAAAAAAATAATAAAAATTCTAGAAAAACTTAAACAAAAATAAATGAATGGCACTTTCTATATCCTCTAAATAACAAAAAAGTATAATTCTCTTGAGATCAGCTAACAATTTAAAAAATGACAATCAAAAACTAACAGCTTAAAACTAACCAATAATACGACGTCATATTTCAGTCTTATACTTTTCGGCAAGTAGTACACAGTATATTTTGGACGGAATGTGTCTTACAAATAAAATGTAAACATTTATAACATTTTAGAGAATGTTTACGGTCGTTTTTCCAATCACATAGGTAGCATCTGGCCCTTTTCCGGATTGAATTTGAAGCGAGTGAAGAAGTCGATGCAACTGGTTCTTGACTTTGGGATTGATTTTCCGGCTGGTCTTGAATTTGTTCCAAAATTGTGTCAATCCTTCTTTTTAGATCCGTGGAAAAATTAGCGTATCCTGTTTTCCGTTGCAATATAAATGGTGTTGCCAGATCTAAACCAATTTTTTTCATATACTTGTTCCTTTTCATACGTTTTTCAGGGTTCGAGGCTTTCCAAAGTACAAATCCATTAGCTGCCGAAATATTCAATATTGCCCAAAAATTACACATGGCCATCTCTGAGTTCTTCTAGCTACCGAGTAATTTGCACATTTTTGGTCCAATGAATCCACACCCCCTTTGGTACCATTATAAAATTGAATTATTTCTGGTTTGCCACTTTCAGTGTCGACGGATTCATCGTGGTGCATAGATGAAATCATGATTACACTTTGGCTCTTTTTAGGGACAAAGGAGCAAAGAGTTTTATCATTCGTGAAACCGAACAAACTAGGTTCCCTACAGGACGTGTTTTGTGGGGCAAGAATTCAGGTGGGATTTCGCGTTTATTTTTACGCAATGTTAACCCCACTTCTCTAAGTTTATCAACTAATTCGATCGAGGAAAACCAATTATCAGCTGTAATATTCCTGTTAGAATTCTTCAAAGGTTCGACTAGGTCCAAAACTGTGCGTGTAGGTATAGATAGATCAGTTCTTCTAGATTCTGATTTTCCAGTATATATAAAAGCATTGTATAAATAATGAGTTTTAGAATCGCAAAGGCATAAAATTTTGATTCCATATTTGGCAGGTTTTGATTTCATATATACTCTAAATAAGCATCTCCCTCGAAACGGACACAACATTTCATCTATAGTTATATATTCAGAGCAACTATAACATTTTTGACAGTTATTTATAAACAAATTGAATATTTCAGATATTAGTGCAGCTCTATCGTTCGCTTTTCTTGCGATTCTCGTTTCAACGTCATCAAATCGTAAAGCTGATGAAATAAAAAGATATCTTTTTAGGGACATAGTTGCTCTGAAAATGTCTCTTCCTGTACCATCTGAGTTCCATAACCCTTCAAGATCTTCGTGGCCAGATTTGAAAACTCCGGCTAAAATGGTAAGACCCAAAAAAGCGTTTATTTCAGTATTTTCTATATAATTTGTATGAGCTCCAGTACTTGAATGAGTTTCCCTAAACTCCGAAATTTTTTTGTTTGTATGTAGGATTATAATTTCAACCATCTCATTTGTTACTAACAACTTCCATGACTCCAACTCTGACATATTTCTTTTTTCACGAGCTGGCCCTACTAAGCCAGGAAGGTGTGTAATTATGTTATGCCTCCTCGTTCGGGATCTACTTGGCGCTGTTTTAGACCATTTATAACGATTTTTACCTCGATAATGACGTGTCCGTTCTTCACCGTCATCACCTGTGCTTTCTTCCTCTTCCTCTCCTTGTTCTTCCTCCTCACTTCTCGTATATCCGTTTCTAGTGCTCTCCCTTTCGTTTTCACTATCAAAGCTTTCTTCAATGACACTGTCTTCTGAGTAAGTAACAGGTTCAGGACTGTCTCGATCGCTAATAACTTCATCGTCACAAAGTAGACCTATATTTGAGCTCCCTTGAATATTTTCTGACTCAGAATCATCACTCACGTCGTGCAACAACTCCTCAATTTGTTTATCGTTCAAAAATCCTTCCATTGTTGTTGAAATATTCACTAAAACCAAAAAGTTTAAAAATTACACTCAGTGAAAAAAGTTACGTATTTGGTGTCGTGGGTCAAATTTGACCCGGCCGGCTCCATACCTCAGCTCCTATGATGGTGGTCGCGCTGCGCGTCCGCCCCCCGCCGCAGCTTGCGACGTACTGAGAATACGTAGAAGCGCGCACTTGTACCATAAACATTAGAAGAGTAATAACAAAAAATGTTTGCGTCTGGGTCGAATTTGACCCGCGATACCAGCTAAGGGTTAATGTTATTATGGTTGCCTGGAAAATACTGCTTCCAGCAAAGGCCGCTTTTAACTTTTGTTCAATTTTGTTAACTTTTAGTGATTATGCTTGTTTAAAAAGTCCTTTACCTAAAAAAAAGTCCTTTGCCTTCATGCCTATTTTTTTCTATATCCGTTCGTATAAAAAAAAAAACACTCTCCTATTTATAATATTAGAAATATATTATATTTATTATTATATTTGTAGCTTCAACAACCTTATCCGTGAATAATTGGAATCTGAATATAGAGAAGGAATGACAAGTCTGCGGCGAGTTAATTAAGTATGAAACGGTTCTAATCAATATTATACCGAGCATTTCAGCTGAAAATTGCACTGTTACGTAAGCGCCGGAGCAAGGAAATGAATTTTTAAACTTTCATCGAATCTCAATCATCAGTTAATGACCAATCGCCTTGCCATTCTAGGATTAAAATTTTATCTCAGTAATGTTATAGGAAAAAATACGATCTATATTAATAATTTTTAAGCCAATCATTAAAACTGAACTTGGATGAAGAATAGGTAGAAAAGAAAAGTGTAAATATTATGGTTTATACTCGTATAATACTTTGTGCTGAAATTACCTTTATTTCTAACTAACGCTATCAAAATCGGTCGAGTTGCTTATGTGGATGTTAGGCAAAAATATTTACTGTTAAACAAGTTCTAGGGTTCCTATGTGTGAGTACTCTATGTCAATGTCACGCCATCATTTGTGTTGTGATTAATGATCACCAGCTGATCGCTGACCTGTTGCTGAATACACAATAATATAACTTATACACAGTTGACTCAAAAATCAAAACGAACGCCACGCACTTAAGGGGGCGACTAACCCTAAAGTGTCGATTTTATAATTTATTTTTATACTTGAAAATAAGCCCCGAATTGTTTCATTTTCTAAAATTAGATACTACATTATATTTCCGAGAATTCGATCTGAGCAAAAACACGATATCTTAAAATTTTCTTGATAGAAAAAAATCAAAAAGATGCATCTAATTTTCACGAATTTTTCATATATTGCCATAACCGTGCATTGAACTAAGTTAATATTTTAACACATTGTATAAAATTCTATCATTGAGAGATCGACCTAGTGGATTTTTAAAATGTTGTATATTTATCGAGTTATTGAGAAAAAACTAATTTGGCGATGAATCCGTGTCGTTCTTTTTCACCTGGCATATGAAAGACGGGCGTGAGTGTGAAGAGATAAGGACGATGTTTGATTTTTGGGGTTAGTCGCCCTCTTAAGATATAAGATAGCTTGAATGAAGACAAACAAAGCAGTATTACATCGCGTCCTCATAAGGACAGGAACACACTAAACCACGCGTTTCGCTAACGTGCATTTTATCACCGTGTTTACACTACAAAATAACTCCTAGCTTTTAAACATAATTCATGTTTTAAGAACTAAGTACTATGAACATGTCTGTTGAGCAAGTTTGAGTTCAAGGACATGGATACACTACTGTATAATATTTATACTGTGTCTGTTACTAGCCAGTCTGGTAGGTCCGGCAGACCAGTATCAGCCAGTATCGATGTTTGCGAACAATTAGCGGTTGACGACACTCTCAATGTCAATTTTGTTGACGAAATCGAGAAGCGATTTCGTAATACGAGATGAAAAACTGTGCCAACAGTATGTGTGGAAAACCAACATGATTAAATATGATTTTTTTTTTTAATGAGTTAAGTAATGTACTCTGGTTAACACAGCGATTAACTATCTTTGCCTTAGAGCGCTTACAGACGAACGGCACGTGTCGGCGGCACGAGTCGGCGGCAGTCGACGGCAGACGACGTCACGTGTCAGCGGCAGTCAGCGGCACGTGTCGGCGGCAGTCGACAGTTTTTCACGCTTGCAGTTGTGACGTAACGGGTAAAGGTAAAGGTGCACCGTTCGGTATCGCACGCAACGGACGTCTCGCATCAAACGGATATTTTTTTTACAGTACGTCCACTATATCGGCAGCGTACGGATTACCGAGTAGACAGTATGTTTATTTTCAAATTAGTCCAAACAAAGTTTCTAAGTCAAAATTTCTGCTTTCGGCTATTCCATCCACACCCCCCTTTTGAGCATTCATTTACTAGGCTATTTGATAATCCGTACGCTGCTGATTCCACGGAAATACTATCAAAAAATTATCCGTTTGATGCGAGACGTCCGTTGCGTATGACACCGACCTGTGGCCGCTTACCTTTAGCCGGTACGTCATAACTGGGGGCCTACCACCATCTCTACTAAGCGATACCGTTTGACAGATAAGCAATAAATACCTTAACTTCAAGCTAGCGATCTTAAAAAAGTTGATATTTAGAAGATAGAAGATAGAAGTAAGGTATGCACGATGCCATTATGCAGAACCACCTTTGCTCACCGATTCTTTACTTACCTGGGTCCTAACTTATATAATAAAATCAACAAGAGTTTATTTATCAATATATCCTTTGAATAAAAACAAATGCAAACGTTTAACTTCAGACTGGCTGCAAAAATTAAATTACAAATCTACAGAAAATCTTATTATCAATAGTAATTAATCACAACATTATATTATACAATTATTACTTTTACTTTTCACTACCCACTTGCCACTAGACAGTTTTATTCCCGATTTATTTAACCCAAAATTGTAGTCCTTAGTACTATTTTCTATTACAATTGTATTCATAATCATAGATATAAAAATATATAATCTAAACGGTCGCTTATTTATGTGTCCGCGGTATAATTGGGGTCCTGGTGATCTGTAACACAGGCTACTGCCTAATTCAGGCACCAGCTCCTCACTTTCTAATGTAATGCACCATAATAATTTGTAAATTAGCCGTTAAGTTAGATTGTTGAGAGAAAATAAAGATTTATTATTATTATTATTTTCACAGCGGATTTAACAATATTTTGCATTTTTTACTGTTTTTTAGTAAAATTATATTTAAAAAGTGAGTACGGTAATGTTATTGTAATCTTACAACAAAGTTTTCTGGAAACATGATCGTTTTAGGAAAGGTCGTGGTAGGCCCCCTGCAAGCGTCATAAACTGTCAACGGCTGCCGACAATTGCCGTCAACTGCCGTCAACTGCCGCCGACAAGTGCCGTCAACTGCCGCCGACTTGTGCCGCCGACACGTGCCGTTCGTCTGTAAGAAGCCTTACATATTGGAATCATCACATGGCAGACGAAAACATCGAACCTTACAATATAGTTAATCAGATAAATAAATGTTAGTTTAATCAAATAACTCAATAAAAATTAATATGAGCGCATAAAACGTATAATTTATTAAAAAGATACTGTGCCAGTTGAGCACAATACCTATTAAATAGCTCCGTTTTGATATCAGCGCATTAAGCGTTAGCGAAGCATTGCTTTGTGACCTTATTTCTTTCAGTGCGGGTTCGCTGTAGCAAAAATCCCAGTTCTTCGTATTGACATAATATGACATTAAAATATGTGAGTGAGTTACGTTTATGAAGTAATTTGGAGTCTGTGTGAGTTGATAAGTATGAGTAATTCCATTTATTCTAAAATATAATGATCACATATAACTGAGTAATATTATTTTGATATTCTCAATATTTATATGTAACTAGCTATTCTAAATCTGAGTAGCCTATGTCCTTCTTCGTGATATATCTATTGTCTGGGCAAAATTTCATTAAAAACTGTCCGGTCTATTAAGCGTAATATGATTTTTGCTAAGATTTATACAACATGACTGTTCAATACTTAAGGGGAGTACAAAATGAGACATGTTCAATACTGGAGACTACTCTGTACTCGATTCTCATATAAAATTAGGCAAGTACTTAATTTTTTTCGCATTTCCCTTTAAATAAATGAATCATGGACACTTAGTAAATTACGCGGCTAGGCAAGTAAGCATACTATGCGGCTGGCGCGGCGGCGTGCTCCACCGAAGAAACACCACACTGCTACCCTTCCTAAAATAATCATTTAACTTTAAGCTACATATTTTACTCAGTGATCAATTAATATATATTTTTTTCATCTAATATAATAACTAAATACAGTATCACGTCCTCGAGTATTGAACATGTCTCACCAGTCACGCAGTATGCCGTCTTTGCGAATAAATGTTTAAATATGTTTTGTATTAATATAATTTATGTTTTGAGCAAGTAGAATAAGAATGTGAGGCAATATAGCACGAAAATATGTTAAAGAAGCAAACAGATGAAATGAAACTGTTTAGGTAAATATGCACCCAGTGGAAATGGAATTTAAAATGAGGCCGACTCGATTGGCCTTTGAATTTTAATGGTCAAATTGTTGTCGGACTTCTAAGGCTGTATTGTCCTTGAATAATATTAAACATTGATTGCAAGAACAGTAAAAGTTAGTAGTATTTAGGTGTAGAAAAAGAAAAAGGTCTAAAAAAACTATATCTATTAGCAAAAGGAATAAATCGCCCTTCTTTCGTTAAGTATAGTAAAATATGCTATAAGAAATGTTACGTCATTAAAGGCTTAACGTCTAATAAAATCGTACCAAGCTCTTACATGTTTTTACTCCGCAAAATGCGCATAAGAATAAACGCCGTTGTAAAAACCGTTTAATAATGTGTAAATTCCAACGTGGCCGACTTATCCTTAAATATTATACAATATACATGCTTATTTATTCCATTTCAAGATTTTGCAGGATATACTTCTGAATACATATAAGCAAATTTAACTTGGAAAGCTGTATTCTTCTTTTAAGAATTAGCTTATTATATAATAATAATAGCTCCCACACCGGTTTCGGTGACGGTGGCCGGTTTCATTGAAACCAGGCCAGCTACGCAGGAGTAATTTTATAGTGCCCAAGTGTGTGCGCAGTACACAAGAGCACTCTCTATTCCTTTACTCTCATAACCCAGTGGGACGGTAGACCGACACGACCGGCGAGAGATCAGGCGCAGGACCGACTTTTTACATGCCCACCCGACGCATGGATCATCTTACTTGTCAGACAATCAGGTGATCAGCCTGCATTGTTCTAACCAAACTTGGAAATAACATGTTTCCAACGCGGGAATCGAACCCACGACCTCCAAGTCAAGCGCCGCGCTCTGTACCACTAGACCACGGAGGCGTCAAAAAAGAATTATCATCCAGCGAGTATCACTACCACTAGAATACTCGTTGGGTGAAGAAATTTATGCCTCAAAACCTAAGATGTCTTTATGAATATCGAGACGAGGAAGCCGACGTAAAATAACTCCGTGAAAGGTTTTTCCTATTAGCTGTGATCGACACCGGGCTATTTTCTTCGAGGGATCGGTTTTTGTAACCTTTCCTGCGATATCCATTCGTTTGGTTTTTCATTGGAAAAATTCTGGGTGAAAGGAGCATTCAGACGTATTCCCCTTGGAGATAGAATGTGTTTTTTCCCCAAATTAGTCTTTTTGGACACGTGTTTTTGTTTCTGCGGTTTATTTGTTCTTCCGATACCAGACAAATCTTTGTTTAGTGTTAGTATTTCATGTCTATTTTATGCTTTCCTTATTTTAAATGTTTTTTTATTACAATAATTAGGGTCGTCTATGGGCCAGTCGCCCGTATCCTTTGTTTGTCTCATTTAAGTACATAATTTTGTCGCGTACCAAGATTACATTTTCTCTTATTTTAAATGTTTAATCTTGAACAAAATGATATTATAACATATTACACATATATAGCTTTTTACTCCGTTCCAGCCTCTTAAATTGTGTGCTCTATATTTGTGCCAAATTTCATCAAAATCAGACCCGTACTTTCGGAGCGAATACAACCGAAGAAACCATTTCTGTCCTACATATAAAACGTTTATATAGCTTATAATTCAATTATGAACGTAAATACAATCGCACAAAAGGCGTCGAAAACAATAGACTCAAAAGCGATTGAAGGCGGTGCAATAAACTTTTAATACTTCTTTACTAAGATTTTGGAACTAACTTATCGTTGGCGTAATAATAATAAAACGTTGCCGGCCAGACGCATAAAGTGAGAAAACCGAATGGCTAAAGATATGGGATGTCATTAAAACTCACTCTTAAGGTTTATGGCTGATATAAGAAAATAACTGCCCCGATATTAGACAGGGGTACCATTAACGTTACATAATGGTAGAGACTAGAGTGAAAATTTCGTTCTTACGAAAGAGTTGATTTTCTTTAACTTTACATTTTAATATAGCTTGTTAAAAACACGTCCTGACTGGTCAATTTATAATGGTATCAAGACGATATCAAAATAATTCTTTAATGATAATAATATTCAATTATTAAAATACATTTCGTTTAACCTTTTATGAATGTGCTGTTTTTTTGTATGTACCTAATGTATATTATCGTAGGGATTATGTCTTATTGTTATAACAATCGTTTATTATAATCATATCTTTTAGAAAAGCGTTGGCACCGAACCTCACCTAAAAATTGCACAGTCTTGAGTCTCCGAGCTCTGCACCCCAAAATAGCTGACAGGTCGTATTTTCAGCGCACAGGTTTATTTCAAACTTTTCAGTTAGTAAATCAACTTTAATTTTTGGCAACTGGATGCTATTTTCGTAATTCTTGAAGTTTTCAAAATAAAAAAATTGGGAAAAATCAAAAAATCCTTTTTATACTCAGAGAATAAAAGGTTGCGACTCGGTGATGCATAAAGAAATACGAAATTGGAATATCAAAAGACGCCGCTTGACATTTCAATTTTGTATCGCCATTACGCATCACTAGCGCAGGAGTAGCGCCTCGTTTCGTCTCAATTTGGTATCACTTGACCTTTAGTCAGTTTTTAACTTCTTTTTAATAGTAAAAATAGTTCACAAAATGTATCTCTGTATATGGTTGTGAATCTACATCTTTTACAGTATTCACCATCGAAGAAATTGATTCCTAGGCAGTTGACTGACCAAAATCATTTGGTCGGATCCAACGATATCAAAATACTAAATACAAAATACGTTCTAATTCTATGGTCGGATCATATCAATTGTTAATTGTGATCTGTCGGCTGGGTTTGATGTAACGCGACCAAACTACGTAGGTCTCCCATCTGCCTAGGAATCAACTTCACGGATAGCTAAAGTTTAGCTAAAGTTTGTGCTTTTAATTATTACCTATTAGGTGACATTAACAGAGCGTAGTATATTAATTGTTTTGTTTACTCCTCAGTTTACTTAATTGGTGTAAGAGCTTAAAATCCTTTAATTAACTTACAAGTTGGGGAACGTGCCATTTTTAGTTAATTATAAAGTTTGTTCACTATCCCCCTCGCTTTGTGAGCACAGAATTTAGTTATTCAGTTACCCTTCTAAAGACAGGTTACGGTCCCAGAGCTCTAGCAACTGGTATATATTAGCATAAGTTGAGACAACCTGCTGGACAGAGTTAATATGATACACCGTCCCGGTGTTGCATATAATATTAGAACGTACAATATTAACCTAACTATTCATAATGTACCTGGTAAAGGTCCACCCAACTCTATTAAAAAGTTAATATCGTTTGTTAGTTCACTTCGAGCACTGAGAATTTCAATGGATCAAAATAATGACTTTCGAAGTATTCGTATTTTTTCATAACCATGCATTTACCCTCCTCATATTATACTTACATAAGCGAGTTTCAGAATTCAGCAGCAAAAACTCCCGACCCCGCCCGGAGCATCCTATCGTCGTATCGTATATTAAAGGTTTCATAAAAACGACACACTCCCAAAGTATTCATATATTTAAACGGAAATATATTACTATACATAATTGAATAGTAACACACGTTCATAAGTAGTTATGATATTAGTTTAGAGCTAAAATATTGGCTAAAGTTACTCATGACTACAATCAATGATCACAGTAAGAAATATTGTATCTAAGTTTTTATTAATCTTAAAAATCTCATTACGCCGACTAAAATAATAATACTATGTATAAAGAGGACAGGTCGCTCTAGATAGATATACTCTCGCACTCGTCACGTACAAAAAATAAGGGGGTGTAAATATATCTCTGAAAATGTAACAAGGTAACACAACAGTCATCGCGCTAACGAGGTCAGTCGGGTGGTGGGCGGGGCGGCTAGGGGGGCGGGCGGCGGCGGCGCACGCGGCGCCCGCACAGCAGCCGCTGGAACGCGTGCCGGAACTCCGGGCTGAACACCGTGTAGATGACCGGGTTCAGCGTCGAGTTGAAGTAGCCCAGCCACAGCGTCAGCGACGTCAGCACCGGGCTCACCTCGCAGTTGCACGTCGGCACGAGGATCGCCAGCACGAAGAACGGAAGCCAGCACGCGACGAACGCGCCGGTTATTATTGCTAGAGTCTTCGCCGCCTTCCGCTCCCTCTTGGAGTCGGCGGCCTCCTTGGGCTTGCGGCGCACGAGCGTGGGGTAGTAGGCGGCGGCCACCGCGCCGTACCCCGTCGTCGGCGGGTCCGCCTCGAGCCCGTTCGCGCACGACTGCTTCTCGGGGCTCGTGTTGTTCGACGAGACGGTGGTCACGCCGGTCGTGGTCGTGGTCACCTCGGAGATGGTCGGCAGCGGGCGGCCGATGACGGCGACGACGGCGGCAGCGATGTTGCCGCTGCCGCCGGCCGCGACGAGCGCGCCGCCCGACGGCACCGGCGGCGGGCCGCGCGCGTTCGTGCCGGGTCGTCGCCGGATCCGCTTGCGGGCGGTCTGGTATATCCGCCAGTACAGGATGAGGACGACGAGGACGGGCACGTAGAAGGAGGACATGGTGGCGAAGATCTGGTAGCCGACGTCCTGGCTGACGACGCAGCGCAAGTCCTCGGCCACGCGGCGGTGCCAGTCGGGGTCCTTCCAGCCCAGCAGCGGCGCGATGCACACGAGGAAGCTGGCGGTCCACACGCAGCCGATCATGTAGCCCACGCGCCGTGCCGTGCGCGCGTGGATGTAGTCGATGTTCGTCACAGCCCAGTACCTAAAAACAATTACAATATTAATTTAGTTTTAGTTTAGTTTAGTTTTAGCTCTACATTATTACTAAGTTATTGTAAAGTCACGGCCGTCATACCTATTCGTACCTCGTAATAAGGTCTGACCGTTCCGATTCTAAGTAAACTTAGTTTTGGTTCGTAATTATTTGAGCGAAGATGTAGTTGTTTGCAGTGCGGTAGCGCCGAACTTTGGGGCCTCATTATTTTCTACACGAATTCCCGCATAGTTTGGAAATTCAGTACAACGTATAGCGACTCGGGACGTACGTGCTTTGCAGCTAAAATAGTAAAATATCAAATAATTTATTGCTAATGAAACATTAAGTCTGCAGCAGTAACTTTTGTGTTTACTACTTTATAATTTACAGCCTTTTGTCGTGTTTGCTGCTGCTATTCGAGCGTTTTCTGCTAAAAAGTATTTCTCTTTGTATATTTTTTTTGATAATTACCTACTCACTAAATAAAAACAAGAAGCAAATAACATTAACACAATATTCTCAAAAAAATTATTCCTAAAAATAATTTTAGGAATGTAACAATAAACATATTTTTATGTAATCCTTGACGTCAGTTGCAGGCTTTTAGGTTTATGTTTTGTTTTTTAAGCGCTACGTAATTGTTACAGAGTTGGGATTATGTTAATGTATATTGTGAACATGGCATCTAATTCCTCTTAGAATATTAATTGCCCTTTACATAGATGGGTTAGTATGTCTATTGTTTATTTAATGACGTGGCAGTCAGATGCTTAAGTGATTGGCTACGACTGTATATTGAACTACTGTTAATGCCAATGTGTTAAACAATGGTTATGAAAAAAAAGATTTCAATATATATATATATATATATATATATATATATATATATATATATATAAATATATATATATATATATACAATAATTGCAAGTACATTTTAAAACAAAATATAGAAGTAGAAAATAAAAACTCTTACATTATTTGAATAAATCTTATAAGTATTATGCAACTTTATAAACGTATTTTTAGCGAAAATCTCTTGCATAATCGCCACTTTGATACAGGATTTTGCAGTTCACATCTGGCTGGGTTACAAAATAGATGCACAAAACTGATTCTTATTTTACTTTATCTAAGTAACTCGTTTCCATATTTCGTATCATACTTTCATGAGGTTATGCAGACACATTCTGCACAGGGAAAGTATGCAGATGCATACGTGAGGTGGTAACCCTAGCGTGTTGCACTAGGGTTAGCACTTTGCAAATATTACCGACACCTAACACCGCTAGATAAATATAAACTTCGCACCAACGGTTATTGTCAAACATCTTCAACGCGAACTTTAGCTGGAGATAATCTTGACTGGAAAACTTTGATTTTAAGCTTATAAAGTACATGTATATTTTCATATAATTTGCCGTCAGTAAACAGACATTTACTTTTATTACACTAGACATTGCCCGCGTTTGCGTTTATCATCGCATTTATTTAGCCACGCTATCGCAATTTTCCTTTTTTTGGAGCTCAAGTCTCAACTTCACACCAAACTTTATGATAAAGTCTTTATCCATATCGCAGGCTAATAATTGTAAAGATGTTACAGACTAACAGACGCACTTCTCATGGTTTATTGCAATATCATCAGTATATTTTTAAAATGTTATTATATTTTATTATTCTCATACAAGTGACGAAATGTCTAAATAGGAAATAAAGATCTTTAAATCGAAACCGAATCATTACAATTGTAGAAATCAGAGACTATGTCAGAGATGGTAAATCTAAATTATGTAGGTCATATGAATGTTAATTAACTTCCTGATAAGTGACGAATAGGCTATCCACGAATTAACTTGACAGATCAAGTATGCAAAATCTGTCAAAAAGTTCTGAATAGCCTATTCGGCACTTTATCAGAAAGTGGTGAAACAGGCCCTTGATATTCTAATAGTAATAATAACAATGACTCCATTAGATAGCTCGTCAGGAATAGAGTTAATATTACTTAGCGAAAACTGTATCGCCTCCGACCTATCTCTTCTCGCATAACTATTATCGTTAGTTTCCACACATTATGTGTCGTTGTACCTCCTGAATTAGGTAATTTAGGGACCTT
This sequence comes from Aricia agestis, assembly GCF_905147365.1. NCBI lineage: Eukaryota > Metazoa > Arthropoda > Insecta > Lepidoptera > Lycaenidae > Aricia > Aricia agestis. The sequence continues at coordinate 10,381,384 of NC_056416.1, read as the reverse complement.
AACACCCTAGTAGTAGATATGTAATTATGACATGAACACACTATAATTGTTATGAGGGGACCAGACACTATAGTAGATAATAATAATATGATTATGAGCCTTGTAGTTATATAAAACATTCCTGGCTTACGCGCTTTGATATCGTTATAGGATATGATTTTCAAAGATTGATTGTAAGTGGTTGCGTAATTTGAACAAGGATAATCTCAACACAGAATAAGCCCTGTATAGATAAATAATTTATCCTTTAGCTGTATATTAGGCTTTTAGTTTATCAGCTTTGCATGACTGCTATAAGATGTAAAGTAGATAATGATAAAATTATATAAGTATATTACTAGCTGTTACCCGCGACTTCGTCCGCGTCAACAAAATGTAAAATACATAGGTAAAAAATAAAAAAAGTAAAAAAATGTCCTCCTCCTTTTTGGAAGTAGCCCTAGGGGGATATTAGATTATCATATATATTGGATCCGAGATCATTGAGTCAATGATATTGGATAATGTAATATAGACATATGATTCATTTCTTCCTTGATCATAGATTTTTGACATTTGCTGAGAGATTGGATCCAATACGGTCATAGAAATAGGTGTTGCCAGTCAGGGGCGGATCTACTATATGGCTTTTTGGGCTGCAGCCCAGGGCCCCGCGAATACAGAGGGCCCCCAACCGAACCGAAACCAATAGACGATATTGTCAATAGTAAAAATTATATAGAATTAAAAAAAATCCTATCATAAGGTTGGCGCATTATCCAAATGCCGTAGACGAACATTTAGTGAATGAGTGCATTCAGTTAAAATCTTACTGCAGTCTAAGACAGAGTCTTACACCTCTTGCAGTGAAATTTTTTGGCTAATTTATGAAAAGAAACTTGTTGATGTTTCCCCAAACTGCTATACCATCTTAAAGATTTTTAACGATGCCGATCACTAGCTGTGAAGCAGAGCCATAGCCATAGAGAAATATAATACACGGGGAGCAGAGCGTTCTTTCTCCAGGATGTCGTATATAGAAAACAAATACAGGGCAACAATGTCATCATTAATTAAATTATCAGTTCTTTCGACAAATTTCGATTTAACAAAGGACCTACAGTGCGATGACGAAATAAAAGAGTTTGCAGTTTGTTTGTTAGTTTGAACGCGCTAATCTCAGACTCTATTGGTCCGATTTGAAAAATTCTTTCAGTATTAGATAGCCCATTGACACGTTCGTTAATATGTTTTTTAATTATATACTTGGATAATCATGCTGAAATAACAAAAAACAAGCCATATTAAAAATGATGATGTCTTTTGACAAATCAAATTCTCTGAGATTTAGTAACCCTGACGTTAATACCTGTCAGCGTTAGCGCTCTCCATTGGCTATTGAAACCACATATGACGTAAAATAGGATCAATGAAATATGATAATGTAATACGCAGATATGATCAAATGATCATATATATGATCATAGAAATGATCCAATATATATGATAATGTAATACCCCCCTAAGTTACTCCTTATTACATCAGCTATCTGCCAATAAAAGTCCCGTCAAAATCGGTCCAGCCATTTCGGAGATTAGTCGGAACAAACAGACAGACAGACAGACAGACAAAAATTCTATAAATTGTTATTTTGGTGTAAGTACCGTCTAAATATTCATATGCATGTAGTAAAAAATGATTATTTTAATATTACAAACAGACACTCCAATTTTATTTATATCTATAGATGTATAGATTGTCTGCATCTGACATTACAAACTACTTACGGAGTATCAAATCCATCAAGAACTACCAACGAAATTTCCGTAGACTGTTACTCGTCGAGTTATTCTGAGTAATGTCTGCCAGGGGAAATGAATGAAGTAGGAAGTTAGTATTTCCGCAGATATTCACAGAGTTCGAGCTGATAAGGTCCCGGTACTAGCGTCGTAAAACTTTTATGACGTTATTACTAGAAATACGCTAGAACGTTATAAATAATTTTGTTATAAATTAAAAGTTGCTAAAATATTTTAACGGCAACAAAAAACTTTATGACTAAGCGTTAAGCAGTATTTCAGTATTTACCTAACAAGCGAATTCAGTCACGATAGTTTTAAAAGATAGCTACTGCCAAGCCAAGCCAAGAATATAAAATTATTATGTACTAAAATAAGTACAATTATTTATATTGTTGGTAGTTATAGGCAGCGATACGTGACGCAATGATGCTTAATAATATAATGATGCTAAAATAAGGATACAGAATAAGGGTTGATTCAGACCGCAACGCGACGCGTAGATGCATTTCTAAATTAGTATGGATTTGACAGATTCGCAAGACGTCTGACGCAATTGAAATCTGTCAAATCCATACAAATTTAGAAATGCATCTACGCGTCGCGTTGCGGTCTACTCAACCCTAAAGGTGGATTTCGGATCTTTGCTGCGAGCGACCGCGACCGGTGAAAATTCAAATAAAATGCTACTTTATGACATAGAATATAAGTGTCATTTTCTACTGACATTTTGGTGGCGACCCACGCTGCCGCCGGCGGCGGCGTAAAAGCTAGTTGGTAGAGTAAAATGAAACCTATCGCCTATGTCATAAAGTGGCATTTCGTTTGAATTTTCGTCGGTCGCGGTCGCTCGCGGCAAAGATCCGAAAGCCACCTTTAGACATTATATTACTGCAATGTTTTCACGCCAGGGGTAGCACCAGCACAGACAGTAAACAAAATATTTTGTTCGACGTTTGACAAGGTTTCTGTCAACATCCTTATAAGACGTGTCAGGACGTGTGGAACATGTCGGATTTTGGTCGCATTATTTACTGTATTTGCTCTGCTCCGATCTTTGCGTAATATTCGCCTACTGAAAAGTCGGCGATAATAGTGAACCAAAGTCACGCAATACTTTAACATTTCAATTTGGTATTGCTCTACATCGCCAAGTTTCGTTTGATTTCAGTATATAAATTGATTCAGACCGCAACGCGACGCGTAGATACATCTCTAAATTAGTACTGAATTGACAGATTTCAATTTCGTGAGACGTCTTGCGAATCTGTCAAATCCATACAAATTTAGAAATGCATTTACGCGTCGCGTTGCGGTCTGAGGTAAAGACCCCACTAAATAGTAGAGCGACACGACACGGCGCGACTCTTTGCTCCCATAGAACTGACGTTTGTAAAATATGAGATTCACGTTTGTGAAACGTCAGTTCTATGGAAGTGAAGTGTGGCGAGGCGCGCCCTATCGTTTCGCTCTTGTGCGGTTTTTCTTTGAGGCTAGTCTCGAAATCAACGGGCAGCGGGGCGGGAGCGGCGGCGGCGGCGCGGCAAGCCGACTAGTACGCAACACGCCGCTCGCCGCTGTTTTCGAGAACCACTTCACATAAATTTACACATTGGAACGCGCCGCTCCGTGCCGCCGTTGCTCCCGCTGCCCGCTAATTTCGAAACTGAAGCCTTAAAGTACGTACCTGTCTAATGCGATCGCGACGAGGTGCAGTATAGAGGCGGTGCAGCACAGCACGTCGCCCGACGTCCACATGTCGCACAGCTCGGGGCCCAGCGTCCAGCGCTGAGCTATCTCGTACACCGCCCCCAGCGGCATCACCTGTTATTCATCATCATTTCATATTTCACAAATTCTACAGGGTTTAACAAAACAAAGTGATATTTTAGGGCATATATGATTCACCTATCTAATCGTTCACTGTAAAAGCAGTAGCGCTGAAAAAGTAACTCTTTTCAAACGTTTGTATGGGCAAATTCATGCAGCCGCGCTGGGACGCTTGACCATAAAAATCACAAAAAAATGCTCTTTCTGCTCTACTACTTTCACAGTTAGAAGTCTATAATTGCCATACACCCTAAAGTATTAATATCACTTTGTTTTGTTACATCCTATATATTGTATATTAATTAGCTCGGTCACGGTATCTTAAAATACGAGTAAGCCACTTCTTATTGCCTAATAAGTCTCCAATTTCTCCACAAAGACTGAACTCTTTAATATTACAACTATATAAGTGTATTATTAAAAAAATAATTGATAATTACCAGGCAGGCCACCAGAAGGTCCGCCACCGCCAGCGACAGGATCAGCTGGTTGGCGGCGCTGCGGAGGTGCCGCTCGAGGAGTATTGCTGCTATCACGAACACGTTACCTGAGGAATAACGTGCTTATTAAGGACGTTATCACAAAAATATGTCAAAAATTAGCAAGTTAGTATGAATATCGACGTTAAGGACATAATAACATTCAATATCAGCGCGCCTTGTACAATGGCGGTAACGACGCTCGCCGCTTTCTTGATAGGGCGAAAATATAATATATAACTAATATATAATCAAGAAATTTGAGAGCATTTCTTATTTTCTTATAAATGGAAATGTTATTTATTTTTAAATAAAATATTTAGCTATTCGTATAGGGGACAAAATAAGCAACAATTTTTTTGTATGTTTATTTTCCTTAGTTCAGTGTATTTAGCTATAATGGTACCTAATCAAACCCCATTTTTTTAATCTTTTGCAATTATTGTGATGGTTAAAAACGTATTTATGTGAAAATTTTGTATGCGGCTATAAATTTTTTATGGTATAGACGTGGAGACGAATATATTATCTTTCATTTGAAACCAAAATATCCTTGCAGTGTGACTCCTAATTCTTTAAAATGGTACCTGAAAATCTCTGATATTTGTGAAAAAATGTGATAGCGTCCTTAAGGCAAATTATTAATATTTAGGTCCACAACTTATGATATGTTACATGTATTTTATTCTTTTTAAATTTTAACACAAATAATGACTGAAACTCTTAGAAAACTAGCACACTGTGCTGTTATTGAGGTGTGAAAGTAAGAAACGATAGATAAAAATATTTAAGATTTAAGAAACAAAGAGTTTTTGGTTACTGACCTAGGTATAATAATATGCATTTTTCTTACATGGAACTTCGGACTGTTAAGTTAACTTAAATCGTGCTAGGTTTATCTAGAGATTTTCCTTCAGAAGTAATTTTCTTTCTGAGCTTTAAATATATGAAAATATTAAAAATTTGCTTAAATAAACTAAAAAGGTAATTCATCACAATTTAACATACGAGGTAAATTTATTTTCGTTATTAACAGGCATACATTACGCGGCGTTGGATTTGAAATGACAATGTTCAGCGTCACGCCATTGTGACTAATGGACGCCAATCCCGTGATTCTATTATGGTTCTATTCTGTTCTATTACATTTAATCATAATATTATCACTAGCGAACTGCTCGGATATCCATGGGAGCAGTGTAAATATTGTATGGAATCCATAATTACAAATGGGCAAAAATTCAGAGCAAAAACAAATTGAAAATAACTTCATACTAATATCACAGTCCATGGACTGTGCTAATATCACAGCTAATATTATAAAGGCCGTTTGCAAGGGCGTCGCCAGGGGGGGGCAGGGAGGGGCAGCTGCCCCCCCCCTAGAGATTCTGAAAAAGTTGCCAAAATTAAATATAATGCAAACAACGACCACTATAATATTAAAATTTGGTAATAGATTGAAGGCTCGTAGTACAAGTGAAAAGCTTCATGTGCTGTCGACTTTACCTACAATTCATACCTACTTTTCTCATATAAAGAGAATGAGAAAAGTATGAATTGTTGTAGGTAAAGTAAACTTGCCCCCCCCTGCGCCATCGGCTGGCGACGCCCTTGGCCGTTTGTTTATTACCTTTTTACGCCCAAACCGCTGAACCGATATTGCTGAAATCTGGTATGGCGATTTTTTTTTATGAAATAAGGGGGCAAGCGAGCAAACGGGTCACCTGATGGAAAGCAACTTCCGTCGCCCATGGACACTCGCAGCATCAGAAGAGCTGCAGGTGCGTTGCCCGCCTTTTAAGAGGGAATAGGGTAATAGGGGAGGATAGAGATGGGAAGGGAAGGGAAGGGAATAGGGGAGGGTAAGGAAGGGAATAGGGGAGGGTAGGGAAGGGATTAGGGTAGGGGATTGGGCCTCCGGTAAACTCACTCACTCGGCGAAACACAGCGTAAGCGCTGTTTCACGCCGGTTTTCTGTGAGAACGTGGTATTTCTCCGGTCAAGCCGGCCCATTCGTGCCGAAGCATGGCTCTCTCACGTATAAATTTCACTTGACGGAAAACGAATGCTCGAGAGTGAAACAACGTATTAATTAACCAATAACCATATTATTATTTACTAAGTCTCTTGAAAAACTTTCTCAATACCTAAAAACTGCATTAAGAGGGCGACTAACCCCAAAAATCAAACATCGTCCTCTCTTCTCACTCACGCCCGTCTTTCATATGCCAGGTGAAAAAGAACGACACGGATTCATCGCCAAATTAGTTTTTTCTCAATAACTCGATAAATATACAACATTTTAAAAATCCGCTAGGTCGATCTCTCAATGATAGAATTTTATACAATGTGTTAAAATATTAACTTAGTTCGTGCATTGAACTAAGTTCAGGTTATGGCAATAAATGGAAAATTCGTGAAAATTAGATGCATCTTTGTGATTCTTTTCTATAGAGAAAATTTTAAGATATCGTATTTTTGCTCAGATCGAATTCTCGGACATATAATGTAGTATCTAATTTTAGAAAATGAAACAATTCGGGACTTGTTTTCAAGTATAAAAATGAATTATAAAATCGACATTTTAGGGTTAGTCGCCCCCTTAAGGGCGAAGCCAAACGAGCGTAATTTGTGAGTTGCAGAATTTCGGTTCGGCAGAATTCTGCTGCAAAAGTCCTGTTTGATTTACACGAGCGTAATTTTGTGAGTCATGATTTGTATGAAAAGATATTTACGCGGCAGAAATTCTGCGACTCACAAATTACGCTCGTTTGGCTTCATCGTTAATATACTGATTTAATGCAATACTAAAGTCTAAAGATGACTAAAGATAAGATGACAATTTATAAGGTCATCTATTTTTACTGCACTGTGCAAAAGGTTTATGCGTTATGTTAAGTGACAATATTACATCTGCTTCAAAGCCCAGTCGTTTTAAATGTCATGTTCTAGGCGCTAACGAAATGAAACAGGAATATGTGGAATAGGGAAAGTGGAAAATGTACATGAAATTGACATTTTTAATAACGTTCGTCGGGATTTTCATTTGCTGCATTCTCTGATCTTTTCTTTATGGGTGAAATGTTACGTCCCGAACATTCTACACTTTAACGACGTTTTTAAGGTCTTTTGGGGCTTTTTCATGAATAAATCTGTTATGTTATAGAAAAAATGTGATTGCAGACTGACGTTAGTAACGTAATTAGACAACATTCATACAATATAATAATTGTCTCTTACTACACAGGTAATTATTATTTTTATATCTAATTTTGCTATAATGCATAATAATATGAAAAAGAAATAATTGCGCAATCACAAAGTAAAAGGAAGACTGTATTTTAACGTAATCATTTTATACAATACTGGACTTTATTGCATGGAGCATTTTCCAATTTCCTGAAGAACCCGCGGGTATCCGACATTCTTGGCTAATACCTCAGAGCCTGAAGGCTCTGCCAAACGTATTATCATACACTTTAGTAAGTTATTTGCTTTAATGAGAAGTTCATTCGTGACACACTTCTTAGGAGTGGATTATAAAACAGTTTTTTTTTTAATTTATGTATCATTAGGTTCCTTAAAATTTAATTTCACATACAAATCCACATTCTACGTTCGTCAGCAGTGCCGTAAATAGCCTTTTTTGCGCCCTGTGCGAGCACCTTCGTTTTTTAACCGACTTCCAAAAAGGAGGAGGTTATATGTTCGGCTGTAGATATTTCTTTACTACATTGGGAAACATCTCTGGGGTCGGGGGCGCAGCGGGAACTTATCGGGAGCAATCCGAAAAATAAGGATCTCTCTGGTCTGGACATTCTTGCGCCCCCCAGAGTCTACGCCCTGTGCCTGGGCACCGGTGGCACCGCCCTATTTACGGCACTGTTCGTCAGTTAGTAACAAAATAATGAAAAGCAAAGTATCAAATTATTATGTTCATAATTTATTTGGAAATATATTATTGTTATTCTGTACATAATTAAGTCACCGATGAAAATACGTTTCCCTTTATTTGTAAGCGGCTGAAAGCATAATGAAAGTTTTACCATTACGTCAATAATTTATACGCACTTTATTACCAGAATGTTGCCAAAAATCCAGCTCGCTTTTTACATTAAACTCGTGTAAACTACCACCACTATTATGATATGACTAGTTTTGTTGTATAAATTAGTTTTGATACTTACTGTTTTTACAGACTAAATCTTTTAGTCAAATCTTGAAAAATGTTATTACCACCAGAATCGCTAGTGATAGTGGTATGATTTAAATCAACAAGCGCAATATCGAAAAACGTTGCTGCCTAGACGCTTTCCATCCATATCCATACTTCCATACTAATATTATAAATGCGAAAGTGTGTCTGTCTGTCTGTCTGTCTGTCTGTTACCTCTTCACGCTCAAACCGCTGGACCGATTTTGCTGAAATTTGGCATGGAGATACTTTGAGTCCCGAAAAGGACATAGGATACTTTTTATCCCGGAAAAATGTACGGTTTCCGCGCGATAAACGAATTTTGGCGCAACGGAGTTGGTGTCATCTAGTTTACTATAACTAAAACTAAAATATATCGATAGTACAGATACGTAAGAGTTTCTATGGATATTGAATCTGATATAAGATATAGTAGTAAAAGTCCACTAAGCCCCCCTTGTGTCAGACATGGTTCATACTTTATAGTAGGTGAGGCATATTTAGGGCTAACTTCAGCTCGAATTAGCGCAAGTGGACCTCAGAGACAAAATGGTGTACTCGGAGAAACATGCGGTAGCGGTCATTGACTCCCTGTCAAAAATTTGTCATTTTCAATATAAACCGCTGTGGGAGTATGCGTGGAGGCCGCAAAGGAAGATCTTCCGACCGAGCGAGGTGTTGTGCTCGGTCAGGCCGGAGCCCACGTGATACATTTCAGCTGTCGTATTTATACCGACGCACTTCGATAGTGCGATGCAGGAATGTTATGCGAATTGTGGGTACCGCCACATCACTCCCCCCAGAAGACCGGAGGTCGAATCTTGAAGTCTTGTCGCTTGAGTCGCCACTGCCAGAGAGTTCCAGTGAGTCGGAACTGTTGCAGTGAGTCCCAGTGAGTCGGAACTGTAAGCTGCAGCACGGGATCCAGTGAGTCGGATAGCTGCCGTGCGGGGCCGATGCTACGTGCTGACCAGGAGAGATGTGCTCTGCTTGCTGACCGGTCGGTGTGAGAAAGTCCGATTATGCCGATGCGGAGTCGCCCAGGCCGCGGTACATTGCGGCTAGTGGACGAGGTATCCGATGAGGCGATGCTGGCTGGCGCGGTGCGGAAGGACGGGGGACTGATGATGATGAAGGAGGCGTGTTCTGTCGAAGGTCACCAATGTGGAAATAATGCGTGGCCACTACAAAGGAAGATCTTCCGACCGAGCGAGGTGGTGTGCTCGGTTAGGCCGGAGCCCACGTTATACATTTCAGCTGCCGTATATATTATACCAACGCACTTAGAATTTAGAAAACTTCGATACCTACTGCGATGCAGGAATGTTAGGCAAGTTGTGGGTTCCGACTTCCGCCTCATCGCGATTGACAATGAAGTGTCAGATGTTATCAATCGCGGCTTTGTATAGAAAATGACAAGTTTTTGACAGGGAGTCAATGACCGCTACCGCCATGTTTCGCCGAGTACTACTACTTACTTACTTACTAGTTCTTACCTACTACCGTGGCTAGTATCAGGAGGCCCAGCACGACCGCTTTAGCCGCGGCGCGGAAGAGCGCGGAGGTGGTGTCGGTGGGCTCCCATGTGGCGTTGGTGGTGTTGACCCACAGCTCCGTGGCGTCACTGGCGTTGGTGCCGTTGGTGCCGTTGTACCAGCGCCGGTACATGTCCCACTCCTGCGCCTCATCTTCCGCGCCTTCCATGCTTCCTCACCGAACTATCTCTTCGACAACTGAAATATGTTTGATTGGTCAAAATATAAGAACCGACCAAGGACTACTGAAACAAGTTAAAATGGTCAGAAGATATTATAGCTTTGCTTGGAGTTCTAAGATGGAAAAAGCAGTAACTCGAAATACATAATATATTATGTCTAGTTTTTTGACCTAACTAGATTGTTTATTAACCTTGATCTAATTATTACCATACAATATTAATTAGAAACGAAACGAAAAAGCGAAACAACATACACAGTGTTGTGTAATGCCTAGTATGGAGAGATTAGAGAGTGTACTCTGAGTCCGGACAAAGGACCCGACAACTGTTGCATGTTCTGTGCCTACTGAAATTGCGGACAGTATCATAATTTATAATGTCATTTAGCAACTGCCAACTACCCAGCTTAAAACGGTCTCTATATTAATACCAAAAACATCGACTAAAGCAACATTGTAATGACCGCATAAAGTAAATTTATCTTCCAAAAATACAGCTTTACAAAACTGTTGTGGTGTAAGTGTAAATTTTAATGGCGGGCTCGAGATAAGTAGCTAATTGAGCGTGGCCGAGCCAGGTACTAACTACACCGTGTTATAATGCAAATTTAACTGCCACGGTGCGTGCTACCAAATAACTTAACGAGATATTAAAATGTAACTCACGTTTTTTACTGTATTTTCTTATTATGCGGAGAGCTTCGTCCATGGTTTCGTTTTTTCGGCTGCGACTGTTGAGGATATCTGAAAAAGAATTTTTAGTTTAAACAAACGAATAATCGCACATACGGCACACAAATATTTTTTTTACAAAAAAAAAAAAGTAATTACATAATTATTATTCTGCAGTATACGGAAAATAATTAAACCACAAACGGAAAACGTAAATATGATTTTATTAATTGCTTTTCGGATAATTGGTAACCGTTTACCAAATTGTGTGCATGTTTGTTCGACCAAATACGAGTACCGTAAATACTTCATAAGTTAATAACAAACCAATTAATACAATCAAAGTAAAATGCTTTATTTGGTATAATTAAAAATAATTGTGTTTTATTATTTTATACTCTATGTTCCTAAATACGTAATTTTAAACGTTTGTTACTATCATACATTTTAAAACTGTTTTTTAGGGTTCCGTAGCCAAATGGCAAAAAACGGAACCCTTATAGATTCGTCATGTCTGTCTGTCTGTCAGTCTGTCTGTCTGTCTGTCTTTCCGTATGTCACTGCAACTTTTCTCCGAATCTATAAGAGCTATACTATTGAAACTTGGTAAGTAGATGTAGTCTGTGAACCGCATCGATTTTGATACAAAAATGGCATTTTTTTTCATATAAGATAATATATGTGTGGGGTATCTATGTGTAGGTCTTCAAAAATCATATTGAGGTTTTTAATATAATTTTTTTCTAACCTGAATAGTTTGCGAGAGAAACTCTTTCAAAGTGGTAAAATGTGTGTCCCTCTAACTTCTAAAGTAGGAGCATGATAAGTCTAAAAAAATATATGATGTGTGTTTACTATAAAAACTATAACCAACGAAAATTGGTTTGAACGAGATATAGTAAGTACTAGTTTTTTTACACGTCGTCATGAATGGCAAACCTTACAATATTAACTTTCATTTAATCAACTGAAATATAAAAATAAATCAAAAACCTTTTAATTTCATAAAAAGAAACCTTATTACTGCAGCTGCGGTACCCTTCATGGGCGAGTCCAACTCGCACTTGGCCGGTTTTTTTTTTGAAATGAAATGATCATTTCATTTCATTTCAAATATATTATTGCAAGAATGTAGTGCATTACATAGGTCTTCAAATTAAAAATACTGTTCTAAACATCCTGCCATCCAGGTGGCGTGCAAAAGTCAAAGTAAACATTTAACATAATATTGAAAATTAATTTATAGAATTACAAAATTAGAATTGATTACAAAACGAAGTCCGTGATTATTAAATTAGCATTAAAATATCCATTAGAAGTCAAAATAATGTTAATATTACAGTAAGTAATAATAAATTATAATTCATATATTTTTGGATACTATAAAAACTTTTTTCTGCTAGCCACTTTGTAATTTCTCTTTTGAATACTAGGTTATTAAGGTCTTTAAAATGATTTGGCAATTTATTATATATTTTGATGGCATTAATGTATACATTTCGTTTAAAAATATCAAGCCTGGGGCATATATAATTTAAATTTATTTCAGGTAATGGCTGTATTTTGTTAAAACCAATTATTTTTCCGATGACAACAACATACCATAGGTACACATTAGGGTTGTTGAGGAAGTGATTATGAGGAAGAGGAGGAGGAAGAGGAATGGTCACGCGCAAATTTAGAGGATGCGGATGAGGAAGAGGATATTTTTTGAGGAAGAGGATGCGGATGAGAAAGCGGATGAGGAATGGGATGATAGGAAATTATAAATACTAGCGGACCCAACCCAAAAGCCTTTGTCCTGTCTGTACATAACTAGACCTACACAAAAAATAATTAAAAGGGCATTTTCCAGTGGACCAAACTATGATTATTCTAAACCATTCACAAAACACACACAATACAGAATAATCAAAATCGGTCCAGCAGTTAAGGAGGAGTTCAGTAACATACAAAACACACAAAAAAAAGATGAGTGAATAATACAATTCTCGCGCTCTGGCGTGTCACGTGTGCGTTGCTATGATTGGATACGCCGTACGCGACGCGCATGCGCAGTGAAATTCCTCATAAATTCCTCTTCAATTTTGAGGAAGCGATAGGGGAAGAGGATTTTTATTTTTATTTATGAGGATGCGGTAACGGTTGAGGAACCCAAAATATTGCGGAACTTCCGCATTATGAGGAAGCGGAAGAGGAATCCTCAGCAACCCTAGTACACACATCTTTAAAAACTTTAGCTTAAATTACTAGCGTTTTAAGATTCCCCCTAAGTAAGTACATTATAAATATTACGTTTAAAAGATTGAAAACGCTACATAACATACAGTAACTAAATTCATTCTAGATTATTCGAATCAGGGTACGCACACATTTAGAGCACGATATTAAAAGCACTGGGTATACTTGCACCAAAATACTCTAGGTATGTCGTGTGACCTAGAAAAGAGTGAGTTTTGATGAGTCTGTGAGACGCGGACAACCGGTGGGTTGATCGTGCCCGTAACTTTGCCTAAGCGGTGAGTGGAGCACCATGGGGTTATAGTGGGTAGTTCCTCGGGGAGTCCCACATACCTCGGCCGATGTACCCAATCCGCCGGGGATGCACAAAGCATTTCCCCATGTAAAAAAGGTATATCGTGCGAGTTTGTGGCTAAGTACTACTGTAAGATATTTATATTTTGTACTACTAATACGCTAATTTACTACTCCAAATTTTAATTGTCAAGACTTTGTGTCTAAACATACTAGGCCGAAAATACGCAGCCGAAGTTCGGCATGATTACGTCAGCAATGCGCTACGTAATCATGCCGAATGCCGACGTAATTTCGTCATGGTGTGTCATCGGTAATTTAAAAGAATCGTAATCATGCCGAACTTCGGCCGTGTATTTTCGTCCTAGTGAGTTTAGACACTTAAAAGCCCCTAAGCTTATTATGTTTTATTGAGTAATGTGGGCCCATAGCTCACAAGTGTGTCAAGGCCTGGTGATATACCATTTGTTCGTCTAATACCTGCTTAAATGTGTTTGTTCGTGCGAAAATCATTTGACTGTGTTCATGGCATGGAAATAAGTTGTATAATATACGTGTAGAGAAAATTAGTTACATTACCGAACTACTTTGTAGCGTCCATTGTATGATATTACGACATTTTTAACCGACTTAAGAAAAAAAAAGGTTATATAATATAATATATAATTATATTATATCAGTCTCGAGTTGTAATAGTTTATTATTATTTATTCTACAAATGCACTTATCAGTATAAAAAGTAGCCATTAGCCGATTCTCAGACCCACTGAATATGCATATAAAATTTGGTTAAAATCAGTAAAGCCGTTTCGGAGGAGTACGCGGACTAACATTGTGACACGAGAATTTTATATTATATAAGATATAAGTATATTTTATTTTATACACTTTAGCTGTCTATACTTTAGTATTATTATATCGACTAAAGAGGACTAAAGGTACAAGTTGGAACCGAGCGACACGCGACAACTGCAGACGACGTGTCGTCGCGACACTACTGGTTTGTATGTATTTCTATGAAATACCCTCCGCAGCTAGCGACACGAAGCTAGCGACACTTATTCATAGAAACTAGAGATCGCCCAATGGCCGAAATTCGACCTTAGTTTCAATGACATTATGACTACTACCTATATTTTGTAAAAAATATTGACTTTATCTTTTTTTTCCAACTCTTGTCTCTGGGACTTAGCTGATCTCAGACTGGCCGTGTAAGCATTGTCTAATAGTATCTTAGATTCAATAAAAAAAAAACTATAATCCATTTTCAATTTGTCAATTTCAACCATAAATAAAAGAGTATAATTCGTATGTATAGGCTTGTCACTCAAAAATCTGTCATTTCTCATGTTTGTGTGTTGTAGTGTGTGTAATGTTTTATTTGATAATTTCAAAATAATATTAGCTAGTATATGACATTCTTTGGTTTATTGTTTTTTTTTTTTTTATCTTTATTTAAGGAGTTTTAGTTCTTACAAACTACGCCACTCCGTTAGACCATCTACATGGTTTATTGTTTGCTTTTTTTTTTTGCTTTAGTGTGTGCAGTGTATTGTATTTATGTTTGAATAAAATTTTTATTATTATTATTATTATTTCTTTGAATATTAGTTTGATGCACTCCTTCACCATATAAACTATAACTGTGCAAAATTTCATGCAGCTACGATTCCCCAATTTTTGTAAAAAGGGTTACAAAGTTTTTCGTTCGCGTATTAATATTATGATGATACACAGAAACCAGTAGTGGCGACGACACGTCGTCTGATGCCGCTTCATGTAGCGGGCTTCCAACTTATTCGTTTTTCAGTCCCAAAACTCTTTACTTGATCGTTTTTGTTCCTAAAAGTTAAAACTTTCTATATAGGTACGCAATGGAAATAAAAATGACGCGTTATTTCAATATGATTGTCTCGTTATAAGATTTAATTACATTACGATTGTTTCATTTACGAGTATAAATTATAATCATATTTAAACACTAGATCAGGCTTAATATATCTAAAACATTTTCGAATCTCATTATGTTTCGTCTGAAATATTGAGATAATATCGGCGACGCGCCGGTCTTGATATTATTAAACGCTTCATCCTGAACATTTATTATTTTATAATCCGGGTTGAAATATTATGTCCGTTTGTCTTCATTTTGGAACATTCGTGAGCGCAGAGATATTGCGACTTACTCGGGAATAATGATTGTTATTAATTACGTCTTACTTGTTAAGATAAATTTAGTAAACTAGGTGTTACCAAGGTCTGATTGTGTTTGTTTAATTGACACTTGACAGATAAGGACAGCGGACCATTATAAGTATCTGTCTTCACACGTCACAATGTTAGGCCGCGTACTCCTCCGAAACGGCTTTACTGATTTTAACCAAATTTTATATGCATATTTAGTGAGTCCGAGAATCGGCTACTGGGTACTTTTTATGTTGATAAGTGCATTTGTTGAATAAATAATAGTAAATTATTACAGCTGGAGACTGACGGCGACCATTGTTTGTGCGACGGGATAGCGATGGACGTTGCCATGGTGACATACTTATTTAGTCACTTCAATCAAATAATACGGCCGAAATACTTTATATGGCAAAGAAACGTTTGCCGGGACAGCTAGTATTCTATATAATATTATGTATAGAACACCTGCAGCTCTTCTAATGTTGCGAGTGTCCATGGGCGACGGAAGTTGCTTTCCATCAGGTGGCCCGTTTGCTCGTTTGCCCCCTTATTTTATAAAAAAAAGCCTAACAGCGACCTGTTACCTGCGACCTCGTTCCAGTAGAGCTATAACAGGAATTAAAAGTTGAAAGCTTTTTAGCGACATGTGGATCATCACGCACGGTTTGGCCGCGTTTCAACGCTTTACTATAATAGACATGACATATTAAATCTATAATATTATGTTAAACTTTCTGCGCCCCAAATTACCAGTTTGCGTCCGTAAAAATACGTTATTTCGAATATGAAAAATAGGTGTTGGCCGATGCTCAAATTTACCTGCTTAACACGTTCGTTCCCACTACGATTTTCATGATGTTTTCTCGGATGCCGCCTACATTCTACGGCGGACTTGCCAGGTGAGTCGCCGGCAATGCAATATATTAAATTGAATCGACTAGCCATGTAAGTTCACTGGCACTACGTAAGGGTAAATTCATTTTTTTTGTGACCGTTACAGTGTAACTAAGGTGTTTAACGCAATTAAAAAGTGTTAGGTGTTGTTGTAGGACTATTCAGCTTGTAAAAATGGCAAAAAACTATTTGCTTAAATTAGTTTCGTAATTTAAGCAGTGGTTATCAATCTTTTAAAATTTGGTTATTGTTACTCTCTAAACTATTTATGTTAGTTTTTATTGTGTCAGAGACGGTGTTTGAAAAGAAATCCAAGAAATAGAAAATATGACATGAGTGACAACTAATGAAATACATGAAAAAAAAAAATATCATGTTTCCTCCGTTATTATCATGTTATATTATATGTTTCCTTGGATCCTAATTTTTTTCATTTTTATTATCCTATTTCCGATGAAGACAAATCCGAAAACACAAAAATCATCAAAATCTGTTTAGCCGTTCTTCAGTTATAATTAGTGTAACTAACACGACTTTCTTTTAAATAATATATAGATTCTAATGTAACTAGTTCCATATCACAAGTATGTAGGTAGTCCATGCTACTATGTTGACGTCGTTTTCTAACATGTACATATTTACAGTTTGAGGATCTATGTCCGTGAACTCACCTGGATAGTTCAAGGCATTGCAGAATCGTCTTTTTCCTTTCAAAAATAAACGGTATCTCCACGTCCGGCCCACCGCATACATCTTTAGTTTAGCATATATTTAGTCTAAACTATAATTTGAGCAGAAAATACGGATGCATTTTGGAAATATGTATTACTGAAAAACACTGAACTCACCAGGACGACTCACGTCGGCACTGGAATCATCAAATTTACCTGAACTATAGGTACAGGTGACTCGGTGGCACTGAACGTGTTAAGAAGCATTTTAAATTTCATTAGTAAAGAATAAAGATCTATTTGGGAGGAATTGGGCGCGTAAGAAAAGATGAATTCATATATTAGACATCTATTTCTACTCTGTTTAGCCTCTACATTTTTTGCGCTCTAACGCAAAATCGCAAATAAGGATGAAGGTACAAAAACTAGGGATTGAAGACGCTTACCACAATATCGTAGCTTGCCAAAAGTCATTACATCTGACGACTACTTAATAACCTCATAAAAAGTACCAATAATAAGTCTGACATAAAAATGATATATTTTCCTACCTCTATATTGTACGTATAATAATTTAGATACGAATTTGTGCTTAGTAGGTACGTAGTATCTCTTAGGTAATAATTTTTATTTCTGGCGGCTTTTAGTAGACATATTTTTATAGTACATCTATAATATTATATTTTGCTATATGAGCCGTAACATAATATCCTAATGAAAGCGTTGTCAAGAATCTTAAGTAAGTCTACATAATATAATATTATTATGTTATAATATTATGTAACACTGGGTAAACATTTTTAGTAAAGTCATAAATAATTCATCCTTAATATTTATTTGAAGAGATTTTAAATTTTTCTTCCCTCAGAAATGACTTCCATATTTCTAAAAGGGCCCTAAACGTTTGTACTTATGAAATTATAATAATTTTATGCCGAAGAAAATCTCTTTGGGAAAGTTTTTTGTGTTCGAAGCCCTCGGGTTTTTCAATTGTAAAAAGAATTTTATTTTTAACGCTGAACAAATTTTAAGTTATTTTGGAAATAGATATAGGCATGGGCGTACCAAGGGGGGGGAGGGGGGCTCAGCTGCCCCCCCCTGGATCATGTTGACGTCCCTACTAAGTATATTATCTAGTACTTTTATCTATTAAAATCAAAAATTAAGAAAACGAATTTTTACCATTTGTTTGCAATACAATATTTACACAACTAAAAATTATATTTTTTTATTCTTTATAAACTCCTAGCTTATAAAAAATCTGATTTGCCCCCCTCTGGCCCAGAACCTAGGTTATTTGCCCCCAGAACCTGGGTACGCCCATGGATATAGGAACAAATAAATTTTAATGGAAAGTATTTATTGCATTATTTTTTGAATTAGAAGTTTTTAATCGACTTCATAAAAAGGAGGTTATCAATTCGACCTGTATGTATGTAATATTTTCAGAACTGCCCAGTTTTCATATAATATGTTAGTCTATATCAGCGTCTGAACAAATGTGCCAAATTTCAAAAGTGTATATATGTATGTTTTTATGTCTGTGTTCGCATATCTCCGGATCCTGTTGGAGTCCGATTTAAGTAATTCTTTTTTTGCTGTACTAGGTATGGTTCAACTTAGGGAATGCTGTAAGTTTCATCAAAATCGGTTGCGTCGTTTTTGAGATAGGGAATTTTAATTTTTAATTAAGTACGTACAATTTTGAAGTCGGTCTTACCTTTTTAAAATACTATTATAATTTATGTGTTCGTTAATGTATATATCTACTATCTACGTACCTACTTCCAGTAAGGTACTTTCCACTGACTACTACTTATTTTCTGCCATACTTAACTAATTATAAAATCTATTTGAATAAGCTTTGCCGACCACCTCGAAGTTTCATTCAATATTTTCATAAGACGTTTCTATTCATCTCGTACCAGCGATGGTTTTAAAAAGTTTTAAAAGTGTTCTCGGAGCCTTTATTTGCAGCCTTTAAGCGTACACTTCAAAACAATAGCGGACAAAGTCGGTAAATATACAGCCCTATTCAAAATTTAGTTGTGGCCAGCGTATAAACACAATGTTAAAAGTGTCGGGCTAAAATAACTAGGAGTGTGAATTTTAAATTCCGAACGAAAATGTTGAGCAAGTTGTCAATTTATTTTCACTTGAGGTCAGCGTCGGACTCGGCGGTCACAGTACGACCTCTATTCATTTCCAGTCGGAATATAAAATAATATTTTGTGTAAGTACCTAATTTATATTTTGCAGATGTGTTTTTTTTTTAAGAAATAAGGGGGCAAACGAGCAAACGGGTCACCTGATGGAAAGCAACTTCCGTCGCCCATGGACACTCGCAGCATCAGAAGAGCTGCAGGTGCGTTGCCGGCCTTTTAAGAGGGAATAGGGTAATAGAGGAAGGTAGGGATGGAAAGGGAACGGAATAAGGGAGGGTAGGGAAGGGAATAGGGTAGGGGATTGGGCCTCCGGTAAACTCACTTACTCGGCGAAACACAGCGCAAGCGCTGTTTCACGCCGGTTTTCTGTGAGGACGTGGTATTTCTCCGGTCGAGCCGGCCCATTCGTGCCGAAGCATGGCTCCCACGTCTAAATATACGGTTATATTATTCTTTAGACATTTTATATATACAGGGTGTAACAAAAATAAGTGATAATACTTTAGTGTGTGTACGTGTTCCTTGTAGAGAGTTCACACGAAAAACGAAAATTTTTTTTCACTTTTGTATGGGCAAGGGCCCGAGCGTCACGAGTTTCCCCATACAAAAGTGAAAAAAAATTTCAGCGCTGCTACTTTCACAGACCACAGTGAACTCTCTACAAGGAACACGTACACATCCTAAAGTATTATCACTTATTTTTTTTACACACTGTAGAGACATAAAAGTAGATGCTTCACTACAAATAGACACAAGAACAGCCAAGTTAGCTAAGCACGCGCTATTCTACTTGGCCTGTTATAGCCTGTTTATGGGACCAAAAATTATGCCAATTGGCTAGAATCCAGTGTGAGTTTGCTATGAAAATTACACGCAGATTTCAAGCCAAATGTGCTATAATGCGAACATACAAGTCACATATAAGAGCGAGTGCGCACTGCTCCAGTGCGTTACGGTGCATTGCGTTTTGGAATGGAATAACGAATTGTCAGAGACGGATTAACCCTTAATCAAATTGCCTAGGACATCACGTCTGAGGGGGCACCGGAAGAGTAAAGGTATAGAGACCGATTCTAGTTCAGATACGGATAGGGGGGCTCACAGGCATGGATTGCTTAGGGCATCAAGTAGTCTTAATCCGTCACTCCGAATTGTATGTCACATATTTTATTCTGCGTTGCGGCGACGCATGTTAACATGATACAAAAGGATGACAACGCAGCGATCATTATTGAAGTAAGACATAGGTTTTACTTCACCTCTATTCTCTAATATATCTAGCTTCCCCCGTAGAAAAGTGGCAAAACGCTAACGCTAACGCTAGCGCTACAAAATGTATGGATTTGACATTAGTATTCGCTAGCGAAGCGATGACTTATGTCAAATCGCATACATTTTGTAGCGCTACGTTAGCGTTAGCGCTTTGCCACTTGTCTACAGGCCCTTATTATAAAAATTAATATTAATGTAAAACGCTGATACAACGGCGAACCGCAACGCAACGAAGCAATGTAGATTCGCTATTAAAGTCTTTGTAATACGCTGATCACTCGATTTAATTAAACTCGGAAAATCCTTGTGAAAAATTTTAATTATGGCTTAAATTAAACCGATAGCGGAATATTAGCTGTGAAATACAGCGCCGGTGCAGGTGTTGGGGTAAACTTGTGCCACAGTATATTTTCTATAGTAGAGCCGTATGTTGGGAAACTGTCGCTAAAGAGAAAGACAAGTTTTACGCTTGTTTGAGCTACATGGTTTTGGTACTTAAGGTAAAACCGCACTAGGCGTAACTGTACTGCAGCGGAGCGATCCTACACTTTACTTGTATCTCTTCGAAACTTTATCATAATATTATTGTCTAAGCCTTAGGGAATAGGGGTATCTTTTGCGTAGTTCCGCTGCGCACTGCAGTGTAGTTGCGCCTAGTGCGGACTCATCTTTATAGAGTTATCTGAAATCACACATAAGTGTGCGAGCGCCCGATTCAGGCGGTCTAGTATGAGGTTGGTCTACTGTGTGTTATGGATATTGTGCTAGGTCCTACGTGTTTGAAAAGTGAGAGACAAGTAATTATGTTTACCGTATATTGCAAGCGCAGCTGCAGTTCCAAAATTAACAAAAAATATTGAGAGTGGGCCCTGTGCCCGAACGATAAAAAAATCCACCTTATACTTCACTATTTTACACCCCAGTCCCATTTCTAATGCAAGGCGATGTCCGTCCTTGCATCTTTTTTTTTTAATTAAATAAAGGGGCAAACGAGCAAACGGGTCACCTGATGGTAAGCAACTACCGTCGCCCATGGACACTCGCAACATCAGAAGAGCTGCAGGTGCGTTGCCGGCCTTTTAAGAGGTATTACGCTCTTTTCTTGAAGGTTTGCAGGTCGTATCGGTCCGGAAATACTGCTGATGACAGTTCATTCCAGAGTTTTACAGTGCGCGGCAGAAAGTTACGCGAAAAACGCACTGTGGAAGACTGCCACTCATCAAGGTGATGAGGATGGTATGTTTTTCGCGTGGGACGATAGCGAAAAGTTGCAGGTGGTATGATTCCGAACAATTCCTCAGAGCACTCCCCGTGATACAACCGATAGAGGATGCAGAGTGAAGCTACATCTCGGCGTAATTCTAGGGGGTCCAAGCTGATTGAAACACTATGGCAGCCAACAATTCGAGCAGCCCTTCGTTGGATATGATCCAGAGGGAGCAGTTGGTATTTTGGCGCCCCTGCCCAGAGATGAGAACAATATTCCATATGAGGCCGAACCTGCGCCTTGTAGAGTTGTAGGCGTTGGTCCGGACTGAAGTACTGTCTCGCTCTGTTAAGAACGCCAAGCTTCTTCAAGGCTAATTTGGCCTTACCCTCAAGATGATATCGGAACTGGACTTCGCTCGATATGTTGACGCCAAGTAGGAGTAGCAAGTCAATGCTAGGAGAGATGGTTAAAGATGTGCCCTCGAAACGAGGATAAACGACCATTGGTGACTTTTTAGTGGTGAACGCGCAGACTTGTGTCATGGTGGGGTTGAATTGGACTAAGTTACGTCTACCGCATTCAGAGACCTTCTCCAATGAATTCTCCACCTTAGACACAAGTTCGTTTCGATTCTCAGTGACATTTTGCCGAGAATTAATATTAGGGGAGCCGGTATATACAGCATCACCTGTACTATCATCCGCATAGCAATGAATGCCGTTGGTTTGTAACATGTCATTGATATGCAGTATGAATAGAGTATATATAAGATATATAGCTGACAAATTATATATCTATAAGATATATAGCTGAAAAATTATATTTATAAGGCGTTTAAGGGTCAGCCACACATTGATGCAACGCAAACGTCAAAATGACATAAATATTATTAAATTGGACGCTGTTAAGCATTCGTGTACTAACCCACAAAAAATTACGTATTAAGTTATGAGTGCAGTTATGTTCTTTAGATGATTTTTTAACAAGCCTGCATTCAAAATTTAGCAAAAAAAAAATTGTGGGTTAGGAGTTAGGACACTAATGCTTAACAACGACCATTTGAACCCCTGCATCTGTGCGTGGCTTTTAATTATCTCATTAGTGATTACGTAATTAAAATTAGGTAATGATACTTTAATAGCGCATGCGGGTACAATTAAAAATATTATAGTATTTTGTTTTGTATTAAATCAAAATAGGAGCATACATCAGCGGTGAGCTTAATGTATTGGTTTTCGGTGCGTTTTGTGTTGAAATGATTATGCGGGGTGATTATCGTTGACGCTAATGGCTGATGAGTGATGACACGATATGAAAACAGTTTTATGGCCGGCGCAAACTGACGACCGATGATCGAAATCATCAGACTACACATCATTTTCATGAGGTGAAGCTACTGTCTATATTATGTATATAAGTAGCAGGTGGCGGCGTCTAAAATGTGTAGCGACAACGCGCTACATTTTGTCGCTCGTTTGTGTCGACGCTGAATCAATAAAGTCGTAAATAATTACAGACATTAAAACGACAGAATTGATTTTACAGTTGCAATAATACCGGGGTGTGCAGCTGCATGCTGTTATTAAAATTTTGCTGCCATATAGGTTTGTAGAACTTTAGAATTTAGAATTTTATTATAACGTACGTTTTAAACTGAAAAAACTTTTAAATTAAGATATAAAGTACACCAATTTGCAATTAAAGACTATACTTGTCAGTGGAGGAGTTAAGGATTAGCATATCGCTCTTCAAAATGGTAGATATAATAGGAAACCGATATAAATGGTATTGTAAGCCACTAATATCTACTAATTGTTACTAACTAACATTTCGCGTTATATTATTACAAATTTTATAATATATAAGGATCAGTGCTGAATGTCTTTCTCAGACTTTACTGTAAGATATAGAATAAGTGCAGCCTACGCGTAATGAACCATTCATTCTGTATGAACCGTACAAAGTCACAAAACAAATGACGGATTAGCCGGCGAGCGCATCAGTAAAATGTTGACGACAGCGACTTCAGGATTATTTAAGTTAAGAGGATACACCAGGGGCAAGAGAAATTGAAAATAGGTATTTGAAAATGTATTGCTGTCTCACCAATCTCAAGTCTCCCACCGCAGAGCGCGATAGAGACTACACGACAAAAGTTCTAATAAAAGAATAGAAAATATTCGATTCGTTGTCCGCTGATTCCTTCTCCAAAACTTAACCGATTTAAGTACTTTTTCATTAAGAATTAAAGCAAGGCTTGACCTGTGTTCCTATGTTTCATTTTTTTTTTGTATATTTTAGCCAGTTTGGTTTTCTGAGTGTTTTAACACAGAGGAAAATCTGGCCATTTTTTTGGGTTTTTGGACGTTCTTATCTTTTTTAATAATAAAATTATAAAAAAAAAAAAAAAAACATAGGGACATGCAACTAGTGACCATAGATATTCAGGAAAAAAATCATCAACTCTACCGACATTATCCAGGGGGAAACAGGGCACAACGTTTGTATGGAAAAACGGTGGTGTGGACTCCTCTTAAGGCGACGCCTTGATAATTTGGCTGTAGCGATATCGATTTTTCTCAGCAATGACTAGAGCTAAGAAATTAAAGTTCATTGTCAGTATTCATCATGTATTTGTCTTTGAATTACCCATAGCATAACACGATTGGCCAACTTTTATAACACAGAATACTCAATCAAAAAGACCTCTGTTAAAAAGATAATTTTGCCAACAGAGGAGTAATTTCGCTGTGTAGCTTTGTTTATACGCTTTATTTATTGATAATTTATTTATGCTATGATAAAAGCTAAAAAACTTGCTTATCTTTAATATACAATGCTAAATAAATATTTAAAAAGTAATCGGACAACTTCAAAATTTATTTAAACAGTTTCGTATTGTTTTAAACATTGTATAAATTAAAATGGCGCCAGTGCAAGGTAACTGCCCTCGAAATGGCATAGAGCTTAGAATTAGGGATTTGCGATTAGATTTATTACAGGACAGTCTACGAGATAGAACTGCTCCGATTTTATAAGACAGATTATTTAAATTAGCCTGTCCGATGAATACAAAAGAAAAGGTTAAGTATTACATTTTTATGATATATGCATTCATCAAAGAAAATGATATTGACCTTTACGAATTTTTAACGAGAGTAAAAATAATTGTGTGGCTGACAGAAAACGTTTTTCAAACATCTGATGCGTAGTTGTTACTTTTAGTATTAATAGCTAGTTAGTTCTGTCATAAAATATATTTTTGAAAAGCTGTTTTTTATAAAATACTAGCTGTCCCGGTGAACTTCGTGTCACTTAAAAACCTTCCCTGGACTTCTACGAATATTTTAAGACTAAAATTAGCCCAATCCGTTCAGCCGTTCTCGAGTTTTGCGCTTAGCAACACATTCAGCGAGTCATTTTTATATTATAGATTATTTTACATACGGATTGTAAAGTGTAGTAGTACATTTCTTTTTCCCGACGCTTCGGATTTCCACAATTTTCGGTTTACGTGTTCACGACCTAAGATCTTTCACATATTGTGTCCTATTTTCCGAAGTCGTAGTAGTAAATAGTAGAACTCTTTAATATTATAAATATTACTATTCCAATTTACCATATTTACTAAATCCATTAGAGATCAATATCAGACTGTTACCTCTTCCCGCCTTAACCGTTGAACTGATTTTGGTGAAATTTAGTATGGAGATACTTCGAGTCCTGGGAAAGGACACAGGGTACGTTTTATCTCGAAAAAATGTGCGGTTCCCGTGCGAAACACGTATTTTGGAAGAACAAGAAGGAAAAAAGAGGCAACGGAGTTGTGGCTTGTGGGCTTTTTTTTATGAAATAAGGGGGCAAACGAGCAAACGGGTCACCTGATGGAAAGCAACTTCCGTCGCCCATGGACACTCGCAGCATCAGAAGAGCTGCAGGTGCGTTGCCGGCCTTTAAGAGGGAATAAGTTAATAGGGGAGGGTAGGGATGGGAAGGGAAGGGAATAGGGGAGAGTAGGGAAGGGATTAGGGTAGGGGATTGGGCCTCCGGTAAACTCACTCACTCGGCGAAACACAGCGCAAGGAGAACGTGGTATTTCTCCGGTCGAGTCGGCACATTCATGCCGAAGTATGGCTCTCCCACGTTTAAAACGGCTTAATCTAGCTTAATAACAAAAGCTTAATACTTTATCAAAATGGCAGCGCTAATATACAAAGCTATGTCATGCAGCTTAATATCCCCACATCATGCACAAAGTAAGATCGCAGCTCGGAACGTGCTGAAGCTATATTACCTAGCAGTAAATTACCTAAGGCGGCGTGAAAGCCTTTCGGTGTTTACTCAGCCCCATCCATGGCCCATCAAGCCTACAGATTGTGCTATTATCCAAATATATTGCTGACGCGTTCCCATTGTTTATCGCTCGCTTCCCGACGATATGACGTGTTGGTTTGTCACATTGCTGTCATATTGTCGGTAAGTGGTCGGAAGCAAGTTGGTAATTAATATAGTTTCCTTGTTTGGGTTGGCAGGGATTCGCAAAGTTAAAGCAAAAATTAGTATCTCAGGGATTATGTTGAAAAGGTCAGATTATTTTTGTCTTAAAAACATTTTTGTTTAAAAAAATTTTTATAATATGTCAGATATTTTTCAGGTGAAAATGAAAAAGCAGTATTTTATGATTAGTTAAACTTTTAATATCACCATAATATCTTAATTAAAATATGTGTCTTATCAATATCAATAAAGATTTTTCGGGCAAAATTCTATCACCAATAAATTGATATAAAATCATTGGATTTTCCTAGTAAATTTACGCAAGAAAACGAGTTTTAAGGTTAACATTATTGGAGTATGATTAATCACAAAGTAATTAAACTAACGTTAATCAAAGGATTATAATCCAAAAAGTCCAAAAATATAACTTCACATGCGCTACAATTTTTTTCAATTCGTAACGACAAATTGATATTGGAATGTTTGCTATCATCTTCTTACTTCAGTTTTCCAACAAAAACGGTAATAAATATTGCACTCAGAATAAAATATTAGATAAGGTCTGTAAACGACGTTAATCTATTTTAAGGATAAGTACTTTGGTACTTTAACGATTTTTATTGTTTAAATATTTTTGGTAAACAAACCTTACACCGACCTCAATTATATCCATATTTGCATTATAAATATACTAAACTGATGTAAAAATGTCTCCACAGTTTTTAGGAACCATAACCTAACCACAAGTGAATAGTGACGAGATGAGTCATACAATGGTCATACAAAACGTCACATGAA
Source organism: Aricia agestis (assembly GCF_905147365.1). Classification (NCBI taxonomy): domain Eukaryota; kingdom Metazoa; phylum Arthropoda; class Insecta; order Lepidoptera; family Lycaenidae; genus Aricia; species Aricia agestis. The sequence continues at coordinate 10,354,484 of NC_056416.1, read as the reverse complement.
ATAAAAAAATGTATATTTTGTGATTAAGCATGGTTTGAACCATATCCTTGGTATCAAATCATACTTTTTATATGCTATGATGTTCCCGCGTCAGCCATTTTGATATTTGAGCAATTAATTGCATCACCAGGGACCCAATTAAGCTAATAAAATAGCCGCCATAAAGACGTCTACCCTTTTCATCTCGTGTCTAATGGGATTTTCGCCACTATACCTACTATATCTTAATTATTTCTAATGACTCTGTTATGTAGCTCATAATATTATTTGAAACGTGAAAAGAAAGTTTAAAAGCTCATTTTGTTTACATCTAGTAAAGTAGTAGTTGGCCGCAACTTCACTGTCCCGAAGTTCTTTCGTACTGAAACCGTACATTTTCGGGAAATCCGGTGTCACATATCTTTTACTGAAAGTACTATATCCGTGATTTTCAGTGAAGAGGTATAACTAGATGCCTTATGCCTGAATGTTTATGTTCTCGCTCTGCAGTCTCTTTAACACAACATCTATACATCTATATACAGTGTGTAACAAAAATAAGTGATAATACTTTAAGGTGTGTACGTGTTCCTTGTAGAGAGTTCACTATGAAAGTAGCAGCGCTGAAAGACGAAAAAATTTTTTCACTTTTGTATGGGCAAGGGCCCGAGCGTCACGAGTTTCCCCATACAAAAGTGAAAAAAAATTGGTCTTTCAGCGCTGCTACTTTCACAGTGAACTCTCTACAAGGAACACGTACACACCCTGAAGCATTATCACTTATTTTTGTTACACCCTGTATACATACATAAAATTGGAGTGTCTGTTTGTAATATTGAAAGAACCGTTTTTTACTACATGCATATGAATCTATATACGCTACATACACCAAAAAACATTTTTTTTAATTTTTGTCTGTATGTCTGTCTGTTTGTTCCGGCTAATCTCTGACACGGCTGGAGCTATTTTGCCGGGACTTTTTTTGGTAGATAGCTGATGTAGTAAGGTGTAACTTAGGCAACTTTTTAACCGACTTGCAAAAAAGAGGAAGTTATATTTTACTTTTTTCATATTTGTTAGCGGACTATCCATATTTTTTACTAGCTGTTGCCCGCGACTTCGTCCACGGCAATAATATTATAGTAGTATGTCTGCAGGCTGATATATCTCAAGCATCGCGTTAGCTAGAAAGTTGAAATTACAAAATATGTATGAACAAATATAAAAAATTAAAATATATCCTCCTCTTTATTGAAAGTCGGTTAAAAGGTAGCCTAAGTTACTCCTTATTATATCCGCTATCTGCCAAAAAAGTCCCGTTAAAATTGCCCAGCCGTTTCAGAGATTAGCCGGAACAAATGGACATACAGCCAGACAAAAATTGTAAAAAGTGCTATTTTGTTATATGTACCGTATGTACATTAATATGCATGTAGTAAAAAATGGTTCTTTCAATATTACAAACAGACACTCCAATTTTATTTATATGTATAGATGTATAGATTATACTATGTTGACGCGGACGAAGTTGCGGGCAACAGCTAGTACTACATAATATTACGTATTACGTACTCTCAAAAAGGTTTAAAAGCAAGGCATTTGAAGAATTATGAATGAAGAGAAAGAAGGTACAATTCGGTGTAGCCCTATGGGAAATATGCGTGAGAACAACCTGTCTCTCCCTGTCTGTCTCTCCCGAAAAAGGTATGTTTTTGCACTTGTGAAAATGAAACATTGCTTTTCTCTCCCCTTGAAGAAGATAAATTATATTCTGTTGTAGTTAATGGTGAGATAAGCCCTGCCTAGCGCGTGTGTTATTTGAAGTTTTCTTGTGCAGGCATAGTTCATTCCCTGCCGAAAACAATAAACCCCACATTGGAATCTTTTTCGTAACTCGATTTATAAAATACTCACTAGATGTGGCACGCAATTTCGTTGCGATGAAATTCATTTATCGCACGGATCTGTAAAAAAATTAGGTAAAAGATAGGGTTGCCATCACCTTTATTGCCGTCGCCGGTCTAGCACGACAAAAATCCCGAACATTTGGCCGAAATATGGCTATTTCCCCGGACACCCATAAAAAACTATATTTTACTATTACGTCCCAATTTTTCAACAATAATTTGTAAAAATTTGATTAACTTAAGTCCTTGAAATCGTACTTGATTTTGATCAAAGAAGAACGAAAATGTGTATTCTTAGCGAGTTTTTATCTTTCGTTTATTGCTGCCTGGCTAAAAAGTTGGATTTCTCTCAACAAAAGTCTCCGGATTTAACCCGGACACTTTTCAAAAACCCGGCCGGACGGTCCCCGGACGCCCTTCAAACTAGGACAAATCCGGGGAAATCCGGACGGATGGCAACCCTAGTAAAAGATATCTTTTGACATTTTTCAACATCTCTTTTCAATATCTCTCGCTCAAATAAAAACAGCGTGAAAAAAGAGACAAGCAGAGAGATGAAAGATATACCATTAGGTAGCTATTAAGCTACAAATAATAAAAATTAAGGAAAAGAAACTCCCATACTTCAAACGTTTTGAATTTGGTTCTCAAGGTTCTTTTCGCACACTAAAATAATATGACAATAGCTGCTACAAAACACTACATTCAAATTGACAAAATAAAGCCGTTGACAATAATAATTGTCGCTATTCTTGCATGTATTCGGGTCTCTTTTTGCATAAGTATGGGTCACATTTTATAGAATCGGTACTACGAATAATAAAAACTAAGGAAAAGTAACTCCGTCAAAAAACATGTCCACAATACTTGTCAAAAAAGTGTACTTTAGGTACACATTTCAATACATTTGCAATATTTAGGTGACCTTGAGCGGTACTAGGCTGACGTTACATGACAGATCAAAAGGAACCAAATTTAAAACGGTAATAGTATGGGAGTTATAGACCTGGATCCCAGAAGGATAAGACATAACTTACTCTCTGATCGCTGAAACCATAGGTTTTTTTAAATTAAATAAGGGGGCAAACGAGCAAACGGGTCACCTGATGGTAAGCAACTACCGTCGCCCATGGACACTCGCAACATCAGAAGAGCTGCAGGTGCGTCCCGGCCTTTTAAGAGGGAATACGCTCTTTTCTTAAAGGTTATTTGTGTACTTAGAATACCTTCGAATTTGTGTAACTCTACTACACATCCTTATTTTGTTTGTATAAAGTTTTTGTCAGAAATAAAATATCTTGGGACGAGTAATGATATTATGTAGAGTTCATTATTATACCTACCAATCGTAGTTCTATTTTGAAAACGTAGACGTCTTTTTTCTCAAAAATTAAAAAAAAAACGTTTGTTATAAAGAAGAGAGATCATAATATTAAAAATGGAAAAGGAAAGTGTGGTGTAAAGTTTTCGCGGAACAGGCTTTGATGTATTAATGGCCTGAAGTTTTAAATGCTAAAGGTGGACTGGGGTTAACCCCGGGAGCAGAGGGGGGATAGTTGAGGTAAAGGTCAGCCGTGCTCGGTGACCAGCACAAAAACTTCTCATGTAACACACTAAGTTTTTATAACAGCTTAACATATTACGAGAGGCAGAGGGTCTGAAATAACAGCTGTTATTAATATGCAACGAATGCGGCGTACAAAATGTACTTACTTCGAAATTAATTTGGATTTTGATACATGTAAAAGGCTTTATTAATAAGTAAGAACTTTATTTATAAGTAAGGGCATAAAACTATTTAATTATAGTTGAAATAATTTTATTTTTGACCGACTTCCAAAAAGGCGGAGATAATACGTTCGGCTGTATGTATATTTTTTTAAAAGCTTTTATTTAACTTGCTCTGTATGTATGTAAGTATGTATGTTCGGGTGAAATTTTGGAACTCAATTTTAAAGTAGATATATTTAACCGATCGAGCTGAAATTTTGCAAGCACGTTTAGTTTGGATGACAATGCATGATATTGTATGTGACATCACTCTAAATCCAATATGGCCGACCATCCAAGATGGCGAAATTGTAATTTTCTATGCAGTTCTACAAAATGGATATTAAATGAAAGGGCTTTTTGAGAGTAACTCGAAAACGAATGTAATGTCATACTACATCCAATATATTAAATTTTTTAGTCGTAAAATTAAGTACGATTTCTTAAAGACTTTAAATTAAGTTAATCAGATTTTAACAAATTCTTGAAACAATACAAACTACAATCAAGCAGACTTAAGAAATCTAGTCAGAGATTTAACTAAAAAACAAAAAATAAATTACAAGCAAAAAACTTTTTGAAAAAAAGCTTTTATTTAAATACTCTAAAAAGAAGAAAATAAACCCCTTAAAAATTCTAACTATTAAGTTATAACCTGCATATATTATACAATTTGCATTATAATAAAAGCTTGTAGCGAGACTTAACAATCTGTCAATATTTAATTACTTTAATAAAATAAAAAATATAATATCAGTTTACTCAGTTAAATTGTATGTACTTACTAGTTTATTATTTACAAATCACGCGACAAGCTTTTATTATCATGCAAATATATTGCGGTTATAACTTAATAGTTAGAATTTTTAAGGGCTTTATTTTCTTCTTTTTAGAGTATTTAAATTAAAAGCTTTTTTTCAAAAAGTTTTTTGCTTATAATAATTTATTTTATAATTATGTATGTTCAACGATTACTCAGCCGTTTATGGTCCGATTTTCAAAATTATTTTTATTTTATATAGGGTTTAACTCGAATTTGGTACCATGTTCACAAAAGTGGTGATCTGATGATAGGATCTATGAGGAATTGAGAGGACTCCTTGATATTTGCATGGAAACATACAGTGATTTCAATTTTTTCTGAAGTATTCGTGGCATATGCTACCAAAAAGTAAGATTTCGCATCAGGTTATACCCTGGTTCCGAAGGTACCCAACAGAACTTTGAATCTTTATAGATACAGGTTTGGGGATTTTGGCGTTGTTTAAACGACTGAAAGCATTAGCCAATATATCAATTTCATTAATCATCATCATCACAACTATAACTATGCCATGCATCATCACATTATGACACGTTAATTGGTACTTTTTATGATATTTCGCATCGAAGCAGATGATTTTGATGATTATTTCGCTGTTTGTGGACTGATTTTCAAAAATATTGTGTTGTTGTATAGGATAGAATCTTACTTTCATAATAAACATTACCAAATTGGTGATCTGATGATGGGATCTATGAGCAATCGAGGTAAATCCTTGAAAGGACTATGAGAAGAAACGGCCCCACCAACCAACAGAGCAGAAACAGGTGTCATTCGAAAGATCTACTAGAATAGAGATTTTTTTACTATGTCGACATCTGTCAAATACGTGGGGTTACAGAGCAATTCTATCAAACTTGGCGCGGCGTCGTCATCGTGCCACGACACGATGCCGCCACCCTGACACGGCGCGATGCCGCACAGTGTTCCGGTGACGCGAACGGTGCACCGCGCGTCCCTATTCAGGGTGAAACTTCCGAACAATGGCGTTCCAAACTTAAACAAGGCATGTGAATAACCTATCAAACAAATTCGCGTAGTGGAAATATTGTCAGATTTCAATCAAACTACGAGTAAATGGGCCATGGGGCGGCGCACTGATCGTGGCACCGGAAGTCGGAACACGCGTCACGTGTCACGGTGGTGGCGTCGTATCGTTTCACGGTGACGACACAATGCAGCGCCGTGCCACGATACGACGCCGCCACCGCCTTAGGTTTTAGATATATTGTTTTTATTTTATTTTTTTATCTTTTACATACGCATTTCCTTAGTGTGCAAATAAATAGTGTTAAATATGGAGATCATATTAATATTCTATTGTCTTAAATTAAATCGTCATTCGTTTTTACATGAAATTAAAAAAAACGGCACACCGCGCAAATCGCAATATAGGGCTCAGTACTCTGTAGTACCGCTAGGTTTTGATAATTTTTGTATGGTCAATGAATGCACATATTTTATAACGTTTTTTACACTACTAACAATACCATCTCAGTTATGTTTAAAATAATTTGAACGAAAAGTTTATTTATACTTCTTCGAATACATTTTTTTAGTTGATCGACTATTACTCAATTACTTACTTATGAAGTTTTTTTAGCCGTGATAGTTTTCCTTTAAAGTCAGCATAATATCTCCTACTCCCGCGAATTTTTCAGATTTCCAGAAGCAACCTAAGCTAAACAGCTAAACCTGAGTCTGAAACCTGAGCTAAAACAATTTGAGCTAGTGGAAGGGGGGACACTGGACTCTAACGATTTTTTCCACTTTAAAACTTCATATTTCACAAGTGGATCCCTAAATCGAAAAATGACCTTTGAATACTCTGAATAATATTTTTTTAAAACGTACCCAACGACACCCCACACGATGGGATGGACGCGGAAAAAAAATCACCCCCGCTTGATGTGTATGGGGAGGTACCATAAAAAAATTAAAGATTTTATATACCATTTTGTGAGCATCACAGATAATATGCATACATGCCGAATTACAGCTTTGTAGGCCTTATAGTCTCTGAGAAAAACCGCGGACTGACAGACAGACACACAGACGGACGGACAGACCGAAACTATATGGGTTCCTTGAGGACTACGGAACCCTGTTAAGCTTTTTGTTTGTAGAAAAAAGTGATTTTTTGTTCAAAAATAAACACCTTTCTTTTTGGAGAAAAGTTTATTTTTTATATAAACCCAATTGATTTTGAAACTGACACAGGTACTTAAGACTTTTCTGGGTCTCAGTGAACAAATCGAGACGCATCCCATCACTGTTGAAGAGTGGGGACGGGGTCCATACAAAATCCCGCATGGTCCTTTATTAAAACACAAATGGTGGTTTTAAGATGTTGTTTCTAGTAACTTAAACATAATATTATGCTACAATTAAGTGAAATTTCATACGAAGGTGTCTCTTGATCCAAAAGCACCGAACAGAACTCCTGAACCTTTAAAGATAAAAGTTTGGAAATTGCAGCATCGCTTAGATAACTGCAAGCATTTACCACAATTTCGCTTACAGTAACATAATGTGAATAGTTAATTATGCATAAAACATTATCTTGTTATCTAACTTAAAAGTGTAAAATTATTATTTTTTAAAAATGTAAGCCGACTTCCAAGGTAAAAACTTTATTTATCTTATATCTTTAAACGAGCAATTCTTGTATATAAATATATAATTGGAATCTCGGAATCGACTCCAACGATTTTCATGAAATTTAGTATATAGGGGGTTTCAGGGGCGATAAATCGATCTAGCTAGGAATCATTTTTAGAAAATGTCATTTTATTCGTGTTTTATCGAATACCGCGCAAAGCTCGGTCAAATAGCTAGTAAGATATTATATTACATCTTTACTAGAGATAGTTACTTCAAGTCCCAGAAAATAATCGTCATTACGGCAAAAATCCGTGCGGACTCCCTAAGTTGCGGAGCCTAGTTTTATCATAAATACTGGAAATAATTCCGAATCTGCCGGCTTTCACGCTGCCTACCAAAATCCGGGACGGGTTGTGCTGCCTATCCGCGATTTAGCGTTGTCAGTTATAATTTGCTACGGATTTCGTGAATTGGCGGATTTTGCGCTTTACGCGTCGACAAGGTGCCAATGAGAAAATCATATTTCAATTCCTCACATATTTATAATATCTAAAATATGTTAGGCATAGTTGCGCAGAACTGGCTTGAAGTTAACCTACTGGGTATTATGGATTTCATAAATTACAAATTGCGACAGTGGATACACGGCTTAACCCAGACTGGAATTTAATCTAATTTTTTTTTTATGAAATAAGGGGGCAAACGAGCAAACGGGTCACCTGATGGAAAGCAACTTCCGTCGCCCATGGACACTCGCAGCATCAGAAGAGCTGCAGGTGCATTTCAGGCCTTTGAAAAGGGAATAGGGTAATAGGGGAGGGTAGGGATGGGAAGGGAAGGGAATAGGGGAGGGTAGGAAAGGCAATAGGGTAGGGGATTGGGCCTCCAGTAAACTCACTCACTCGGCGAAACACAGCGCAAGCGCTGTTTCACGCCGGTTTTCTGTGAGAACGTGGTATCTACGCAAGTAGTGCTAATACTATTGAAATTGATTTGAACTTGACCTTTATCAACGTACTTTTGCAAGTGTCAGTTTAAAAGCTATCTCAATAGCAGTACTATCATAAAACGCCTCCGTGGTCTAGTGGTATAGAGGCGGCTCTTGACTCGGAGGTCGTGGGTTCGATTCCCGCGTTGAAAACATGTTATTTCCTAGTTTGGTTAGGACAATGCAGGCTGATCACCTGATTGTCTGACAAGTAAGATGATCCATGCGTCGGATAGACATGTAAAAAGTCGGTCCTGCGCCTGATCTCTCGCCGCGCCGGTCGTGTCGGTCTTCCGTCCCACTGGGTTATGAGAGTAAAGAAATAGAGATTGCTCTTGTGTACTGCGCACACACTTGGGCACTATAAAATTACTCCTGCGTAGCTGGCCTGGTTTCAATGAAACCGGCCACCGTCACCGAAACCGGTGTGGGAGCTATTATTATTATTATTACTATCATAAAAAGTAAGTTATTAGAAACGAGTTGGTTGTGAATATAAATTACGGGCGATACAAGCAGCGCGTCCGGTACAGTGCGGCGCGGAAACCGCCCTGTATCCGCCACTCCGCTAGACGCTAACTTTCAGTCTCATTTTAATACAATATTAGTAGGATATTGTAAGTAAGTAAGAAAGTGAGCTGTCGGAATTTAATGTTGCAGTTAGATATTAGGGCCTTTATTTGGTTTTCTAATAATGTTTAAATGTAAAACTTGAAACTCGTCAACCCATGTAATGATATTATATTTTTAAAGTGAAATTGTTTTTGATGTGGCGCGGGTAAAACGAAAATTAAAATAAGTCATACATTAATACCTACAGGCTACGTGAAAAGACTTTGTCAGGAGAGACTTTGGTAATTTGAAAAAAAAATTTTTTTTTTCAAATTACTAAACAATAATTAGGTGATGCAGTTACTTAAATTATAAGAAATTAAATATCATAATTGATCATATTATGATCAATATAATAGCAAAATTAAAATTCCTAAAATATTAGTTAAGTTAAATAGTAACTTTCAGTTAAGATAGAGCTATCTACTATTTCATTATTCAGGAAAAACATGGGAGAACTTGCTTCCCACTCAAAACTAAAAACTTTTCACTTCAAAACGTTAATGCCATCATTATAATGTAACGATGTTGTGGTCATAGTTAAAAGTTTTGCGAATAGAGGGTTAAATACCATCACAATGTTCTGTCGGTTAAACTTTGAATTATGACCCAACGGCAGAGTTCCTAGTTGTGGTTATTTAAAAGTTTAGTTCAAACAAAGGATTTATATTATTTTAACCCAGGATAATATAAATTGTGGGCTCTACAAGTTTAGCAGATGTTGTAGAAGTAGGTACCTACTAAGTAGGAGCTGTAGATATTTTTTAAAATATAGTTTAGAATTAACTGCTTATACTATGACTACTGCAAATACCAAGCACTGACTAGGGAACCCTAAGAAGAACCGGCGCGTAGACCGATAGCGATCTTATGAGTTGTGAACTTGTGGCACACGGAAAGAATAATCATGGGACGTCATAACTGTCGCAATAATGATCGCTTCAGTTGTCGATCAAGTGACATTAAGGCTACGTTTCCACCAGAGATGTGTTGCGACTTGCGAGGAATGTGTTTTAAAAGATCCAATAGAATCGCAGCGCTGAGCGAGGTCATGTCAAGCTCATGTCAATGAAGCGATTCTATTGGTTCTCAACTGGAAACGCAGCCTTATTCTGTTTTTTTTTTTTTTTTTTAATGAAATAAGGGGGCAAACGAGCAAACGGGTCACCTGATGGAAAGCAACTTCCGTCGCCCATGGACACTCGCAGCATCAGAAGAGCTGCAGGTGCGTTGCCGGCCTTTTAGAGGGAATAGAGTAATAGGGGAGGGTGGGGATTGGAAGGGAAGGGAATAGGGGAGGATAGGGAAGGGAATCGGGCCTCCGGTAAACTCACTCACTCGGCGAAACACAGCGGAAGCGCTGTTTCACGCCGGTTTTCTGTGAGAACGTGGTATTTCTCCGGTCGAGCCGGCCCATTCGTGCCGAAGCATGGCTCTCCCACGTATGGTGATATTGGTCACGTGCGATAAGAACACAGTAGAACAGTAGTGTTATTTCAGTTATCTTCATGTCACTTCATGTAAAATAGTAGCTAATCGCTATAGCCTGTCCCTACGATCATAACAAAAAGTTATTCAAACGTTTCAAACAAACGCAAGCAGATAACTCTATATGTGGCCTCGTGGCTCCCTGACCGTGTAACACGCATCAGTGACGTGTCACGCTCTACCAGACCCGACGTGATCTTATTAGAGCTGGAAACACTTTGCGCACCCCACCCGACGTGACGCTCCGCCGACTCAATAAAGAAAATTGTGAGGATTGTGCAAGGATCTTTTACAGCGCTTCCGATAAGATTATACAGGGAAATATTCGTAGTCTGTAAAATTTTTGGATGTAAAATGTTGTATATTTAAGTACATACCGGACCCAAACCGTTACTTTTAGGCCCAATTGTGCCAAAACTTTGAGTTAAATAAATAACGCGGGGCTTAATAACTCAGTGTTAACGTTTTTAATTTTTAACTCATACTACATATTGCACCAGAAGAATTTATCCCAGAGTCAATTAACCCGGACTTATGTCATGTACATTCATTCTTTTTACATCCAGCCAAATATGATAGAACGAATGCTGAATAATTTAAGCTCTCTCTCGCTCCACAGTACTTTAAATAAGGCTATCTCCTTATGTCAGATTTGAAATGACACGTGGTTCTATGTCGCATTGTGCGTGCGTGTTGTGATATTTTGTGCAAATAAATTAAGCGGAAAATGATAAAAATTGGGAAGAAACACTTCAAGTGTCCAATGTTTATCTAGTCTACCTATTTATAAAGGAGTTAACTAAAGACGCATTAATCCAATGATATTATTATTGAACTTTGGTAGGGACTTACTTTGTATGCTCATTTGTATATATTTGCTTTTTCAAAAATATATTTGCTTTTTCAAAAAGTATGAGTAAATTTCAAATTGTATACAACTTCCATTTGGTTATAGGACTCGGTACACGCTGCAAGCTACAAATACCCGTTGATTTAGTTACTTGTACCTACTATTACCTATTCTGTGATTTAGTGTACCGCTCTGTCGACAAATAACCCATTTCCTGCAGGCTGCATCGACAATATGCTTTTACGTTTAATGTTCATTCAGAATTTATAAGGCAAAACACCGCTTAGACTAGATTTATATGTAGCGGCGCGAACGCGCTGTTTCGCGGCTACACCGCGAGGTGATATCGCCGCCGCATAATATTATAAATCCATATTATTATACAAAGTGTAATAAAACTAAGTCATACTTACGAGTGTGTATGTGTTTCTTGTAGAGAGTGCACTGTGAAAGTTGCAGCGCTGATAGACCAACATTTTTTTTCACTTTTGAGCAAGCGCCCAAGCTTCACGAGTTTCCCCTTACAAAAGTGAAAAAAATGGTCTTTCAGCGCTGCTACTTTCACAGTGAACTCTCTACGAGGAACACGTACACACCCTGAAGTATTATCAATTTATCACTTACTTTTGTTACATCTTGGCATAGCCTTATAGACACCGCTTATACTTACACAATTATTATTATATAGACCTATATAGTATAATAATAATTGTAACATTTATTATTTTATGGGAATTAAAGTTCAAATTTCAAAAATCAAACTTATCATTTACCTAAGTTTACAGTTAAGTAGTCGTCTCTGAGTGCGGCAATTAGTCTTACAACATAGATTATAATAGTCTATATATTTTTAATATATTATATATTCTATATGATATATTAAAAAAAGTCCGTGGCGTGATGGACTACAATTACACTAAGTAATAATATTATTTCAATTATCCTTGGTGCGAAAAACCTATATACAAAGATAGCAAAAAAAGGATATGGGCGAATAGCCTATTTAAATGGCCACAAATTACATAATAAAATAATAGACATCGCACAATCACATAAAAATATTACACCCGACGACCAAATTCAGTGAATAAGCCAAATTGGTTGACATTTGATTTCGAGGATGCTTATCCCGATCCTTCAAGTAAGGGCTCAGTGGTCGAGGGACATGTCCCTCCAATCACTGCGATCCCACAATCTTTGTCCCTCGTAAGTAACTCTACCGCGCTGCACGCTTCGCCTGCCACGGCAATTACTCGGCCACAGAGGGACACGTGTATTTAATTTCTCTCGCCCCTGGTGTATCCTACACCAGGGGCGAGAGAAATTGAAAATAGGTATTTGAAAATGTATTGCTGTCTCACCAATCTCAAGTCTCCCACCGCAGAGCGCGATAGAGGCAACACGACTAAAGTTCTAATAAAAGAACAGAAAATCTTCGATTCGTTGTCCGCTGATTCCTTCTTCAAAATTTAACCGATTTAAGTACTTTTTTTATTAAGAATTAAAGCAAGGCTTGAGCTGTGTTCTTATGTTTTTTTTTTGTATATTCTAGCCAGTTTTGTTTTCTGGGTGTTTGAACACAGAGGAAAATTTGGCCATTTTTTGGGTTTTTGGACGTTCTTATCTTTTTTAATAATAAAATTATATATATTTTTAATAATAATATTATAACTAATAGTGGCCATAGATATTTAGGGAAAAAATCATAACTCTACCGACATTATCCAGGGAGGAAACAGGGGACAACGTTTGTATGGAAAAACGGCGGACTCCTCTTAATATCACATTTATATTTTGAAACGAAACCTCTATAGCGATGTGCCATTTTTGGGGTGTAACAAATTTTAAAATCGACAGATACACATAGATACAGAATAATTATTCATTTTAAAAGCGCTTTTCCGCCATGCCTGTCGTCGCCCGCGCGCGGATCTGGTCCGCATGAAAGTTGCCCGCATCATATTAAAGATGTTTTTACTGTCGGGCAACCCTCGCACGGCCAAGGCATTATAATATTGTCACCCGCATGCGGGCCAAATCCGCGCGCAAGTTACAACATGCATGATAGGAAAAGCGCCCAGAAAATATCGCAATTCACATAAAAACGCACCACACTCTATATAAAGTCTGTCAGTTATACAATGTACGTTTTTAGTCATGACTTTGTAGTTCGTGAGTTTTTGAAACGATTGTGCATTTTTGGTGTATGTAGGTCATACTTTAGTAGTAATATTTTCCATGTTCATTGCAAGGGAGTTCCTCAAAATTTCTTTAATAATAATTTAAACTTTTAGATTTTTCCCGTCCCGTCCCATTAAAGTACTCCATCAACTCTCCATGATATTCTCTACCTCCTTACAATTTAGAAGTGTACGGTGTAACATACTAAATAATATTATGGAAGAATGATGTTCTATTATGACGTGTCTATGTATTCCATCGGTACTTAATATTATTAGTTTTACATCGTAATAAATCTTTAAAGATATTAAAACGATATAGTTCCGAGTATGAGCTGAACCGATTAAAAGCTGATCCTAATCGTTTAACGAGCGGTATGATATGATTTTATTTTTACTTGCGTCGGTAATTGCCTGGATCACGATCAGACATCAATCATTTTGCTATAACTAATAACTATGTTTCCATAAAGCTTTAAATGAAATACCAGTAACAAAATTTTCAACTGTCCACTAAAACACAGATTGGAGTTTTAAGAGCCCATATGACCCTAACTTGACTACATACTTTAACCTAGATCTCAAAATCTGTAAGGTCTAGAAAACTGATTTTTTGACACAAGTAACTTCAGTTTATAAATGCTCAAGACGAAAACACGATTACTCAAAAAATGCTCGATAGTTTCTTTTTTACAAATAACCTTGTTTTAGACACATTTTTGCTTGGATCTTCGAAGTTTGCTGTCTTTTCTTTAATATTTTTTAATATCTAAAAAGGTATTGATAAAACCTAAATTTGCTCAATACACTTTTTTCATAATCATTATAGTTCGTCGTTTATTCAAGTAAAACTAACTCGGCGGTGATTCCGCGCCGTCCTTTTTCACCTGACATATGAAAGACGGGCGTGAGTGTGAAGAGAGAAGGACGATGTTTGATTTTTAGAGTCAGGTGAGCTCTTAAGAGGTCACGGATAGTAATAATCGCAATACCTATATCGAAACAAAAGAATTACTTAGCGATTACCTAATAGTCCTAATACCTACATTTTGGAAGGGTCATGTCCCTTGTGACTGACATCACACGCACTGCGTGTTCCTCCTAAGTAGTCCTAGGCAGTGGCGGGGCAAGACCTAGGTAAATTTGATGTGGGCAAGATATATTTTGCGAGGCCCCCAGATGGATGACGCAAGTCAACTGTTTTTTTTTAGAGAATGATTTTTCTGATATTCAAACTCTTAACATAGTAAGTTATCTTCATATCATCTCGGCCAGTTTTATAAGGCTGGTACCGCCGAGATTTTGTTATGTACCGTACGTGGCGACGCATTGACGCATACAAGCCGTGCGCGGTGCCTTTGTATGAAGATAACTTACTTCCCCTCCTTTTACTATGCTCTTATTCATAAAATGTTTCGTTTATGAAAATATGGGAAATGAAACTCGTAAATCCTTTAAAAAATTCAGACCGCGAGGCTGTGGGCAGTAGCCCTGGTGCTATAGGCATCTACTAAGAAAGGATTTTAAGGATAAAAAATTCTAAGGATTCAAAAATGGTGAACAAAGTTTATACAGAATCTACTTTACGTTTTCATGAAAGCGAAAAGGGTTAAAATAAAACAAATCATCATAAAATAATGTGAAAATATTTTATACAGCATGTATCGTAATGTATTATGCGGAACACATCGGAAACCGATACGTTGCGTTTTCGCCGTTCATCTGTTTATCACGTACGCGGGAGATATTTATCTCTACCCACATCCTAAAGGAAACGATACTGTTTTGCCCAACTCGATAAATATGATGTTTCTGTTACACTAAATCTAATTTGGACCTGACAGATGATTATACGGAACTGGTACATTTACAGGGAACATATTTCTTGTGATACAAAAAAATGTAGAGCAAGAAATATTACGCTGCATTAAGTCAGCTTAATGTGACTTCGGTTTGTGAAAGCTACTTCTATTTCAATGTTAATGTATGTATAGGATGAAAGACTTATATTATTTATGAGGGTAAACCCCTTATGAATATAAGTTCAGATTAAGAACAATATTTTTTTAACGTTGTTTTGTCCACATAATCCATGTCATATTTTATCTGGTTTAATTTTTCAACCATTTAAGGTCTTTTACTATGATTGTGCCACCCGCCCGTCGCCATTGAACGATCTTCAAGTTTTTTTTTTTAAATGAAATAAGGGGGCAAACAAGCAAACGAGTCGCCTGATGGAAAGCAACTTCCGTCGCCCATGGACACTCGCAGCATCAGAAGAGCTGCAGGTGAGTTGCCGGCCTTTTAAGAGGGAATAGGGTAATAGGGGAGGGTAGGGATGGGGAGGGAAGGGAATAGGGTAAGGGATTGGGCCTCCGGTAAACTCACTCACTCGGCGAAACACAGCGCAAGCGCTGTTTCACGCCGGTTTTCTGTGAGAGCGTGGTATTTCTCCGGTCGAGCCGGCCCATTCGTGCCGAAGCATGGCTCTCCCGCGTATAAACGTAAAAATTTTGTAACATTTGTCAATATTTGTTAAAAGTTGAGAGGCAGTGTTAATAATTATTTTTGTCTGAGGACCTAAAGTATAATAGGTCTACCAGAATCTGATGGCAAATTTTGACAGCAGATTTGCAAAAAATATCCTTGATCATTGGATGAATTTATATATTTGCATGTTTCACATACATAATCAGCCGCTATAAGGAAAAAAAGGATCAAAATATTTTATTCCAAGTACCCTACTATTGCTAGAGTCAATTTACTTTCTCACTTTTTGCCATCGAATTCTGGTAGACCTATAATAATAATTCCTCTGGTAAAAAATATATATCGTACCGATTGAAAAATAGTCCTATAACAAAATATTGCTTAGGTTCAATAAAACCTGTATACATACAATGTAAATAATAATCATACGTTTTTAGTACGACACAAAGTGTACCCACAAATTACAAAGACAGAAATAGAATACATTAAAATCGTTTTAAATCTATCTATTATTACACTAATGGCCAGTTTTCGATACAGATCATAAAATAACATTTGTTTTCCGGAATCGTGGACGCTTTTAGTACGTTTATTAGGATAATCGAATTGCCGCGCAGGCCTCATCAATTCCATGTGTGGCTTTATAAATCACTTTTTAATGCTCGTTTCGGTTATACAAACGAGCTGCTACATGGAGATTTTTACGTGTCTTCCATATCCATAATAATATCTGTGCTTATATTAAGAATAACAATGTGTGTGTGTATGTTACTTATTTATTTACCCATTTGATTAAATCTAATCAAAGTAGTAGTCTTAGAAATGTCAAGTTCCAAGACTGTGTTTGTTGCGGGCAAAATCTATTGTAGACGTGCTTTATATCTTAACTAAGTTTAATTTTTAGCAGACCACCGTAAACTCGTTCATGAATAATCATAAAATATTATATCTAAATATTATGCTGTTAATACTTAATAGATATAAAAAGTTACGAAAAAGAACATATTCGTACTAAAATATGTGACGTATCTAAAGACAGCTCTTCATTTTAAAGAACGGTTTGTTTTTCAATTAACCGTATCTATAGTTAGACAGTTTAATATCAGTAATAATATCTGGTAATAATAGATTAATATAAGCTGAAATTTACGACTGTAATAACCGTATGTACTGTAATCCGACTACAAAGTGTATGTTATGTTAAGTACTCACATACGGTTTTGCTCGATAGTTTTACTCCGAATCGAAAGAAATGACATTTTTGACGTAATATTTCATTCCATCAATCTGGCTCAAAGCGAGCCTTCAAGCTGTCAGTTTTGCGGTTCACACGGTGGTTATTGCTCGATTAGGAGTAAAGCGTCTCCAAGACAGACGCGGCCTGCGGTGGCGGTGGCAGTGGCGGTCAGTTGGATGACTTGGCCGCTTGGCCGCGTACGTCTTTGTCGTTCCTAGACCTCTCAAGTCATCCAACTGACCGCCACCGCCACCGCCACTGCAGGCCGCGTCTGTCTGGGAGACGCTTAAAACTATCGAGTAAAACCGTATGTGACACTTAGCATTACACTTCGTAGTTTGTAGTCGGGTAAAATATGGGTGAAGTCTCGTGGAAACACAGATAAGTAGCGTAGATATCAAGTATAGTAATTAGCTCCGAAACAAAGTAGAGAACTCTCAAGAAGTGCTTTTAGCGTCAAGTTTCCCATTTAGCGTTTTCATAACCTTCGGTATTCAGTTCCCTTTGTTTATTGATCGTGTACATGACATAGTGATCTCATGAGGCTGCCAAAAGCGGGAATATCAGTTTATGTAGCCGTTAGCCGCCACTGAGTTATTCTATTAACACGTAGCTCAAAACACTGCACTGAACGCATGGCGCTGAAATGCTTCTACGCGTCGCGGTATGAATCGACCATTAAAATGAATATGACGATAAACAACTTAAAAAGGAAATTATGAATATTGTCTTTGAGGTTTTAACTGTGTTGTGAGGCAAAATGAAAGCAATTACACATTATTGTTCTTTAATAGACACTCAAAGTACAAAAGAAAAGCCACAGCGCACGTTGTACGAATTTCCGAGTTACGTATTTTATTATTGTCCCTATATTTCGGGAAAATATTTGCATATTCCGACCTCGGAATTACTTTATAATACGACCCTTACAAAAATTTTATTTTAATTACTTTTTAATCTGTCTCCTTACAATTTAATTAAAAATATTAATCGTGTTTTGTATACAAATCGGGGCTTTATTTGAATGTTTGTTTGGTCCTCGACCCTTGATGGATTTTTGTTTAGTTCATTCAAGCGGAAACGGGTGGAAACAGAACTTACGCTTCCACGAAACACTTCTAAAGACTAAAATTATTATAATTGCCAAAAATGATGGCCGATTTTTGAGGATTTTTGTTTAGAAATTTTCGAAAATTCTCTTATTAACGCGTTTACTTATTTGTTAGTTAACGTCAATCCTTAACTATTTAACAACATTGTTGTAACGATACATTTTCGTAATTACAACTCTTCAGATACCGGGAATTAAGGCGACGCCTTGATAATTTGGCTGTAGCGCTAGCGATTTTTCTCAACAATGACTAAAGCTAAGAAATTAAAGTTCATTGTCATTTGTCAGTATTCATCATGTCTTTGTCTTTAAATTACCCATAGCAAAACACGATTGGTCAACTTTCATAATACAGAATAATCAATCAAAAAGACTATTTTAGGCAAAATAGGATTGGACTATTTTGCCAACAGAGAAGAGTGATTTAAGCTTCCAAAATTTGTACATAAATTATTGATTCAAGCATACACTTTAATTTGCCCATAGCGTTTATGAAATGTATTTATGGTTTTTAAATTAAGCGACAAAATCCATTTTGTCGCTTACGCCCTTTTCATTTTTTGCTGTTCCATTGCTTGTTTTCTATAAAAGGCCGGGCCAGCCTTTCATAGAAAACAAGCAATCTAAAACATATCCAACACGGTTTTTTACTTTAACGCGGCGTCACCTTAATCGATGATTCTGCCTTTTAAAAACAAGTTCCATAATAATATAGTATCGGTTTAAAAATCCAAAAAAAAACTATTTACACAAAGGAAATAATACGATAAATAAAGGAAAATCGTGAAAGATCCGCCAAAATTCATAAATAAATTGACGGTTTTATTTCTTAGATGTTTGAAATTGAATTTACCGATCGCTTGGATTGAACAAAGACAATTTTATTTCAAAGGGCGGGATCTGTTGCGACGCTTTTGACAAGTTTTTTTTTACTTATGTACCTAATATAGTAGCTCTTTATAAACACAAAGATACACACATAAATAATAATATACATGTTATACACAACAATAAAAGTAACATTATGGTTTACTATAGTATAAGAATCGAATGACCTATATTTAGATTATTATAGTCCAAGAGCTACAAGAGATTTGTGCTCCGTCTGAGGCTCAAAGCTATCTGTGTACTTATCAGCGATCTTGTCCGTATAGGCAGTCTTTATTAAATTAAAGTCTGTTCTATTTCAAGTTTCTCGAGCGGCCATCTTGTTGTTGTTTTATGTCAGTAGTTTACTGAGTCATTTCATTTGTTTCATTTAGAAGATGAAATTGAAAATGATTAGTTTTAGAAGGAAAGACCTATAGAAGTCAATAATGTCACATCGAAATCAATTACTTTTATAATTTTTTGTTTTAATTTTTATTTTATATTTAAAATCAATTCAGTTTCTCGACGAGCTCTGTCGTCAGTCCGAACTATTCCCTGTAGCGAATAATGTTTTGTATTGTGGCCAATTAGATGTTACCCCTTCCTTGAGCTTCTCTCAAAATTCAAAATATTCGTGGTTGTTATTTAATAATTAATAACTTTCAAAGTATCAATTTTGTAATCATTATATAAGTATAATATGAATTAAATCTAATTTAATATTTAATATTATAAAGGCGAAAGTTTGTTTGGATGTATAGATGTATGGATGTATGGATGTTTGTTACTCTTTCACGCAAAAACTACTGAACGGATTTTAATGAAACTTTACAATAATATAGCTTATAGATCAGAATAACACATAGGCTACAATTTTATCCGACTTTCAAAATGGGGGAGGTGTTATAATGGATAAAACAACTAAGCGTGGCTCTTGACTCGGTGACTTATTTTCCTGTGAGGTTAGGACAATGCAGGCTGACCACCTAATTGTCTGACAAGTAAGATGATCCATGCGTCGGATGGACATGTAAAATGTCGGGCCTCTGCCTGATCTTTCGCCGGTCGTGTCGAAAGCTGCTTTTGTTTCGCAGTCTCTAAAAACAGAATATGTTCAAAATGAAAAGAGACCTAGAGTACGTAAACTAGGTAACGCGATTATAAATTATTAATATTGCAATTTGCAATTGATCAACATTTGCGAATACTCAAAGATAATTCATGAGTATTTAAGTTAATGGTATTTACATATAAGTAAAGAGCTTTGATAACATAATAATATCTTTTTTGCTACAAATTAAGACCCTGTATTAATAATCTTCTTTTGGCGAAATGGATGGCGAAGATATTCCTTTGTGGTCACTGGTCGCCATCCATTAATCACCACACTCTTACCGCTAAGATTGTGCTCCAGATAATTATTGGGATGTTGTACTAGATCTTACTTAAGAGGATACACCAGGGGCGAGAGAAATTGAAAATAGGTATTTGAAAATGTATTGCTGTCTCACCAATCTCAAGTCTCCCACCGCAGAGCGCGATAGAGGCAACACGACAAAAGTTCTAATAAAAGAACAGAAAATCTTCAATTCGTTGTCCGCTGATTCCTTCTCCAAAACTTAACCGATTTAAGTACTTTTTTCATTAAGAATTAAAACAAGGCCTGAGCTGTGTTCCTATGTTTTATATTTTTTTGTATATTTTAGTCAGTTTTGTTTTCTGGATGTTTGAACACAGAGGAAAATCTTGCCATTTTTTTGGGTTTTTGGACGTTCTTATCTTTTTTAATAATAAAATTATGAAAAAAAAGAAAACATAGGGACATGCTAATAGCGGCCATAAATCATAACTCTACCGGCATTATGGATAATGCCGGTAGAGTTATGATTTTTTTCTGATGGAAAGAAACAGGGGACAGCGTTTGTATGGAAAAACGGCGGTGTGGAATCCTCTTAAGTACCTTACTTATGTGTAGCGTGTTAGTGTTGAAATATACTGTCTTAAAAGTATTCACCCTTACTCATTCACTTTTTAGGCTCTCATTATGATTTAATTATGTATCTATATCTTATATATAAAAATGGATCTTCAATTGTGTTAGTAACGCTAAAACTCGAAAACGGCTGAACGGATTGGGCTGATTTTAGTCTTAAAATATTCGTAGAAGTCCAGGGAAGGTTTTAAAGTGACACGAAGTTCACCGGGACAGCTAGTCTTTAATATAAATAAAAGATAAAAACTTTGTTTAACTGTCGCAGATCAAAACTGTAATCCATTAGCTGGTACGAGATCCCATTTGATAGAGTGTAGTGCCATCGAATGAGCTCATCTCTATTTGGAAACTGATATTATACATAAGGTAATAGCTCCCACACCGATTTCGGTGACGGTGGCTGGTTTCGTTGAAACCAGGACAGCTACGCAGCACTCTCTATTCCTTTACTCTCATAACCCAGTGGGACGGAAGACCGACACGACTGGCGAGAGATCAGGCGCAGGACCGACTTTTTACATGCCCATCCGACGCATGGATCATCTTACTTGTCAGACAATCAGCTGATCAGCCTGCATTGTCCTAACCAAACTTGGAAATAACATGTTTCCAACGCGGGATTCGAACCCATGACCTCCGAGTCAAGAGCCGCGCTCTGTACCACTAGACCACGGATTCGTTGGAATATGGAATACATAAGGTACTCCAATAATAGCAGTAACGGTCGCACCCAGACATTAAGAGGAGTCCACACCGCCGTTTTTCCATACAAACGTTGTCCCCTGTTTCCTCCCTGGATAATGCCGGTAGAGCTAAAAAAAAAAATCCTGAATATCTACGGCCACTAATACAATGTCCCTATGTTTTCTTTTTTTTCGTAATTTAATTATTAAATAAGATATGAACGTTCAAAAACCCAAAAAATGGCCAGATTTTCCGCTGTGTTTAAACATCCAGAAAACAGATTCGGCTAGATTTTACAAAAAAATAAAACATAGGAACACAGCTCAAGCCTTTCTTTAATCTTTAATGAAAAAATTACTTAAATCGGTTAAGTTTTGGAGAAGGAATCAGGGGACAACGTATCGTTGATTTTCTGCAGTTGTCTCTATCGTGTTCTGCGGTATACCGCATAGCTGTCTCCCTAGTTACCTCAAGCCTATAGGCTTGAGGTAAGGGAGACAGCTATACGTGTATAACACTTCCTTTTTTTATTTCTCTAGCCCCTGGTGTATCCTTTTAAGGCCCATATTAATTAACCACCCGTACCGTCAAGATAATCCTGATTTATATGCGGCGGTGCGAATTGGCCGCTACGCACATTAAAATCATGTCTGTCGCAGATCAAAACTGTAATCTATTAGCTGTTACGAGATCCCATTCGATAGAGCGCTCAGTGCAGTGCCATATAGCGACGCCGTACAATTGCTCGTGATTTCGCCGTGTAGCGGTCAAACCGCTCGTTTGCGCGGATGCATACAAATCGAGCCTAAATAGAGCCTAAGATATTTTCGATGCTTGGTAGAACTAACGGACAGGCAACGTTGTGTTAGTAGAACGTACATAATAGCGTAGCAACTCATTGCGATTAAATTAACGAAACATCGACACTCAACTGTGCTGTCAAATGGTTACTTTTTTTTAATGAAATAAGGGGGCAAACGAGCATACGGGTCACCTGATGGAAAGCAACTTCCGTCGCCCATAGATACTCGCAGCATCAGAAGAGCTGCATCTACGTTGCCGGTCTTTTAAGAGGGAATAGGGTAATAGGGGAGGGTAGGGAAGGGAAGGGAATAGGGGAGGGTAGGAAAGCGAATAGGGTAGGGGATTGGGCCTCCGGTAACTCAGCGAAACACAGCGCAAGCGCTGTTTCACGCCGGTTTTCTGTGAGAACGTGGTATTTATCCGGTCGAGCCGGCCCATTCGTGCCGAAGCATGGCTCTCCCACGTATAAAACGCGCGGCACCGTGACACGGTGCGGCGCCGTACCGTATCACGGTGGCGGCGTCGTGCCGTAACACGGTGCCGGCGCCGCGCCGTGTCTGATGGGGACAGAGCCTATATTATACCTATACAAAACGAATGGTTATTTGCAAATAATCCTCGCTAGGAACGAGCATCAAAGGAATTCCAACGACAATTACTCTAAAGTGGTCGACACAAATCTGTGAAGACGAGAGTCTGTTAATATTACTGCCAACTGCGGTTGGCGCTTGTGGAGGCTAGGTTTTTCGCATAAAGTTAATATACCTAGCGGAATAGAGCATCGATCGATCTCGAGCTGTCAAACGAAACCGAAATTGGTTTCATCTGTGTGTAAAAATATGTGTACGTATACACTTACACAAGCATGATTGAACATAATTTCTATCAGATTAAATTGTCAACGTGCGGCAAACTCAAAAAAAGAGTGCTGCTGTCATGTATCACACGTCTCTTTTTACCACGCAGTGTTACTGATAGTGACATCTCTCTTGCTCAGGCCTTTGTTTCTCTATTCCGCTAGGTATATTAGCTTTATGGTTTTTCGAGTGTTTTATCTTTACTTATCATCTTTACTTATCTACTAATAATAAAAACTAAGGAAACGTAACTCCCATACTATTACCGTTTTTTTGGTTCCTTTCGAACTGTAGGGGCGAGGACCCCTACACTACAACGATGGGCAGAAAGGAAACTGGGGTTACCTGGTGGCTGAGACAGCTGGGCAGATGGGCTGATAGGGCTGATAGGGCTGATGTGCTGATGCTCGTAGTCACACGACACTGTCACCTTCTATTTCACTGAGCTGAGGATTTATCGCGAATCACGGGAACGGCTAGCCGATATTTTTCGTATGTAACGATCGCGCGCCGGTAATGGACTGTTTCGAACTTGCGTCAAACGTATGACAGCTGACAGCGCAGACTCATGCGCAGTGTTGCCAACTGCCACATTCGTCGCGCTAAAGTTTGGCGCGAACATCCTGGGGGGGCCCGGCAATGGGCGTGAGCTGATCCCCATCTTGAGCTGAATCCAGTGGGAGCCGGGCAATCTTGCCGACAGGTCTCCGCAGCTGGCCTTGTGAGGTGGCCAAGTCCACAACTCTGATGACTCCATCCTTCCCAGGTAGTAGGCGTGTGATTCTTCCCATCTTCCATTGGAGCGGAGGCAGATTATCTTCTTTGAGCAGAACCAGTTCCCCAATTTTGGGTGGAGAGGAAGAGGAAAGCCATTTGGAGCGGATTTGAAGGGTATGGAGGTAGGACTTGGTCCAGAGAGCCCAAAAACGCTGAGAGAGAGATTGAATGAGCTGAAAGCGCTTAAGGGGGGAGATGACTCTGTCATCTATTGTGTGCTCGGGAAGAGCTGTGAGCGGACGGCCTATGAGGAAATGGCCGGCTGTGAGGGGCTGATAGTCCGTAGGATCGGACGATAGTGGGCTGATAGGCCGAGAATTTAATACGGCCTCAATTCTAGCGAGCACAGTTGAGAATTCCTCAAATGTGAGGCGTTGTTCACCGATTACACGGTAGAGAAGTTGCTTGGTAGATTTAACATTAATCTCGTGGATGCCTCCCATCCACGGGGCCTTGGGCGGATTAAGTAACCAAGTTATATTTTGAGCTGAGAGTTTATGGGAAATAGCGTCATTATTGTCATTGAGAAATTGTTGAACTTCTAGGAGCTGATTCCTAGCACCTACATAGTTTGTGCCGCAATCGGAACGTATTAAAACGGGAACACCGCAGCGTGAGCAAAATCTTTGTAACGTGGCAATAAATGCATCTGTAGAAAGTGCGGATACGGGTTCCAAGTGAACCGCCTTTGTAGTGAGACAAACGAATATACAAAAGTAACCTTTTATTAACTTAGCATTTCGTAGTTGACTCGATTTAAGTAAAAATGGGCCGGCAAAATCTGTAGACACGTGACTAAATACGGGCTGAGGTATAACTCTGTCGGCTGGAAGGTCAGCCATGACAGGCATTTCGGGCTGAGCGCGGCAACGGAAACATCTTATACATTTATACGTTTTATGTCGAATGATGCGGCGTGCTGATAATATCCAGAATTGTTGACGTAATATAGCGTGTAATGTATCGGTGCCAGGGTGACAATGAATACGATGATAGTGATCGATGATAAGGTCTGTGAGCGGACTAGAACTAGGCAGTATGAATGGATGCTGTGCATCGTATGTGAGTTCTGAGCGAGTGAGTCTACCACCTACTCGAAGAAGACCGTTCTGCATAAAAGGTGATAATCGTTGTAACCTAACTGTGCAGAGTTTGTTAATTTGCAGGCGGTGAATGTCTTCTGCGAAGGAGTTCTGTTGAACAGAGCGGATCCAGAAGAGCAGAGCTTGTCTACGTTCATTTACAGTTAGCGGACCTAGTTCTCGCGAGTGTGTAGGTAATTTACAGTTAGAAATAAATCGTCGCATGTACGCTGTGACGCCGATAAGTATATCTAATGAGCTGAATCGTGTAAGAAGATCACTATCTATACCGGGGATTGTGAAATGACATGGAACTTGTTTAGGTTTGAGTCCAGGTAATTCCTGTCGAGTGTGAGCTGAAGGCATCTTGGGCCAGGTATCCTCTGGCAGTTTGAGCCAAGGAGGAGACCACCATAAGCTATGTGAAAGAAGAGAATGTGCTGAGATTCCTCTGCTGGCACAATCAGCAGAGTTTAAGTGTGTAGGTACATGACGCCAGATGAGTGAGAGAGAGTTATTAGTAATTTTGGTTACTCTGTTAGCTTCAAATGTTTGTAAACGATGAGTAGGAGTTTTAATCCACGCCAGTACAATGGTGCTGTCTGACCAACAGACGTGTTGAGATATTGTTAGATGAGCGGAGAGATGTTGAGAGACACGAGACATGAGTTGAGATAAAAGTGTAGCCGCGGATAATTCTAATTTTGGAATTGTGAGTTTATTTTTAATAGGGGCTACCTTAGATTTAGCAATTATGAGTTGAACGTTAGCCGATCCGTCGTGATTTAATTCGTGTAAATATACGACTGCAGCAAAACCATTTTCTGAGGCGTCTGCGAAGCCATGAAGTGAGTAGGTAGAAGTTAATTTGTGCGGAGCTACGTGTCTGGGAAAATGTATGTTTGAGATGTGCGGAAGATCATGAGAAATGCGCTGCCAGTCTTGTGTAATGTTATCTGGAGTGGGGTCGTCCCAATCCAATTTGAGCAACCATAATTTTTGTAGAAGTAACTTTGCGCGGAATATGACAGGAGTGATCCAACCGTTTGGATCATAAAGAGAAGCTACAGTGCTGAGTATGGATCGTTTCGTTATGTGAGGAATTGGCGGTAGTGAAATGTGATATGTAAATTCATCAGACTGCGGAATCCATCTAATACCTAAAACCTTAACAGAGGGAGAATCTGAGCTGATGTCAAAGTCCTTAGGCATTTCGCATTGATCATCTGGGAAACGTTGTAAGAGTTGAGGAGTGTTTGATTTCCATTTACTGAGCTGAAAACCACCAAGCGATAATAAATTAATGAGTTGAGTTTGAAGAGCTGAAGCTTCTTCTATGGAGTCATGACCACAGAGAATATCATCTACGAATATGGAGTTACGTAATACATGAGCAGCTTGGGGATAGCGATGACCTTCATCATCAGCTAGTTGTAATAATGTGCGGATAGCATGATAAGGACTTGAACGTAATCCGTAGGTAACAGTGTTGAGTGCATATGTGAGTAAAGGTCGATCAGGAGACGATCTCCAGAGTATGAGCTGATAATAACGTTGATCTGGATTAATAATAATATTTCTAAACATCATTTTTATATCTGTGGTAAAGACTACACGATGTGTCCTGAATGTCAGAATTATATCGACAATATCACGCTGAAGGGCGGGGCCTGTGTGTAGGCAATCATTAAGGCTGACACCATTGGATGACTTACAACTGCCATCGAATACTGTGCGGAGTTTATCAGTACCTGATTTAAATATACCATGATGAGGAATATAATAATGAGTTTTATGAGTAAAAGTAGAAGGATGACAAGGTGTCATGTGGCCTAAGTTTATGTATTCGTTCATAAATTCTATGTATTTTGAGCGGAGTGAATGATCGGATTGCAGTCGCTTTTCTAGGTTGAGGAATCTACGGAGAGCAATAGCATGTGTACTACCTAATTTCGGAGCATTCGATAAAAATGGAAGAGTTACGATATAACGTCCCGATCGGTTACGAGTAGTAGTTGAGCGGAATAAGTTTTCACATTGTTCATGTAATGGGTTTGAGTGAGTTGGACGCGGCTGGGGTTCTTCTGACTCCCAGAATCGTTCTAGACTTTTATTTATATCTTGATGAGAATGAGAATGAACAGAATGAGCGGATTGAGCGGAATGAGTCAAATGAGCGATATGAGCGGAGTTAACTTGAACTACTGAGTTATCATATAATTGTTCAATGGGACCTATGAGTGCAAAGTCAAAAATCGTGCCGAAGGCTATGGGCTTCCCCGGGCCCAAAGTCACCTTAGTACCATCTAACACATGGCCTAAAACATCTGAGCCTAAAATGAGATCGATGGGCGCAGGAGTATGATAATTGTGATCCGCTAAAGGAATAAGCTGACTTTCCGAGGCATGTACTACATCGGGAATTTTTTGCATAGGTAGGTAACCTGTGACATCCTTCAAAATATGAGCGGAAGTTGTGATAGAAGGCGTGTCACTACGTGTGGGCCGAAAAGTAATCGAAACATGACCTTTAGAATTTTGTATGTGCTGATCTCCAACGCCTGTAATTTTTAATGAGCAATGTTTCGGTTGTAAATTAAGTGTTTTTACTAAGCGTTGAGTAATTAATGTTATCATACTACCACAATCAAGTAATGCGCGTGCTTTATGATAGTTACCATATTTATCTGAAATTTTCAAAACAACTGTAGGTAATAATATGGGAGTTTGTAATGAGTTATTATTATGCTGAGTAGTATTAACTTGAGCGGAATCATTATGAGCTGAATTATGAGCTGAGTTATGAGCGGATTTATGATGAGAAAAATTATTATTTAAATTATTGGGCTGATTTTCTAACTCTGAATGCTCCGTGATGGTAGGTAGTCATTGTTTGTTATTATTATTATTATGAGGCGAAGATGAATGCGACTGATGAGATGTAGATGGTTGATGATGAACGATCGTATGGTTTGTGTTAGATGTGTAGGTATGAGTATTATTATTATTATCACGACGACGGGGCTGCGCGCGCAGGTGAGCAGGAAGTAAATGAGCTGATGATGTTGGCGAGCGTGGTGCATCATGACGATGAAGAGAAGTGTGATGATTAGGACTACCACAATCCTTACAGACACCAGTCGACCTACATTCGTTTTCGTAGTGCGGACCTAAACATTTACGACATCTACCTTTTGACTCGATAAAGTCCCAACGTCCTTGAATGGGCTGATGGTTATACTTGGGACAAGCTATTAATTTGTGCTCTGTGGACCTACAATATGGGCAGTAAAACTTAGATTTAAAACTGGCTTGAGCTGAGTATACGTGCTGAACTTGTCGGGGGGGAGAGGGGGGTGCATAGTGTTGGCGAGAATGAGATGGAGCTGGGCTGACATGCGGGGTACGCATGGTATGTGCTGAAGGCGAGCGCTGATACGCGGGGCTGATGGGTCTAAAGCGGAGACTGCGCGGAGAGCGGGGGGAGGGGGGTTGTTGACGGGAAGATCCCGCTTGACCTTGAGACTCAGTGCGCGCTGGTGTCGGACATTCTGTCTCGATGCAGCGCGCGTGCTCTTCTAAAAAAGAGATTAAATTATCTAAAGTGGGCAGGACATCAGATGCGCCGTATCTCCTCTCGAATAATGTGCGGAGCTCCCCCTGTAGTTTACGGACTACAATTGAGACAAAAACATAGTTGCTGTCCATAGGCAAGTTTAAGTTTTTTAATGCGCTTTGAGCTGAGATGAGCGGAGTGAGAAAAGTAGCTCGGATACTCGAGCGTATATGAATATTGGGCAGACCGAGTATAATATCGACAAACCTGTCGATCAACACGCGACGGTTTTCATATCGACGTGTTAATATGTCGAGCGCAACACTATAATTCTCGTTAGTGATTTTTAGATGAGAAACCATGGATAATGCCTCCCCCGACAGGCATGAGAGCAGGTAATGTAATTTTACCGCGTCCGACAACGTTGCCATGTCGTCCATCAGACTACGGAAAATCGTAATAAAAGAAGGCCATTCTTCAACCAACGAATTAAACTTAGGAAGCTCAATTTTAGGCAAAACGGAAGAAGTGAGCTGAGGAGACTCCGAAGTACTTTGTGTGTTTTCGGCCGCTGTTAAAATAAAATAATAATCAGAAATCGCACTGTCGTAATTCGACGTGTATAATTTTTCGTTGTCTTGGGATAAGTTTGGGTCGTCTAGGATCTCGTGATAAATTTTCTCGAGTCTTGTTTTTTGATAGGAAACTTCCTTGAATCGCGCATTAAATTCCTTTCTTAATGTTTGAGAAGACTCCTTAGAGTCGCCACTAGAAAGTGCTGTCGCAATTTCTTTGAGCCGACTGAAAGCTTTGACGGCCTCTCTGAAAACGGCAGCTTGCGATTTAGTAGGCATGCTAGTGTAAAGGAACCTTAACGAGCTGATAAAAATGTATATAAGTAGTTAATAAACTATGTTGAAAAAATAGTAAAGTGTTAAGTATAGTAATGTGCTGAGTTAGTATATCTGAATTCTAACGCAAGTATAACTCGGTAACAGCAATATTATGTAATGAGCGGAGACATAAAACGTTTAAATGCGATACCTAAGACGCTTGTTATTGTAATAGTTATTAAAAACAATTAACAGATGTTTCTTATCGGAGCGGAGGTGCTGAGCTATGCGCGCGCGGCGAAAGATCGATCGCGATAAAGCGAGTAATTAAGTCGAAGTACCTAAGTGCTAAGTTAACAAAAACAACTGTAAATATTTCAATGAGCTGAACAATAATAACACTTAATGTAATAGGCACAAACTATGTGATGTATGAAAGTTTCTTTGTTCCTACAACCCGACGGAATTATGTTGAAGATATTTTTATATTGGTGTTTGGGCTGAAATATATTCGGGAATTTAATTTAAATGCAATATAGACGCAATATATGGGCTGAAAATAATGCGATTACAATTACACAATAAGATAATAGGGGATTAAATTACCTATGCAAATTATTACTTAATATGGCGGACGAACAAAATCGTATTTGGCTAACTTTGCAAAAATATTGCCGTAAGGGGGTAAAAAATGGGCGGAGGCTACTTTATACGATAGAATATTAGTAATAAAATGGGATTTCAATAATACTAGGCAGAAATATGAGCAGAATGAACTGTAGTTTTAATTTTCGCCGGGCGGGGCATTAAAGCGGGTGGGTGAAAAAATTTCCTAGGAGGCTCGTATGGACCACGGGGTGTGCTGAAAGGCTCGAGATGACCAGAAAGGTCACTGGACGGCTCGAAAGGACCAGAAAATGTAGGGGCGAGGACCCCTACACTACAACGATGGGCAGAAAGGAAACTGGGGTTACCTGGTGGCTGAGACAGCTGGGCAGATGGGCTGATAGGGCTGATAGGGCTGATGTGCTGATGCTCGTAGTCACACGACACTGTCACCTTCTATTTCACTGAGCTGAGGATTTATCGCGAATCACGGGAACGGCTAGCCGATATTTTTCGTATGTAACGATCGCGCGCCGGTAATGGACTGTTTCGAACTTGCGTCAAACGTATGACAGCTGACAGCGCAGACTCATGCGCAGTGTTGCCAACTGCCACATTCGTCGCGCTAAAGTTTGGCGCGAACACGAACTGTCATGTAACATCAGCCTGAGCCGCTCGATTCAAGGCCATCTAAAATATTGTAAATTGTATTGAAAATGTGTACCTAGGACCTAGGTACACTTTTTTGACAGGTATTGTAGAACACGTTTTTGACGGGGTTACTTTTCCTTAGTTTTTATTATTCGTAGATACTTATATTATTATAGATATATTAATACGTGAGAGAAAGAGTTTGTAACCTTTTTTACGAAAAATGGGGGAAAGTAGGTGCATGAAATTTCGCACAGTTATAGTTTATATGGTGAAGGAGTGCATCGAGCTGATATTATTTTAAAATTATTATTTTATCATATATATTTTTAACAAATAAAACGTTACACACACTACGACACTACTACTAGGAAAAATGACAGATTTTTGAGTGACAAGCCTATACAAACGAACATAAACCTATAATGCTATATATATTAAGTCTATGCATACGAATTATACTCTTTTATTTATGGTTGAAGTCTGTTGACAACAAGTTGACAAATTGAAAATGGATTATTGATTTTTTTTATTTAATTTTAGATACTATTAGACAATGCTTAAACGGCCAGTCTGAGATCAGCTGAGTCCCAGAGACAAGAATTGAAAAAAACTATGATGATGTCAATATTTTTAACAAAATATAGGTAGTAGTCCTAATGTCATTGCCGTTAAGGTCGAATTTCGACCATTGGGCGATCTCTAGTTATTATAGATGCGAAAGTGTGTTTGTCAAACCGCTGAACCGATTTTGCTGGGTACGGAGCGTACTTCGAAACCCGGTTTTGTCAATCCCAGTCAGATCATGACTAACCTTGACTCAAAATAATCGTACCAAATTACGATCTGTCTATTAATCAATTTTCCAACGGCATCTAGGGAATGAGAAACTAATAAGCATATTATAATGGTATTAAATGTAATGAAATAACTAAGATTCTATGCTAGTTTTAAGTGTGCTCGCCGTTTAATACGAAGTGTCAAGTGCCTGTTAGTTTTAAGGCTCTATTTATATTATGCGTCCACGCGAAAGAGCATTAAGAGCAGTTTGGCTGATACATCGCATTCGCGAGATCACAAGCTTGTGTGGATTTCACTGATTTGCAAGACGTCTCAGCAATTTAAATAAGTCAATTCAGTACACATTTGCGTCGCGTTGCGGTCTGAATTGACCCTAAGTCGAGCCTTACTAGCCTAGTTGCAATTTTTTTTAAATGTCCAACAACACGGACGTAAAAAAATAAACAAGTCCTTTATTTTTAATTGCCAAAAATAATCGAGTCTAATAACACTGTTTTAAACTTTCCCCGAACTTCTGTTAAATACTGTCGAAGCTAAGATAAAATTTATTTGTTTTATCTTTTGTTCGACAGAATAAAATATAAGTGAAAAAGATCTAAAGATTGAGGGCCGGGTGAAACTGTTTGAAACTTCAGTAGATAACTTAATAAGAAATATTGTTTCTTCATTGAGATATTGGGAGCTAAATCTTTTATTTTTGATTCGAAAATATTATACTGCTTATCAAGATTCCTAATTTGAACAAACTGGTTTAATCAGTTCCATGTTAGAATAGAAATTTAAGCAAAGTTAGAATATAAAATTTGTGGGATCCAACCTAATATTTTAAGGCTAGCTTAATATGAACTTAGAGATATTTAATGATTGTTTAACTTTAATTTGATTATGATTTTGACACATTGTCTTTATGTGTAAGTACTCACATATGATTTTGCTCGATCGAGCAATCACGTAGAGTAAAAACCACGGCTCGGGCTTTCGTCCACACATTCAGTATTGCTCGATAGTTTTACTCCATTTCGAAGGAAATTAGCTGCGACTAATAAAAACTAAGGAAGAATAACTGTGTCAAAAATTTGTCAAGCCGGCTCGATTCGAGCCTTCAAACTGGGTCGATGCGAGCCATCGAGCTGTGAGTTTTACGGTCCACACGGTAGTTTTTGCTCGATTTCGAGAAAACTATCGAGCAAAACCGTATGTGAGTACTTAGCATTAGGTTTGACAAATCCCATACATATTTATTATTTACTTCTTTTTGCAATTTGAGTAAAGGCTTAAGGTTCCTCGACATCCGTTTTGGTATCAAGATTTACTTTTTGCTGCTTTCGATAACTGGGTCAAGCCTTAATTTAATGAGCTTTCAACGCAAAGGACCCATATCAGTTGGAATGGGTACCATGATACGTATTTATTATAATTTATAGGGTACTAAGTTGATACCCGCAACTCTGTCGCAACCGTACATCTTTTCGGGATAAAAAGTATCGAATATCCTTTTCCGGGACTCGAAAGTATCTCCATACCAAATTTCAGCAAAATTATCCCGCGGGAACAGTACATTCTTCCGGGAAAAAAGTAAACAGGTTGTTCGGGTGAACACCGTTATCCTTAAAACCATCAAATGAGCCCGGCAAAATGAACAACTTTTTCTATAAGACTTCCCAGCATTGTTCTCATAGAAAAATTGTTGATTTTGACGGGCTCATTTGATGATTTTAAGGATAACGGTGTTCACCCGAACAACCTGTATAGTTATGTCCTTATCCGGTACTCAAATAATATCCATACCCATCAAAATCGGGTCAGCGGCTTAAGTGTGAAAATAACAGACAGACAGACAGACTTTCGCATTTATAATATAATACTCCCCACACCGGTTTCAGTGACGGTGGCCGGTTTCATTGAAGCCAGACCAGGTACGCAGGAGTAATTTTATAGTACCCAAGTGTGTGCGCAGTACGCAAGAGCACTCTCTATTCCTTTACTCTCATAACCCAGTGGGACGGAAGACCGATACGACTGGCCAGAGATTAGGCACAGGACCGACTTTTTACATGCCCATCCGACGCATGGATCATCTTACTTGTCAGACAATCAAGTGATCAGCCAGCATTGTCCTAACCAAACTTGGAAATAACATGTTTCCAACGCGGGATTCGAACCCACGATCTCCGGAGTCGAGAGCGACGCTCTAACCACTAGACCACGGAGGCGTTTATAATAATATCAGTATGGATAGTATGGATGTAAGTAAAATCATGTGATCGAAGGTAAAATCTTATTAATATCATAAACGCACTGTAAGAGACCATTCAGCTCTTTATAGTCGTTGATAAAGCGATCGCTTTGCATGTCACAGGCGTGCCTCGGCAAACACGGCCCAATGTGTAAATTACTCTAAGCATTGCGCGTTGCTCTATGAAGTAGACATAATCGCTGGCAGTCTATGCCACTTTGTATATTCCCCCATTTAGCACTTACTACTTATAGAGCGGGTGCTGGGTAAAGTTGAGTATGCAATATATTATGAGGACCGCATTCTGTTAGAAAGCATGCAGATGTTCTGAATGTTGCCCTAGGAATCACATTTTTACAAAAAAAGGTAAAAAATAAATGAACCAATACAAATTCTGGCAACATTCAAAATCATTATCTGCATACTTTTCTGAGTTCTACCCAATCACAGATTGCGGTCCTCAAATTTTGCGTACCCAACTCCACCCAGGGCCTGCTCTATGAGTTATATTATTTTTTAGGACGACCTCTGTGCCTCAGTGGTGAGCGCGTTGGTAGCTCAGGCCGGGGGTCGCGGGTTCGAATCCCGCCGACGGAACAAAAAGTTTTCAAAGTTCGTGGGTCATGGATGTGTATTGTGTATTAAATATATGTATCTTATAATAAAAATCTTAAATATATGTATAGTATAAAAAGTATTAAATATATTTCCGTTGTCTGTTACCTGTAACACAAGTCCTTCAGGTACTTACCACGGGGCCAGACTGACGTGGTGTGAAGCGTCCATAGATATTATTATTATTATATTTTTTTCTTTTAGATTCTCCTTTAAGGGATTTCCTACTAAGGTTGCGGGCTTGTGGCCAAGCAACCTCAGGTGAGTTTTGATGTTATGCTATGGACAAAAATTTCCGAACAATTCGGCAAGTATTTAGCCTTTTGCAGGGTTATCAATGAGAGTGGGTGAATGTCAAGTGTTTTAAGGCTTGTACGAGTATGTAGAGTTTTAGGTATAATGCCAGTACTAGAAATGACGATAGGTATGGTCTTAACAACGTTTGCTTTCCATTGCGATTTCAATTCGATTGCTAGGTCAGTATATTTAGTCAATTTGTTTGTATGTGTAAATGTGAGGTTATGTGAATTTGGTATGGCTATGTCAATCAGATAAACGGTCCTATTTCTTTTGTCATGTAGAGTTATGTCAGGTCTGTTATAATGAACGGTTTTGTCTGTCAGTATCGTCCTGTCCCAGTATAGTTTGTAGTCAGGTGAGTCAAGTATGGTTTGTGGTGTGTATTTATAGTATGGCATTTTATCTGTAATGAGATTGTATTTGTGTGCGAGTGTCTCGTGTATGATAGTTGCTACCTGGTCGTGTCTGTGTTTGTAGTCTGTTTGTGTGGTGGATGAACAAGCTCCGGTGATGTGTTGGATTGTTTCGGGCTGTTTGTGACAATGTCGACAATGGTCACTGCCTGCTCCAGTACTTCATATGATGTGTTTCCTGTAGTTTTTGGTGTCGATGACCTGGTCTTGGATAGCAATCATGAACCCTTCTGTTTCAGGAAACAGTTCACCCCGCCTCAACCATGCGTTTGATGCTATCTTGTCCACATTTATGTTAGTCAAGTCGTTGCGGTGGCGGCCATGCAGGGATTTCTGGGACCATGCATCTATTTTTTCTTGCTTGGAAGTGATTCTGATTTGTTTGGAATGATTGGCGAGTGAAAGTGGCGTGAATTTATCAGATAGGGATACAGCGTAGTGTAGTGGTGACGAGTGTCAGTGATTGTGGAAGTATGTTCTTAAAAGAGCGACTTGTTTATTATGTAAGTTAGTAATGTCAATGAGCCCTCTACCCCCTTCCACTTCAGGCAGAGTCAACCTTTGTACGCATGCTCTAGGGTGATGTTTTCTATGCTTTGTCATTATTGTGTTAATTAGTCTCTGTAGCGATTTAAGATCTGTTTGGCTCCAGGTAATAATTCCGAAAGAATAGGTAAGGATGGGTACTGCAAAGGTATTGATGGCTTTAATTGTGTTTCTAGAATTAAGGTGAGTGCGAAGTATCCGGTGTAATCTTGATTTAATTTTTTCTTTAAGAAGCTTTTTTGTATTTTTATAGTGAATTCCTTGAGATTGATTGTAGCCTAAATATTTATATCCTTCTACCGGGTCAACTGTATCTATGATTTCGTAGTTTGGCAATTCATATGTAGTGGGTTCTAGTTTTCCTCTTATGACAGCTTGCACTTTACATTTATCTACTCCAAATTGCATGCCAATGTCGTTAGAAAATATCTGTGTTATGTTGGCGAGTGTGTGTATTTCTTCTAGCGTACTGGCAAATAATTTAATATCATCCATGTACATGAGGTGAGTTATGAGGGTATGTTCTCTGTTGTAATTTATTTTAAAACCAATATTGTTTGAGTTGAGGATGGATGACAACGGATTTAATGCAAGGCAAAACCAGAGTGGACCTAAGGAATCTCCCTGAAAAATTCCCCTTCTTATTGAGATGTAATCTGTTTCGATAGAGTTATCAGTTGAATTGCCTAATCTTAATTTGGTGCTCCACTGTAGCATTATATTTTTCAGGAAGTCTATGATAATGGGGTGGATTCTATAATGTTTGAGTATATATACGAGCCACGAATGTGGTACGGAGTCAAATGCCTTCTTGTAATCTATGAACATAGTGAAAATATTACTTTTCTGTTTACGTGCTTGTTCGGTAGCCACGGCGTCTATGGTTAACTGTTCCTTACATCCCTGACTTTTTTTGCGGCAACCTTTTTGCTCTTCAGAAAGAATATTGTATTGTTGTGTATGCTTATAGATATATTCACTGAGACATGCGGTTATTATTTTATATATATTCTGCAGGCAAGTGATAGGTCGGTATTTCGCTGGGTTTTCTGTATTATTTGAATCTTTGGGGAGCATGTAGGTTATTCCGTGCGTTATGTAGGGTGGCATTATTTCAGGTGAGCGAATGAATGAGTTTATGTGTATGTGCAGAAGTTTATGAGTACATGATAACTTTTTGTACCAGAAGTTGTGTATATTATCAGAACCTGTGGCTTTCCAATTATGTGTTCGATTAATAACTGTCTTTAAGGTTTCTATATCTATTTGTTCGAATTCCATTTCCGGTATACTTTCTACTTTTTCTTTGTCTTCCTCTATCCACTGATTTTGTTTATGCTCTATTGGCTTAGACCATACATTCGACCAAAACTCTTTTAACGATTCAGCGCTTGGCAGTGCTGTGGTGTTTTCTCTATTGTCATTCATTTACGGTTTTGAAAGGTTACGATAAAATAATTTCTCATTGTTAATGAATTCTTTGTTTTGCCTTTTTCTGTTAGTGGTTTCTTTATATCTTTTTAAGCGGTTACTTAGAGTATTAAGTTTTTGTTTTAATGTGTCTAGGTATTGTGGAATATCAGTATTTTCTATTTCGTTTATTACTATTATTATTATTTTATTCGTCAACAGCGAAGTCAATTCGAAGGGTATGCTTTTAACATCGCTCCTAGCGGCTAAACTACTGCTCTGATTATTAAATCGCCATAATTATATGTCGCGAGTAATAATTTTACAAAGTTTATGTAATTTTCTTTATTAAAAAATCTTTTTTATGTAGTCGAGTTATAGATTGCTAATTTGCTATGGATGCTCTAACTTGGGCTCTTGATAATACTTTCACTATTTCTAGTTTATAGTATCAACTGCTGTAAAACATTGTCACAATAGACATAACGACCAGTAGTTCGACTGCAAAGAAACGGACAGGTTTCAATATCTGTCAAATTCGTCGGGTTTCACTAGGATTATGAACGGATTGTGCCTCACGCTGGCTGATATAATTTATTTTTAAATACTTAAAACAAAGATTTCAAAATTGAATTCTGACAATTTTAATCGCATGTGCCAAAACACAAACAACAATACGACCAAAGAGGAACACGTCCAGCGAATATGTCATAATTTTAAATTCGTAGGTTTTTTTTTTTATTAAATAAGGGGGCAAACGGGTCACCTGATGGTAAGCAACTACCGTCGCCCATGGACACTCGCAACATCAGAAGAGCTGCAGGTGCGTTGCCGGCCTTTTAAGAGGGAATACGCTCTTTTCTTGAAGGTTTGCGGGTCGTATAGGTCCGGAAATACTGCTGGTGGCAGTTCATTCCAGAGTTTTACAGTGCGCGGCAGAAAGTTACGCGAAAAACGAACTGCCACTCATCAAGGTGATGAGGATGGTATGTTTTTCGCGTGGGACGATAGCGAAAAGTTGCAAGTATGATTCCGAACAATTCCTCAGAGCACTCCCCGTAATACAACCGATAGTAGGTAATAATTTAACAACCCTAGCGACGATTTTCGTCATAATACGTCAAATTTAAAAATTTCAACATCAGTTCTAAGTCGGTATACTCTATCATTCTGTCTACTCTGACATTGTTGTCCAGACAACATATTTTAATCAAAATGTAATAATAAAACCATAAAATTGTAAGTGTCAGTACCCTTTGCTATAATTATAACGAATAAAGTAGGTAATAGTTTAAAATGTATTACATTACTCGTGTAACGGTTTAACATTATGCTCCAGGGATTTTCTGAGCTTGAACATTGTTAATTACTAAAATAAAAGTTTTAAACATTTTTAGTTATTTTGCTACGAATAATAAAAACTAGTTGTAGTTATTTTGGCAGCACGTCTTAAAATATATTGGCATTAGTGCTGCAGTTACTAAGTGACTTAAAAAAAGGTTATCAATTCGACCCGTATGTATGTATGTTAATATTCTATATTTTGAAGGCAAAGAAGAGGGAATGTCCTAATGAATAGATTTTCAGAAAAACGGTTTTCTGGAACATCGGCTTAGTATCTAGTTTTTGAGACAAGGAATTTGGAAGTAAGTTTAATCTTTTTAAATATTGTTATCATCTAGTTTTCTTTGATAAAACTTACTGGAAATAACAATTCTACGGTGGAAGTGGCTCTAAGTGGCACGAGCTCTATTTCTTACTTCGATTGGATTTCACCGTTTAGAGAATACGAAATGCTATCCAGCGTCCACTTAATTCCTCTATCGATTCCTAGCTTCTACGATTTCAGCTTGTCCCCAACGATAAGACATTAATAATGCATTTTCTTTGATAAAAATAGAACATTTAGGGCCTGTTTCACCACTTCCTGATAAAGTGCCGGATAGGCTATCCACAACTTTTATGACAGATTCTCCATACTCTATCTGTCAAGTTCAGTGGTGGAAAGCCTATCAGGAAGTGTTGAAACAGGCCCTTATTGATATAAAATCGATACTTTTATATGATTTATAGGCACGAAAATGGCTTCAGGTAACATTATAATTCATACTAATCCTTCAAATCCGAAAGTATGTCTGCCTCTCTGGTACCTCTTCTTAAACCGCTATACGATTTTCACTTATGGTATTGAAAATTCTTTGAGTCTTGGGAAATGACATAGGATACTTTTTGAAAAATGTTAGGTTACCGCGAGATAAACTAATTTCGACGCAACAGTTGCAGGCGTCCTCTAGAGTAATACAAACGTCTATATTATAACTGCACATTGTTAATCGGTATCCTATATTATCTTCTTAAGCCTGAAAATTATGTAACGACTATTGTGTAGAGCATTTCGGAGCCCTCGATAACATTTTTGGAAACACTGTACTTGTGAGTTCGAAATGGCCAATAAATTATGATCAATAACTTTAATGCCGTCAGACTAATGGTGCGCGCTCCGCTACAACGAAACCGATCATTTATCTACGTTCCTAAATAATATTACTTCCCAAAGTCAATTTATATACGCAGCAAATAAATCTTTCAGTTTAGTGGGTCATGTATATCAGAGAAATTGTAGAGCTTTTCTAGAGAAAATTTTATTTTCTACCAAAGGTTGTCCGAATCGAAAAAAATTCGGTTCGGAATTTTTGGCAGAAAATTAAGTTTTCTCTAGAAAATCTCTAGAATTTTCCCGAATATTTCTGCAAATTGTAAAAATAAAATCGAAAAGTCATCGGTCAAGGTTTAGATGCAGATAAAGTTTGAGAGGCACTGGCATTGAGGTAACGAGCCCCAGTCAGTGGCCACAAGGCCGCGGAAGTCCGGCCTGTGGCTTCACAGTGCTTTCCAAAATGTTACAATAGAAATTTAGGCATCCTGCTGGGCAATGTAATGTTCAGTAGTAGGGGAGGCCAGAGTGCTATTCGTGTTTGAGTGTAGTGGAGACCTAGCATAGCTATAGCATACTTTCTGACACGCTCGAGAATATCGTGAAATCACCTTTTGGGCTTTCCTACTTTTATAATAGTTGATATATTATTATGTAAATCATAATAAATTATATACGGTAAGTTAAGAGCATAAACGCTGTAGGTACTTAATAAGGATCAGTGTCCTTTTCTCAAAGGTTAAGAAGTAATATTAATATAATTTATTAGACCGTATAATAAATGAAATAGGTGTTACTTATAGATTAGTTCATTATATTAAATTATACAATTATTGTAAGTTACAATTACTAAAATGTAATGCAAAAGGACAGAAAACAATGAAAAATAAAATATAATAATAGAGAGATGACAAGTAGATTCATAGAAGATCTAAAAAAAGTAGATGACAGAGGCAAACTAATGCTGTCACTACATAATAATCTCTTCAACTGAATTTAGTTAATAATACAGTTGTGATTCATATAATATACTAAAATGAAACAGCGTAGTTACAAAGGAATTCGAGATCAGAGTAAAGAATAACATCTCATTTGTTAGTTAGTCAATTTTCTTGTGACACCATTTTTTATTCATAGAACTCAGAACTCAAAACTTGCTACGCACATTGGTTCAAAAGAACGTTCTTAATTTGTAAGTTGATTGACATTTTGAATAAACACACCAACTGTTGAACGTGTGTGTACACTTAACATACATTTTTAATAATATTTGCGCCGTGAAAATGTTTTTTTATTTTTGTAGTGGATATTTACATTGCTGTCATGTTTAGTTTACATACGTGCGATATTATAAAGCCCTGAACATTACAAAGTAAATAGTATTATTTCATAATTATTATTTAGAGGTGATTTTATTCTCCCCAAAATTTGAGAGCACTTGATTTTTTTCTTTATATGTTTTTAACACACATTAGGTATAATTTTATTAGATTATTATTACAAGTTTTTCACCAAGTTGAATTGCTTAGGATAATTATTAATTATTATTGTTATTAGTTAGCACTTGTTTGATTAATTTCGCCATTTCAAATTCGTTGCCTTGCGTAATGACGATTTTGAAAAATGTCTGCTCATTGTAGTTAATATTATATTCACATTCGCATTTCTTTGAAACCAATCGCTTTTATAAATCGTTCTCTCTTCGCCAAGATTACCTCGCTGATTTTCCTGTTTTCTCAATTGTAAAATAAAAATAAATCAAACGATTTTGTTTGGACTAAATATCAGATAATAATTGATTGATTCATTGCTTTGTAATTTAATTTATGAATGGTGAATATATTTTTTGGTAAATGAATTTAGCCTGCAATTTGGGTATTCTCGTCTTCGACTTTATCGAATATTTTTGAACATTAATCACATGTTATCCGCGGACCGCGACGGAAGATAAGTTAATGCATGAGTGAGTGATGGAGATTATGGCTCGATGTAAGTCCGATTTTGATGCGGTTTTGAGTGATGTGTTCCGTTTTGATTGCAGATAGTAAGTATTTACGTTTTACATGTTCCGGTGTAAACATTAGATACATCATCTTCTTATATATAAAAATGGATTTTCAAATGTGTTAGTCGCGCTAAAACTCGAAAACGGCTGAACGGATTGGGCTGAT
Organism: Aricia agestis; assembly: GCF_905147365.1. Classification (NCBI taxonomy): domain Eukaryota; kingdom Metazoa; phylum Arthropoda; class Insecta; order Lepidoptera; family Lycaenidae; genus Aricia; species Aricia agestis. Next base: position 10,312,806 of record NC_056416.1, on the reverse strand, counting down.
TTTAGTTTTAAAATATTCGTATACTTAAGTCCAGGGAAGGTTTTAAAGTGACACGAAGTTTACCGGGACAGCTAGTATAATATAGATTCTCTTACCGTTGTTTACATCTTATTTCAGTCCCACATTTTTAGTCCCTTTATATATTGATAAAGTCTAGAAATAGTAGAAAATTTCAACTTTTTCTACTAAACATGAATATAATATAAGTTTTTGTATGTTCTTTTTAGAGTTCAAAGCTACGGCAGGTAAGTACTCTGTTCATGCATGATTAGCTTTTAAGTTGCCAATCGATTGGATCTGCAAAGTTCCGGCGAGGGAAAGTTTTCACACAAAAGCGGGCGCATTTGCATAGCGAATTACAGGTGAGCTTAGCTTAAGAAGGCGACTAACCCAAAAAATCAAACATCGTCCTTCTCTCTTCACACTCACGCCCGTCTTGCATATGCCAGGTGAAAAAGTACGACGCAGAATTATCGTTAGTTTTTTTAATAACTCGATAAAAATACAACATTTTAAAAATCCCCCAGGTCAGTGTCTCAATTTCATAATTTTATACAATGTGTTAAATATTAACTTAGTTTAATAATGCACGGTTATGGCAAAATATGAAAAATTCGTGAAAATTAGATGCATCTTTGTGATTTATTGACCAATGGCCAGCGTAAACTAACAGCTTCAGGCTGGCCGCATACACACGTTTTCCGTATTCGATTTCCTAATGTGGTAATTTAGATTTGGATTTGGATTTTCCGTGAGGCTAGCGCAAGCGTTCGTTTTTTTCACGCGTTAACCCGCCGCCTAGCACAGTTTTATACGTAAACTAAATGCGGAATTCATTCCGTTCGGAAAAAGCGAACCTGTGCGCCAGTTGATATATTATTTCCATGCATTCGGATTTCCGAATACGAAAAACGAATTCGGAAAACGTGTGTATGCGACCGGCGTAATAAAAAGTAATACAAACAAATAGGTCTATGTATTTCAATACATAGACCTATTTGGACGTATGTAGACGTGGGAGAGCCATGCTTCGGCTCGAATGGGCCGGCTTGACCGGAGAAATACCACGTTCTCACAGAAAACCGGCGTGAAGCAGCGCTTGCGCTGTGTTTCGACGAGTGAGTAGTTTACCGGAGGTCCAATCCCCTACCCTTTTCCCTTCCCTACCCTCTCCTATTCCCTTCCCTTCCCATCCCTATCCTGCCCTATTACCGTATTCCCTCTTAAAAGGCCAGCAACTCTCTCTTCTGATGCTGCGAGTGTCCATGGGCGACGAAAGTTGCTTTCCATCAGGTAACCCGTTTGCCCCCTTATTTCATAAAAAAAAAACATTTCTATACGTACTATGCCCATCAGGTGTCACTTTATATTTACGACGTGCCTCTCGGATGGCCCTTCTATCAATTTGAAGAGCACCAGCATTCCTAAACAAACGATCTCTTTGACTAATCTTAGTGCAATCCACGATCCCGACGGCCGGTCTCAACTCTCAAGTGTTTGTTTGGGATGGACTCGCGAGTTAGGGCCGGGACACATAAACACGATACGACGTCGTGTCGTACCACGATACGACGAATCTGCGACGAGCATCGTAAAAATCTACGTCGCGACATCGTAACGTGCTAGATACACGGCACGACGTCGCATCGTAGAAACTCACGATGCGTTCCTGCGGTGCCACAGTTGTTATTCAAAATTAAAAGACGATGGACGCTATTGAGGTCGATCATTTAATAACGCTAGTCGAGCAGCGTCCCGTACTATGGGACAAAACAAGCAGGACGCGTCTAGTGCGGTCCATTTCTCGAAATTAACTGCGAAAATTCACCCTGCATTACAATGCAGGGTGAATTTTCGCAGTTAATTTCGAGAAATCGATGGCGATGTGCCGTGTATCGTGGCACGTTAGTTTCTTACGATCGTCGATATCGTATCGTGTACATGTGTCCCGGCCCTTAGTGCTTCAATTCTAATTCTGCTCAATAACGACAGTGAGATTTGTTTTTAACCAATCTCAAAAAAAATAGGTTATTAATTCGACCCGTATGTATGTCATATTTCCAGAACTGCCCAGTTTCAGTATATTATGTTAGTCAGTAGTCTATATCAGCGTCTGAATAAATTTTTCAATTTTCAAAAGTGTTACATATTATGTATGTTTTTTTTTTATATATTTGTGTTGTGTGTGTGTGATTTAAAACATTCTTTGTTGTACTTCAACTTAGGGAATATTGCAAGTTTCATCAAAATCGGTTCAATAGTTTTTAAGATAGGGAATTTTAATTCTCAATTAGGAACAATTTTAAAGTCGGTTTTATCTTTTTAAAATACTATTTTTGGTTAAATGTAGTATGTACTACACAAAGGCCGCTCACAAGTTAAAGATCGTTCCACGAAATTGAAGGGGCAGCATCTGGGTGCACGATAGTGCCCCCGCCAAGACGAGCCAAGCGAAGAGCAAGGGCACTACCTACCTTTTCTCGAAACGTTTCGTCGTATTTTTGAACCCTCGTAATTACGTTTATAAAACAATTATAACGATTGTGATCTACGAATACCTTAATTTATCATTATTCTACTAATAACTTGCCACCACGTGATTCTCTGCACATTCTTCGTCCCTAATGCTGGGTTTACACGGGTGGCTATAGTGATTTACGCCGTATGGCGAAAATCGACTGTCTAAATTGCAATTCGTCATGCGGCGTATTGCCATTTAGGCAGTTGATTTTAAAGGCAGTAAATCGTGCGGCTATAGTCACCCGTGTAAATCCAGTACAAGGATCTAAAAATCGATCACTGCGTAATCCCTAATAAAGTGCTGAGTGGTCTTAAAGTTTCAAGCCAATCAAAACTAAGAAAATTTGATATATGGCACGTTCTCAAACTTTTAACAATTCAAATACACATATATCCAACACTTTCCATACATTTTAAAAACGAATTACATAATATAACAATAGATTATACTCATTAAAATGATCAGAATACTCAGAATTCACTTCATTCCTATTCGTTTTTATGAAAACAGAGCTATTAGTCAATGGTACATTCTTGGCACTCTAGCATTTAATGGATTAACTGATTAAATATTCGAATGTCAGTTCTATAACAACATAATTTAAAAATATACTTTACGCAAGTAATGTCTGTGAAAGATAAAAATAGTAAGAAATACAGCTGTGGATGATAAATTTTGAAACCATGGTGAAACCAAAATTCTTTTTTTTTAATGTTGTCTATAATATTATGAAGTTTTGAGACTTGTTACGCGGTACATAACATATAGTTGGGCAGGGGAAGAGGGGATTTCGGGACAAGCTCGAGCGTATCAGATTAAGATTGTTTATTATGATTGCTTCCGACATGTGTCTAGTTATCATGGTATAGAAATCAGATTTCTCACGTAGTGGGTTAATTTTTTTTTTGAATATTGAAATATCATCGGATCTGTCAGATTAAGATAGGGGATGTATACGCCAAAGAAGCTTCCATATAAAACACTGACGATTCAAAGTTTAAGTAAGCCTGTAGGGACATTTTAAAATATAAAAAATAAAGCATCATATTTTCCTAAATAAGCTTCGCAGATATTTTATTTTGCACTAAACTATATGATTTAGACCTTGTTGTTTAAAAGGTCAATCAAATTGATATATTGGCTTATGCTTTCAGGGGTTTCAACACCGCCAAAATCCCCGAACCTGTTAAGGTTTCCTAAGTTCTGTTGGCTACCTTCGGATCCAGGGTTTAACCTGGTGCAAAATCTTACTTTTTGGTAGCATTTACTTCGAATGCTTAAAAAAAATCGAAATTACTATATAATGTTTCCATACAAATTTCAAGGAGTCCCCTTGATTCCTTATGGATCCCATCATCAGATCACCACTTTTGTAAACATGGTACCAAATGCGAGGTAAACCCTATACAACACAAAAAGAATTTTGAAAATCGGACCATATAAACGGTTGAGTAATCGATCAAAAAGAGGCACTTTTATTAAGACATACTATTAAAGATGAATCGGAATTCGGAAGACCTCTTTGGAAACTCTTAGAATGGATTATCTCTAACTTTTAAGAGTTCGAAGTGATACGGTTCACACAACAGTCAAGAAACCAATGATATTCTATGTTACTAATTTTAGAAACTCATTGCTAGAAACATCATTCACTTCACACACAAGTCTTTTGACAGGAGCTCAATGACCTCTACAGTCAGGACTCAGGCTACGGCGCGGCGTGTGCAGTATAGTTGCGGGTAACAGAATGTATATAGTCCGTGCAATCCACGAAGGCGCGCCCCACCAATTTTTGGGTGAGCATCTTTCCCTTTGACCGTGACGCTATCTCTTAATTGATCTATTTATTGTAATGTGCGCGTGCACTCATAGGTAATTAGTGTGTACCGATAACACTGAAACATTGGCGAAAGCTTGCACACATAAACTATAGAGTCTACAGTATAGACGATTAGGAGGAATAGTGGGGTGCGTCTTCGTGGATTGCACGGACTATACATGCAGACAGAACAGCAGCTGTACTTTAACTTTTCCAATTTTAAGAGAATACGAAATGAATGTATCCGATATTATACAGATGCGGTCGGAGCCGCGGGAACTTGTGCAATATTTTAGCTTAAAATGCAGTTGTCGTTGTAAATCAAATAGAAAGCCTTCGCTCTGGTTGTGTAGCACCGAAATACCGCCATATATTCACTTCAAAAGGGGTGAAGGTATTTTAACAATTAAACGTGGTTAAAACAATATTATGTTACATTTTTACAGCGCTTTAAACACATGTAAGAATTTCTAAAAAATAAAGTATTATTTAGTTTTAATTTGTAGTCTGTAGTTTGTACTCCCTTTTAATCTTTTATCCTTTCTTTGTAGCTTATTCTATCATTAAAATGGATTCAAAGGATAGTTGAAACATTGGAAAATCCGCATAATTCCTACAAGATAATATTAAAATAACGTAAAGTCTAGAACTAGCAAGGAAAGGCCTGTTTAAATGAGTTAGTAATTTAGTATTTACATCGACTGTATAAAATATAAGCTGGTGTCGCGTGTAACAGGTAGGAACATAAAAAATGGAAGAGACTATTCGGAGCGTGCGAAGTGGGTGGAGTGGAGTAAAGAAAGCGATTGCCACGCTTGCCGCGGCAAAAATATGCAACCAAAGGGGCTCAGCTAATAGTCAATCAAACATGTCAATCTTGTTTTGAAATTTTTTGAAATTGGTCTTAATTATTTTTTATCATAGACTGCAAAAACAACAGCAGAAATAGGTAGTCAGTATACAAATTTAATGTCTTTCCTAAATCCACTAGGAAATTAGGTCAGATATAAATGGATAGCTGCTGTTAAAATGAAAAAGTATGTCTATGTATGTCTTAGGTTATTCGATATAACCTAAGTCAATTTTATTTCAGTTGCATTTTAGAAAGATATTAATTAAGTACCTAACTATTATTTTAGTGTTGATGAATGATGGATCACCATGGTCTCTCTCTCTCTGGACAAAACTTGCAGTGATAGTTTCATAGAATATTTCATTTAAATCCAAAGTACCTATCAGGTGGAAGAAATAGTGACTCACAAATGACGATAAACCAGATACTACTTCTGGTTTAACTGATCTTTCAGGAGCTGGAAAATGAAAAAGGTTTTTCAAGTTAGCAAGTTTTAGATGAAAGGAGTAAAAAAGTTAAAATTATTATGCCCCCATTTTGAGCAAAACAAAACGAGTACTCTCAAGAGGAAACCGAAAGGACTAATGATATTGCTCGAGTAAGAATCCATATTGAAGTGATTGAAAGCAATTGTATTCTATGTTACTATTTTAGAAACTCATTGATTGAAAGTGTACCTAACTCAGAAACATGAATAATGTTTGCAGTGTTTTAGTAAATTTATAGACTCCGATTTTCTTCAAGAGTATTAATGTTGTAAAAAATAAATAAAAACAAGATTTTTAAAAACATTACATTTATTTTTTTCAAGTATAAAGTATTGCTCGTATTTTTGTTACTGATTAAAGCAGCAGCTGGTTATAAACGCAGCTGCATTTTACTCCAGCAACAACCCGATGGCCGATCATTATTATCTATCTGTAAGAATGAATAAAAATGTTTAGACTTGCTTTATCCAAATGCTTAGTTACGTTTTTTGGTTGGTTGAGTACTTACGTTTGAACTCAATGAGTTTCTGTTACGTTAGTAACATAGAATATCATTGTTTGAACTTGTTTTATAGGGTGCTAAAGTCACCGGTGTTCGGCGAATTATAGTGGCTCGTATTAAATAAACTTTGCCATTAGTTCTTAGCTATTCTACATCCCTTACATGTCCTGCTAACACCAATTTATTTCCTTTTAGCATAGATTGGGCCTTGAAACTTATTGGGTGTTTTACACTCTCAAAACCAGTTTTTTATGATTATATTCACCACAAGTAGTTTTTAACTAAATATAACCCAAATACCATTAATTATTGTTCTATATATATTTTATTTGCTTTAATATTAACAAAATAAACAAACTCTTGTTGTTTATTTTTTGACACATGCCCCTAAAACTTCTTTTAAAATATGTCACTACTGACGTGCACGTTCCGAAGAAGCGGACAATATTATTATGAGCAAGATTAATGTGTCCGTGACGTTTCTACAATGTGCCACTGTATACATACAATAAAAAATCCTATTTTTTACGGTTTCACCCACGTCTTTTTGGTCATTTCAAAAAGTAACAAAGCTCATGTTCAGAGTGTCGGTGGCATAAGAGTGGTTTACACTCGAGAAGAATATGGTGAATACCCCTACGGTACATGACGTTCGTGAGGAAACTAGCACATGGTTTAAGTCCCAGACGTATTGACCAGTTCATTGCCAAAGCCTGTATTGCCAGAACGTTGTACGTGCTTGAACAATCGTACTTATGGACATTTTAGAGTCGTCCAGGCAGTACAGTATTTGTATAGTAGTTACATTTGCTGGGAAAATACTGTATAATTAACCACAAAGGCCTTATTTTTTTATATTGATTTTTACCTAACACAGAAAAACAATTTAAAACCTTAGAATACACACCATTTGGAAAACGTTCATTGTCCAATGTTTCTTTAGCGTATGTGAACGTAAAACTTGAAATGTTTCACTCTGTATAATTTGTTTTGGAATTCAATGCAAACACGTCGAAGGCTCTCGGCATTCGCTAATCGACCCGACGTTTGTAATTACGCCGTTTTAATGTAGATTGACGTTTCGGTCGTGTACCCGCATGTTAAATAATTGATAGCGGCAGGTGTTGTCACGCGGGCGACCGGTGGCCGCGTTAACTCTATTATGCCGCTGTTTGCGGTTAATGCCAGAGTTTACATAATATGAAAATGTGATTTTGATAGGATTATTATTATTAAAAGACTGTGCCTGTTTCACAGTCACCTAGGCTGGAATTTTATTGTGTCCGCGCGAACAAGCGGTTTGGCCACTACATCGCGAGATCACAAGCAACATAGTATGTACTCGTAACTATGAAACGATTTATTTAAATAGCGGAGCGGTTGCATGCGCTATCATTTACATGCTAGCTACGCGCGTACGGACGCATAATATATTTATATGCGTCCTTTGGGCCCCCACACATAACTGCGAATTCGCATCGCATCGCAAATATCTGCAACAAAACTCTTAATAAAAATGACATTGCGATGCGATGCGAATTCGCAGTTATGTGTGGGAGCCCAGTTGCAAATATCTTATAGATGGTCTAGTCCAGTAATGGTCGCTTTTAGCTGACTCCATACTGAGCGACCGGAAAATTTAAGTTCTCTGTCGTAAGTATTTCAGCGCTGAAAGATTTTTTTTTACTTTTGTATGGGCAAGTTTATGACGCTGAAGCGCTTGCCCATATAATTCACAAAAAAATCTCTTTCAGCGCTGCTGACACATATTATAAACTATAGAGTATAGTTATATGTATATTGTGTTCCTGAAATAGAGTTCAAGTACAGACAATTAGTCTGATTAGAAAAAGAAGTGTGGAAAAATTGTAATTTAATTTATTACAATCCTAACGAAATTTACAAGATTATACCTAATTTAATGAGAATTAATTATTATTTAACTAGAACCCCGAATTACGAGCTTTAGCGAGAGTCGCTTGCAGATTACACTGCAGGTACATGACCCTAATTACTTTAAGCTGGATCGGCTAGACAATGTTCATTAACCTAAGCTAAATTAGCAATCATACAGCGTCGCTTGGTTAGTCCAAAATTATTGTAATTGAAAAAGTAATCATCAAAAAAAGTATACTTGTCTGTTTCCGCTTCACAAACTATACTAGGTTCAGTTGATTGATTGGTTGATTAAGATAATATAATAAAGTAATTATATTAGATACTTTGAGTCTTGGGATTTTATTTTAAATACGATAGTTTTTTATTGCGAAAGTACTAAGTATTGTTCTCGTGCGAAAAACTAATTAGAACGAAGGGTTCCGTACCGTTATATACCAACATGTCTCTCATGCGGCAGCCGCACATGCGTATATCCTACGAATATTCGTGCTATGAGACGATACCATTGGACGATACTCGCAGATCGTCCAATGGTATCGTTATGAGCACAAAGCACTACGCAGGTGGGGCCCAGGCATTAGACAGACGGACAGACGAGCGGAGACGGATAGACGAACAAATGGACGGACAGACAGCGAAGTCTTAGTAATAAGGGCCCGTTTTTGCCCTTTGGGCACGGAACCCTAAAAAATACTTCAAGTTTGCAGGCCTCTCAAGGTTTATTTCTAGTTCGCAAATCCATGTCAGTATAATAAAAAATGCATTACGTAGATAGACAATAAAGTGGGCCTAATGTTTAGCCAGATTACAAAAAAGGAACGAATTCACATTACGGTAGAACATTCACGCTTTTCCGATACTTTAACAGTCGCTTAGCGGGGAGAGTCCTTGAAAAAGTTGAAACAGTACATAGTTTACCAGCTTCAAGCGCTTACATTGTGTAGCTTAACTTCGTGCTTAGTTTCACAATTATGACAAACTAGATAGAAATGCATATAACTCCGTTGCACAAAAACTCGTTTATCGCGCGGGAACCGTACCTTTTTCGGGATAAAAGTATCCTATGTCCTTTCTCGGGACTCAAAGTAGCTCCATACCAAATTTCAGCAAAATCGGTTCAGCGGTTTGAGCGTAATGAGGTAACAGACAGACAGACACACTTTCGCATTTATAATATTAGTATAGATGCTACTATAGATGGCTATTAATTAGTGAAAAATATGAATTAAATTATGAGAAATGAAAATTCGATTCATGAAAAATGTGATTTCATAACGGCCTATTTATATAACGGCCGTTCATGATGTTCACGTATTTATCAGAAAATAAAATGAATACGCAGCTGACAATGTTTAGTTTAAAATATTCGTGTCTGTTAAATTCAATAACAAATCCGATCGTTTTAATCTCCAATGATATAAATCACGTCGAAAAATTCTAAAATAAAATATTTAATAAAACTCCTGTTAGGACTACCTGTTAACTTGATAATTGTTATTGTTGTTAGGCCCTTCTTTTAATTCTACCATAGAGAAAATATATTTTTCTTAGTCTATGATACTAAGAATAATATAGTAATATAGTCATTTAACAATAATAAGTGTTGTTAAAAATAGCTATTGAAGTGAAAAAAGACTGGAACACGCTGAAAATTCTTCAAGTGAAATAAAAACGTTAACGTTAGCATTTAGTTTTTCTTCGTCTTTAGATAAAAAACAACTTTTACGCCATGTAACAAATGTTTGATTCGTAGACGCGGAATCAAAAAAATCACGCCTGACTGGAAGGGTCAATTTGATTCCTTACATTTTTGTGCTCCAGCCGACCGTAAGAGCGTCCTCTTGAAGTGCCACGTTTGGTGACCTATGTTCGTCGATAGGTTTGATATACCGATGTGATTTTCAATTGGAATTGGAAAATGAGCAATTGTTTCATGGCCTACGACCGCCATCACACGTCAAAAATCTGAGATATCATTATATCAATACTACACGTATTGTGCCACCTACCAGCATTTTTGGCTATATCAGCTGTATTTTGTAGTATAAATGATATTGAATGTACTGTAACTTCTTGGTGGAAATTCATGTTTCACATACACTTTTTATGCACTTATTCCACTTTTATTATTTATTTTATTACAATTTTAAATGTATCACACGACCGGTTTTGACAAAATCATCATGACTGTATCATTTTATCTGTAGTGTTTCATACGCATTCTTGTAATCCTCGCCTTAAAAAGTTCTCCATCTCTATAAAGTTAACTATCTACTTATTTATAACTATGCTATCTCAAATTGCGTCAGTATTTTTAGATAACATCTTATAAACTGTAGCTGCAATTAAAGCTGTTAGCTTGAAGTTTAAATTAGTTGGTGGCGCCATTTTTCTTTTTCTTTCTGAAGTTAATTTAGCTTGTTCGGCTCGCCATTAGCTTGTGAAGGCTGCTGTTGCTTTAATTAACAACTTCATATTACACACTTGTACTCGTAGTCCACAAGTCTTGGACATTATTGTTTAAAAAGCTCTTGTTGTCTTTAAGAAAGAAATGCAATATTACGAATCATGCATGGGTAATCATACGAATATGACTCTCTAGATATACATGATCGTTGGTTTTGATCCATAAAGGTTCGGTACGTTCGTACGTTGGCCACGTTGAGGGCGCTCAGTAAACTGTGCACCATTAAAGTTTTTTTTGTGCTAAAATTGCATGCGTTTTGCATTAACTAAACATTTTATATGCCTCAAAAAGCATGTTTTCGATTATAATGGGAAAAACAATATGGCGTCCCTAAATCCATTTGGGGTCCTGTAATCCGTATTAGGGGAGCTGTCCTTTTGTAGAGCTCGGTCTTACTGACGGACCGTTAATTTAACATGCCACCAGGTTTAATTTAAAAATGACCTTTTCAGCTATTTTAATTCATGGTGAGAGTGCCTTAATATATTTAAAATGGCCTCAGTAGGCTGGTTGGCGTAGTGGCAAACGTGACGCGGGAACTGTTTATGTTTCCGCAACAAAAAATATTCTATGTTCTTTCCCGGGACTCAGAGTATTTGCATACCAAAAATCAAAATCGGTTCAGCGGTGTAACAGACAGACAGACAGATAGATGGATAGACACACTTACGCGTTTTTAATATTAGTATAGATATTAAATAACTAAGATAAACCTAAAAAAAGAAAACAAACACCTTTTAGTTTATATAATTATACTAGCTGTCCCGGCAAACGTTGTTTTGCCATATAAATAATTTTTGGTATGAAAAATAGATGTTGGCCGATTCTCAGACCTACTTAATATGCTCACAAAATTTCATGAAAATCGGTCAAGCCGTTTCGGAGGAGTATGGCAACGAAAACTGTGACACGAGAATTTTATATATTAGATAGATTGACATAAACAATAAGAAACTCTAGTAACAAACCTAAGTCAAAAAAGAATATTATTTAAAATTATCTCATTATAACAGAAGTGTTCGAAGATAACAAATTAAAATAACTAAAAACACAAACAAAACTGTTTTAGCTAGGTTAGTTCGTGGGAACTGAAGTTCTCAGAAGAACATTGACCAGACTAATCGAGCATAAGAGGCTATTAAATAATGCACTAGTCTAGTCTATAATAAAATTATTGTTGTCCGAGAACAAGGCACGACACAAAGACTCGACTATACTAATCCTGAGACAAAAATGTTTTACATAAAATATACTAAAAATCGGCCAAGCGCGAGTTGAACTTCAGCGTTTCGTACCATTTTTGAGCAAAGTCTAGCCATCGCCGTTCTTAAGATAGTGCCTGGAGCCGGACAGATGGACATACATCGAAGTCTAAGTAATAGAATGGTCCCGTTTTTACCCCAGAGAGGATAACGAACCCTAAAAATAATTAGTTAAGGTAGATATTAAAGCTGCGGTTATTAGTGATCATATTTTGTACCTATACAGGGTGTAACAAAAATAAGTGATAATACTTTAGGGTGTGTACGTGTTCCTTGTAGAGAGTTCACTGTGAAAGTAGCAGCGCTGAAAGACCAAAAATTTTTTTCACTTTTGTATGGGGAAACTCGTGACGCTCGGGCCCTTGCCCATACAAAAGTGAAAAAATTTTTTCGTTTTTCAGAGCTGCTCCTTTACAGTTAACTCTCTACAAGGAACACGTACACACCCTAAAGTATTATCACTTATTTTTGTTACACCCTGTAAAATACAAGTTCTAGTTACCTTTTAAACCATAAAAACCATGCAGCGAGTCAGCGACGATGCAAGATGCTGCTTGCTGCGGCAAAGATGGAAATGACAGACGATGGATAAAAAGCAACGGGTTATAATATAATAATATCATGAATAAAACTCTGGCCTTTTGCATCCGCTGTGGATGGTTTATATACAGTACTAGCCGTCCCGATAAGGCAAAAGGCAAAAGCAAGGAAAGTGGGAAAACAGGCAAAACAACGATTTTGCCTGTTTTCCCAGTTTTCCTGCTTTTCTCTTGAAGTTTTTTCTGAATTATTTTTTCTATAAGCCTCACGGAGCCCGAGACCTTTCCAACGAATGCAAAACCGTGGAAATCGGTTCGTGCGTTCTGGAGTTATAGCGTCAGGAAGGATAAACCCGACTTATTTTTTATATTAGATTATCCGACCGAAATAACCACTCAGCACTTTTTTAATTCTGTAGTGCCTGGGGACAAGATTTTAAATGTACTTATGGTTGCCCAAGCACATCCAGTATTTGACTCGTTACACCTAGTTGGTCAATGGTCATGGTGGGTCCCATCCATAAAGTTATTATTAAGTATAATATCTTATTAACTTTATGGTCCCATCATATTATAATATGTGCGGGTTTCTTCGCGATGTTTTCCTTCACCGTACCTACTTACTGCATGCATGTAGTTGCATATAGAACTTTTTGCTTTTAATCCAAAGACAACGAATTGGTCGTACTCTACGAATAATAAAAACTAAAGTACCCCGTACACGGTAATTCAGCATGACCATTCATTTACGTGAATTACATGCTGCATGATGAACGCTCATTTTTCATCATGCAGCATGATAATTCAGGAGGATAATTCAAGAGTATAATAATGTTACTTACTAAACTAAAAAATACGTGGGAGAGCCATGCTTCGGCACGAATGGGCCGGCTCGACCGGAGAAATACCACGTTCTCACAGAAAACCGGCGTGAAACAGCGCTTGCGCTGTGTTTCGCCGAGTGAGTGAGTTTACAGGAGGACCAATCCCCAACCCTAATCCCTTCCCTACCCTCCCCTATTCCCTTCCCTTCCCATCCCTACCCTCCCCTATTACCTTATTCCCTCTTAAAAGGCCGGCAACGCATCTGCAGCTCTTCTGATGCTGCGAGTGTCCATGGGCGATGGAAGTTGCTTTCCATCAGGTGACCCGTTTGCTCGTTCGCCCCTTATTTCATAAAAAAATATAAATTACATTATGTTTTTTTTTGTTTTGTTGTAAAAAAAATCCGTAGCAAGAAATATGAGAATAGGTACCCATATCATCTTATAACGCATTTAGTATAATGTCAGCCAGACCCTAAAATTTCATTTATGATTAAATTGTTACATCTTGCATAACACTGTCCATGGCGACTTTGTAAAAAATTTGTGATTATATTATAATTTTTTGATTATTGCACTTTTAGAATAACATGTAAATTTAATAAGACAAACACAAAGAGACTAGCTTAATTTTATGCAAATACCCCAGCATCCAACTTAAATAAACCATCTTTTTTGGGTCGACAAAAATACAAGAAATTTAAGCATAATTTTAAACAATTCACTTACAGGGCAATTCCATATGTGACTGACTCTACATTTGATACAACTTGCGTTTTATTTTGTCATATATTATGGTTACTATCATGTTGTTAGTATCAATTTTAAGATGGCTTTGTAGCAGATAAAACAAGTTAACTTATGTAGAAAAAATGGTATACCTACACTGTTGTTTTCAAATAGCATTTATTTAGTCACACACAAACGTGACCGACACTACATGCAAAAGGAAGTCGTTTCCGAGAGTGTTTGCAAACACCAATAATCCTCCTCTCTGTGTGCTAGATAACTCTAATTTGTATTTTTATCGAAAGTGCATGAAACAAACTATTATAAAATGATTACCTGTAAGTTATTTAAAAAAGTAATTATTAGCAAAAGAAATTGTGACCGACACTACAGCCCAAAACGTGACCGACACTACACTGACTTTGTACAGGTAAAAGTCGGTAGTTTTACATTAAACTTTAAAATTTATGTATCTCAGCACGTACAGTACGAACTCTAAAAGTATATAAAAGCTAATCAGTAATTAGTTAATTCATTAAAATGCTTTTTTTGAACTTAAACGTCACAAAAACGAAATCACTAATAATTAGTCAAAAAAATAACTCAACACGAAATCTTCTCAAAAACTATTAACATAATAACCCAAGAGGCAGCGATAGGCAGACTTTCGTCATTTTTTAAGCTAAAAATTTTCCATTATATGAGTCCTATAGAGGTAAGAACGACCAGACACTATGGAGTTTCGGTCGCTATTACTTTAGAAAGTTTCCAGTTCTGCATCTTACGTGCAATAAAGTTTAAAAATCAATAATTTTATCTTATTTTCTTGCGATATCTGTAATAATCTCATATCCGTGGAGATTTTTGTGACAATTGCTTCCCATTTCCAGACATCGCAAAATTTAGGATTTTATTTTGACATTGAGGTGGTCTGGCAGGTTCTTAAAATAATAATTTAGCTTTCTGCTTCTCCCTCTCTGCTTTCTATAGCTGTTTTCGCCATCTATCAGCAAAAATAACAAACAAAACGCTACTTTTGGGCGTGATCGACTCTATAATGTGACCGACACTACAAAAATATTTTTTAGAGTTTAGATGTTATAAAAAAGATGACAAATTTTAATGCCACTATCATTTGAGTAACGCCGTCACGTAGGAAAGTTTCTAATTTTGTTGATGTAAAAGTAATTTTACTGTAGTTATAGACAAAAGTAATGATTTTTATGTGACAGACACTACAACTCGACACTGTGAACTTACAAGCCTATTATATCTTTATAAAAATGAATTTTCTCGAATCTCAAAAGCTATATCGGTATTTAATTGTTTGAACAATCAGTGTGTAACAAAATATGACAACAATTTAAAATACATAACGTGAAAACTAAGTCAGAACTTCATCACACAAAACCACACTCAGCCGAGCTCACATCATCTCATAAATGGCAGCTTTGCTAGAAAAGTAATGCTTAGAAATTGTTGCTTCTATAAAATCTTAATAGTGCCATAATGTTGTGACTATAATTAAGTATTTTTAATACCAAAATCAGGTATTTATTTTTTTAGTTTATGGTAGACTTGTACATGGAACTGCCTTACAGTTGAAAGGTTATTCCTGTATTAAAAGTCGTATCTGTATGACTTCTACACCATTTCACAGGGCATTTAGGCATTTTAACAACAAAAATATTGTAAAAAGCTACGTAAAAAGTAAGTAAACAAACCTTCTTCTTTTTTATTAATGGCTCCTTTGTGAGTTGCCAGTATCAGAGTGTTAAACAAACCTATGTAAACAAATTGTAAAATGAGTTTGACAAAATTGTCATGTCAACCTGGTTGAATGTCACTCGAGTATATATACACGAAAAATGTGTTCCGAACACACGCATAAATATATGCATGTATTCGGGTCACATTTTGTAGCCTTTTGGTGCACTTTTTTTGACGGAGTTACTCTTCCTTAGTTTTTATTATTCGTAGGTCGTACTGTATTCGGCTGCCGGCTTTGTAGAGAATTTCTTTTGTACATTCTATAAAATGTCACGTAGACAGTTTTTGAGCTCGGCAGCGGTCGCGTCTTGTTATTCGGCGGTCGGGTCTTTTGAAAAAAAAAAATTTAATTTAAAGGCTAAAATTATTTTTGATACAGCGAATTAAGGCACAATAAACCTTTTTATAATTGTAGGTGTACAGTCTGTACACACTACATATCTTATATCTTTAAACGAGCAATTCTTGTATATATATATATATATATCGGAATCGGCTCCAACGATTTTCATGAAATTTAGTATATAGGGGGTTTCGGGGCGATAAATCGATCTACCTCGGAATCATTCTTAGAAAATACCGACCAAAGCTCGGTCAAATAGCTAGTATTATGTAATACGATATTGTTGTTGTTAACACGTCATAATGTCACCTTACTTATCAAGTGTAGGTACAGTTTACAGAATAAGTTTATTTCATGATTCTTTTTGTGTGTTGTATTTTTTTTTGTATAAGGGGAGGAATATTGTAGGTGTACAGTCTGTACACACTACATATATTATGTATAATGGATATTATGTTACGCTTGCATTCCTTGGGCAGTCGAGGCTCGCGCTCCTATCCGATTGTATGTGTTAAATGTGTCAATAAAGTTCTTTACGGATTCATTCATTCGGATTTCAGTGTTATTAATGGTGAGTCCCCTAAATAATATTCATTTGTATGCAATGCTGTGCCTCGTCATTTAGATTATGGTATCGGTCGCTCGTCTGCGCCAGCCTTAATTCCGATCTCCCTTCATTCGCGCCGGATGTGACGTCACAGATTCTCGGAGCTACTTTGATGAATTACAGAATATCAACTGATTGAACTTTCCTATCGTCTTTTTGAAGTATGGAGGAAGTGTATCTGTTGACGTTACGACTCCCCAATTAATGATTACGCGACGCTCTAAAAATGTGCGAGAATGGTGTAGAAATAACTGTGACTGGAATGGAATAGTGGCACTTTGTAGCGTATTTTTCACGACCTATAATAAAATAGCACAGACTGAGCTTTAAGTGAGTAGGTGTAGATGTTTCGACGGTTCTAACTTTACTCACACTTTACGAAAAATGTTGGTTACCACTACAGATGGATAATGGAAAAATTTCCGAAAGAAAAGAAAAGAAAAAAAGAAAAATTTCCAATATATTTTTCCAATTTTTCAAATATTTTTCCAAATTTAAATGTCAACCAAGATTATAAAATAAAACAATATAACTACGGGATAACATTTGGCTTTTATTTATTCTTTTTCATGAAACTTTAATGATTTGTTGCATAAGCCGGCCCTTAGACGATCAATTGTATTGTGCAATATCACCCTTCAATTTTATTGAACAGTTTATTTGAAAATTATTAGATTGAAGGCGCGCGATATATTCAATATCAACCCTAGACGGTCAATAATATTACGCAATGTGATATGGCGCAATAAAATTGCTAGTCTAGTTATAGGAGCCGCTAAGATTATAGCGTTCATCACAGTATTACTACAGTCGCGTTAGATCTTTTCTGAAATTAATAATTATAGAAAGTTATTTTTTGCGCTAGTGTTTAGAAAAGGTCATAAATATCTCAAATTCTCAACCAAATCCGACGGGGCGTTAGCCGCCATATTGGTTTGAAGGTGCCTATTTTTGACCACATCTATATTTTTCATTTTTTTACAAAAATTATAAGATTGTTGCAAATTTAATTCTCTGTAAGTTTGATTCTTATACATTTTTACGGAAGTAATTGCAAAAAACAAGTCAAAGTATAATTTCGCCTGTATGACATCAAAAGAAAAAATTAAGTACAAAATCATTATTATTAAATTTCCTCGAACTTTGATTCTTATGTTTTTTTTCAGTAATCAATATTTAAGTCCCTTTCTCGCACTAACGCTGGGTTACACCTCCAGGCGCCTTTCTTTTACGTGGTATCCCCTAGTTATCCCTTTTTGTACCACATTTATATGCAATAAATAAATATTATTATTATATTATTATATTATAGATATGAGTAGCGCCTTCTTCATTATAATATATACTCTGAAAGTTCGAATTTTTTTTCGCGAGAGTGACCTACATTTTTGACAAATATAACAGAAACTACTATCAGCTTTGCGATATCCGCACATTCTACTACAATAATTATAGTCCTTGCATAATTTATAAGCAATCATTTTAGGGTTCCGTACCCAAAAAGTAAATGATTGGTCAAGTGCGAGTCGGACTCGTCGGAGTCGAAGTGGAGAGACGAAGTCGAAGTCGGGCACGGAGGTTTCCGTACGATTTATGAGCAAAATTAGGCAAAAAAATGTATTTTTATATGGGAGCCTCCCTTAAATATTTAATTTTATCATCAATTAATAAAGTACTAATACCATTAAGTCTTTTGTGAATATTTCAAGTGCCTACGTGTAGCCATTATTGATATTTGATATAGAGAGCAAAAAATGCCAAAAAAATCTAGTTTGTTGTATGGGAAACCCCCTTTAAATATTTTATTCATTTTGTTTTTATAAAATACATAATCCGTAAAAATTTCAACTCTCTAGCTATCACCGTTCTTGAGATACAGCCTGGAGACAGACAGACAGACAAACATCAAAGTCCCGTTATAGGGTCCCGTTTTTACCAACAAGCCTATACATACGAATTATACTCTTTTGTTTATGGTTGAAGTCTATTGTCAAATTAAAAATGGATTGTTATTTTTTCTTTATTAAATCTGAAATAGTCAATACCTTAAACGGGGAGCCAAAAGAAGAAGATAATTAAATTAAAGGCCGAATTTCGACCGGGCGTGGTAGAGTATTGATGAAACAAAGTATTGAATACATTACATGCTTTAAAATATACTAGATGACGCCCGCAAGTCGCAACTTCGTGGCGCCAAAATTCGTTTATCGCGCAGAAACCGTACATTTTTCTGTGATATAAAGTATCTTATGTCCTTTCCCGGGATTGAAAGTATTCCCATACCAAATTTCAGCAAAATTTGTGCAGTGGTTTGGGCATGAAGAGGTAACAGACGGACAGATAAACACACTTTCGTATTTACCACCTCCAACGTGGGTATCACAGACACAATATTTTCAAATACATTTAAATGCGATAGCCGACTGCCGCTTGGTGATTGATGGGTTATAATACTAGTAAGTGTGGGAGTATGAATTACGATTCCTATCCCTATAAAGTACCGATGTTTAAAACAAAATTGAAATGAAGCCGCGTCTCCACTAGGCAACATTTAGCGCGCGACACGTGACGCTCAATATGTACGGCAACGCTGCACAACAGCGCGCGATGTTGCCAGCTGACGCGCAACATGACGCGCGACTTGTTGTTTGTTTAAAGAGAATTGCATCAATTGTCGTCAAGTGGAGACGCGCGCAACAATGTCCGTAGTGTGGTCTAACGAACAAGTGCTCAAATTAAGCGAACTGTACCAAAACTATGAACGTCTATGGGATACTGCTCACAGATACTATAAAAAAATTATAACCACTGCCACTAAAATCAACACAAGTTCCTCTGGCGACATGTTGACGACGACCGACGTAAAGTAGATGCGTAGACAGACAACGTTGTTCATCAAAAGTCCCGCGCTGACTTTCAACATGTTGGGCAACTTGTTGTCCAGCATGTTGCGCGTGAATTGTTGCTTAGTGGAAACGAGGCCTGAACCAACAAATAATTCAATAACCGTTATGAAGGAAAAACGTTTATTGTCGAATGCCTCGCAGCTTGCATAAAACGTATTTGTCGCCTCATCTTTTATATCTCTTCGTGTGCCGAGTAAACAAAAGCGAAGTTAATACGCCTTCAACCTAATTGTGTCGTTTGTGCCTCAATAAATCACGCCGATAAGTTTTTTATTCGCACACAAAAACAATAGCGATAGAAATCACACACGAGTATCTGTTTTTTCGCAAATATTTAACAGTATCAAACAAAAAATTACTATAATTTTTGTTTTGTTAAGTTTTAGTGAACAATGTGATGTCCTTTTATAAAATAGATATATCTTTGACCATAAAAAAACAACGGGTTGTATTTAGGGAGTAGGTACCGGCAGAATAATTTTCGCTGTGCGGTAAAAAGATGGGAGAGAGAATGGTAGAATTTAACTTCTCAATAATAGACGTAGATCAATAAACAAACGATCTGCGCACAATATGTGCACTTGTCATATTATGAGAATTTTTTTTTAAATTTTACAGTGGCAATTTTTTTTTTAAATGAAATGAGGGGGCAAACGAGCAAATGGGTCACCTGATGGAAAGCAACTTCCGTCGCCCATAGACACTCGCAGCATCAGAAGAGCTACAGGTGCGCTGCCAGCCTTTTAAGAGGGAATAGGGTAATAGGGGAGGGTAGGAAAGAAAAGGGAATAGGGGAGGGTAGGAAAGAAAAGGGAATAGGGGAGGGTAGGGAAGGGAATAGGGTAGGGGATTGGGCCTCCGGTAACCTCACTCACTCGGTGAAACACAGCGCAAGCGCTGTTTCACGCCGGTTTTCTGTGAGAACGAGGTATTTCTCCGTTAGAGGCGGCCCATTCGTGCCGAAGCATGGCTCTCCCACGTATAAATGTCAATGCAAATGTCAATTTTATGGCAAAACTGCGGCATAAAGTAACTAAGTAGGAAGTCCTTAAATAAATTCGGAATTTCGCCGAAGTTAAGTCCACTAACATTAAGTGGTTAGTTTTGAAATAACTATTTCAATACGAAATTGAGGACAGAAGTTCTGAGTGGAGCACAATAGTGCTGATTGAGCGGACATCGCATCCTCGTTCTATCACAACTTCGGTCTGTCTTCGAATTAGTTTTGTGAAGGTCAACACGCCGATAAGATTAACATTTTGGAGTATAGAATATCGATATTGGATAAGTTAAAAAAATAACTAATTGGTATACATAGGTACTGTAGTTATACAATACTAGCTATTTGACCGTGCTTTGCTCGGTATTCGATAAAACACGAATAAAATAACATTTTCCAATTATATCTTATATCCTTAAACGAGCAATTCTTGTATATAATATATAATTGAAATCTCGGAATCGGCTCCAACGATATTTTCATGAAATTTAGTATATAGGGGGTTTCGGGGAGATAAATCGATCTACTTAGCTAGGAATAATTTTTAGGAAATGTCATTTTATTAGTGTTTTATCTAATACCGAGCAAAGCTCGGTCAATTAGTTAGTATATACTTATATACAAGAATTGCTCGTTAAAAGATATAAGATTAGAAAGTTGTCCGTGTATAATATAATATGTAACATTCTGAAAGAATTTTGGTGAGGATACTTTGAGTCCCAGGAAAGGACAAAGATTTTGATCCAGAAAATATCACGCATTCTGCGCCACGAAAATTATCGCCGCAGCGAAATAGCGAGAAAAATGTTGTTATATTCTACTATATAAGGTAAGATAATATTTAATAAGTAGATAATAAACCAGAGGTATTATCGTTTTTCTAACCCAACACGTCGTGTTTACTACAAAATAATTTAAAGTGCCTATACATTTTTATCATAATATTTTGTTTACATGTTTTTCAAATTAAAACTTTACGATCAATCTCATTCTAAAATTATAATTTTAAAAGCCTATCATATAAAAATATCGATAAAAAAATCAAATAAAAAATCGGTCAAGTGCGAGTTGGACTCGCGCATGAAGGGTTCGATACCACAATAGAGCATAAATAGGCTGAAAATTCGTTTATCGCGTGGGAACCGTACATTTTACCAGGTTAAAAAGTATCCTATGTCCTTTCCCGGGACTCAAAGTATCCCGGTTCAGCGGTTTGAGCGTGAAAAGGTAACAGACAGACAGGCACACTTTCACATTTATAATATTAGTATGGATAATTAAAGTACAAATAAAACTTGAGTATTTCGTGAATATCTCAAGTGCCAATGTATTGCCGTTATTGATATCGATAAAAAAATAGCAAAAAGATCACGTTTGTTGTATGGGAGGCGGGAGCCCCCCTTTAATATTTAATTTATTTTGTTTTTAGTATTTTTTGTTATAGCGGCAACAGATATTACACAATCTGTGAAATTTTCAGAAGTCTAACTATAGCGGTTCTTCAGTTACAGCCTGGAGACACACAGACAGACAGACAGACGGACAGACATCGGAGTCTTAGTAGTAGGGTCCCGTTTTTACCCTTTGGGCACGGAACCCTAAAAAAGAATAAATGTGATATGAAACTAAAATATTATTGACGCGCGACAGACTGCGACATTTTACGCTCTTTTTGTTCTCAATTGAAACTGAAAGGTTTTTTGCAAATGCATATTTATTTATCGTTTTTGTATGTGAACAGCTGAATGCATTTTCGCATTTGTATTCGGTGTTTTTATTCCATTTAAATGCGAAACCGTCCGTCTGTTATTAATTACTTTATAATTTATTCTTTCAGTGATTATTTTCGCATTAAAATTATCTCTTATATATATAAAATTCTCGTGTCACAATGTTAGTTACCGTACTCCAGCGAAACGGCTTTACTGATTTTTACCAAATTTTATATTAAATGCATATTATAGTAGACGTCTGAAAATCGGCTACGGGCTACTTTTTATATTGATAAGTGCATTTGTTGAATAAATATTAGCAAATTATTACAACTCGAGACTGACGGCGACCATTGTTTGTGCGACGGGATAGCATTGGACGTCGCCATGGTGCCATACTTATTTAGGCTCTTCAATAAAATAATATGGGCGAAATATTTTATAACATTGTTTTGCCAATGTTTGCCGAGACAGCTAGTTAATTTATATATAGGCTTACCTTTAGGTGAAATTTGCATTGCCATTTGCGATATAATTTAGTCGAGACTGAAATATAATGCCTATAACTTCGCTCATTCTGCAAAAAACGTACATTCATCAGCAAAAACTATCCTAGCTTTTATTTACAAGCGTAAAAAAGTCAGAGACAGACAAGCACCCTTTCGCATATTTTGTAATATTATTGGTATTGTATAGATTATGGACTTACTATATCTGCTAGGGGCGTTTTTTTTTTATGAAATAAGGGGGCAAACGAGCAAACGGGTCACCTGATGGAAAGCAACTTCCGTCGCCCATGGACACTCGCAGCATCAGAAGAGCTGCAAGTGCGTTGCCGGCCTTTTAAGAGGGAATAGGGTAATAGGGGAGGGTAGGGAAGGGAATAGTTGAGGGTAGGGAAGGGAATAGGGTAGGGGTTAGGGGATTGGGCCTCCGGTAAACTCACTCACTCGGCGAAACACAGCGCAAGCGCTGTTTCACGCCGGTTTTCTGTGAGAACGTGGTATTTATCCGGTCGAGCCGGCCCATTCGTGCCGAAGCATGGCTCTCCCACGTATAAAACGGCGTCAGCTATAACTGACCCAAATATACCCCTAATGGCGCTAAAACAAAAGAATCTTGAAAGTGCGCGAATTAAAAACCGTAGAGCACGCGTTGGGGGCTCTTATTGATCAATCGACACCGACGAGTAGATTTTAC
This sequence comes from Aricia agestis, assembly GCF_905147365.1. NCBI lineage: Eukaryota > Metazoa > Arthropoda > Insecta > Lepidoptera > Lycaenidae > Aricia > Aricia agestis. Next base: position 10,289,365 of record NC_056416.1, on the reverse strand, counting down.
ACCGGATCATCACGCGGGGAGAAAAATGGATTCCGAAAGTAATATCAAACGCCAAATCCAATGGATCACGGACCCGAATTAATCTTCGGCCCCTAATACAAGCCGTATACTACCTCTACATAATGTATACGACAGTATACATTATGTAAGGATTTGTATATTAAAATGGGGATTGACTGTTTAATTTAATGTGGCATGTTTTTAGGGGTCCGTACTCAAAGGGTAAAAACGGGACCCTATTACTAAGACTTCGTAGTCTGTCCGTCTGTATGTCCGTCTGTCTGTCCGTCTGTCTGTCTCCAGGCTGTATCTCAAGAACCGCTATAGCCAGACTTTTGAAATTTTCACAGATTGTGTATATCTGTTGCCGTTATAACAACAAATACTAAAAACAAAATAAAATTAATATTATAGCTCTCATACAATAAACATGATTTTTACGGTCTTTTTTGCTCTATATCAATAATGGCAAAAGGTAGGTACATGAATTTTTCATAAAGTCCATTGTTATATGTCTACTTATATATTTAATAATAATATTAAAATAAAATAAAAAATTAAGGGGGGCTCCAAAACAAAAGAACACAATTTTTGTCCTATTTTTGCTCTATAACGGTACGGAACCCTTCGTGCGCGAGTCCGACTCGCACTTGGCCGATTTTTTTACGTGCTGTAGCCTGTGAGGATAACTGCTATGAGTACTACCTATGCATTTTGTTACGTTACGCTAGTGTAGCGCGGAACGCCTACATCTGTATATTGAAAGCTACGTCGCGCGTCGCATCGTCACATAAAAAACTATTAAGAATATAATGCCATACAAACATACTTAATAATTGTTTTGACGGGGTGCTTTTTAACACCTCGGAAACGGTTGGTCAATTTTTGATGAAATTTTGCCCGTTTGTCGGATGAATCTAAGAATTGGTCAACATTTTTACACTAGCCTCCCCGGCAAACTTTGTTTTTCTATGTTATAAAATATTTCGCCCATATTGTTTTATTGAAGTGACTAAATAAGTATACAGTCACCATTAGGGATTGCAATCCGGATACTTCGAAATCCGAAAAATCCGGATAATCCGGATTTTTCGGGCCTACGGAAACTCCGGATTTTTAGTTTTGAAAATCCGGATTTTCGGTTTTTTCGAATAGTTGGTAAAATTATGAAAAATAAGCTTTTACGTAGTATAAAATTAGTTTAGATGTATTGTGTAGCATCTGACATACAAATTCACATTTGTTTAAAGTCACAATCACAAATTTGCGCGCTCAATAGGTACCTATCTCAGTACTTCGTATGTCTAACATTGCATTGTTTAGTTATTTGGCGGTTGTAAATTGTGTATCAACATTTGTAAATCTTATAAAGAACGTATTTTTTTAATATCTTATGACCTACCGTTTATTTTACCATACATTTTACTATTTAATAATATGACTGCAATCATGATAAATGTACAATAATTATTCTTTTAGGATTGACAATATCCTAGTATTGAATAAAATGGTTTTCTATAAAATCTTCTGATTTGTAAGTTTGTCTAATATAATAAAGGAAAAGGGTTTATAAAATATTAAAATGTTGATTTAAAGTTTAAAAAATTATTTTAAGTTTTTTTTATTCTGTACAATAAGCCTATTGGGTCAAATTTATGCTGGGCAAAGGTTCCCCCAGGATATTCCACTTATCTCGCTCCAGGTTCACTGCTGATATAGCTCCAAGGGAGAGTTTGCAACCGTGTGCTAGTCTGAGGTTTTTGCAATAATCGGTTGCTCACAAGAGAGCCAAGAGATGATATTTAATAAAAATATACTTATCTTCTCTGACAGTCAAACTGCACTTAGCACTGCAGCAGAAATTTCGTCCAAATTGGTTCCAGATTATGGTGATACGTAAAACATGCTGGAAGAGAACAACAACTTCGACTAGTATGGGCCCCGGGTCACATTAACGTCTTTAGGCTTAGAGCTGAGAATCTCATGTACGGTCCAGTAGCGGTCTTTGAAACATCTCCCATTACTACAAAGCAAGTGCTCGAGGCATGTGCAAGAAAAGAGCAATGTAATTAGACTCCTGGCCTTGAACATTCTAAAGCACTAATTCCTGGCTTTTACAAAACTAACTATTTAAACTTATAGATAAGAATAAAAATAAAAATCTTAATAATCTTAAACTTAAAGAAAAGAATAAAAATCTTTACGTTCACATAATAACTAGTATATCTAGCATTACGACTTGCAGATTCTAGGAAAAGGGCCGAGACACCTTTTAACTTGTTTTGTTTTTACCTTGTTGACAATACTATTTTACTCAGCAGCTGTAGCTGCTGCAGCTCAGGCAGCTCAAACTCACCTTCTCTACTATAGAGGAAATTGGTGGCACCAATTCCAATCGCATCGTTCAATTTATGAGGATTAGGAGTCTTGGTGATTTCAGGGCTACAGAGTACAGCAACCTGCCTTCAGAGGGAAAAAATGCCTCCAGGGCATCGAGCTATATTTTCCTAGGCCTAGGCTAGATACCCACTCTGTCGATATCCAGCCTAGATGCATGTGGATAACACGACCAGCCCAAAGCTACTTTAGCCGCCGTCTTGACTCCTACGTCTGAGATTCTTGTTTGGATGGATTTTTTGTTTTGTCGAGAAGACTTACTTCCAACTTACTGCGATTCATTGCTCTTAGGCAGGCCCCAATTTGGATTTTTGTAAATTAGTCAATGACCGAGTTTGCGCTCTGTTGGTTAGGACGAGTAAAATACACATGTCGACGAATCTGTGGTTCCCTGAGAGGGGTTTGTCTTCCTTCCTCAGCTTCTTCATGGACTAGTTTCTCTGTATTTCCTTGTCTGTTATCAAATAAACTAACTGGCCCAAGTACGTCCACCTCGACCTTACATCTCGTGCTGTTGGTCATTGATTGTGCCTAAGGTAATTTTTATTATCTGTATCCGTAGGAGCAAAAAGGGCTTAGTCGTCCATAAACCGGAAATTGTTTAGGATTTTATTGTTAACTTGAATTCCACTTATTCAAATATCTTTTAAAAATCAAGATATTTTTAATTTGTTAATAACGTCTTAATTATCAGATACTGTTATTTTATTTTCTTACTTCATCACGCCCGTATGAAAATCACTAACTTAAGAAAAATGTTAATTGTTTTAAGAAGTCTGATATTGCGCTTTTAAAATCAATGTTTAATAAAGAAATAACAAGGAAATAACTCGCATTTAAAGCTTTTAATCAAAAATATTAGAAAAATTTCATAAAATCCGGATTATCCGGATAATACGGATTTTAGCTTGTCAAAATCCGAAAATCCGGATTTTTTTTAAAATCCGTTTTTTGCAATCCCTAGTCACCATGGCAGTCCATCGCTATGCCGTCGCACAAACAATGGTCGCCAGCCTCGAGTTGTAATAATTTACTATTATTTGTTTAACAAATGCACTTATCAATATAAAAAATAGCCACCTGTAGCCGATTCTCAGACCACTTAATATATATATAAAATTTGATGACACGAGAATTTTATATAAATAAGAGATATTTTGTAGCTGACACTACATACTACGATCCCGTCGATCGTGGAAAAACGAGACACAATAGAATTTCTATTGAGTCTCGGTCACTGGTAACCGTATGGGGCTGGATGAATTAAACATTAGACCCTTCGTAATAAAAGTGAATTACTATGTTTTGTCTTTGTCTAGGATTTTGGAAAAGAAGCTTGATGAATAAGGACAAAACATTGATAGCGTTTCCACAGCAATTTTTTTGGTAAGGTGATTGAAAATATAGAAAATTCACAGCGTACTCTCTCACTGCTCAAGGTATGTGGATTATTTGCAATAAACATAATAATATTTTGTACACGTGAATTCAAGCTTATAAGTCTGAAAAACAAAGAAAAAAACATCATCAGTGATGGTTTATTAATAACATAATAATATTATTATGATAGTAGTAGGCAAATTCTTGGAAAGAATAATAATATGTAACATTTTTATAAGTATTATAAATTAAATGCAAAAAAAAAGTGAAACAAAACAATTTCACACGAATATATTATGTAAATTACAGAATAAACATATTATTCTCTAGTAAAGTCTCAGAAATTCTTAGTCTTAGAACGGTATAATACTTACAGCTTATACCTACACAGTAAATATTGTAATTAATAATTTCTCGCGATTCAGCTTAGCTTAATGAAAATTAATGAAGCTAAATGCTAGAAATCTCGAGAATAATATTATAATATTAAATTATTTGCATGTACTGATCTATTGATATTATTAACTCACTAGAAGACGCCCGCAACTCCGTTGCGCCAAAACTCGTATATCGCGCGGGAACCGTACCTTTTTTCGGGATAAAAAGTATCCTATGTCCTTTCCCGGGACTCAAAGTATCTCCATGCCAAATTTCAGCAAAATCGGTTCAGCGGTTTGAACTTGAAGAGGTAACAGACAGACAGACAGACAGACAGATATACAGACACACTTTCGCATTTATAATATTAGTATGGAAGTATGGATATGGATTTTTTAATTTAAATAAACGGCAATTTTTGGCACTAAGGTACAATAATTGTTAATATTGGATGTAAAAGACAATACTTCGACAATTTTTCAGAAAAAATATTATTGGTGTTCAAGCAGTTCAAGCAACCGATTTCATGTTTTACTAGCTAGTATAATTGTAGAGTTCGTTGTATTTATCAAAGCAAACTTATTTAATTAGGTTTACTTACCCTGTTTATAGTTAATCTAGTGTTCAGTCTAGACACAATATTAAATCTAGCTCTTGGAAATTTTCGGCTAATTTTACGCTGTTCCATCACAGCGTGACACGAACTCTATATTAACGGGTCACAAAATAGTATCTTTAACTCCTCGTCTCATTTTAAAAAAATATTATTTTTAATTCACAAAATCGCGAGATTTTTCGTACACAAAACACACGTATAAAAATTTAAATAAAATACGCCCGATTATCCGCAACTTTTAACACTTACTTGATTTTTCTTATCACCGCAACACACGTACCTGTCAAGTCAGTGCATCCTATTTCACTATCACACTATGTTTACCGGCCGCGTAGTACGCGCGGTACTCGGTACTCGGTAGGCGGGCGGAGCGCGCGCGGCCCGCGTTCAACAGATACGACGGCTGGGCTCGGGGTGCGCGCGCCGCCCCCGCCTCTGACGTCACACGTTCTCACGGGTGATCGTTGTATACGCCGTTCACACTTATTCTACCTGTAACTGGACCTCTAAGACAATAGTACAAGGAAGGTAACTCGAGGCAAAATAACTGTGAACTTGAATTTTTAATCAAAAGGATGACATTAATTATTAAAATCACATCTCATTTTCGTCAGTGATTCGGTAATGCCTCCAGCAGTTACAATGATTCTTACATCATCATCTAATTAAAAGATAAACACGTAGCTTAGTTTACAATGAGGGTTTATATAGCTTCTTGCACCTAAAAATTTAAATATTAGAGAATTATAAATTGATTTCATACAATATGTATTATTTAATCATCCATAAAGTTTATTTAACGTAACATTTTAACTTACCTTTCCATTTACTAAGAAATATAGGGTGTAACAAAACTAAGTGATAAATTGATAATACTATTAGGGTGGGTATTTTTTTTATGAAATAAGGGGGCAAACGAGTAAGCGGGTCACCTGATGGAAAGCAACTTCCGTCGCCCATGGACACTAGCAGCATCAGAAGAGCCGCAGGTGCGTTGCCGTCCTTTTAAGAGGGAATGGGGTAATAGGGGAGGGTAGGGATGGGAAGGGAAGGGAATAGGGGAGGGTAGGGAAGGGAATAGGGTAGGGCAGGGGTCGGCAGACCGCGGCTCTTCCATAGGATTAATATGGTTCTTCTAAGAAAAGTTTTCTTACACTCACTCACTGCCTAACTGTACCACTTTAGCTTAAATAAAACACCTAAACAATAAGAAAATTTTCCATCAACCTGCGATAATTTACCTAAAATAGAGCAAATCCTGTTTGATACATGGAATAGCATTCCTGCAACATATGAAACGACCAAAAAAATAGCACATTTTGCTCTTATATCTATAACCGGTCTACATATTCATGTGAGCAAACATTTTCATCTATGAATTAGATTAAAAGTAAATTAAGAAGCAAATTAACCGACGACAATTATTTACAGTTGTGCCTTCAATTAATAAAAACGAGTAATTATTTGCCAGTCATAGGCAGGCTTTCGAAATTCGAAAGCAATGCAAGAACACCGTTCCAACTAAATTCTAAAACTAAAATATAATATAATCGCTATTTCTGAAACAAATAACTGTACTTCCGCTTACATTAAGGTTCTCCAGTTAACACAAAGGTTGTCTGGAAGAAATCGCTTTTAGCGATAAGACCGCCTTTGCCCACATATTTAAATAACTGTTTTAATTTGAGCTTGTGTTTTGTGTAATTTTTTGTATTTGTGAGCAATAAAGTGTTTTATTTTTATTATTATTATTATTATTATTATTATATGTTTTTTTTAATTTTCTTTTCTCCCTTGCGGGGTCCACTAAAGTTGCGGGCTTGTGGCCAAGCAACTTCAGGTGATGAGGAAGTTTAATCATTAATTGACAAAAATTTACGGACGATGCGACATGTGTTGAGGATGACTGCTTTTTGTAAGGTGATGTAAGTGAGAGGGTGAATGTCAAGTGTTTTGAGGGACGTATGTAATGTTTTCGGTATTATACCAGTAGTCGAAATAATTATGGGTACGGTTTTGACTGAGTTTACTTTCCACTGCGTTTTTATTTCTATTGTGAGATCGGTATACTTAGTAACTTTACTTGTATGGGTGCTTGTGAGATTGTGTGTGTTGGGTATGGCGATATCTATGAGGTAGACTGTTCGGTTTTGTTTGTCGTGTAGTGTTATATCTGGTCTGTTGTGATGAACGGTCTTGTCTGTTAATATTGTTCTGTCCCAGTAAAGTTTGTAGTCAGGTGTGTCGAGTATGATTTGTGGTGTGTATTTGTAATAAGGTGTTTTTTCTGTGATGAGGTTGTGTTTGAGTGCTAGTGTTTGGTGTATGATTGCTGCTACCTGGTCGTGTCTGTGTTTGTAGTCTGTTTGTGTGATGGATGAGCAAGCGCCGGTGATGTGTTGGATAGTTTCAGATTGGCGGTGACAGTGTCTGCAGTGATCGCTGCCTGCCCCGCGATCCCGGATAATATGTTTTCTGTAATTTTTAGTATCAATGATCTGATCCTGGATTGCTACCATAAATCCCTCGGTCTCTGGGAACAGCTCGCCTCTCTTTAACCACATGTTTGACGCTACTTTGTCAACATTGGCGCTGGTTAAATCCATACGATGGCGGCCGTGAAGAGACTTTTGAGTCCATGTGTCTATTTTTTGTTGATTGGAGGTAAGAGTGATAGGTTTCGTGTGATCTACAAGCATGAGTGGAGTGAATGAGTCTGACTGACATATGGCGTTGTGGATTGGTGATTGTTGTGAACGGTTGTAAAAGTATGTTCTAAGAATAATAATTTGTTTGTTGTGTAAATTTGTAATATCGATTAGTCCTCTGCCTCCTTCAATTTTAGGTAGGGTCAACCTTTGGACGCAAGCTCTTGGGTGATGTTTTCTGTGTTTAGTTAGTGCTGTGTTTATTGTGGTTTGCAGTGATTTGAGGTCGGATTTGGTCCATTTAATGATTCCGAATGAATACGTAAGTATAGGTATTGCAAAAGTGTTGATGGCTTTAATGGTATTTTGGGCGTTGAGGTATGTGTGTAATATTTTATGTAATCTACTTTTAAATTTTTCGCGCAGTAACTTTTTTGTATCTTTGTGATGGATGGTCTGTGTTTGGTTGTAACCTAAATATTTATATCCTTCTGCTTGATCTATCGGTCCTATAATTTCCTGATTGTCAAGTTCGTATGAAGTGGGATCTATTTTTCCTTTATTTACAGATTGTATTTTACATTTGTCTACTCCAAATTCCATACAGATGTCTTTTGAGAATATTTGAGTGATATCGGCAAGTCGGTGTAAGTCATAGATCGTATTTGCAAAAAGCTTTATATCGTCCATGTACATAAGGTGAGTGAGAAGGGTCTGTTGTGAATTATGTTTAATTGTGAATCCTATTTTAGTGGAGTTAAGTAGAGATGAAAGCGGATTAAGTGCCAAACAAAACCATAAAGGACTCAAGGCATCGCCTTGAAAGATTCCTCTCTTTATGGGGATGAAATCGGTTTCAGCAGTATTGTTATGGTTGCAAATTTTTAATTTAGTGTTCCATCGTGACATTATATTTTTCAGAAAGTTAATTATGAGTGGATGTATTTTATAATGTTGCAGTATGTAAATGAGCCATGAGTGTGGTACGGAGTCAAACGCTTTTTTGTAGTCGACGAACATGGTGTGGATGTTTCGTTTCTCTTTCAGTGCTTGGTTCGAAGCTACGGCATCTATTGTAAGCTGTTCTTTGCACCCCTGACTATGTTTACGACAGCCTTTCTGTTCTTCGGCTAAGATGTTATGATCTTGTGTGTGTTTGTATATAGATTCGCTTATGCATGATGTGATTATTTTGTAGATGTTCTGGAGGCATGTAATAGGACGATATTTGGCTGGGTTTTCTGTATCTTTCTGGTCTTTAGGTAGCATATAGGTTATTCCTTGGGTTATAAAGTTTGGCATTTTATCAGGTAATTGTATGAATGTGTTAATATGTTGTTCTAAAAGCTCATGAGTGCAAGTAAGTTTTTTATACCAAAAATTATGTATATTGTCGGAGCCGGCAGCTTTCCAGTTATGAGTTTTAGCTATTGCTTTTTTAAGTTGATCTAGTCCTATTTTTTCGAATTTCATTTCTGTTACATACTTAATTTTTTCTTTATCCTCACCTATCCAGTAATTTTGATTGTGTTCTATGGGCGTTGACCATATTTTTGTCCAAAATTCGTGTAAAGCCTCAGAGGTCGGTAAAGCTTTGTTTTCTGTGGAATTATTACTTTCGTGGTTAGATAGTTTTCTGTAAAAAGATTTTCCATTTATGTTAAATTCCTTGTTCTGTGTCTTTCTGTTTGTCGTTTCTTTGTACCTTCTAAGTCTGCTTGTCAACGTATTTAATTTTTGCTTTAAAGTATCGAGGAAGTGTGAGATTTCTGTGTTCTGTGTTTCATATTGGGAGTGCATTTTAAATTGTTGTTTGATAGTAAGTATATGTTTCTCTAATTTTGTCGATCGGGTTCCTTTTATGTATTCAGTAAGTCTTCCTATATTTGCTCTTAAATTGCCTATCCTTTTTTCTAATCGCCTTTGCCACCAGGGAGCTTCAACATTTTTATTTATTCTGTTTTTATCATTATTCATTTTAGCCCCACTAAATTTAGCTATTGTATAAGCTGAGCTATATATTATAGTTTGCAGCGTATTAAAATCTGTTTCTGAATTTAGTATTTTTGGTATGGTGTTAGAATTTAGATGGCTTATAATTACTGATAACCTTTTAGATGTTTTTAGTTTAGGAATGTATGGTCTTTTTGTAGGGTTACTTTCTTTAAATTCATCAATAGTTTTCGAAAACATTTCTTCTAGTTGTGTAACTATTTCAGGGGATAGATTGGGAACTTTCCTGCTACTCGATTGTACTATGGTATTCGGGCTCATTTCACTATTAGTGTTAGTTGGTGTCTCTTGATATTGATCTACATCAGTCAGCCTTTGTAATAAAGATACATCGGCTTCATTTTGTGTTACTTCTGTAAATTGTGAGTCTCTATTTCGGTCTAATTCTATTTGTACTTCTTCCTTTATATATTATTATTATTATTATATAATTAATAAATTTCTTTCAGTAATTAATTATTATTTTAAACTATAAATGTAGCTTTGTAGTGTGAAGCAAATTAGACTCTAATTATTATTATGTAATAGACTTATAAAATGTACGTAGCGGCTCTTTGAGGGTTTGGGAAAATCTACAAACTTGATATTTGACTCATCTGATTGGTAAGTCTGCCGACCCCTGGGGTATTGGACCTCCGGTAAACTCACTCGGCGAAACACAGCGCAAGCGCTGTTTCACGCTGGTTTTCTGTGAGAACGTGGTATTTCTCCGGTCGAGCCGGCCTATTCGTGCCGAAGCATGGCTATCCCACGTATAAATATATTGTATTCCTTATATAGAGTTCACTATGAAAGTAGCATCGCTGAAAGAGAAATCTTTTTTTGTGATTTGTACGAGCAAGCGCCCGAGCGTTGTGAATTTTCTCATACAAAGGTGAAGAAAGTTGCTCTTTCAGCGCTGCTATTTTCACAGTGAATTCATACAGGTGATTTGTCCATACACACCACGTCCATAAAGTATTATCACTTACTTTTGTTACACCCTGTATAAAGTTATAAGCATAATATTATACTTATTACGAACGTAATTCCAATGTAAAATATATAGCATACTTAATATTATTATAAATGCGAAAGTGTGTCTGTGTCTGTCTGTCTGTCCGTCTGTCTGTCTGTCTGTTACCTCTTCACGCTCAAACCGCTGAACCGTTTTTGCTGAAATTTGGCATGAAGATACTTTGAGACCCAGGAAAGGACATAGGATACTTGTGATCCCGGAAAAATGTACGGTTCCCGTGCGATAAACGAATTTGGCGTAACACAGTTCGGACATCATCTAGTGCCTGTATAGTATAATATACCTTCTATTTATGAACGTCAACCATCTCGGTTTATCGCCCAAGTGGTATCTGTTGATTAATTGTGAATTAATATTAGATACGACAAGGCCAATCTCGCCCCGACCCTTCGCGTCTCGTCCCAAATTGGCCTAAACTAAAATCGAAAAGCGCGGTTACACTTAATTATGTGCGAAGCTTATCCCAGTTATAGAGCCTTACAATCAACTATTTATGTGTAAAATACAATGTAAAATAATCAGAGCCCCTAGCCACTACGTTTCCATTATCGCTTCGTAGTTCGCCGATCAAAATGTTCTCGCCACGAAGGAGTTGCGGTGGTCATCTAGTATATTTAAAATATACAGGGTGTGACAAAACTAAGGGACAATGTTACGCTCAAAGACCGAAATCGCTCAATGAGCGAAAAAATGGCTCACAACGCGTTGTGGTCACAGTGAAACAGCCACGACGCGAGATTCGCGTCGTGGCTCTAATGAAAACGGCCACGACGCGTTCTGGCAATCGCAAAAAGACCATAACGCGAAATTTGTGTCGTGGCTGATATGCTATTCCTTTTTCTTGATTTGTTCTTGATTGATTAATCGTCCATAGGTATGGAAGATTATATTTAAATTATCACGCGATTTAGTAAAAGAAAAAATATTTTGTAGTACGCGTGGTAATTTAAACATAATCTTACGTACGTGTTCTTTGTAAACTCTCTACAAAGAACACGTACACACTCTTTATTATTATTACTTAGTTTTGTTACATCCTGTATCTGTAGCCCACAAGAGATAGCAGGCTGTAGGAGTCCGAGTGGTCGATTCTCAACAAATCGAGCTAGGGAGCTCGGTTTGTAAGAAAGCTTGATATTTTATATTCTCTTTTATAGTTATTTCATGAGCTTGTAAACGCGCACGCTATAAATTTAAATTTATAGTTCACATTATTCGAGCCAAATAGCAAAACTTTCATCGTTAACCCAATATAGTTACCAACTTACGTAAAAAAATTATATATTTTTTAATTTTTAGAATTGAACGTAACAACGTTTTATATATAAGGGTTTTCAAGTTAGAAAAAAGTTTATACAGATGTTTTATTTATACAGTTTTTCGCATAACTTGCCCTTAAATATTATATATAGAATAAATTAGTTATAATATATAGAATAAATTAGTTAATAGTGGCTTCACAGGCAATACCAAAATATTGTATAACTGTAATATCTACAACAGCTCTACATGTTTACGAAATGTGGACATTTTTGTCAGTGAGGAGGAAAAGGTAAAAGATATTAAAAAGATTATTGGGATCTAGCCTAGTAAACGAATGAATCTGAGAAATTTTGACTTTGGTACCTTGTTTGGGTGTAGAGAATTTAATTAGCTTTTATTATGTACTAGAAGAGAATTTCGTACGAAGCACCGTTTTTGATGAGTAAGCAAAAAACCAAAAAACGGGACCTTCTTTGCCCCCCCCCCCCCCCCTTGGGCTCACCTCGGAGGGGTCAGGACTTTTAGTATGTTTATCTCCTAGCTACTCTAAACAAAGTACCAAAGTTAAAATTTCTGCTTTCGACTTTTCCAAGCAGACCCCCATTTTGGGCATTCGTTTACTAGGCTAATCAGGGAAAAAAACTGTAGTAATTAAAAACCGTAATTTTGCATCATGTATCATGTCATTTCCTACGACCTACGCGACGACACACCACCTACCGTAAGAAAGGTTAAATTCATGAAATTATTGTAATCCCATGCGGTATTTTTATTATAAAATATTATTGTAAACTACAACTAATTTCGTATATTATGTAGGAATACCAGCATTTTCGTTATTATACATTACACTAATACAAACACAATTTTACGAATTTTCTCCTACGAATGCCTGCGATCTTCGCAAAATATCCAAAGTTAATTTGCATCTAAATGAAACCAAATATTTATTCATAATAATCCTTATGAGCAAGAATACATTTTTAAAATAAAATTTGCGCAACAGGAAAATAGAAGAAAAGCTAATAAAATCCTCCTCTCCTAATCTCGTCACTGTGGAATTACATTTTAGGGAATTCTTTCGCGGGAGTTCTTTAAATTGTATATTAAATTTTGACTCACAAGTTTAATTAAATAACATAATACTGGGTCCGTCTGCCTGTCGTTAGGTTACATCGACTCGAGGCTGATTTAGAAAGTTTATTAGACCGTATAGTTACGCTTAAGATACAGGCGGTTTACCACTTTTGAACTTATTATAAAGGAATAAGATCGAAAGGGGATACGGTCCTATGGGTCTTCGACTGTATTATGGGTATGAGGAATTATTGAAAACTCTTTGAAATACTACCACGGTATCGGTAATAATCGAACGGAACCTTACTGTATCCTTGATCAAGCGGCGAAGCGTAAAAAACAGCTACAAGAATCTCGTTTGTGCCAGCCGTGTGCAACCACCGTAATGATAAACTGTACTGACATGCGGTTTTGCTCGATAGTTTTACTCCAAATCGAGTAATATAATAATTACTGTGTGGACCGCAAAACTGACAGCTCGAAGGCTCGCATCGATCCGGCTTGATGGAATTAAATATATCGATTTAGAATAAAACTATCGAGCAATGCTGAATGTGTGGATGAAGTCCCGAGCCGCGGGTTTTGCTCGACGTTATTGTTCGATCGAGCAAAACCGTATGTGAGTACTTAGCATAACGGATCTCAGCAGATCACATTTATCATCATAATTAGCCCTCGCAGGCTACAGACTTATAGTCGGAGTTCGGACGATAGTTTGACCAAATTGAGGATTCAGTACATTATTATCGGCCGATACAAACTCTCGACTCGGCGTAGGCGCAACCGGGAGGGGAACGCGGGCGGAGGCGGCAGCGGCGGTGTTCGTTGACCCGTCCGATAATGCTGACGGGCTATACGTGATCGCCTGTGCGCCTCGACGTCGGGTGACATGCGGCGTCAGGTGACCCACATAATGAATTATTACTTTTCAATTGTGATAGTTCACTACGTAGGTCACTGATGATAGATTCCGACGCCTGCAATCTACCCCGAACTCCGGCCAGCTCTTCCTTCAGGAACCTGATGTCCTTCAGTAGGCTGACGACGTCGACGATATAAAGCTCCATTTAAAGGTTAAAAAAGATCATGACAAGAAAATTGTTCTAGTTAAAAAAATCGGCCAAGTGCGAGTCGGACTCCCGCATGAAGGGTTCCGTACCGTTATACAGCAAAATTCGGCCAAAATTGTGTTTTTTGTTTGGGGGGCCTTTAAATTAAGGGGGGCTCCCTCTTAATTCTTTTATTTTATTTTAATATTATTATTAAATATTAAAGTACCTACATAATATATAACTATTTAAAGGCCTTTGAGAAAAATTCAAGTACACCTGTTGCCATTATTGATATGCAGCAAAAAAGGCCAGAAAAAATCACGTTTGTTTTATGGGAGCCTATATTAAATATTAATTTTACTTTATTTTTAGTATTTGTTTGTATAGTGGCAACAGATATACACAATCTGTGAAAAATTCAATTCTCTAGCTATTACCGACAGACAGACAGACGGACAGACAACGAAATCTTAGTAATAGGGTCCCGTTTTCACTCTTTGGGTACGGAACTTAAGTAAGTAGTGAGCTATTACTATTGTACTTTCTCTAAGTACAGAGGTTTCATGTCGGTTTATGTTGCCTTTTAAATAAAGTAAACTGTTATTTACAAAAGCGAAACGCATCTACAAAGACCGTTAGCGGAGTAACACTTAAGAGGGCGACTAACCCCAAAAATCAAACATCGTCCTTCTCTCTTCACACTCACGCCGGTCTTTCATATGCCAGGTGAAAAAGAACGACGCGGATTCATCGCCAAATTAGTTTTTTCTCAATAACTCGATAAATATACTACATTTTAAAAATCCGCTAGGTCGATCTCTCAATGATAGAATTTTATACAATGTGTTAAAATATTAACTTAGTTCAATACACGGTTATTGAAAAATTCGTGAAAATTAGATGCATCTTTGTGATTTTTCTATCGAGAAAATTTTAAGGTATCGTGTTTTTGCTCAGATCGAATTCTCGGAAATATAATGTAGTATCTAATTTTAGAAAATGAAACAATTCGGGGCTTATTTTCAAGTATAAAAATGAATTATAAAATCGACACTTTAGGGTTAATCGCCCCCTTAATAGAAAAGATCTCTGAACCCTCATTTCTGCTCGTATAGACTTTTACCCCCTTACTAATGGGTAGTATTTAATCGAGTGACTGTAAATTACAGTTTTAGGTGTCAAAATTACTAAATTTGGGTTATAGAATTACTATTTGAGCGACTGAGAGTGAGTGACGAGAAATTAACAGAACAGCAACTTAGAAATTATTTATTTGAGTTACTCAAAATACAAAATGAGCAGCTTTATAATTTTTGAGCGACCTAATATCTGTTTGAGTGTCAACGTTACGTCCTGCATTTTTTCAATATTTGGCAAACGTAATTTTTATACTGAGCGGCATTTTATCTTAAATGAAGTGTTTCGAATACCAAAAACCACTTTGAAAAATACACTAATGAGCAGAGTATAATGAGCACACATTAAAACAAAAAAAGTGAATATGAAATAACTATTTGATGAAACACTTTTATTCACGGACTAGTACGGACAGGGATAGAACAATTTTATTTTATTACTATCAAGCAAATTTTTTGTGAGTAGCTTCATTCGGATAAGAGGAACAACAATTTAATATGTGAAAAAAAGTGGTAGCTAACAGAGATAGAAAGGATTTCATACTTTGATTTGATGATCCCAAAATATGTATTGTTCTATTTGTAGGAACTTAAATTATATAACGGTAAAAGCTTAGAATCATACCCAAAGATTTAGGGGGGCAGGGGAGGAGGGGGGAGGGGTGGTAAACCCCGTTTATATATAAAAATCATTAATAAATTACACAAATTATAATCCTTAACGAAACGTCAAAGAAATGGGTAAAATTTTAATGGCGACCTATACCAAAAAAAAAACAACTGGCTTCAATTATGATTCGACGGAGCCCCGCTACGCGGGGCTCCTACTTCTGGGTGGTTTACAAAAAAATAACCACGATGGCTAAGGCGGGAGCTTCGCTGCGCTACGCTCCCGCCTTAGCCATTTAACCTAACCCAAAAAAGTCGTATTGGTCCGCAGCCCAACTCACCTGACTGCAACGATTCGTCGCCTCGCCCCCATTCGAATTCGCACGCATTTAACAATATGTAGTTTTCATTAAAACACGTATCAAAATATAAAATATAAAGCCTCAAATAGAACAACCAATTATTATCATTAATAAAGCAGCTCACAAAAGTTTTCTCAAAATGAATTTTTTAGTAGCTCGTAATAAATAACCGCACTTAGAAAAATTTAATCTATATTTAATATTGTAGTTGCCCGCTTAGTATTTCCAGTCGCTCACTTAGTAATACAGTCGCTCGGATAGAATTTTAATATCTGAAATAGATTAATCGCAATCCACATTTTGTAAGCTCGTTCTGGATTTTATTATAAATCAATATTAGTCGTTAATTTAGTTTATTTTTCGCTTAGTCAAATGAATACCGCTCATGTTATTAAAACAGCTGTATGTTCATTATCTGTCGCAAAGTAATTTTTTATTCGCTCGTTTTATTATTTCCCCTTACTAATAAACGCTGTATAAGCTTTGAATAGTTATACAGTGTTTTGTCTTCTTCAATCCAATTAAAAATGTCACTTGTGTGACAGGAACAAAACACTGTATAACTATTTAAAGCTTATACAACGTTTATTAGTAAGGGGGAAGGAATATAAAGATGAATTAATTCCGAGCTACAATTTCTGTAGCATCATTTTAAAGGAGATTTATTTATAATACTTCTATCGTGAAGCAAATTTAAAATATGTGCATTTTTTTATATCCAACTTTGAATAGAGTTTTAAAACAACACAAATAAAATATTAATTGCTAGTCAATTATAGTCCTTCTTATAAATAAAAGCCTTCAGATTTCATTGATCTGCAAGGTACAGAAAACGTTTATTATTGAAATTGAATATTTTATATCGTTTATAAACATATCAATTTTTCATGTCAGTTTATAAAACGATATTTTATGGCATCTAAAAAGTACCCCGCGAAAGTCTTATAGTTTGGAAAAGTTTAACTTATTTATTGCTCATAAATAATTTATATCTTTGAATACTATCTTTGAATAAGATAATTTTTTAAAATAGAATTAACAACTTCGTATTAAAATAAAAGGTTTTCCTCGGGACACTAAAAAAGTGAAATTAAATATATTTTTTTAAATTTCGTTGCCATTATTTATCATTTTCTTTGAGTAGTATTAAAAAAAAATTTAGACAAATATTAAAAATAACGAACTAATCATCCTTCACATCTTCTGTCTTCATGCTAATATTATACTATGGGTTCCTTACCTCAATTAAAGAAAAACAGAAATCTTGTTTTAGAATTTAGAGTCATAAACCAAAAATTGACCGTTTTTACCCGACTACGGCGACGCCAAAAGGAAGGGTTATGGCCAGTTACATTATTCTAATCCAGTGATGCAATCCAGCGCTAAATGTTTTTTTTTCTTAAGTTCGTAAAGCCTACGTTAAGCCCCAATAATCCATACTAATATTATTATAAATGCAAAATGTCTGTCGGTCTGTTACCTCTTCACGACCGAACAGCTGAACCAATTTTGCTGAAATTTGGTATGGAGATTTTGAGTCCCGGGAAAGGACATAGGATATTTTTATCCCGTTATGTACGTTTCCCGTGCGATAAACGAATTTTCGCGCAACGGAGTTGCGGGCGTCATCTAGTTGATGTATATTTTAATCTTATATATAAAACTCTCGTGTCACAATGTTCGTTCCTGTACTCCTCCGAAACGGCTTGACCGATTTTCATGAAATTTTGTGAGCATATTGAGTAGGTCTGAGAATCGGCCAACATCTATTTTTCATACCCCTAAGTAATAAGGGTTGTTCACCCTTAAATTTTTTTTTTTTAATTTTTGGACGAAATTTTTGTTTTTATTTTTTTTATAATGTGACATAAAAAAATACATACAACCCTAAATTTTTACTTTTTTTATCACCAACCCCTATTTTTTATAGCCATTTTAGTAATTTAATCATTGTTCATCCCCAGTTTATATGGCAAAACCACGTTTGCTGGGTCAGCTAGTACAATATAAACAAGTTAGCTTTCATTAAATAAACACAAACTCATTTAAGAGGAGTCCACACCGCCCTTTTTTCCATACAAACGTTGTCCCCTGTTTCCTCCCTGGATAATGCTAGTAGAGTTATAATTTTTTTCCTGAATATCTACGGCCACTAATACAATGTCCCTATGTTTTCTTTTTTTTCATAATTTAATTATTAAATAAGATATGAACGTTCAAAAACCCAAAAAAATGGCCAGATTTTCCGCTGTGTTCAAACGTCCAGAAAACAGATTTGGCTAGATTATACAAAAAAAAGCAAAACATAGGAACACAGCTCAATCCTTTTTTTAATCTTTAATGAAAAAACTACTTAAATCGGTTAAGTTTTAGAGAAGGAATCAGGGGACAACGAATCGTTGATTTTCTGGATTTTCTGCAGTTGTCTCTATCGCGTTCTGCGGTATAGGCTTGAGGTAAGGGAGACAGCTATAGATATTACAAGTACTTTTTTTTCATTTCTCTAGCCCCTGGTGTATCCTCTTAAAAATGCGTGTAAACTGTCACACATACAAATAACAAAATAAATTATTGTGGAGTTCTGCCGTCAGAGATACAATTTCGTGCCATTTACATGCCCCGTTACTGTCAAAGGAATTATCTGTAAATCCATTATTATGGCGAAAAATATTTTCGCAGGCTTACAGAAGAAGTTTTAAAGAGATTTATATCGGGAAGTGTGCGTGATCCCCTTTGTTGTCTTTTCACTGTTCGTGTACGTCACACGCAGACATTTTTATCTGTTGCCACTTGCCAATAAATTTGTAATTAAAATATTATCAGTTGTTGTTACTTGTCACTAATTTCACTGTGGCAATTGTACAGAAATAGCGATGCTAATTTTACATTATAATTATAACTAAAAAGAGTTTCTAGATTCGTTTTCCTTTAATTTTCAATCGTATCTTAGGTATCCAATATATCATATCTTAATAAAAATTGTATTGTTTGGCAGTACATTGTACTGCCAAATAATACATTGCTTATTTGAAATTACAATCTTGGTTATTTTTTTGGTTATTTGAAATTACAAAGATAAATATAAGCAATTACTTACATACTCTGAATAATAAGCCAAGAATTATTCGTTTACGACACCTCGTTTATTCGGACAAAGAACATCACTCCGCCCATCCCTTTAACATCAAGCAATCAAGCAACAAAGCGCGTGTGTTCACCGTTTTTGTTGTGGACCGGACAAAGGACAATGTCTCATTGTGAAACATTCAATCCACTTTAAGAGTTTGTGTGTCCGAAACTCTTGATTTGTCTCTTGTACCTCTGATGTGGAGTAATTTGAAACCCTATTTCCATCGCAATAAGGTCTTAAACTCATATTTGCCTGCGACGATACGCAGCTTAAAAATCTTGTTACATTTAAGTATAAGTTTTTCTGAATTATAGCTCCCGCGCCAGATGATCTCTGTACAATTTACTAAACAGTCGTTTCCCAAGATTTGTGTTGTTCGTGTTATTATATCTTTTTATTCTAGGACAAAGTAGTAACTTTTATGCCATCCACCACCTCGAGAAATTGTATTTGTCTTGTTACCTTAAGTAATTCTAACTTTGCTGACTTACTAGCCTAAAACCAGATTAGGGTTATCCTTATCTTATCACAGACCAAAAAAATTGAAGATCTGTCTTATTTTTTTTTTGTAATCTATGTTTGTCATAAAAAAGCAAACCACATTCACTTTGCTATGTCTGTGGCGCATAGCTACAAGTTACATACTCGTATGTAACAGCGGTAATAGAGAGGAGATCTCCTCCCCTCTTAAACTTAAATAAAAGGTGTAACAATTATTTCATTACAATGTTATGCTCGAGTTTCTTACGCCGGTTCTTCTTACCGGGCTAGTGCCCGAACTGGTGGTAAGTGTCACACGACGTTCAATCAATTTCAGAAGTCTAGTGGTTTTTGAGATACAGGCTACAGCCTGGAGACAGACAGACAGATGGCCACACAGCAAAGTCTTATAATAGGGTCCCGATTTCACCCTTTGGGAACGGAGCTCTAAAATGCGCATTTTAATAAGAGCGTATAATTTCATGCATTAAACGTCCCAAAAGCAAAATTTGACAGTATTTTATAATCTTACCTTCCTCCCAGCAGTCCTTATGATCTAATTGGGGGTTACGATTGATGGCTTCATTTAAATTAGGTTAATTGAGGCATGGAATTTACAAATGGGCTAAGTGCCAAAAAAAGCAAAATTTAAATTTTACCTTTCAAAGGATCTATGTTGTGCTGCCATTTCATGTCATAGGTGCAAAGTGCCTACAACATTTTATTCTAATTTTGGTAATTTTTCATAGATGGCGTTGGGTATAAGTGCCAAAGATTTTTTCTTTACAAATGGGTCGCGCGTGTATTTGATCGTAGTAAATGTCAAAGTCAAAATAATCGTTTGGTGGTGATTTGTCAATGAATAAAAGTTTCTTTATTCATTGTGATTTGTTTGTTTGTTAAAATTTATATAATAGAGACTAGAGAGTATTGTGAAAATGAGTGATTCTAGTAAAACTAAAAATAAAACATTAATAAGAAAATCTTTGAAAGAAAGAGGAAAGAGTTATGTTAGCAGGAAAGGAAAAGTCATGCCGCCAAAAAAACCACCTTCTATGCTGGTTAGTACATTGTTTTTGTTTCTTAAAGTTGTTTAGTTTAATAATATCTTATCTTCGCTAATCAACTATCTTTGTTGCAGAAAATATGCAAATGTAAGAACCAATGCGATACAATAGACCATGACATGAAATTAACTTTATTTGACAAGTTCTACCGAGAAGGTTTAAAAACACAAAGAACATATTTGATGGGGCTGTTGCATCTGCATAACATTAAACGACGCCGACATGGTAATTATGATGTACCATCTGAAAGTAGACGACAAGCTACTATTTTTTATTTTATACCTAAAGGTGATGGCACATTAGTACCAGTTTGCAAAAAAACATTCATGGATGTTTTTGCGATTTCTAAAAAAGAAATAGAGACAATGATTCGTAAAAAGAAGCATGGCGATACATCATTTACTGACAAAAGGACTTCACACCAAACATCAAAATATACTGAATTAGATGTGCTGAGAATTAAAGATCACATTAATATGTTCCCCCGAGATGAGAGTCATTATACACGAGCAAAAAGCTCAAAAGAGTATCTTAGCCCTGATTTGAATATACATAGGTGTTTTAAATCCTTTAATGAAATGCACCCTGATAACCAAGTATCATATAAGTTTTACAGAAAAATATTTTTGAGAGATTTTCCTAATTTAAAGTTCAAGAGACCTAGGACTGATACTTGTAAAGTTTGTGATCGCTTGTCGGCAACAGTGCGTTCTCAAAATTCAGGTAGTCGGTCTGCAAAAATTGCTTTAGAACTACATCACCGGA
This sequence comes from Aricia agestis, assembly GCF_905147365.1. NCBI lineage: Eukaryota > Metazoa > Arthropoda > Insecta > Lepidoptera > Lycaenidae > Aricia > Aricia agestis. The sequence continues at coordinate 10,267,974 of NC_056416.1, read as the reverse complement.
AAGCAGAAAAATCCCGTGAGCAAATGGGCATAGATAGGCAGCAGTCTCAACTACCAGGTAGTACTACTGTCACACTAGCCATAGATCTTCAGCAGGTGCTCTTCGTGCCCACTCTAACTCACTCAGAGATGTTTTACAAACGGCAGCTTAGCTGTTATAACCTATGCATCAATGTGGCTGATATTGGGAACTCTTTCATGTGTCTTTGGCATGAAGGAATCTGTAGCAGAGGAGGCAATGAAATAGCGTCATGCCTACTGACTTTTATAAATAAAAGAATAATTACAAAAAAGGACCATCTTATAATATGGTGCGATAACTGTGCCGGCCAAAATAAAAACAGAATGATGCTTTTCTTATTGATGTATTTAGTGGCAAATGGCCACTTTAAATCAATCGAACAGAAATTTTTAATAACAGGTCATAGTTTCCTACAGTGTGATAGAGACTTTGGAATCATAGAAAAAAGAAAAAAGGTTATGAAAAGTTATGTACCTCAGGACCTAAAAAAAGTAATTTCTGGTGCAAAAAATACAGCAAAACCTTTCCAGGTGATTGATATGACAAGTGACTGTTTTTTTGACCTCCAAGCTGCTGCAGATGACATAATTGTGACTAAAAAACTGAATATCTCAACAGCATCTCGGTTGTTAGTAAGGGAAGATAAGCCAGGTGTAGTGCATGTAAAAGAAAATTTAGGAGACTTGGAACCATGGAAAGAAATAAATGTATTGAAAAGAGGGAAATCTATTTCAGACTTAAAAAATGTGGAGTTACGTCGACTTGTGGCTAAAAATACTATAAGCAGAGAAAAGAAGAAGGACTTAGAAAGTATGATTGAATACTTGCCAGAAAATTATCAAGAATTCTACAGGAATTTGTGTAATAACTAATTATTTCAGAATATTGGCACTTAGCCCCAACAATAATTAACATGGTAATTAGCCCATATGTAAAGCAAATATCTTGTCATTTGACCCATTTCTTTATTGATTAAAATAATATTGATTTGTTTTCAGAAATAACTTACTACTAATATTATTAAATGGTACATGTGTAAACAGTACCTATTTGATTTCTGTTTTCATATTATTAATCCAAATAAAACGTTGATTGAAAAGCTAATGCATTTTTATTCAATTTCTCAATAATTTTATTTTGGCACTTAGCTCATTTGTAAATTCCATGCCTCAATTGTCCGCGCGCGGCTTTAATCGCCAGCTGCCGTTACCCAACTTCACTCGTTTCAACACTTAGAAGTTAGAACCTATTGTAAAAAAAATGCGTAAATCCATTTAAGTCTTTTAATGAAGAATTTGATTATTTTTATAGTTGTAACCATATTATGGTTTTATAATTTATCGCCCATATAAGGCATAAAATAATTTCCGAGCTACAAACAATAACATTTACAAGGCCGGTTGAGTGTTACGGCTGTACTGAAATTATCGAGTAATAACAAACTTTTGTAACGATTAAAAACATTGATTCCCAAAGTTGTCCAGGTGTGCCCCCAGGGGTCCACAGGGGTCCACAAGCGCCCGACAGGTGTCTACGCTTGCGTGGAAAAAAACCACAAGTCGTTAACGGGGGTCTATAAAAATGTATCTGGTGACCCGACTTGGCTTCTCCTATGAATATAGGCAGCCAATTTATATTAGATTCACGAAGCTAATATTAGATTAATACACAACTATTTCACTTTACAATTTCTGATCCATACACAAATAAAAAATTTGATCTCGGTAAAATTAAAGTGCCTTTGTAGAGGGTCAGAACAAAATGATAATACTTTAGGGTGTGTATGTGTCGCTTAGGGTGTAACAAAAATAAGTGATAATACTTTAGGGTGTGTACGTGTTCCTTGTAGAGAGTTCACTGTGAAAGTAGCAGCTCTGAAAGACGATTTTTTTTTTCACTTTTGTATGGGCAAGGGCCAGCGTCACGACTCACGAGTTTCCCCATACAAAAGTGAAAAAAAATTTGGTCTTTCAGCGCTGCAACTTTTACAGTGAATTCTCTACAAGGAACTATTATCACTTATTTTTGTTACACACTGTATAGAGTTCAGTGTAAAAGTAGCAGCGCTGAAAGAGCAATATATTTTTTTGTGATTTATAATAAGCAAGCCCCAGCGTCATGAAGTTCCCCGGGAATCCCTAACTACTTTTGGCAATAAAGAAGTTTAAAAAAGTATCTCTTTCAGTTCTGCACTTTCAAACTGAACTCTATACAGGGGATTCATACAAACCCTAAAGTTTAATCACTTTGTTTTGTTACGCCCTGTATATTTATTATTGTCTTTCATTATGTGACGTATTCATTTTTAGGGTTCCGTACCCAAAGGGTAAAAACGGGACCCTATTACTGAGACTTCGATGTCTGTCCGTCTGTCCATCTGTCTCTCTGTATGTCTTCAGGCTGTAACTCAAGAACCGCGATAGCTAGCAGCTAGACTTCTGAAATTTTCAAAGATTTTATATTTCTATTATAAAACAAAACAAAATAAATATTTAAGGGGGGGCTCCCATACAAAGACACACTTTTTTGCTAACTTTAGATCAATAACGGAACGGAACCCTTCGTGCGTGAGTGCTTCAGACTCATTTTCTTCAGATTTTATTGTATCATGTGACGCTTAAGAGGTCCTCACCTCAATCCACACCGCCGTTTTTCCATACAAACGTTGTCCCCTGTTTCCTCCCTGGATAATGCCGGTAGAGTTATAATTTTTTTCTGAATATCTATGACCACTATTAGCATGTCCCTAAGGAATCAGCGGACAACGAATCGAAGATTTTCTGTCCTTTTATTAGAACTTTTGTCGTGTTGCCTCTATCGCGCTTTGCGGTGGGAGACTTGAGATTGGTGAGACAGCAATACATTTTCAGATACCTATTTTCAATTTCTCTCGCCCCTGGTGTATCCTCTTAAGAGTGCGAGTGTGTTTCCTGCGCGGGCGGATTTAGCGTGCGTCGCGTGTTTTCCCAAACGAAACGCTATACGAGTAGCAATTTGAGGTTCTATGCTAAAATACATTTAAAGCTTATATATTTCCACATACTTTTTAGAATTCGTTGTATGAAGTTATCTAAACATCGCGGCTCGCACATTTGTCCGCATCGCACGCGCGGCATTTTGTGTCGTATACTATGCGCTGCGTTCGTCTCGTACGGTGCGTACGCTGCTGATAAAATAAGTGCAATCAGCTAATAAAAAGCCACTCTTACTTAGTTCATATAAAATGTTCAGATTTTAATTGAAACAGAGAACACCTCATAATATATTAAAGAACTATTTCTTCTTATAGAATTCTCTAGCGTTCGATACGTGTCCAGTGCTAATCCGCCAGGTCCTCGATTAAACCTCGCCGCCTTTCCTCACGCACGTAGACAGACTATCCTAATTAATTCTAAACATTGGAAGTGATTCTATTTGCTACGCTCTACGTGAGTCCAGGGGATAAAGGTTTGTAGTACCTGGTGAAGAGGTGGTACAGATCGATAGTATCGTAGTATGAGGTTCAGGTTTATGTATAGTCTTCGCGGTATTACGTCTAGTGTCTAGAACTTCGTCATCTACGGCCTACGCGCATTTTAAGAATGCGGAATTTTACTACCTACCTACTATATATGAATGAATTACTACAGTAAGTTTGATTAAATGTTATCTGATCCATAGAATTAGAACGTAGTATTTTGATATCGTTGATCTGATCTGTATGTTCTGCAGTAACAATCTTTAGTTAAGTCGATATCCAGACAAAATCATCTAGAAAGTCTGATAATATTTCTGTCTCGCTTCTCTTGTAATAATGAGCAGAAATGTTTCAGAGATTGCTATTGGACATAATGTCATTTCTCTCGTACGAGATATTGGCGATAGACTAAACATTATCAGCTGTGTGACTGTGCCCCAATCCTCGTGTCAGCGCGATAGAAAAAGGTATCAAAATGTAAGCCTTATGAAATTGCTTTTAGAGCCAATGTAGTCACTTTTTCAATCTGCTCAGTGTGTAAAAATACATCAATGAGTAGTTCATTACAATGCAATGGTCTAATTTATAGCTGTAATTGTACTCACTGCAACAAAGGTTCGTTAGCAAATATAATAAGCATAATTATTATACTTGTGCAGGAAATGTTTAATGTACACACAATGCAAAATGAAGTTAATAAAATATATTATTATGGTTATAATTCATATTGTACTGAAAATAATATAAAAAATACCAAAATCGTACACTTAAAAAAATACAGAGTATCACAAAACAAAGTGATACTTTAGGGTGTGTATATGACGTGTTACGTCGAGTTTATTGCGAAAGTAGCAGCGCTGAAAGAGTAACTTTTTTAAACTTTAGTATGGGCAAATTCATGACGAAACTTTTTCCGCTGCAGTAGCGATTGGGAAAAAAACGCAGAAAACGCGCATGTCTGATCGCACCATAAATAAAACTTTGTTTTGTTAAACTGTATATATAGCCGAACATACAACCTCCTCCTTTTCGGTCAAAAAATAGACAACTTAGGGTCAATTCAGACCGCAACGAGGCGAGGCGAGGAGCGGCGCGGCATTTTGTATGGATTTGACAGATTTCAATCGCGTGAGACGTCTTGCGAATCTGTCAAATCCATATAAATTTAGAAATGCATCTACGCGTCGCGTTGCGGTCTGAATTAACCCTTAGTGTCTAAACACACTATGACGAATTTCCGCATCGGAAGTTCGGCTTGATTCCGCCTGCAATATAATATTTTGAATTACCGATGGGCGATGACACACCATGCCGAATTTCCGTCACGTATTGTATACAGCGTTTGAAGTTGCGAACGGAATCATGCGGAATTTCCGCCGTGGAAATTCGGCAAAGTGTGTTTAGACACTTAAATTGCATGCAAGTCTTTTCAGCTTACAATTTTAGTCCGGCTCTGTTAAAAAAATGTAGTATGTTATAGGTTAGTTACCTAGGTAAGCCAGTGTTTGCTCACTGCGAGCCTTTACTGCTGTTTAACTGTTCCATTAACTAAACACGCTGTTACTGCTGCGGTTAACTGTTGTCTAAATATACTGAGCCTAAATGCATTATCAGTCGGACGTTCAAGCACTATGCATATTGGTTTAGTTGCACTAGTAGTTCAATACCAAGTGACATTTTTAATCTTATATCTGTGTAGGCAATTAATATCAAATCCCAGTATGTCCACCATAAGCGGAACTTGGCAAATCAGAGAAATATGTTTTTGGCTATTAATAAAGGTATTTCTTGGAATCGTCAGCAAATGGGGATTTATATAGGAGGTAGTGTGTAAAGGAAAATATATAAAATACAGTTTAAATAAGAGATTACGCTTTAAAACCTTGTTAAAGTTTGGACATATCGGTGTTTGGTGTATACAGTCGAAATTTATCGGAGTATGAACAATATCGCTGTGGACTCATCGGATTTCGAAAAATAGGTACTGGACTTACATAGTTTTGATAAATCTTATTTTGACAATCCCGTACTGAGGGTTGCTTCATTGCAATATTTTACTAAGCCATAAAATAAAACACGTCTTATTACAATATAGTTTAAATTAATTCTCGGCAATCGGCATGTTTCTTTTTAACTTTTGACACAGACATCTTCTTTGCTCTTTCAGGATTCACCACACTAATTTGTATACAGCATTCTTCCATTTTTTTCACAAAATTCAATAAAATCGACGACAGCGACATTTATTTATCTCGTAAATTCTTCAAACTGGCAGCCATCTTGGACGCCATTCTCAGTTGTGATAGGTCGAAGTGGACATGCTTGATTTGATTTCGATTTGTCAATGGACGTACCGGGTTTTGAAATAAATCGTCGATTTTAAACATTGGGGATTTAAATTACATGGTTAGTACCTGTATTCCAATTGAACAGAACTTAGTTATTAGTACTATCAGGAAATACTGTGTATCATCCTATAGACAGATCCAAGATTCCAGACACTCTGAAGTAATAAAATGTCCCCCCCCCCCCCTAAACTTCTAAAGTAAGCTTATAAAATATACGATGTAAACTTCCAACTAAAATTGGTTTGAACGAGACCTAGTAAGTAGATTTTCACTTATAATACCACAAGAGCTTCAAAATTATCGGGTATTTCCCGATAGGTTCGTTGCAAACAAATGAAGGAGTCAAGTTTTTCAGGTTAAAAAATCACGAGCGCGAAGCGAAAACTTGACGACTTTATTTGTTTGCAGGGAACCTTGAGGGAAATGCCAGATAATTTTGAAGCTCGTGTGGTATTCGGGGGATTATTTTTCCGTCCCAAATGTCGGCCAATAGAATTAGAATTTGTTTTTTATATATAGCAACTACCAGAGAAAATTTTCAAAAAATTATCAGTATAATACCATGTAGGTTGTACCACGTGACGTCGAATGGTGCAATTCTATTGGTCGATATTTGGGTCGGAAAAATAATCTTTATAAGTATTTTATTTATTTTTAATTAATCAACTGAAATATCAAAGTAAATAAAAATTATAACTAATTACTTTTGAATATTATTCATTCCTTGATGTCAAATGTTACGGAACCCTTTGTACGAGAGCCCAACCCGAACTTGGCCCATCTATCTACAACAATGTACCAATGAAACGAGAGGAACTGTTGAATACTCATGTTGAGTGTATCTATTATAACCGAAAATGATACAGTTAAGAGTACCGTATGTGCAATAAAAATACATCACTATTGGGCTCCGGAAATAAGCTGAATAAATCAGACTGTCAGCGATTTGTATCTCCCGGCTAACGGCTGTATTACCATAAATATTACAGCGCTCTATCGAGTCACCCCGATATACCCATTCGCACTCATCACTTATCATTAGTTTCATTAAAATGAAAATAATATTTATAGTTATTAACACTTTCGGAATTGTTACAAAGTTTTTTAATAGGATATATTAATACAAAGTTTTCACTGTTCACGTTAGACTAAGTTAAGAAAACATTGACAACAATAATGTAGGCGTTGCGATTTAATCATAAAGTCGTAGACTATCAAATATTTGTACTCACTAATCATTATTATTCAGACCATAATATAAAAGTAAAAGCTATAAATAACTTAAATACTAAATAGCGCTCCATGGAGAGCATTTCGAGCAAATACAATACGTTTAAGAGGGAACACGGGTGCAGTAGAATTTAAACTTACTGAGTTTATTATTTTTGTTATTTATATTTTGTTGTTTATATTTATATAATTTTTGTTAAGTACCAGACTTTTATTTTCATTGTAAGAACTTACTTATGGATAATAATTTCATTTTAAGTTTTATGTTTTTGGGTTCATATAAGTAACATATTTAGTTTAGCTTATTTTTATTTTTAACTTGTGTCAATTTATATTATGTTCAAAAACGATGTTTCACATCTATTATTAGTAAGTAGGATAGAATGTGATATTTTATTGTAATTAGTTTAAGTATAAATGAAATATGTTACTATAAACTGTTGATGTGCCAATAAATAAATAAACGAAACTATTGCCATCACGCTTCACCCTGCGCCGGCACGTGTATTGTGATAGAGACAGATACAGTAAATCGAGGTAACGTAGTCCTCTGATTCCTCCTTCAAAATACAACCTATCTGTATGTGTGAAGTGAATCTATGCCTTTTCGTTTTTATTTTATCTTAAAGATCTTTCAAATTTGTTTTATGGGCGATAGATTGGCGCGGTACGGGACATTAATTTTTTGCGATTTTTGAAGGGTCATATTTTTTATTTATTACTAAATTTAGAAAAATCAAACGCACACGAAGAGGCATAGATTTAACAGATCCCAATATTGTATAAAAAACCATTTGTCTAAACGCATTGTCCAGGGAGTAAATTGGGGAATACTTTTCGCCTCGTTCCATCTCTCATAAGGCTGGGAATTTTAAAGCCTTTTTAATTTGGCTAAAAAGGACTTAAAGCAGTAAAGGACTTAAAGCAATTAGAGAATCAGGTGCAACGCTTAGGGAACTTCCCCTACGGAGATTCCGTAATTTACCGTAATTAGAGCCTTATAAACTCATAATTTGAAAGCTACAATAAAAATACAGCAATAATCTTCAATATATCAACATTCCTTTCCCCGTTTTAAATTTTCTATTTTTGTTTATAAACTCATAATATTTAAGCTTCCAAAGTAATACCAATCTATTAAAATTGAAGCATACTTTCAGCATCTCACTAGTATTTACAAATTACGTTTATTTGAAACACACGACAATAGATAGATAATTTCATTAACTACATATTCCCCGTTTTAAATTTTTTTAGATTAATTTTGAAGTAAGATAAGTAAAAAAAATGGATTTTTGTGCGATCTCAGCAACGCGTCAAATGTATGGTCAAGGTCATTTGCTCGGGGGATGGCCTTAACAGAACGCTCTGTCCATTACCCTAGGTCTATGGTTAATGTAGTCCTGTAATGGCCGTCGCATTTAATTTTCTAAGACATCCGACAAAATATATTTTATTGGCCAACTCCAAACGGGCTTTAAAGCTATTATAATATTCATATTTTCACGAAACTAAATTATTCATGCTAATAACTCCCTATTACAGAAATGGATACTTAATGTAAATTCCACTGTTGTAACTTAATAATATAATAATTACATTTAGTAATAATAAATATGATGTACAATGTAATTGGGAAAGTTACGCAAATTCATTATGCTCCGAGCATAATAAGCCCAGCCGCACATTTTCCGAAATTTCTGATCAGAAAGCTGTCTCTTACATTTTGTACTGAGCCGGATGAGCTCGAACTCGCCGGAAGGATATTTCGGATAGTGTGCGGGGTGGCGGTCCGGCGAAATTCAACTGTTTCTGATCAGAATTCGGACAATGTGCGGCCGGACTTAATTAGACGACCAAAATACGAAATGTTGCACACGTCATATCCGAATATTGACAGAAACGTTGTCAAAAGTCGATCTTGAATCTTGATTCTTGCGTGAAAACATTGCATTATACAGGGTACAATAATTAAACCTACCGGGCAAATTTTTTTAGACCTTAGGTATCATAAATTATTAGGAGAGGCCATTTAACCAAAAAAAAGGGTGTTAATTTTTTTTCAATAAAATATTTTATCCCACTTAAAATCGTTGCAGAACGGTCACTTCGCGGCCGTGGGTAGAGCCCCCGTGGCGCGGGGGGTGGCGCCAGGGAGGCATTGTGGTATTAAATAATGATACACTTTCCTTGCACTTATTCCACTTTATTTGCATTGCACTTTACTTGCATCGGAAGTGCAAGGAACTTAAGTATAATTATTTAATTGAACATGAATTTCCACTAAGAAGTTACAGTACATTCAAGATCTTAATATTATTAATTATTGTGGTGTTTTTAGGAAAACTTTGGAAGCTATTTCTCAATTATTTGTACTGAGTGATTACTGATTATAAAAGAAAAAATACGTGTATTTTTATTTTTAACGAGGATCAATATATCGGGCCGGAAGGTTTAATTGCACCCTGTATTATGTCGTATTGACAATAGATTCATTTAAAAATAATTTTCGATAGCGTAACGAATGCTCAGACTAACTATTCACCATCAGATTTAAAATATTAAGAGTACAAAGCTTATAATATACTGATCGATTATAAATTAATTTGCAAGGGGTTTTTGGGTGTCAGTTTTGATCGAACAGCTGTGCTAGCGCTGTTTTGGAAAATAAGCCAATTTATTGGTTTTCTGTCAGCGATTGATAAATGTTTGTTTTACAATATTTTGATACCTTTATTTCATTAATAAATTATCGTCGAATAACGAAGATACTTGGCTCAAAGCACAAAAGTCAAAAAGTCTATTTAAGTTTCTTTATGTAGTAAAAATAATAAAATAAAATTTTGCGTAGGCCGCGTCAATTTATTTTTTTATAAAATTTAAGGGGCAAACCAGCAAACCTGGTGAAAGCAACTACCGTCGCCCATAGACACTCACAACATCAGAAGACTTACAGTTGCACTTGACAAAAAAGAGGGGCAAAATGCATTGTTCGATTACAAGGTCTATGTGGAGGAACAAGGGTTGGTGTTACATGCGTCTATTGATCCCTCCAGTTTTGTCGTGCAATTTAAAAATTTTGCCGGGCCTATAGTTTATTATTCGTTATAAACAGTACTGAGTAATAATATAATGGACTAGACGACCCGGTGATTGGTGGACTTCTATCGCTTTCCTCCTAATATACCTCCCCTAGACTACGGCGAATATTTTAATACTAAAATCGACCAATTTGATTAAGCCGTTCCCGGGTTTTAGCGAGACTAATAATATTTAAAATTAATATTTATCTATACAGCGTGTAACAAAAACTAGTGATAATACTTAAGGGTGTGTACATGTTCCTTGTAGAGAGTTCACTGTGAAAGTAGCAGCTCTAAAAGACGAACATTTTTTTTTTACTTTTGTATGGGCAAGGGCCCGAGCGTCACGAGTTTCCCCATACAAAAGTGAAAAAAATGTTCGTCTTTCAGAGCTGCTACTTTCACAGTGAACTCTCTACAAGGAACATGTACACACCCTAAAGTATTATCACTTGTTTTTGTTACACCCTGTATAGAAAATAGATAGATATCCTTATGCATATTATATGCATACTTATTGTTACGAAAAGTTCTCAAAGTTAATTTAATAGGTATTCAAAGTTGGCGCTCGTACATGCAAAGTAAGAAGTAAGTTGGGAGTTGTTAAGAGTGCTCGTGCTATAATGTGTGGAAGTTATATACAGGGTGTAACAAAAATAAGTGATAATACTTTAGGGTGTGTATGTGTTCCTTGTAGAGAGTTCACTGTGAAAGTGGCAGCGCTGAAAGACCAAAAATTTTTTTCACTTTTGTATGGGGAAACTCGTGACGCTTGGGCCTTTGCCCATACAAAAGTGAAAAAATTTTTTCGTCTTTCAGAGCTGCTACTTTCACAGTGAACTCTCTACAAGGAACACGTACACACCCTAAAGTATTATCACTTATTTTTGTTACACACTGTATTATGGACATTTAATTTAAGTTTTCGGAAAATTCCGAAGCAGAACGTAGACGTAATTGTACATTTGGTCCTGGGCTTAGGGACGAATACAGCCTATTCCTAAGCATAAAGTTTTCTTCAATATCAACTAGTTACTAGATAAACTTAGTCATCTTATTATCCTGCTCCTAAATCCTAATATAAACCTTTCTGACTTCCACGGACATTTCAAGGCCAAATTAGCCAAATTGATTCGCTCGTTCTCGTCTTAGTGGGACTAAGTTATTTATAAATCATTTTTATTTTTTATTTACATTTATACCTATTACTATTTTCACACAATGTAATGTTGATGACTTGTTGTGTTAATAGTTTTAGCATTAAAACATTGTGTTACCATCTACCAAAAAATAAAATCTGTAACTCTATATTTATGCAAATATTCGAGCCGCTGTTCGTTGGTTCTCATTAATTCGTAATAACATTAAGTACGCCATTACCATCCAGTTTGCGATCGAAACCGATCCCGGCGGAATAGTTAAGCGCAATTAAATATGGACGCCGTTGCCGGCTAGAAGTGTGTTTGTACACAATGTAATGTGGAAGTTAACTTTGTTTGGTGCAAAAGAGGCAACAACAGGGAAAAACATATATTATCAAATGATAGGATGAGGGCATTTTCGTGCGGAGATCCGCGGACGAATGTAAAGCGCCCTTATTGTTGGAGTAATCAAATCAAATCAAAGAAATTGATTCATGACAGGAATGGCGGACCAACGTTATTTGGTCGAGTTAGGTTTTATTCTAGTGATAGCTTACGATCTATTTAACTTGAAATAATCCGACCAAATAACGAATATCCACCATCTGTCTATAAAAGTCATTTCTTTGATAGTATTGTAGCCGCTGAGCCTGCTTGGAGTACCCGACTGACTTAGCTACGAGTTTCGTATACGCTACGTAGAGGGTCTACAAGTTCGTAGACGTAGGCTTAGAGCGACCGCTGACTTAGCCCGGGCGCACACTAGCGGCCAAGCCGCGGCGGCCAGGCCGTTGCGGCCATCGAGATAGATGCCTTAGTATGAAACCGCCATAGACCACGCGCACCTGGCCGCACGCTGTCAAGCGGCCACACCATACTTTCGATGGCCGCCGCGGCCTGGCCGCTAGTGCGCGCCCGGGCTTACAATTTCAAGTTGGCCAACTAAATCGCATAGTTTACCAATAGTCTATAGCGGCTTATGAGAGCTCGCACATTGCATCCAACTAAATAATTGGACACAGATCGTATAAGAACCGCGATTCCTTTCCGATTATCTACAAATTAAAAAGTTGTCCAATCAAATTGCGACACTACGCAATTTAGTTGTACGATAGTCGGCCAACTTGAAATTGTATATCTGCGGTGACCGTTAAGGTACAAGTTAGAAGCCGGTTACATGAAGTTGCAGCAGACGACGTGTCGTCGCAACACTGCTAGTTTCTATGTATTTCTATATGCTAAGTACTCACATACGGTTTTGCTTGATCGAGCAATAACATCGAGCAAAACCTGCGGCTCGGAATTTCGTCGACACATTCAGCATTGCTCGATAGTTTTCTAAATCGATATATTTCATTCCATCAATCCGACTCGATACGGTTCCATCAAGCCTTCGAGCGGCTCGATGCGAGCCTTCGAGCTGTCAGTTTTGCGGTCCACAGAGTAATTATTACTCGATTTGGGGTAAAACTATCGAGCAAAACCGCATGTGAGTACTAAGCATAATATTTATATTCGTGTCGCTAGCTTGCAGGGCATTTCTTAGAAATACATAGAAACCAGTAGTGTCGCGACGACACGTTCTCTGCGGTTGCTTCATGTCGTTCGCTGCCAACCGGCACCTTACATGCCAAAATCATTATAACTATTTTACAAAATGCTTACTAGCTTTAGACCCAATTTCACCAACCTCTGTTTGTTAAATCCTAACAAGGCATTACTTAACGGACTTTGGAAAATTAAACAGACTGTTAAAATACTTATGTCCCACAGTAAAAATTTAACAGCGGATTAGTAAATGCACCCCGCGTTCCAGATGACGTTAAAAACGCTCACGCTCAAGACCGTAGTTTTTCCCGTTCCACTAGCTTGTGAGCGTCAGTGATACAAACCCAAGTGGAACGGATTATGGATCGTTTTGAGAAAAGTTTAAAAAAAGAACATAATATAATATTTTTTTATACATACTTACATTGAACAGAACTTGGATATTACGATCCTTTTCTTGAAGTCGTAAATAAAAGTAGGTAATTGTTTATAGTAACATATTTTATTTTACAAATAAAATACATAATAATATATATGTTTCGTTTTTAGTATTAAATTTTTTTACATAAGTAAACATATTTTAATATACATAGTTAAACTTTTATTATATTTCAGTTTTCACACTGAATCATATTTCAATAACAAACCACATACTTTGCATATTGACTATTGACACATAAAGTTTTTATGTAACAATACGGTACCACGTAATGCTAAGTCAACAGGTACGACTCAGGAGAGACGAAAATTAGTATTTATTATATTTTATAAGAAATCATATCTTGACCTTTCATTTAAAACAATTTCTTTTCCAATCAAAATATTTTATTATTTAAATATTATTTAATATTATAATACCTATTTCAATTAAAATATTTTTAGTAATGAAATAATATGAAGTTTTTCTTGTCTCTACTCTCTCATCAAAACTTTCCGAACATGGCTTTCGCGATATAGTTACGTTAAAATTAAAAAAAAAACTAGAACGACCACTTTGACCCATCTTCGTCGAGGGTCGTTTTGAGCGAAAATGATGACGTCATGAGTGACGTCATAGCCACGATCAACACGACCGCGGTCGTCAAATGGAACGGCAGAAGGGGACGTTTTGAGCGTTTTGGTCAAAATTAACGTCTTCTGGAACGCAGCCGCAATGTTAAGTGAACAACGAGTGAACAACTATCAATTCGTTCATTCTTGTTATAAGGCGATGAAATTGCAATGTACAAGATTAATATGACATGTTTGCTGCAATGTGTCACTTTCTTCCATAGTAGTATAATAGTAGATAATGCGACCAAATTAAAATATCACTGATCGCATACATTTGTTACGCTATAATAGTTCTTCCTAATTTACCAGGTTAATAATTATGATCTGTCAAAGCTGAAAACATGAATCATGATACAAACTTTTGTTTACTTATTTCGCCTTGGTAATTTTGATACAAGTCAGTGTATTTGCAATGTCAAGGAAAATCCGAGGGCTGAATTTTTGACAAAATGAAAATAAATAATTATGCATAACATGAAAAATAATAAATAATATCTAAGGATGTGGCGAAACATGGCGGCAACACTCAAAAGTCAAAACAGATTATTTTATTGATATTGGATATTGTCTTTAAAAAGTTATTGTTTTGACTATTATAACGGCCTGTTATATATTTAACGGACCTCCCCAGCAGGAATTAAAATTTAACACCGTGTTAGGCGATTTGACATGACATTAGCGTATGGTGGAACGCTCGATAGCTCTAACAGGCCGTTAACTGATAACAAGCCGTTATTTATTTAACATTGCTTGATGAAACTGGGTCTTAATATTACACTGTAATTAAGAGATATTAATATCTCTAATAATATTAGTAATGATCACGTAGCACAAAACGATGCTGATTATTAAAAATAAACTTTATAAATGTCTGATTCAGGGTGTGTGGAATATCTAGTATTATTATATTAATTTAATTCATTACATAAAGTTATTTTTAGATTATACAGAATCCAACCTACTAATACGAATTAACTGTTTGTATTATTGTACCACGGTACTGTAGTAGGCAAAATATATGATTTAATATATATAAGTTCCAAATAAAAGACGGCAACGAATTTGCGACTTTTTCGTTATGTTGAGGATTTTGCGAGGAATTGAAATCGCTTTCCATCAAGCTATGTAAATGCTCATTTTTCCTTTTTTTACAAAAAAAAATATCTTTAAATTTCTCAACTTTGTTATGCAATAGAAGTCGTTTAATCTTTTTGTTTGTCGCCGAAGCTCGGGGAGTACCCGAAACTTTTATTCCCTCTCATTGTTTCCGCATCCTAAAAGTTGCAGAACGAAATCTACTTCTAAAACTACTCATGTACTATGAAAAAGAAGAAATATTATTTGTAATATTCTATGTAAACTGCCGTTCAGGAAAAACTCGATAAGTAGGTATATAAAGGTGACGCCGCGTTAAAGTAAAAAATCGGTTTGGATATTATGTTTTAGATCGCATGTTTTCTATGAGAGGCCAGCCCGGCCTCTCATAGAAAACAATAAATGGAATATGGAACATAGAAAGCAAGAAAAGGAAAGGGCGCAAGCGACAAAATGGTTTTTGTCGCGTAATTTACAAACCATAAATATATCCATCCATACTAATATTATAAATGCGAAAGTGTGTCTGTCTGTCTGTCTGTCTGTTACCTCTTCACGCCCAAACCGCTGAACCGATTTTGATGAAATTTGGCATGGAGATACTTTGAGTCCCGGGAAAGGACATAGGATACTTTTTATCCCGGGAAAATGAACGGTTTCGGCGCGATAAACGATTTTTGGCGCAACGGAGTTGCGGGCGTCATCTATCTTCATATTAGCTGTGGACAAATTATATTGTTTTCTTGAACGAATCTATGTACCATTGAGGAAGTTGATTCCTATGCAATTGACATACCAACGTTATTTGGTCGAATATGTCAATTCAATGTTAATTGTGATCTGTCAGCTGGGTTTGACGTAACGCAACCAAACTACGTACTACGTAGGTCCCCGATTTGCATAGGAATCAACTTCTCTGATAGCACAAATTTTGGAAGCTTAAATCACTCTCCTCTGTTGGCAAAATTAGAATCCCTGTTTTTATAGAGGTCTTTTTGATTAATTCTTCTGTGTTATAAAAGTTGACCAATCGTATTATGCTATGGGTAATTCAAAGATAAAGACATGATGAATACTGACAATGAACTTTAATTTCTTAGCTTTAGTCATTGTTGAGAAAAATCGATATCGCTGCAGCCAAATTATCAAGACATCACCTTAATCTGATACCATATTATACGATTGTTCGAAAAAATAGGCTTGGTATTATTTTCAAATAAGACATAAAGGAGGATTAGTCTATTACTCCTCATGGTTTAACTCATGTTCATTTGAACCCGATTGTGATGAAATTTTATAGAGATTTTTTTTAATGAAATAAGGGGGCAAACGAGAAAACGGGTCACCTGATGGAAACCAACTTCCGTCGCCCATGGACACTCGCAGCATCAGAAGAGCTACAGGTGCGTTGCCGGCCTTTTAAGAGGGAATAGGGTAATAGCGGAGGGTAGGGATGGGAAGGGAAGGGAATAGGGAAGGGTAGGGAAGGGAATAGGGTAGGGGATTGGGCCTCCGGTAAACTCACTCACTCGGCGAAACACAGCGTAAGCGCTGTTTCACGCCGGTTTTCTGTGAGAACGTTGTATTTCTCCGGTCGAGCCGGCCCATGGCGGCCCATGACGAGCATGGCTTTCCCACGTATAAAATATTAATATAAATATTGCTTAGCAAAAAAAAGAATTTAATTTCTTTCAGACCTTTTTTCACTCCTACATCATATTGAATGCTCATAACTTTTCTATTGCCGAAAATAAATCAATCTAAAAGCCCTCAAAAAACTCCAATAATAGTAACCGTTAAAAGCAACATTTCACAAGCGGACGACCTTTTGTCGTAGTCAATAGAGGCAAATTTCGACCACATAATTCCTTAGATTATTCAATTTATTCTTTCGCTGAGTTATTCAATTTTTAACCCCCGACAAAAAAGAAGGGGGTTATAAGTTATTAGCCCCCCCACAAAAACACACACACCCCTCGGTGTTATAAGTTTGACGTGTCTCAGATAGATGTGTCTCTATCTGTTTCTCTGTCTGTTTGTGTGTATCTGTCCGTGGCATCGTAGCATCCAAACAGGTGGATCGATTTTGATCTAGTTTTTTTTGTTTGAAAGCTAACATTTACACGAGTGTTCCTAACTATAGCACAATATAGCAATATTAGTATGTCATATTGCTATACTGTGGCTATAGTTCATTATGAAATTTGAGTTTAATCTAGTTTTTTTCGGGTGTTTTCTTATATATCTTTCTTATATTCTTATAAAACTCAAAGGTGACTGACTGGGTGATCTATCAACGCACAGCCCAAACCACTGGACGGATCAGACTGAAATTTGGCATGCAGGTAGATGTTATGACCAGTGGTCGGCGTAGGTAGTGCCATCCCGCGGGATTCGTTAATCGCGGCATAACGTGGACATGCCTCTCAATCCCGCGATTTTGGGATTCGCATTGAAATAATATATAATCGGAAATACATTCAGAATTCGATATTTAAACAACAAATATTGTGACAAACGTAAATAAAGAAATAATTTGTTAGTTTTTTATTTATTTATCATAATTATAAGTTTTATATGATATTAACAAATAAGTAAAAAAATAACAGAAATGTGATTATATTTATTTGGATATAAGTAGTATATCGTAGATCACTTTCAGGCTTGCCTGTGTTACCTGCAAATAATTTGATTGTTTAATTATAAAAATCCATTTAATGTTTATCAAATATTGACTTTCTATTAAAATATATTTAAACAACAATAAACAATAATGAATTCGCTTAGTGGCACCGTTAAACATTCGACGCAAACAACCGAGCGATCATTCGCAGGCAACACAGGCAAGCCTGAAAGTGCTTTACGATATACTACTTATATCCAAATAAATATAACATTTTTTGTTCTTTTCGTCTGTTATGTGTGGATGGGATATTTTGGACTCACGCGCAAAAAAAATGCTACACACAGAACAACAAGCCATGCGCTACTCGCAAGTGTCTGCTTGCTGTGTGCGGGGTGCGGGCCACCCCGCACCCCGCACACGTCTTGCTCCTGCGGTATTAAATAAATATGGATTATAATTAAAAAGAAAGAGTTATGTTTAGTTAATAAATAATAGATATCGATTTTGACGCGTAATCTTTTTTTTTCATACTGGCAACTAAGCAAAACATGGCTGAAGAAATATTAGACGTAGAAAAACGTTTAGTGACTCATTTATTTAGGCCTTTTTTATCCGGCGAAATTATGACTCAAAACTCGTTTTTTTTCATTAATTGTAAAGTAAATACTTGATTATTCGCGATAATTCGGAACGCGGGATTTTATCCCGCGATCCCGGAGGTATGTCCATGTTAACATATACAATTGAGGTCATTCACCCTAAATGGCACTACCTACGCCGACCATTGGTTATGACGTAGGCATCCGCTAAGAAAGGAATTTGATAAATTCCAACCCCAAGGGGTTCAAATAGGGGATAAAAATTTGTATATAATAATATTTCTTAACGCGAGCGAAGCCGCGGGCAAAAGCTCGTTTATAATATAGATAATATGTGTGTCTCAAAATGATCAACGTGCCCCTATTCAATATCTGAAACAAGGACAATATTCCAAGAGTCTCTCGAGGAAGCTACGAGTGCCTTATACGTCTTTTAAAACCTTCACCTTTATCAATTACGGAGACTGAAATAGCAAGCTAAGAACGCGTAAGTTTCTCTGTAACCCCTTCATGCTTGAACCACTCTAGACCCATGAAATGGCTTAAGATTCCAGGTAAAATATTGGGCTTTCAGCATAAAAAACTTGCGTACAATTTTGCGATGCCATAATCCAAATCCCATACATATTTGATTTTTTTGTCTATGTCATCAGAATTATTATCGAATGGTACTTAGCCAATTACCTAGGTTTATTAAGTAGTATATAGAACCAATATGTATATGTTAACGAAACGTGACGAGAACCAGAGCGAACATACAGACAGTACTAATGAACCGATATCAATATTAGCACAGGAGGACTCCTAATTGCTAATGTCAGAGTTGCTTTGTTAGCTGGCAAGTATGTACGTAATAATATTATACATATGTAGCTGGGAATTGTACCCTACACGTTATTATATCACAAGATGGCGCCCGCAACTCCGTTGCGCCAAAATTCGTTTATCATGCCGAAACCTTACATTTTTGGGGATAATAAGTATCCTACATCCTTTCCCGGGGCTTGATGCATCTCCATAATAAATTTAAGCACAATCGGTTAAGCGTTGGGCGATCACACTTTCGCATGGACTACTGATATAGCGCGAGCGCTGACGGATAGTATGGATTATCCTCCAGTTTAATATCTGTAGACAAGTTCCGAATATTTGTATGTTCATAATAATGTTGAAATACGTTATCTGGTAAAATATACAGTTAATCAGGTAACGTTCTCAAATAGAGTTTTCTAGAGGGTAAAAAAATTTACTAGGTTTCATTGCATCATTTTGATATTAATGTATACAAAATTACAAATATTATCGGCTAAATTAATGTGCCATAATATTTTTATTGCATAGTCAATATGTGATAATTATTTAAACTAGAGATCGCCCAATGGTCGCAATTCGACCTTAGTTTCAACGACATTAGGACTACTACCTATATTTTGTAAAAAAAATATTGACTTTATCATATTTTTTTTACTCTTGTTTCTGGGACTCAGCTGATCAGTCTGGCCGTGTAAGCATTGTCTAATAGTATCTAAGATTAATTAAAAAAACTTATACTTAATCCATTTTCAATTTGTTACCTTGTTGTCAACAGACTTCAACCATAAATAAAAGAGTAATTCGTATATATAGGCTTGTCACTCAAAAATTTGTAATTTTTCCTAGTGTGTGTGCTGTAGTGTCTGTAATGTTTTATTTGTTAAAATAATGTATGATAAAAGCATAATTTTAAAATAATATTAGCTCGAAGCACTCCTTCACCATATAAACTATAACTGTGCAAAATTTCATTCACCTACGTTTCCCCATTTTTCATCAAAAGGGATACAAAGTTTTTGGCTCACGTATTAATATATAGATATATTAGTAGCATAGCTTCAATAATCAATATCCATTGTTGAAGCAAGCTGTATACAAAATTTTCAACAAACACTGTACCGGAACAATTAACCAATATACAAATTGATATATTATTTATTGACCACATTTCGATGGCCATTCATATAATTTGACTGCAAATGTGGCCTGAAATTTTCGCTATTTCCAATGAAACTTCAGGTAGATAATTACTCTTGGTTAATTAATTATGCTTCTACTAAATAACGAAATTGCAGATGGCGACCAATTAAGGTGTTTGTATAGAAAATTACGTAGACGTAGACACATAACTTACTGGCCACGAAGTCCTGCGGAGTAGCGGCAGTTAGTCGCGTCGCGTCGATGGTATTTATAGTACACATAAAACACCTACAAATAAATACCTACAAATAAAACAATCCATATTTTAAGACCATCAAGTCAAAGTATGAAATCCTTTATTTTCTCTGTTAGCTACCACTTTCGAGATTCACAAAAAATTTGTTTGTTAGTAATCACAAAAAAAATTGTTCTAGGGCTTCCACTATTATTTTTTACGCTCTTTAGAATAATTAATTTGTATGAAACTTTTGTGGTATTTCAGATATCTCACTATACTATTTCAAGAGACCTTAAATACACTCATACAAGAGTACTCATTTAATAAGAATACCTATTCAAATTGCTTGTAATTGTAAAAGTCTCCGTATTAACTTTAAATAAAGTCTTAATTTTTGTCTGTGCATTTATAGGATCAATCCGACATGGAATTTTCTGAACCTTATTTTACAATGTGATCTTTTAACTGAAGTTAAAAATCACATTGTAGATTAGAGCAAGTTCCTTTTTTTGCATTTGCAAGGGCCTATTGATTTAATATTCTCGAGAAAAAAAATATCCACAGCCGAACATATAACCTCCTTTTTGGAAGTCGGTTAAAAAACCAGTTCACGTTAATCGCCTCGGCATCGCCGACGCGCGACGCACAATTTCATGGCCTCCGTGAAAGTCCATTAGGCGGTTGGTGCCGGCGCGAATACCAAAGGTTACCCAATAAAATGTAATACCTGAGTTACTTGATGCCTACCTCTAAGAGAAAGGGTTCTCTGCAATTTATTGAAACACGATCAATTTTTTTAATTACTTGATGATGCCGAGCCAAAATTCGTTTACCGCGTAAGAATCGTACATTTTTGGGGAAAAAAGTATCCTATGTCCTTTCCCGGGATTCAAAGTATATCCATACCAAACAGCAAAATCGGTTCAGCGGTTTGGGCGTGAAGAGGTAACAGACATACAGACAGGTACACTTACGCATTAATAATATTCAGGGCCTGTTTCACCACTTCCTGATAAGTGATGAATAGTCTATCCACCACTTAACTTGACAGATCAAGTATGGAGAAAAAGAGCTGTGAGCAAAAAAGCTGTGAATAGTCTATTCGGCACTTTATCAGAAAGTGGTGAAACAAGCCCTAAGTATGGGTTTCTCATTTCCTCTTAATACTAAAAGACTAGCCTCTAGGAAAAACCTCGAAGATTTGAAAACAATACTCAAATACATTCTAACGGCTTCATGATATCAAAATATTACCTATACCATTTTTTTAAACAATACGATTAGATCAGTGCAAATTATATTTTCTCAGAACGAAATCCATTAAATTAATTACATGAGCTTCGCAGAAGAGTGGTCTTGATATCTCGAGAGATTGACATAAACACTAATTATAGTACAGATAATAATATAGAGATAGAGATTAATAAACAAAGTTTAGGGTTATCGATGAAACCTCATATATTTGCTAGAAATTTTACTTCTGCAGCATTCACAGTTTTAACTCCTGTACTGTTAGCTGTATATTATTCAAGTAAGTTTTACATTTTTATATTCTAAAATTAGAATATTTTTAGCAAGACCAATTAAAAAGAACGTAAGATTTGTTTAATACTTAATTAAATGAGAAATGCCAAACAATTGAAAGAAAGAGAATATTTAAAATTATTCTATTAATTAGTAAAAGGTATTCTTTTGTACTTTACAGTATTGTGCTATTTTAGCTTGCTAAGTCCTAAACAATTTTAAAATACTTAACAAACTTATGGGTCATAGCCAGTTGAAGAAAATTTTCTTCATTGTTATTCGTTTTGTTTTAATTTCACAATAATTACCAAAACTTCAAAAACCCAGTTGATTATTTTTTTTAATCCATACTATAATATTATGATAAATGCGAAAGTGTGTCTGTCTATCTGTCTGTTTGTTACCTCTTCACGCCCAAACTGCTGAACCAATTTTGATGAAATTTGGAAAAATATGTACGGTTCCCGCGTGATAAACGAATTTTGGCGCAACAGAGTTGCGGGCGTTATCTAGTTATAAAGCAGTCGTTAATCGTTATGACGTGTATGTCGCAGTCATCTGGTTTAATCTGCGATTCAATTGAATGACTAGCGCATTCATTGAATGACACAATTCAATTGAATGACTAAAGGACAACTCGTCAAGACGTTGACTGTAACGTTTAACGTCTTGACTAAAAGTAATAAAGTGAAGTCGTTAAATAGGATGCTATATTTTTAACCGACTTCCAAAAAGGAGGAGGTTATATGTCTGTTTATTTAAGTAGCCGTTGACCGGGTGTATATTATGTAAATCCACGCAGTTATATTATTTTGTTACAAATATAGCAAGTAAATTTTATCGAAAAAATATCAACACACTAGTGCTATCAGCTGTGCAAGCTGTTTGACGCCATATTTGTTTTAGTGACTACTAGCGCCGCAATGGGAAAAAATTAAATACGTTCAAATATCTAACTGATTTCATGTCCGCTCTCTTCAAAGGGCTATGTTACAAATCGCTAACTAGTTGGACGTTGAGTGACTATTGTTCACCCAACGTTCGGCCGAGTCATTCAATGAATGCGCTAGTCATTCAATCGAATCGCAGATTGAACCAGATGACTGCGACATGTATAATGTATTATTTCCCTTTTAATTTAAGCTCGGTATTCTTTTCGTAAATTTCTTCCGCCCTACTGACTACCGTGCAGTTTTGCTGTCACTTAGATAGTCTTTATTAAAGACATAATAATATATCCATACAATTTTATAAATACGAAAGTGTGTCTGTCTGTCTGTTACCTCTTCATGCCCAAACCGCTGAACCGATTTAGCTGGGTATATACTTTGAGTCCCGGGAATGGACATAGGATACTTTTTATCCTGAAAAAAATACGGTTCAATTCAGTCAATTCGGATTTGGGTGCCGGCCTGCTGAAGATAGGAAGGAGTTTACTTCTCCTTACCTTTGATCTGATTCTTGTAGAAAGGTCATAATAATATAAAACGATTTAAAACCTGCTTGTAGTTGTTACAGTATTTTGACGTGATTGACAAAACTTTATAAACTCTTCCCAATACAAAATACAAACAACTGAAAATTGAAATATTAACGATGTTTACGAGTGGAGTATCTGAAAGCTTTGAGCACTGCACGTTCCGTTGATGTTTATATTTAGGCCATTAGGGGCTTGGGAGTTAGGAACGACAATTTATAGCTCTTTGTTTTGCCATTACTCCATTCCACGTATTATTTACAACATTCAACTATTTGACCGAGCTTTGCTCGGTATTCAATGAAAATGACATTTTCTAAAAATGATTCCTATCTAGATCGATTTACCGCCCCCGAAACCCCCTATATACTAAATTTCATGAAAATCGTTGGAGCCGATTCCGAGATTCCAATTATATATATGTATACAAGAATTGCTCGTTTAAAGATATAAGATAATAAGATAAGATTAATCTACATAAAAATGAATTTTAAATTTTGAGTCTCGCAAAAACTTGAGAACGGCGATTTGGCTAATTTTTGTCTTGAAATATTCGTGGAAGTCGGAAGGTTTGCGGCAAGAAAATGTTTGAAGGGAAGTGTCAAGTGATACTACGTTTTCCGTGTCTTCTATAGGGACCGTACAGAAACTATAGAGGGCGTCGTAATTCGACAGCAGCGACACAATGCGAGTAAAAGAAGTAACTTGTGAGTGACTTTGGCTTCGCATTCTCTTTGACCCCGGCTAGTTTATAAGTGATTTTTTTATTTTTTAGACTATAAAATGATTTGATACTTACACTCACAAGTGGCCACATGCGGCCGCGAGAACAACAACTAATTTCCAAGGATCCGTGATCGAAGGATTAAAGTAAAATACTAGATGACGCCCGCAACTCCGTTGCGCCATAAAACATTTATCGCGCGAGAACCGTACATTTTCCCGGGATAAAAAGTATCCTATGTCCTTTCTCGGGGCTCAAAGTAAATCCATACCAAATCTCAGCAAAATTGGTTCAGCAGTTTGGGCGTGAAGTGCTAACAGACAGACACACTTTCGCATTTATAATATTGAGTATGGATGAGTTTCTAACCGTAAATAAAAAACAAAAGCGTGAATAAAAATGTATGAAGCTTATCTAGTAACTAGTTATCTAAGAAAATATCTGAAAAAGCAATTATATTGTATGAAAGAGTAGAATATCATTGTGAAAAAGTAATTAGTAGCATCCATCAGCATAGAAAGTAAAAACTTGATAAATATTGCAATAAAATAATAAATATGCAAAAATACTTACAATAATTACTGAAAATGCCTGTGGATTAATAAAATAAAACAAGTTCACTAAAATAAATGCTTTTATTTCATGAACCTTCTACGATTCGCTCGATACCATCTTCACAACTTTTGTTTGTCACTATTTTTAACTAATTTCAGTCTGGAACTCATCAGTGCAAACACCACCAACACCATAAGTATTCTTTAGATAACACCCAAAGACTGCACTATCAATCGTTTTCCTACTTGAAGAATCATCCTTTTGAGAACCAACACTTTGACAAGATGGTTCAAGTTCAATACTATCCTCAGTGTTGAATTCCTGGCAGGACTTCTCCAAATTATCCTTACTTTTGATGCAAATTTATACCAATTAAATGAGCGGTGCATAAGTATGTATATCAATTTAGATGGAAGCCAGTTTGGATGTTTACTGAAAGAAGCAACGGTTATAGGTTAGGTTCATATTGTTTTCATCAAAAATGAGTGTATGTTTATAATCTACAAAATTCAGTGTTTTTACGAGTCTACACATAACATTCATGGAACTTTTTAAATCCTTACGTATGTTTTTACCGGTTTTTATCCATTTCTTTCGTTTTTCAATATGCCAAGGGATGTGAATACTTTTGGCAGAAAAATAGTAAAATTTTACTCCGTTCGATTTGCCTTTAATTTTCTTGTATGTATTAGAACATCCGGGAATACAACAATGCATTTTAAGTCTTGAAAATTCCCAAATTTCTCAAGAAATCTTATAATTAAAGCTTGACAATAAAATTTTCGTAAAAGTTTCGGCTACTCGTCACTAGTGGCAGTGTCATCGCTCTGACAATCTCTATTGACATAAGTTCCGTTTTATACATCTGACATTTTTCAAATGTTTTCGTAACAATAATTTTTCACAGTTAATATTTATAATTTTATATTAATAAGTTAGCATTTAGCAACTTTTTCTTTTTATTCATTTACAATTATTATAGGAAACATTTGTTTTTGTAGATGGAATATAATTAATTACATTTTGATTTTTTTTGTTTTTTTTGTAAAAAAAACCCGTAGCAAGGAATATGAAAACTGTCACCCATATCATCTTAAAACGCACAAACTATAGTCACAGATATTTTTATTTATTTGCGACCTAGGATGATAATCCATACTCTATCTGTCAGATAGGTTGTGGTAGTTTATCCGACACTTATCAAGAGGTGGTGAAACAGCTGCCCTTATTAATGCGTTATTTATAACTTATAAGTTTTAAAGTTAAAACCTTGCTCAAAACTTCATTCTACAAGGGGAATCCCGATGTAAAAAGATTTTGCTGCGATGTAGATTGTATCTTATTTATATGTCGTCCTTCGTAGTCTTATCTAGGTAGATAGATAGATAGATTACGTGGGAGAGCCATGCTTCGGCACGAATGGGCCGGCTCAACCGGAGAAATACCACGTTCTCACAGAAAACCGGCGTGAAACAGCGCTTGCGCTGTGTTTCGCCGAGTGAGTGAGTTTACCGGAGGCCCAATCTCCTATCCTATTCCCTTTCCTACCCTCCCCTATTCCCTTTCCTTCCCATCCCTACCCTCCCCTATTACCCCAACCCTCTTAAAAGGCCGGCAACGCACCTGCAGCTCTTCTGATGCTGCGAGTGTCCATGGGCGACAGAAGTTGACCCATTTGCTCGTTTGCCCCCTTATTTCATAAAAAAAAAGATTAGACGTTAACTGGAGTATTTTTTTTAATGTAAGTAGTCCAGTATCTTCTAAAACTTTTTAAAAGCAAATAATATAAGGTGCATTGGGGCAATATCGTAAAGTTTTTGGAAGAGTGAGTATATTGTGTCATTGTTTCAAGTTTAGAAGACGAATTTGTATATATTGTTACCTATAACTGTAACATTTTAGTTATAATAAACATATTTCCATGTGAATTGTATATTTTTTAGTTCAAAAGTATTTACGGATTCTGATATAACTACCCCTTTAAAATATAACCCTATTTCTACTTTTCATGGGTAATTTCGAATACTCAAGGTGTAATTTCGAATAACAGCCGAAACACGACCTAATGTAAAAATACATTTAAGGCACATATTTATTTTTATTCTATTTTACCCCATACAAAAACATTGTGCATACAAGCCATAGAAGACACCAAACTAAGTTTTGTACCGAAAAATTTTCGAAATTACCCCATCGGGGATGCAGATGTCCTCAACATTTGGAGCAAAGAAATAAATAGAATAAGAACAATAAAAAAGCCAACGAAAGTGGTAGCTAACAGAGATAGAACTATTAACCTATCAATATACAGAAAATCTGCTGGTTAGGGGTGCGTTTTAGGGTTCCGTAGTCAACTAAGTTTTGTTGATTAGTGAACTAAAACGACTAAAACGGTACCCTAATAAGCTGTTTTTTTGTATAATGATAGGTTATTATAGTTATATAATTCAAGAGTAACCTTGTCCTACAAATAGAACAATCCATATTTTAGGACCATCAAATCGGAATATTATTATGTTGCACACCCCTGCAAAAGACTATGAAAAAATTTTTGGGGAAATTTCGTTAACAAATTTACCCCACTGGGGTTATTTCGAATGTTTATTAAAAATCATAGCTAGAGCAACATAACCTATTCTTAGGAAAGCAAAAAACGTCAAAGCTTCTTTAAAACAAACAAAATATTACGTAACTTACCTAATTTCTGTGTAAAAAAATACGGGGTAATTTCGATAATTTTGATAATCCCAAAAAAATCATAAAATTGCACTTGGCGCGAAAAAATGAACTTAGCGCACATACACTGCCGGCTGACGGCTCGAGGGAAAGGAAGTGGGGGAGGTGATTAAATTGGCGTCTCGGTTAATGTAGCCAGAGCTCAAAATTACTTTCTGTTTGGTAATTATTTGCCATTTTCGGAATATCCCCATTTTTTTTTTCTTCCGAAGTTACCCCAATGCACTATTTCCTTTCATTCAGAGTTCACAGTGAAGGAAGCATCACTGGAAGAGTAACTTTTATAAAAATTTGTAAGAACACTCTTTCTACGCTCCTACTTTCACAGTGAAATCTATAGAAGGGACACATACACACGCCAAATTATTATCACTCTGTTATATTACATACTTTATCTCTCTCTGACCGGCGTGAATGTTTAAGTTGATTTTTGTTACTCGTAGATAAGCACACTGTTATCACTAAACATTTGCATGGAAACATATTTTCTCCTTTCAATTACCTACCTTTATTAGGCATACCTACTTCTTGTTTGCAATTAATCTTATATCTTTCAACGAGCAATTCTTGTATATACATATATTAAGTGTCTAAAGTCTAAACACACTATGCCGAATTTCCGCGGCGGAAGTTCGGCATGATTCCGCTTTCAATGTACCTTCTTTAAATTACCGATGACACACCATGCCGAAATTAAGTTTTATTGTATGCGTTTAACATTGCTGACGTAATCATGCGGAATTTCCGCCGCGGAAATTCAGCATAGTGTGCTTAGACACTTAAATGTACAACTTTAATCGCAAAGTTTAGAGTACTTATTTTTGTATTATTTTAAAATAAATTACTAGAAATTGGCAGCAAAAAATTGCTATGCTGTAATTCGTTTTACGCGTGGAATCTACGAGAACTGTACATTTTAAATAAAAAAAATGTCGTTTCCCTGGATTAAATTAATCTAATATCTCTTTACCAAGTTTATTCAAAATCGGTTTAGCGATGGATATAATATTATATGTATTACGAAAAGAGACATTGAAAGCAGCAAATTTCCAACTCTAAGGACATGTTTCACCACTTCCTGATAAGTGCCATAGGCTATCCACCACTTAACTTGACTGCTATGAAGAATCTGTCAAAAAAGTTGTGGATAGCCTATCCGGAACTTATCAGGAAGTGGTGAAGCAGGCCCTTAATTTACCAAATATTCCAGCTTCCACTATGAGGGCGGTATTAGTACTAGCGGTTTTGGCGTGCGCCGTGGCCTTGGTGTACGGGGACTTCGTCTGTGGCCGAAGCTACTGTAAGGACCACCCGTGCGACAAGCCCATAGCGTCGTCGTCCTGTCGCTCCCCTAGCCTGTACCGCGCTAACCACGCCGGCAAGTGCGCCTGCTGCCCCGCCTGCGTCACCCTGCTGTGTAAGTATCTATTAGGTAGTACCCACAGACATAGATCAAGATAGACCGACGACCTCTGTGACTCAGTTGGCGGGCTGTTGGTAGCTCAAGCCGGAGGTCGCGGGTTCGAATCCCGCCAACGGAACAAAAAGTTTTTAAAGTTCCATGCGTCATGGATGTGTATTAAATATGTGTGATGTGTATCATATAATAAAAATCTTAAATATATGTATAATATTAAAAATATAATATAAAAAAGTATTAAATATATTTCCGTTGTCTGGTGCCCGTAACACAAGTCCTTCAGGTACTTACCACGGAGCCAGACTGACGTGGTGTGAAGCGTCCATAGATATATTATATTATTATTATAGATACCGCATGTGTATGTACTTCGCGTGCCGTTTTCCTTTCCCAAACGACGAGCAATGCTCGTCTTTCGAAAGTCTGTTCTTAAGCCCCAATTTCACCAACGACTGTTAAAGTTAACGCTCGAATTAGTATCACGTTACCTCTTTCGTTTTTCTTATGAATGAAAGAGAAAACTTGACATTTTAACAAGCTGTTAGCACTAACAGACGTTGGTGAAATTGGGGCTTAGTCTGCTATCGGAATCGGACGTCAATCGGAATTTTAAAAATGCCTAAATGCCTAATTGTGCAGTATTGAGCTGTAGAAATTCGAATAGAAACGTTGGCCTAGATAATGGACAGGTTTCTTATCATCGGTACGTTACAGTAAGTAGGGAAAAGGTGGCACGCTCGTTTTCATTCAAATGGATAATTTCCAATTTCAATTCCAAATGGATAATGTCGATCGACTTGGACATCGCATGGTTAGATTATTTAGTATAACACTGTACAATATCACACAGCACTACCTACGGGCCTGCATCAGTCGCATGGAGCGCAATAGACTAAACAATCTATTACTTATTTAATAATTATGTATAAATTGTAAGATACATTGTGTTTTCATGCGATGTCCAAGTCGATCTATTTATTTAAATCGTAAAAGATTTTTAATATTGATATAATAATAACTTACGTAATTACTTGAGACAGAAGGTCCCCCAGGTTGGGACTGAATAAATTAACCGACTTGGTATTGCATGGATCTCATAAATTTTTACGGTATAAAAACTGAGTTGCGAGACTTGGTTTTTTTACAGGATGTTTTTGATGGGATCTCACTTCTTTTTGTAGAGTCCTACTATTCTTCTTTTGGTACCTTTTACTTCTATAAATATCAATAACGATTTTTATAAGAAACAAATAAAATTGACGATTAATAATAATATAATCATTATGTATACAGTATTACTATACTACTTACCTTTCATGACTATCCAATATCCTCCATACTAATATTATTATAAATGCGAAAGTGTTTTTGTTTGTTTGTTTGATTGTCCTTCCAATCGACAATCGACCAATCGACTTGATTTTTGTCGTAGACATAGTTGAAAGGATGAAGAGTAACATAGGCTACTTTTGGTCTTGGAAAAACGTCAGGTTTCCAAAGGAGGTTTACAAGAATATTCGTATTTTACGCGAGTTTTTAATTCCACGCGAGCGAAGCCGCGGGCAAAAGCTATTGCTTCATATAATATATAGATACCTCTACAACTATTACTCCTTCGAATATACGTACGGAAATATCGATGGTACCGGTACAATGATTCATAAATTGCAATAATGTAACTTTGTAATCATATATACATGTATATGGGATTACAAAGTTATTTACGAAGTTAGAGAAAGAAGAAGAAAACTGCACAGTAATTATGAAATGTTTATTAGGTTTTCCCTTAATTAGGACACTAAACACTAGCTAGATATCTCTCTACCTACGATAAACCGGAGATATTGATGGTACGGGTACAATGATTCGTAAACGCAAATGTAACTTTGTAATCCTATACATTTATATGGGATTACAAAGTTATTTACGAAGTTAGTGTATCTAGAAAACTAGACAGAAATTTTGAAATATTTGAAATTTTCCTTGATAAAGACGCTAAACACTAATTATATTCTAAATTTGAAGGTTCTATGTCTGCTAGAAGTGCCTTAGACTTTTGGTGATCGGTCAGTCAGTCAGTCAGTCAGTGACAAAATTAAGAAACTTTAACAAGTCACTGTTCTTAAGCTACTAATGCAATTTGACTGAAATTTTAAACATACCGTGTTTATACAATGCTTGCTTAGCAACTGAAAATTCAGGCTTCTTGGTTTATCCACAGTGAAGTTATAGGGGGTCAAAAAGAGCCTGAATTGGTTCGAGAAAAGAATGGTACGGCCGTGCCGCTTTTTTGCTCGACTTGGCGGGGGCACTACCGTGCCCCCAGATACGGTCATACGGTCATCCAGGTACTAATTATTAAACTAATAGAAAAGAATGAAAATTTAAATGTGAAATTAGTAATTACATTTCCTAACTAACTGAACTTATCTCCCGTTTCATGTTTGATCCTTTGAAAATGCGATGTGATGTTTTAAAAAAAGCCCTGAATATCCGAGTTGGGCCGAACAGTTTGGTTGTGAATGTAAATTTAGTTCAAAGCTGAAGCAAATTTGTGGGCCAAAATTGCGGAGCGCGAACTTTATAATCTAGCCGAATATTTGGTTTCGTAGCAGCAAGCCAAAATGTTATTCAACATGTGGAAATTTAGTCGGAACATTCGTAATAAATAGTAATAATGATGTTTCATGTAATAAACGAGCTTTTTCCCGCGGCTTCGCTCGCGTTAAGAAGTATTATTATATACAAACTTTTATCCCCTATTTTAACCCCTTGGAGGTAGAATTGATCAAAATCCTTTCTTAGCGGATGCCTACGTCATATCATCTACCTGCATGCCAAATTTCAGCCCGATCGGTCCAGTGGTTTGGGCTGTGCGTTGATGCGTTGATAGATCACCATGTCCAATGATATTCTATGTTACTAGTATTTTAGAAACTCATTGACCATGTCAGTCAGTCACCTTTGAGTTTTATATATATAGATTAGTGCTACTAATTTACAAATATCAACGGAGACAAATGTATAAAATCTTTTTTGCTCTTTTATTATATTATGAGGAGCGGTATTGAAAAATTACTAGATAGTAGAAGCTTTACAAAATGTAATAAATTTAATTGGATTTTCCAGCGGAAGGACAAGCCTGCAAGAAGTACAGCAAGGAGCTGGGCGAGACCCCCTCCGCCGTCTGCCGAGAGCCCCTCAAGTGCCTCAAAGGAGTCTGCACCAACGTCCCGCCCAGGAAATAAATCTTTTGTACCGCTCATAAAATCGAATAAAAACTACAATCACCCTTACATTTTCATTTAAACTTTAAGAGTGGGTTGCACCCTGCGTTGTTATAGTTACAGTTAATTAAGGTTAATTTTTAGCAATAACTGTAACAATAACCACAGACCTTGACAAAATATGTCCAAGTGACATTTTGTTAAAGTTAATGGGGTTTAGAGTATAAAAATTGAATTATCCATCCATTATATTACATAATTTATATGTTATATTAATATATTATATAAATTACTAGCGACCCGACCCGGCTTCGTATCGGGTATAAAATATGTACCCACTGAAAAAATGAATTAAATCGATTCAGCAGTTTTGACTTGTATCCATTATTACTACCTGTGGCCCGCATTGGTCGGTACCGCCGCAAAAGCTACGTCCCGCAATTTTTAAATAATCCGTTATATCTTCGAAAATATTCATTTAAATCATATGCTGTAAATGGCCATATAGATCTACATTAAATCAACAATGTAATTTTAAGTTATTTAATTAGATAAGGATTAATGCTGTATTTATTAAAATTGCTTCGAAAATTAGCCATTATTTGTCATAAAAGAGAATGACTGTTTATGTATAGTTTTCTGTAGACCTTTTCAATGTGTACAATACTTGGTACATTATTTTGATAAATATCTCGTCGTAGGCAGCCTGCGTTTGCAATGTAAGCGGAAAAAAATATTATTATTTATGACATCACATTAGAAACCCCAACAATTACAGTATTTCTCTACTATTTAATGAATGTTATTATACTTATAAACATTCCACTTGAATCACTCTATCTATTAAAGAAAACCGCATCAAATCCGTTGCGTAAGTAGTTAAACATTAAAGGGAACAAAGGGACATGAGGAAAAAAAGCGACTTTGTTTTATAATATGTATACTATTGTATAATGTATAGATATATTATTATAACAAATTGGCAGTAAAAATAATTTGTTATGACAATACTGTGAACCTTATGTCAAAAACATTAACTTTAACCGACAAAAATTGAGCGGTTACTTTCGTCAAATATGGCGTCCGTAATGACTTTAACCGGAGATTTGACAGTTGATTTGACATTGTGTTATAGTTAAAGTAAGTTGGTGCAACCCACTAGATGTATTAGATACAACGTGGGCGACGTCTCAAAACGAAAAAGGTTTAAGCTATAATAAATCCTTGCTCCGGCGCGGTGTAAGCACAAACATTATGAAATGTGTACGTAAATGCACTCGCTCAGTGAATTTCTGCTATGTAGGGAATATTATGTGGAGCTTAAACGTGCATTTTCTGTAGCAGACGAATGGATTTTTAAGTAACGCTAGATCGGTGCTCTGCGTCTAATAAAATGACATGCATTTTTCAAACATTTTCCGATTTAGGTTTAGTACTTACCTACTAGATTTTGCATGTTTCTTTTGCACAGAAATTGGACTAGAGGAAACCTAATTTTCCCCCTTGCTTGGGACTCCATATCAAATTTCACTACAATCAGTTAACGGCCGTTCCCAATATTTGATCTATCTCTGGTTTTGCCCTACTAGAGATAGGAATAGCTCACATTAGACATTAGAGACATATATTTTATGTCAATTGTGAGCTATTCCTATCTCTAGTAGGGCAAAACCAGAGATATAGATCAAATATTGGGAATGGCCGAAAGTGAATAGAGAACAGACAGTGGATTAAATACGAGTCATTACTCATTATCCGAGATGTCAACATCGAAAACATCTGGATCCATTTAATTCTAGAACATTGTAACCTCCAAGGGCGTCGCCAGCCGATGGCGCAGGGGGGGGCAAGTTGACTTTACCTATTACAATTCATAATTTTCTCATTCTCTACGAATGAGAAAAGTAGGTACTTATGGATTGTAGGTAAAGTCGACAGCACATGAAGGTTTTCACTTGTACTACGAGTCTTACATCTACAGCGATTGTAAAAACAGTATCTTAGTACTATATAGTATATAAATATAATATATTCTGTGACAGTACAGAGTCCAATGGGTAAAGCTACGAGCACGAGCTCTTGACTATGCAATAAAAAACTTATAAGTTATAATAACATTGTATTTTTTTTAATTATCAGGTTTTAATTTATAGTGGTCGTTGTTTGCATTATTTTTGGCAACTTTTTTAGAATATCTAGGGGGGGCAGCTGCCCCTCTTTGCCCCCCCTTGGCGACGCCCTTTGGTAACCTCAATATCTAGAAACCAGAGTGGAAAAAAGACAGTATCAACACACAATGCTTGTTCGGTCTCCGCTGTATTGGCTGGCCCTTTAGCCGAGACGTTTCCTTTATCGCTTCTTTATAGAATCGCCGATCAAATGTATGAAATTGACATAAGCGCTCGACAAAATAAAGTCGTCGACTCGACAATCATTCGAGTCGAATGAGAATCATTCGACTCATGTTTAATGTCTATTTCATACATTTTGATCGGCTATCTATAATATTAAATGTGAAAGTGTGTCTGTCTATCTGTTATCTCTTCACGCTCAAACCGCTGAACCGATTTTGATGTAATTTTGTATGGGGATACTTTGAATCCCCGGAAACGACATAGGATACTTTTTATCCAGGTAAAATGAACGGTTCTAACGCGAAAAACTAATTTTGTCGCAACGGAGTTGCGGGCGTCATCTAATTCTACAAAGAAGCGATAATGAAACTTCTTGGCTAGGGGCTCTGGCTTCACATTTCACGTACACTGACATGCTAATCTTCCAATTTGGTATCTGCGAATTCTGCAGCTGCTACACTGTTGCTTGTTCGTTTATACCGCTCAATTTATACAGGACATACTGTATATTACTCGAAATATTACGTTCATTTATGTGGAGAACACCTGATGTTATCTTAATGCAATCTATTTTGGTTTGGTAAGATCCAGCAACACCTTTTAATTTGACTTCTAAATTAAATGCGAAAGTTGATTAAATGGACTATAATTCCATGCACAAAACTTTCATAATATGATATAATAAGTATGGATCCTCTTTTATGTGAAATCTACTGAACGAAGGTTTAAAAAAAGTTTTAGGCTAAATTCTAAAGGCCTGTTTTACCACTTCCTGATAAGTGACGAATAGGCTATCCACCAATTAACTTGACGGATCAAGTATAGAGAATTTGTCAAAAAAGTTGCGGATAGCCTATCCGGCACTTTATCAGGAAGTGGTGAAACAGGCCCTAAAATTAAAAAACGATTGTCTGTAAAGTCGGTTTATTGACGATAGTTGAAGTTTGAACGTGACAAATTTACTGACAACGTGCCTCTTTTCGTTCCGCGCTCTCGCTTACACTTCAAAGATACCGTAATTTACCGTTTTTAGAGCCTTATTATCTCATAATTCGAAAGCTATAAAATCATAATAAAAATACAGCAATAATCTTCATCATCTTCAGTATATGAACATTCCTTTCGTAGTTATTAATTTCCTTTTTTTGCTTTTTATACTCATGATATCAGCTTCCAAATTAATGCCAATTTATTTAAATTCAAGCATACATTCAGTATAGTCAGAGTAGACAGAATGATAGAGTATGCCGACTTAGAACTGATGTTGAAATTTTTAAATTTGACGCATTATGACGAAAATCGTCGCAAGGGTTGTTAACTTGTTACCTACGAATTTAAAACTATGACATATTAGCTGGACGTGTTCCTCTTTGGTCGTATTGTTGTTTGTGTTTTGGCACATGCGATTAAAATTGTCAGAATCCAATTTTGAAATCTGTATTTTAAATATTTAAAAATAAATTATATCAGCCAGCGCGAGGCACATTCCGTTCATAATCCTAGTGAAACCCGACGAATTTGACAGATATTGAAACCTGTCCGTTTCTTTGCAGTCGAACTACTGGTAGTTATGTATATTGTAGTATAGTATTTACAAATTAAGGTTATTGGAAACACACGCCAATAGATCGACAATTTCATTAACTACTGGACGTTTGAATTTTTTTAGGTCACTTTTGAACTAAGATTAGTAAAAAAATGGAATTTCGCGCGATCTCGGCAACGCGGCAAATGTATAGTCAAGGTCGTTTGCGCAGGGGATGGCCTTAAGGCGAGGATAAACCCCAATTTGTTATTCAGTGACTTGCGGTTTACCTAGTTCCAATATAATAACGAAATGTAAAAAATATGAGATATAAAGCACAATATTTAAAATGCTTTAAACCATAAACATTTTAATAAAACGTAATACTTTGGCTGTAGGTAATTAATTTACAAACTCACCTCCGATAAAAATCTATTTCATCGAATTATAAGTATTAACTACGATAATATACATTTTATTTGAATAAATTGTTAGTAAATCTATATTAAAATCTTCTGAACCAAACAATTTTGTTTCTTAATATTTATTTCCTAAGATATTTAAAAAAAAACATGAAAAATAGAGAAGATCCGCCCCTAGTAACTACAGTTTTATGCTAAGCTAAAATGAATCTTATTGCGATGGGTTGGTTTTTGGTTGTGTGCAAGGTTATCGTTTTGGATTGAGATTAATCCCCGCCTTAAATAGAACGCCACAGAGCGAGGTGACGCCGCATGAGTCATGTTTTTTTGTGCGTGCAGCCGGCTCTATCGAGACGTTGTCACTTGTCATGTCAAAAAATCTTTATAAAGGCCGTGTTCGTCGGCCTAATTTTTAGCGCATTCGCTGCAAAACCTAGTTATTGCGCATGTCCAACTCA
Source organism: Aricia agestis (assembly GCF_905147365.1). Classification (NCBI taxonomy): domain Eukaryota; kingdom Metazoa; phylum Arthropoda; class Insecta; order Lepidoptera; family Lycaenidae; genus Aricia; species Aricia agestis. Next base: position 10,231,159 of record NC_056416.1, on the reverse strand, counting down.
TGTCATGCCATGGCAACGACAACTGTTTACGACTTGACATTTAACCCAATTGCAATTTGTTGGTGGCGTTGCAATGAACAAACCAGTGGGAGAGCCATGCTTCGGCACGAATGGGCCGGCTCGACCGGAGAAATACCATGCTTTCACAGAAAACCGGCGTGAAACAGCGCTTGCGCTGTGTTTCACCGAGTGAGTGAGTTTACCGGAGGCCCAATCCCCTACCCTAATCCCTTCCCTACCTTCCCCTATTCCCTTCCCTTCCCATCCCTACCCTCCCCTGTTACCCTATTCCCTCTTAAACGGCCGGCAACGCACCTGCATCTCTTCTGATGCTACGAGTGTCCATGGGTGACGGAAGTTGATTTCCATCAGGTGACCAGTTTGCTCGTTTGCCCTCTCATTTCATAAAAACAAAACAATTAAATTTTTAAATTTTTCCAAGTGATCCATATCCATATTTTCCAAAATAAAATAATCAAACACTATCATAGTGTTAAATAAATTATTTTTGCGGCTGTTAGACAATTTAGGCTTATGTATTTATGTTTAGCTTATATTATTTTAATCATGTATAAACAATTAAGACGTTGTTTACGACTTGACCAGCAACTTGTTATGGCGTTGCCATGACATCTTTTGGACATGCGCAATAAAAGGTTTGTCCAAAAATACGCCGATGAACACGGCCAATCAAAAATTAGATCCGAGCGTGCAAAGTGGGTGGAGGGGGTAAAGAAAGCGATTGCCGCGTTTGCCGTGGCAAAAATATGCAACCAAAGGGGCTCACTTAGTAGTCAAACAAACTTGTCAATCTTGTTTTGAAATTTTTAGAAATTGGTCTTAATGGTTTTTGTATCGTAGACTGCAAAAATAACAGCAAAAATAGGTAGTCAATATACAGATTTAATGTTTTTCCTAAATCCGCTAGGAAATTAGATCAGATAGCTGCTGTAAAAATGAAAAAGTATGTGATTCGATATACTTAACCTAAAATTGCATTATCAGTCAAGTCAATTTTTTTTGATTTGCATTTTATTATATTAATTGAGTACCTAACTATTGTTTTAGTATTGATGAATGATGGATCACCATGTTCTCCAAAACCCGACGACAAAACTTGCAGTGATAGTTAGAATACCTATTTCATTTAAATCCAAAGTATCAGGTGGAAGAAACAGTGACTCACAAATGACGATAAACCAGATACTACATCTAATTTAACTGATCTTTTAGAAGCTGAAGGTAGAGTTTGAATGAAAAAGGTTTTTCAAGTAAGCAAGTCTTAGATGAAAGGGGTAAAAGAGTTAAAATTATTATGCCCCCATTTTGAGCAAAACAAAACGAGTACTCTCAAGAGGAAACCGAAAGGACTTGCTCGCTGATAACATTGCTCAAGTAAGAATCCATATTGAAGTGATTGAAAGCAATGATATTCTATGTTACTATTTTAGAAACTCATTGATTGAAAGTGTATTAATGCAAAGACTCAGAAACATGAAGAATGTTTGCAGTGTTTTAGTAAATTTATAGACTCCGATTTTCTTTCAGAGTATTAATGTTGTAAAAAATAAATAAAAACAAGATTTTTAGAAACATTACATTTATAAGTATAAAGTATTGCTTGTATTTTTGTTACTTATTAAGGTAGCAATATGTTTGCACTTGCCGCTCTGGTTACAAACGCAGCTGCATTTAACCGGATCATTATTATCTATTTGTAAGAATGAATAAAAATGTTTAGACTTGCTTTATCTAAATGCTTAGTTACGGTTTTGGCACGGACGTAAAAGTGGGTTTTGGTTGGTTCATTACTTACGTTTGAACTTGTTTTATAGGGTGCTAAAGTCACCGATGTTCAACGAATTATATTGGCTCGTATTAAATAACATTGCCATTAGTTCTTAGCTCTTCTACTTCCCTTACATGTCCTTCTAACACCAATTTATTTCCTTTTAGCATAGATTGGGCCTTGAAACTTATTGAGTGTTTTACACTTTCAAAACCAGTTTTTATGATTATATTCATTTTCCACAAGTAGTTTTTAACTAAATCTAACCCAAATACCATTAATTATTGTTCTAAATATATTTTATTTGCTATAATATTTACAAAATAAACAAACTCTTGTTGTTTATTTTTTGACACATGTCCCTAAAACTTCGTTTCAAATATGTTACTACTGACGTGCACGTTCCGAATACTCCACTCGCGAAATTCAGTCTGTAGCGGTCATTGACTGACATTGACATGAAAAAACTTGTCATTTTATTAATTTCTATACAAACCACAAATGAAAGTGAAGTGACAGGTGTTTCTAGTCTAAGGGCATTATCGTATTTTGCTATTTTGCATACACAATGTGAACACAGTATGAATGATATCACTTTAAACTCATAAATAGTTGGAGATTATCATACTAAGAATTACCAAGAGGCTTTCCGATAAATGTATAATAGTATGTGTCTTTATAAGAGTTAAGTACATTTTTTTCTTAAGTTAACAGAATACTGTAAGAGCATTTTTTACATAGAGCTCCTAGACTCGAAAGGTCAATGACCGCTGGTGCCAACTTAAATTATTTTCACTAATATAACAAAAAAAATAACGCCTGAATAACGATAATAGCAACTTACACCCGACGTTTGGAAATAAGGGGTTTTCCAATAAGGACTTTACAACTGTTTTTCAAAATAAAATTAAAATCATCCGAGATATTTCAAAAATTTTGTATCGGATTGAAGCACAATTTGGTACTACTAATATTTTAATATTATATATTATTAGTTGGCTGTTTTTTTTTTCTTTGGAACTGTGTCACAGAATTTCTGTGACACAGCTCTAAAGAAAAAAATCTAGAGGCATTAAATCGCACCAACGAGGCGGTCAATCGAGTGGTCCATTTTTTGAAATAACACGCTCTTGATGAGCGTGTTATTTCAAAAAATGGACCACTCGATTGACCGCCTCGTTGGTGCGATTTAATAAATCGATTGTATAACGTGTGCTGTGTGTGGCTTGTAGCACCGTCCTTTTGAAAATTCATGCTGTCCATGTCCATTATCTTCTAATTCGGGCCAAAAATATTCCATAATCATGGCCAATCTGTCTGCCTACAAGGGCGAGAATTACGATCGAAAATCGGAGTTAACTTTTCGATCGTAATTCTCGTCCTTGTAGACAGATATTGGCCATGATTATGGAATATGGCCACCGACTCCGAATTTCTGTAGTAAATTTTTAAGATTTGTAGACACGTTGTTCGTTCGTGTACTTCACCATGAATCTTTTCCTCTCATCAAACACCATGTAATAATTACTATAATAATTTGAAAGTAAAATTAATATAAAATTATGCATTAAGCCCTATAGTAATTACGAGCTTTTGCCCGCGGCTTCGCTCGCGTTAAGAAGTATACAAACTTTCATCCCCTATTTTAACCCCTTGGAGGTAGAATTTTTCAAAATCCTTTCTTAGCGGATGCCAACGTCATAATTATCATCTACCTGCATGCCAAATTTCAGCCCGATCCGTCCAGTGGTTTGGGCTGTGCGTTGATAGATCACGATGTCAGTCAGTCACCTTTGAGTTTTATATATATTATATACGAGCTTTTGCCCGCGGCTTCGTTCGCGTTAAGAAGTATTATTATATACAAACTTTCATTCCCTATTTTAACCCCTTGGGGGTGGAATTGATCAAAATCCTTTCTTAGCGGATTCCTACGTCATAACATCTACCTGCATGCCAAATTTCAGCTCGGTCGGTCCAGTGGTTTAGGCTGTGCGTTGATAAATCACCATGTCAGCCAGTCACCTTTGAGTTTTATACAGGATGTAACAAAAATAAGTGATAATACTTTAGGGTGTGTACGTGTTCCTCGTAGAGAGTTCACTGTGAAAGTAGCAGCGCTGAATGACCAAAATTTTTTTTCACTTTTGTATGGGGAAACTCGTGACGCTCGGGCCCTTGCCCATACGAAAGTGAAAAAAAATTTTCGTCTTTCAGCGCTGCTACTATGACAGTGAACTCTCTATAAGGAACACGTACACACCCTAAATTATTATCACTTATTTTTGTTACACACTGAAGATATATAGATATTATGTAAGATACCTTTATCATTATAAAAATCCTATTATGATTAGCATCTTTCTTACATTGGAAAACTAATATTTATCAATATTAATTTGATATGTTGTAATTTAGGCAAGAGTGTGATAAGTGGATCAGAAGTTATGAGTTGTAAGTGTAATTAATTATAATACTGCTGATTTCACGTTATATAATATTATCAATCGAAGACTATACGCACCGAAAATGAACGTGAGTTTCCCGGTGCACACTGCACACCTGTGGTTAGTTATAAAGGTGAATTCATATTGACATAAAAAACATAGACCAAATAAATAATTTAGACGTGGGAGAGCCATGCTTCGGCACGAATGCGCCGGCTCGGCCGGAGAAATACCACGTTCTCAGTCTCACATAAAACCGGCGTGAAACAGCGCTTGCGCTGTGTTTCGCCGAGTGAGTTTACCGGAGGCCTAATCCCCTACCCTATTCCCTTCCCTATCCTCCCCTATTCCCTTCCCTTCCCATCCTTACCCTCCTCTATTACCCTATTCCCTCCTATAAGGCCGGCAACGCACCTGCAGCTTTTCTGATGCTGCGAGTGTCCATGGGCGACGGAAGTTGCTTTCCATCAGCAAAGCTTAGGATGTCCACCATAGAAAGAATAGCAGACAAAGTCAAAGATTGAGAAATAAAATATGTGCCATTTGTCTTCAATTGTTATCGCGGCCTGATGAGGCCGTTTGGGAGTTGAAGCGATATCAGCTGTGGCCTTGCAAGTGTGCTGGTTTGTCCACGAATACCTTCTTAACCTTTCTACCACATCACGAAGTTACGTCTGGATCCTAGAATTAAATCTTTTTGGAAATATTATTTTATTATACATATACATTAATAATAATATAATAAAATAATATTTCCAGTAAATAAATTAAAATAATAAACAGCTCATTCACAATCTTAACGATAACTTGGGTATGTCGTATCGCTAGTTTATTAGTCTGGGGCGACTGTGATAGTCAATTGTTCGTGGACAGTGGACATACACGTGATAAACAATTATAATAAACACAGTAGGTACAGTGTACTTTTGTATTAAATTTTTATATTAAAATTGTGAACAGAAATAAGAAATGTAAGTTTATATTGAATTTTTCCAATTTGATATTCATGTTTACTAGATTTCATGGTTTACTTTTGAGATTCGTGAGTCGTGACGGTAGATCGAAAATTTTAGTTGTAAACAGAAGTGTTTTTGTGTGACGCCGAAAACATTGTAAGTAAACTTTTATTCATTTAAACCTTTTATTAAATGTAGATTTGCGGTGAAAGCGTAATTTAGGTGTTTCAGTAAAATTTTGGTACCTTATCGAAATGAATGAAACTTAAAATACTTGTGGGAACTTAGTGATAGCGGCAGAGATCATGAATGTTTAAAATTGTTCAAAAATAAATTGAAAATATACAGCAACATTGTTGTAATGTTTTTATACTTAGCTATCGTCAGTCAGAGGTTAGTTTAAGATAATAATTCACTTCTCTGGCATCGACCATTTGAATGAGTTTTGTTTTCCGCTTTGGAGATCTTTGTAGATCAAGTCTTACTCGTTAGACCCACCTGGATCTAAATATCTATCAAGCTAGCAGCTGCTCTCCAAGCTACAAAAATACTCATGGGTATGTATGATAAAGGTATGCACATAATTATTAATTGCAAAATAACCTAAGTAAGTATATATTTTGGTAGTCCTTAAATAAACAGTTATCCAGGGATTGTTTAAAATATATTAATTTAAAAAATGGCTAAGGAGAAACTACTGTTACTACTGCAGTACCTACTAGCTACATAATATTATTATAACGTAACGTATATCTTTGGCATAACCTACCAAGGTCCCGGACACCGGTGACCGCGACAACAATAGAAATACCAATAGATTTCCAAGAAACCGCGATCGAAGGATATGGGAATTGTAAAGGCATAATATTTTTTCTTTACTTTTGTGTTGTTTGTGTGCTGTATTCTATTTTTTTATCAAATAATAAAGATATAATTACTTAGGGTTTTTTTTCGTAATATTTTAAACATAAGTAATATATAATAATTATTATTAAAAGTTCACAACTTAATTTACAGTCTGCAGTAATTAGCAAGCATTGAGTAATTTTGCAATCCTATTAGAAACCAAAACGTTAAAGTTAAAAGCTTATCGTATGGTATGTGTTAGAATGTTCAAGTTTGGTTTGAATAGTTCCGAGTTCCAAGTTCGCCACTCCGCACGTCGTTGTAACAGATTAGGCACACCGATTTAACAACATTCATTTGCCAAACGAAACGTAGCAATTTTAATTAGAAGTGGTCTAGATTGAATGAACCTTTCTTATGATAATATCTAGGAAACCCTAAAATACCTAAGGCATAATAGAAATTGAAGATTATTTGAGATTATTTTACGTCCCTTTCAACAAGATTATCTACAAATTCTAAGCCAAGAGAGAATAGAACAAAAGGAGTTTTATGAAAAATTTAACTAAGATGTTTAGTTCCAAGATAAAATTATTATACTTACCACAAATTATAGAGAAGTTCGTTTGATTGCTATCGTAAAGACAAAAGTGTCACATCTGCTTTATCGTCTACCGTCATCGGCGTACTGAGGGGGGGGGGGGCAGGGCAGGGGGGGCAGCTGCCCCCCCCTGGATCATGTTGACGTCCCTACTAAGTATATTATCTAGTACTTTCATCTATAAAAATAACGAATTTTTGCAATTTTTTTGCCCCCCCCCCCCCCCCCTCTGGCCCAGAACCTGGGTACGCCCATGTCTACCGTACCAAAAATATTAATATATTTGACCGATAAATAAAATATCAGTAATACTTACCTACTAAAATAAAAGATTAAAGTGTAGGTACAGGTACCTACCTACTACTGGCGGCCTAGCCGGTAGATAATCGGACGGGAAAACCAATGAATCTGAATAGAAAACGAATCCGCAGAAGTGAATATTTTGCAAATGTGGCAAGTGTACCACATGGAATGAAGCTCGACAAAACTGTCAGTCAATACTTGCACTTAATAGTTTCGTCTAAATCCCTGCTCGATCAGTTTCAAAAGTTCAAACTCCGCTTTTTCACTAGGATGACCCAAAATACGAATACAAAGAGGCAGCAAAAAATACAATCGAATCTGCATAGCCAAAATATGCCAAAGATCAAAATCCATTTCGCATTTATAATAATAATGTGGACAGGTGGACTAAAATGAAATTCAAAGTATATATGTAAAAAAGCCATAAATCAGTAATTTGTTATCTTCCTTTTCGATGGCACAGATTACAGGGTTAAAGTCCTCGGCTAATTACAAAATTACTGACTTCAGAACACCGTCGTTACTTTCCTAATTATTGAGTTACGTTTCATAACTAATACATCACATTAATTATTTTGTTACCTAATTTTCTTTGACTTAACAAAAAATATTTCCCAGACTTTGGGTAATTAAATAACTAGAACTATAAATATTATGTTCGTTTATTTCTGCTAAATATTATCAATGCTTAATGAAAGGCATTTTGGCAAAATTTTCTAAAAAAAAAACCGGCCAAGTGCGAGTTGGACTCGCCCATGAAGGGTTCCGCAGCAGCAGTAAGGTTTATTTTTATGAAATTAAGACGTTTTTTATTTATTTTCGTATTTCAGTTGATTTAATGAAAGTCAAATGAAGGTTTACCATTTATGACGTATAAAAAAACTACTGGCTAGATCTCGTTCGAACCAATTTTCGTTAGTAGTTTTTGTAGTAATGTACATCATATATTTTTTTAAGACTTATCATGTCCCTACTTTAGAAGTTAGAGGGGGGGGGGGGGGGGACGACGACGACACATTTTAACACTTAAATTAAAAAAAAAAAATATTAGAAACCTCTATATGATTTTTGAAGACCTATCCATAGATATCCACATGCATAGGTTAAATGAAAAAAAAAATTTTTGTTTCAGTTGTATCTATGGGGACCCCTAAAATTTTTAATATTTTTTCCGTTTTTGTATCAAAATCTTAAAGCGGTTTACAGACTACATCTACTTATCAAGTTTCAATAGTATAGCTCTTATAGTTTCGGAGAAAAGTGTCTGTGACATACGGATGGACAGACAGACAGACAGACATGGCGAATCTATAAGGGTTCCGTTTTTGCCATTTGGCTACGGAACCCTAACTAGGGCTAATAATTAGGTACTTATATTAAGTAACTACTTAATATCAGTTTCAGTAGGTGTAAAATATATTTTATATATTATATAACTAGCTGTCCCGGCAAACGTTTCTTTGCCATAATATAAAGTATTTCACCTTTCACCCATATTATTTTATTGAAGTGACTAAATAAGTATGTTGTCATCATGGCAACGTCCATCGCTATCCCGTCGCACAAACAATGGTCGCCGTCAGTCTCGAGTTGTAATAATTTACTATTATTTATTCAACAAATGCACTTATTCAACATAAAAAGTACCCAGTAGCCGATTCTCAGACCCACTGCAGAATATGCACATAAAAATTGGTTAAAATCAGTAAAGCCGTTTCGGAGGAGTACGAGGCCTAACATTGTGACACGAGAATTTTATTTTAGTCACCGTTAACCGTATCCATATTTTAATGTGCCATTATAATTATTATTTTAAAATTCATTTTATTTTTCAGAAAACGCGATGAGCGTGCGTCGACGCGGTGGGGGCGGCGCGCTGCAGAACGGAGTAGTCACAGAAGGAGAAAAGACTAAAGACCCAGAATTCGCCATTCGCGAGTCCCCTCTCACAGTTCTCATAGAACACTCCCTACACATCAGAGCAATATACCACATATTTGTGGTCATCCTCCTTCTTCTGCTATGCGACACGGTCGTGTACGATCTCGTCGAGCGAGGAAAGCAAGTAAAATTATTATTACTATTTTATTTCCTTGTTTATTGTGAACTTTATCACCCGCGACCCGTAAATGTAAATTTCCTTTATTGCATCATGAAACGGGATAAAAGGGGTATACTATAACGTTAATATAAAAAATAATAAAGCCTACACGATAAAATGCAGTAATTCCGGTAAAGTGTAGTCGCTGGATAGAAAGGAACTCGGCTATGGACCTCGCATAACTTCGAAATTTTCTAGCGCTTTTGAAAGAGCTGCAGCTAGATGGCTGAATTTCTCTCTACCCGGCCACTGGACTTTGGTACGACTTTGCTCACTTGAATTATTGATCTCAGCACAAAGTAACCATTTAATTTAACTTAGAAACGATCCACTAAACTGCACTGTCTTCTCCATCTTTTTTATAGTATCTACAGTCAAGCCCAGCTAGCTATTGAATTGACATAACCCTACTAAACATTCAGCTATCTATGATTTATGAATCAATTTCTACGACGGCACAATAAAATAACCACTAAACATTATATTGCAGAATAAACATAGGTATAACGACGGTGGTGGAGGGTTTCCGCGACATCGGTCGGAGTATTACTCTGTGGCTGTTCGAGCTGGCCGTGGCCGTGTCGTTCTACCCCGGACTACACTTGTACGCCGCAGGACGGAAGTTGGTCAAGAAAAATCCAGGTAATTTGGCAATAGAGTTAGAAGAGCTGAGTATAGGTTCCTAAATAGCTATATAATCGTAATATAATCAAATCATGATCAGTATCATCGGCCTGTGGCCTGTAGCTGCTGAAAGTATGGACCTACGAGCGCCAAGCATTAATTTGATCTTAGGTAGGGTTGCCATCACCCAAATTCCCTTCGCCGGTCGGCACGACAAAATTCCCGGACATTTGGCCGAAATGTGGTTATTTCCCCGGACGCCTCTTAAACAGTATTCACGATAACGTGTTGCCAATTTTTGCTTTTCCAACAAGAATTTGTAAAAAACTGACTAACTCAAGTCCGTGCAAGAAACCGTGTGTATACTTAGCGAGTTATCTTTCGTTTACCCTTCAAACTAGGATAAATCCGGGGAAATCCGGACGGATGGCAACCCTAATCTTAGGCAGCCTTAACCATCCTCTCCTACTATTTTCACGTTTTTAACATGTTTTATTATCACAATTAAACGTGTTCAAATCTACGTTCAAATAAAACATGTTAATCGAAAAACAATGTTTAATCAAAACAGTTAATGTGTCCGAGTTCTGCTTGTTTTATACGAAAACAAATACATAGTATAGGAAAAATATTAACACATGTACCTACAGCATATAATTTTACACCTCAGAGTTTATAATCTTACATCAGTTGATATAAAATCCTGTCAGAGGTAAAACACCTCGGAATGGACTGTACCTGAGGCAGAGTAACGACCATATAAAATACACACTGTAAAGTTTTACTACGAATAAAATTGTGTTTATTTTGTTGTTGGGGTGTAAAAGGTGAAAATTTGCCCCACATAGTTTTGTGTAGTGAAATAAATAACTTCAAAACCAGTTCCATTTATTTACCGAGTAAAACATTCAGCTACTAGTAATATACAGGGTGTAACAAAATAAGTGATAATACTTTAGGGTGTGTACGTGTTCCTTGTAGAGAGTTCACTGTGAAAGTAGCAGCGCTGAAAGACCAAAAAATTTTTTCACTTTTGTATGGGCAATATGGCAATGGGTCCGAGCCTCACGAGTTTCCCCATACAAAAGTGAAATAATTTTTTGGTCTTTCAGCGCTGCTACTTTCACAGTGAACTCTCTACAAGGAACACGTACACACCCTAAAGTATTATCACTTATTTTTGTTACACCCTGTATATGCTACATAGACCAAAACAACATTTTTTACTGTCTGTATGTCTGTCTCTCTGACTGTTTGTTCCGGCTAATCTCTGAAACGGCTGGAGCTATTTTGTCGGGACTTTTTTAGTAGATAGCTGATGTAGTAAGGAGTAACTTATAGGCTACTTTTAACAGACTTTCAAAAAATATTGAGCATATATTTTACTTAAAACAGCTAGTGATAACAGTCATATAGATTTACAATTTTTTTTCTTTCCAGCGCTATGCAAAATATGGAGCTATCTCGGCTTTTTGGGGGTGGTGGCGTTGGAAGTGGTTTTGATCTTCATGACCATTCACCAGCTGGTACATAAGTACCACGCGCTGGCATCCACTGTGGCCGTCACTTGTGAGATGGTAAGTGCTTACCTTACTTACTATAATAATAAATTATAGTCTATGTGCCCGCAACTTCTTTGCGAAGAAATCAATTTATCGCACGAAAACCGTCCTTTTTGACCAACTTCCAAAAGGTTCATACGTTCGGCTGTATAATATTATATATTACTAGCTGTCACCCGCGACTTCGTCCGCGTCAACAAAATGGACCAAATCTTATGCAACAACAAAATAATTTTGAAAAAAACCACAAACGGCGGAGTAAAATATAGGTAAAACATAAAAAAAGTAAAAAATATCCTCCTCCTTTTTGGAAGTCGGTTAAAAAGTAGCCAAAGTTACTCCTTATTACATCAGCTATCTGCCAAAAAAAGTGCCGTCAAAATCGGTCCAGCCGTTTCAGAGATTAGCCGGAACAAACAGACAGACAAAAATTGTAAAAATTGCTATTTGGGTATATGTACTGTATGAACATTCATATGCATGTAGTAAAAAACGGTTCTTTCAATATTACAAACAGACACTCCAATTTTATTTACATGTATAGATGTATTTTTTGTATGTTTAACCATTACTCAGCCGTTTGAGGCCCGATTTTCGAAATTATTTTTGTGTTGTATAGGGTCTAACTTGAATTTGGTACCATGTTCACAAAAATGGTGACCTGATGATGGGGTATAATTATGAGTGATTGAGGGAACTCCTCAAAATTTGTATGGAAACATAATATAGTGATTTCGGTTTTATAAAAAGTATCCTAAGTAAGAAGTATCCTACCAAAGAGTAAAATTTAGCACCATGCTATGGTTCGGAAGGTGCCAACAGAACTCCGTATTCCTTATGCATACAAGTTTGTGAATTTCGGCGTTATTTTCGGCATAGAAACTATCCTTTGGAACTCTATGTATCTCTATCAAAAATTGTCGGAATCGATTAACCGGTTTTTTGAGTAAAGATGAAACAGACAAACAGATAGACACAATTTTGCAATTATAATATGATTATACATTACATCTTTACTTATTTATCGGCGCTTTTTAAACATTGACGACATAATAATAATTAAGCCTAAGCCACATAATTACCGTGAAAAATCATTTCAAACTTGCGAATGCACTATATAGTTAGTTTATCTAAAGGTGCACTGTAAAGGCATCAATCTGAATTATTAAACGCGAGACGCGCCAAAGCTTCTTAGGAAGTTGGAGATGGAATCTGAACGTAGGTAGGTAACTAATTTAAAACTCATTCCTCACTCATTAATCAACCATTTATACTCAATACTCATTGACGTAGCCACGTAGCTATTTTACCTCGAGTCCTTCAATAGGGACAAATGGCATGGGATAGGGTAAAATTTTGTATTGAATATAATGATTTTAGATCATAATATTCTACAAAATTTTGTCAGCAACTACGTTTGCGAAGAAATTCGTTAATTACCAAGAACCGTACATTGTTATGCAATGATATGAAAAAGGTACCCTATGGGCGTTTGTGCACTACACGGAATTTTACCATCCGGCGCGGCGCGGCATCTCGATTTCCTACCTTATTTATATGGCAAAAGTGAAAGTTATGAACGCCGGACGGTAAAATTCCGTGTAGTGCACAAACGCCCATAGGGTACCTTTTTCATATCATTGCATAACAATGTACGATTCTTGAAGATACGCCCTATGGCCCTATAATATTATGTCCTTTCCCGGGACTCGAAAGTATCAATTTATGCCATTTTTTAAACTGATGCCATTATTTTTTGGAATAAAAACCATCCGTATCCATGGACAAAGTATCTTATATCTCATACATAAGTCCAAATCTATTGATACTTTAAAAAAAGACTCAAACAATATTACTTAGATTTAACTGCAAACTCTTAAACCCTTACGATTTCTCCTCTTCTTCGATTCATAATAATATATATGTATTTAATTTATTCGGTATAAAGTATCTATTAAGTATATTTATTTGTGTATTATATTTATTTATTTTTATTCTAATAGTACCTTATCTTACTTTTTTTATTTTAAATATTTTCAATTTAAAAAGTTATATTTTATGGTTGCCTGGAAGAGACTGCTTCCAGCAGTAAGGCCGCCAATTCAAACTATTTCTGTTTTTGTAACTTGTGTAAATTGATGTGTTTTGTTTGTTTGAATAAAGAGTTTTTTATTATTTATTTATTTATCTTCATTGTCTATATTATATTTGAACAAAATCGTTGTAGCTGTTAAATCAGTAACAGGCAAACATACTTTTATGATATTATATTATGTAAACCTACAAACTATTTTTTGTATCCATTAGTTCATTACTTGTCCCTACTGGGTAGTGTTATCTATCGCCAGTACTCGTGCACCGAGGTTTGCCCTACTTGATTATCAGTTTAGATTTGATGTCACTATAGCCTAGTGCATTACGCATGCGCATCCGTATAAGGTCAAAGGTATAAGATAAAACATATTCAACGATCTAATTCATTTGTTACATCATTATAACATGCTCCTCGTCCATACTTAATTATGGAGCTACCATAGTACGATCCATACTTTTGGAAGTACCAAGTAACCATATACTAGTATCGCAGTGTAAATAAATAGATAATAATATTCTAAATGCGAAAATGTGTCTGTATACTCTGTCTGTTTGTCTATGTGTTACCTCTTCACCGCTGAACCGAATTTGCTGAAATTCCTAATTTACGGCAAAGCCGCACGGAACGTCTAGTCTCGGATATCGGCGTGAAACAGCGCTTGCGCTGTGTTTCGCCGAGTGAGTGAGTTTACCGGAGCTGAGGCCCAATCCCCTACCCTATTCCTTTCCCTACCCTCCCCTATTCCCTACACTTCCCTACCCTCCCCTATTACCCTATTCCCTCTTAAAAAGCCGGCAACGCACTTGCAGCTCTTCTGATGCTGCGAGTGTCCATGGGCGACGGAAGTTGCTTTCCATCATGTGACCCGTTTGCTCGTTGGCTCCCTTATTTTATAAAAAAAAATGGCTAATGACATGATAACCCACACATAGTTATATTTTTCAAAACTTAAAGTTGTAGCGCCACCTATAATTCAGTTGCCGCAAACTACTGCATCGGGAAGGCAGGTCCGTCCGCCACCGCGGTACCGTTAATTTTTAGCGACACGAGAGTCTCGAAACTCGAGAGAGTTTGGGGAGCGCGCGGGCAGCATGGCGGGTTGACTTGCGTCCCCGTTTTATTTATTTAGTTTTATTATTTTTAACTCATGTGGAACACGTAAATAAACACAGTTTCTGAAGTATAAACGCGAGTGTTTTCGAATTGTGGTGCAAGACCCACGTCAGTGAAAAAATTTTCTACAATGATTTTTGCCGCCGTAAGCCATGTCTAGATACAGAATCTTACTACTAAACACACCGTACTGTCAAAGTACCATCATCTATAATCATCAGCTCCATGCGGGCTCCAAATCATATGCAACTCCAAACCATTACGAAGCCTGCATCATAGGCCACTGTTTCCGGTAAGTTTGATGGCCTGTAGCTTTCCTTATGATTTATCCACATTCTTTATCGCCTGTCAATACAAAGTACACAGAATTTGCTCCCATCACTGTACAGCACAAGATTTCACTCACTTGTCTAATTTTGATGTTCACGCGCAAATCTTAGCCTGGCTCTTCGGTGTCCTGTCTCAAGTTTTGGTGCCCTTGCTGGCACTTTTGAGTTTAATTTAACTTCTTTGAGTCTTCTGCTTACTGTACAATCACTTACACGTTCATTTTGGACCTGTTCCGACAGGTTTCGTGTCTGCATAGCAGTTTGAGGTCGATTTCTTAAGTTTTGTTTCCTTACAAAATGGTCATCCTGAACCATTGTCACCCGATATCTGCCTTGTTATCGTCTCCGAACGTAAGTTCCAGTCTCTCTGAAGCATTGAAAGTTACGATGAACCACGGAAGCCGACACACCTAAGGCCTGACTGACCGAACGGTAGGTGTGACCTTTCTCTATCGTGGTTACAGCTCTAGCTGTCGCAGATGCTGGGAAATCACTAATTTTGTATCTAAGCAATGTGTTCTTCCAAAAACCAAACACTCAAATGAGCTGAGCATACCTTGCACCCCGCTAAAACGCCATTCTTATCAGGAACACTTACAACGTCAATAATCGAAAAAATCTTATTAGGGCATAATTGCTATAAAAACCTGTCAACTTGCCAGTTTTTTTTCAATATTTTATTTCTTGAATGAGCTTAGAAGCTATAAAAAACTTTCAGACAGCCCGACCCACTTGAGTTCAAGTTTTGGCCCTTTCTACCTATGTTCCGCTAATTTTGCCAGTGTGTGTATAACAATAGATCCATATTATGGGCTCTAAAGGCCTCTTAATGTAGAGGTATTATAACTTATAAGAAATAATAAGAATCCATTCAATATTTTGCACATCGCCTCTATTACTTACCGGTCTGCATGTTTCGCACCGAAAAACCTACAAGTAACATAAAAAATAAGTGGCAAAACACCGATGAAAGTGAAAAGCAACATAAATCAGGCGACCCCTGTCAGCACTGAGTAACGGCCACCGCCGCGTCGCGCCCGCCGGCTGTGACCGACCCAGCCCTCTTACCACAGTACAGAGTCAGGGCCGGTTTTAGCACTGTCAGCGCCTTGGGCGAGATTTCTTCGGCGCCCAGGGTGCTGGTAGGCGTGGTAGTGCTGAAAAAATTGGCGCCCCTTTCGTTTGCCTTTAGCGCCCCTTTTTATCTGGCACCCTGGGCGGTCACCCAGCGTCGCCTGCCCTTCCCCCCACTGAGTAGGTACAGTATTACCACAGTATAGCAATCCTACTTTAATATTATAAAGGCGAAAGTTTGTTTGGATGTGTGGATGTATGGATGTGTGGATGTATGGATGTTTGTTACTCTTTCACGCAAAAACTACTGAACGGATTTTAATGAAACTTTACAATAATATAGCTTATACATCAGAATAACATATAGGCTACAATTTTAACCGACTTTCAAAATGGGGGAGGTGTTATGTTCGTTGTCTTATATTCAACGATTACTCCGCCGTTTGCTAACCGATTTTCAAAAATTTTCTTTTGGTATTTAGGGTATCATCCCAATTTGGTATTATATTCACAAAAGTGGTGATCTGATGAAGGATCCATAAGTAATCGAGGGAACTCCTCAAAACTTATAGGGAAACATGTGGTGACTTCGGTTTCGTGATAAGTATTCTAAGCATATGCTACCAACAAGTAAGATTTTGCACCGAGATATACCTGGTATACCGTGGTTCGGAAGGTGCTGAGAGAACTCCTGATTCTTTATAGATACAACTTTGGGAGTTTCGGCGTTGTTTTAAGAACAGAAAGCATATGCTACTATGCAAATTACATTCATCATCTTCATCATCACTACCATATTATACCATTTCATAGTCTTTTAGATCGAGACTCGAGTTTCACAAGCAATAATTTAAAAAAATTATACCTACTTAATATTATAAACCTGAAGAGTATGCTTTCTTGAACGCGCCAATCTCAGGAACTACAGGTCCGATTTAAAACTTATCTCAGTGTTAGATAGATCATTTATCGAGTAAGTCTATAGATTATATTATATTATCACGCTAAGACTAATACGACCGATGAAACTCAGGAAAATGTGGAAAAAACGGGGGAAATATTTTTTATGGGAAAATGTACGGTTTCTGTAAAATTCCTAATTTACGCGGGCGAAGCCGCGCGGGAACATCTAGTAAAGTATATTTTAAGTTATAAATGTAATAAGGCTTTGATAAATCACTTTAAAAAATTATTAGCAGAAAAAAGTGGTTACTAATAAATTTTCCTTACCTACCAGTTACCACTTTTGAGGGACCTAATTCTTATACTTTAATTATTAATTAGGTTTTTCGGCTGTCCCGTTTGCACTTAACCCTCCGTGCACCACGTGAATAAAAGTTACACCGTGCACCACGTGGAGTTTGTCAAACCCCAAGACTTATCTGGGCAAGAAATGAGTAATTTGTATTTATTTGTTCATTTTATTTGAAATAACTGTTTTTTGTCTATTTAATTGTAATATAAAACGATACTTACTGAGATAACTCCCATTTTTAATCCTATACACCCAAAAATGAAAATTTAGTAATCTTTTACCAAGTAAAACCATATACTCTTTTTTGGTGAGCTCCCACAATTGAAAAGTTACATTTTATTTCCCGTACTGCTTTAAAATTTAAAAAATAACTATATAAGGAATACAAATTTAATAATATTAACTTAATATGATCAGTCTGCAGGATATTCAGGCAAGTTGAAATCAGTACATTTTTTTTCAATGAAAGTGTGCACATACCGATGTGTAAGCAAATAGGTTTCTTATTGTGCTCACAACCGTATTTGAGTTTTTAATTTATCTTCCTGATATAATCTGAATACTTCTTCATTGATCTTGATAATTTTTCTGATGGTCCAGGGGCTGCTTTGCCAAAAAATTGGTGAAACCGCTTCAATAACCTCTTAGTATCCATGGTTTATATCTTTCCGATTTTTAAAATATTTTCTATGAAAGTCATACTTAATTTGTTCATTAACCTGTCCACAAATGCTTATTAAATCGAAATGAATTCAAATATGCGAGAAAAATAGATTTTTTCACATTTCACAATACTCTGTCTATACAACTTTTTAACGACGTCCTCAACTACGTGGGGTTTGTGGGACCCCAACACACTTTGTGTACGTCTGTTCGTTGCATCGGTGAAAAAAATCCTAAACTACTGCCGCCGAACGGTAAGGCAATGTCTTAACCCCAGCTACATAGAGCGTCAAAAAATCACGCGATTATTAAAAAAGTTATGAAAATTTTGGTACGTCTGGGGTTTGTCAGACCCCACGTGGTGGACGGAGGGTTAACACCGAGAAGATAGCCTTGATATTAATATTTATCAGGACGAGCGAAGCGAGCTCTAGATAGTATATAATACCTTTCCCATATCCAACATTTTGTGGTATGGACTACACTTTACGGAAAAACTATCACGCCTATTGAATATTGATTCGTGCTTTAACACAACCATTTTAATTTTTACATATTATTATGTAGATGTGTTATCATCAGTCAGTCAAGGTGTGACGATGCGAGCACTCACAAAGCTCGGCTTTTAGTATAATTATTTATTAATCATAATACATAATATATAAATAATAATTATTTGCTTCACCGTCCACTTAAACTTACCCCGTAGCCATAAATCAAACAAAACTTAAAATTAATTGCTGAGATGATGTTATTACACTTTCGAGCACGAAGGTAGTTAAGAATATAAACAGAGTAAGTTTTTACGAGGCGCAACAAAGCCTGCGAAGCAATTTAGATCGCAAACAATAGTTCCAAAACTGAAATTAGTTTGGCAAAGTCGTATTATGTCGAAATATAAAGCAAGGAGCTCTCCCATGATTGGGTACACTCGCGAAGAATTGTAATTAACTTTCGCGAGCTAACAAGGCCTGGTGGGTTTGACAAGAAACCCAAAAAAGCATATAATTTTTGTAAAAGTTTTTAGGCAGCTAAAGTTCCATTTTGAGGCTTCCTAAAATTTCCTAGAACTCTAGCTTTGAACGTACCCCGATTTCGTAATTTTAGTCCAACATTATTACGGCTTCGATTTAATCCATTTCGGCAGATTTCGGCATTAAAAACTGCTTCAGGTTTTTTAAAACTCGTTTGGTTTTTGTTTGACGTAGGCACTTTTAAAATTTTGTTGGATTGGGGTCTGGAGTCTGGACTCTGGGTCACATTCAAAGCTGAATCGTGGTATTTTTCTTGGGATTTCTTGAAGTTCATTTCCTATTTTTTCTTTTCAGTTCCGTTTCGCGATGAAGATATGGGACATAGCCAAGGCATGTACCCCGCGATGTCACGACGAGAGCAAGCCTCTCCCTACCTTCTCTCACTTCATTTACTTCCTCTTCGCACCCACTCTCCTCTACAGGGATAATTATCCAAGGTTAGTATTAAATTAGGTATCGATAGAAAATTTTATCATCGAAATTCGCTCGTTGAAAGTAACTCGAAAAAGAATGTAACGTCATTCTACATCCAATATGGCTGCTCATCCATGATACGGGAATAGTTATTTCTAATGCACTTCTGCAAAATGGGTATTAAATGAAAGGGTAAGCCGAGTTACTCTCAATAACCTGAGAGTAACTCGGAAAAGAATGTAATGGCAGGTATTACACGCATCAATATTATCACGATTCCGTGATAATATTATTGGCAACACCTAGAAGTCGACATCCGGCGACCGCTGATTGGCACGTTTTTGCTGTCTGGTGGGGCGCCATGTCGAGTGGGGGCGCCACTGGACTGAATAAAACGGACGTGCTTGGCGGTTTACGATAGGATAGACGTTGTAAGTGATAATAGTGTTCGCGTTCTCCTTGTGTTTATTTAGTTTTAGGCTGGTTTTATAGTAGAGCGTTTCGCAGCGCCGTTGGAGCGCCGCGCGTTCGAATATGTATGGGGGTAGTAGTTGCGTTTTAAAGTCCGCGCGCTTGAGCAGCGCCGTTCGTCCATACGTTTGTTACAGCTTCGAACGCGCGCGCTCCAACGGCGCTGCGAAACGCTCTACTATAAAACCAGCCTTAATATTATGTAATTAGTCCTTAATTTAGGACGTTTATTATTAAAGTCTTTATTGAAGATTTCTGACATTTAATGATTATTTGTAAAAATAAACATCTGTTAGACAGTGTTCGCGCTTATTTAGTACCTGTTGTTAACAATATTGATGGTGTAATAGGCCGAATCGCAGTACACTTGTGAATCGATTGATACTAACATCATGATAATATTGATGCGTGTAATACCTGCCATTGTCATCCTATTAGTGATGTAACGGATATTCGCATTCGCACCTATAGGTACCTAATCAAAATATTAATACACATGAATGATTTTTTCAGAACAAAGAGAATAAGATGGGAAAAGGTCGTCCTACATTTTCTGGAGGTTGCGGCGATTGTGTTCTATAATAGTTTTCTGTTCGAGCGGTTTATTCTACCTTATTGGTCCGATTATGGAAAGGAGCCTCAGGTAAACCCTTTATCTTTTTACACCTTAACCCCTTTTAAATTGGATTTATTGAGGATGAAAAAAAATATTTTTACATTACTTATACTTACTTAAATAATTCATGAACCACTGAAAGCACTGCACTCGTTAATTACCATTTTTACTGAAAGGCAATATGAATTCTTAATTATTCTAATGGAAATATTACATTAAAAGCTTTTAATTTTAATGAAATAACCTAATAAGCTCGAAAGAACTGCTGTATCGTATATTGTTAATTACATCGAATCTATATTAAACATTTTATAAAGTTGCCTTAGTATAACTTTAGAGACAATATTAATGACGAAATACTTTAATTTATTAAAATCAAACCTCAGTGTTCCTACTATGTCAACATATTAGCCCATAATTTTGTTGATCAATTTGAAACCACAGAGGTCAGAAATCAGAGTGCACATTACTTACATTATTTATTTTATATACCAGTCCATTTCAAAAATAGTTTCACTGTTCATAACTCCGAAAATCACGCAATTTCGTGATTGAATGTCGTTTGATGTGTCAATCGGTTTGTTTTGTAGGTGGAAGCGGGAAGCGTGGTTCGGGGGATGTTTGCATGTGTGTTGCCGGGGGTCATATCCTTTTTATGTGGCTTCTACTGCCTCCTGCACGCCTGGCTCAACGCCTTCGCAGAGATGCTCACATTCGGCGACCGACTGTTTTACGAGGTATAAACCCAGTGTATATCTAAACATTATTACTAGAGACATAAGAGCGAAGTGTTCCGTCGGATCTGGCGACAGTAATCACTATTTATTTCCCGAGAATAAAATAGAAATAACAATACAGACGACTGACGAGACGATTGGCTAACTTTGAACCCTTATTACAGACTTAAAGACTAAAGTAGATGATCGGATTTAAATTTACATTCTCAGAAGCAACTTTGATAGCAAACGAACCGTAAAGTAATAATGATCCCTGTCTTATTGGGTAATCAAAACAATAAATTAAAATGTAAGAACTTGACTAGACTAAACACAAAACACATAATTTAAGACAAGGCTAAATGTGGCTATGATCGTCTGTCAAATGGTCTTTCCAACACAATTGACAAAGAATGAAGCCAGAATTGTGCTGGAATAGTTCTTACTTATTTCTGTCATACCTATTTTTCGTTTATTAATAAGGCCTAATATTAATACAATATAATTGAATATTAATTTTATGTAATTCGAAAGACAAAAGCCATATATCTATGTGAGGCAGACGATGTATTGTGTACCTAATTAGGTTCCTTTAGCTAAATACTATATCAATCACGTTGATCAAATAACTTGATTAAACGATAGAAACCCAATTCATTGAAACATTGCACATAAAAATAATATCATTAGAGAGAATTCAAATGCACAAGCTATTTCCGTACTGGTCAGGGGCCCTAGAACAAATGTTTTGTGATTATTAATAAACAAATTTTTTGTGAGTAGCTACATTTTGATAAGACGAACAACATTTTTATTTTCAAAAAATCTCGAAAGTGGCAGCTAACAAAGATAGAAAGGAATTGATACTTTGACTTGATAGTCCTAAAATATGGATTGTTTTATTTGTAGGACGTTACTTTTACATTAAATAACTATTAACCTACCAATATACAAAAAATTGCTGGTTAGTGTTCCGTTTTAAAGTTCTGTAATCAACAAAACTTGGTTGACTACTGTACCCTAAAACCACCTTAACCAGCAAATTTTTTTGTATATTGGTAGGTTAATAGTTAGATATATAATTTAAGAGAAACCTTGTCCTACAAAATTTAAAACAATCCATATTTTAGTACCATCAAGTCAAAGTATGAAATCCTTTCTATCTCTGTTAGCTACCACGTTCGAGATATTTCGAAAATAAAAATGTTTTTCCTCTTATCAAAATGTAGCTACTCACAAAAATTTTGCTTGTTAGTTATCACAAAAAAAATATTCTATGGCCCTCTTTGACACTATTATAATACTTATGCTATTATCTAATAATTAATTATAATTATTATTGAATTAATGCACACACTGCACAGTAAAACAGAGTCCAGTCACCGAGCCGCGTGGAGATTATCTACCAGGTAGATTCTACCTTACCTTGCGACAGGCGTAAATAATTTTATTTTCGTTAAACGAAATTTCTGATTGGCAGCACAATTTTCGCCTGTGGCATTGCTGTCGCAAGATACATAATTATTAATTATTCTGCAGGTTGACCTTAATTTGCTCTCGCAAAAATCACCATCGGTCTTTTATAAGTGGTAGATGTTAATAAAAGGGAAAGCCTGTGGGGAAAGAAAAAAAGAAGCGTTGTAAATAATTGTAATTACTTATGTCAATAACAAAAATGGTCCATTATTCTTGTCCCGACTATACGTCATGTATACATATATTATACTAAGTGATATTATAAATGAAAAGTGTGTCGTTCTGTCTGTCTATACGCCCAAACAGCTGAACCGATTTTGCTGCGATTTGAAATGGAGATACTTTGATTCCCGGAAAAATTTACCGTTCCCGCTTGATAAACGATTTTTGGCGCAAGTCGCAATTGCCCGCAACTCCGTTAACGGAGTTGCGGGCGTCATCTCATCTAGTAGATTACTATGTAATCAGTCTATTACGTATTAATCTACTATAAAATAAAATTGGGTGTTTTAAATCTCAGGAATGGTGGATATCATCCCAATTCTCCCGGTACTACCGCGCGTGGAACCGCGTGGTGCACTCGTGGCTGCGGGAGCACATCTATATACCGCTGGCACCCAATGCGGGGCGAGCCTTCTCCACCTTCACCGTGTTCATTGTGAGTACGCCAGCTCTCTCGGTACTACCGCGCGTGGAACCGCGTGGTGCACTCGTGGCTGCGGGAGCACATCTATATACCGCTGGCGCCCAATGCTGGGCGAGCCTTCTCCACCTTCACCGTGTTCATTGTGAGTACGCCAGCTCTCTCGGTACTACCGCGCGTGGAACCGCGTGGTGCACTCTTGGCTGCGGGAGCACATCTATATACCGCTGGCGCCCAATGCGGGGCGAGCCTTCTCCACCTTCACCGTGTTCATTGTGAGTACGCCAGCTCTCTCGGTACTACCGCGCGTGGAACCGCGTGGTGCACTCTTGGCTGCGGGAGCACATCTATATACCGCTGGCGCCCAATGCGGGGCGAGCCTTCTCCACCTTCACCGTGTTCATTGTGAGTACGCCAGCTCTCTCGGTACTACCGCGCGTGGAACCGCGTGGGGCACTCTTGGCTGCGGGAGCACAACTATATACCGCTGGCGCCCAGTGCGGGGCGAGCCTTCTCCACCTTCACCGTGTTCATTGTGAGTACGCCAGGTCTCTCGGTACTACCGCGCGTGGAACCGCGTGGTGCACTCTTGGCTGCGGGAGCACGTTTATATACCGCTGGCGCCCAATGCGGGGCGAGCCTTCTCCACCTTCACCGTGTTCATTGTGAGTACGCCAGCTCTCTCGGTACTACCGCGCGTGGGACCGCATGGTGCACTCGTGGCTGCGGAAGCACATCTACATGCCACTGGTGCCTAATGCGGGGCGAGCCTTCTCCACCTTCACCGTGTTCATTGTGAGTACGCCAGCTCTTTTGGTACTACCGCGCGTGGAACCGCGTGGTGCACTCTTGGCTGCGGGAGCACATCTATATACCGCTGGCGCCCAATGCGGGGCGAGCCTTCTCCACCTTCACCGTGTTCATTGTGAGTACGCCAGCTCTCTCGGTACTAGCGCGCGTGGAACCGCGTGGTGCACTCTTGGCTGCGGGAGCACATCTATATACCGCTGGCGCCCAATGCGGGGCGAGCCTTCTCCACCTTCACCGTGTTCATTGTGAGTACGCCAGCTCTCTCGGTACTACCGCGCGTGGAACCGCGTTGGGCACTCTTGGCTGCGGGAGCACATCTATATACCGCTGGCGCCCAATGCGGGGCGAGCCTTCTCCACCTTCACCGTGTTCATTGTGAGTACGCCAGCTCTCTCGGTACTACCGCGCGTGGAACCGCGTGGTGCACTCTTGGCTGCGGGAGCACGTCTATATACCGCTGGCGCCCAATGCGGGGCGAGCCTTCTCCACCTTCACCGTGTTCATTGTGAGTACGCCAGCTCTCTCGGTACTACCGCGCGTGGAACCGCATGGTGCACTCGTGGCTGCGGGAGCACATCTACATGCCGCTGGCGCCCAATGCGGGGCGAGCCTTTTCCGCCTTCACCGTGTTCATTGTGAGTACGCCAGCTCTCTCGGTACTACCGCGCGTGGAACCGCGTGGTGCACTCTTGGCTGCGGGAGCACATCTATATACCGCTGGCGCCCAATGCGGGGCGAGCTTTCTCCACCTTCACCGTGTTCATTGTGAGTACGCCAGCTCTCTCGGTACTACCGCGCGTGGAACCACGTGGGGCACTCTTGGCTGCGGGAGCACATCTATATACCGCTGGCGCCCAATGCGGGGCGAGCCTTCTCCACCTTCACCGTGTTCATTGTGAGTACGCCAGCTCTCTCGGTACTACCGCGCGTGGAACCGCATGGTGCACTCGTGGCTGCGGGAGCACATCTACATGTCGCTGGCGCCCAATGCGGGGCGAGCCTTCTCCACCTTCACCGTGTTCATTGTGAGTACGCCAGCTCTCTCGGTACTACCGCGCGTGGAACCGCGTAGTGCACTCGACGTGACTGCGAGAGTACCTACATCTAGAATCTACATGCCGCTGGCGCCCAACACAGGGTGGGCTTTTTCCACCTTCGCCGTGTTCAATGTGAGTATGTCAGCTCTCAAGGTACCCTCCGAGGTACCTGAACCATTGTGGGAATTCCTGTAAGGGAATATATAGCCTAACTGTGGACTAGAACGTGTGTCTAATGCCCGTTATCACCATCGTATGTATCCCCTAGCGGCAACTAGGTAAGTCTATCTATGCTTAAAGATATAAATTAACCCTTGACTACATTAGATCGCCTAAATCTATATTCTATCGGATCTAAGAACTTAGATGACACAAAAGTTTTATTAAAAACGTAGGTATTTGTCTCAAGAGAAGCATGATCCATGAGTCACGACCCTAAAAGTCCGCTAGGGGTCACTTAGCGTAAGGGGACGTTTGGTGAAAACTGGCATTTGAATATTAACCAAAACGTTCTTATCCAGATATCAGCGATAGCCCACGAGGTGGTCCTCGCGCTGTCGTTCGGCTTCTTCTACCCGGTGCTGCTGCTGGAGTTCGGCGTGTTCGGCCTGCTGATGCTGCCGCTCACCGCCAGCGGCCGCCGCTTCCCCAGCGTCTTTAACCTCATCATGTGGCTTACCTTCTTCATTGGAAATGGTAAGTTTAGGGCTCCGTGTGGGAATGCGAACTGCGAATTTGAGCGAATTCGCAAATCGCATCGCAATGTCAACAGGGCTGTAGCTAGAGTCAAATTTGAGGTAGGGCAGCGTCGGTTACAGGTAGGGCGGAAGCAAAAAAATCGGTCAAGTGCGAGTCGGATTCGTGCACGAAGGGTTTCGTACCGTTATAGATAAAAAATAGGCCAAAATTGTGTTTTTTGTAATTGAGCCCCCTTTAAATATAAATGTCATTTTAATTGTTTTATTAATTAATTCAGTGATTTCGCAAAAATGTCCAGTGCCTACTGTTGCCATTAATATCAATATGCAGCAAAAAAGGCCAAAAAAACACGAATCCTTAAATATTGATTTTATTTTGTTTTTAGTATTTGTTGTTTTGATTTATCTCTAGGTCAATGATGTATTCAATTCATTCAATAGTTATTCTTAAGAACAAGCGAACAATATGGTTAAACTTCTGGATGTAGCGATCCACGTGTGAGTGAGAGTGAGGAAATAATAATTAATTGTTGGATTGGGTGATACGAGTCAATAGATACGACTAAAAATATATTTAGATTATTATTGTTTCTGCAAACTTATTAAAATAATAATTAATAATAAAATAACATAAAATATTTAAAACAGCTGAATTCTACGATTCGCCATGTTATTAAAAATGCGAAGAACTTCGTTCAGATCAACTTTTTTTGTTCTTTTTTTTTCAAAGGCCAGAAATACCATACCAGCCATTCTTTCGTGACCCATTGACAGCCTTTGAGGCCTATTAATTGCAGTTAAAGTTGAAAACGTGGACTCGCACACTGCAGTACTACATCTTTTTTTTTCATTATGATTATAATTAAATGGACGCATCGCTTCATGTAATCGTGATTCAAATGCCATCTATACACAGAACAAAGAATTATTATCGACGACTTCTGTGGCCCAATGGTTGGGCGTGTGGCAGCTTAATCCGGGGGACGCGGGTTCAAATCCTGCCAACGGAACAAAAAGTTTTTAAAGGTATAATAAAAATCTTAACTATATAATGTATAGTTTATATAAGAATAAAGTACATTTCTGTTGTCTAATACCTGTAATGCAAGTCCTTTAGGTCTTCCTTTTTAGGGTTCCGTACCCAAAGGGTAAAAACGGGACCCTATTACTGAGACTTCGATGTCTGTCCGTCTGTCCGTCTGTTTCCAGGCTGTAACTCAAGAACGGTAATAGCTAGAGAAATGAAATTTTCACAGATTATGTATTTCTGTTGCCGCTATAACAACAAATACTAAAAACAAAATAAATTAAATATTCCCATACAACAAACGTGATTTTTCTAACATTTTTTGCTAAACTATCAATGATGACACTTGAAATTTTCACAAAGGCCTTAATAATATAAGTAATTTAATAAATAATAATAAAAGTTAAAAAAATATATTTAAGGGTTAGGTAGGTAGGTAGGTCACATACTATTTTTGCTCTATAACGGTACGTGCGCGGTATAACCCTTCGTGCGCGGGGCCGACTCGCACTTGGCCGATTATTGGTATTTTTAAGGTAGGGCATTGTGATTTTAAGGTAGGGCATTGCCCCACTATGCCCCCCCCCCCCTAGCTACGGCCCTGAATGTCAATTAAAGAATGAGTTTTGTCGCAGATATTTGCGATGCAATGCGAATTCGCAGTTTTGTGTGGAAGCGCTTACTCCAATCAGCAGAAGCCCAACTACTTCAAGTTTTTGTATGAAATAGGAAAAAAGCAGTCAGATCATTTGATGGTTAGCGATGAGTCAATAAAACCCGCGACTCCAATGGAGTCACATTAAAGGCATAGGCAGGTTTCTAAAACACAGCTTACCTAATTCATCATCATCAGCAGCCTATTGCCGTCCACTGCTGAACGGCTAGGCCTCCCCCAATGAGCGCCAACAAATCTCGATTTTGGGCACAGCTTACCTACCCAATTTAGTCCCTACATATCTTACTAAAAATACAAAGATTCAGACATAACAATTATCTCACCTGTTTTGGAACAAAAAAAATAACAAGTTCAAGACCTAGAACGCCATGGGACAAACGCCCCAGTCCACGCCGTTAGAAGAGAACTCTAGAGCGCTTACAGACGAACAGCACTTGTCGACAGCACGCGTCGACGGCAGTTGACAAATGTAAAAAAATCAATGAAAAAAAATCCTGCGACTGCCGTCGACGCGTGCCGTTGACTGCGTCGAAGCGTGCCGCCGACAAGTTCGTGTGTAAGCAGCCTAACATACTTAGTAATAATACAACCCATCTAATCGTTTTACAGGTGTCCTATGGAGTCTGTACCCCATGGAATACTTCGCTCGCAAGAACTGTCCGCCGTCGGAAAGCGACAGCTTCTTCGTACCGAAGTCGTGGTCCTGTCCGGAGATCGTTATGAAACCCAACTGGAAGTTCCAGAATCCATTTGAACTGATCCACTGAATGACTGCTCCTTACGTGCCTAATTAGTTTAGCTAATAAATATGTAATATGTTAAGTGAAAAAGTTTTTCTTGACTTGATATACCTAGGTCTAATTTTCAGAACCTACTATTTCTGAAAATGACTTGATTTAACTATAATATGCCTAGCAGGCAGTGCCAAGCCTTAGGCTGCGTTTTCACCAGAGATGTGTTGCGAGGTATGTGTTTTTGAGAACCAATAGAATCGCTTCATTGACGTGACCTCGCTCTGCGCAGGGATTCTATTGGATCTTAAAAATACGTAAGTATAAACAGTGCCGTAAATAGCCTTTTTGGCGCCCTGTGCGAGCTTATATAACTGCACCGTTGTTTTTAACTGACTTCCAAAAAGGAGAAGGTTTTAAATTATAAGTTCGGCTGAGGATATATATTTTTTTACTACATTGGAAAACATCTCTGGGGCGCAGCGAGAAGTACTTATCGGGAGCAATTCGAAAGTACTTATCGAAAAAATAAGAGTCTACCTGGCCATTCTTGCGCCCCCCCAGAGTCTACGCCCTGTGCCTGGGCACCGGTGGCACCGCCCTATTTACGGCAATGAGTATAAAGCACTTTCATCTAAATAACTAGGAATTTAGCATATTGCCTTATAGAGTATAGACTGTAGTTGCAGCTGCCGCTCATGGACACACGAACACCAAAGATGTAACACAGTTTCACCTGTGCTTGTTAGGGTTCCGTACCCAAAGGGTTAAAACGGGACCTTATTACTAAGACTTCGTTGTCTGTCCGTCTGTCAGTCTCCAGGCTGCATCTCAAGAACCGCTATAGCTAGACTTCTGAAATTTTCACAGATTGTGTATTTTTATGTTTATGTTGCCGCTATAACAACAAATACTGAAAACAAAACCTAATATAACAAAACAAAAATTTTGAAAATCTGTTCACAAACGGCGGAGTAGTGGTCGAACATACAAAAATAAAAAAAATATTCACAGACGAATATATAACCTCCTCGTTTTTAGGAAGTCGGTTAAAAATAAAATTAATATTTAGAGGGAGCTCCGATACAACAAACTCTAAATCAATAACTCTAAGTACGGTATATCAATAATGGCAAGACGTATATAGGTACTTGAATTTTACACACATTCTTTTGTTACATGTGTACTTTTAGCCTAAGAAAATTAAGCCGAAAATGGACGATCAGCGGAAATAATTCGTGTAGTTTTGAAAATCGCTACAGTTATTCCTTGAGATATCCAGATAAACATATCGAAAATCCCCAAGGGTGGGGGGTGAGCTAAAGGTGTAGGGGGGGGTCAAAGGACCCTTTTTTTAGATTTTAGCTCATAAGTCTAAAACCTGCACAAATAGCGTAATGGTTACTTCTAGGAAAACATTCTACATAAAATTTCCTTTAAATTTGATCCTATAATTTTTTTTGTATGGTCGATACTTTAGAAGTTACAGAGTGTTCAACTTTATATAGGTATAAAAAATGAGACGGTTTTATAAATAAAATAAAATTGGTATGTTTTCAAAATGTATTCAAAACTAGAAAATAATAATTAGACAGTCTTAATTAAATCAATAATTTTCTTCTACTACATCATCATCATCTTCACCTTCTATATCTACCAAATCTACAGGTACGCCATTTGTACACGAACCCAAGCAGCCGTTGCATACTAGACTGCACGTGATACCAGCTTTTCGGCATCCACAATTACCAGTGCAATCACTTTTGCAGCGACAAAATATTGACTTCAGCACGGTGTCAGGAGCTGGAGGATCATGAGTGGTAACAGGCTCGAAGTTTCCATCAGCTCCTCGCTTCCATCCCCACATTTCAGGAGGCAGTGCGTTACCTAACCACTCTTGTACTTGGTGGAACACTCGGAATGAGTGAAATTTTGCTGATCCTTTTGTAGGTGGGAGAGAGGAAAGATCTGGTTTGGATTTGGTGCTGGATTTGACAAAAACTGAGTATCGATGTCTGTTAAGATCAAGCTGATCAGTGGCTGCACGATACATCGTCAAAAACATCCTTTCTCCTGACTCTGCTATTTCTTCAGATGTTGATGTTGGATTGTAGAAGATGGCGGCAATATCCTTGATTTTTGGTTTTTGATCAAATAGCTTAACAACTGACACTTTGCCTTTCCTGTAAATAGCTGAAGTTGTGTCGCAACCGCTGAAGCTATGTAGGAAAAGAATGGAAGAGCAAAATGAGAGTTTTTGGAGTTCTTGTGAGGAAAATATTTGCATTTCCACTTTCATTAATCTTGGTCTGTCCCTTTCAAACTAGTGTAACCATGCTTCTTGCCTATGTGTAAATCTTAAGACATTTTAAAAGAAAATCGCACAACTGAGAAGCTCAGTTTAATAACAATTATTGAAATTAAATAATATTAAACTGAAGCAGGAAAGCGCAGTATTAAAACATGTCGTTTATATAATATTTATGCCTTATTTTATCGTTTTCTACGAAAAATGCTTTTTTCAATTTACTACCAATGTACTATCGTATATTTTACATGGCAATTGTGCGAAAGGGACAAACCAAGAAAATCGATTTCTCGCTCGTGTTCGCTACTATAAGGAGATATTAGTTACTAAAAATAATACTTTAGCACATGGAAGTAAGGTTCATTTTAATATTTCAAAATGATGAAGTAAGCCTTCCAGCTGTATAGTACTTCCTAATTCCATGGTGACTAGTCTAACGTTTTGTAATAATAGCAGCTAGGACAAATAATTATCTGTGAATAGCAGGTATTTGAATCAGAATAAGTTGTTTTCTTAGTCTCGGACGTTCGATGCGTGTTATTTTCGCGATTCGCACTTTTGAGGAATTTGACCCCCCCTGTAGTTCCTAAAGTATCGACCGTACAAAAAAATTTATAGGACATAATTTAGAGGAAATTTTATGTAGAAAATTTTCCTAGAAGTAACCGTAATGCTATTTGTGCAGGTTTTTTACTTATGAGCAAAAACCTAAAAAAAGGGCCCTTTGACCCCCCCCTACACTCTTAGCTCACCCCCCACCCTTGAGGACTTCTGACATGTTCATCTGGATATCACAAGGAATAACTGTAGCGATTTTCAAAACTACACGAAATATTTCCGCTGATTTTATTAATTTGATCGTATTATTTAATATTTAATAATAATATTAAAATAAAATAAAAATTTAAGGGGGGCTCCCATACAAAAAACACAACTTTTAGCCCGTTTTTGCTGTGTTGGTACGGAACCCTTCGTGTGCGAGTTCAACTCGCACTTGGCCGATTTTTTTTGTTCTATTTCTTAGTTAGAACATGGCTATAATAAGAAATTCTATTTCTTATTATAGCCATGTTCTAACCCCCGTTTTGCTTGCGGCATCACTCACACGGCGAAAGACGACGAAAGAGTTATTTAACACCGGGATTTTTTACCCACTTTAGTTGCATCTACAAGCACGCCTTCGCCAAGCATACAAGGTTCTAACCTAGTTTTTCCTCTTAAGTAGTTTTGTCTTCTAAGACACTACTAAAGAGGAAAAACTACCAACTGTACGTATCAATGAAAATACTGTGTAAATTTATAATTTGTATTAAAAAGATTGCATAATAATAATTAGTTATAATCTCTAAATCTGGCACAATTCTAAACAGTATAATATAATGAAATGTATTTTAGCAAGTTGGCTTTACTGTTTATTTAAAATTATTATTTATTTCAAACCTGTAACATATTTTTTATTGTTGATATCAGGATAATATATTCCCCAAGGGGGGAATATATAGTTTATCATGGTCTGCCTGTATTTGACTGGCATAAAAATGTCACGTTACAAAAATTTAAAATAGTACTAAACTTTGTACACAGCGTAAATATTATGTTTATTGGTAAGAAGGAATAATATTTAGGGCCTGTTTCACCACTTCCTGATAAAGTGCCGGGTAGGCTATCCACAACTTTTTGACAGACTCCATACTCTATGGGCGTTCGCTGCGTTAAGTAAAATCAAACATCGTCCTTTCTCTTCACACTCACACCCGTCTTTCACATGCCAGGTAAAAAAGAACGTCGCGGAATCGTCGCCAAGTTAGTTTTACTTGAATAAAAGACGGACTATAATGATTATGAAAAAAATATTTTGAGCAAATTTTGGTTTTATCAATGCCTTTTTAGATATTAAAAAATATTAAAGAAAAGAAAGCAAACTTCGAAGATCCAAGCAAAAATGTGTCTAAAACAACTTTTTTTCTAAAAAAGAAACTCGAGCATTTTTCAGTAGGTAATCGTATAAATTTCGTCTTGAGCATTTAGGCTGCCTTCACATTAAGTCGCGAGTAGTGCGGCAACCGCGCGACTTCTATACAACAAGCTGCGCGGCGTCCGCGCGGCTAGTTAGTATGGAGCAGTGCGGCTGCCGCGCGGCTCGCGACTTAATATGAAGGCAGTTTTAATCTTCATGAACTGAAGTTACTTGTGTAAAAAAATCAGTTTTCTAGACCTAACCGGTTTTGAGATCTAGGTTTAAGTATGTAGTCAAGTTAGGGTCAGGACTCAGGTGCATTCTTAAGTTAAGTAGTGGATGATAGCCTATCCGGCACTTATCAGGAAATGGTGAATCAAGCCCTTAATAATATACATAAACATAGCCTTACTTGCGGAATACATTTCAATCGACGGAATACAGACATAAATCTATTACATGTATTACTTATCTATCGACATAATATAATTTGTATTATTTATAATCTACAATAAAATGTTATAAAAGGTTTGAAGATACAGTCACAGGATCAAAGTTGTCGCGTATTAGTTCTACAAATAATATTTGGCGTAATACATGCGGTTTTTTTTATAATAAAGTAATCCGCATGACATTATAGTCCAAACCACCAGATGAGTCACAAAGTTGTGACTAGCTTCTAGCGTTTAGACCAAAGTGTTACAAAGATCAGTCAGACAAATTCTACACTATGGGTTACTTTTAGTATACATATATTGCCATGGAGGATGTATATTGCTATATTGGAATAGGTATTTAAAAAAAAGTGTTCCTACTTTCGTCCCAACAATTTTTACATAGATTAGTTAAATATAGGAAAACTACTTCATCAAAATATTTGTATGAGCATGACTTTATTATTAAAAAAAATGTTTATATTGTTACATTGCTATAAACTAAACAGGAAACGGTCAGATATATAAATACTTTACAGACATCCAACATTATAAACTACGAGAACTCACTATTGCAGTCTCTAAATATCTAAAATCATAAATCATAACAAGTATTAAGTATAGGAAACGAAACGTGAATAAGGAATGTGAATAGCTTTTTTATAACTTAAACTTACTGGTTAGTTAATATAATATGGCAAATATAGTCGATTTTACCTGAATCTAATAATACAAAAAAAATCTTTTTACTTTTTTTTCTTGCTAAAACAAATTGTAGTGCCAATTTTAACAACTCCTGTTAAAGTAAATAGTTAAATAAATATCCTTATCTCTTTTGATCTTCGTGTTACATAAAAGAAAAAGGTAATAATTAGGGAAAAGAATAAAATTAACAGGTGTTTGTTAAAATTAGTACTAGAAATAAAACATGGGTTAGTCAATTCTGAAAGTAATAACTAAATAATCTACACAAGCAAGTGCATCGTGGAGCAGATTATATTATACTCATGAATAAACTAGTGTATAAATATTTAAAAAATATATAGTTATCATAATTAAAATTAAATCATAATTAAAAATTTAACAGGAAAAACATTATAGGCAAGACCACAAAAAACTTTTTTTAATGTAAGATGTTTCGTTGCACAAGTAGGTAATATCTTATCCTGGTGTCAATTGTTACAGAATCTGACAAAATATTTGGCCTAAATCATAAATACTTTTTGACTTAAGTATAAAAATACAAACTAGAATTTTGAATGCACTTTGGTACTATAAAAAGCTAATTTTAACACCTAAAAGTTACATTTACTTACAAAATCTTAAATATAAATGGGATACAAAGATAATGTCCAATAATTGGGTGTGAAATTAATATAAATTCGTGCTTAAGTAAGTCTTTACATTTTTTTCCTCAGCCTTTACACCGCCATGTCGCGATTGAAATCCTTGAAGAGAGAAGTTGACATCCTGGAAATAAAAATATTTACGTAAATAAAAATTTATTTTTAAACAAAAATAACAATGAATAGAACTGACAATATAATCTGTTATTTTAGGTTATTGTGGTTAGGTATGCTGTGTCACTCGAGGAGGATCCGTGGGGCAGACCGTACAAGTGGGTACGCCAAAAGCTGCGTTCTGCAGCCGCCCCAATCACGCAGACGATAGAGCCGGAGCTCCGAAGTCGAGTCCTGTCAACCTTGTTTCCACGTGGGGCTAACTGTTCTCCCCTCATAGTTCCACGAATGGAGAACTCCGGGGCTAAAGTTGCAGAGGAGGAGGTACCACCTGTCACGTCAGCTGAGTTGGCCGTGGTGGTGCACAAAATGGGCTCGAAGAACACGTCCCCAGGACTGGATGGCGTGCCGGGTCTGGAGTGCAGCAATGAAGCACATGGAGCCACAGGTACTCACCGCTTTGACCAATTGTTTGGTCCAGGGTCGAGTGCCGCGGCGCTGGAAAACAGGCAGACTGGTTCTTCTGCACAAGGACGGGCGGCCAGAAGATCAGCCATCGGCCTATCGACCCATCGTGCTCTTGGACGAAGCGGGCAAGATGTTGGAGAGGGTAATTGTGGCGCGCATTAATCGCCATTTGGAGTGCACCAGGCCGAACCTTAGTCCTTCCCAATACGGGTTCAGGAGCGGCCGGTCCACAATTGACGCAGTGGCTCGTCTGCGTGACTTGGTCGAGGAGGAGACGTCCCGGGGTGGGACACTGCCAACACAACTGTGTTGGCAGTGTCCTTAGACATCTCTGATGCATTTAACTCCATGCCCTGGAGCGTCATCGAAGCCGGATTAGAGTACCACGGGGTGCCACGTCATTTACGCCGGACCATCAAAAATTACCTCTCCGAAAGGTCGGTTCAATACCCGACGCAAGAAGGACGGGAGGAGCTGGAAGTGGATTGCGGTGTTCCACAGGGATCGGCCCTGGGACCGACCCTGTGGGACATCGGATACGATTGGGTACTCCGTGTTGTACTCATACTTGGAGCCGAGTTGGTTTGTTACGCAGACGATACATGTGTGGTTGTTCGCGCACGAACGCATAGAGAGGCGGTGATTCGAGCGACGGCTGCTGTCGCACAGACAGTTCACCGAAGTAGAGCGTTGGGCCTCACAGTTGCGTTGAACAAAACCGAGGCCGTTATGTTCTATGGGCCCAGGAATGCGCCACCACTGAGTTTGGAGATTGTCGTGGGCGGAACGAGGATTGCCATATCGCCGTCGATGACGTACCTGAGCCTTGTATTGGACGGGCGTTGGACTTTCGGGGAGCACTTCCGTCGGCTCTCCGAAAAGGTCACGAGATCTGCGGGGGCCTTGGCGACTCTACTCCCGAATCTCGGGGGTCCGAGCCTGGGCTGTTGGCGCTTGTACATGGGTGTTATCCGCTCAATGTCCATGTACGGAGCGCCAATATGGGCTGGAAACTTGTCACCTAAAAATGCGCTAAGTCTTGGGAGGCTTCAGCGCCTAATGGCCATAAGAGCAGTTCGCGGATACCGGACGATCTCAAGGGATGCGGCCTGCCTACTTGCTGGAAGCGTCCCTTGGGTCTTACAAGCGAGAGCCCTCTCCGACGTTTACTGGCGTTGCGCAGAGGTCCGCGCCGGGGGCGGCAGCCCCCTACCGGACGCCGTACGTCGGTGGAGGGAAGTGGCGAAGGAAAGGACATTGATCCTGTGGGAGGAGCGGCTTCAAGAGCCGCAGGTGAGCGTTGCCCTAATAACGGCCATAACGCTCCTGAAAGAGTGGATCACCATACATACATACGGCGCACTCTCCTTCCGTCTGACACAGGTGCTGACCGGGCACGGCTGTTTTGGTCGGTACCTGTGTGACAGTAAGGAGAGAGAATGACACGGTGTCATCATTGTGGAGACGAAAGGGACACGGCCGAACACACTGTGATGGTCTGTCCCTCATGGACAGGACAGCGTGCGGCCCCCGTGGCCGCAATTGGACAGGACCTGTCGCTACCAGCTATCATTCGTGCAATGCTGAGTAGCGAGACCGCGTGGACGGCAGGTGGAAGGCACCTTCGCCCAGGAGGTTATGGCTGCTAAGGAAGAGGCCGAACGCAGCAGGGAAAGGGAGGCGGTCGACCCCTCGAAACGGCTAAGGCGGCGACGACGCGTGCGACAACGTGTGCGATGCCAGCACAATGATCCACCCTAGCCGGGGTACTCGTGGTGGCGGTGTGGGGACGCCGTCATCAAATTCGAGTCCCAGAGTGGGTCACGATGCACAAAACGCTCCGTGCATCGTGACACCAGAGAGGGCGGGTCCAAGTAAGCCCCAAGTGGGGCCTCTGTCGGGCTGCGGGGCGAGAAGCGCCCTCAAATGAGTGTGGTCTGACAAAGGTCGGACGGCCACTGACGGAGTTGCGGTGGGTGTGTCGTGCCCGTGGCTTCGTCTTGGGTGGCGAGAGGAGCGTCGCAGAGTTTTAGTGGGTAGGGTCGCGGCACATACCATCTTCGCCGCGATGAGCCCCACATATCCGCAGCGGGAGTCCCCATCCCCTGCGTCGAATGGGTTAATGCATTTCGCATTTTGCAAAAAAAAAAAAGGTATGCTGTGTGGGTTTTCTTAATTTAACACAAGGAAAATATCCAATACACTATTTTAAACAACGATATCAAAATACTAAGATACGACGTATGCCGTCAAAACTGTAGCAATGTTTTTGCATGCAAAATGTGCATCGAGAAAATATTGCCGTCCTTTTTTGTCTTACAGTAATAGCATATACTACTTTCTCTTTCGCTCATTTTACGCTTTAATCGAATCCAGAAAATATCGTCGTCCTTTTTTGTCTTACAGTAATATCATATACTACTTTCTCTTTCGCTCATTTTACGCTTCACTTTGATTTTTCGGAAGACAATAATTTAAATATTAATTAAAATCTTAGTAATTACGTGTGAAATGTTACACCTTTGGCTTTATTTGTATTCCTCGTTTTGTTACTGCACTGTCGGAAGGCGCATGACGGCATTCTGGAGCGAAATGTAGCGAAAAAAAACAACAAATAATGAATTAAACACGTCCGGCTGTCACCACGTCCTAAGGCACACTGCTCTCAGATGAGTGAGCTCACTCATTTCGAGGGTGACACATTTTCGCACTGACGATTGTATGGAATGCATTTTCTATAGTTTGTGCGTTTTAAGATGATATGGGTGACACTTCTCATATTCCTTGCTACGGGTTTTTTTTACAAGAAAACAAAAAAAAAACAAAATGTAATAAATTATATTCCGTCTACAAAAACAAATGTTTCCTATAATTGTAAATGAAAAAAAATTAATAGTTGCTAAATCCTAACTTATTAAGTAATATAAAATTATAAATTTTAACTGTGAAAATTATTGTTACGAAAATATTTGAAAAATGCCAGATGCATGAAATGGAACTTATGCCAATAGAGATTGACACTGTTCAATCGAAATCAAATCGATAAAAAGGGCGGCCATTTTAAATCGCCGGCGCCAGTCTGAAACATCAGTACGAAATCGATAATTTCGATTGCAATTCCTTTACGAAGTGATTCGATATTTTTAAATTATCGATTAATTTTCTTAGGTAACTTCCCTACTATTGTCAATTATAATGTGTCACCCATATCATCGTAAAACGCACAAACTATAACGTTCTAATTCTATGATTTGAAAATGTTAATTAACGAATTATTTGGAACATTGAAAAATTTATTTACATACTCGACATCTGACAGCGTCAACTAAATTCTGTGCTAATAATGCTGCGTCGAATTCTGACAGCTTCATCTAAATTCTGTGCTAATAATGCTGGCTGCATGCACACCTTTCACCATATTCGATTTCCTAATGTGAAATTACGATTTGGAATTCCGTGAGACTAGCGCAAACATTAGTTTTTTTCACCCGCGAACGCGCTTGCTCTTAAAATGTACGTGCGGAATTTGTTCTGTTCGGTAAAAAGCGAACATGTGCGACATATTTTATATGTTTCAACCTTTTCCAAAGTGGACGATAACGGCCCCCTGTGGGCGCTGAAGGTCTAAAGGGGTGTGGTGTGGGATCCAGAAAAAAAATTATTTTATCTGGATGCATTTTTAATCCATATAAAATTATAAATGCGAAAGTGTGTCTGTCTGTCTGTCTGTCTGTCCGTCTGTCTGTCTGTCTGTTACCTCTTCACGCGCAAATCGCTGAACGAATTTTTCTGAAATTTGGCATGGAGATATTTGGAGTCCCGAGAAAGGACATAGGATAGTTTTTATCCCGAAAAAATGTACGGTTCCCGCGCGATAAACGAATTTTGGCACAACGGAGTTGCGGGCGTCATCTAGTTGAAACAGAATTTGTTCTCAAAGTGCGCAGTAGACGAAATATGTTTGGGGATCACTGATGTATTTTCCACTAGTTCCATGCATTCGGAAAGCGAATACGGAAAACTTGTGTATGCCTATAAGGCCAGTCTAAACATTGACGTTAGAGTATTGTGCAACATAGGGAAAACCATGATTCATGTCACATTTGTGACTCACAACTGATTGAAAGTTATTTGAAACAGAATATTTTATTATATCTGATGGTTATTCTGTCATATCTTTTTTTTTTTAATGAAATAAGGAGGCAAACGAGCTAACGGGTCACCTCATTGAAAGCAACTTCCGTCGCCCATGGACACTCGCAGCATCAGAAGAGCTGCAAGTGCGTTGCTAGCCTTTTAAGAGGGAATAGGGTAATAGGGGAGGGTAGGGAAGGGAAGGGAATAGGGGAGAGTAGGGAAGGGCCTCTGGTAAACTCACTCACTCGGCGAAACACAGCGCAAGCGCTGTTTCACTCCGGTTTTCTGTGAGAATGTGGTATTTCTCCGGTCGAGCCGGCCCATTCGTGCCAAAGCATGGCTCTCCCACGTATATCATAGAGAATCAGCTCATGTATCTGTAACTCCCTACCAAATTCCAACTCACAATAATAATTAATGATTGTAAGCAGATTGTATAGCCAGGAAAGAATTGATTTTACCAAACCATTACAAAAGTGCATTCCTATAAGATTATAATAAATAGCTCTGTGAATAAACAGAACAGTAGATAGCACTGATTGATTAGATAATTTCATAAGTAAATTGAATATAGCTTTGTTTGTTCATACTCACTTGCTTATCATGTGCTCGTATATGTACTGGGGTATAATTGTTATGTTGACAACTGCAGGGCTGTCATTTATAACCTTTGATATCTCTTTATCTTTCATCCCGACCACATTCTTAGTGTTTATCTCGAGTATATGATGGTCAGTCAGCAAGCCATTCCGAGCAGCGGAGGAGTCTTGAACAATAGAGACGATCTTTCCGTCTTTAAACTGAAATCCAACACGACCAATAGAATCCTTGTGCAAAGTCACTGTCCTCTCGAAAGGCCTGAAAAATATTAAACAATAGTCTTTACCAAACTCTGCAATAACTAATTTTACATTATAATAAACAATACATTGTCTTGTATTTTAATTAACATTTACCATTATATTTATCATTAAATAACTATTATTAGCTAGTTTTCCTGTTTTACTATCTTATTTATAATTAAAACTTACAAGAATTCAAATCCAAATGAAATCAACTAACCTGTCACGGACTGCCATGATGATACCATTTACAGGTGCTTTCTTTAAAATAGAGTGGCACTGTTCCATAGACATCCCAGCTACAATAACATTGTTGATCTCCAGTACTTGGTCTCCAAACCTCAAGCCAGCGAGGGCAGCAGGGCTGCCAGCAGCCACACAGCAGACAAACACTCCCCCACTGACTGCATGCAGTCGCAGGCCACATTTGCCATCCCTGTCCTTGCACAGAGTAACCTGCCTGATAGCATTAGTTACTGCTGCCTTTGGCAATGTAAGTGACTGCGAGGATATTGGTGCCACCATGTTACAGGTTGTGGCTGGAGTCAAAGGTTGGGGCTGCACCTATAAGTTGTTTTCAAACTCAGTATATTGTATATGGATTAACATAGTTTAAAAAATTTGGAAATTTCCATGTCATGTAAATGAGACATCAATAATGATGGGACTAAGATTTATAAGTGCTTTGTATTACTTACATGTTGCAATTGATACTCGGGCATGTTTGCAGCGATGACATTAGATGAAAGTTCCAATCCCATGTAATCTCCGAGTGCCGGATACATGTGTATGGGTGCACTAGGTGCGATTTGAGGGTGTATTTGTTGAGGTGGTGGCTGGTTAGACAATTGGGATCCAGACATCTGAGCCCTCGCCATATTATCTACTTTCATGTCTTCTAAAGATGGATAAAGCGACATGATTGAGCTTTTTTTTCTATTCTTCAAACGAGAAACGACGCACTAAACTACGGAATGAAATTGTATAGGTACACAAAGAAAAACAAAAATAAATGCAGAGTGAAGGTACCAAGGTGGAATCAAGTTACTGATCACTGACTTCCTAAAATCTAAGTAGAAGCTTCAATATTGCACAAACACTAAGTAACTATGAGTCATGAGCCTTGCGACCTAATTAGAAATAATATTTATGATTTCTTTTCCAATGGCAACTCGTACACCTCGAGCAGGGTGTACAATCTTAGAATGTTTGACACGGTAACATAAGAATTTTAAACCTCCAAAATAAAGAAGACCAGCCAAGTACCTAATTATTGTATGAAATGCTTACTTTTTAATTTGGTAGGATAATAATAGTTAATAACTCCGTCGCAAAATAAGAGATGGCGCTTGTAAAGCTTTCGCATCAGATTTTATCATAAATTGTACTAGATGTCACTACTGAGTTATTTGCAACTAAAATACATAAGTAAATATACAAAATTTGAGAATCTTTTATGAAAATAGTATTTTAAACAAGTGTACGGTATACTACTTTTATAAAATGAGTCTGTTGAGAGAACCTAAAACAACACAAACATTTAGGGTTAGTAACTACTAACTAATTACAATTTTATTTTATTAGTATCAATAAATGTACATAACACTTTAATAAGTGACGTATTTACAAAACATAACACAGATTTAAAATTGATAGGACGGGGAATGGTTGCGGGGAGAAGATCATATAGGGAACAATGGTTATTAGGACAAGAGAAAAATATATGATCGTGATGTACCTTCGTCTAGCCCACACTCACAAAGGGAACTATCCCTTACCCTAATTTTTGCAAGAAAGACAGGCGAGCAACAATGTCCGAGCCTGTAACTGTAACAACTCGACAAATTGTAGAGCACACTGTTAAGTTTATGGTTTTACATGCTTCGCACCACACTCGAAAGCAAAAAGTTTGATTGACTTTGACATCTTTGTTGGGATATTTTTATCGATGTTACCAGAAGGAAAAATAATATTATAGCTGTTATGTTACAAAAATACAACACAATACATACCTTTTATTGAAAATATTTTATTTTAAGCATTAGACCTTCTTCAGCACGGAGTCTTTGCCACTCACTCTGATATTGGCAAGTGGCAACTCACCAAGGAGCCATTATTAAAAAGAAGAAGAAGAAGAGTTTGGTGCTATCTGTCATAGATATGCGTCTACGCTTTTTTCTTGCGGCTTACGAATTACGGAGAAACATAGACTTAATATATAATGCAGAGAAATTTGTTTGTTTCTGTGCATATGTCCGTCGAGTAGAGCCTCCGTTCCTCCTGTTTGTGTGTTTGTAAATTGTAAGTGCTGTGAGATTGCTCCTGTGCAAGAACTGAGATAGGACTCTTTGTACTTTGTAGAAGTGTTGTGTTGCTTTAAAATGTTTTGAAATAAAATAATGTTCTTGTAATAAATAAAATGTATAAAATTCTGTTGTTTTATTTTAATTTTAAATGTACATCTAATATTCTATAAATATTTAGGTACTTATAGTAATACTAGAATCCATAGTACCGCAATAAAGCGCCATCTGTAACTTTACGACGGTACTAGACCGTTGTAAAGTTACAGATGGCGCTTTATTGCGGTTTCCACAAAATAAAGGGAGTGAGGTCTCTATTCCAGTATATAATAAAGTACTCTGTGACCTCGAGATTCAAAAGATTAAAGAATGACAATGACAATTAACAATGACTTTGACGTATAGTATGACACTTTTTTTTTTCATATAATGGCACTTCGGCTATAACCGTGGCCAGTGTCGAGTATAATATTATGGCAATATTACACATTAAAAACCCAGCACAATTTTAGGAAAATAATATAAAAACACAACATCACTCTTTCACATTCAGTATGACACTTCCATTGGCTTCCTTATTCAATGGACACTTCACTTTTTTTTTCATAATATGGCACTCGGCTCTTTAACCATGGCTAGTGTCAAGTAAAATATTGCGGTAAAAAAATTTTCGTGAAAAGTTGACAAAATTTAAAGTCGTTTTTCCGGATGATTGTCAAGTCGAAAGTCTAGTAAAAGTCTAAAAAAGTAGTCAGTAAAGTCAACGAGTCAAGTCAGTTGTTTTAGAAAAGTGGTAAACCGTTATAGACCCTTTACTAAAACTTTCAATGGAGTTTTGGAGGGAACACAAAATGGCACGTTTCTTGAAGTGGTATCACTTGCCCACACTTGTGCACGACATTGAATATTTAATGGTTAATATTCTACCAACATAACAGTGATAACACATTAAAAACCGAAATAACACAATTTTATGAAAATAATACAAAAACACAACGTCACTCTTTCGTATTCCCAGCAAAACTCCACTGACCACTTCACACTTGGCAGTTGACAGTTATAAAGTGCGCGCACGATAATTTTGCGCGCGGCTAAACGATAACTTTTCGTCGGGCGGCGCGCCGCCCGCCATATTTACTTATTAATGGATACGCCTATTCCTATACATAATTTAAATAAGGATATAATATTAAAGTAAAACTACCAATAAACTATCATTGGGATTACCCATTTTTTTAATGAATCCCTACGCTGTCACGCGCAGAGTTATCGTGCGTGCCTTAGTTTTTATTATTCGTAGCAGCCTATATAATATTTTCATAAACATAATATTATTATGAACCATACAGGGGCAAACGCATTCGTTACGTAATTTAATTTATGTTCTCTTATTATGTTATAATCAATGATATTCTACTTAAACAGATAATATGTTACGTCCATACTATTTTCCGGCTTAAATCTCTTCCGAACAATTTTCAAATTCAAAATTGTAAACATTGACAAATTTGACAGATAAGTGAATCAAAAGAAACAAAAAACCATTTACATAAAAAAGACAGTTCTATTTTTAAACGTCGAATCGTATCGCTGTCTCTTTCTTCGCCTGAGCTATGATGAAAATTCGTTTTTTTTCCAGATTGTTCGAAAAAATAAATGAAAATGTAAATAATTGAGGTATTTATTGCAATCAAGACATGTGGTAAGAGATTCCATGTGTTTTGTTTACTTTCGAGTCATAATTGGTGCATTTTCGATACACGCACGACGTCATTTTCAATTTATTTAGGTAAGACAAGACGCAGCACGTTGGTGACTGCCTCGATGCAGACTAAACAACAGACGGCCCAATTGGGCCGTATTTGAATCTTTACAACGCGCGTGGTAGTAACATAATATCTGCTTTGAGTTTTTCATCATTGGTTATAATATTAAAATCGTATGAAATTGGCTGTTATTTATTATTTATATTGTTGGATTAAAACAATTTGATATTGATACCTTTTCAATCAATATCAAAATTTTGTAACTTACACAGGAATTACTGATAATAAGTGTATTTAAAAACTGTGTAATGTTTACAAGTGCCTTACTCCCGAAAAACTTGTTTCGGGAGTAAGGCACCTGGCCTAAACATGCATGCCTAAACATGCATGCATGCATGATATTTTATTGTATTAATTGATGCGAATGACATTCAAGCTGCGTGCATCGTGCTATACATTGATTGACAATTAGTTTAATTTTTCGTCCTGCAATATGTGCATGACATGTTGCAAAACATGCCGATCGTGAAATGATCATGTGTGCAACATGATCATTTCACGATCGGCATGTTTTGCAACAAAATATATTAACCGATTCCATGCGGATGTCACCGCAGAGGCACCATGGGTATTTTTTCTGTATGGCGTGTGACGCATGAGAGGAGATAAAATGTTTACCTGTAAAACTATGATGAAATTACATTTTTCAGAGGTTTCCCTTAATGAAAGTGGCTTTATTTGTCGCGTATTTTACGTGTACAGTGTTAGTTTTAGGATATTGCATAAAAACTTACACTTCAGGAATCTTAAACATTTTCGATTGGTGATTAATATGGCTGACGTTATATATTTTATAAATATATAACGCCAACCCCAACAAAATCTCACATTTATTCTTATGATTAACTAGCAGCCCGCCCCTGCTTCATACTGGTATGAAAGAATTATATTTATTCAAAAACTACAACTTATACAATGTTTATTTGTTTATAAAATGCTATAAAAAGTAGATATACATTTTTTGGCGTTATACATGACTAGCAAGTAGCATTAATATCCCGTTCTATGATAAAACGAAAATAAATTGATCAATATAGCCAAAGGTTTACAACACCTGATAAAAGTAAGTCAC
Organism: Aricia agestis; assembly: GCF_905147365.1. NCBI lineage: Eukaryota > Metazoa > Arthropoda > Insecta > Lepidoptera > Lycaenidae > Aricia > Aricia agestis. The sequence continues at coordinate 10,186,245 of NC_056416.1, read as the reverse complement.
TTACCTTCCATTTCTGTTTGTAGGTACATAATGAAACATACATTTACATAATGAAAAAACATGTAAATAATCACTTCTAAATACTTAAAACGAACTATTAATCCGTTTACGTTCGGTGTAGGGGTCGCTACTAAAAGGAAAACAATTGGAAACAGACGAAACAACGATAAATTACAATTCATGGCGGGTGGGGCTCGAGAGGAGTCATCAAAGTTCCTGGCGCTAGGCGCCTCAGAGGATCCACGAAATATTTGTTAGCAGCTAGACGCAAAATATTGCAAAAAATGACACCACACTGAATCGGGTACCGCCACGTAAATATGCATGTCATGTTATGTTATGACTCATGAGTCATGACTCATGCCAAAGACTCATGCTCACTCTGTCTAGTGTCTAGCTAGCGCATAACAGGATGAGATCTGATCCCACTCTGAACCTTTTTAAAAAAAGTAAATGTCATGTGTCAATATCATGTGTCACCATGACGTCCAAAGTCAAAATCACGTCAAAATAAAAAATTACACTTGAAAATCTTGAAATTGCTATTTGCAATTTACTTTTTAGTTTTTGTCGTTTGTGTGTAATTCTTAATAATGGAATAACTTGTAATTCTACTGCCATAAAATTATAATTACTAGGTGTATCCAAAAGTCTCCGGCGTTATCGTTATGGAAGTCTCGGCTGCTATTAAAAGTCGTACAAATAGGTGATGATGTTTGTCTTCAAAACTTTTAATACCTATTTTGTTTCATGATTTTTTTAACAATTAGTTTTACCAACTTTTTCATATCTTTCCTTGTAAGAGATGATTATTTATTACTATGATCAACACAATTATTAAATAAACATAAGCAGAGATGCTACATTACATACAATTAATATTATTTAATACTATTATAGCTTTAATCAGAATGCTGTTATTTTTTTTTAATGATAAAATTCAGTAAATTGCCCGTCCTCCAGGTTACACGCAAGCCATGAATAGGAATAAAAAGGAATAATTATTTATATTAACTTTTATTAGGTCAAGGGAATGGGAACGACAAAGACGTTTAAAATTTAACGATGCCATTTCAAAATTGGGTGAGATAGTCAAAGCTATAAACAAAGCCAACAGTAACATAGCAGACGACACCGATGACAACATACAATATGCTAAAATAGAAATTGTGCAGAAAGCAATTACTTGTTTAAATAATTGTGCTCAAGAAAAAACACAATTAAGTAAGTTTCCCTTTTTAGTCTTACAAAACCATAATATAATCTTAGTTTGAGTTTAATCTTAGAGTTTGTTACGTATTTTAATCCTCTTTGTGTCTGGCACAATAGTTTATCTATTGTTTTTGCGGCCGCTTGGGAGTTGAAGCTTTAAAGTTCTCATCTAAATTAAGTGTAATTGTAACTTTCCATTTTACAGAAGCTGAAATATTGGCTTTGGAAGTCAAACTACAAGCAATAGAGAAGCAAAAATTAGACAAGAGAGATGTGTCACTACAAGTAGCTATAGGAGTTACCAAACGGGGTTCACGTAAGAGAATTAGTTTCATTCTTTAAAGTAAGTAATGGCTTCTTGTAGAGAAGTATATATGATTTTTTTTTATTCAACAGGTAGTAAATACATGAAAGTGGTAATGTTACAAAAAGACAAACAGAATAATCCAAAGGAAAAAATAATAAAACCCACACCAAAAGCAAAAATAGAGAAAATAATTCAACCAACACCTAAGTTACCTAAATTATTGCCTTTATCTAACATTAAAAAAGGTGAGTATTTGGTTATGACAGTTTTTCTATACAACATTGTTAATAAAAAATATTTGTTTACATGTTTGATACTGAATAGGCTATTACGATAACTACTGTGCATATTTTGATTTGTTGTAAACTTATTACAATAATTGAAGAAACATCTGAATTAAACTTTTTTTCATCTAATTATTACCAATTAAGGTTATAATATCATAAACTTAATAACTTCTTGCGAAATCTCCAACTTTGAGTCAAACTTAAACAGTACACAAACCTGAATAGTTGGTCTCAGATGTAATAAGTATACACAATTTAAAAAGCTGTTTTAGAGGGCAACAAATAATGTGACACGAGAAGTTTATGTATTAGAATAGACTTCAAACTAATGTATTGTAATTTAACGAACCTCGTTTTTGATTTCAGAAAATACTTTTGTTATGCTGCCAGCTGCTCCATACATATTTCCTCAAAGATCAGTATTATTTCCAACAGTACAACCAACTATTGTCTTAGTAGATGCCAATGTTCAGCCGATGAGTAAACCAGGAACTATACCAATTATAAATAGAACTGCAAATGACATAACTAGAACTACTATGGTTAATGTTTTACCCATATCGGCTTACTCCCGCCCTTTATCAGCTTCTAAGACTAAAAAGAGTAATGTTAAAACTAAAACAGGTATTGCCAAGAAGCCCACAAAGAAAAAAACAAATGATGAAGCATCTGAAGATACAGATAAGACTGAATCTTCGTCAACAACTGCAACCAGCAAAGAAAATGAAAAAGTGGAGACAGAAAAAATAAATACGACCAAAAGTAATGGAGCATCAGAAAATATTGAAAGTGATAATATGAAAGAAAAGGAGAAAACATTACAAAATACTAACTTAGAAGAAGAAAGAACTTGCAATGATACAAATAGTAATAAAATGTGTAAGAAAAGTAATGATTCAGCAGTAAAAGCCAGTACAGACGATTCTAAAGAAATTAAAAGAGATACATTGAGCGCTAAGATTGATCCTCCAAAAGAAACTGAAAAAGAACTAGCATCTCAAACTCAACCGGTTCCCAAAGTTTCTGAGAAACCTTCAGATCCTGCAACCAATGCAATCAATGATAAATGTAACAAAATCGAAAGCGAGAAGATATGCGACATCAGAAGCAAAGAAAAGATACAGAGTATTCTAGATCCAACAATTTGCGAAAGTGTAGTTGAAACTGGTAATGCTAGATTAGAATTAGCCGAAGAATTTTTAGCTGCTTCCCCTACTGCAGCATTTCTTATGTCGTTCCCATTAGTGAGTGGAAACAGAGCAGATAGCCCAGCTGAAGAACCACAATCGAATGCAGTTCCCAACATAAGTAAAGAAAGTAATCAACAAAGCGAAAACTCAAATAGAACACTACAATTCTTCGACAAAAATCAAGCCTCCGAGTCAAAAGAAAAAGCAAGTGCTAAAACTCAAATGAGCAACAATAATGTTAATAAAAATCTGGAGCAACAGAAATATACAGAAATAAAGCAACAAACTCCTTCAAAGTCATCTGTGACGTCAACTGCGAATGTATGTAACGAAAATCCTTTCTTGAATTTGCCTATTCCGACAGTAGCTTCCTCAAATAGCACATTACCAGACACATCAACTTTTAACTTAGATTTTGATTGCAACTTAAGCAAACCAATTCCTGCGACTACAAGTGTTTCAGCTAGTAACAGCAACATATTTTACAAAAGCGACACATTTACCAATGTAAAAAATACAATATACAGTACTAGTAACATTACGTCTGGTCATGAATTTAATAGTCTGGGACTTTACCCGTGCGCGGTCGAAAGTTACACGAACAAAAATAAAACAGATTGTCACAACTCAGAAGATAATATTATGAAGATGAATTCGTCCAGATTAACTTACGATATAGATTTAGGCTGGTCACATAAAGGATTCGATTTCGTCAATAATTGTACCACTGCAAGCAATACATTGCATAAAGACAACATATTGACAAGTGTCTCCACACCATACTCTACTTCTTATAATCCCTTCAATCCTGACTTTCATGTTCCCTTAGTTCCTAATTCTAACAAAAAGAGTATATCGTCGAGTAAATTTACAACGTTTCCTGAAACTATTACAAGTTTTTACTCACAAAATTCTACTCTGTGGCCGGAGGATATTCCCAATATATATTCGCACAGTAACGTTACAAAGAATTTTACTATGAAGCAGCAAAACTATGTTCCCGTAGAGAACATGCAGCCCGTAGTTAACCAAAAAACACATGTGACAAAGCAGTATGACAACAAACAAATTACCGATCAAGCAAATTCAGAAAATGTTTTGAAAACACCCACTCTACTGGGACAGCAGATCCCCGAAAAGTTTACCAAGAAGTCGCCAAGTAAAATGCATATAAATTGGATGACCTCCGAAGTCAGGACAATGCAGAACGACTGCAATCAATCGCAAGCCGAAATAAAGGACACATTTAAACTGCCTTACACTCAACAAAATCAACCCAAGAAGCAGGTGCCAACGGACACTAATTATTTCCCAATAAACATGCATCATTTTCCGACGCAGTCGAATCCAGACGAGTCGCACGTTTGGCCGACTCCCAGGCCGGCAGGGACAGCCGAAGTGACTATCGAGCCGCCTCCTATAAATTTACCTACACTGGTCGGTGACTTAGCGCTGGGACCTCACGACCGAAAGAAGAATGACCTTTTGAACAAGGGAGGCCCGCACGCAGACTTACAAATCTGCAACAACTTCTTTTCGGTCACGCAGCTAATGAATCGATCGTCCGACATCATCGCTCGCCCCAACGGAGCCCCGATCGAGCCGCCCAAGCCGCCGAATCTACCGAAACAAAATCAAACGCACGCAATAAACGACAACAATCGAAAACCTATGCCGACACGTTTGGAAAATCAGGCGCAGGTTCCGTATATTTTCAACGAAAATAAATCTAGCAACACCTTTGATAGCATGCCCCAATTTACTCAATCGAAAAGCAAAACTAGCAAAACGGATAAAAATTCAAAGAACCAGAAAAATAACTACTCGGCTGAGGCTCTGATAAGGGGCGGGACGTGCAGTCAGAAGCACCAGGATACCAAATACTCGGTGGGCGCACAGAAATATAACGACTACAATACATCACACGATCCGGGCGTCGCGCAGGTGTCGCACTTTCCCCCTATCATCGATTATGCCGATAATAATTTCGCCAGTCAACAGTTTTCGGGCACCACCTTGTACAATACGACTACGAATTCGATATCGAATTCGTTCTATACCAATTTCATGCCGAGCGGCGGCAACCTCATGACGAGCAACTACGCCGGCGGACACTTCACCAGCGAATTCGTCGACTACTCGAACCAGGCAGCCGAGTGCAACTACACGAATCACAAGTACGACGCCAAGCTGCGGAATAACGCTCCGACCTACCACCAGGAGAAGGAGCTCCCGACGTACAAGAGTTCCCGACGCGAATCGGCAGCGAAACACAAGTTGGAGTGCTCCAAAAAGGAGGGCAACGCGAAGAAGTATCAAAGCAAGCGTGCGAAAATAAATACCGACGTGGAGGATTGGAACGACCCGTCGCATGCGCTCTGGCAGAAAAATAATAGCGCTAAGAGGCATCCGAATGTGATGGCCGAAGAGTCGGCGTTCCCCAACTACGTGGGCAATCAGATGTCGGCTCAGTATCAACCGGACTACTTCAACAGCCACCTCGTGTCTTCGAACGCGCAGAACATGGGTCCGAACGGAGAGCGAGCTCTTTCGAGCTTCCCTGTGTCGTCGTCGAGAGCCAACTTTAACCTGAGCGCACTGTTTCCTGAAATAACTACGGTACGTATAATATTTCATCTAAAACACTCTCCAGTATTTTAAGCATTGTTTTTATTATGCCCGTAATAATCATTTGCTTTGGAATATTATTGCTAAAGAAAATTTATGAGGATATTCTGGAGGATTGATGAATGTCTTTGCTTTTAAATTCTTAGTTTACCTTCATTTTAATTTATAACGTAATTAAATACGGCTTAATATAATATTTAAATATTGTTGCTATAAAATAAATTCTAATGTTTCTAAATATTTTTGTTTCAGAAGGTGCAATGACATTGACGTTAATTATTATTTAAGGTTACGTATTAAGTAATGTTGAAACAAAAGTGTAAATAATATGAAGTGGAAGAACAGTATGTTAAATTTATTTATTTTACGCAAAGCAAATTATATTGTTACTTTTTAATTTATTGTTTTTAATCTTCCCGTTCAGCATGATGGCAAAAAGCAAAATTCTGCAGAATAAGAATTACTAATTGTCTTGAGAAGACTGCCACTCACATCAATGCACAGAGATCACTAATCTCTCTAGTCTCTATATCTCAACCACATAACTTATGGTCACAGGAGAGTCTAGAAGGTGTTAAAAGAACATACCTACTTAACGTCACAAGGTCTGTGCCCCAACTCCTACGCTCATTTCGGTGAAACTCAGCCAAAAGCGATTTCATAAAAAACTGCGTAACCTTAATCAGCTTGGCATATAGCTTATGCGTCATTCGCCAATGATGTTGAACTTGTATTATCGCTTATCGACACACCACATACATTTCGCAGGTACGATGTAAAGCACGTTATATAAGGCCGCTTGCCTTGACGCCTGTCTGTCTTGGCTCACCTCTGTGATTCATTCATGCTTTTAAAGTTGTTATGTACCTATCTCAGATAACAGACAAGTAACGGTCGCACAGAGTTATTTAATCAATACTTAACTGTCGATATAAAATCTAATGCGTCCGTAAGCCCTTTTAGGGTTCCGTAGTCAACAAGGAACCCTAATAGTTTCGGTCTGTCCGTCTGTCTGTCTGTCCGTATGTCCGTCTGTCTGACTGTCCGCGTTTTTGCTCAGAGACTATAGGACTTACAAAGCTGTAATTTGGCATGAATGTACCTACATATTAATGATGCCGACAAAATGGTACATAAAATCTTAAAAAAAATAAATGGAACTTACCTTCCCTAACAATACACATCAAGCTTGGATGAAATTTTTTTTTCGCGTCCACCCCATCGTGTGGGGTGTTCTTGGATAGGTTTTTTAAAAATATTATGAGTATTCATAGATCATTTTCCGATTCCGTTTGTTTTTTTTTTTTTAAGTTTTAAAGTGTAAAAATATTCCGGTGTGTGTCCCCCCCTTTCTACCAGCTAAACGATTGCTTCCGGAAATGTGAAAAAAATCACGGGAGTAGGAAATATGCTTTTAAAAGGAAAACTATCACGGCTAAGAAGACTTCATTAGTTATTGAGTATAGTCGATCAACTAATAACAATGTATTCGGCGAAGTATAAAGAAACTTTTCGTTCTAATTCCTTTGAAAGTAACTGAGAATATGTTGTTAGTAGTGTAACCCACGTTATAAATGTGCATTTATTGACCATACAAAAAATTTTAAAAACTAGCGGTACTACGGAACCCTATAATATTGCGCGTGGCCCGACACGCACTTGCCCAGTTTCTTCTTGTTTTTATTATCGTTTTTCTTCTTATGTTGGAAGACTTTTGATTTCTTTAATTCTTCTAGGCATAAGAGACCAAAGGGCTAAAGTAAAACATGCCTACTAAGTATATCTACATATTCCAATATTAATTTACAGATTGTACAAAAGTAATGAAACAATTTATTTTAATGAGACAAAAGCCAGAGTAACAAAGACCTGACAACTTCTGTTATTTATAACATGAATAAGTACCGCTGTGAACACTCACTGCCAAAGTTGAAACCGGCATTTTTGGACGCTTGATAATAAACAGGTACTTGTCTTTTGAAAGATAAATAAGAACATTAATTAATTATTATTAATGTGTATTAAGCATTTTACGTCGAGAACAAAAAGTATCGACTTACGGATTCAGGACTCCAAATCATGATGAGAACCCTCGATATGTATAGTCCTAATAGCTTTGGCTAAGAGATACCACGACCTCAAATAAAACTGGCGAGAAATTTTGATTACACGGTTTTTCATGCAAGAGTAAGTCTGGACTGAGTCGCCAAAAATCGTAATCTATGAGTAGATAGTGTCCTATATTTTTACAGGTTTGTATACTGCATTATGCAATTATTTATATTATTTATTTAACTACTAAAACATTAGGGATTTACCCCTTGAGCTTTAAATAATAATATACCTACCGTAGTAAGCTGTAAGCTTCAACATCAGACGTGAGAGGAATGATAAGTCCACCTATTACTTTCAAAGTTTTTGCTAAAAACTCGTTTATATTTTGAGAGCATTGTAGTTCAATATTGTAACGTAAGTTATTAGAAACTTTGCGGATCGATTGTCGGTTAGGGATATAATTGCAAAACTCTGCAGACTTCGAAATGCAAACTGCTGTTAAAGAGTCAAGTAACTGCTGTCCAAATTTAAATGGGTAATGTGATGCTGGCTATGTTTCAATTTTTTTTAATATTTTGTCCTACAGGTAGGTATGTTTTGATATACCTATGTATTTGTTTTGCGGAAAGTGCGACAAAAGTTAGGTTTAATATCGGAGGCTTCGATTTATTTACGCCACCGAGGTCCGAGCGTCTTAAAAGAGTGGGCTATTATTATATACAGTGTGTAACAAAAATAAGTGATAATACTTTACGAGCGTCACTAGTTTCCCCATACAAAAGTGAAAAAAAATTTTGGTCTTTCAGCGCTGCTACTTTCACAGTGAACTCTCTACAAGGAACACGTACACACCCTAAAGCATTATCACTTATTTTGTTACACCCTGTAGAGTAAGTTATAAGTTATAAACAATATTCGAACAGTTTAGTAGAGTCAGAGAATAGAGAGGTAGAGTGCAGTAATCTGGAAGAAGTAAGACTACGCCTTAACTAAACCAGAGTAGACAGAATTATAGAGTATGCCGACGTAGAACTGATGTTGAAATTTTTAAATTTGACGTGTTATGAAGAAAATCGTCGCTAGGGTTGTTACCCTAGCGACGATTTTCGTCACGTTCGTGGGTTGTTAAATTGTTACCTACGAACTACGAATAATAAAAACTAAGGAATCGTAACTCCCATACTATTACCGTTTTAAATTTGGTTCCTTTTGATCTGTCATGTAACGTCCTAGTACCGCTCAAGGTCCCCTAAATATTGCAAATGTATTGAAATGTGTACCTAAGGTACACTTTTTTGACAAGTATTGTGGAGCATGTTTTTTGACGAAGTTACTTTTCCTTAGTTTTTATTATTCGTAGCCTACGAATTTAAAACTATGACATATTCGCTGGACGTGTTCCTCTTTGGTCTTATTGTTGTTTGTGTTTTGGCACATGCGATTAAAATTGTCAGAATCCAATTTTGAAATCTATATTTTAAATATTTGAAAATAAATTATATCAGCCAGCGCGAGGCACATTCCGTTCATAATCCTAGTGAAACCTGACGAATTTGACAGATATTGAAACCTGTCCGTTTCTTTGCAGTCGAACTACTGGTAGTTATGTCTATTGTGACTAAACTCTTGAAAAAAAATACAGTTGATAGGGGATGGTCGCTTCTTAATTTCTCTATGGATATTGATTATGCTGTTAAACATTTCTAAACGTAACACATAATATGTATAAAGCTGTTAAGTACAACATAAGCGCAACATTGAATCAAGTCAAAAGCATGGTGAGTGTGCGTTTCGAGTCAGTCTGTATTAGCGCCGGCGGCCGACGGACGTAACTCGCATTGCCGCTTCGGTTCCGTAACTTTTCGCGATGGCGGGAAAATAAGTTTTCAGTTCGCGCCATTTTTACACAGACTGTGACAGCTATGTTTTTGTTTTTTTATTGACAAGTTTGTGACAAAGCAAAAATGGTGACGGTCAGCAAATGGTCGATGGTGAGTTCTGTATAATTGTCGCTTATTAGTTAGCATGTATGGGCATTTTCAAAAAAACGTGTACCCTTGCAAAAATATGTCTATATTTTTTAAGGTCATTTATTTACCTTTTTTTGAATGTCATATACAAGGAAAAATATTGAACTAATGGAATAAGTTAAAAAGAACGCTGAAAACGTTATATTATTCTGATATTATTGAAACAAAATCGAATTTTCGACGAAACAGATTCCGTTGTGCGACTAAATGTAAAATATAATTTAATACAAAAAAATACAGCAATAAATGGATTTCTTCGTTAATTTAATCTAGTGAAATGCATATTTAATTGTTTATTAAAAAAAAATTAGATAATTTCAAGGATCAACAAGAATAGCAATTATTTTTAATCCATAGTGTGACTATGTGACCCAACCACTAGGTTATTTTTCATTTTTTTTACATGAGTAAGTAATATTTAACATATTTAAAGGAGTTTTTATAACATAAAAACCTTTTATTTAAACATTTTTATTGTTGCACTACTTATAAAAGTAAAAAATTCTTTGATTTCATAGATTTAACTTCAATAATTAGAGGGACGAACATCTCATAATCATAAAGATGTGTTCACATGTCTACGAATTCCTAAGTTATTAATGACATCGGATTATATGCACGATCAAAGTGCCGAAATATCCATGCAAATATGCACGAAAATTGGTCGAAATATGCACAAAATATGCACAATCAAAAGTCACTTAATATTAAAATTTATTATTTTTTTGAAGACTTTTCCGGTAGTTACATTAATAAAAGCGCCAATTTTTATAATTTCATAAAATCCAGGATTTTTAATTTCTTGAAATAAAGACTTTTTATTTATTTATTATACGCCAATAATAATTTTCTACCAACATTTTCCGATTGAAATCTTAATGCCCATGGAAGTTAAACTACCGAAATATGCACTATCAACGAAAAATTGCCAAAATATGCACTATCGCCTAAAAAGTGACATTATATGCATTTGCATATGCAAGTATGCAAATGCATATAATCTGATGTCTAGTTATTATAAATCTGCAAATATCAACGACACAAAATGATTTTCAACTTTACTGATAGAAAAGTAGTGGAAATAAAATCAAAATTAAAAAAAAAAAAAAACTTTTAGGTACTTAAATTTTAAATATTTGTTATTGTTAAGTAAAGGCGACGCCTTGATAATTTGGCTGTAGCGATATCAATTTTTCAATGACTAAAGCTAAGAAATTAAAGTTCATTGTCAGTATTTATCATGTCTTTGTCTTTGATTTACCCATAGCATAACACGATTGGTCAACTTTTATAACACAGAATAATCAATCAAATAGACCTGTGTAAAAAAAAAAAAGGATTCCTATTTTTCCAACAGAGGAGAGTGATTTAAGCTTCCAAATTTGTACATGGCTTGGTTCAAGCATACACTTTAATTTGCCCATAGCTTATATGAAATGTATTTATGGTTTTTAAATTACGCGACAAAACTATTTTGTCGCTTACGCCCTTTCCATTTTTTGCTGTTCCATTGCTTGTTTTCTGTGAAAGGCCGGGCCGGGCTTTCATAGAAAACTAGCAATCTAAAACATATCCAAAACGGTTTTTTACTTTAACGCGGCGTCACCTTAACACATAAGTAATAAAAAATATATTTGTACGTTAATCGTACCAGTTTAAAAATCTCCAATTTTCTTAATAAAATCTGTGAATAAAAAAATAATTTATTTAAAATGTGAACTAAGCCTTATGCTTTCCGCCTGTTGTGACTTGTCCGTTCCATTATATGTGACCATACGAAAAGTCACAAGTCGGAAGTCACGTAATATTACTTTCTTTTACTTTTAAAGTGTTTGTATATAACCGATAATAGTTATCACAATTTCATTTTTTATACTAAATACTAAGCTAATTTTGCAACGTGTCAACAGTAGAAACAGTTGGAGAAAGTATAATAATGCTTACAAAATATGGTCACTTATCTGAACAAATAAACCGTTCCTGAAGAACCATCCAACCTGCGTCCGCGTCTTGTAGCAGATTTTTAACTACTAAATTCAAATTGAAGTTTCTCGATGTACAATGAAATATAGTGCTATCATTTAGTGCCGAAAATATTTTTGTAGTATGTTTATAAAACTAAAAAAAACGGTCACTAAACCGAACATTCCGGTCGGGTTGCTTTTTCATGATTATAATTTTAATTAATTTGTAGTTAAATTATGTTAGATTTTTCAATAACAAGACATTCAATTGATACATTAAGTATTTAGGAATCTAACATATGTTTTTTAAGTAACTTACTTTAAGAAAAAAAATAGTTATTAAAGATTTTGTTACAACTTCTGGGAAGGGGACAGGTGAATTTAATAGGTTTCGGTACTTAAAAACCCTTATAAATCTCATACTAAATAAAATTTTATACAAACGTGAATGTATTTTAATAAAAGAAAACTTGTTTATCCTCATACATTAAAATTACAAAATGTTAGTATGTAATTTTTTACAAATAATCTGTAGCGAAGTCAAGGGACAAGGTAAAAACCAGGGGTACACATTTTTTTGAAAATGCCCGTATACCATAAATGGGCGTAACATAGTATATTAGATCATTAGCAAGCAAACCTTTCAATGTTATGTAGGGTTAGCCTTACAATTAATGCAGAATAAGTTACAAGTTCTATGTCATATCTAACTATAATTGGCAACTGGAACAATTTCACCATCAAATTTCATTCAAAATTGGTTATCTGCAAATTTTTTTGTATTTAAAAATTAATGTTTCGGTATTTTTTCTACAGTCCAAAACTTTTTTTATTTTTGCTTGTTGCCCCTCTCAAGTTTCGTCGTAAGGGTTTTTGACTTATTGTTCAGTTCCAATTCATTAAGTTGGGCTATCATAACATTTTTTGTGTATATTTCTACGTAATTTTAAAAGTTCGTATAAACTAAACTATCAGTTTAATAAAGCTACCATGACCTCCTGCAAAGGTTTAGGTACACTTTTAAGTAACCACTTTATTGAAAAACTAGATGACGCCCGCAACTCCGTTGCGCCAAAACTGGTTTATCGCGCAAGAACTGTACATTTTTCCGGGACAAAAAGTATCCTATGTCCTTTCCCGTGACTCAAGGTATCTCCATGCCAAATTTCAGCAAAATCGGTTGAGCAGTTTGGGCGTGAAGAGGTAACAGACAGACAGACAGACACACTTTCGCATTTATAATATTAGTATGGATGCACGATTGCATTTCATATAAAATACCTGTAAGTATCTATCTATGTTGTCAGAAGCTTCAAGATCTAAAAATTCTTTTGAAAAATTATTCTTTACGCGAGCATACATATTTTATTGATTCGAGGTGTGAAAATGTGTTTCGTAAATGATAATATCGAGTGACATTAATGTAAATGGAAATGAACTTCATTATCACATTTTTCCATCTACAAATAAAATGCTCCCATAATTACCTGCCGCTTCAAAGGAACTTCCTCAAAAATATTTCTTTCAGAGTAAGGTAAACCAGCGATAAAGTCGAAAAATATCTATACTTGATAGAACTTACAACACCTATTAGGTCAGTATTTATAGCTACTTAGACTACTATGTTTTTCAGACCAGAATTTTCTTAGGTAGGTACCTAACGTTTATTCACTCCCTAAACTATTGCAATTATTTGAAGACAAAAATAAGGCAAATCGATTTAGCCGTTCTCAAGCTTTAACAAGACTAATTAGAATCTACTTATATGCAAAAAGGATGACCAGTGTTACTAAGCCGATGAATCATAATTAAAGTACAATCGTCTTCTGAATAATCTATTTCGAAATTGCGAAATCTGCAATTTATGATCCGATTCTATCAAACCCACAAGGAAAAATATAAATAAACAATTAATAAAGATCAGTTAAAGAAAAGATGCTACAAAGGACAATGGAAATCTAATAATAGTTGAAACAGGGCCTTGTGGCTCAGCTTGACACGCGAGCTTATCGTCGCTCCAGCTATCGACAAGGTCTAACACTAAGTGGAACTTAGGTAAAAATTGTGTAGTTACATACTATGACAATGTAGACACTTCCATAGTCATATAGGTATGTGTAATTGTGTAAACACTGGTACTCGCTCAATTCTAATGATACATAGTAGTTTATCGCGATGGAACTGTACATTTATAATATTCGATATCCTTTCCCAGGGCTCAAAGTATCTCCATAATAAATTTCAGCAAGATCGGTTCAGCGGTTCGGGTGTGAAGAGGTAACAGACAGACAGATTAATTATAACTAGAGATCGCCCAATGGTCGAAATTCGACATTAGTTTCAACGACATTAGGACTACATGTTTTGTAAAAAATATTGACTTTATCATAATTATTTTTTTCAACTCTTGTCTCTGGGACTCAGCTGATCTCAGACTAGCCGTGTAAGCATTGTCTAATAGTAGGTAAGATTCAATAAAAAAAAACTATAATCCATTTTCTAAATTTGTAACCTTGTTGTCAAGTGTCAACAGACTTCAAATTCTTCAACCATAAATAAAAGAGTATAATTCTATGTATAGGCCTGTCACTCAAAAATCTGTCATTTTTCCTAGTGTGTGAGTTGTAGTGTGTGTAATGTTTTATTTGTTAAAAAAATGTATGATTACGTTATGAATATGTTAAAAAAAAGCATAATTTCAAAATAATATTAGCTCGATGCACCATATAATCTATAACTGTGCAAAATTTCATCCACCTACGTTTACCCGTTTTTCGTCAAAAGGGATACAAAGTTTTTGGTTCACGTATTAATATAATATATAGATAATATTGTATGGATTTACAGTAGAGATGTGCCGATCATGACTTTGGCCGACTAGTCGGCCAATCACGGTTTCGGAAGTTTCCGTAACGCTTTTTTACTGCTGTTTCGCGTCGCACACGCCGCCTGCAAACGTGTTGAATCGTGTTAAGTATGTTAACTTCGCGTACGTTACTTTATTTTGTCAAGCTATGATATAGTAATGATGGTTTTCATTAAATATTTCATGTACATGAAATCTCGATGTAATAATACATACTTAATTTGTTGTTAAAATTATATTTACAAAAATAATATTATATTTACTAGCAAGCAATTTCAGAAACACTTCATTTAATTTTAAAATGTGTAACACTTATTGGGTGTGATCTGAACACATTATAAATAATAATCAAGGTTTTTATTTAATATAATTTCAATAATAGCAAAAAGGTAAAAAGCCGATTAGTCGGCGCTTTTTGTCGACTATTCGCCGACTAGTCACGGACTACAAAAGTGGCCGACTAGTCGGTATTTACCGACTAGTCGGCACATCTCTAATTTACAGCAAAGCCTCGCAATAATAGAAAAGTTTCGAAAGTGCGTCTGTCTGTTACCTCATAACGCTTAACCTCTAAACCAACATGGATCTTTGTTAAAAAGATTGAGTTTCTGGAAAGGACAAAGGAAATTTTTTGCCACGGAAAATCTACAGTTCTCTATCAATGACATTGCCATTTACATTAGAATTTCATTATACCAGAAACTACATATAATAAACCAATCTTTTAGTATTTATTTTACTAATAACTCGCTGTACTGGCCATTAGATACTTGTAAAACTATTATTTTTAATAAAATGTGTGTGAAACTTTTAAACAAAGTTAAGGAGAATTTTCGAACGTTCCATATAAGTTCTCGGGGCATTTCACACCAACTTTTAATCGTATCGCTATTCATGTCTTTCAAACTACGTTTATTGCTTAGTGCTAGTGAAATGTTTTGTCAATGTTATTTTTATCCAAGCCCAAGACTCAGTAGGTACCAAAATAATTACTCTGTGTCTATATATCTACAGGATGTTACAAAACTAAGTGATAATAATTTAGGGTTTGTATACAGTATTCCATTTAATTACCTCTATATAGTTTTCTGTGAAAGTAGCAGCGATGCGAGAGTAAGACATTTCTATAAATGTCTATTCTCGCAACGCCTCTCCCATAGGGTCTCATATAGAAATACCTCTAAAGGCCAAAAATATATTTTTCAGGGCTGCTATTTTCACAATCTATATATATATATATAAAACTCAAAGGTGACTGACTGATTGACATAGTGATCTATCAACGCACAGCCCAAACCACTGGACGGATCGGGCTGAAATTTGGCATACAGGTAGATGTTATAACGTAGGCATCCGCTAAGAAAGGATTTTGATAAATTCCAACCCTACAAGGTGTTCAAATAGGGGATGAAAGTTTGTATATAATAATACTTCTTAACGCGAGCGAAGCCGCGGGCAAAAGCTCATATATCTATAATATGTATTTTAGGGAAAGGTGACATAAGCACAACCAAAATTATTATTTAGTTTTGTTAAACTCTTTATAACTTAGGTAGGTATAAGGAAATACAAACTACAAGTGTGTAGCTACTAGCTGTACCTAACTCCTACACAAAGCAATCACTAGGTAGTAGTAACTAGTAACATAATATTATCATACAACTAGCAGACAATGATTAAACCCGCCTCTGTAAATTAATTCAATAGGATACATTATTGTAATGTTTTCACGGTAGACGTCAGCACCAGCACAGACAGTTAACAAATAGTTTTTTCGACGTTTGACAACGTTTCTGTCAATATTCTGATATGGTACGTGTTGGTCCAGTGGTTAAGAGCGTGGCTCTTGACTCGGAGGTCGTGGGTTCGATTCCCGCGTTGGGAACATGTTATTTCCAAGTTTGGTTAGGACAATGCAGGCTGATCACCTGATTGTCTAACAAGTAAGATGATCCATGCGTCGGATGGGCATGTAAAAAGTCGGTCCTGCCCCTGATCTCTCGCCAGTCGTGTCGATCTTCCGTCCCACTGGGTTATGAGAGTAAAGGAATAAAGAGTGCTCTTGTGTACTGCGCACTTACTTACACATACTTGGGCACTATAAAATTACTCCTGCGTACCTGGCCTGGCTTCAATGAAATCGGCCACCGTCACCGGTGTTGGGGGTATTATTATGGTACGTGTGCAACCCTGAGGTCGCGACCCCATATGGGGTCTATAATCTCCAAAAACTCATACCTGTGTACTATAATCTCCAAAGTAATTTTTTTTCTTACAGCCTGTACTGTGTTCCTTGCTAGAGGATATCTCTTGTTCTAAAATAAAATTCTCGTATCACAGTGTTTGTGCGCGAACTCCTCCAAAACGGCTCAACCGATTTTAATGAAATTTTGTATGTGTGTAACAAAAATAAGTGATAATACTTTAGGGTGTGTACGTGTTCCTTATTTCACATTTTCACTTTTGTATGGGCAAGGGCCCGAGCGTCACGAGTTTCCCCATACAAAAGTGAAAAAAAATGTTGGTCTTTCAGCGCTGCTACTTTCACAGTAAACTCTCTAGTCAGGTAATAATACTATATGTATAAATGTCACGTATTATAACGATACAAAAACTAAGACACTAGTTAATTTGATTTTGAAGTATCGCCCTCGGAAATGAAATGAAACGCAATTTACGACAAGCTTATCTTATGAAGCACAAAATTTTAGGCACAAAAAGGAATAATCTAATACTTGTCCTAAACTAATTTGTATTTCTTCGGCACAAAATTTAGGAACGTGGAAGTCTTTTCAGCATAGTAGGAAATCTTATTACTCGTAAACTTGTAAACTTGCTTTAAGCTTTGAAAGCCTTTTAAAAGTCTTTTAGATAAGACGTAATAGGTTGTCAACATCGGAAATCTTTTTACAGTAATTTTTAGAAACAATAATAATAATCAAAATTATGATACATTTCTTTCGCTTTACTTTATCTAAGTAGATCTTAAAAGCTAACTAAGTACGTTACAAAAACTTTTACAGATTACCTCTTTCGACAATTTCTAATCTAATTTGGCTATTGACATCTAGTCTTACTGCACCGTGTCTCTTTAAGAGCGCTTACAGACGAACGGCACGTGTCGGCGGCACGTGTCGGCGGCAGTCGACAGCAGTCGGCGGCACGTGTCGGCGGCAGTCGACGGAAGCCGTCGACAGTTTATCACGCTTGCAGTTGTGACGTAGCGCGTAAAGGTTTCGATATATTCGATAATCCGTTCGCTGCCGATTCAGCGGAAGTACTGTGAAAAAAATATCCGTTTGATGCGAGACGTCCGTTGTGTATGATACCGACCTGTGGCCGCTTACCTTTAGGCGGTACGTCACAACTGGGGGCCTACCACCACCTCTACTAAGCGACACCGTTTGACAGATAGGCATTATAATTACTTTAACATCAAGCTAGCGATCTTAAAAAAGTTGATATTTCACAGCGGATTTAACAATATTTAGCATTTTTTACTGTTTTTTAGTAAAATTGTATTTAAAAAGTGAGTACGGTAATGTTATTGTAATCTTACAACAAAGTTTTCTGGAAACATGATCGTTTTAGGAAAGGTCGTGGTAGGTCCCCTGCAAGCGTCATAAACTGTCAACGGCTGCCGTCGACTGCCGTCAACTGCCGCCGACACGTGCCGTCAACTGCCGTCGACTGCCGCCGACACGTGCCGCTGACTGCCGCCGACACGTGCCGTTCGTCTGTAAGAGCGCTTACACGTGCACTAAAACAATGGTAGAGAGAGTCTGACTAAATTTTATTCGCGCTAGTAAAAAAAGCAGCCAACAGGCTAATTTATTTGCATGCGAACTTTTTTCAGGTTACAAAAACCAAACAAGTAGCCCAGGGTTATGGCGTCCTTGCCTCTCCACCGTGGGAACAGCCACCCAATAAATCGTCTAGTTCGATCATTAGATGGAATTTAAAATAGATGATTTGATTACATCACTCGCATTAATATGTATCAGGCGGCGAAGGCTGCGCGGGCGCCGGGATAGGGGTTCGGCTTTGCGGGTGAACCTGACTAGAATACTAAAACCAGTGAAATGATTTTCTCCCACACCACCGACATACGAATTAAGAGAGCGCGCCATATGCGTTTCGTCCGAGTAGCGTTTGTTATCATGGCGTATGAATCATTAGCATATATCCGAATAATTTAATCATAATAAGCGAGATGAAAACGATCTTTGTTCCTGTTTTAGACATTTCAGGGTTTCAGGGAACCGTATAACGTATAGCTTTTCTTTTGGTGAAGGTGGCTGGTTTTTTTTTTAATGAAATAAGGGGGCAAACGAGCACACGGGTCACCTGATGGAAAGCAACTTCTGTCGCCCATGGACAGTCGCAGCATCAGAAGAGCAGCAGGTGCGTTGCCGGCCTTCTAAGGGGTAATAGGGGAGGGTAGGGAAGGGAATAGGGGAGGGTACGGAAGGAAATAGGGGAGGGTAGGGAAAGGAAAAGGGTAGGGGATTGGGCCTCCGGTAAACTCACTTACTCGGCGAAACACAGCGGAAGCGCTGTTTCACGCCGGTTTTCTGTGAGGGCGTGGTATCTCTCCGGTCGAGCCGGCCCATTCGTGCCGAAGCATGGCTCTCCCACGTCAAAAATTTTATTTAATAAAAATTGGTTTTATTTAAACTAGGTGAGTTACACGGGAATAAAATTTCCCAAATGTGTTCAGTACGCATGGGCAATAATTTTTCTTCCTTTATTCTCGTATTCCGTATCATTAGAGCGAGATCGGGTGCAGGACCGACTTCAGACTTGTTACACGACGCATAGGTCAATTTTCTTGGCGTTCAGATGACCAGGCTACATTGCCCCAACCCAACTTAGAAACAACATTACCCCTCGGCCCTCGCTTACGATCGTAGACCTCCATTTTTTCCCAGGCTCAACGTGAAAAAGTTAAGGTCGCCGTTGAGTCTCGTGTGTACCCCTGAGTGACTTTGGGAGACCTGGACCACTTTGGGAATTATTGCTCTAAACCATGGAAAGATAAAGAAAAGAAGAGCTATATTCAAGTCGAGTTCGTCTCAAGTTCGTTATCGTATTAAAGGGTAGATAGATAGATAGATAGAAAATGCTTTATTTGTACAAAAATTACAAACTAAATTACAATTTAAAAATAATATAATATGGACCTGTACAAACAGGCGGTCTTACCGCTGAAAGCGGTTTTAGACAACCTTAATAGGTATAGTTGTTTGATGTGTCAATATTTTTATTAAGAAGAGGGTTGATGTAAGCTTACATAGGGAATACATTGCTACATTGAAAACGACGCGCCATGTCCATATAAAATGACCCTTATAGCTCACACGAAGATAAAGCAGGAAATTTAAATATTAGCAAGTATGTAAATTGCAGTATTTTTTTCTGCTTTTTTTAATATTCAGGAATTCCTACAAATTTGGGAAACATTATTACAATATCGATATAAATAAAAACGAATCCATATTTCGCTTGGTCACGACATCACGCGTAAACGGCTGGACCGATTTTGCTGAAATTTGGTATAGAGATAGGTACTTTGAGTCCCGAAAAAGAACATAGGATACATTTTGTCCCGGAAAAAAATATGGTTACTGTATATTATACTTGGGTAATGGGCTGTTGCGAATTTACGGCTCTTAACTTTCGCCTTACCTTTTATACATGGCTTTAACCCATAATTTAAGTATTTTAATGCATGTGTCAGTGTGATTCAGATGGTACGTCTGTTGCATAAAGTTAATATACCTAGCGCTAGGTATATTAACTTTATGGTCTGTTGTAATATGGCATCTTATAGCTTTTCTACCTACTTAAGGGCATGTTTCACCACTTCCTGATAAGGCTATCCACCAATCAACGTGACAGATCAAGTATGGAGAATCTGTCAAAAAAATTGTGAATAGCCTATTAGCACAGTATAGCAATATGACATATCCCTACAGTAGTGAAACGAATGTACTTGCGCAGAGCAACGGAGGGGTACCCGCGGGGAAGCGGGCGGCGCGGGCCCGCGTACACAAACTCGCGGAGTTTGTATACCTGCGCCCACAGGGGTGACGTTGGCGCGTTGTCTACGAGTTTTGTGTTGTAAAACGATAACTTATCTTATAAACAAGGGGATATTATAATAAATGTTCAGTGTACGGATGTAAATATGATTCAAAAAACAAAAAGGATTTAAATTTTCATAAATATCGGTTGGCCTTGGCGGCATTTATTAGCATCTCTGTTTTATTGTTTACGTTGTAAGAAGTGTAACAAGGAGAGAAACAATATAGAATAAATTAAAAATCTGTCAAATACCCTGTTACATACTAATTAGTACCTACCTAGCTAGGTACACACACCGAGTGTAACATTTTGTCCTTTGGACCGCCCTTACCGCGCACGTAATAAGAGTTTTGAACAGGGATGTTAGACGGCCACTTGGAAATCCTTGTATCGAGCTGGCTGAAAACTGGTATCGGAGACAGAAAACTGGTACGCTTGTGCTCCGCTCCAGCGCTGCGAACACTGATGACAAACTGTGTCGGAAGTCGCATCCCAGTGAAAAAAATTAATACTTTAATTTCGTATACTGTTAATAGAGGGCAGTAATCATCGAACGCACGGAAGAAATATCATTTTGAACTGCATTATCTTTTTGATATTATACTGCATAATTCGGGTTTAAAATGTAAAATTTATTGAAAAAATAGATAAATGATTCATAACGAAGATTTTTGTAAGAAACGAGGGTTTGTTTGCTTAACCAAACAATGGAAAAGATGGTCGGTCAAGGGCCAATCTTGGTATTTTTGCGTACAAGGACCGAGTAGTCTTGGTACATGGTACGTGGAACCAAAACCTGGTACCTATGTGTACCAAGAAATTGGTACGTCTGACATCCCTGGTTTTGAAGTGCTTCTCTTACCCTGACATGTGATTAATTATTTATTGGATATTTTATATATTCGAAATTTCGAATGCGTTTTCATTATTAATCCTTCGATCGTGATTCATGGATCCTTGGAAATCTATTGTTATTCTATTGTGTCTCGCTCACCGGTGAGCTTATAGGGCTTGATGGGTTAATTAATTTTTTAAATAGAGAACTAAAATCATCTAAAAATAAAGTTTCACGTAAATATCTGGCAGTACGACATAATATGTAAATATAACACGCTGATTAAACAGATTAAATGATAACATTTGCATTACAAGCACAATATTTTATTTTTATTTTATTTTCCGTTTCGTGGCAACCCTGGCATATCTGCTCGGTACCTGTCATCGGTGGCGGCATCGTGCGACATCAAAGGCGTTTCGTTACTGTAGGGACTAATATTGCTATACTGTGCTATTAGGCACTTTATCAGAAAGTGGTGAAACAGGCCCTAAATATTCATATTTTTTATTTCCATATTAGCTAGGCCTAGCAACTTTTGGATTGTCCTACATGATGCATCCAGTTTGCATCATGTAGGACAATTCCAAAAGTTGTACATACAGTATTCCAGAGAGGTGGGATCTCATCCGGATTCCGGAGTAAAAAACTTACACAGGGCGCGGTGGCATCACCATTTATCAAAGAGATGGGAAATTGTTATTTAAAAAATAACTGCTCTTATGCATTGATGAAGGCAACCGTCAGTCATATAACCTATTCCTGGGTCACAAAACTAACTTAAAAGACCTCGCTAACTGGCTTACTGGGAATTAGGCACACTTGTCACTTACGTCTTACTTACATTGGTAGCTAATAGTGTTACAAGGAACTACCGTACTTCAATGTTAGTACTTAGTGATGATGGCGATGATAACAGTGATACTGTTGAAGAATCAATGGTGTTGGTCATCACCAATGATGTTGATCGTCATCAGAACAAGTACCAACATCACGAAGGGTAACCGCACTCCTGTGTGGGCCACTGACGCGACATCTGTGTCAATGCCGCGCGTACTATCTACATTAGCTGTTATCGCCTATTGGAAACTAAACTACTCAATAATTTGCATTCATGTAATAGGTCGGTGTCCCTGACTTCGGTCGTAGACATACTAGTGCTATGTACATCTATGTTACATACTCGAACGATTACATTATATACCAGTAGAGGGAATTTGGTTTAGTAATAAAGAAGTTATTTCATTTGTCAAATTCGGTACTGTCTTGAAATTATTGCACCTACTTGTAAAATGTTACATATAAGTACTAATGAGGCTGATTTGTTGATTTTCAATTTTTAATTAATTTGTATTGAATACCTATAATATAAGGACGACATTATCGTTTTACGATAAAGTACTTAAATTAGAAAAAAAATTATATACTTCTGTGTAAGTACTATGTTGTCCGAAACTGAGCGCGAAAAAAATCCTCCATAAATACTAAATAGCCTACCATACATTTTTTCGCTATAAAACCTAGCATTCAACACTCTGCCCTTCCTCTATTTTCGATGCAAAAAACAATTAACATTTTCTCTTTATTATATTAGTATTTAATACAAGTCAAGAAAATTTTCCCGCAGTTTTCGTCACGTTATTAATAACTGAATTTTCCTCGTGATTTTCTTACGACGATATTATTCGTCGAGAATCGAGATAGCACGGGACTCGTCTTGACGTGATATTTATAATACCATTATAAATATCACGTCCTGTGCCTTTACCTTAAATAAATTTTCTACGAATATTGTAAAAATAAAATATAGATGATACTATACGTCATATAGTTTATTCTTGAAATTAAATTAATTCCTTCTTATTTACTTGATAATTTAAAATTATGTTTATAAAGTTATTCGAATTATTTAACATCTTCCTAAGGTATGACTTTAAGTAGGTACCAAACAGGTTTAGTAATATAATTTTTAAAGTTAAGGTAAAAAACATATAGTTCATTCACCCGTCGATCGTGGAAAAACGAGACACAATAAAATTTCTATTGTGTCTCGGTCACCGGTGACCGTATATTGGGGCTTGATGAATTAAGGAGTGAGCACACTGAGACGGGCCGTGCCGGGGCTCAGCGTGCCGGATCTCAGCGTGCCGGATCTCAGCGTGCCGGATCTCAGCGTGCCGGGGCTCATCGCAAAAATCCGCCTCCATACAATTTGTATGGAAGCGGAAATCCGCTGCGACCCGACACATACATCATACATCTTGTATGGAGGCGGATTTTTGCGATGAGCCGCGGCACGCTGAGCCCCGGCACGGCCCGTCTCAGTGTGCTCACTCCTTTAATGCTACTATGTTCTAAAAAGATAAACTATTGTAAATGTCGACGAAATTACGACACAGACGTACCCCGAGGGTGAATTGTCAGACTTCCAAATATATTAAATAAATGTTCGACAGAACCTAGTACAAGTTTTCCTCGACCAAGTTTTGAAAGATCCGTAGTTTGCACCTCAGATTATGTAGATAAACATCAAACATAGATTGCAGGCTAATATTATATTATCAAAATAATAAATTATATTATGCAAGTGTGTCTTTCTGACAGTCTTAATTGCCTCTGCCTATTTATCTTCTTAACCTACTTCCAAAAAAGGTATAGGTTCTATGTTCGGCTGTGTTTTACTTAATTTTTTAAAACGATATCTAATTAGGTCCCTATAATATAATATTACTTCTTTATTAAGAAAAGTGTACCTCATTGCTTTAGAGTTCAATAATAACAATCATCCAATCCAATGCAGGTACTTCTATTGCATCGAGTAATTTACAGCACTCTCCCCTGCAAGGTATATCTGTCAGTTTTGTAGACTGTCGACGATTAAACTAAACGACAGTTTAACCGGGTTATAGTTACATAAATATAGGTACACATCTATTCCTATTTTTATCTGACAGTCAATGTCCCCGCCTAGAGAAAGTCCCGAATTGCACTTTACGACTAAACGTATTCGTCCAAGAAAATGTATTTTAATATTATCCTGTGTATAGTCTACAATGATATTATAATATAAAAAGTCTATAGGGGTAGCCGTATTGACATAGGGGAGGGCACTCACGTTTAAGATTTTAGAATTTTGACTCCTCCCGTATCATGTTATACATTTTTCAACTAAAAGGAGGAAAAACTTTCCCCAAAAAACGCGCTAATGAGTGCAGTTTCTGTGGTGCAGATTTATTAATTTTTCTGACAAAATGAAATTCAATTGTCATGTTAATAAGTTTAATTGGAGTAAAAAGTGGCGAACAACGATTTTGCAACGATATACCCAAAAGAGGCGAGCCGCCAAACTTGTTATACTGGTCCATGTACACCGCACAGTGCGATAATGCTACCATTGTGAAAGTTATAAATTACTTTGTAAGTGATACCCGACGAGTCAAAAATCCACCTTTCTGGAAGTCGTTAAAAAGTAGAAACGATCAGTCGCAGAATTTAGCACTAGTAGAAGCCGAATTAATTTCTTTACCTAGTAGCTACCCTAGTAGGCAAAAAGGTAATTGAATGGATAACATAGGTTCACGGTCTTTTAATTTGCCTTCTGTCTCTAGAGTAGTTTTTTATTTGATACTAGCTGTTACCCGCGACTTCGTCCGCGTCAACAAAATGTAAAATACATAGGTAAAAAATAAAAAGTAAAGAAAATATCCTCCTCCTTTTTGGAAGTCGGTTAAAAAGTAGCCTAAGTTACTCCATATTACATCAGCTATCTGCCAATAAAAGTTCCGTCAAAATCGGTCCAGCCATTTCGAAGATTAGCCGGAACAAAAAGACAGACATACAGACAGAAAAAAAATCTAAAAATTGTTATTTTGGTGTAAGTACCGTCTAAATATTCATATGCATGTAGTAAAAAACGGTTATTTTAATATTACAAACAGACACTCCAATTTTATATATATATATATATATATATATATATATATATATATATATATATATATATATATATATATATATATATATAGAGATAGGCTTTACAGACCACAGTTTAGACTTCAAAAATAATTTTTTAGTTAAGTGGTGTACCTATATTGTAGGTATACAGTCTATATCAAAACTTAATAACTCAACAAAATTTTTTAAAGTAAACTGTCGTTACGATTTTCCTCGATTTTAAAAGTACTATAAAATGTATTTCCGCCGACCGCCCATTAGAAGAAACCTCGTTCCTTGATTGAGAGAAATGGCTAAGACGGTGGACATAAAAAAATGGTTAAAGTTTTTAAAAGCGCTTCCAGTTTCACATAAAAAACTTACTCTTGTTATCATCCGACTACCACAGAAAAAGAATAAAAAAGTTTTTTTAAGTCTTAAATTTCCCTCAGGGTGACAACGACAATTTCTTAAAACGACAACTTCCGAAAACAACAACTTCCAAAAACGACAACTTTTGGCGTAGCGATTTTTTATTTTAAATATTCGAAATCAAAATCAAATCATTTTTATTTAGTTAATTTTTTGCAAAATTCTTTCTCAATGGCGCGGCGCCGTAAGAAAATTACTCACAAAAAAAAACTATAAATAAGTGAGTATATATTATATTGCTGCACAAAAGCTATGTAATCTCTGTATAGTAGATAGTTTAATTTTAACTTTGTAGACACCACCTGCCGTGGAAGTACGAAGTTCAAGCAACTTGAACGAAATAAAAATAATATCTCTGTAAACTACGTCCGAGCAATCTGTTACCGTGTCATTTATCATTCATTACGTCTAGGGAAATTTTCATTTACTTAGGCTTCGTTGTTATAAATTGTCTTAAAATATCATCAATTCTATTTGAAATCATGAAAAATATATTTTAAAGCCTTGACAAAGATTTTATCATCAGTCTTGAAGATAATATTTATTAATTCGCCCCTTTTAGTATTTTTTTTGAAATAAGATGTCTTATTATTGAACTTGTGAAACATGCTAGATTAGTAAGCAAGGTACGATTTTTCCAATACGAATTTTCCAATTTCCTTCTAGCTACCACCCGGTTTTCACTCTAATGGGGATTTTTGAACAAATATGTTTAACCTTTTTTTGACCTTCAATGGCGTTATATTAGCAATAAATTCGACGAACATCACGTTTCGAACTTTTGGTACGCTTCTCGTATCAGCTTTCACATAATGAGAACTTGCATTTGACGAACCAGCCATTATAAATAAGATTGAAAGGAAATTTAAAACACTACAGAGGTCAATAATGAGGATTGACCATTTTTTTTTAATTTTGCTCATTACAAAAACATTTCGAGGAATAAGGTCAGCGATCGTTTTTCTGTATTTAAACGAAAAAAATATTCATTAGTTACTTATATTTTTGAACAAATATGTTTAACCTTTGTTTGACCTTCAATGGCGTTAAATTAGCAATAAATTCGACCAACATCACGAACTTTTGGTACGCTTCTCGTATCAGCTTTCACATAATGAGAACTTGCATTTGACGAACCAGCCATTATAAATAAGATTTAAAGGAAATTTAAAACATAGGTACTCAGAGTTCAATTGTCCGCCGATGATGACGTCAGAGCGAAACTTTAAAAATTTATTGAGAAAAAACTAGCCAATGAATTTCAAAATTATTTAATTTATATTCTTAAAATACCCTATTTTAACGAAAAAAAAAAAAGTACATGTGTTTTTTTTTTGGACAATGCCCATTACCAGTCCATTTCAGCCAATTACTAAAACGTGTGTGGCTTATCCAATGGGTGTATTTAAATTTCTTTGAGTATTGAAAATGTAATTTCTCTCCGTCTTATTTCTGTGCAGAGTGAAGTCTTAAGGCCCAGTAGTCCCTAAAATAAGCAGGTCTATGTCTGTCAGTACGAATATTGACGTTAAGAGGATTCCACACCGCCCTTTTTTCCATACAAACGTTGTCCCCTGTTTCCTCCCTGGATAATGCTAGTAGAGTTATAATTTTTTCCTAAATATCTACGGCCACTAATACAATGTCCCTATGTTTTCTTTTTTTTCATAATTTAATTATTAAATAAGATATGAACGTTCAAAAACCCAAAAAAATGGCCAGATTTTCCGCTGTGTTCAAACGTCCAGAAAACAGATTTGGCTAGATTATACAAAAAAAGCAAAACATAGGAACACAGCTCAAGCCTTTTTTTAATCTTTAATGAAAGAAGTACTTAAATCGGTTAAGTTTTGGAGAAGGAATCAGGGGACAACGAATCGTTGATTTTCTGGATTTTCTGCAGTTGTCTCTATCGCATTCTGCGGTATAGGCTTGAGGTAAGGGAGACAGCTATAGATATTACACGTACTTTTTTTTCATTTCTCTAGCCCCTGTTGTATCCTCTTATGGACATTAAAATAACATTCATATCAGCGCGCCTTAAAAATAGAAAATTGGAGTAAAAACCTTTTGTTTTTAGTATTACACAAATCAAATATATCAAATAGTTTAGGTTAGGTTACGACACATATACTACATTTTTTGTTTTTTCAGAAAGTGTGTAATGTAGCCATAAAATGATTTAATTATGAAAAATAGCGTTATAGCAGTCATCTTTGAGATTTTTTTCTATCGAGCAGAATTTTTCAAATTGTATACTGATATACCTTTGCGTTTAGGAAATTTTCTCAATTTTAAAACGGTACTTATTTTATACTTAAATAATGACATTTCCTTTACTAAAAACGTGTTTTAAAAAACCCATTTTACGTAGTTGCAACCACCACAGCGCCTTAAGTTATTACATTAATGTCCTAAGAGAATACCAATTTACATATGCAACAGGCTCCGTTTAAACACTACGAAGTACAGTCGCTTGACACACTTTTTCTATGGCGTAGGGCCGACTTTTTGTCATGCCATTAGGAAGAACATTTTTTTCAACGCGAGAATCAAACTAGGTAACTAGGTAAACTAGTAGGCGGCCTACATGTCCCAAAAATATAATTTGCTTCCTCTAATAAATGCAATATTCGGCCCTTAAATTGTAACATTTCAATGCACTCAATCAACTTTTAAAGTTATGGTCAACTATGTAAACGCTTTACTTTCTATATCCAGGTAAAAGGAAGCTTGGGTTGAAAGCATTATATTTATATCCATTAATTTTATTTCCAAGCATTATATTTCCAGGGCTTAGGTATCACTAGAAGAGTCCATTTAACCAAAAAAATTGGGTGTTATTTTTTTTTTTTCAATGACATATTTTATCTATCTATCTATACTTATAATAAAATCGTAGAGGTAAAATTTTTGTACATTGAAAATAAACTTAAAAAAATGAGTCAGGGGCATATTAGAAGAGTAGTAGAATACATTTTAACTGTTTTTGAAATTTTTGTTTCTCTGTCTGTTTGTCGGTTTGTCTGTTTGTCTGTTTGTACAGGCTAATCTCTGAACCCGCTGGACTGATTTCAATGAAATTTGGCATGATGATACCTTACATCCCTGGTCAACATCTTAGATACTTTTTTTTAACCGACTTTAAAAAAAGGAGGAGTTAATGTTTACTTTGCTGTTTGTGGTCAGATTTTCAAAATTCTTTTTTTGTTGTATAGATTGCCCGAATTTGATACCATGTTTACAATAAAATCGGCCAAGTGCGAGTCGGACTCACGCACGAAGGGTTCCGTACCGTTATAGAGAAAAAATAGGCCAAAAGTTGTGTTTTTGTATGGGAGCCCCCCTTAAATTTTAATTATATTCCAATTTTATTACTAATTATCAAATAACACATATATTTAAGGATTCTGTGAAAATTTCAACTGCCTGCCTGTTGTAATTATTGGTATCGAGCAAAAAAGGCCAAAAAAGTCATGTTTGTTGTATGGGAGCCCCCCTTAAATATTGATTTTATTTTGTTTTCAGTATTTTTTATTATAGCGGCAACAGATATACATAATCTGTAAAAATTTCAGAACTCTAGCTATAACGGTTCTTAAGATACAGCCTGGAGATAGACAGAAGGACAAACAACGAAGTCTTATAGTAATAGGGTCCCGTTTTTACCCTTTGGCTACAGAACCCTAAAAACGGTGACTTGATAAGTAATGGAATTGAAGAAACTTCTCGGAATTTACAACGACAACCAAAGTGATTACCAACTCTAGCAAAGGTCGATCTTTAAAACTTTTCCTAATATTCGTAAACGCTTATCCAAACACTGGATGGATATTGACCACTGCGTATCTCAATTCGTTACCAGCCATGGAAATTTTAAAGTCAAACTTTACGGATCTAAGTTACTAGCATCGGTCGAGCACATAGGTAGAAATGGTAGAATATGTACGACCGAAGGCAGTATGTTTGAATCATGTTCTCTGGGAGAGTTTTTTCTGCCAAGACGAAAGAACTACAATGCTAGACAACCTACAGTGTAAATCTGATGTCGCATACTACGTGGACAGCAGGAAATTAATCCGTGTCTTCAAGCGTTTTTGTCATAATTATTATAGGCAACAGTCTAACACAACAAATTCCAATATTAATTTAGCTATACTTAGTACAGTTACAATTTTTATAATTATATTTTATTTTCGTGGTGCATTAAAAATTTCGTGTGTAATGTAGATCCAAATAAAATAGTCGTAGATGGGTGTTCAATTTTGTAAATCTCGATTTTAACAACATACATTCACGCGGACGAAGTTGCGGGCAACAGCTAGTCCTATTTAAAATCGTTGCAGAACGGTCACTCGCGGCGCGGGGGAATGAGAGGGGGTAACGCGGGGGGAGACGCGCGCGCGGGGTCACATCACGCGCAGGCGACGCGTCGTGTCCATTAATTGTAGTGTTTTTTTAGGATAACTGTCGGAAGCTATTTCTCAACATTTTAGTACTGAGTGATTATAAAAGAAAAAATACGTGTAATTTTATTTTTAACAAGGATCAATATATCAAAATTTGGCAGGAAGGTTTAATTGCACCCTGTATAAACCGACATTGGATTTTTTTTTTCTACAGGCACCTTTTCTAGAAAAGGAAATTTGTAATTCTCAAGATTCACAAAGTAGAAAGATTTCTTTCAATTATCCTTTGTCAGAGCACCAGACATTTGTTAAAGTCTGCATCTCGACTTCCGGCGTAATTAAAGGCTTTTATGGCTAAAGTCACCCTTTTGGACAATCGTTCATGAAAAACGAGAAACAAAACGGCATTTGATTTCTTGGCTCTTGATTAGCCTTTGCCTCAGTATAACTACTGACTAGAGATAACTTTGTAACAATAGGATCTAATCATGAATTTGTATGAGACGAAATACGATATTAATATTCTGTATGCACCTATGGATATGGCATAATCTTCGTAGATTAAACTACATTTTTGTCTTTAAAATTAAGATGTTAAAAAAAAGGTATACTTGCGTGCATTTACCATTGAATTTTTTCTATAATATCTAAGGTTTTTAGATGACTTTTTGATTGTATCCATATACCATACTAATAACTAGTTGCTCTGTCTATTGTGCTAATAGACGCGAAAGTTTATACTCATTATATCGCGCGTATCGCACGATAAACCAATTTTTGTCCAAGCGAAGTTGCTAGCAACACCTAGGCATTTATCTACTAATGCTTATGACTGGGTAATAAAACGGGCAAGCCTCTCTGATGCGAGGACAAAAGGTGACGAAAAGCCATAACTTTCTTATATTTTCATGGGTTTGCCCAATGAAGTATTGGTTTTAATAATATTTTTATGATGCCATTCATAAAAACACACACTTGCCATGATAATATTTAGTTCACCTAGAGATCATAAAGTAACTTATATTTTTTTATGATTTTAATTTCTTTTGCTTACTTACAGTTTTAAAAACACTGTAATTAAGCAAAGAGTTCCGTACCCAAAGGGTAAAAACGGGACCCTATTACTAAGACTTCGTTGTCTGTCCGTCTGTCTGTCTCCAGGCTGTATCTCAAGAACCGCTATAGCTAGACTTCTGAAATTTTCACAGATTGTGTATATCTGTTGCCGCTATAACAACAAATACTGTAAACAAAATAAAATTAATACTTCAGGGGGGCTCTCATATAACAAACGTGTTTTTTTTCGGCTTTTTTCGCTCTATATCAATAATGGCAAGAGGTATAGGCACTTGAATTTTTCACACATTCTTTTGTTATATGACTGTGTAATTTAATATTTAATAATAATATTAAAATAAAATAAAATATAAATTTAAGGGGGCTCCCATATAAAAACACAATTTTCAGCCTATTTTTGCTCTATAATGGAACCCTTCGTACGCTAGTCCAAGTCGCACTTGGCCGATTTTTATTATTTTATACTCATAATTCTTAAGGAAAGTGAATAAATTATAACTTATAAAATATAATTTATTTAATAGAATGTTCATTTGATTCATTTGAAGTGAATTCAAATGAATCGAACAAAGACCAAGCTCATGTCAAATAGCACGAAACGTAGAGTCAAAGTGGATGGGGAGGAGATACACTATGTCGACGAGTACGTTTATCTAGGCCAACTAATATCTTTTTATAACAGGCAAGACAAAGAAATAGACCAACGTGTTGAGAAGGCATGGAGAAGCTTTTGGTCAATGAAACATCTGATGAAAGGGGACCTACCAATATGCCTAAAACGTAAACTCGTGGACATGTGTATCTTGCCTATTCTGACCTACGGTGCCCAGTCCTGGTCTTTGACAGCTTCACAGAAGTCCCGACTCGGAGTTTGCCAACGAGCCATGGAACGCAGCATTCTAGGTATAAAAAGGATTGACCGCGTCCGGAATACCACCCTGCGTTCCCAAACGAAGCTCGTTGACGTAGGCAGAAAGGCAGCTAGCCTTAAGTGGAGCTGGGCAGGGCACGTTTCCCGTATGCACCCGGACAGGTGGGCGCGTCTAGTTTCGGAGTGGCTACCGAATGGTCGGCGTAACAGAGGCCGACCCAAGAAAAGGTGGCGCGACGAACTAGATGCGTTTGATAAAGAGTGGCCAACAACTTCACAGGATCGTGAACTTTGGAAAGAGAGAGGGGAGGCCTTTGCCCAGCAGTGGGACACTGTAGGCTGATAATAATAAATAGAATGTTAATGTTATGTACTCGTATACCGTGAAGGCGTGGACCTATTTTGACCACGTAGGTTTAATGCAGGGCGCTGTCCCTTACAGACTCTCTAGTTTAATATTAAAGTTAGAAGCTGATATAGTATGTTGCGTGATAGAATAGTAATGTATTTATGTAAGGCTAATTTTAATATATTTTTTTTTTTATTTTCAGTGGCATCGGCTGTGCATACTTATGGCTGCTCTCGGCACGGCGAAGGGTGAAAAATTTACCCTAGGCTACCTGACTGGATCACAAAGAAAAATTGGCGACATGAACTACCAAAGACCTGGACGTGTTATTTCAGGTACATTTTATATTTCTAGATTTTCCAGAAATAGCTTGATTTGAAGAATTTGATGCTCGCAAACTTCCGCATTGTTAGCGTTGAAGTTGCGTCTCCAAGTTGGAACTATCAAGAAAGTTCAAAGTTGAAATGTTGATCATCAAAATAGTCAAAGTTCCCAAATTGGTGTCAGTGTAACAAATACTGTTCTTCCTATATACTTACTTAGTATACAATATACATACATGCATACATAATAGAATAGAATAGAATACTTAAACGTTTTTTTGCAGCTATAACTATAAAAATACATTCTTAATAAAAAGAACAAACGTAGTACTTCCATAATCTTTTTGAATTCATAATCCTACGTTCATTTTGCAATTGGTAACAGGCCTCAAACTTTAAACCCCGTAAATTAGCTGACCAAATAAAATTTAAGTAGCTCTTAAGATTTTACAATTTATCTGCAAAGTTTCAAACGCCAAAAACTCCATTGTTCATACAAGAAATCGTTGCTCAACTAAGAAGTAATTGATAATTCATCTGTTGTATCTGATAGCTAACAGCAATTAACGCTATGTTTAATCGTGAAGCAACAGCGCCGGCGGGGCTGATTGATTTATCGGTGTTCGGGCTAGTGGGCCGAGAGGTGGTGAGAGCCCGCATTACTGCGCTAAACTGACGGACGAGTCTCGGTCAGCACTAGTGACCTTCCTTTTTGAATTTAGAGCATTTTTTTTTTAGTTTTAAATGATAATATCTATGGACGCTTCACACCACGTCAGTCTGGCCCCGTGCTAAGTACCTGAAGGACTTGTGTTACGGGTACCAGGCAACGGAAATATATTTAACGAGCTTTTGCCCGCGGCTTCGCTCGCGTTAAGAAGTATTATTATATACATATAATTTCAGCCCGATCGGTCCTGTGGTTTGGGCTGTGCGTTGATAGATCACCATGTCAGTCAGTCACCTTTGAGTTTTATATATAAGTAAGCATAGATACTTTATACTATACATATATTTAAGATTTTTATTATATGATACACATATTTAATACACATCCTTGACCCAGAAACATTGAAAACTTTTTGTTCCGTCGGCGGGATTCGAACCCGCGACCCCCGTCATGAGCGTTGCCAACACCGAACACGCCCAACCACTGAGCCGCGGTGGTCGTCAAAATATAAAATTAAATTTTCTTGAAACATGTTAGGTATATTTTTTTTATTACCTTTTACGATCCTAGGTATAACTTTAGACAGTAAATTACAGTGGGGTCCGCATATTGCAAATCTGGCGGATAGGCTCAGTTCTGCAGCATATGCTGTTAAAAAAATCAGAGAAATAACTGATGTAGAAACAGCGCGACTTGTTTACTTTAGTTACTTCCACAGCATTATGTCATATGGAATCCTTCTATGGGGAAATGCAGCGGACATTAATTCAATATTCGTGCTGCAGAAGCGAGCCATACGTTCTATTTATAAGATGTCATCGTGTGAATCCTTAAGAGAAAAGTTTAAGGAAATAAATATTCTGACCGTCGCATCTCAATATGTCTTGGATAACGTACTGTATGTAAGAAAGAACTTAAATAATTTCAAAAAGAAAAGCGACAATCATTGTTTTAACACTAGAAATAAGAACAAATTAGAAATACCAGTGATCAGACTTGGCAAAGTCAGCAAATCTTTTAAAGGCCAGTGTATACGCCTGTACAATAGAATCCCAGAAAACGTTCAAAATCTCTCTATCAATAAATTTAAAAATGTAGTAAAAGAACGTTTGTGTACTAAAGCTTATTATAAAATCAATGATTTCATCGACGACAACACACCTTGGGAATAGGGTGGTTCTTATAGGCTACTAGAATATTTTTCATAATTCCTATTGTAAATAGCTCTTAGTGATAATATTGTTATATAACACAGTCAAATTAACTAGACGCATGGTGATGACGTCATTACGAAGCTTGCATATACATTCCAGTGGTGCGTCAGGTTAATGTGACCGTGTTGTACTGTATATGTTTTAAATTGTAATTTTCCATCTTTTTAGTAAAAGATGGCCCCGTGCGAGTTTCTTACGCCGGTTCTTCTCGCCGGGTTAGTTCCCGAACCGGTGGTAGGCACCATAGTATCGACGTTCGGTAAAGTTTTTGTAAAAAAATTACTCCGAATAAAAATATTTTTGATTTGATTTGATTTGATTGATCCTTTTAGTAGTCTTACAAGTTGGAAAAGTCGGAACGGCCACTCAACAATAGACAGTCTCAAAGACAAAGTTTTGAGAACCGCGAATATAATGTTGTCTTCATTATTAATATCTAATATTAACAAGGTATTTTTTACAACAAATAAACCATTAATAATAATTATAACTCTAAATAGTGACACTTTGCAATTATTGATGAAAGCTCAATGCTATAAAGTACACCTCGCTTGTAGACAAATTGTACAGATTTATGAGGAGAGAAAAATACAAATATTATATTTGTCGACACATAATACAAATAACAAATTGAGACATATTTAAAAATTGTTTTCAGTTCATAGGGGATTCAAAAAGTAGGTCGCAAACGGCAAAAATATTTTGAGGATATAATATACTTATATCAGAACATATTTTAAGACTTTTTTTTAATTGAATAATTTTAATTTCAAACTTTTGCGAATATTCTACTAATAAATGGTTATGATTACAGTACTTTACTCAAATAGTAGTTAGTCCAAGTTTTTCAATCGCATGATATTCACGAATTCGGAATTTTGTCGCTGCCCGCTACTTACATTTTCAAATAACTCCAATATTGACTCTATGTAATGCAATTCGCGAGTACCCAGGCCCTCATTTTTTTAACAGGTGCCATCTCCATGGCCGTGGACGAAGTGAACAAGGAGCTGCTGAACCCGATGGGCCACTCGCTGGACTTCGTAGTGGCAGAAACGTACGGCCAGGAGGAAGTCTCTATCAGACAGGTCAGTCAACTATAGTGCAGTGTTCAAAATTTTTCATGATAACTTTAGTTTATGTTGTGACTGTTGCTTTTATTTTCATTTAATTTTGTGATGAAAATTCAACCTTGTATATCAGGTAAACTGAAGTACCCAATAGCTATGCTAAGCTCTGAAGTAGTCGACCTGCACGTTTATGAAAATTACTTTCTTTTTCGGAATTATAATTATTTATTTTATTATCTAAGTATATCATTATATACTGAAATAAAAAATTAACGACAAATCCAAATAACGAAATAAAACGCTAACTGAGCATACTGGGTAGGTATACCGTATACTACTTTAGTACTAGTTAAGTTAGTCTCCTATAAAGTATTCACTTGTATTTATACAACCAAAACCACATAGTTCAGTCCAGTTAATGAGCACTTAAACTGTTGCAACACTTCCCAAACACCGCGGAACCCGGTCTATATTTAATCACTCTCCCAACTCGATACAGAGTGTTGCCAATAAACTAATCACTGGGAAGATAACTCACGCGTCCGGACAGAAATACGCGAGCTATTCCAGCTGCCCTGTGACCTACTGCGACACGTAAATACTGCAGTTAAATCCCAAAAATGTGTATAAAAATTTAGCCTTGCCTTGCGCCATAAAATTTAATTTCATTTTAGTGGGAAAATCATTGCTTTTAAATGGACCCAACGAAGAATCGTCGACAAAACGAAACATTTTATAAGCTCTACTTATAATATTTCGATCTATAACTTCATAGATTTTGATCGCAATACCTCGATCGTGGAAATGGCAGACACAAAAGATTTTCAATTGTTTTGCCGTATGCGACAGCCGGGTGCCGCTTAGGGATTGATGGGTTAATAAAACAATTCCTCTTAAAAGGCTGAAGTTGAGACTACTCCATTTTAAAAGGTGTCTGTGGATTGTGAAACGTTTTCCATCAACGTAATCTTTTGCCTCGTATTTTTAAAAACATCATTCTTTACAAACAAAATATTAATTAAAAATAATAATCGGCCAAGTGCGAGTCGGACTCGCGCACAAAGGGTTCCGTACCGTTATTGAGGAAAAATAGGCCAAAAATTGTGTTTTTGTATGGGATTAAATTTTTATTTTATTTTAATATTATAATTAAATATACAATACAATACAATACACACAGTACACATACAATAAAGGACTTTGTGAAAAATTCAAGTACCCACCTGTTGCGGCTGTTGCCATTATTGATATAGAGCAAAAAAGGTCGAAAAAATCACGTTTGTTGTATGGGAGCCCCCCTTAAATATTTATTTTATTTTATTTTTAGTGTTTGTTGTTATAGCGGCAACAGAAATACACAATCTGTCCAAATTTCAGAAGTCTTTATAGCGGTTCTTGAGTTACAGCCTGGAGACAGACAGACGGACGGACGGACGAACGGACGGACGGACGGACGGACGGACGGATAGACATCGAAGTCTTAGTAATAGGGTCCCGTTTTCACCCTTTGGGTACGGAACCCTAAAAATGATACACCCAATAATCAAATAGCTCCGCAATCTCGATGCACTATCAATTTAATTCACTTTTTGTATGTATAGAGCGAGTCGGAGACTTAATAAATCTACGTCAGCCCCAGAGGTCTGCCTGTCCTCGGTATGCCTAACGATATTTCTTATGGCGAGATTGTGAATGCGATAGTATTTTTTATTTTCTCTTCCGCAAAATAAATTGCTTTTCACTTAGTCAACAATTTGTTATTTAAATTCTTCTTAAAAGAATTATTGTTTTGCCGAAAAATAGGTACAGTTTTTGTTGTTTTGTGCCGTTTTTTCCATAGGTACATTTTTCATCTGCAAAAACTATCAAATTTTTTCCGTCTAGTCTCTCAAAGTCAATCTGAACAGAATTAATCTAAATCGCTTCAGATTTCGGCCGTTTAAGCGGTAAGAAGGGATAGACAGACATGCACACTTTTGCATTTGTAATATTAGTAAGGATTGTACAATGTACACACGAGTAATATTTCAGGATAGTTTACTGAGGAATTGATGTTTACTGACTTGAGTCGATCCATTCGTGTGGAAGTCTATTTGTCCTTCGATATAGAATTTAGATTGTCTGGGGGAAAATGCTTTAATAACTCCGCCGATTTGTACTGCTTCTGCAGATGAAAAGGAAAGCTCGTATTTTTTATTATTTGTAAAGGCAAGCGTCCCAGGGTGCGGCGTCACGAATTAGCCCATATAAAAATAAAATCGGCCAAGTGCGAGTCGGACTCGCGCATGGAGGGTTCCGAACTTATTATTATAAATATTTATTATATTTTAATTTTATTATTTATCAGTAGATACATATGTTTGAGGATTTTGTGAAGATTTCAAGTGTCTGCCTGCTGCCATTATTGATATCGAGCAAAAAGGTAAAAAATAACACGATTGTTGTATGGGAGCCCCACTGAAATATAAATTTTATTTTATTTTTAGTATTTGTTGTTATAGCGGCAATAAAAATACACAATGTGTAAAAATTTTAGGACTCTAGCTATAGCGGTTCTTGAGATACAGCCTGAAGACAGACAAACGGACAGACAACGAAGTCTTAGTAATAGGGTCCCGTTTTTACCCTTTGGGTACGGAACCCTAAACAGTTACTATTTCACCTCTGCTACCTATACAGTGAACTCTATATAAGACGGATTTGTATCAAAAGGTGGTGTTTAAGAGCTTTTCTGTATACTGTTAATATGTAATACGTATTGAGCAGTATGATGGATCTGCCTCATAGTAAGCGTAGTATGAAAATGTGTTTCAGTCATTCACTGTAAGATATTATATTAAACACTCCAGGAATATTCTTATCGATATAAGAATATTTTGCTACAAATTGATGTTATAGGAAAAAATATTACTAATGTTAGGTTAAAAATATTCGTATGAGGTACTGAGACTAAGAAAAAAATATATCCACAGCCAAATATTTAACCTCCTCCTTTTGAAAGTCGGTTAAAAAATAAAAGACACTTTTACACACAAATCATGTCAGCTTTGAACAAAGCCCCTATTCTAGTCTATTGTGAATTACTTTTGTCTAGGGTTTCGCTTTTATCAAATAACTGTGTCCCTAAAGTATATGACGTATTTGATAAGGCTTTTAGATGACCAAATGTCTAGAACAAACTCACTAAGCTTTTCAAAGTTTTGAACCTTTTTAACCTAAGGGCCAACCCACACGTACCACAACCACACCACGTCGCAACGACAAAATGCCGTCAAGCAGTGGTTACGAGTGAATGGTGTCGCTGCAGCTTTTTTTGTAAATTTGCGTTGTGGTACCGACGAAATTTCGTCGCGGTTGCGTTGTCGCCAGTAGTTTAGATGTTTACGTACGAAAGTCAATGAAACGGAGGGGGGGGTGTGTGTCTGTCTGTGTGAATGTCGAATAGTCCAGGCCATTTAGCCGAAACTTTTCCGTTTTTGCTTCGTTATAGAATCGTCGATCAAAATGTATGGAATTGACATTAGACGAGTCGAACGTCAACGGCATATTAACGAACGCTTATGTCAATTCCATACATTTTCATCGGCGATTCTATAACGAAGCAAAAACGAAAAAATGTTGGCTCACCCCCCAGTTCATTTACAATCCATTCTTATATTATAAATGCCAAAGTGTGTCTGTCTGTCTGTCTGTCTGTTACCTGTTCACGCCCAAACCGCTGGACCGATTTTGCTGAAATTTGGCATGGAGATACTTTGAGTCCCTGGAAAGGACATAGGATACTTTTTACCCACGCGATAAACGAGTTTTGACGCAACGGAGTTGCGGGCGTCATCTAGTACGAAATATACGCCCGACCACGTGGTGTGGTTATCGTGTGGGTTGGCCCTAAGACTAGCGTTAGCTCTAAAAAGTAAAAACTCATTAACGCAAATTCATGTTTTTAAGGGAAAACACATAATACTTACTTGATGTTTTTAGGGTTCCGTTGCCAAATGGCAAAAAACAGAACCCTTATAGATTCGTCATGTCTGTCCGTCTGTATTTGACAGCCACTTTTCTCCGAAACTGTAAAATCTATCTAGTTGGAACTTCGTTAGAAGGTGAAGACGGTGAACCGCATTAAGATTTACACAAAAAAGAATAGAGTCCGACTCGAACTTAATCGATTTCATTTCTAAAGAAATACGAACGTTTCAACACTTTTTACATAAGGATGAATTTGCTATATCAAATATCTGAATTTGGGCCCTAAATGACTAATGATTACGTGCAAGCACTGGCTCGGAATGTCGGCTTTATGATCGTATGAGGCACAATTATTGTATAATCTTACATTAAAATATAATTAACTAAATGACCAGCTGACCTTTCTTTTGGCCATGTCAATGGGATTTCCAGTAATCAACACGAAATCTGTGGTTTGACCCCCGTTAAAAGGGTAAAGAGTAAATATAGCACGAGAAATTACTAATGCACGATTGCCTCATAATATGTACTTAATTTAAAAATGTTTGAATTCATAAAACGCTAGTAACTACATTTGCTCAATTACTATGAATTTTCCATGCCACAGCAAAATCGGTTCAGTGGTTTGAGCGTTTAGAGGTAACAGACAGACAGACATACTTTCGAATTTATAATATTAGTAGGTGTGTATTCACGTCTTATTATAAATAAGTATGTTATTTATAAACCTCCATAATTTATATTGAGTTTTAATCACTCTAACTTTAGCTAAAAATTTCATTCAAATTCGTAGAGTGATTTCACGTACTATTTACGAAGCGAAAAGACAGTCATAACTACTTTATTTATACTAGACTAAAATAACTAACTAGATAAAGATGTAAATAATAATATTATGTTGTAATACATTCGCAAATGGACGTTAAAATAAAACTTTGGAACGAAAAATATGGTTATTACGACGATTCCAACCTCAAACTATGGAAGTTAAAAGAAATCAATGAGCCATTGAAACATATTGTTGTTTTGACATTACTTGTAGGAGCTAGTAAGTAACAGTACGCTATTTTAGCTTTTAGCTTATAATTTTTTGTTGAATTAAGTGGATTAAATATCAAATTTAATTCATAGGATTGAAATAATAATAATAAGTATCATGATTCATGACTTATCATCATCTGCCAGCTGAATCTAAAACACCGGGAGTTACCGTACTTAAATATGTGTATAGTTCACTTATTAAAGTAAATAGCAGAATGGAACATCCCAAAGTATTATCCCTTAGTATAGTTACACCCTGTATACCAAACATTTAAATATGCTAAGTAATCAATAATCTAAATGAAAATTCACAGAACTTTACAATAATAATTGATAGTTACAATAATTACAATTCACAGATGACGGACGATTGTTCATTGAATATTAATTGAATTGGTTTATTGCAGCTGTGAATTATTTGCTGTGAA
Organism: Aricia agestis; assembly: GCF_905147365.1. Taxonomy (NCBI): domain Eukaryota; kingdom Metazoa; phylum Arthropoda; class Insecta; order Lepidoptera; family Lycaenidae; genus Aricia; species Aricia agestis. The sequence goes on along the minus strand of NC_056416.1, from coordinate 10,144,998 downwards.
TTTATTTCTCTTTCCGTATCCGGGCCAACGAAATATAAAATATACAAAATATGAAACTTCTGTGCAGGTGGCGCAGAACTTTGGGCAAAATATACAACAGTAACAAGACTTTTTACGTGTCAAATGGCCCGACTGTGCTGTCGCCAAATTTTGTACTGCTTTTTCGTGGCTCTATATGTTTTCCCATAATTAAAAGTAGCTCAAATATTATTTACTTATTCGAAAAAGTACGGGATATGTGTGGTATTGAATGTGCATACATTATTGCACAGCAAAATACAATATATAGGATATGTGCGGTTTTGAATCAATTTGAAAATAAAAAAAATGGAACCCGGATATGTTGAGGTTTTGAACGATTTTTTTTTTCGACATCATTTTATTAGGGAAATATTGCTGTTTTGAACTTCACTGATTTTACTAAATGGTAGAATTTATATTTTAGAGCAAGAATAAAAAAATAAAAATGACAATAAATGGATAAGTTGTGGTATTGATCCTAACCTCCTCATTTATTCTATAAAAAAGTTGTAATTTCATTTTGAAAGTTGAGAGCTTGTTATAAATATATTGCAAATTATTTTATGTATTATTTTGTAACTAGATGTTGCCCGCAATCATGTTTACGCAGAGGTTTATCGTTAATTATTTTGCATAACCTCTAAATTTTGTTGCGACAAACCGCTCGAATAGCGAATTAGAAATATAAATCAGTTTTTGAACGTAAAGAAGTTACAGATAGAACAACAGATACATTATTATGAAATACTTTCACACAAACAAAAGAAACAAAGTTTTGTTACTATTCGTGAGGATAGATCTAATCGGTCTCATCTACGTATTCACATATTCACGACCAAAAAACTTCGTTTCCTGATCACGTACAAAAACTGTCGACAAATAACAATCTTGTAGAAAACTTGACGTGAATTCGGAGTATTTAATTAAATAAAACAAACGAATAAACTACCAACATAAGCCTATAATAACGGCCATCCGGTCCAAGTAAAACCTTTTTTACGCAAATTTTATACAGCCAATTAAGTAAGCAGATTTTTGTCCCTTTCTCCTCATAACTTGGCGGTACTTTGGGTACTTTGACAACTCGATGCTTGAATTTTCCAAAGTCTAAAAATATCAGATGCTAGTATGATTATTTCTAGAATTCAAAAGTACTAGTCTAAAAGTACTGTTTTATTCTATAGCTCAAAATTGCTTGAAATGGTTTCAATCTTCAATCTCATTTATCGCTGTATACATTTATATATTTATCGAGTACTTCTGACAAAATTATTTATTTTCGAATTTTCTACATTATTTGGTCAGTTTATTTTCTCAGTCACCTAACTAGTCTCTATCTATTATACAAAAAAAATGTAACGTATTCTTGTCATTAGTTATTCGCCAGCCGTAGGCTACGGTACACACTTACAAATACCTAATTAAACTTCAAAATACGAATCAGAACAGATTTATTAACGCTATTTATTTCAGCCACGCCGCCAGCATTGTTAATTATAAAGCTTACACGTGCTAACACCAACCGCCACCAATATCGGCTTTGATATTAATTATTGAAATTGGAATTTTATACGTCGGAGAGCTATGCTTCGACACGAATGGGCCGGCTCGACCGGAGAAATACCACGTTCTCACAGAAAACCGGCGTGAAACAGCGCTTGCGCTGTGTTTCGCCGAGTGAGTGAGTTTACCGGAGGCCCAATCCCCTTCCCTATTCCCTTCCATTCCCATCCCTACCCTCCCCTATTACCCTATTCCCTCTTAAAAGGCTGGCAACGCACCTGCAGCTCTTCTGATGCTGCGAGTGTCCATGGGCGATGGAAGTTTTTCAACTTTCTATCAGGTGACCCGTTTTCTCGTCCCCCTTATTTCATAAAAAAAGGCAATTTTTAACAAAAATATAGTTTTTGGTATTAATTTTACATTACAAGTCGCTTATAAAACACGGTACTCAGAAATCAAAACCTTATAGCATAAGTTTTGTCGGGGGCATCAAGATCTGAAAAGTTTTAAAAGTCTGGTATGTTTATTTTTTATAAAACGGGACTCGCACGTTTTAAATCGGTTTTGGTATTTACACATTAACAAGATAAGCAAGTAGAACAATGAATGACCGTCGCGCGTAGCAAGGGATAAAGGACGTAGAGCCGTCGTAGTAAGGGCTGGCGGGACCTAGACCACGTAGCAGTAGGACGTCGCAACTCGTAGAGCCCTGTAGCAAAGGGTACGACGCGCTTCGTAGAACGCCGTAGCATAGGGACGCGCGTCGTAGAAAGCTCCGTAGCAAAGGGAAGCATGGCGTAGCAATGCGTAGCATAGGGACGTGTCCCTATTCTACGATACGTGTGTCGTACTCGTAGCATAGTACTGTGGCGCACAGTGGATCGAAAATCGAGTTTCATAGACATAGGAACTTGAGTTTCCAGATGTCATTTTTTTAGGCTGAAATATGTTCTCCTATTTGTTATTACATAACAAAATGTAAAAAGACTCAGCTGTGTGTAATAATACCGGAGTTATAATTTTTTTAAGAAAGTTTTGTATGGAGCCGACAGGAAAAATGAGCATATCTCTGGAATCGCATGGTTGGCCGTTATATCCTCACACACTATTATAGTACTAATTATTACTCACATTTTGGCATATTTTGTATTACGGCACCATTTGCGATTTTTTTTTCTAAAATTCATCAAAATTAAAAATATTTATTCTATTTGTATTTGTTGCAAAAGTTTATGCTGTGGTTAAATGAGGTCTTTTTCATAATATTTTAATACCATAGGATCACATAATTGGCCAAGTGCGAGTCGGACTCGCGCACGAAAGGTTCCGTAACATTATAGAGCAAAATTAGGTCATAAATTGTTTTTTTTTCTATGACAGTCCCACTTTATTTTATATTTTAGTGTAATATTATAGTTAAATATTAAAGTACACATATAACTAAGGATTGTGTAAAAAATTCAACAACCTATCTGTTGCCATTATTGATATCTAAGAGCAGAAAAGCCCAAAAAATCACGTTTGTTGTATGGGAGCCTCCCTTAAATATTAATTTTATTTTGTTTTTAGGGTTCCGTAGTCAACAAGGAACCCTTATAGTTTTGGTCTGTCCGTTCGTCTGTCCGGTCTGTCTGTCTGTCTGCCTGTCTGTCTGTCTGTCTGTCTGTCCGTCTGTCTGTCTGTCTATCCGCGGTTTTGCTCAGAGACTATAGCACCTACAAAGCTGTAATGGGGGCTACCGTTTTTTTGCTCATTAGATGGCGTAACTGTCGACTAAGGTCCGAAGTATAGCTATTAAAGTCGACTTTATAATAATCTAGAATCCTATTTATTGATTTAATTAAATTTAAATAATATCTCCTTTACTTTTGTTATTTTTTAATAACCAAAATAAATAATAATTAATGATGCCGACAAAATGGTACCTACATGAAATCTTAAAAAAATATTTTTTTATTGTCTGTAACTTCCCTACACATCTAGCGGGGATAATTTTTTTTCACGTCCAATCTATCGTATGGATAGGTTTTTTAAAAATATTATGAATATTCATAGATTTTTTCCGATTTAGGGATCAATTCAAAAAATCAAAAAATTCAGAGAGAAAGAAGTTCTAAGAAGATTTCATAAGTTATTGAGTACTAGACAATAGTCGATCAACTAAAAAAAATGTATTCGGCGAAGTATAAAGGAACTTTTCGTTCAAATTCCTTTGAAAGTAACTGAGATTATGTTTTTAGTATGTTATGATTGTACGTTCACTGACCATACAAAAATTTCCAAAACTAGCGGTATTACGGAACCCTATATTGTGCGTGGCCCGACACGCACTTGGCCGGTTTTTCAGTATTTGTTGTTGTAACGGAAATAGATTTTACATAATCTGCGTCCTGCGAAAAGTTCAACTATCTAGCTATATTACCGTTCCTGAGTTACAGCCTGGAGACAGACAGACGGATAGACAACGAAGTCTCAGTAATAGGGTCCCGTTTTTACCCTTTGGGTACGGAACCCTAATGAATAGTTTAAACGATCAACAACACTGTACTCAGCTCTCATAGAAAAACAAAATTTATGGTCTAATTTTGCTCTATAATGGTACGGAACCCTTCGTGCGCGAGTCCGACTCGCACTTGGCCAATTATGTGATCTTATGGTTTTAAAATATTATGAAAGAGACCTCATTTAACCACAACATAAACTTTTGCAACAAATACAAATAGAATAAATATTTTTAATTTTGATGAAATTTAGAAAAAAAAATCGCAAATGGTGCCGTAATACAAAATATGCCAAAATGTGAATAATTAGTACTATAATAGTGTGTGAGGATATAACGGCCAACCATGCGATTCCAGAGATATGCTCATTTTTCCTGTCGGCTCCATACAAAAATTTCTAAAAAAAATTATAACTCCGTTATTATTACACACAGCTCAGCTGAGTCTTTTACATTTTGTTATGTAATAACAACTAGGAGAACATATTTCAGCCCAAAAAAATTACATCTGGAAACTCAAGTTCCTATGTCTATGAAACTCGATTTTCGATCCACTGTGTGGCGATACCCACAATTCGCCTAACATTCCTGCATCGCGCTATCGAAGTTTTCTAAGCGCGTCGGTATATATGCGAGCATAACACCTCGCCCGGTCGGAAGGGCTCATTATTCCCACAGTACCATAGGGAGACGCATCGTAGAACTCGTAGCAAATTCCGCGACGTAGCTATGCGTACTGCGTAGCATGTAGGGACGCGTCGTAGAATCGCGTAGGGACGCGCATCGTTACCCGTAGAAGGAGTTTCAAACTAAAAAATAAAAGTTGCAAAATATAACGAGGCTTGACAAAGAGTTTTACAGACGCGCGTCGCCTCTTAGATCTCATAACAATATACAGTAGTTAGTTAAGTAACTGAGGATGTCATAGAACTCCACGCGTAGTACTAAGCAGTTAGTGATAAAGAGCAGATGGAAAAAGTATCGCGATGTCGAGCATTGATAACTATTTAAATTTTTCATAATATGCTTGTTGATAATCTTACTCACATACGCATATAAATTGTACGTAGCTCTTGCCATTTAGTCGTGAGACATTAATTAGGAGAGGAAACACTCACGATTGTCATAAACTCAGTATCTCTAATCGCAGCTTTGTGAAATAACTTTAATTATATTATTATATTCTGTGTTTAGTACTCACTCAGGGACAATAAAACGCCGAAATGCTAGGCTAGGTACTTTGTTGTAAACGTCTATAACCTCATAAAAACAAATGGGCTTCCGCGAATGCCACAAAAATTTGCAATTATTTTATGACAGTAATATCTCTTTTAGTGCGGTTACGTTTAACCAAATCAGATGATTTGAAAAATATATAAAAAAATCGGCCAAGTGTGAGTCGGACTCGCGCACGAAGTGTTCCGTACCGGTATAGAGTGAAAGTAGGTAAAAAATTGTGTTTTTTTTTTTGTATGGGAGCCCCTCTCAAATATTTACTTAATTTAAATTTTATTATTAACTAGCTGTCCCGGTGAACTTCGTGTCACTTAAAAACCTTCCCTTCCTTCTACGAATATTTTAAGACTAAAATTAGCCCAATCCGTTCAGCCGTTCTCGAGTTTTGCGCTTAGCAACACATTCAGCGACTCATTTTTTATATTATAGACTAGATGGCGCCCGCAACTCCATTGCGCCAAAACTCGTTTATCGCGGCGGAACCGTACATTTTTTCGGGATCAAAAGTATTATATGTCCTTTCCCGTGACTCAAAGTATCTCCATGCCAAATTTCAGCAAAATTGGTCCAGTGGTTTTTTTTGTTTTTAGTATTTGTTGTTATAGTGGCAACAGATATACACAATTTGTAAAAATTTCAGAAGTCTAGCTATAGCGGTTTTTAAGAAACAGCCTGGTGACACACAGACGGACGGACGGACAGACAACGAAGTCTTAGTAATAGGGTCCCGTTTTTACCCTTTGGATACGGAACCCTAAAAAGTAAAAAGTGTCCTTATATGCATGTCCAGTACGTCCAGTAAGTATATTAATAGTATCCTAAATATAAATTCGTAATGGTCAAATGGTGGTTCTGCATTTCATGCTGATACAGGATTGAATTCTGGCTCAGGCTGTCATTTTAATAAATAAATTAAGAATAAAGGTTTTCTGCAAACAGTACAATAGTATTCCCTAGATTTCCTCTGAATCCGTTCTTCTTTCTACTATAAAAGTTAAAAAAAGCAAGGTTCATTTTGCTACAAACAATCAAAGTTTACCTCTTTATTTTAATCATTAATCATTTAATATATATAATTATAATCATTCCTTCTCCTAACACACCTATAAGGCTCCACTACATCATCAGTATTTCCAGGTGGCGTCGCTCTGGGCTGCCAACGTGTCGGCGTTCATCGGTCCGCAGGAGACGTGCGTGCACGAGGGCCGCATGGCCGCCGCCTTCAACCTGCCCATGATCAGCTATGTATGTTTAATAAATGTTTTATTGGTTAATGTATGAATGAAAACAAATAGTACATACTACATATACATTTACAGGGTGTAACAAAACTAAGTGATAATATTTTAGGGTGTGTATGTGTTCCTTGTGTACAGTTTACTGTGACAGTAGCAGAGTCATTTTTTGTGATTTGTATGGACAAGCACCCCAGCGTCAGGATTTGTCCTATAGAAAAGTAAAAAAAGTTACTTACCTACTCTTTCAGCGCTGCTACTTTCACAGTGAACTCAATGTAGTAGCGCATACACACCCTAAAGTTTTATCAATTAGTTTTCTTACAAGTTACACCTTGTATACATGAATGTATATTGTATAAATGCTTGATTGCACCAACACAAATAAGCCACATAGGACCCACAAACTAAGCGTACAAGCACGTGAGATTTCTAAGGTTTTTTGACATATATTTATTTATTCAATATTCTTTCAACGAACATCACATGATACATCTAAAGTCAGTGGGTATGCTGCATCACCCAAGGCAACCGACCAACCGGACTAAAGGCTGGCGCGGCTACGAATTCAATGATCATCCAACTATTGGCTCATGTTAAACGCGTTATTAAGGTGATCACACATTTATCAGCAAGCACGGCAGTACGCACTGCATTTTAGAATTCGTTGAATGATATGATGCGAAATCTCGCACATTGGTCCGCACCGTACACGCCGCATTTCGTGTGCTATGTTGTGCGTAAGGCGCGTACGGTGGTGACAAATGTGCGATCAGCTTAAATCAACAACACTATAAAAATATTAAGCTCCTTTAAAAAACCTCCGAAACCACGCATTAAAGTTTTATTTATAGTCTATACTTAACACGAGATATTTACAATATAAAATTAATTTTAAGATTGATTCATTTTATCGTGAGCTGGTGCATACGATAGAATTTTGGGTTGTCGCGAAAATTCCTACCATAAAATATAAGTTTTGTGAATTTCCGAGTAGTCAAAAGCGTCGAATTTGAATGGTTTTCAGAATCCACTCAAAAATGGAAATTCGCGGTGAACTTTATATTCGAACAAAGAGAATTTGACTGGTTGGTTTGGTTGGACTAACTCGCTATAACTCATTAACTACAAGGGCGCTTTTCCTGTTATACGTGCTGTCACCCGCGCGTGGATCTTGTCCGCATGCGGGTGATAACATGCTCCTTCCTGACCGGACGCGTGTTACCCGCAGGCCGCATGACAGGAAAAACATCTATGAAATTATAGGATGCGGGTGACTTTCACGGCCACATCCGCACGGGCGATGAAAAGCGCTTTTACGGTCTTTTAAACCGGTTAGTCTTAACCACAAATACTATTTAGGTTTGAGATCGTTTCGTTAGACCTAATCAAAATATATTCCGAACGTAGATGAGCCTTCTCAGAGCCCAATAGTGTTCTGCGAGTCAAAGGTGCGATATGGACCAAATCACATGCTAGGAGCCTAATTTGGTTCGTTCCTCGAAATTTGGGTCGGTTAACACTCTGAATGGACGACAAATCGAACGAACGGCTTTGAAAGACGAACAATTGAACCTATATCAGATGTATGAGAAAATGACCTGGATTTCAAGATAAATATTGAAAGATTAATTAGAATTGCAGCTCTGAACTCTACCTAAGGTTGTTCATTGATGGTAGTACGTCCATTGACCATTCCAGCAAAGTTCTAAAAACGTATGTGCCATAAAAAAATTGATTCGTAGCCAGGTGATAGACATTAGTTTATCTACCTTCTTAGTATATATTAAATCGTGATTTGTTATCCGAGGTGGGGTATTGCACCTACTTCATATGAATAAATTCCTTGTTGGTAGGTACATCAACATGCGTACATTTGTTTAGATAGAAGTAGGCCATGTTTGTTTGTATTTCATTACGCTGGGAAGTTTTTAAAAGGTGGCCTTTTTTATAAAATAAGGGGGAAAACGAGCAAACGGGTCACCTGACAGAAAGCAACTACCGTCGCCCATGTATACTCGCAACATTAGAAGAGCTGCAGCAGCTCTGAAAAGGCCGGCCGCATATGTATTGCCGGCCTTTTCAGAGGGCATACGCTGTCTTCTTGAAGGTTTGCAGGTCGTATTCGTTCGGAAATACTGCTGGTGACAGACAGTTCGTTCCAGAGCTTTTGAGATAACTCGTCTAAATTACGTAGGTCTATTTCTTAATGGTACATTCAAACATTTGTTTACATAGTAATAGGCCATGTTTGTTTGTATTTTATTACGCTGGGAATTCTTTTAATCGGCCGCTTTTACTTTATGCCTGCAAATACATATTGTCCGAGCGTAAAGCATTGCCGAGTGAAGGCCAACGCCAACGTGTAGACAGTAGGTACATTTGCCTTGTCTTGCCAACGCTCAGTATTGCTTGCCTTGTTGGCAGAGTAAAGACAAGCTTCAACGTGTATAGACCTCATTTGGCGTCGCTTGTCATCACTCACGAGCGCTCGCGATTCCTTGCCTCACTTTGGAGCGGTGTCAGTTTTTCACAGGTTCCACGGTTCGCGCGCCTAGGCCCGCGTCGGCCTACGCTTGCCAAACGTGGAGACAGAGCGCTTGCCTTGCGTCGCCTTACCTAAGCTCGCGTTGGTCTACACCCGGCCACCATGTATTGCAGGCAAAAGTATATTCTAGTATTCGAAAATTGTTTGTCCGCAGTACTGCCGCGACGTGGCGAGCTCCAACAAGCGCGTGTACTCGACGTTCGCGCGCACGCGGCCCTCCGACATCGACATCTCGCGCTCCGTCGTCGCCGTGCTCAACCACTTCCGATTCATGCATGTAAACATTACTACACTTTTAACACACATAATATATTATAGTTGCCTAAAGTTTTATTCATAACAGAAGACCTGGAAACCGTTTTGAGGCTTTTTTTAAATGAAATAAGGGGGCAAACGAGCAAACGGGTCACCTGATAGAAAGCAACTTCCGTCGCCCATGGACACTCGCAGCATCAGAAGAGCTGCAGGTGCCTTGCCGGCCCTTTAAAAGGGAATAGGGTAATAGGGGAGGGAAAGGAATAGGGTAGGGGATTGGGCCTCCGGTAAACTCACTCACTCGGCGAAACACAGCGCAAGCGGTTTCTGTGAGAACGTGGTATTTCTCCGGTCGAGCCGGCCCATTCGTGCCGAAGCGTGGCTCTCCCACGTGTGAATATCCCACAAAACAATTGAATCAGAATGGCGCGTGAATCAACGTTGTTAGAGCAGGCTCTAACAACGTCATTTCACGTAGTAGGACGCGGCATTCCGATTCGTTCTTTTGAGTCTCACAACGGTTTCGTTGTACAGACTCTGAGTGCTGAATTTGAATTGAGCCTCGAATTCAGCACTCAGGTCACTTCGTACTCACCGAGAGGTTAATTACAATTTGTAACTTGAAACAGAGTGCTTAGTCAAAATGCATTTTGACAGCGAAGTTAGATGTCAAAAATGTATAGGAGTTGTTCGCATGGCAAGCTTGCGATGCGAAATAATATTTGATATCCCATTATGAGGTCTAATTCCGCTACCGAAACTACCAAATGCAAAATAAGTTAGTCATGTTACTTGTTTAATTTCTGAAAGGTCCTTTTTGAGTCCTCGAGGAATGTAATGCGTTATAACTTTACAGAGACTTCTACATGTTGCAGTTACAAGCCATATTTTTGGACTACTTTTGCTCGTAAGGACCATGTTTACTCTTCTCAGATGTCCGTTTTATATTTATAGTTTCACTCGAAGGACCATTTTTAATTCTGAAAGGCCCTGCAGGACCATGTTTAATTTCTCAGAGGTCCTGTTTGAATCCTCGAAGGCTGTAATGCATTAATAACTATATTTCAAGTCTCCTACATGTTGCAATTATAAGCCGTATTATTGTACTGTCGAGTGTCGACTGAACATTACTAAACACTCTGTTTGCTGAGATTTTGGTAACTACTCGCCATAAGGTAGTTTAATTTGTATGGCATCGAATTACTTGTCTCGTCATTTGTATTTACATTGTTCTGATGTCATTCGAACTGTGGCTAAATTCTTTACGGCAAGTGGTGCAAAAGCTCTCAAGTATGCAATACATACTTAGTAATAATTATTAAAATAGTAATTTAGCTTGTGGTTGTCGTCTTTAAATACCTGTCATGCCATAGGAGCATAATAGAGATCCGTAGCAAAGAACATTGAGATCAAGCTGCATAGACGATAAATGTTTATGATAACTTGCTACAATTTAATGTATCACAGCAAACACCCGCTTTAACCCTCAGGTATAGTACGATTTATCGACCACCTAGGTAATTAGAGTTTTATAGTGATCTTTGTCTTTTTTTTAATTCATAAAACCTTTTTTTTTTACAAATATTTGTATATTTCGTAGGAAGCAAAAAACTTTTTACTAAACAATTCATTTTGTGAAAAAATATTATAATATCGGTCATTTTTTTATTATTATACAAGAGATGATGTTTCGATATTACAAATCATTATAATAAACAATATTCATTGTCAGTTATCAGTAAAGAGATCAAAGTTAAAAGTATGCAGTTTCCTAATTAAAAATAGGGATAATGGAAACAAATTATAAAACACCAGACAGCTCTTTAACAGGCATAGGGCATAATACGACCACTTAATTTTTGTCTTAATTTTAATATTTTTAAGAAACAGTTCTTAGGTATACATTGTACAGGTAAAATGTTTTAATGCCTGTGCACATGGGGCCAGGCCCGGATCTAGAGGGGGGCGAGAGGGTGCACTTGCCCCGGGCGGCAAAGATTAGGGGGCGGCCGGTGGCCACCTCCCAATCTTTTGTCGCTTTCTTCACCGCCGCGTGCGTCACCACCGGTGGCCCACCGCGCTACCCCATCACGTTGTTTCGCAAAATTCTATCTGTTGTTAAAAGACTTGGAGGCGCCTCTTGTCGCGGGGCAATCATAGCATTTTATTTAAGTACCAATTGAAAACGCACATTTTTGCTTGGATTTTTGGCAAATTGAGATTCTGCTCCCCCCTTTTTAAAACGTAGATCCGGGCCTGCATGGGGCCTGTGTAAGGGTTAATACCAATCAAGTATTTTTATGTAATGACCAAAAATGCGTGCAGGCATTTATTAATTACTTTATTGCAGATAGCGGTCGTGTACCTTAAAGCGCCGAATCATGATTTCTCCAGGCTCGCCTTTGCCATTATCACAGCGGCAAACGAAAAGAAAATCTCCATAAGAACTGTCCAAGTGTACCGACAGCCATATTACTATGAAAATAGACGGGAAAACTTCTCAAGGAATCCCTTTATTGATATAATTCGGGAAACTTACAAAGACACACGGAGTAAGTATATAGCTGAAACTTGTATTATTCCAATTCGGAGATATTGTATATTTGGCGTCCTATTGGGTGGTCTTATGTGGTTGACTTTTTACGAGTGATAGAAGCCATACTGTACGGACTTGATAAGTTCACATTCGCAAGAAAGGAGCCTTGAATCTTGAGATTGAAGATAGTTTTCGTATTGAACATGCTGTCTTTTTCCACACTCAATAAAATTAAATTAAGAAATTTAAAAAAACCCCCGCCAAAACAACTTTAAAAGTAATGAAATAATATTTACTGCCTTTAAGTTCAAATAATTCCTAACTTGTGTCAAGTAATATTTTAGTCCATAATTGTTGTCACGGTGTGTCGGGGGACGGGTGTGTGTTCACAACGGGGCCGGACTGACGTGTTTTGAAGTTTATGTAGAAATTATTATTATTTTGATAGGATAGTCTATTTAACAATATTGTTGATTGGTTAATAAAGAATAACTTCAGTAAAAACCTCAGAAACTGAGCAGTAATGTTTTATTTCTGTAGCTTTATACTATTTTAAATACGCCACCCTGACTTCCTGATCCTGTAGCAAAGACGTTTTCTTTGTCGCTTCTTTGTTGAATCGCCAACCAAAATGTATGGAATTGAAATTAGACGAGTCGAACCTCAACTTCATATCTCGATCCAACGCTTATGTCAATTCCATTTTGATCGGCGATTCTATAAAGAAGCGATAAAGAAAACGTCTTGGCTAAAGGGCCTGAAAACGATTGACATGCAATTTGAGCTGTAATGAATAATTTGTTTTCAGTATACGTGTCGGTCGGCTACTATCACGACCACATAGGGCTGATGTTAGCTCTAGACGCTATGAAGTTATTGGATACAGGTAAGCGTAAATTACATCGAGTAAACATCTACGAGTATACTTAATATTATAAAGCAACAGAGTTTGTTTGTTTGAACGCGCCAATCTCAGGACTGGTCTGATTCGAAAAATTCTTTCAGTGTTAGATAGCTCATTTATCGAGAAAGGCTATAGGCTATATTTTATCACGCCAAGACTAATAGGAGCGAAGAAATAGAGGAAAATGTAGAAAAAACGGGGGAAAATATTTGAAAGGGCTTATCTCACGAACTACTGGAGCAATTTTTATGTTATTTGCACAAATAAGAAGTAGCCTACGTGGCTAGCTAGGCTATTTTTTGTGGACTAATTTGTCTGTGAAATATCTAATTTACGCGGGCGAAGCTGCACAGTCTAGTTAATGATATTAGTATTGGTGATCCGTTTCATCATCGCTTGTTTATTTTAATTGTTGATTTTAATATTATTTAATACCCCTCGCTTTACAAGCGAAAGGCCAGGCTATTAATTAGACCAAAGATTAACACTAGTCACTGGCGTTATTAAAATTAAGCTTAAGGGCCTATATCGTAACGGCACGGGACGTGACGATGCATAATGGTAATTTAAATGTCTAACAACATCACGCAACCTGACATTTCAATTTTGTATTATATTACTTTTGTGCGTCACCAAGTCGCACCTAGTTTTGTTTCGGTGCAAACTTCTAACTTACCATTAACTTTTTTTATTTTTGTATTATTTTGTATTAGTAGTATTATTAGTTCCCGACTGCTTACTGTCTACTGGCTTATAGAAAATATTTTCAAACATTAACCAAATTCTACATTCAAAAGTTTGTAATCGAATTTTATGTGCTTCAAACGTCTATCAGCGATATCCATAAAGCTAAATATAGACTTACATGTTGGTTTTTGCGTTGTTTGTTTCATTTAGTTCGCGAGCCCGTATTACCGCGAAATAACAGTTTGAGTGCGGCTTCCCATTACATTCGCAGTTTTATGTATGGAATTTGGTACAGCTGAAAGCAAGTTTTGTGAAACAATAAGTAACATTTGATGTACATTTCCTACATTGTTTTCCATTGTTATTGGCTACGACAATGCATTATAGGTCACTCGCTTTCTGTGTAGAGGCTTTACTACTTTAATTAATTACTTTAATACCTATGGTTACCACAATAATTGTCAATTTGTCTTGAGTATGGGCAATCGACACGACGTTGATCATTGGTAATAACAGACGATTAAACATTCTACAAGAAATAGGGACCCTAGACGATCATGCAGCATGACATTATACGTTACGTGCTGTCATACACGCATGATCGTTTATTCATTATTGTATTGATTTATGCGAATGACATGCAAACTACTTGCTGTACCTACATAGATTGACTGGTTGTTTAATTTTTCGTCCTACAATATATGCATGACATGCACGCATAATCGTTTCGCGATCGGCATGTCATGCAACAATTAATACTGTCACGTAAATGCATGTCATGCTGAATTACCGTCTAGGGAGCGCTTTAGTAGTCGCTAGTCTTTCTCCATGGCCTAACGGCTAACGCGAACGTTGAGAGTAACGTATTTTACAAAATTATATGACGTTGACTTTTAAAAACATTTAATTCTGAGCATGAGAATTATTCTAAAGAATTCTTGACATTAATAATTAAAGCCGATTGTTTTACCTACATCTAAGATAACAAGGAAAAACATCCATAAATTCAACGGCATACCATGATTGGAATATTGGCATTTCTCCAGATTGGCCAAGTGCAGTAAAAACGGAGATCCACCATTAGATAAATTGGACGGACACTGGAATAAATTTCGTGCAAAACTTAATAGAGGTGATAAAAATTAGAATTTCGATTATTTTGACAGCAAAGTAAAATATCAAAATGTATGGGATTTGACATTTATTAAGCTTCGCTGCTTTAGGTATGTCAAATCCCATTTTTGATTTCCCACTTTACTGTCGAATACTATCAAATGCAATTTGACTAAAAACCCTGTTCCAATTTCCATTGCCAATGGGCAATGACCCACATATAACGCGAAAGTAAATATTAATGTTTACTTTCGCGTTATATGAAACTTACCACAAATTGAAATTTACCACATCGAACTGTGCAAATCACAAGTATACACAAACTATACGGTTTTACACATAGAGCTCGCAAATATGTTCGCGAAATCTGTTTACATAAAGAAAGAATTCGTATGCTATAATGCCGTAACTCGCATTTATAAAACGCCGTTAAAAGAACATTAACTGTAATATTTCAACTCTCAAAAACCTACGAACATTTTACTTTACTTTTCGTTGAATTAAAGGGTCTCTCTCTTCAGTCTGAAGTTCATTTTCACCTTAAGGTGAAAACAAAGGATATTCTCCACTCCTAAGGCCGTTTTTCCACTGCTGCCGTCGCCGGACCGTCACCGAGAATGTCGAGATTATTTCGGGCCTATAAAATGCCACTTTATGACCTATCCCCTAGGCTTGTAGATTTCATTTTATTTTATCTTCATTTTCTACCGACATTGGTCTAGCGACTCATGCCACCGCTTCTTTGTAGTGACGTAGAGCAAAATAAATCCTACAGCCTAGGTCCCTATAGGACATAAAGTGGCATTTTATTGGCCCAAAATAATCTCGTTCTTGGTGACGACCCGATGACGGCGGCGATGGACAAAGGCCCTAAGTCTAAAAGGTTTGTGACTAAACCAACATTTGCTAAAGCCTCTGGGGTCAACATAAATAAATGGTCCCTCACATTGTCAGTCCCCGGCCTGACGGATGGTCCACGTTACATTCTCTTCACGTACGTTTCACGCAATTCACTTACATTCCCCGTATATTGTCTAATCACACGAAAGTTTAACATTACTAGTTTACTGTTTTTTTTAATAGGGCTGTGCTATGTTTTGTATGGCTGTATAATATAGCCAGCTTAAATAGCTAAGTTAATTGGAAGAAAGAAAGAAAGAACTTTATTTGGTAAAAATAATTGTACATTAAAAGAGGCAAGAGGCATTGTTAAATTGGCAAGCTAACTGATAGGCTTAGCTAATTTAGTCGGCTAAATTCAGATAACTAGGTAACAAGTAACGACGCGACGGTTAATTTTGAACTGGAACTTAGAAACTGTAGGATTACCATATTAATCGCTTGTATTTCGGAAACCGTGCACCTTATTGAAAAAAATTAGATTTTTCATATTTTATTTATCGGATGCATACAGCCTTACCCTTTATTTTTTAAAAAGTCCAATGTTTAATTTTGCGCCTTTGTTTTAGGAGAATACGCTGCTATAGGTGTTGACGTGGAGAAGTATGAGCCCGAGGAAGCCATCAGATACCTAGCTGGACCTCTACGGAAGGAACCAGAGGCTAAAGTTTTGAAGGCATTTCGGTCGTACCTGGCAGTGTCTCCATCCCCCGCTCCTTCATATACAGCCTTCGCGAAAGAAGTCAACAGAAGACTGCAAATGCCTCCTTTCAATTTTGTGAACCCGTTACTCGCATTCGGTGCAGGCAAAGTGGTAAGTTAAGTTAAAGTACATCCGGTATTAACTTTATGGGCAATAATGAGGAATGGGATCTTCAAGTCTCAATTGTCGTTTTAGTCGCAGACCGCAGACCGTGCGAACACGCGCGTCGATTGCATGTTTGCACGCGGATGACGCGAATAATATAAGAAAGATCGAAACGACATTCGACGCATAAGAATCGGGACCTTGATTCCTAATCATTGCCCATAAAATTAATGCCGGATGTTTACTAAAATGCAAAAATGTTGTCGGATGTTGAATGCGATAACAGTATGCAGAAACGAGTTTTAAAATACTTGCAATAAATTTAATACTTTTAAATGCAGGTAAACGCCAAAGTTTACGAACGACTTATGTGTCATACGTAGCTTGTTAGTATCTTACAGCCTTAATACTATTTTCCTTTTCGATATTAATGTTCTATCCACAAAAACTAAAGGTTCGAAAACAAACATAAGAAGGATATTAATAAAAGTGACAAGTATGGAGTAAGGAATATGTTCAACAGCTGTCGATGTACGGTCAAAGCCACTCGTGCACCTTATCGCTATAATCATAAGAACGATAATGTACAAAACCTCGTTGGTACGAAGCCTTGACCCAAAACTATTTAGGTTGCAGATCATCTCGCTAATCGGCGCGTAAATGTTAGGATCGTGATTTGTGTAACTGCTAACTGTTCTAGTGGTTTTACCGTCTCGCGAATCAGAGGTCGCGGGTTCAAAAACTGTGGGACCGACTACGAGTACTATCCATCCATATCTATATTTAATATTATGAGTATGATGAAACGTGAAAGTGTGTATGTCTGTTACCTCTTGACGCCCAAAAAACTGGGAAAATGCTAGAATTTGGTATGGAGATACTTTGAGTCCTGGGAAAGAACATAGGATACTTTTAGCCCGGCAAAATGTACGGTTCGCGCGATAAACGAATTTTGGCGCAACGGAGTTGCGTGCGTCATCCAGTAATGCTATAAATGCGTAAGTGTGTCCATCTATCTGTTAGCACATTACGAAACTTTCAATGGATTTTGACGAACTTTGTTATATAGGTAAATACTTTGAGCCCGGGATGCAGAAAAGTACTTACATACCTACGGATACCAGATAAACTAAATTAGGCGTTCCGAAGTTGCGTGTAACAAACATCTAGTGAAATATAAGTTTGGTAAAGTAGTAAAGATATTGCCAGATATGTGTAACTACTACATAAAACTATTCGAAAATTGCGTCGTTGGCTCGTAAAACGTTGGACCTAAATCCTACCCCTGGGGCTTAGGATCACGCCAAGACGTAACGAAACGACACGAGATCATGCATAATTGTGATACAAAATTTTATCAAGCGGCTTTACGTGCCATTTGAATCTACACTTACTATATATATATATACATTGAAATGGCAAATAGCACAGAAACTAGACATTATAATGCCTAGTTTCTGAGGTTTTTTGACAGGAGCTTATCGATTCAATAGAGCTTTTGATTGGCTAACGTCAAAATATTACTTAGCAACAACGCTGTTGAATAGATAAACCCCTGTAAAAAAATTTGAAACTGGGCATCAGTGCATCCTCGAATCGCGTCTCGTTTCGTTTCGGTACCAAAACCGCTAACTTTAAACAAAAAGTTAGCGGTTTTGAGCCACATAATATGAGCTACTACTACGAGGTACTACGCGTATTTAATTCGCAACTACAAAGAGTTTTAAACGCATGTAAATACCACCTTATCAGTAAACGGACAACTGATAGCTTTTATTAGTGACCCAAATGCACATTATAATGTAATTATATACAGTATAGATCGCTTACTGCAAACACTGTAAACCTACTTCCTAGTTTTCTTTACGATTCGAAGACTAAGAAAACTTATCCGTCTTTATCTTTACTGCGGTCATCAACATCAAGCGTGAAATGCTAGAGTAGGCAATTCTTTGAGTTTGTCATTAGTCAGCTTCATTTAAGAAGACGTAGGTAAAAGGTACTCTTAAGTCTTATATTACGCGAGTTTGGATTGGATTGTTGCTAATCGTTTTTAGGATTTCCTATAGTAACTATCAATAACCCTTATCTTATCTTATCTTATATCTTTAAACGAGCAATTCTTGTATATATATATTTATAATTGGAATCTCGAAATCGGCTCCAACGATTTTCATGAAATTTAGTATATAGGGGGTTTTGGGGACGATAAATCGATCTAGCTAGGAATCATTTTTAGAAAATGACAATTTATTCGTGTTTTATCGAATACCGAGCAAAGCTCGGTCAAATAGCTAGTAATATTATTATACAAGTCATATTGTTTATGATATCTAACTTTGCTGTCGAAACTAGTGAATACAATATAAGCACTTGATATCAAATACGTTTTTAGGATTCCATACCCAAAGGGTTAAAATGGGACCCTATTACTGAGACTTCGATGATATTTTTATTTTATTTTATCATTAATAATACAATAAAATAAAAATAATATTTAACACAAATACAAAAACACAAATGTTTGCCAACTTTCGTTTTTTAACGGTGGGAACCCTTCCTACGCGAGTTCGACTCGCACTTGGCAATATTTTTTATTTTTTAATTCGCTACCACAATAAATAAAATAATCGATTGTCAGTTGACCAAGTACCTAGATCGGCGCAAGTGCCATCACCTACCTCAATCAATGCCAAATGTTTGGATGATAGCTACTATTCCTATCGGATTCCCATTAAGAATGCCAGTAAGTGTCCCAGTAAGCGATTCTATATTCTAATACCAATATAATTGCGACTTTATCCAGCTAGACGCCTCGCTTTCAAAGCGTTTGGACCGGATTTCAATACCGCTTAGCCTTTGACAAACCCTGTTCAAACTGAGTTGCAAGCATATATAGTACATAAAGAGAGCGCTAAAAAGTCGTTCTGTCCTGAGATTGATAATATGGATTTGGAGTAAAATTAAACGACGTTAGAATTATGACGTGAAATTTGGTGCATTAGTCTTTTTTTTTGACTTTATAGTCTACATCCTACAACAGTGACAAGTTTCTAGTATGAAGTACTTCCTTGTCCCTATCCTTCTGCGGTTAAATGAATCCACGAATATAATAATAATAACTATTATTATTATCCACGAATATCTCCTGTTTGATTTTGCTCATTTAGATAAATACAGAGTGTGACAAGTAATAATTCTTTATGATGTGTATGCGTCCCTTGTGTAGAATTCACTGTAGCAGCACTCAAAGAGCAAAATTATTTTGGTGCTTTGTACGGACTAGCGCCCTAGCGTCAGAAATTTTCCCATACAAAATATGAAAAAAAAAATCTTCCAGCACAGCTACTTTGACATTAAACTCAATATATATTGAGTATGTATGGGGACTCATACGTGGTAGAGCCCTGCTTCGGCACGAATGGGCCGGCTCGACCGGAGAAATACCACGGGCTCACAGAAAACCGGCGTGAAACAGCGCTTGCGCTGCGTTTCGCCAAGTGAGTGAGTTCCCTTCTATTCTATTCCCTTCCCTACCCTTCCCTATTCCCTTCCTTACCCTCCCCTATTCCCTCTTAAAAGGCCGGCAACGAACCTGCAGCTCTTCTGATGTTGCGAGTGTCCATGGGCGACTGAAGTTGATTTCCATCAGATGACCCGTTTGCTCGTTTGATCCCTTATTTCATTTAAAAAAACATACCCTGAAGTATTGTCACTTAGTTTTGTATCATTGCTATTCTTAGATTCCCGTAGAAGCGGCATGGCTGCACGACTCCGTGTGGGTGTACGCTCGGGCGCTGGTGGAGGCGCTACACACGGGGGAGGATCCCAGGGACGGACGAGCCATCGCCATGCGTATGAGGAACACCACCTACCGGAGTGTTATGGGGTAGGTACCATCGAAGAAGTTGATTCAAAGGCAGTTGACAGACCAAAGTCATTTGGTCGGATCATGTCAATTCAATGTTAGCCTTGATCTGACGGCTAGATTTGACGTAACGCCGCCATCTGCCTATGCCCTATAGCAGGGGTTCCCAAACTGTGCGCCCCGGCGCCCTGGTACGCCGTGGAAAGGCAAGAGGGGCGCCGTGAGTCGATCCTCCATCATTATCCATCACCACAAATATTATAAAATAAAATTATATAATATGAATTATACAAAGCAGGCAGATGAATAAATATTTGTTTATTATTATTTACCTGCTTAACCTAACTATAATTATTAAATGTATCTATATGATATATATCATAAAATTTATGTATCTATATCATAAAATTTATGTATCTTTTTATAATAGCTAGTAGACTAGTTCGCCGTGACAAAAGATTGACTTGCGCCGCAGGCTAAAAAAGATTGGGAACCCCTACCCTATAGAAATCAACTTCTCTGAATATACAAGTGGCCGCACTCAGCATTTAATAACATTTTTGAAATAGTCGACGTCTTTCATCAATTATATCCAAATTGAAACTTAGAACATCTTAAAAGACATACTGGTCAAAGAAAAGGATATAATATACGGGAGAGTAAATTTTATATGACACAAGACAGAGATTTAAGATAATGTAAGAGCAGTAAATCAGAGTGTTATTGTGTACTAAAGCCTTATCTGGAGGGAAAATCACAGAACGAAGACATAAATCTTCCCCAATAAATACTGCAATTCATTAAATAATGTCGCCAAGTATAAAAACCTATTTCCTTTGATATTCAGTATTTTGAGTTAGAGAGAGGCTTTGTAAATAGAATCTAATTTAGTGATTTACGACGTAACGGTATTCATTGACCATCCGACATTTTGTTAGTCGAGATAATGTGAAAAGTAGCCATCCGCATAGGCCTATCTGTGACCGACTCTCAAAAAGGAGGATGTTATAAGTACGTTCGGATGTGGATATTTTTTGTTTGTTCAAACAAACAACAGCCCTTTAGTTTGGTGCAACAAAAAGGGCTCTTTTGCGACTTCAGCCTCTGAAAACAGCTGTCACGTTAGTTTTTTCCACAAACCTATCCGATATCCTATATGGAAACGTAAAACTTTTTGTTCTTCGGCATACGAAGCTTAGGGCGGCATAGGGCGCTTTCCAACTCTTCGTCACGATATCAGGCAGCATACCTACCTGATATCACGTTAGTTATGTTTCTCTCTTCTCTTCTTTCTCCTGTCATTACTATTATCCGTCCGATGTTGTATATCATATCGGATAACCTAAAAATTTTTTTTTTTTATTTGCACAGTTACTGGGTGCACATGGATGAGAATGGTGACGCCGAGGGCAACTACACGCTGCTGTCCGTCGACCCCACGCGACCCGACGGCCTCTACCCGCTGGCGGTGTTGCACAAAACTGTCCCGGTGAGCTATGAATTTGCTATGAAACTGCACTGTAACTGTATACAAGATGTATCAAAAAAATTAAATAATAATACTTCAGGGTGTGTAAAGTGTATGTGTCCCTAATATTGAGTCCACTGTGAAAGTAGCAGCGCTGAAAGAGCTAATTTTTTTGTCAAGTGAAAAAAAAGTTACTCTTACAGCGCTGCTACATTCACAGCGAACTCTGTATAGGTGTACCCATAAACACCCTAAAGTATTATCACTTAGTTTTGTTACACTCTGTATATTCATAGACAAAAGTCATCATAGACTATGATTATATTATAGAGTTAAAGGGAGGTCGTATAACACTAAGAATTTTATAGATATGTTGCTCTAACAACGTACCTGTGTGAACGCAATTTAGTATTTAAGTGCGGATTTTAAGATTTCCTCGAGTCCGCACTTTCATTATCATCCCTATAAGATGGACGATCAAGTAAAGTTTATACTTACGACTTTGACCATTTGGCCATTGAGAAGTAGCAGAATAAATAATAATGCACGTCTCTACAATTTGAAAAGTCTAAGAAAATGATTAATTAGCAATAGTAGTAGTCTGCATAAGATTAACAATATTTTAAGCCGAAGACCTTTCATATAATTATTATCTATTTTCTGTCTATCTTTCAAACCCTCTCAAGACTATTAGCATAAAACATGAATGTTTCTTACACAGACAAGATAGCGAATGAATGTAAATGTACAAAGTGGTCCCAAAACCTTTGATTATCCGGTATTATCTGTTATTACTCCACTCCAGCTAATGCAGATCCGGACTTTGTCGATTTGTCTTGTCCCTACTCCCCAGTCTCTACATTAAGGAGACATCAAAAGAAATGGACTATTTAGCTTTATATTCAAAATTTCTTATATTTTCAGATTTGAAATGGCGTAAAAAATACGTTGTCGTAGCCATTTTATAGTTTTTTTTTTTGTATACAAGTTGCTTCCTACAGAAGTTTTAAATATTTTTTTAACAACACTCAAACAGTCAGGTAAATAAACGTTATTCACGGACTAGGGTTTTACAAGCAGATAATAGTCGCCACACTTTTAAAAAATAGTTTCTGACCCAAAATTCATTACTAAGTATCAGAAAAACCGGTAAGCAAGCAGTTGCACACAGGTACCTATGGGTACCTAATATTTAATTTCGCAGAAATACAGAAACTTAAAAATGTTTGTTCCGAATTCAAATTTGAAATTTCACATTTTAAATTTCACGGGTTCCTTATTTTAATCAAAGTACATGTTCGCAGGAGGTCCGTTTACTTCGCGACATGAAGTGGCCCGGGGGCAGGGTGCCTTTGTCCGAGCCCCCGTGCGGGTTTCGCGGAGAAAAGTGTGTCAGTAAGTATATTTTTCATTCTCGTAATTAAAATTTTCGTGTATAAATAAATGAAATATTAAAAATATACTGGCTGTTTCGATAAAACACGAATTAAATGACATTTTCTAAAATGATTCCTAGCTAGATTGATTTATCGCCCCCGAAATCCTACCTATATACTAAATTTCATGAAAATCGTTGGAGCCATTGATGAAATACTCAAACCAGATATGTTACTACCGCGCGCGTTGTGAAGCTTCAAATACGGCCCAATTGGGCCGTCTGTTGTTTAGTCTGCATCGAGCGCAGTCACGAACGTGCCGCGTCTTGTCTTACCTAAATCAATTGAAAATGACGTCGTTCGTTTTTCGAAAATGTACCAATTATGCCTCGAAAGTAAAAAAAAACACATGGAATCTCTTACCACATGTCTTGATTGCAATAAATACCTCGATTATTTACATTTTCAATTATTTTTTCGAACAATCTGGAAAAATCGAATTTTCGTCATAGCTCAGGCGAAGAAAGAGACAGCGATACGATTCGACGTTTAAAAATAGAACTGTCTCTTTTATGCAAATGGTTTTTCGTATCTTTTGTTTCACTTATCTGTCAAATTTGTCAATGTCTGCAATTTTGAATTTAAAAATTGTTCGGAAAAGATTTAAGCCGGAAAATAGTATGGACGTAACATATCTGTATAAGTAGAATATCATTGGTTGGAGCCGATTCCGAGATTCCAATTATATAATATAATATATATACAAGAATTGCTCGTTTAAAGATATAAGATTTGATGGAGTTACAAATCGCTTAAAAAGCTTGGATCATGTTTAGTTATAAAAAAAAGTTTGTTTAAAATATTATAAACGTTTTTTGGGTTCATCGCCCGAATTTTCTAGTTCGTTGAACCACAATTAACCAACCCATATTTTAATTGAAACAACTAGATGACCCGGTGAACTTTGTATCACTTATCTCCTTTTAAATCTTATAAAACTTTCCTGAACTTCCACGAATATTTCAAGACTAAAATTAGCCAAATCGAGAACGGCTATACAACGGTTGTCTAATACCTATATCCCGAAGATTTAATAAAAGTCATAGATTGTGTTCTTTTTCAGAATTTAAATATCACTTACCAAGTTAAGGGAAACACATTTTCAACAAACTTTGTTGCTGACAATCTAAAAGTCAACTAAAAGTTTGTCTGTTAAATGAGCTACGGGTTCGGATCATTGAAAAAGTTAGTAAAATTTCAGTCGATTAATCGAATGCTTCCTCAACTTAAAGTTGTTTTTAGTTATTAGTTATTACACTAATTAGAGTCAACAGTGACATTTGCACTAGGTCATAGGACTTTTTTGCACAATAATGTAAACGCAACTATTGTAAACATTATTTAAAATATGTGCTTCACATACGTGTATCACTATCTCGCTTTAATCGTACATTTTCCCGGGACAAAAAGTATTCTATGTCCTTAACCGTTGTTTACTCTATATTAATTTTAGAGTCATAATCGGCCCACCATTCGATGCAATTTCGTCTTTATTTTTATATCGTACTAGACGTTCCACGCGGCCTCGCCCGCATAAATGAGAAATTTTACGGAAACCGTACATTTTCCCGCAAAAAATAGCCTATGTTCCTTCACGTCATGGTCTACTCTACATCTGTGCCAAATAACTTGTTTCAATCGGTGAATGAACTGCTACAAACTTAAAATTCATCCGTTCGCATAGTTCGCGAGATTTAAGCGCCTTCAAATAATTTTCCCGGTTATTGTTCGTTCCCGTTTATTAGTCTTAGAGTGATAATTTATAGTTTATAGCCTTTCTCAATAAATAAGCCATCTAACAACGAAACAACTTTTTAGTGTGATTAGCGCGTTCAAACAAACAAACTCTTCAACTTTATAATATTATAGTATAGATACCTACGTCATTGCCACTTTTGCGGGCTATTTTTCAGTTAAAAGCAATGTGTTTATAGATCAGTCAGTGAATGTATAAATAACAAGATATAAACAAAATCGCAGTACGTTGAACATGTTTTGTAAATTATTGTAAGTGGTAGAGTAAGAGCTTTGTAGCTGGAGCGTTGCTCACGCGATGCCCGCTGCGTCTACTGTAGCTACATGGAAAACTATTTAGACCACCTAAGTGCACATAAGAACTATGTTAACCGACTGCAAATAAAGCGGTTAAGTTATAGACTCTTCGCAGATTTTAAGACAGTAAAAACTTCTTGATGGGCTACAATATCTATGAATCGATCAAAGTTTAAGGTCGTACATACATTTTCTCTAAAAACTTTTATTCCTACATTATAGCTACGAGTACGACCTCTTTGGCTACGACTTTAAAAAAATACGCATTCATTTAGAAAAATATTATACTAAGCTGTATTTATTCAGTACTTATGTAATATACTCTCGTTG
Source organism: Aricia agestis (assembly GCF_905147365.1). Taxonomy (NCBI): domain Eukaryota; kingdom Metazoa; phylum Arthropoda; class Insecta; order Lepidoptera; family Lycaenidae; genus Aricia; species Aricia agestis. Next base: position 10,119,598 of record NC_056416.1, on the reverse strand, counting down.
AAGTATTTTATTAGAATTAGTTTTAAATAACCATTTCGGGTTCAAAGTTTTTTATTTACAAGAACAATAAGCTTAATCCTTCTTGAAATTACTTGGATATCTGAAGGGTGCAGCTCTAGATAATATCTGTAAATTTTCTCGTTCGACCAAATACCTACAAAAAATGTAAAATTAATAATAATAATGAAACTTTCTGAAATATATAATGATACCTATACTATACACTAACACTACCAAAAGAACAAGGTCTTTGTTAAGGTTTTTTTTTTTTTTTATGAAATAAGGGGGCAAACGAGCAAACGGGTCACCTGATGGAAAGCAACTTCCGTCGCCCATGGACACTCGCAGCTTCAGAAGAGCTGCAGGTGCGTTGCCGGCCTTTTAAGAGGGAATAGGGTAATAGGGGAGGGTAGGGATGGGAAGGGAAGGGAATAGGGGAGGGTAGGGAAGGGAATAGGGAAGGGGATTGGGCCTCCGGTAAACTCACTCACTCGGCGAAACACAGCGCAAGCGCTGTTTCACGCCGGTTTTCTGTGAGAACGTGGAATTTCTCCGGTCGAGCCGGCCCATTCGTGCCGAAGCATGGCTCTCCCACGTATCAATAAGGTGGTCTACATTTAACTACAAAACATTCTAACATGACAATACGAAATCTGAAATACATTAAACACATAAGTACCTACCTACGCTACCTGTCCAACTCCAAGGAATAATAAGGAAGAATTAATAATATACAAAAATGTATAGAGTATTAATAATACTAATAGCTCCCACACCGGTTTCGGTGACGGTGGCCGGTTTCATTGAAACCAGGCCAGCTACGCAGGAGTAATTTTATAGTGCCCAAGTGTGTGCGCAGTACACAAGAGCACTCTCTATTCCTTTACTCTCATAACCCAGTGGGACGGACGACCGACACGACCGGTGAGAGATCAGGCGCAGGACCGACTTTTTACATGCCCATCCGACGCATGGATCATCTAACTTGTCAGACAATCAGGTGATCAGCCTGCATTGTCCTAACCAAACTTGGAAATAACATGTTTCCAACGCGGGAATCGAACCCACGACCTCCGAGTCAAGAGCCGCGCTCTGTACCACTAGACCACGGAGGCGTATAGAGTATAATACTAGAATGTAGAGAGAAATACGAAGTGAAAATTAGGTAAACTAATATGCCGCAAAATAAACTCCTTAACAGTTATCAAGTAATGTAGCTTTAATCCATACTAATATTGTAAATGCGAAAGTGTGTCTGTCTGTCTGTTTTCCTTTTCAGGCCCAAACCACTGAACCAATTTTGCTGAAATTTGGCAACGAAATACTTTGAATCCCGGGAAAGGACATAGGATACTTTTATCCCGGAAAAATTTACGGTTCCCGCGCGATCAACTAATTTTGGCGCAACGGAGTTGCGAGCATCATCTGTACTTTTTAATAAGTATATTTATGTGTTCCTGGTACTAACACCCGATCACGTGCAGGTCACGTGGGCGCGTGGGCTTTAGGCGCGGCGGGCGGTACCCTCGCGCTTCTGGCACTAGCCGCACTAGCGCTGTACCGCGGCTGGCGCTATGAGCAGGAGCTGGACTCCCTGCTCTGGAAGATCGACTTCCGAGACCTGCACCTACCAGAGGACCAGCGCACTCACAAAATGAGTAGGTAAACGGACATTTTATATGTTGTTTGCATGCTTTTTGGGCTAATCGGCCGCTTATCATACTATTTGCTCTGTACACAATAGTAATACGCAAACGTATAGATTTTTCGCTTATTGAAAGAGGCTAGGAGGGCATACAATTTTTCTTATAAACAGTGCTAGTGATGCTACATTGTTTAAGTTATTTTTAGTTTTTATCTTTTATATATAGCTATATTTGTGTAGCACGATGCACCTAACTTATTTAAATGCTTAACTAAAACAAAGCGATATTGTTATAGTAAAGTTATTTATAGAAGCTCTTTTGCACAATATTAAACAATTCACTATTTTTCATGCACCCAAAGATAAGAAGGTATTTATCTAATAAATGTATTTTATTTTATACATTACATTAAACTTAGTCCTTTCTTTAACCTATAAAGTACTAAGTATTCTTAAATAGGCTAAACTTCACACCTGGCGCATAACTTTTGCTCGTCCGAAAACTTTCTGTGGGAAAATCCACTTTACGTCTATAAAGTCGTTTATTATTCAGACTGGGATGCAGACAATTAAAAATTAATTTTATTTAATTAAAGTAAGTATAGTCAACTTCTTACCTAATTCTTGACTATAAATGAGCCTTTACCGCGACTCCTCTGTGTAATTACAGCAGGTTTTTTATAGATTTTGAGCTATCACGTGTGAGTAGTCAGTAGCCTGGCTGAATCAATACACACTACACATAGTGTGTATTGATTCAGCCAGGCTATAACTTCTACACGACTTTAATCAATTTCCGTTCAATCGATTTGGCCTAAACAAATAGCATCAATTCGTCTGTCTTCTTCAAGTTTTAGGGCTCTGCTAGTTGAGCGCCATTTGCCAAAGCCCAAACGCACAAACACTCGCGCTTTCCTCAGAATGTCTTAGCTAGTAGAGAGTTATACATTACCCTTATACATATATAAGAGCATCACAGTCCACACCTACAGTAACCACATAACAAGTATGTCAGAGAATAATTTCTTTCAGCAAGATAGCAGTATAGGAATAATGACGAGCTCCAACAACGCGATCACGGAGAAGGGCAGCACGGGGGGCGCGCGCTCCAGCCAGGTCTCCCTCAGTTCCAACCCCGACCTTGACTTCCGCTACTCCGCCATCTTCACCGAGGTCGCCTTCTACCGCGGCCGCCTGCTGGCCGTCAAGAGGGTCCGAAGAAACCATATAGATATCACCAGGGAAATCAAAAAGGAGTTGAAGATTGTGAGTTTTTTTTAATAGCAAAAATTTTGATTTACAAATATTATGACAACGCCAAACTGTACCTTAGTAATGTGTGCCACCGTAAAAAGGCAGTTTAGCGGCATAATATATTAGTGACTAGACGTTCCGCGCGGCTTCGTCCGCGTAAATTCAAACTCAAACTCAAAATTTTTTATTCAGAATAAATTTTTTCAAATATTCTCTGAACGTCGGGGCTACACAGATGCCTACCACCGGTTCGGGAACTAACCCGGCGAGAACAACCGGCGTAAGAAACTCGATATTATATGATATTATATTCGATATTTCACAGACAAATAAAAAATCAAAAAAAAGCCTATGATCCTTCACGTGGTCTACTTTTAGTAGTAGAAGTACTAGAAAAATTGCTCCAGTAGTTCGTGAGATAAGCCCTTTCAAATAATTTTTTTCCACATTTTCCTCTATTTCTTCGCTCCTATTAGTCTTAGCGTAATAAAATATAGGCTATAGCCTTCCTCGATAAATGGGCCATCTAACACTGAAAGAATTTTTCAAATCGGACGGAGTAGTTCCTGAGATTAGCGCGTTTAAACAAACAAACAAACAAACTCTTCCGCTTTATAATATTAGTATAGATTACTGATTACAATATGTACAAGAATACCTGCACGCCTTTCAACGTATAAAATTACACAATACTAGATGTCCCGCGCGGCTTCACCCGCGTAAATTAGAAATTTTACAGAATCCGTAGGTACATTTTCCCATAAAAAATATTTCCCCCGTTTTTCCCACATTTTCCTGAGTTTCTTCTGTCGTATTAGTCTTAGAGTAATAATATAATATAACCTTCTCGATAAATGATGAGTCTTACTCGATAAATGATCTATCTAACACTGAGATAAGTTTTTAAATCGGACCTGTAGTTTCTGAGATTGACGCGTTCAAGCAAACATACTCTTCAGGTTTATAATATTAAGTAGATATAGATTTTTTTTAATTATCGCTTGACAAACTCGAGTCTCGATCTAAAAGACTATGAAATGGTATAATATGGTAGTGATGATGATGATGATGATGATGATGATGAAGAATGTAATTTGCATAGTAGCATATGCTTTCTGTTCTTAAAACAACGCCGAAACTCCCAAACTTGTATCTATAAAGAATCAGGAATTCTCTCAGCACCTTCCGAACCACGGTATACCAGGTATATCTCGGTGCAAAATCTTACTTGTTGGTAGCATATGCTTAGAATACTTCTCACGAAACCGAAGTCACCATATGTTTCCCTATAAGTTTTGAGGAGTTCCCTCGATTACTTATGGATCCTTCATCAGATCACCACTTTTCTGAATATAATACCAAATTGGGATGATACCCTATATACCAAAAGAAAAATTTTGAAAATCGGTTAACAAACGGCGGAGTAATCGTTGAATATAAGAAAACGAACATAACACCTCCCCCATTTTGAAAGTCGGTTAAAATTGTAGCCTATGTGTTATTTATTTAATATTTTAATCAGCACATGAATTGAATAACAAAATTTTTTTCAAATTAATCGTAGCACCATCTGTCAGGACAAACTAAAATTGAAATAGAATAATATTGAATGCGATGATAGCGCCGTCCGCCGCATCTAATGTAAAACATTCCAAAATCAACAACTCCTTATAAATAAGAAATTAATTGAAAAAACATTTTCCAGTAGACCAAACTGTAAATCTAAACCATTCTCGAATCTCCACGAACACACACAAAAAAATTCATCAAAATTGGTCCAGTCGTTTAGGAGGAGTTCAGTCACATACACACGCACACAAGAAATATATATATTAAGATATTCCCAATTTGAATTTATTTTTATCCAAGTATTAACAAAAGTTTAAACTCCACTAAACTAATGTGCCATTTTTAAAGCAAGGTTACGTGACTTTTAAATTTTTTACATTCTAGCCGTCCACGAACTATGTTTACATTTAGATCGAAATGAATCCAAACAGATTATACAAGACGAACCTAAAACATAGCATATGGAAGAATGTTTAAGAATATTTCATGGTATTAATTAATACTTTGTAAACATTTTTTTGAACTCTTCTGGAAGAATGTTGCAAAGTACAATATGTCAAAGTTCACATACTACTACTACAGGAGGCAACGATTCGTACTGGAACGTTCTAGAAAACTCTAAATATCGTTTGGGAGCCCGCGTTCCTAATGTGTTTCACGCAACATTCGGTATGACAAGTGATGAATTAGACTCATACATTTCACCCGCTTTGCCTGTAGCTGCAGATAAATTTGAAGCCTTTGGTTTATTATACTCATAAGTAACACGCCTACGAGGCTTTTCTTCATGAACCTTGGTGATTATTTTCAATTAGAATTGTAATCTGTAGGTACTTAATAACAGACATAATATTTTTGTGTATTATTTTTCAGAGTAGAATCCCTTGGGTGGATTTTGATAATTATTTGTAATAATAATAAAATTATTCACACAACAATAATTAATAATAATATAAGTATGTTTTCAAATTATAGATGAAAACCCGCCATCTATGCTCTCTTACTGAATAAAGCTCTAATATAACCTTCATAATAGAAGGCTGTTGAAATACTCGTAGGATATTCATTTCTAAGCCGCCAGTAAACCACAATACGAGGGATATTAGGAATTAATCGCGTGTGAAAGGGCTCAATAGAAAGGCTGTTTACAGGAAAACGTCTAAAAATACCATATGCTTGTGCATAGATATTGTAAAACTATTTTTAGTTTCAAGAAATATTATGATACCTATTATTTTTAGCTGCGTAGTATAAAACGCTAAAATGTAAATTTATTCATAGAACAAATTTCAGTTTAATTTTAGTGGATCCTCTATGACCTGTCCGGTGCTCTAAAAACTTGTTAAAATAATAAAACATTAATGGAGGACCACCGTGACCCGCGATATTAAACATTCTGTTGGAACCTCCGCCCACGCTCGCTATATTGAAATAATTTCAATTTGTGTTTACTTACACAATATTGTTTCTCGTTTGGACGTTTCGCTCGTTTCTAATTTCTATTATGATGATTTTACTCAAAATACAAATGAATTAAAAATCGGCCAAGTGCAAGTTGGGCTCGCGCACGAAGGGTTCCGTAACATTATAGAGCAAAAATAGTAAAAAAAATATGTTTTTGTATTGGAGCCACACTTAATTATTTGACATAAAGTTATTAATTATAAAGTATAAATACAGCTGAGTATTTTGTGAACATTTCAGGTGCCTAATTGTTGTCATCATTGATACCGAGCAAAAAATGTTTTCAAATATTTAATTTATTTTGTTTTTAGTATACATGTTGTTATAGCGGCAACAGAAATACATAATCTGTGAAAATGGAACGTTTTTTAAAACACAAGATGACGTCAGTCTTGTTTTGGTAGTTGCTTTGGTGATTGTCTTTTTTCGAATTTTTCAAACAAAACTAATCACGTTTTCGCTTCGAAATTTGAACAGATTTTAAATTGAAACATTACAATAATATGTACTTAATAGTTAATGAAATTGGTCAATAATTAATTATCATTATAGTTACTGGTTTGCCTAATATAACCCATTTCCTGCTAGCAACCGAATTTTATATTTATGAGAGCGATTTTTTCCTACGGTGTGTCACAAGTCACAATAATGTGCTCAAATAGAATCTATCTGTGTCGTATTCGTCCCGAAGTCGTTATTTACAGACCTTAATAAAGTGGAGTACCATTATATTCAACCGCTCAGTATTGACTTTCACCCCAACAAGTTTTTCCCAAGGACATAAAATTTTTAAGGCAATAAAAAATAATTATGAAGTCTGATTTATTAAATTGCAGAATTCTTTAATATAATGTTTTAATGTATTTTTGATGTTGTAAAAAATTGGAATGTAAAATTATAAATGAATATAAAAATACCTCTATAACGTGCGCAAAACGGTAGTGCGGTTTTAATTCGTTAAAAGGTAACTTTCGCATATACAGAATTAAGTTAAAATTCATGACTACAGAAAAGATGTCTACAGATTTTTTGTGTCCACAGATGCGGGATCTACAGCATGACAACGTGAATGGGTTCGTGGGCGCGTGCATCGAGCCGCCCAACGTCTGCGCACTCTCCGAGTACTGCACCAGGGGCAGTCTTAAGGTAAAAATTGACACCCATCTTAGTTACCTCGAGATTTGCTCCATTTGACTCAACCTCAATCCTAAAAAAATTTGACGTTTTGTTGAAAAATGTAGGGTCTGTACTTTATACTCTCTATACAGGAGTGTGAATGCTGACGCGTGCAAGTGGTTACTAAGTGGTAGTCTATACATCCATAGACCAGACATTACAAAAAATTACATAATTTTTGAGGATTGAGGTTGACTCCAGTAGAGGAAATGTCGAGGAAACAACTAATAATACGGACGTAAACTCTTCTTTTCAACTCTTAAATTCAATTTATTCGAAATTCGAATTTTGACAGATTACAGTTACACCCTTCTTCCACTCGAATAGAGTGGAAGAAGGATGTAACTGTAAATTGTTTGTATTGAGACTCCAAGTTGGAATAATCTAAAGTGTTAGAAACTAATATTTTTAGAATTATGTTATATGCTATTATTTTAATCGTAAAGAAGTCTTGGCTAGGCAAATGAAAACACCAATGTTATTCAGGTACTTACCCAGAGTTCTTTATTTTAATTCTTTTTTTTTCTTCAATATAATATTATTGTGTCCACTATAATTCCAATTTCCGTCTACATGGTCAATAGGTTCTGGACGATGTAAATCTATGGTTCTGGAAAACATTATAGGTCTATGTATGTCCTATAAAACTTTTATTGGCTATAGTATGCGGGTAGTTGAAAAATGTGATATATTGGGTGAAGTGTTACATTTTTACATTTACTTACATGTATGTAAGTAAATAATGTATATGTATTTACATTTTACATTTACATTTACATTTTTACATTTTACATTTACGTTAATTTACATTAGGTAATTAATATTTCATTTTACATCTTATTATTAAGGTCTGATTTTGTTGCTTTACCAATAATTTTGGCTTTAGCTGTATAATATATTTCCCTGTGTCCCTTATAAAACGTTCTAAGGTGCTCATGAGCATTACAGTGTATTACGGATTACCCCGTAGATATTATTGCATAATACTTATAGTTTATTAGTCAGTATGCTAATTCGTGATTGTCTCCAAACGTACAATAGGCACAGACGTTGACGTGTAGGTTCCATAGACCTACGGATGTCTGCTTATTATGCAAATTATTTCCGCTATTAACACCATTATATTTAATATTACCAGCTCGCAAGGAGAACATGGGCAGACTTAATATAATATACCGTTGTTAAATGAAATCATAGATCAAATTTGCATGCCAACGACACTTCTACTGAATTCGTAAGGAGTAGACTAGAATAACAAGCCTAGGGCTGCGTTCACACCAAACTGACGGTCTGCCACCGAAAATAAGTGAGTGTTACGCAGTCCATGGTACTTCTATAAAATAAATATTCATTTTTCGTTTACTAGGTGTAAACGTAAAGTGAATATTTATTTTGATATATTTATATACCAACTATGTTTTTACGCTATTTTATAGAGCTGTTGATCTTGTTCTAAGTGAGCTGCTAACAGTCAGTTGGGTTGGGTATGAACGCAGCCTAATAAAGATCATTGGGATATTTAAAATTCTACAGCTAACTGCTAAACTTCCTAAAACCGCCATGTCCCTAACTTAAACTGTCATGATTTGAATAATAGTTTATATATTTGGACTATATTATGTAGCTTTAGGCCTGCCTTATTATTGTTGATGATTCAGTATTGACTTTGAAATATGCAGTCTCGTCGAGCTAAAAACTGATTGGCTTAAGAACGTTTTAAGACCTTTCATTTCCTTCCCTTATTAAACTATCTGCTATTAAAACTTGGCCCCAAAAGATGCTTCTTGTTTTTGTATACTTCATTTTTATTTGTACATGATTTGAGAACTTTAAGCATTTTAAAAGGTTGAATAATTTTCAGGATATTTTAGAAAATGAAGACATCAAGCTGGACAACATGTTTATCGCCTCTCTAGTCGGAGATATAATTCGGGTAAGTTTTGGTAGATTCCTGTCAGATAGATTTTTTTTTCTATTTGCGCATCGTTGTATCACAATTCACAGACATGTGTTTCCGTTTCGTACCCTTTTATTAATTACACAATTAATAAAAGGGTACGAAAATTATTTTTATATTACAATTAAAGTTTATAAACTTTTAAACACTTTTAAAAGTTTATAAACTTTAATTTCTTAATGGAACAGACAACTGTGAAGAGGCTGACTATGACCATAAATAGTATCTACTTACTAGTTACTACTAAATTAGAATTTAATATAAGTATAGTACTGCAAATCCACCCAACTAGTTACAACTAAATTATACGCGTACATCCTAATACTTTTTACGCCAGTGTTTTGAGACCTCTCCATCATATCCAGTGCCGGATTTATATTTTTTATTCGTGTAGCCCACGAAGCTAAAACAAAGGTGGAGCCTGGTAGGCCACTTTATTTCCACTACCTCAATATGTACGAAATCTGCCGCCCCCTAGAATGCTGCCGCCCCTAGGCCGCGGCCTATACGGCCTATTTATAATTCCAGAGCCTGTAGCCGAGACGTTTTCTTTATCACCTCTTTATAGAATCGCCAATCAAAATGTATGAAATTGACATTACACGAGTTGAACGTTAGCTGCATATTATCGAAAGCTTATGTCAATTCCATACATTTTGGTCGGCGATTTTATAAAGAAGCGATAAAGAAAAGGTTTTGGCTAAAGGGCCTTATCCCACTTGCCGGATTTATATTTGTTATGAGTGTATTCCACTTTATTTCCACCGCCTCAATATGTACGAAATCTGCCGCCCCCCTAGGACGGTGCCGCTCCATAGCCGCGGAATGTAGAGCCTATTTATAAATCCGGGGCTGCCTTATCTTGTAGGGTATGATCTTCATCCACGAGTCACCGCTGCAGTACCACGGGGCGCTGCGGCCGTCCAACTGCCTGGTGGATGCGCGCTGGGTCGTCAAGTTGGCCGACTTCGGCCTGCGGGAGTTCCGCAAGGGCGAAGTCCCACCCTCCGATCCCGTCGCGCTAAGATCTTATATTGATAGTGAGTTTTTTTATAAAGATGGTAATATATTTTGTGGATATTAATAATTATTAGAAAACAACCTGACTCATTGGATGTGACCACGATGAGACACTTTACTCTACTTATACGTAGTAAGCAGTGTAACTTTTTGTACGGGAAATGATGTTTAAATTCTACATGCTTTGCCCTAATTACCTCAGCGTTTATAAAGCTACAATTGTTTACCTACTGCAATGTCAGCCATAGCAAATCAATGCTCCTAGAGCTAAGCAAGACTTCTCGTACATTCGTCTTCAGAATAAAACTAAGCAGTGTTCTCTAATCCACAGGTCTATCCTACCTATCCCCCGAGCTGCTTCGTTCAGCGGGCTGGGGCAAGGACTGCTTTCCTACCTCTCTCGAGGTCCGTGCGGGGTCGCCGGCAGCGGACGTGTTCGCTTTCTCCCTCCTGCTATATGAACTGCACGCGCGGCGCGGTCCGTTTGGTCCGGATGCGCCTGCGCCGCCCGCGCTGCTGCGCCGTCTAGCGCACCCCATGCCCGCGCCATACAGGTAGGTACGTGTCCGTTGTGATGCTTGGGTTGAGCAGGGTTAAGCTACAATGTGGTGAATAGGATAGAGAAGGTTAAGCATGGCTAAGCGATTTGGATCTACCTACGGCCGTGCCTGCCGTAGCTAGAGGGGGCCGGGGGGCATTGGGGGGCAATGCCCTACAATAAAATCACAATGCCCCACCTTAAAAATACCAAAACCCAAAAAAATCAATCAATTATTATGATATTTTTTACTTCCGCCCTACCTGTAGCCAATGCTGCCGCCTGCCCTACCTCAAATTTGACTCTAGCTACAGCCCTACCAGTAGAGGATTTGTAGAGTTAAATATAGCAATGTAGATGGATACTAAAAAGTAGTTAGTTAAGCATGGCTTAGCTAGGTAGTAAAACCGTAATTTCTACGTCTAAAGGTATCTTCACAATAGTCCCACTACAAGCCATCGCCATTGGTTAGTAAGGTGCGCGACGTCTATGGCGGTTTCATATAAGGTATCTATCTCGATGGCCGCTGCCCGCTGCGGCCTTGCCGCCGCGGCTTGGCCGCTAGTGCGCGCCCGGGCTAATGGTGTATGATGGCGGACGATGGCCAGTGGATTGCAGTAATGAGCCATGCGCCATTGTGTTTAACACCAAGTGATCGTGGTATACAGTTCACGATGGCCTGCAATTTGCCATCGTGGGCCATTGTGTAGTAAGGGGCTTTAACGGGTATGAACCCTTCGATGCTGTGTGCTTGCTAAATGTCGAAGTAAAGTTGAGTTTTCCTAGAAGTTACGTTTAGGGTTGAATTTGCTAGGCTAAAGGCTTATTTCACTTTTAAACTTTTAGTACTGCGATGTTAATAAGATTAAATGTACTTACTTACCTCGCCAAATACCAACAAACTCGTTAAATCACTTGTACTTAAATTTTTATTTTCTTCACACAGCAAGTTGCAACATTCTTTAATTAAATACAGCAAAACTTTCAACAATTTACCCAAGTGTTCCCCGCTAACAAAACTCGAGCGGCACTTTCACAATAAAACCTCTCGGTGTTTAATTAGGAGCTGTCGATGGTCGTTGAATTCTTGTAAAAGTTAATTGGCAATAAATCGTGCTCGGTGATCGGGACTCGGGTGTTTTTAATTGAAACTCTTTTGCGTGCGATTTTTTTTTGCAATCACGGAAATGTTTCGTTATGTGATGAGATTCACACTTTTTATGGTAATGGACATTCTTTAGGAAGTTTATTGGGTTGATTTAATTTTAAGCTTAATAAAGCGTTATTAAGTAAGTAGGTATAGCTAGTCTACTAAGCATGTTTTCATGCTAATGCTAATACTTCTAAACTAGGACTTTTCGCAGAAAAATAATTTTAAGGGCGCGTATTATGTCAAATTGATTTACATGATCGTCTGTAATATTAATATTAATGAAAAATTGAATGTTAAATTAAGATGCAGCAAACTTCAGGACTAACACTAGTGACTATGTTACTCAAAAACACGATAGCATACAATTTTCTCGATAGAAAAAACTTACGAAGTTGCTTCCAAATCACCTATAATTAACACGTTAAACTGCTAGTATTCGAGTAATACATTAAAATAAAGCTTGAAACTTTTTAGTATAATTACATTATAGATAAGGCAGGGATTATGTTACATATTTTTTAATAACTTAATAGATATCCTTTAAAAAAAAGAACCTACCTACCTATAACTGCCCGCTAACTTGGCGATGATTCCGCGTCGTCCTTTTTTACCTGGCATATGAAAGACGGGCGTGAGTGTGAAGAGAGAAGGTTTTTTGGGTTGGTTATATCATAATTTTTTAAAGTTTTTAAAAGTTATAAGCCACAAGCTGTTTGTCTGGTTTCTTCATGATCAACACGCTTGTCGCTTGATGGCTATGGAAGTTGATTATTAAAAATTTGACTGTTTACAGACCGCCACTAGAGGCGCTGTCGGCGAGCTTTGACTGCGTGCGCGAGTGCTGCGTGGAGTGCTGGGCGGAGGAGCCGACAGCACGACCGGACTTCAAGGCCATACGCACCAAGCTGAGGCCGCTTAGGAAAGGCATGTAAGTACTGAAAGTATTTATTTGAGGTTCCAAAACACAATGTCTAGTAGGAAACGTAGATCGTAACAACTCACTAGTAATATAGTCGTATAGACTACTAGCTGTGCCCCGCGGTGTTACCCGCGGTTTAAGTGATATATTATCATAAAAGACTATGAAAAGTACCAATAATAGGGTCAAAACGGGACGATACATGGTTCTATAACGGCTTATGGTAGTGATGATGATTAAGATGAAGGTAATTTGCATAGTAGCATAATATGCTTTCCGCTCATAAAACAACGTCGAAACTCCCAAACTTGTATCTATAAAGAGTCAGGAGTTCTCTCAGAATCTTCCGAACCATAGTATACCTTAGTGTAAAATCTTACTTATTGGTAGCATATGCTTAGAATACTGCTCACGAAACCGAAGTCACCACATATTTCCATATAAATTTTGAGGAGTTCCCTCGATTACTTATGGATCTCTTCATCAGGTCACCACTTTTATGAATATGGTACAAAATTGGAATGATAACCTATACACCAAAAGAAAAAAATTGAAAATCGGTTCACAAACGGCGGAGTAAACGTTGAAGACAGGAAAACGAACATACCACCTCCTCCATTTCGAAAGTCGGTTAAAATTGTAGCCTATGTGTTATTCTGATGTATAAGCTATATCTTTATATTAATACGCGAGAGAAAAACTTTGTAACCCTTTTTACGAAAAATGGGGAAACGTAGGTGCATGAAATTTCGCACAGTTATAGTTTATATGGTGAAGGAGTGCATCGAGCTAATATTATTTTAAAATGATGCTTTTATCATATATATTTTTAACAAATAAAACGTTACACACACTACGACACTACTACTAGAAAAATGACAGATTTTTGAGTGACAAGCCTATACATTCGAATTATACTCTTTTATTTATGGTTGAAGTCTGTTGACAAATTGAAAATGGATTATTGTTTTTTTTTTCATTTAATTTTAGATACTAAGACAATGTTTAAACGGCCAGTCTGAGATCAGCTGAGTCCCAAAGACAAGAATTGAAAAAAACTATGATATACATCAGAATAACACATAGGCTACAATTTTAACCGACTTTCAAAATGGGGGAGGTGTTATGTTCGTTTTCTTATGTTCAACGATTACTCCGCCGTTTGTTAACCGATTTTCAAAATAGGGTAATATCCCAAGTTGGTATTATATTCACAAAAGTGGTGATCTGATGAAGGATCCATAAGTAATCGAGGGAACTCCTCAAAATTTATAGGGAAACATGTGGTGACTTCGGTTTCGTGAGAAGTATTCTAAGCATATGCTACCAACAAGTAAGATTTTGCACCGAGGTATACCTGGTATACCGTGGTTCGGAAGGCGCTGAAAGAACTCCTGATTCTTTATAGATACAAGTTTGGGAGTTTCGGCGTTGTTTTAAGAACGGAAAGCATATGCTACTATGCTAATTACATTCATCATCAGTCATCACTACCATATTATACCATGCATCGTCCCATGGTTATGACTTATGAGCCTATAATGACCCTGTTATTGGTACTTTTCATAGTCTTTAAGATCGAGGCTCGAGTAATTTGTCAAGCGATAATTAAAAAAATCTATAAGTACCTACCTAATATTATAAACCTGAAGAGTAAGTATGTTTGCTTGAACGCGTTAATCTCAGGAACTACAGGTCCGATTTAAAAACTTATTTCAGTGTTAGATAGCTCATTTATCGTGTAAGGCTATATATTATCACGCTAAGACTAATACGACCGAAGAAACTCAGGAAAATGTGGAAAAAACGGGGAAATATTAGAAATTACGAACTACTGGAGCAATTTTTATGGCAATATTTGACACAAATATAGAGTAGACCAAGTGAAGGGAGTAGGGACATAAGCTATTTTTTATGGGAAAGTATTGTACGGTTTCCGTAAAATTCCTAATTTACGCGGGCGAAGCCGCGCGGGACATCTAGTACATCCATACATCCACACATCCATACATTCAAACAAACTTTCGCCTTTATAATATTATAGTAGGATAGGGCAGGGGTCACCAAATGGCGAACCGCGGTCCGCATCCGGACCGCCGACCCATTGTGTGCGGACCAAGCATGCTCGAAGATGATCTTCGTTCATCTTAGGACTTCAACATCTCTAGGATTTAATGTCAATATCAGCTATAGAGCATGCACCAATATTTCACTCCAAATTTTAGAGTGATAATTAGCTACAAAAATGTCTAAAAAAATACCTTTGTAATTTCTGTAATTACCTTTGTTTATTTTTTTTTTATAAAATGTGTGGAGCGATTTCATGTCTTAAAACGGACCCCGAGCGAAACTAATTGGTGACCCCTGCTATAGGGTATAGGGTAAATCTTGGGCCGAGGCAGTATCCTGTAGAACGAGGTTTTGTAGACCACTTTCAAATTTTAGGTGGATTCGGTGGAACTTACTATTATTTTAAGTAACAGTTGCTTTGCTTCTTAACAAAATTATCTGCTTATGCTTTCCGATAAGAGAAATTAAAGCTAATAAGTATTTAGTTCTTCACTTCAACCAAATTAATTAATTTTATTTAAATCTTACGATTGTAGACCCCCATTTTTTTGTCTGGCCCTACGTAGACCCTCGTCGAGTCTTGCGTCTTTGGAAATTACTGCCGAAGAACATAGCCTTAGCCCTCGATTTACATAGGAAATGCACTTAAATTGAAAGGCACATTAAAAATAGTATTCAGTTACTTATTATTTTCTATTTCAGGAAACCAAATATTTTTGACAATATGATAGCTATGATGGAGAAGTACGCTAACAACTTGGAAGCCCTCGTCGATGAGAGGACTGACCAATTGCAAGAGGAGAAAAAGAAAACAGGTCAGAACATGTATCTTTATTTTTGTTTTAAGTCGATTAGTAACTACCAATTCCCAAAACAAACTATTATGCTTGGCCATAAAACGTTTGGTTTGATTTATGGAAATAGCGCTCCACGTTGGGCGCCAAATACGGTCACGTGGTTATTTATTATACCTCCATGTTAGTATACTGATATAGATGAAATTGTGTAACAGAGGCGCTGCTGGAGGAGATGCTGCCGGTGCCGGTGGCGGAGCAGCTGAAGCGCGGGCGGCGCGTGCTGCCCGAGAGCTACGACTCCGTCACCATCTACTTCAGCGACATCGTCGGCTTCACCGCCATGTCCGCCGAGAGCACGCCGCTGCAGGTAAGCAGGAAACAATTTTTATCATTCATTCATTCAATGCAAATAAAAACTTGTAAGAAAATTAAAATTGACCAAATACGCCAACAATACCAATTATACCAGTTACCACCAGTAGCGGCGTTAGGGGAGGGCGACCGCCCAGGCGCCGGATAAATTGGAGCGCCGGCGGCCGAACGCAAACAAAAGGGGCGCCGCCTTTTGCACCCTGGGTGCCGAAGAAATCTCGCCCAGGTCGCTGGTAGTGCTAAAACCGGCACTCCAAATAACAATACGCAATGTACGCATTTACGTTACGGGTTACGGCCAATGAGAGAGCTCTTCACTTAGTATACTCATTTCTTGCTTCGTTTCTTCTCAACCAATTTGTTGAAATTGCGTTCGACTAATAATACTCTTATTAGACATATAACAATGGTGACAATGTTAAATATTGTTTCAGGTTGTAGATTTCCTCAACGACCTCTACACCTGTTTTGACTCCATATTAGAAAATTTCGATGTTTACAAAGTGGAGACAATAGGCGACGCTTACATGGTGGTAAGTTTTTTATTTAAGTATTTTAAAATTGTACGCCAAACCAAACAACAAGGAAAATTATATTGATTATTGTGTAACAATTGTAATATGTAGATAGTTACGCCGATATTATTATGTAACAAACCCGCGGCGCATGCGGTGCGAAAACGTGCAAACGTTGCGTATCCGTCACGTGTCCGCGACGTCATCGGTACGCAGCCGCGGCGTGTCCGCGAAAGCCGCTCGGCAACTGCTAGTGATAAGGGCCTTAGTGGAACGTGTGTCTATTGCGACATCCAAAAAATAATATAAATGTCATATTATGTATTTGTAACGTGCAGTAATGCAGTTATGCACATACGCAATAATTATGTTGTGTGTGTGAATCATTGACATATACGTGACAGGTGCCCCTATAGTCTTTAGTTACTTAAATCTATAGGTAATAAGATTCCGTAAGGGCTTGTCGCCCTGCCGGCACCTATATTTACCTGTATAGTGAACACTAAATCTTAACACAATAAATGAAGTCCGATTATACTTTTACTTCATTAATCTCTCATAGGGCGCTCCCCTTACATCTAATATATAAAATTCTCGTGTCACAGTTTTCGTTGCCATACTCCTCCGAAACGGCTTGACCTCGACCGACCTTGAACGGATTCTCATAAAATTTTGTGAGCATATTGAGTAGGTCTGAGAATCGGCCAACATCTATTTTTCATACCAAAAAGTATTTATATGGCAAAACAACATTTGCCGGGACAGCTAGTATTTTATATAAGTAGGCCGTTTATTCATAGTAGTTTATGATTAATGATTATTATACCTAATGAAACTTTCACAAGGTATCCGGTCTCCCGATCCGCAACGGCATGATGCACGCGGGCGAGATCGCGTCGATGGCGCTGGCGCTGCTGGCGGCGACGCGCACGTTCCGCGTGCGGCACCGCCCCGACCACCGCCTGCTGCTGCGGATCGGCATACACTCGGGTACGTTAACTACCGCGGATACAGTTGGTAAATCTGTTGCTGTTGTCGGTAGATACTAGTGTATTTTAATTATTATTATTATTATTATATACATACTAGTGTACAGTGTTCACCGTTCGGATAGAGATCAAAAATATTCCCGTATTGATTCAACTCATAGATCTGATTATAACTAAATAGGGTATGAGACATGAGTTAAAAGATCAAGCCACGCGCTCGGTAGGATGTCACGTTGTGAACTAACTTTGTTTTTTAATATACTTCGAAAATGATACAAAATGTAGGGTTGAATTATTGCCTAAGTTACATATTATCTAGATAATAAGGTAAGTGGTAACACGTGCTGTAGGTACGGGCGTTGACCCGTACAGTTAATTTTTGGTTGGGTTAGGTTAGGAAAAACACTAGTGAGTAGTGACGTTGCTACTTGCTACAAAAACATAAATTTGGGTTAAAATTGTTTAAATTTTTTAAGATATGGGTACCAAATAACTTTAATATTTTACATTGACATTTGAAGGTCCCGTATGTGCCGGAGTGGTAGGGCTCAAGATGCCGAGGTACTGCTTGTTCGGCGACACGGTGAATACGGCGAGTCGACTAGAATCTACAGGAATGCGTACGTAACTTTTGTCATACTAGTGATCTTATAAGTACCTAAAAGTTTATTTCCATGAAGTTGATCTTATCACTAACCAACCAAAGGCTACTTGACCTATATTCAATTTCATTGAACAAATACATATTTCTAGTAGAACTTGGTCTAAGGAAACCGTATTTCACCCTTATCATCAAATAAAAGCTTATGATTGATATATAAAGTCGATTTGAAAATATGATTTTATGAAAATAGGATTTGTACTGCGAAAACGCTTTTGCGGTACTTCCGAATTGGATGTGACGTCATTCTATTCGTAATTTAATATCTTTTATTTATCGCGCTCGTTATATGTAAGTTTATTTTTACATAAATAATAAAAATAAGCCTAGAAAGATTTGTAAAATATATTTTCTTGAATAATTCAAATAAAACATCAGTTTTATAAATTATCTCCATTTATTGTAGACGGGAAACGAAATGGCCAAAACTTTTCTCCAAAAGTTTTCAACATTACAATTGATTTCTAATTTCTTATTTAATTATTTTATAATTTTTGGGCACTATTAGACGCGTACATTTAGCATATACTATATAACTATATAACATAGAGCTTAAAATGCAAAACGTATGACGTCACACTATGGCGGACAGTGTTTTCGGCGCCATTTATAAGGCATATTTTTCAATAAACATTTTTATGGGTTTCTACTGTGTAAAATATTAAAATATTAGTTTTTTTGTAATAATGAATGATTATGAAGCGATTAGCATGAAGAAAAAAATGAGGTCAAGTAGCCTGTCCAAAAATTTTAAACTGAAAACTTAGCGATCCGACCTGAATATGAATAATTCTTAATTAAAGCCATGGCTAACCCCAGAAACTGATATAATTTTGATTTACGAGACTCGTAAATCAAAATTATATCAGTTTTTATTTTCAGTAAAATTACAATAGTTTCAAATTGAGCCGCAGAAAGATCGTGGCGCTAGTGTAGTTGTCAGTCCGAGCGAAAAAGCCGTTGAGATCGAATTAGTGCCGAATTAGTGAATTGAGCCGCAGCACGATTTTATGTCGGAATTAGCAAAAGCTTTAGGATTGAGCTGATTCGATTTTTGATTCGATTCTGATTCTGTCGGGAGTAAGGTATTGAAAACATAAAACGTAAAAAAATCTCCAGCTCTCAAGATCCACTGCAGCGCGGCGTGCAAGGCGTTACTAGACGAGATCGGCGGCTACATAGTGGAGGAGCGCGGCCTCGTCTCTATGAAGGGCAAGCACGACCAGCTGACGTACTGGGTGCGGGGGGAGCAGAGGCCCGCGCGCGCGCCCCGCCCCGCCCCCATCGGCGCAAGGCACCGCACCTCACTCAAGACGAGGTCGCGGCTCGAGGGCAGCGCTTTGCACAGGTTTGTATGACATTCTGCCGCACTCGGAAACATTTAAATAATTGTTTAACTCTAATTCAATCAATAGTTTGTCAGAAAATATATTAAATTATAAGTCAAAATCGTCGTTAAAATAAAATTAAGCAATTAATAAAAATTTCTGAGTGCAGCCGCTAGGGCTGGCGATATTATGCATGACAAAAATGACATCATACAATCACACCGTTTTAAGACATTATAGGCATACAATGTTTTGTCCTTGTTTATCAAGCTTCTTCAAACATACAATGTGATATGTTTGAAGAAGCTTGATAAACAAGAATAAATGATTTTTGAATGTTGTTCGGAAAACCTACAGCCAACTTTTAACTACTTACTCCTTTTACAGATGTTGCAGTTTAGAATCTCCAAAGAAACTACGGTTTGCTACGGGAAACCATCTAGAATCGCACGTGGATAGCGTTTTTCACCACCGAAGCGATGAATACATGGAAGTAAGTCATTTTATAAGACGTATTAAATACATGCATACTATTTTATGCTATGAATTATCTCCGCGTGTTAGACAGAAAAAAAAATATAAGATGCCTGTACAAAGGTTTTCCGTATAACGTCATGTGCTATAAACTGCCACAGCCGGGCAGCACGATGCACGATAACCATCTCATTTAATTTTTCCAACAGCAGGTAATCGAGGGTCGCACGTCGGGCAACCTGCTGGAGGCGCCGAGCCTGCTGGAGCACACGAGCGTGTCGTGCCCCGTCATCGAGCACACATCAGCCGTCTGTCTGGTGGTGCCGCCTCGGGCGCCCCGCGACCCCGCCGCGCAGCCCCTGCTGGCTGACGCTCGGCCCTAGTCTATATCCGCCACTCCCCTCGGCATCCCTCTAGAGGCCGGTATCCTTTCTGCCACGAACATAGCGGCGAGTGGGCCAGCCCCTCGCCGCGACGGGGGCCTTGAATTAGTCTATTTCTGGTGCACGTTGAGGGACGCCGAGAGGGCACTTTCTCGTACTTATTTATGCAAGAGACTGAGCTGTGTTTACGTCAAACGACTTAGTTAATCGAAGTGATCTACGTCAGTATTATTAAGAGACTCCGTTCAATAGAAATTATTTAATAACATTAAACTCTTATTTCACAATTTACGGTAACATCGTTTTACTTACATTTAAAGTATTTACAGCGGCATTTCATATACATATACATAATCTAATATACATTTAAAATATAAGATCGTTCAGTTTACACGTAGGCGCGCGGCGGCGCGGCAGGCGCTCACACGGCGGACTCGCGGTCGAGCAACTGCGGCGCGCGGCGCAGCGAGGCGTTGCTGCTGCGCGTGCCGGCGCCGAATATCCCCAGCAGCCACGAGCGGATCGCGAACCGCGTGTTCTTGGCGAGATCGCCCTTCTGGTCCACCACGTTCTCGAGCGAGTGCCACTTCTTGTACTCGATGTACTCCGACTCAGGCGCTTTTCGCCGGCCGCGGTCGAACTTGTTGCAGAGGCTCGACTTGCGCAGGAGCGGACTGTCCTCGTCGGTCCGCGGCAGGTCGTCGGTGAGGTTGTAGAGCGCGTTCCCGTTGAAGATGGGCCCGGACACGATGGAGATGGGCACGTCGACGTCGAGCGAGCGCGAGGTGTGCTGTCGGCGCATGCGCGCGCCCGCCAGTGCGTCCAACGAGCGCGCCGCCCGCAGCGAGCACCCGCCGCATTCGCCGCCGCCATCGCACGCCGTCACAGACGCGATAGACCGTAGCGTGTGCCTATAAACACAGAAGAACAATATTTTAAAAATTGACCCAAACGCACCTACGCTATTTTTGTCAGGTTGAGTCAAAATATTAAAAAAATACTACAGAATATCAAAATGAGCACGTTTGTGTCCAGACTAAATCGTGATCTTATCGACTGTGCTTAGCATAGCCCGAGCAAATGACATAATTATATAAAAAGGTAATTAGTACGTAAGTTTGTATACAAGCGAAAAATTATTACCTGGGTATAACGTTTTTGAGCGGCGCAGCGCAGAGCGCCATGTTGGGGTGCGCGGGCAGCGACGCGCCGCTGTGTAGCCGCTGTCGCACGCCGCCGCTGCCCGACCGACCCTCCGATTTCAACTCTGAAATACAATCATTATACACAATTTTATATCATGTATTAGTTATTATTTAAGTGGAAAAAATTGTAGAAATAACGGCTGTTCATCAATGCTTTCTTACTCAGTTATGAGATGGAGTAGTCTCGATTGTTGCACGTGAGTAACTAAATACAGATTAGTAAACAATAAACTCAAACTTATTCTATTTCGAGACTGCAGAATTAGTACGATCCTAAATATAGAAATATTTTCTATAGCAACTTTCCTACTTAAAAAAATACAATCAACTATTTTACTATAGCGCCGCAGCGCCTTATAACTTTTATCTATTTTCATTCTGTACAGACTTTAAGTACAAGCGGAAAAAGTATTCCCCATGCAGACAATAGAGTTTTAGCTTGAGTTTGTGTACCTGTAATGGAAGGATGTCGGGAGTCGGTTAGCCGCGGGCTCCTTCGCGGTCGACAAAACAGAGGTCGCTCCTCCCCCTCTACCGGTCGCTTCTGTATCGCCTTCTCTGTTGCACCCACTAACCAATATGTTTGTAGCTGCAACAGAAATACGGTTCTATATATTTACATTTTATTTTTACAGCCAGTGCGCATTCGATAAATTAATGCAATGCTATTTTTACAAATTATGAATTTACTTTCTCGAAAGCAAGTTAAAAAAACTAATGCCCGTTTTCACCAACCACCTCCTATCGTAAAGTGTCCCCTAGCGGCCATAAAGTGTACCTGTCTTTCAAGAATTAATTATTGTATGTGTCACCTACGTCCTTACTCCTTAGGGCCTTAGAACATTGGCAAAACATAAGGGTTTTCAAAAACGTGTTTGTGTTAAGAAATATATGTCCCTAAAAGAATGCTACGTAATTATACGTGGGAGAGCCATGCTTCGGCACGAATGGGCCGGCTCGACCGGATAAATACCACGTTCTCACAGAAAACCGGCGTGAAACAGCGCTTGCGCTGTGTTTCGCCGAGTGAGTGAGTTTACCGGAGGCCCTATCCCCTACCCTATTCCCTTCCCTTCCCTACCCTCCCCTATTACCCTATTCCCTCTTAAAAGGCCGGCAACGCACATGCAGCTCTTCTGATGCTGCGAGTGTCCATGGGCGACGGAAGTTGCTTTCCATCAGGTGACCCGTTTGCTCGTTTGCCCCCTTATTTCATAAAAAAAAAAAAAAATGCTAGGTGATACTTAGCGTTAATAACGGTTGGTGAAAACGGGCATAAGATGCACATTTCACGGACTCCGAAAAAAATAGACGATCGCACATGTTGAACGCATTTTTAAATCTATGCTACACTAGTGATAGAGAAAATATCCAATTTGAAAGCATTGATTTAATTAAATCAGGTAACAGATTTATCTCACAAGTCAAACGAAAATGCTTCATATTGCACCTCGCTCTAACATTAACGTATAACAAAACACAATACACACCACCCCTTTACCCTTAATGGGTATAGTGCCTCGTGGCTCCACGATGTAACCGCCGATTTTGTCCAGCGCCTGCTTGCAGCTCGGCGAGATGTGTATCCGGAGCGGTTCGCCGTTGGACTCCATGCGTGACGCCGTGTTGACGGTGTCACCGAAGAGGCAGTACCGCGGCATGGTTAGTCCCACCACGCCCGCTACTACTGCACCTAAAATTTCGTAATTAATGATAAATGAACTCTTCTCGCAAAAGTAGATAACATAATACAGTGATGTGTTATTATTTTTTTATCAACACTTTTTTTCATGAACGCAAAAATAAATGAGTTTTTAAGCAGCTGTATTATAAGGCTTGCGTTTGCCGGCTATGCTTGATCTGCGATCTGTCTATAAATTTCTCTGTTGGTTATAAGTAACATTGCAAATGCCAAAATTAGCATTAGATGCGTAAACGAGTAACAAACACTGTTTTTTTTCGAACAATCATGTTTGCATATAAATATTATTATAGCACTCGTGCATTACCTGTATGTATACCGATTCTCAGTTTGAGTGTTTCGTTGGGTCGGTGCGCTATCTTGTGTGTCCGGACCGCGTTGAGCAGCTCCAACGCCATCGACGCGATCTCACCGACGTGCCTGTCTTTATTCCTAATCGGTAGCCCCGACACCTGGAATTACGGTTTAACCATGTGATATTGTAACAGTTTCAGTCGAACAGGTTCCGACCACATAGAAATCTGTACTAACAAATAATATAATAGGTAGGTGGCGGACAAATTACTGCTCGCCTCCGTAACTAGCTCGGATGTAGTTCTAATGTGCTATTATATCGTACTGAAATCGTGCAAGTTGCATGTACTATGTATATTGTATACGTGCCAGACCGATCCTTTTTGTTTCTCCATGGTCCATAGTCCGGTAAGAAAACGTTATACGTACCACCATATAAGCGTCGCCTATCGTCTCCACTTTATACACGTCGTAGCCTCTGATGATGCGGTCGAAGACCGTGTACAGGTCGTTGAGGAAGTTGACGACCTGCAGAGGCGTGCTCTCGGCCGACATAGCGGTGAAGCCCACGATGTCGCTGAAGTAGATTGTGACTGAATCAAACGACTCGGGCTCCACCCCCTCGCCCGTCGTCAACCGATGCGCCACTGACCTGCAACAACATACGAATCAGTAACGAAGTCTTGTCCGGCTACACAACGATAGCCTTTAGCGAAGACTTTTTTTTTGTCGCTTCTTTCTAGAATCACCGATCAAAATGTACGGAAGTGACATAAGCGTTCGATAATGTGACGTTGACGTTAGACTCGGCTAATTTCAATTCCATGTAACATTCTATAAAAAAGCGATAAAGAAAACGTTTTAGCTACAGGCTTTGTTCGGTCACAGCAAGGGGATGATAGGTCAGAATGGGATGCCTCATTTTCAGAACCAAATCGCGATTTATGCTCTAAAAAAACTATGCTGGCTAATTCAAAGGTTGCTTGCTCTTGTCGACGTCTTGTCTTGTTGACTAATTATTAGGCATCATGTTTGCCCCATCATTCCCTGAATTTACAAGTCGTAAGTGTGAAAAATGCGATCAGGTGGTCTAGTACTGAATGTTACAATAGTCTACTGTGACCGAAGCACGTATATCGTTGCCACCGGTAGCGGTAAATAGGCAAAGGGATAAAAATATAAAAAATCTAATCTATAATAGTAGTTATCTACACTACCATGCTATCTATCTACTAAAGTGAAGTAACTTTTATAAAAGCTTAAAATGGCAAACTCACTATTGCCATTACTTACTCTATTATAAAGGAAAAATTAAACCTGTAAAAAAAGTATTAGGTGACGTCTACGATCGACATGCTCAAACCGAGAGGACAAAAAAATCAAACCGCGTGTAAGCCACAAACAGTCCAACACCACCAACGCGCCGAGTTAGATCACATTCCCCAAGCAAGCGCTACTGTTAGACTCACACCGTGCCGGCGCTGCGCCGGCGCCTACAGCGACGTTATACTACGATCACCAATAGAGAGTTAATTACCTCATAACATCACGACTATAATGGATTCAACCCCCACATCTGGAAAAGAACACAAGTACAACAAAGTGAATACAATAACATTCCTCCTTTTTGATACATGTACCACTGTTTTACATCGAGTCCACGTCTATGGATCACTCATACTTGTACTCTCCCCCGCAATATTTCCTAAAACCGGGCCTACTTTACCTAACAAAATATTTTAAATACAAAACAATTTTAAATAGTCTGTGATAGGATTTATTTTTTTGTTTTCAAACATGTAGCATTAGTAGTTTTAAGTATTTGTACAAAATTAATTATCATAAAAAATTATTCATCGATGCTACAATTAAATTTACTTTTCAACTAAAATATTTGCCATTTTCAACAAAAATATTGATTATTATTGGTGGTATATGAAGATGATGAAATAAAAAAAAATGCCTGATCAGGGGCCTGAATCATAATTATTATTCGACTCGGATTCGACAACTTTTGACATGAGCGGCAATCAATAAACTCAAGTCGACAACTTTTCAATAACCGAGCGATAAGTTTTCGAATCCGAGTCGAACTTCTTTTGAATAAACCCGTAATATAGAGTGAATCTGACCGACAAGACTGGACTAAATGTAAACCAGCGCACACCACTGCAGTCAGCCAGATGCCGCTTGTTGTATTTGCGTCTTCCTCGACAGTGCTTACATTTACATTGGGAACAAACTGTTACATCGAAATATTAGTAACATCGACACAGACTGGGGCTACATGATTTAAAATGTATGCCAGAGAAAATTCAGAGCGCCGAACACAGAACTCTAGGTTAATATAGTTGAAAAACGAACAAATGTCACGCATTATAACAGCGCACGAGTGTGTTGTAAAAGACCAGAGTTTTATATTCAGTGCTTTGTAATTTCCTGGTTTTCCGTATCTCGGTTATAGTCCCAGCCTTATTTCGCTTAATTCTAGCTAATATACAACATGTACCATGCACCCTCTTAACATCTGCGGGGTCTTACTATCAGTATTTTATTGACAATTCGTATTAACCACCATAAGATCATTTAACGAACAAGTACAGGCACAATCATTTTAATAGTCACATGTTTCAGGCAACATCGTCGGTGAGTCGTGAAGCAGCTCTATGTTAAGACATAAAACATACAATTAATTAAGCCGTACTGGATGAATGATATTAGATCTTACGTCGAGGACACAAAGTAGAATTTTCTTAGACACTTCAGACACGATAATATCCGATACTTACTTTGGTAACATTCTGTGCAGCAAATCTTCCGTCTTCTGTTTCTCGTCGTCTAAAAGCCTCGTTCTCTCTTTGACTAGTTCCTCCAAATTATTCGCGTACTTCTCCATCATATCCATCATTTGATCCATTATGTTTCGCGACCTAAAATGAGTATAATAAAATTAGTTTTTTTTAAAGGTTTAATTTCTTATAATTAGTAATAATGACCTTTTAACCGACTTCCAAAAAGGAGGAGGTTATATGTTCGGCTGTGGATATTTTTTATTTTATGGAGCGCATAACTACAAGGACTTTGTTTGTCAAGCATTTATCAGACAAAGACGGCAGCCTTGTGCAAGTCTGTTTATAAAGAAGTGAGATTTCATATTCTGTCCTAGATCTGTCTCCTGGAGATAACATGTAAAGGTTCTGATGAAACACTGCAACTGTAAGTTGGCAATTTCTCAATTTATCGCTGGCTAGACGACGCCCGCAACTCCGTTGCGCCAAAACTCGTTTATCATGCTGAAACCGTACATTTTTTTGGGATAAAAAGTATCCTATCTCCTATCCCGGGACTGAAAGTATCTCTATACCAAATTTTAGCAAAATCGGTTCAATGGTTCGGGCCTAAAGTGGTAACAGCCAGACAGACAGAAAGATAGACACAGTATGGATAGCTATCATGCTGTTACACTTTCATCCTAGTGAAATTACATTTACATGGAAAGAAAAATATTATTACGTGCCTCAGAGCTAGATAAAGCAAATAAGAGTGTTATAAAACACTGTCTGATATCCATAGAAGTTTCAGTGAAGTTTAATAATTTTAACGACGTAGTAGGATTATTTTGCCATTACGATAAATTACTTTTCGAATCAAAATCATTTATTTGCTGAAATAAGGTACAATATGGTGTTATAGAGGTGCTTTTAAACCTGCATATGCATATGCTTTGGGTCAATCTTAGTAAAGAAAGTAAATATTGTTTAATTGGACTTCTTCACATCTTAAAAATGAAAAAAAAGAAGAATGTAACTCACTTGCCCGACTTGATCTTCTTGAGTCTAGCGCGTATAGTGGGAAAGTCTGGGCGGGCGGCGGGATCCTCCGCCCAGCAGTCGCGCAGGATCGCCAGCACCGGCTCGTCCGTCGCCAGCGCCCCCGTGTCCGGCCGGAACGGCTCCGCCCCCGCCCGACATCTCTTGACGCGCTCTACTATTTCTGCGATACGAATAATGAATTAATATAATTTACTAGATGTTCCACGCCCTTCGCCCGCGTATTTAGGAATTTCACAAAAACCGTACATTTTTCTGCAAAAAATTGCCTATTTCCCTTCTAGTGGTCTATTCTTCATGTGTGCGAAATAACATAAAAATTGCTGCAGTAGTTCTTAAGATAATAAGCAATTTCAAATAATTTCCCCCGTTTTATCCACATTTTCCTCTATTTCTTCGCCCCTATTAATCTAAGCGTGATAATATATAACCTATAGCCTTCCTCAATTAATGGGCTTCTAACACTGAAAGAATTTTTCAATCGGACTAGTAGTTCCTGAGATTAGCGCGTTCAAACAAACAAACAAACAAACTCTTCCGCTCTATAATATTAGTATAGATTGTGCACAAAAACAGTTACAAAAACTTGAGAGGTGTCAAGGGACACCCGGATGTAAGGAAGTTGCTTTTTATGAGAGAGAGAGAGACAGACAGAGAAACACGCGCACGCCGCACGGCTTTCAACTATAGCAAAAAGTGTCGTTAAAACTTTTGTTTTTAAATTTATCCATCTAGCCCCCTTTCGCAACGCGTGATAATAACAACACATATAAAAAGTAAAAACACATACAGTGCGACAATGCTTGACAATGAATGTGGGCTGGGGCGCTGCAGTTAAAGGTGTTGAAGTGTGAACAAAAACTATTTAGAATTCATATAAGTAGTTAAATATTTACCCCCTTACTAAAATAAACGTTGTATAAGCTTTGAACAGTTATACAGTGTTCCTGTCACACAAGTGACATTTTTAATTGGATTGAAGAAGACAAAACACTGTATAACTATTCAAAGCTTATACAGCGTTTATTAGTAAGGGGGTTATAGTCTACGACCTACGCCAGTAAATCAGAGCTACAGATATTTTGACTGCACATTTTTGTATTTGCATGATCACATAAAGTCATCACTCATCACTCGTGCCTAGCTGCATTGAACGGCAATCAGTTTACTGTTATGTACATTATTGCACTTTCACTCTGACGCTGGTTACTCCTAAACGGGGAGCTTACGCTAAAAGAAAAAGAAGACATTTTGACTTATGATATTATATTACTTACAAAACTTACCTTTGGGTTCTAAAGTAGTTGGTCCAAAGGGACCTTTCCTAGCGATAATTTCGTAGAGAATTATGCCAAATGCATACACGTCCCCCTTCTGCGTGCCGCCAACCGTGCCGTTGGGGTCGTCCAGCTGACGTAACAATTCTGGAGATTTCCATAACAGACCTGCAAAGGAAAATAAATTGTGTACTATTTAGGAAATTGCCACACTTACGTTATTTGATCTGGGTAATATCGGGCCAAGAAATCACATACATTTATTTCTGATTAAGTATGTCCGGCTAAGCGCTAATCTTCTAGATAAGCCGTAGCAAATTGTTTAGTTACATAAAGAATAGCAGAGTTTTACCTACCAATAAAACTCTTATTATGTCCGGAACCTTATTCAAGGCCTTTAAACAAAATTGAGATGGTAGTCTTCCGTTTCCTGCCATAATATTGATCGTTGTAGTTCCTTTCCGGTCTTTTTGGCGCCAAGATGGCGCTACGATGGCGGTAAGATGGCGGTTTCCGGTGTTCACCAGGGCAGGCGCGCGCGCTTTCTTCCTCATTGCAGTCTCAATTTTTTAGCACCAGGCAGACCTTACTGTAAGGCCTTGAATAAGGTTCCGGACATAATAAGAGTTTTATTGGTAGGTAAAACTCTGCTATTATGTCCTATCACCGTTATTCAAGGCCTTTAAACAAAATTGAGATATTGTTTGTTGTCGCCTGGTGAACAAGACGCCAATGTGAAGAATCAAAATGATTATGAGACAGGAGTTTGTTATATTATATTTTTAAATGATTTACTTAGTATTTTAAGTTGTGCATGGTTTTAATAATTACAATTTGTTCAAAATTACATTAAAGTACATATTTTAAATTTTATCAAAACTAGTAACGGGTTCAAAAAGATTAGTTAAGAATTACTGGTAAAAGAAATCGGCTTATAAGCTTCTTTTGTATAGTATTTTTAAAAGGCAACGGAGACCGTACGCTTCCCGGAGTTGCCTCGATACCGGCTTCTTTTAAAATCAACTTAACCCATCCGGAAATTGCTGTTCTAGAAGCAGTTTTTGGTACTCCCCGATCTGATACAAATAAATGTTTGATGCCGGCTTCTTTCCGTCTATCGCTACCTAGAACAACTAATTTTATACGGGATCAGTATTTGGATTTTCACTGTTCGAAAAGAATTTCCAACCTAATAGATTGTGGGATTCTGAATCGGTTTTAAAACCGTACATTGGTCAGAAAGTCACAGTATCAATTTTATTATCATCTACAACACTGCCCTGTGACAGGCACACGATTAATAAAGTCAAGTCGTGCACTCTACGATCCGAATATAAATATTATAATCTTATATATATATAATTAGAATCTCGGAATCGGCTCCAACGATTTTTATGAAATTTAGTATAGAGGGGGTTTCGGGGGCGATAAATCGATCTAGCTAGGAATCATTTCTATAAAATGTCATTTTCATCGGATACCGAGCAAAGCTCGGTCAAACAGCTAGTAATATTAAAATGGCGCATCGCCTGAAATCTGCAAATAAATTTGCACAATTTACGCTACTCGTAGATACATTAATGGCACAAACTGTACTCAGCTTATTACATTTTTGAACATTATTTGTTGAAAATATGGTGTTCAAATTTTTCTTTTCCAAAACATGAGAGGCAAGACTTATATTATATTATGATATGATATATTATATTTTGTACTGCAAAGTGTAGAAACAATTGACTTGTGAACTAGGATTGTTTTGCTAGATTAGGTTTTAAATGTAAATCAGCTAAAAAGTACACTAATTGGGACCCCGAGGAGTTAGTAGGCTGGACCCCCAAAACTTTGCACCAATTTAACCATCTTATCCAAATCTCCATCGTCAGGTTTTGTACTCGTGGAGGAGAAAAGGCCGTTGATAGATAAGTACAGAAAATTCGACTCCACGTTCCGAACCGTGAACGGCGGTGACTCGAGACTTTAGATCCACTTTCCATAAAGCCTGGGGTCACGAGAACACGCCTTTCGCACGATTGAGATGCATCAATACTCTGGGCATCAAATTCGGAGGTGGGAATACCCAAGCCAGACTGAAGGTCTATTCCCATGAAAACGCGTTGTGTCTACGTCCTTTGAACCCTCTGGTCTAAGGTGACATACTTTGCTCGGGTTGATGCAAATAAGTCGATCTCGGGCATGCCCCACTTCCGAAAAGATGATGTCGGTCACCGCAGGGGCTAGATGCCATTCGGGGAGAAAAGATTTTCTCGACAATCGATCTGCTGTATTGTTGTACCGGCCTGGAATGTGACGCGGTATAATATATCGAATGGATCTAAAAAATAATAATAATTATAAGTTAGATTCATTAGAGAATTTGATTTGTTCCCCCCCTTTATTTCTTAAGTATGCCACTACAGATTTGTTATCGCACTGCAGAAGCAGACACGACTTACTTAGCGTAGGACCGTATTCGCGTAAACATTTTAAAATTGTTAACATTTCTTTTTTATTTATTTAATAATTTGAATGAAGATTTTCTTCATCATTAGGCCAATCTCACGTTAAACATACATCATTTAAATCCGGTCCCCAACCAGAGTCGGAAGCGTCCGTAGTTAGATTTGGGGAGGTGAAGTCGAGAAGACTTTTTACAATTAGCTAAACACCATTCTAATTCAATAGCGTGAAAAGGTAGAGACCGCTTTTCATAGGGGCTACATCCAAGTACACTGTTGCAATGGGTTGCAAAAAATTTCAATAATTTAAGCGACCTTGTGGAAATGCTAGTCGAGCGAAATTTAGACGACCGACAATGCTCTATATTTCTCTGAGAGTTGCTTTTCTAGAACTTAACTTCTGAACTTTTGAATCTGGAATGGATTTTCGATTGTTCCATGTGTCCCAAAAAATACCTAAATATTCTAAAGCCTTTTGTGGCTGAAGTATGGGATTTAATCTTATTAATTACAACCTTACCTAGCTTGAGCATCGTATCAAGCTCGTGTGATACAAGTCTGTTCTAATATTTTCGTTTTATCCTGGCATGCAATTACGAAATTGTGTAAGAAAGCGACTATACGCATACCTTGTTCTAGTAGTAATTCTGCTGTCCAATTTGTCAGGGACGCGAAAACTTTGGGGGCAGTGGCCAGCCCAAATGGCAAACAGGTCATTTGTAAGAGTTGACCTCTGTACATTAACCTCAAACAACGATGGTGTAGAGACACCGGTGTGATAATAATACGCCTGCGTTAGGTCTATCTTTACTAACCATTAGCCAATCGTTGGGCTGCAGAAATTCTGGTATTCGATGCGTAGCTATCAGTTGAAATTTGCTTATCTTTAGAAACTCGTTCAATTTTTTTTTTTTGAAATAGAAAATAGGGCGCATAGTTACTTCGCTTTTTGGGGTTAAAACATTTTTGATAAAAAACTCTTGAGTTTCGCGGGCATATTCTAAAAGGCTGTGCTTATTCCTTAAGCAACGTTTGAATAACCTGATCCATTTCTGGGGACGAAGTCCGTGAATTAACGTGACTATAAGAGTCGAAGACGGTTTTCGTAAAAATTGAATTTTATAACCGGTTATTATTTTTTAAAAGGGAAGAAGGAACACCCCACATTTTCCCAAACATAGTTATAACCTCCCCTCTCGAATATATGTAATTGATTGTACCGTTGGTTCTTGGTGGAAATGCATGTTGAACACTAATAAAACAATATTTGCGTGCACTTTTTCCACTATATTAAGAAATTATTAACAAATTACACGACCGGTTTCGAAATTAATCATCTTCAGGTGTACTTAGTGTAGGTAGTTTTACAAAATTAAATATAATCAAAACAAATATTGGGGATGTCAGCATCATGAAATTTTATACCATTTGGTAGAATTTCTCTACCGAATACGACTTTTTTCTACTAATGTCGTCGTGTAATTTGTTAATAATTTCTTAATATAGTGGAAAAAGTGCACGCAAATATTGTTTTATTAGTGTTCCCCTCTCGAAACTCCTGTTGAAACTCAAAATTTTCTGTCACCTCTTCCTCTCGGGGCATTGGATTGTTTAAAAGACTTATTCGTATTTCGTACCCAGGGCCTGTTGTCTTGGAGTAAGAGACGTTGTTGGCTTATATGAGGACCGAAAAAAAACCCCTCATTACATTGGCATGGGAGCCAAAATTATAATTAAAAACATAGGGGTGGAAAGGTCGCACCGCCTGTGCTTCAGAATATGCATAACTTTGATTATTACGTATAGCCAAACGGTGCTTGGAAGCGACCGGTTTGTTTGTAATAACTGGGGCCTGGTTGCGCAGCCAGAGCACCCGAAGCAGGCCGCCTCTCTTGCGCAGAGAAGGCTGGCTTTTTATTCTTTATATTAGTATCAAACAAATGAAAATTTTATTTAAGTACACCTCCATTATTTTTAATAAAATCGGACAACAGCTGAGCTAAAATGGTCGCTTTGGAGAGTCATATTATGAATCTTATGGTCACTCTGCTTGCAATTTATGTCTAGTAATACGTATTTCATATTCGTCAGTTTCACAAATGAAATGAAATGAAATGTGACCATTTTAGCCCGGCTGGTCTTTATTAAATAGAATATATTCGTATGTTGGAGGAATTTTTAAATTTCAAAAACGATTCCTTTACTTATTTTTTATGATTTATGAAAGTTCCTGACGTTCAATAATATCAGCATGCCTAACGCAAACTAATTGTAAACAGTCCAAAGATCAAATATCTTTAATTTTTGTTCAAAGATTTGTTGTTTTGTTCAAAGATCTTTAATTTTGGATAATAACGATATTTTACTATCTTAAATCCATTGTAATAAATCAGAAACACCCTTTTTTAACGCATTATTTTGCATTATTAATGAACTCGTAATAGCACCAAAAGACTTATCACTCGTATTCAAATTAAAATTATTTGCTTTCTCAAATTGCCCAGGGCCTTTCAATTCTTCGTTAATCGTTAACCTCCAATTATTATTCGACAAAACCATATATGGTTTTGTCGAATTTAAGGCCGGGCGTATATTTTTTGAATATCCGATTAACGGATATTTGACCAATTGTCAGAGTTAGATAAAGTGTTGCAAGCTACGTTGCAAGTAAATAATTGAGTGTCTGTAAATGCTCCGCAGAGGCATTCTGAATAGACGGTTCTTTGAGGTTGGTCGTCAAATCGAAATTAAAAATAGTTCGACGTATTAGAAACAGCGTCATGATCAATATTTTCGTACTAGCACAATTTTCCTTCGCAATCGTATCCAAAGGTGGATAGACAAGCTAAGAAATTTTGGATCTGACTGACCTGCTTGACAAGGTTTTGCAATACCTCGTCATCCCATTTTCGCTTCCGTTGTACGACTGGTTCTTCATCTGACGATGACGATGTAGAAGAAACACACTCGCAAACACTTTTATCAACATTATATTTCAACCAATGTAATGTTAAAACTTAAATTAAAAAATTTTGAAACCACAAACGATCTAGAATAAATTATTAACTATTTAAGAAAAAGAATATTATAGTTATTAGCAAAGAAACAAAATTTCTTATAATTTTAATAACTTTAACGAACGCTAACAGCGTTATACGTCTTTACGGCACAAAACTCAAGACGCCAATGAGGAAGAAAGCGCGCGCGCCTGCCCTGGTGAACACCGGAAACCGCCATCTTACCGCCATCGTAGAGCCATCTTGGCGCCAAAAAGACCGGAAAGGAACTACAACGATCAATATTACGGCAGGAAACGGAAGACTACCATCTCAATTTTGTTTAAAGGCCTTGAATAACGGTGATAGGACATAATAAGCAAATTATTATAGTACTTCAGAACTTCGTTAAATATGTGTTCCAATTTATTACAGAGGTCGACACCGGTATTAGGTATTTGAATGTTTTACATACCTCTATAATATTGATGCTCTCCCATCAAATCATTTTCTGCACTATATCTTAACTCGTGTAGACCGAAATCAGTAACCTACAAATTAACATGTATTGTAAGTTTGATATATTTAATGTATGTTAACATAAATAAATCTTGCCACAATTATTTTTAAAAGTTACACTTAAACTTAATAGACAAAAAATAGTTAAAACTTGTTACCTGTAACATCCACCTGGACGTGACTACACAATTCGAGGACTTGAGATTACCGTGAAAGATCAATGGTGAACTATGAATAAAAACCATACCCTGAAACATAATTGTTTTATTTATTCCAACTATAACAGTATGTAATTCGATGTAAACTTATATAGTTTAATTACGAAGCAAGAAGAAATCAGTACATTGACCTCTTACTTATTGCTTTGCCGCGCACGTGCGTATCTTCCACGTACATGTTGCTATCTCATTCCCGCAAAAGTGTGAGAGAACCGCGATATGAACACGCGTAAGTGAAAAGGCAAATAGTTGTAGGACTTGTAAGTCAATGTACTATCAGAGAAGTTGATTTCTAGGCAGATAGGGGACCAACGTAGTTTGGTCGCGTTGCATCAAACCCAGCCGATAGATTACAATTATCATTAATTAAATTGACATGATCCGACCAATTGACGTTGATCTGTCAACTGCCTAGGAATAAAGTTATAGGACTTGTAAGTCAATGTACTATCAGAGAAGTTGATTTCTAGGCAGATAGGGGACCAACGTAGTTTGGTCGCGTTGCATCAAACCCAGCCGATAGATCACAATTATCATTAATTAAATTGACATGATCCGACCAATTGACGTTGATCTGTCAACTGCCTAGGAATAAATTTCCTCGATGGTAAATATTTCTTGCAATGTATGAGCTTAAAATTACATTATATATAACCATAAAAATAGCTTACCTTAATGAGATCATGCATAAGCGACGACACGAACATGTTATCCAATTTTATATCCTCGTTCTCAATTATATCCTGAAACAACCAGATAGTAAATGTTATCAAAATAACCTTGGTACAATTTTCGACACGGTAAATACGCCAGAAAAAAATAATTAGTTATAGGAACAGTAGCCTGAAATAAAGATATATCCTGAGACCGCCGAAAGAAAGAGTGAGAAAGAAATATACGCAGAAACAAAGTGTGAAAGAGACGACACTAGGTATTCACAATACGTTGCTCTTGGCGCAGTAGTCGGTTAGCAGCAGCACGCGCAGCGAGTTGATATGAGATGACTATATACGCCAACACGAGGTGCGAAAGAGACGAAGAGACACTCACATACAAGCTGCCCTTCGCGCAGTAGTCGGTAAGCAGCAGCACCCGCAGCGGCTCCACCACGGCGCCGATGAACGAGTTGAGGTTGTCGTGTCGCAGCTCGCGTAGCAGACGCATCTCCTTCATCACGTCACGAGAGATGTCCTACACAAACAAGAGAAACCTTTTTAAGTGGCTTACACAGTATAAAGACTGTGTGAAACGCTTATAAATGATGTCGTACGCGGCGGAACGGTAAAAGTTCACCTCAAAGTAGCACGAGGCATACTTGACTTTAGTTGGTCTAACTTTTAAACGAATAATTATTGTCATTTCGTCATAATATTGTGTATAGTCTGGCATAAAAGTGAAGAAATTAAAAAGTGGCAACATCGTAGTGTCATCCCTTTTTTCTTAGATTGATTTGAAAGGGATGACACTACGATCAATGATGTTGTTACTTTTTAATTTCTTCACTTTTATGCCAGACTATAGGTCGCGTTATGATGGAATAAGTAGTTTAAAATCAACACTTTCGCCAATATTTATTGCATTTAATGTTTGTAAAAGTTTAAAAATATTTTAAGCTCACATGTTACATAAAATATATAAATAATTCTTACCTTTTTCTTCGAGAACTTTAACTCCTTTATTCTAACAAGGTTTCCTTTGTAGTGCGCCGTGGTTGTGAATATCTGCGTACAACATTTACTCTCCAACGACATTCCACTCGCCAAACTTAACTGTAATAAAGTATAATAAATTTTCGAGTCAATATGAAGACATTAATTATTACATGTAACTTCTTAAACAAGTACATACAGTACTCCAAATTAATAATGCGCATGGAAATCTTCGCTGATTGTCGTAATCAAGAAACTATGAAACTTGCATTTTGCACCTTGTTCAAAGGAAATAGAAGTAAATATCATAATATATCCGGTGGCTGTCCGCTGTCTCACCGGAAAGCCATCGCAGCGTTACCATGGTAACGTTCAAGCAACGTTAGGCGCCTCTACGTCGCTGCAAAGCGCTGTTTTTCTTAAAGTTAAGTTTAAAACAGCGCTTGCAGCGACGTCTTGCGACGCTCGGGAAATACGACCGTTGCCGAAAAATTACGAAAATTTCTATGCGCATTATCACTTTGGGAGCACTGTACGTGAATTTTTTACACGAGAGAACACTACCTTACTAGGAGACCACACCATTCCACCGCCACCGAAGTAGTCTGCAATTTCATGCGGGTCAATCTTCCACAGCAGACCCTCTATTTCCTGTTCAATCTTCCATTTGCGGTATATACTGACGGTGACTACCAGCGCACAGAATAACGTCACTGCTAGCGTGCCCGCGACTACGAGGGAAGTTATCTGCGAGTCATCTTTGGGGCACTTTTCGTTCATAAAGCCGCAGGATGGTTCGTCTTCTGGCTTCACGTTGTCCGGCCAATCGACCGGCACACGGGGATTCAATTTGTATTCCTGTTGAATATGTTTTTAATTAGTTGAGTGTTTCAAAAATATACGGTCTACCGGCTAGGTTAGTACGCAGGCAGAACATCGAAAGGTATATTAATTTGATACATATTAGTATTATAAACACATATGTCTGTTTGTTACCTTTTTATGCTAAACCGTTTGTAATTAAAGCGAGATGGAGTATGAAGATATCTTCCTTTCCCGGGAAGGAAAGTTCAAAGAATAGTTTTGATCTCAGAAGAAATTACACATATTATAAGAGTGCTTACAGACGAACGGCACTTGACGACGCGTGCCGTCGACAAATGCCGTTCGCCTGTAAGAAGCCTTAGGAGACAATATTTTTCTACTTACAGGATACTCCTTAGCGCTATCAGCTTGTTGGAAATGTCCGATGGGTTTCATGCTGTAAGTGCAGTTGACATCATCTTCTAAGCTTATCGAGGAGCTATTGGAGGAGTTAGTGTTCAACTTGAAGGCGAGCACAGAGAAGTTACCCTCAGAGTCGCCTCGCTCGTCCAAACGAATCGACATACCCGATACACCTGGAAACAGAAAGATAATAAACATGACGTCACAATTTTTACTTCGTTTAAGCTACTGCATAGCTTTTATCACCTTTAGTACCTATAGTCCTATAAGATGACATGTTTATTTTTTTCAGTTCAACATAAAAGACGCAAGTATATACTTACTTTTAAATGGTGTAATTTTTATCATTGTAGCGACTATCCTGGAACCATTCGTTGATATTGCAGTTAGTTTGTCACGCGTTAATGTTTCATTTTTGTACACGGTCTCCTCCCTTATTATTTTATCTAGAGCTGTAGCGTAAAGTTTTACCGAGTCGTACAAGTAGGCTGCATATATTGACACAAACTGAAAAATAAAAACGTTCATTTTATTTTAGATGTTATATAACCAACATCGAACATGTGTGGTCTAGTGGTATAGAGCGCGGCTCTTGACTCGGAGGTCGTGGGTTGGCGAGAGATCAGGCTCACGACATTTTACATGCCCGCCCGACGCATGGATCATCTTACTTGTCAGACAAATCAGGTGATCAGCCTGCATTGTCCTAACCAAAACATGGAAATTGCACGTTTCCAACGCGGGAATCGAACCCACGACCTCTGAGCCAAGAGACCCACTAGACCACGAAGGCGTCAGGCGTCAGGCGGCCCGCCTACTAGCTAGTATTTCTTCACCTTATTAAATTTATTTCCAAAGACGGCCGGCAGGTTGAACTCGAAGGGTTTCCGGCCGTTGTAGTCCTGGACCCGCTTGGTGAAATCCTCGTAGCTGCCCTCGGGCTCCGACGAAACCACCACTAGTAGCGACTGCGCCCGCTTCTTGAACTCTGGCGTGTTAGGACATACTGGCTGCGAGTTGCGACGATCCTCCGTTTCTGAAGAGTGAGTTACAAAGTGAGAAAAAATGTTGTGATAATAAGCGACCTAAGTTAGTCAACTGCGTAGTGATGTGGTTCGATTTTTAGTTCTACTGTACTTTTAGCCTCTGATACTCATTGAAACCGCAAATATAGCATTTACAACACTCAGTAACTTTCTGAAGTTAATATCTGCTTTTAATAATATTAATAAAATAAAAAATTAAGCTGTATTTTATAAACAAACTATGTACCATCGAGGAAATTGATTCATAGGCAGATGAGGGACCTACGTAGTGTGGTCGCGTTGCGTCAAACCCAGCCGACAGATCACGATTAACATTCAATTGAGATGATCCGACCAAATGACGTAGGTCCAACAACTGCCTAGGAATCAGGGAAGTTGATTCATATGCAGTTGACGGACCTACGTCATTTGGTCGAATTATGTCAACTCAATATTAATCAAAAACTGTTGGCCGAGTTGGACGTAACGGGACCAATATACGTAGGGCTATGAATCAACTTCTCTAATAGTTTACTAATGAGCATGCTTACTAATGAAATATTTGAGGGACTCCTTGGGCGAGTATGTGATGGTGTCGACGAATATCACCATGTACTCCCCCTTCACGAACAGCTGCAGCGACTCCATCGCCGTCATCATCTCGATCAGACCCGGCGTCGAACCCAGAAACACGTATACTGGAATATACAAAAAACACTTTAAAACAAAACTCCACCTAACTATAATATTAAATAAAAATCCCATGTCCATTTCTGGTAAGTATTAAAAATATCTTCAAAGCAATTTTTTCCTAAACAGACAAACAGCTTCTAATAATGGGGATGATGACAAGGTCAAAGATTAGCGAATTTTGTTAATAAAATAAAGAAATCAGACAGACAAACGGACAGACAGACAGACACACTTTCGCATTTATAATATTAGTATGGGTTTGAATTGTCATATCTTGGTGAATTTTTAAGCTATCAGAGTCATTCTTTCAACGGTGTTTCTATTTTTTAAGTGTCTTTCAATTACCGATAAGAAAAAAAATAGTCATCATGCCAATAGGCATGATGACTATTTTTTTTGGCATGGATTGACAAGTTTGTCAGTACTCAGTATGTTTAGATTAATAATTAAAGGAATTGGGACAAAAACCCAGAATCGATAGCGTGGTAAAATTTTTGACAAACTGTTTAGGCTACAATTGTGTAACAATTGTAGCCTGAACAGTTTGTCAAAAATTTTCCATACTAATATTATAAATGCGAAAGTGTGTCTGTCTGTCTGTTACCTCTTCACGCCCAAACCGCTGAACCGATTTTGCTGAAATTTGGCATGAAGATACTTTTGAGTCCCGGGAAAGGATATAGGATACATTTTATCCCGGAAAAATGTACGGTCCCCGCGCGATAAACTAATTTTGGCGCAACGGAGTTGCGGGCGTCATCTAGTTGTTAATATTTGTTAAATTATAATACATAATATTAAATAATAATATGATATTTTAATCGTCACCAAGGAGCGGTGGTGTTCATGTATCGCAGATTGTTTACATTCTGCTGACTAACAGTCTGATATCGTTAAATTTATTTTCCTTATTTTTACCTCCGAGCTTCCAAAGATATACCTAACTGTTTTTTATAATATTTCTACGCACTTGTATTACACATACAATAGTAATGTAGATGTTTAAGTTTAAAAGTAGATATGTACCATCGAGGAAGTTGATTCCTATGCAATTGACAGACCAACGTTATTTGGTCGAATATGTCAATTCAATGTTAATTGTGATCTGTCAGCTGGGTTTGACGTAACGCAACCAAACTACTTAGGTCCCCGATTTGCATTGGAATCAACTTCTCTGATAGTACAACAAAATAAGCTTAATAATAGCATACAATTACTGTAATAATTTCAAGCTATACAACAGCACCAGCACAGACAGTAAACAAAAAGTTTCGTTCGACGTTTGAAAACGTCTGCCAATATTGAAGATTTTTTTTCAGATTTTAAATTGGTCAGATTCTTTACTGTTTATGCTAGTAGCGCGCTCTGCATCGGCCTTTCCAAATATATTCCCTATTATTTCCGAAAAATATATTTACGTCAGAATTCGTCATTTTGGTGACACCGCGTCTATAAAACAAAGCAGTAATGATGATCTACCGCAACATACTGCGTCATACCATTTTCTTGGTACGATGACAGTCTTAAAAGCTATAAAGTACTCAATGAAATTTAATACGTAGTAAAAGATTAATGTGTAATACTTTATTGTGTCAATACTGTAATTAAAAGAGGAGGTGTCTTTATTATGTTCTTATTTTGTTCATGGACAGTGTCTAATTTATTTCTGTATTATTTATTCAAATATTCAAGTCATACTATTATAACAAACTGCAATTTTACTAGTAATAACTAGGTTATATAAATAAAACTTAAAAAAGCTTGTGCAGTTTAGTTGCTATCGGGATCTATGGACCTTATTTTAACATTCGCTAAATTGTTTTTTGATTTTCTTTCTATACCTAATTACTCTATATTTAGCCTGCGACGATGTTAAATATAGCATGAGGATATTGGAAATTGTAACATACAACAATAAAATACCTAAATATAGAATAAGGAAATCCAAAGGTGATAAAAGGATATGGAAATGCAGGGTAATCCAATATTATAATTTGCACATAAGATTCAGACTGTCTACACAGGGTTTAAAATTGCTTAAATGTGTACAAACGGTAAATCCCACGGTGGTGTGGGAAATACGATCGTTGCCGAAAAATTACGAAATTTTCTATGCGCATTATCACTTTGGGAGCAGTATATATGTGTCCCTTACATTGAATTCACGGTGAAAGTGAAAATGAAAGAAACGAAATGAAAGGCAAAATCATGACGTTGGCGCATTTTTTATAAACCTTAAAGTCAGAATAACCCTTTTGCTGTAACAATATAAGGGACACATTCACACCCTAAAGTATTTTATCAATCGTTTACGTATAACTATATAACGCCCACAACTCCATTTCGCCGGTTTATCGCGCGGGAACCGTACATATTTCTGTAGTAAAAACTATGCTTTGTCATTTTCCGTCTCTCAAAGTGTCTCAATACCTCATCTAATTCGGTTCAGCCGTTTAAGCGCGAAGAGGTAGAATGACAGACACACTTTAGCATTTATAATATTAAGGTCCAATTTCATCAACGTCTGTTAGTCTTAACAGCTTGTTAAAATGTCATGACTTCTCTTTCATCCATACGATAAACGAGAGAGGTAAAATGATATTATTTCGATCGTTAACTTTAACAGTCGTTGGTGCAATTGGATCTAAGTAAATTGTAATGCTGGCTTGTCACGGCGCGTAATATCACGAGTCGCACCGCGCCGAGCCGATTTGTACGAGCGAGCACGAGCCAACAGGCGAGTCCGCGCTACCCGTTTTCACGGCGCGTAATATCACGAGCCGCTCGAGCCACGCCGAGCCGCGCCTTTGAAGTTTACCAACTTCAATCGGATCGGACGCGCTTGCTCGAGCCAACCCCCGCCACCTCGGGCCACCCTCTTCACACGGCGTGTGGCTCGAGTAGGCGTGGCGCGGCTCGTGATATTACGCGCCGGGAGAAGCCAGCATAAGAATAAACTATGGGTTTACTCACTGCGAGTCCTGTTCTGCGTATCCTGTATGAACTGGTACCAGAAGCCGGGCGCGCAGCACGACATCTTCTCCTCGCAGCACTTGAACCCGTCAATCACCACTCGCTGGTGGTTGACCGTCATATTGTTTTTCTTCGCGTGGTTCTCCAAAGTCAATGCGACCGTCACCCAACTCTCCTCGTATACAATAGAAAATTTGTTCCATCTGTAGTATTTAAGCAACGATATCACTGACTTTGTCGCCTAAAAATACGGAAACAGATACAGTTTTTCGTGACAGAATTATCAACGTGTCCTGTGA
This sequence comes from Aricia agestis, assembly GCF_905147365.1. NCBI lineage: Eukaryota > Metazoa > Arthropoda > Insecta > Lepidoptera > Lycaenidae > Aricia > Aricia agestis. Next base: position 10,076,951 of record NC_056416.1, on the reverse strand, counting down.
AAGTTGTAACTAAGGATTACTGCTAAGTACATTATATTTGACTAATCCCTAACTAATGAAAACATCCACACCATGTATACAGATACAATGATTTAAGTATACTAATTATACAATGTTTTGTGCTTGTCCGCAAAGTATACGTACGAAAAATTTTGTAGCGGCCCGCGACACCAAGACCAAAACATATTTGTGGCCCGCATGAAAAAAAGGTTGGGGACCACAGCTGGTCTAATTGAAAACAGGATAAAGTATAAACATAAACAGATATCTAAATCGACTTCAATTAAAATCGTTGAATGCAACAGCCATTTCCGTTATTAGTCGTTACCATACTCTATTTAGTGTGCTAAGAAAACATAACCATCAATAATAATTATCTTAAATAACCCCCATAAAATATTATAATATACGGTACGTAACTACTAAGTACTATCAGAGGAATCGATTTATAAGCAGATGGCAGACTGCAGACGGTTGGGTTATGTCAAATCAATGCTATTCGAGTTTGGCGTTTCGCGACCAAACTACGTACCTAGGTCTGCCATCTGCCTATGAATTGATTTCTCCGGCGGTACGTTTAAATAAATATTTTAAAGAGCAAATAAAGCTTAGTTAAAATAATTGTTTTCTATATCACAATAATAAACAACTAACAATTATTACTTACCTGTGTGTCGGGAGGTTCGAGTCTTGCGAAGTTGGAAAGCATTGAAGTTTGGTAGTCGGAACATTTCTGAAAAGATAAAAATAAAATCAGCGGGGTACCGACGATTTCGTTTGAATAATTAGTAAGAGCGAATTCATGACGTTAGGGCTTTACTCATAGACGCATAGAATTTGAAGTCAATTTAAGAGACTTTTTTTATTTCACTAGTTTTCTACACTCTGTAATCCATAATACAGCGATGATTAAACTTTAATTTAATAAAGAGTTGGACCGATAATGTATCCAGGCGTTATGTCAAAATCTTCGTTTAAATAATAATTAGGGTGGGTTGCACCAGAGGCGTTGTATAGTTAAGGTAAAGGTTATGGTCAAATATAGCGTCCATTATGGACTTTTACTAGGTATTTGACATTTTGTTATAAAGTTACAGTTAAAGTGAATTGGTGCAACCCACCCTTAATATTCGTCTCTAACCGCCGTACTCAGAGACATTTAATTACGATTCCTTGAATTTAATGAAGAGTTTGACAGATAATGTATGGCGCTTATGTCAAAATTTTGAATTAATTACATTTAAGTAATTATTGTTCCACTGAGTGCGGCAGTGAGTTCGGCAGTTTGAACCTACTAAGTAATTGATTCATAATATGCAATAGGGTTGCTGAGGATTCCTCTTCCGCTTCCTCATAATGAGGAAGTTCCGCAATATTTTGGGTTCCTCAACCGTTACCGCATCCTCATAAATAAAAATAAAAAAATCCTCTTCCGCTATCGCTTTCTCAAAATTTAAGAGGAATTTATGAGGAATTTCACTGCGCATGCGCGTCGCGTATCCAATCATGGCAACGCACACGCCAGAGCCAGAGAATTCACTCATCTTTTTTTTTGTGTGCGTGTGTTGTGTATGTTACTGAACTCCTCCTTAATTGCTGGACCGATTTTGATGATTCTTTATTGTGTGTGTTTTGAGAATGGTTCAGATTCATAGTTTGGTCCACTGGAAAATGCCCTTTAAATTATTTTTTTAAAAATGTATGTACCTAGTTATGTACAGACAGGACAAAGACTTTTGGGTTGGGTCCGCTAGTATTTATTATTTTCTATCATCCTCTTCCTCATCCGCTTCCTCTTCCGCTTCCTCATCCGCATCCTCTAAATTTGCGCATGAAAATTCCTCTTCCTCCTCTTCCTCATAATCACTTCTTCTTCTTCTTTTAAAAATGGCCGCCTCGGTGAGTTGCCAATGTCAGAGTGGCTTAAAGGACTTTGCTCTCCTCAACAATCCTAATATGCAGTTAACGGGCCTATGTCATTTGGTCGAGTTATGACAATTAGTTTGTTAGTTGTGGTCTGTCGGCTGGGTTTGACATACCGCGACCAAATGACATAGGTCCGCTATCTGCCTATGAATCAACTCCTGTGATAGAACTAAATACTCACATAGGAGATCATAGGCAGGTTCCTGGACTGCGCTATGATGGCCTCCGTGTGGCAGGGACCCTCGGGGCCGAAGAAGGCGACGACGCCGGAGCAGCTCATGTCGGTGAGCAGGCGCGTCGCCGTCACCGTGTCGCACTTCGTGTCGTTCCACGTCAGGTTAATGTGCACGTCCGGCAGCAGACGGGTGTCATTGTTTATCTGGAAGATACAGACGAATGTGAGCACGTAAGAGGAACAACCGACAAGACAAAAAATTGAGTGTGCTTTAGACCACACAACTGAAGTAAAACTTCTTGAGCTCCGTTCGCCTCGTTCGATCACACTGTCGTAACGTTCTCGTCACGCATTCACCAGTTTACTCCCCAAGTCAAGCATTTGTACAGAAGTTTGAGAAGATTTACGCGCGCACCTTTCCGGTTCGCCTCACCCGATCACACTTTTCGTAACGCTCTCGTCACGCATTTCCCAGCTTACTTCCCAAGTCAAGCGTGCGTAAAGAAATTTTACTTCAATAAGAGCTATTTTGCTCTGAACCTTAGGATAGGATGGGGTACATCTTACCTCGCCATCTAAAATACTATTAGAGAAAAAGATTCACAGGCGACGGATCTGTGCTATTTGGGTCGGGTTATGTCGAGCCCAGCTGACAGATCACAACTAATATCAATTTGACATAGTCCAACCGATAAAGGTTAGCCTTCTGCCGGTGAATCGGTTTCCTCGATGGTAAATAAGTAGGCAAACGCAAGATAGACAATCGGGCAGACGACAAGACTTATTTTGCTCTACGTACCTCCTCGAGGGCCAGCGACAGGGCCCCGGAGATGGCGAGGCCCTGGCGGTCGCGGAGCTCGCCCTTGATGGAGGGCAGGTAGCCGATGGTGATGTCGAGGGGCTTGCGCAGCTCGGCGACTGAAGGCTCGGCCAGGAGGCCCAGCGCCGCGAGTACGAACACCCGCGCGCCGCGCCACATGCCGCTGCCTTCACCGCGCCACTAACACCTGCGACAGAAGCCCAATATGAAGCACGCTGTTACAGAACAAACTTCTTTTCAATTCTTTTGCAATGCTAACAATTAATAAAAGGTCTACCACGGTGTATATCTTATGCTCTCAAAACAGAAATTTTGAATAGAGCCTTTAGTTACATCATCAGCATCGCGAATATTTTGCAAATAAGCCAGAATTTATATATTTTTTTTTTTTTATGAAATAAGGGGGCAAACGAGCAAACGGGTCACCTGATGGAAAGCAACTTCCGTCGCCCATGGACACTCGCAGCAACAGAAGAGCTGCAAGTGCGTTGCCGACCTTTTAAGAGGGAATAGGGTAATAGGGGAGGGTAGGGAAGGGAAGGGAAGGGAATAGTTGAGGGTAGGGAAGGGAATAGGGTAGGGGTTAGGGGATTGGGCCTCCGGTAAACTCACTCACTCGGCGAAACACAGCGCAAGCGCTGTTTCACGCCAGTTTTCTGTGAGAACGTGGTATTTATCCGGTCGAGCCGGCCCATTCGTGCCGAAGCATGGCTCTCCCACGTATCAATCAAAATAAATATCAAAATAAATTGAGTTTCTTAGGTTAGTATATTGATTTCTTTTAGTTTATTTTTCACCTTTTGGCCTTGTCGGCCAAACGTTTTTGATCACTGGCCTATAGTGTAATAGAACAAAGTAAGTACTACTTTCGTAAACAAAAAACTCGTCAGATCAAATCAAAACTATTAATTTGCTGTCATTTCAACCTACATTAAGCTTATTCTTAAAAAAAGCTACATTTTTTAAAGAATCAGCAATGTTGGTTGGAACGGTAAGGAAGTGGGCACGCTTTAAATGCCTCCTTTGTCAGACGGGGTCAGAATTTACACTTGAATCTGATTAACACGCTTCCTCCAAAATGAGTTCCAGCCGTTTCATCAGCGGCCGGCGTCTCGCAAATGCGAGCCACATGGCTCACTGCGCTTATGGGCAGATTCAGATTATTACGAGCCGCCTGGATTATTGGTGGCGAGGTTGTCTTTTTCTGCACGTGATGTTTGTTATAAATATTTGAGTCTTAACCTTTATACATCGATCATTAAAATCTGTTTATAGAACCGAACGACTTTCGTCTTTCAAATATCTAAATGAGAAGCGTAGACCGTAGTCGATCGCTCGATTTAAAACTTTTTAAGTCCTTATTTCCCTTTGGTCTGATTATCGTACAAAACTTACAATTCCTACGTAAAACATCTCACAATCGAGCGAATAGGTATCTATTTCTGTAACTAAATAATGGGAAGTCTTCCTGCAGCGCGTTTTCCGCCCTCAAATGTAGGAATTGCTAGCCTGCTGTCAACTAAGTAATTGCCTCGCAGCCGGCGGTCGATTAAACCAATTGACGTTATTTTGCCAAAATGACTGTCCCGGTCGATTTCAAGAAACCGTATTATGCTTTTCCACCTCGAGAGAACGACACCATCACCCATTTTCATCACTAGTGTCTAGTGGTCGGTTTCTGAGGATAGCTCAGGAGTGTTTGTCAGGTCAAAAACCTTAGAGTTCGGTCATGAAAATACAACGTGATGCATGCAAAAACTTTCTCAGAATTTTCATAAGCAATAATTCTGTGGATAAGTGCGTCATGTCAAATGTCTTTCGCTCGTAAAGCACGCATTTATTTACATACACAAATTAATCTTAAACATACCGCATACGGCATACCGTATTGTGTGTGGTACATAGATGTATGTCGCGTATAGACCATAAAGTTAATATACCTAGCGGAATAGAGAAACAAAGGCCTGAGCAAGAGAGATGTCACTATCAGTAACACTGCGTGGTAAAATGAGACGTTTGATACATGACAGCAGCACTCTTTTTTTGACGTCCAGTCGGCACGTGTCGCACGATGACAATTTAATCTCATAGAAATCATATTCAATCATGCTTATGTAAGTGTATACGCACACATATTTTTCACACAGATGAAAACCAATTTCGGTTTCGTTTGACAGCTCGAGATTGTTGCTCTATTCCGCTAGGTACCTATATTAACTTTATGGTATAGACGTAAAACATTTTAACATTAATAGGCAGCTTCCAATTCAGCGGCTCATCCGATATCAATTAGTATTCATTATTTCCCTTCATTTTATTGGTACTATAATAAAGAAGAAGATTTTATTGTTAACAGACTCTTGCCGATTTTGATTAAATTTGGTACAGGCATAGAGTAAACTACTAGGGAGAACATAAGCTAGTTTTTATTCCGGTAAAATGTACGGTTCCCTTCTTATTGAGCGCGTGGAGTCGCAGGAAGCGTCTAGTTTGTACATAAAAATAGTACGAATACAGCATACAGGCTACAGCATACATTCAGAGCACAGAGCGGAGTGGAGACGGGCCGACACAAACCAACAGCACCGCTCGCCTTGAGATAACGTCAACGATAACACTACAAGTTATTTTTAGATTTTAATATAAGGTAATGTGACGAAGATTACTTTTGCGGAATTGAAAATATTTAACGGTCTTACCGCCGTATTCGAAGACATTCATTGATAACTTTAATTTAATAAAAAGTATTTAAACAGGAGTACGATGCTTATGTCTAAATAATAACAACGATGTACTTATTTTTTATGCGGCCGTAGCTGCACACGCTCGGGAGTCGGGAGTGTGTCGGCTTTGCCAAATTAATTACAGTAAGTACGTCAAAGATAATATTAATTAAATACATGGCTGAGTAAATATTTTTCACTCCGCCTGAGCCGGATCTTTGCATTGCTAATTCCCAGCTTTCTCATTACAAAATATTGGCGAACCTACTTAATAATAAAGATTTACGACGTGAGTACATCTTCTCAGCGAAACATCTTATTATTACAATACTTTTAGAAAGTTACAGAAATTCCTTGGCTTAACACCAATTACATATTTTGATAAATTATTCAATATTTTAACCATTGACTCGCTAAAATTGGGCGATAAAATTCACTGCATGACGCTCAACTTTTAACATAAATAAAACAAAATCAATATTGACTTAGAATTGAATATACAAGTGATACTCTGTGTTATTGTGACTATTCTTATCACCGTTCTCTATAATCAACATTTTGTTAACTGCTCCATAAGCGTTCTCTTCAATCTCTTATTCAAAAATGTTGCTAACCAAGTCGATAAAAAAATATAATTATTATCTATTTATTGTTTAACGTTTATTGTTGTTACATACATAATACAATACGATAGTTTCCTAAAATATCACTTAGATACGGAGAAAGTACTGATGCGTTTTGTTGCTCTCAAGTCTCAACATACTTTAAAGATCTTGAGATACCAGATGTTATTTCAATTATCATAAGAAGCCGCTTACACTAAAGTTACATTTTTAATGTTTATATTAGGTCAAACCATTGCCACCATATGGTACAAAGTTGGAAGAAACAAGAAACTCCAAATTACTAGTTAGTAGTTTTTATAAAATTTTGCCCTAAATCATGATTGTGACTGGGTTAGCAATATTAACATGCGATTGATAGTCGATACCATATCTGCGTGTACTGTAATGTCAATGAACATGAGGCATCAACGAGGCAGCTGTTCGCACCAGTATTACGTTAAATAAACTACATTTAAGCAGAATGTAACCTCGGCTTTGGTTACATATTGACCGAGTTATTAATAGACATTGAATACATAAGCAAAGGCTGAATCAGCATTCAGCACCCAACGGTCACAGTTCTTCATTTTAATGCCTTCGTTAACATACATTTAAAAATACTTTGCTCGACATTTTTTACTACAAAAGTTTATCATTATTCACTAATAATAATTGTAAGCAAATATTTTGAAAATTGCCTTTATATTTGCGACAGTTTTGATCATAATAGGTACTACCAAAGGCCGAATCTATTTACAAATATCCAAAGCACGTGACTTCAGGTAAACAGAGGTTCTAAGGTGTGAACAGGAATTGAGCATCCTGACAGTTCTAACATAATCTTATGTAGTATTCAGAGGTTTTTAGACATCATTTTATCTATTCAACTGCGTTAAATGGTTAAGGTTTTGACGTTAGCCAATCAAAAGCGCTAATAAATAGATAAACTCCTGTCAAAAACCATTAGCTAGAATGGAGCAGGAAAGGAACTGGCGCAGCAGCAGGGCGTATGGACACTATATAATAATATGAAGTCCTTAGATAGCAATTATTAGAAACTCCCACAAGGTACATCGCAAAAGAACCTATGGCAGTACCATTGTTACACTAGCCTGGAGACAGACGGACGGACAGACATCGAAGTCTTAGTAATAGGTTAGGTTAGGGTCCGTTTTAACCCTTTGGGTAAGAAGAAACCCTAAAAAATTAACGCCACGATTACACGACTATTATTTAATGTCATCCCTCTAGTAACAGAGCGGAGTTCACAACAGGTGGTTTCGCTCGACAGCCGACAGGTTGTATATAATCAAGTGGGATTACGCTAAGCCCAATGTTTGTAACGTGTCGTAGCGGAATAGTCCACGGCGATATCGATCTCGGCGGGCCAGTGTTTGGACTGCCACTCCCGACCGCCACACCCACCACACAAGATAATAAAAATCAACCACCCCACATCGCACCGCACAAATTAATATTACGCTCCTTATCGTATATACGTATACATCGATATTAATATTCAGTAACTAGCTAGCATTTCGTTATTAGCTCACTACAAACATTTATCGAAAAGTAATAAGGTATTTACTATTTACATATACGAAGGCAAAGGAAACCAAACCAATCATTATTCTGATGGAGCTTTCAGGGGAAAAAAACGTTTTCAAGTGGGAAAGCCGTATTCGATGAATTCTATTTCGCCATTCACTACTAGCATTTTCTACTAGATGACGCCCGCAACTCCGTTGCGCCAAAATTCATTTATCGCGCGGGAACCGTACATTTCTCCTGGATAAAAAGTATCCTATATCCTTTTCCCGGAACTCAAAGTATTTCTGTACCAAATTTCAGTTCACACAAATCGGTTCAGCGGTTTGGGCGTGAAGAAGTAACAGATAGACAAACAAACAGACAGACACACTCTCACATTTATAATAATAATAAAGTATGGATGCCACCAACACCAGACATGCGGGTGACGCTTCATTAATTTGCAAATCCAGCTACGTGGAGAAATTTTCTACGAAACATAACAGTATATATACCAGAAAACTGTGAAATAACACTTTGTTCGGTTGGTTATTATGCTTCATTGATTGATATTGTACGACAGAGCGAGTGTTCGGCAGACTTACAGTAAAGTAGCAAACTCTACGTTCATGCCAGGTCATACTGTTTCATCTGCCGATGCAGATGCAATGGGCATTCACTCGCTCTCGCTCGGCCTAGTGTCTAAACACACTAGGCCGAAGTTACGCGGCGTAAATTCCGCATGATTGCGTCCGCAATGTCAAACGCATGACAACGGAACGCGACGGAATAGTGTGTCATCGGTAATTTTAAATTTAAAACACATTTACGCCGCGTAACTTCGGCCTAGGCCCTAGTGTGTTGTGACACAGACTAGATTATGATAAATTGTAGCTTCCAGACAACCAAAAACAATAAATTTAAATCCGACCGAGAAGGTACAAACTCATCACAGAGGTCTCGTGATAACTGATAATGCTTTATCAGAAATCTTTCGTTGCTAGATGACTTAACTATGAATATTGATATTTGAGTTAATACTAGCAGAGACCAGACATACAAGTTACAGACTTTTTTACATTAATTATAATATTTTGTCGGGTTCGGGGTGGTAACTTTTATCAAGTTTAAATAATCTAAGTAAGATCAAAAAAGCTAAGCCAAAAGCAGATGGCCCCTGCTAGAAAGAGGCATCTGCTTAGTCCAATGCGGGGAAGTCGATTCCGTATAAAAGTTTCTTGACCCTTCCCTTAAATTTATTCGAGATTCCTTGTTTTGAGTTTTTGTCACAAAATCCCAAGTTTATGCGACAGTCGACATTTAAAACTTTTATATCGGTTTTAGTACTAAATACCAACCTTTATGGCTCAGATGCCAAATTGCCAACACGCAAAGGCGCAAGATAACGATCCCGTTATCGATACCAATATAAGTAATTGATTTACACTAATTAATTTGGTTACCCTTGCCGAAGCATGTTGGAAGGCGGCTTAGACAAAGTTTTGCTTAGGTTTACGTAGGGACAGGGCCCGATCTGGGGGGGGGGGGGGGGGGAAACCGGGCAATTGCCCGGGGCGGCAAATTGAGAGCGGCGCGGTGTCGCGTCGGTGGCCTTCGTACGCGAGTCCAACTCGCACTTGGCCGGTTTTTGGGGCGGCAATTATTATTTTGCCCGGAGCGGCGAAATAGCTGGATCGGGCGCTGCGTAGGGATCGTATACGAGTATTGCGGCTTGTTACTGAACAAGCCACAATTTATGACCTTCTCTGATGATGCAGTCGTAAGAAGAGTTTTACGACTGCATCAGCAAAGGCTGTTGTGATGGTTCTGCGCGACACGGACGACCGCTGGTGAGTTGGGGTGGGTTTCATCGTATATCGTGTTTTTTTTAATGAAATAAGGGAGCAAACGAGCAAAGGGGTCACCTGGTGGAAAGCAACTTCCGTCGCCCATGGGCACTCGCAGCATCATCGTTGCCGGCCTTTTAAGAGGGAATAGGGGAGGGTAGGGATGGGAAGGGAATAGGGGAGGGTAGGGAAGGGAAAAGGGTAGGGGATTGGGCCTCCGGTAAACTCACACACTCGGCGAAACACAGCGCAATCGCGGTTTTCTGTGAGCCCGTGGTATTCCTCCGCTCGAGCCGGCCCATTCGTGCCGAAGCATGGCTCTTCCACGTCAAGATCACGATCTTTCTCTGCCGGGGATGCATAAAATGTTCCCCATTTCCCATGAAAAAATGGCTGTAATGAACTACAACATAGATTCAATTTGCAGACAATTTATCAGCCCCTTATTAGGTCCCATATTGGCTTCAGTGATTACAACTCAAAGGGCAACTTTAATAAAGATTAAACTAATTTCAGTTCTTTCATTAAGTCAAGAGGGGCTCAATCGCTCATCTGTAATGCATGATGTAAATACAAATAACTATGAACACAAGACAATAGGTACTCATAAAAATGTGAAGAGGTGACTTTAATTTTTGTGTCGTGCACAGCAAAAAGTTATGCTGACGTGCTCATTGTACTGGACAGGTTGTCGCTAGCTCATGAATCGTCACCGTAAAAAAATTCTGAACAGAAACCAGACTCGGAGACAACGTAGCCCTCAAGAGGACACTAACCCCGCACTTAAAACAAGCACAGAGGCTAACAAAGGTCGATTATGCTTTGTGCTGGATCCGCAAAGCAATAGCTATCGACGAACGGGTACAAAGCCGCGCCTTGTAAGAACTCTTGAAGGATCCTCAGAATTATATCAAAGGATATAAAAGCATAGTTCTAGTGACAGGACGAAACAAACGACACAAAAGTGTAACCCGAATACAATAATTATGTCTTCTGCTATGCATTTTTTTTGCATCGACTGTCAAAATGATCATTGATCACGCATCCTATTAGCGTAGGCTGGTCGCAAACGCACGTTTTCCGTATTCTGAATTCCGTGAGACTAGCGCAAACGTTCGTTTTTAGGGTTCCGTACCCAAAGGGTAAAAACGGGACCGTATTACTGACTTCGATGTCTGTCCGTCTGTCTCTCTGTCCGTCTGTCTGTCTCCAGGCTGTAACTCAATAACCGTTATAACTAGACTTCTGAAATTTTCACAGATTGTGTATTTCTGTTGCCGCTATAACAACAAATACTAAAAACAAAATAAAATTAATATTTAAGGGGGGCTCCCATACAACAAACGTAATTTTTTTGGCCTTTTTTATATAGTACTAAAATTTTTGTATCGTAATCAATAATGGCAACAGCTAGGCATTTGACATTTTCATAACGGCCTTAGTTAAATATGTCTACTTTGATAATTAATAATAATATTTAAATAAAATAAAAATTTAAGGATTCCCATACAAAAACACAATTTTTGGCTTATTTTTCGTCTATAACGGTACGGAACCCTTAGTGCGCGAGTCCAACTCGCACTTGGCCGATTATTTATGGTTCCGTACCCAAAGGGTAAAACCGGGAACCTATTACTAAGACTTCGATGTCTGTCCGTCTGTCTGTTTCCAGGCTGTATCTCAAGAACCGCTATAGGTAGACTTCTGAAATTTTCACAGATTGTGTATTATTCTGTTGCCGCTTTAATAAAAAATACTAAAAACAACATAAATTAAATATTTAAGGAGGGCTCCCACACAAAAAACGTAATTTATTTGCTATTTTTTAATTGATATCAATAACGGCCAAAGATAGGCACTTGAAATGTTCACGAAATATGTAGTAAGTTGTACTTATACTTTAATAATTTAATAATACATAAAATAGAATTTAAGTAAATAATTAAGGGGGGGCTTTGGACAGCAGTGGAACAGTTTAGGCTCATAATAATAATAATTAAGGGGGGCTCTCATACAAAAAACACAATTTTTTGTCTACATTCACTCTATACCGGTACGGAACCGTTAGTGCGCGAGTCCGACTCGCGCTTGGCCGATTTTTTTTATCAGTAACAGGATCGTTTTTTAGGGTTCCTTACCCAAAGGGTAAAAACGGGACCCTATTACTGAGACTTCAATGTCTGTCTGTCTGTCTCCAGGTTGTAACTCATGAACCGCTATAGCAAGACATCTGAAATTTTTACAGATTGTGTATGTGTATGTTGCCGCTATGAAAACAAATACTAAAAACAAAATACATTAATATTCAAGGGGGGCTCCCATACAACAAACGTTTTTGGCCTTTTTTGCTCTATATCAATAATGGCAACAGCAAGAGGCAACATGCTCTATAATGGTAAGGAATCCTTCGTGTGCGAGTCCGACTCGCACCTGGCCGATTATTACTACTTTCACTAATATTGGAAATAAAATACATTAGTTTTCATATCATTTAAGAAATAAGAATGTTCAATAGCCTTAAACAGTGATGTGGAATAATATTAGTACTTTAAATAGCACCAATAGCAGTATAATTGATTTTTTGGGTTAGCAACTAAGTAATTGCAGATTTTACTCATAATATATGGCTTCAATTGAATTTTTCGGTTTGCAGAAGTGGTACAAATGTAAAACATGTTTTGTTATTTGATAGTTGGTAATTCAGCTGACAATCAGTAAAAAAGTTTTTTGATCGGTTGCATAGTTTTCATTAAAAAATGGACTATCAAAAGGAACATTTTTATCATATTTCAATAGTGATAAAGATACCAAATCATACCTGATTAAATTTTTGCTAATAAAAACCAGAATTTCTAAGAATGGGGGATTATGATGCTGCCTGAAAGATGGCAATTTTCTTTTTAGTTCCATGAAAAAAAAAAACCGGCCAAGTGCGAGTCGGACTCGCGCACCGAGGGTTCCGACAGCTTAAAGGTATTATAGACCTGAGTATTTAGTGTGAATTTCAATTTAATACCTCTACGCGTTTATGAGGAAATGGGTAGTAAGTTTAAAATTATTAAAAAAAAATATATTATGTGATGTAACTAAAAATTTATGGTTTTCGTAATTTTTCCTTTATCTATGCTATAAGACGTTGCTTCGTACCAAATTTCAAGATTCTGAGTTCACGGGAAGCACCCTGTAGGTTTTGATTCCCTTGCAAGTGTCGAAAATTTGCGGCATAAACGGCTGTATCTTTTGATTGCGTTGGCTTAGAAGTTTGATTTTTTCACAGCTTCAAGGGACAGTAGACCTGAGTAATTGATATAAATTTCAGCTTCATGCCTCCACGCGTTCCTGAGAAAAAGGGTCTTGACAGACGGACAGACGGACAACAAAGTGATCCTATAAGGGTTCCGTTTTTTCCTTTTGAGGTACGGAACCCTAAAAAATCTAAAAAATCACAATTACTTAGTTTCCAACCTATTAGAATTTTCGGTATTTTATGACACAAGTAAGATATAAAATTTGTGATACAGTCCTTGCTGAGATATTTTACTTTGTTGTAGCTATCTCTGAAAGGTCTGCGGGGCTAAAATGGTCACATTTAGCAATTCCTCTCAATCAATTCAGCAAATGAATTGTCAAAACTGTCAAAATGAGAAATGTCAAATCAGTACAAAAATACAGAAATTAATTGCAAGCAGAGTTGCATTTGCGATTTTAGAAAAATGAATCATATTATGATTCATATCATGATTCTTCAAAGCGACCATTTTAGCCCCGCTGTGCATTTGGGAAATAAATGTGACGACTAGATAAGATAATATTGAACCCATCAAGCCCCATAAGCTCACTGGTGAGCGAGACACAATAGAATAACAATTGATTTCCAAGAATCCACGATCGAAAGATTAACTTGAAAACAACTCTCATTCATAAAACTATTTGATCAGAAATGAAAACTGCATGTACATAATTTTTTTACATGCATTGTCTCAACATAATGTGTAATTATAATTATAGAGATACAAGTGTTTACAATAAGTGCTACTGTTATAAAGTATTCAAGTATTATAGTAATTTGTAAGTGGATAAGAAAATAAATAAATTATCATAAACACAAAATATGTGTAATAAAGTACAATCCCCATGGTTCCATGGGGACTACCATAACATAAAGTAAATTAACCCTAATGGAATCAAATAACTGATATCAGTAGCAATAACAAGTATTAATATTACATATTTACTTACCATAAACATTAAATATCTGCTTCGAAAATTTTCCACTTCACATGCATTACTTATTTTCATCACATTCAAGTAGAAAGTGTGCATCAAAATAATTCACTCAACTAAATCACACGGTTCATATAACAGTATATGTAGGTATTAACAATCTTTTAATGTTTACAAAGACATCATCACATCAGCTTCACTGCCACAGACACATTCTAAAAATACTCAAACACGATAAAACAGTGTGAATGTGTTAAAACCTAAAGCAACACGACTATGACAATGAGTAAATGTGGATCGCGAATCCGGATTAACCACTACGACTCTACTGAACTAGGTACCGATCATACCGATGTGTGACTTGTGAGATGCTCGCAAACTCGCAGCGATTATGTGACTATAAAATTACATTGATAACAAAGAAGTATTAAAACAAGTCGCAAGTGAAACGGGTGACTAAATACATTGAGTACTTCTTAAGTTACCGAGCACGAATTTAGTTTGCAAGCAACGAAAATATAATGCTTTTGATAAAACAAAGTCTGCAAAATATATCCAAAATTGTGAACACTGAATGTGATAATGATAACTTTGTTTATCCACTTGATAGCGTAGAAAAGTTGGAACAATAGCACTTTTAACGATGTACGTTAGAATTTGTATAATTATTTTAAATTTTTTGCGATAAAACGCAATAATTTTCTAGATATTTAGGAATTACGATTTACAAAAGTACATTACACTGCACTCAAGACTCCAGTCCAAAGATATTTTTTTTTAAATCGTCCCGGTCGGGACAGGCAAAGGGAGCAGCCCAAAGACAAAAATATAAGACAAATTTCTACTAGGGATGTCCACCTTGTAAAAAAAAATCGATATCGAGTAAATGACTAGTGATTGGCCATTACTAGTCATTGGGTGAAGCACAATATTTATGGTTATTGGTTGCTATAAAAACTGCCTGTTTTTAAAGTAATAGAACGCCTGATTTTAAAGTAAAACAGGTAGTTTTAAAGCAACCTTATTAAATATAATGTTTTTGTGCTCTGTCCCATGACTAGTAATGTCCAATTACTTATCATGTTCACCCCTAACTCTTTCTAAAGGGTTTTTTTTTTTCCATTATAACAGTACGACATTATTAATGGAATTGTGCATAGATACATAACTAGAAAGAAAGCAGTTTTTCATTGTTCGAGATAAATATTACTTTTCGCATAGTGTAAGCACCTTGGTACCTATATTTTAATTCCATGGTAAACACATAGGTGTAGCCTGTAGAGTTCAGGCTACTGCCTTCCTACTGGAAAGACACATGACTACTGTCTACTTCTAGACTCTAGTACTATAAATGAGACATAATTCCTAAGTAATACCTGCCCTTGTTATTTTAACAAACACTGGTAGAATAAAATATAATAGATTAACCACTGAACAATGCGACACGTGATATCGCGTTGCAGAACAGTAGAACAGCATAACTATACTAGTTATATTTATAATAAAGGAACAGATTTAACACAGTTTAATAAAAGTTTATGGATTTAACAGAAATGCGAATGAGATGTTCAGAAAAGGACAACGATATCGACTACGAATAATGTTTATGATTGTCCATAGACTTTCACCATGTTCCTAAGCTTTAAGCAGTACCTTATAATCACCAGTGCCATCGGATATCTTTTTAACCAATAAAATCTTGTAATTCTTCTGTCTATGGTGAGCTTCGGCCTTCACTATCATTCATTAAATAGAGAAAACATAGAAATGGCTGTATGGGCAACGCTCCCTTTGCCTGTCCCGACCGGGACGAATTAACAAAAAAAAAATGTCTATGGTGAAATCATGGTCAGTCTAAAGCATAGACATAATAGGTTTATGTCCTAACGGCCGTTCCCAATATTTGATCTATCTCTAATTTTGCCCTACTAGAGATAGGAAT
This sequence comes from Aricia agestis, assembly GCF_905147365.1. NCBI lineage: Eukaryota > Metazoa > Arthropoda > Insecta > Lepidoptera > Lycaenidae > Aricia > Aricia agestis. Next base: position 10,061,159 of record NC_056416.1, on the reverse strand, counting down.
AGCTCACATTAGACATTAGAGACATATATTTTATGTCAATTGTGAGCTATTCCTATCTCTAGTAAGGCAAAACCAGAGATAGATCAAATATTGGGAACGGCCGTAAAGCATCTAAAGTCTAACTGCCGATCCACACTCGCGCGCGACAGCACGCCGCGGATCGCGCATGCTGCCAAATTTACTGATCCACACTCGCAAAGTTCGCGACATATCCGCAATGTTGCCACTTTTTAATTTCACTTTCACTCTTTTCACTTTCTTGACGCACTATAGTTTGCGCTCTTGAGCCGTATTTATTTTACTTTATATTATAAACTAGATGCGGGGCTTCGCTCGCGTAAATTATTAGGAATTTTACGGAAATCGTACATTTTTTCGCAACAAAATAGCTTATCTCTCTTCACGTAGTCTACTCTAGGTATATCTGTGCCAAATAACATACAAAATTGCTTTAGTAGTTCGTGAGATAAACCCTTCCTAATAATTTTCCGTTTTAACCACATTTCCTCTGTTTCTTTGGTCCTATTAGTTTTAGCGTGATAAAATAGCCTATAGCCTTCTTTGATAAATGAGCTATCTAACACTAAAATATTTTTTTTAATCGGACCAATAGTTCCTGAGATTAGCGTGATCAATCAAACAAACAAATATTTTTAAATCGCTTGACAAAATCGAATCTTGATCTAAATGACTATGAAAAGTACCAATGGGTATAATATAATAGGCTCATAATCATGGGATGCATGTAACTTATAAGGTATAATATGGTAGTGATCATAGACTTAATATATACTAGCATTATAGGTTTATGGTAGTGATTATGAATGTAATTTCAAATTTGCATAGTAGCATATGCTTTCCGTTCTTAAAGCACTGCAAAGGAGTTCTCTCAGCACCTTCCCAATCTAATCATGGTATACCTTGATGCAAAATCTTACTTGTTGATTGCATATGCTTAGACTACTTCCCACGAAACCGAAGTCACCACATTTTTCCATATAAATTTTAAGGAGTTCCCTCGATTAGTCATGGCTCCCAGCATCAGATCACCACTTTTGTGAGTGCAGTACCAAATTGGGATGATACTCTGTACGCCAAAAGAAAAATTTTGAAAATCGGTTCACAAACGGCGGAGTAATCGTTGAATATAAAAAAATGAACATAACACCTCCCCCATTTTGAAATTCACTTAAAATTGTAGCCTATGTGTTATTCTGATGTATAAGCTATATTATTGTAAAGTTTCATTAATATACATTCTAGGGTTGCTGAGGATTCCTCTTCCGCTTCCTCATAATGAGGAAGTTCCGCAATATTTTGGGTTCCTCAACCGTTACCGCATCCTCATAAATAAAAATAAAAAAATCCTCTTCCGCTATCGCTTCCTCAAAATTTAAGAGAAATTTATGAGGAATTTCACTGCGCATGCGCATCGCGTATCCAATCATGGCAACGCACACGCCAGAGCCAGATAATTGTATCATTCACTCATCTTTTTTTTTGTGTGCGTTGTGTATGTTTAGCCTGGGAAAATATAATTCGTGTAGTTTTGAAAGTTGGTACAGTTGTTCCTAAAGGTGTCCAGGGGAATATACTAAAAGTCCCCGAGGGTGGGACAAGAGCCGGCGGTGAGGGAGGGGGGGAAGGCTCTTCCTGAAAATAATAAAAAATAAATAAAATTAGATATACTCTATTTTGAAGGAGGAATCAGGGGACTACGTTACGCCAATTTACTGTTAATCGAGGTAACGTATTCCCGTGATTTCTCCTTCAAAGTTAATCCTATCTAAATTTATTCTTTTTTAATATCTTCAGGGAGAATGAGTCTATACCACTACGTTTTTATGTTATCGTAAACATCTTTCAAATTAATTTTATGGTAGGTCGATTGGCGGGGTACGGGGCATTCATTTTTTTGCAATTTTTAAGGGTGCAAAAACCTTGAAAAAGAGACCTTTCCCCCCCTCCCCCACCGCCAGCTCTTGTCCCACCCTCGGGGACTTTTAGTATATTCATCTGGACACCTTTAGGAACAACTGTACCAACTTTCAAAACTACACGAATTATTCTGTCTGATCGTCGATTTTGAAAGTAATTTTCTTAGACTAGTTACTGAACTCCTCCTTAATTGCTGGACCGATTTTGATGATTCTTTATTGCGTGTGTTTTGAGAATGGTTTTAAAGATTCATAGTTTGGTCCACTGGAAAATGCCCTTTGAATTATTTTTTGTGTAATGTATGTACCTAGTTATGTACAGACAGAACAAAGACTTTTGGGTTGGGTCCGCTAGTATTTATAATTTCCTATCATCCTCTTCCTCATCCGCTTCCTCTTCCGCTTCCTCTTCCGCTTCCTCTTCCGCTTCCTCTTCCGCTTCCTCTTCCGCTTCCTCTTCCGCTTCCTCTTCCGCATCCTCTTCCTCAAAAAATATCCTCTTCCTCATCCGCATCCTCTAAATTAACGCGTGAAAATTCCTCTTCCTCCTCCTCTTCCTCATAATCACTTCCTCAACAACCCTAATACATTCAGTGGTTTTTGCGTGAAAGAGTAACAAACATCCATACATCCAAACAAACTTTCGCCTTTATAATATTATAAAGTAATATAAAGTAAATAAAGTAATAAAGTTTATAAAGTAATAAAGTATATAAAGTAATAAAGTATAAAGTAGGATTAATTATATTATGTTCACTAAACAATGCTGGTATGTCTTGTATGGCAAAAGGCTTTATTAAAATAAAGATTTTAAAAAAATCTTTTTGTCGCGGGACAGAAAACCGACAACAATCGGGGAACGGGCCGCGAAGTGCGAAACAGTGTTCCCAACTTAGGGGTTTTCCCCCCAGATTTAGGGGTTAAATAAGTGAGATCGGATTTTTTTAGGGGTCTGAAATTTTTAGGGGTATTTTCAGGGATTTTTTTACTTTTTAATATTTTTAAATTGTTGATATTAATATTAATTATTTCTTGACCTAGCGACTTCTAGCGACATCTATTACGTAATTCTATGACCACTCTGTGGTGACTGGCGGCAATACAGATGGATTTACATTAAATCGTAATGATGTCACTTGTGCAACATTTAATCCAACAAATAAAATGTTGAATTTATTCAATAATAAGATGTACGACTTCAAAACATCTGAATCTTCAGATGAAGATGAAATATTTAACATATTAAATCAATTATTATAATAGAAATATTTTAAAACATATTTCAGTATATTATTTCTAAACTATTATACATTTATATGTATATATATGCATATTTTAGGGGGAAAACAGAAAAATTAAGGCGATTTTAGGGGTTTTTGACACCAATTTAGGGATAAATATTTTTGAGAGTTGGTAACACTGGTGCGAAAGTGGTGCGAAACATATTCGAATCCATAGACATAATGGCTGCGTTCCAGAAGACGTTAATTTTGACCAAAACGCTCAAAACGTCCCCTTCTGCCGTTCCATTTGACGACCGCGGTCGTGTTGATCGCGGCTATGACGTCACTCATGACGTCATCATTTTCGCTCTAAACGACCCTCGATGAAGATGGGTCAATGTGGTCGTTCTAGTTTTTTTTTTAATTTTAACGTAACTATATCGCGAAAGCCATGTTCGGAAAGTTTTCACGACAGAGTAGAGACAAAAAACTTTATATTATTTCATTACAAATAATATTTTAATTGAAATATGTATATTAAATGAAATAACATTTTATGAAATATTTTGATTGGAAAATAAATTGTTTTAAATGAAAGGTCAAATGATTTCTTATAAAATATAATACTAATTTTCATCTCTCCTATACCTGTTGACCTCGTACTTGACTAAGCATTACGCGGTATTGTTACCTAACGTTTATAATATGTGACAATAGTCAATATTCAACGTATGTGGTTTTGTTATTAAAATATGATTCAATGTGAAAACTCAAATACATATACTTAAGTAATAAAAGTTTAACTATATTAAAATATTAAAAAATGTAATACTAAAAACGAAACAAATATAATATTATGTATTTTATTTGTAAAATAAATGTAACTATAAACAATTACTTTTATTTACGACTTGAAGAAAAGGATCGTAATATCCAAGTTCGGTTCAATGTACCTATGTATAAAAAAAAATTATAGTTCTTTTTTTAAACTTTTCTCAAAACGCTCAAAACGATCCATAATCCGTTCCACTTGGGTTTGTATCACTGACGCTCACATGCTAGTGGAACGGGAAAAACTACAGTCTTGAGCGTTAGCGTTTCAACGTCATCTGGAACGTAGGGAATATATACTATATGTTTATGTTCGAATCGGATCTCTCACTCATGCTTCGCAGGAATTTCGCGGCGCCGCGGCGCCGCGCACGGTTCGCGCGCGAGTGGGGATGGAGTCGGGGAACCAGCCGCGAAGTGCGAAAAATATGCGAATCGGATCCACACTCACGTTTCGCGGAAATTCCGCGGCGTCGTGCGCGGTTCGCGCGCGAGTGGGGATGTGGCCTAAGGAAAAAGCGCGGTTCCAATTTTTTTTCAAAATTGAAAAATAATTAAATTATAATAATTTATTGTTAAAAGTTGTGTAAATACAAGTATTTAGACTATTAATAGTGTGTAAATAATAAAAATGGATGGAGATGAGGCGGGCGGGATTATCCCGCCCACCTCGAAAATAAGACCCCGGCCCCCTGATGATCTTGGGGGGCCTTCTAGTGCTGGCGGCGGAGGTGGTGAGGACATGTATTTACCATTTCGTAAACCCAATTATAAAAGACTATATTCTGAAAATTCTATTAATACAGACTTCAAGGTGTATATCAATGATATTCTATGTTACTAAGTGTATATAGAAAGCAAAAATGTGCAAGAAAGGTTGGGAAATAAAAGCCCAATTTATTTAAGTAAACAGTATATTTTCAAACGTAAAAGGTGTAGTAGCAATTCGGCGTATTAACGCAAACAAAATTGTTGTGATTTTCAAACAACATAACACGGCCAATAACTTCATAAGTAACATTAACTTTCTAGAAAAATATAATATGAAAGCATACATCCCGGCAGCTCAAATTGAAAAAACAGGAATAATTAGATTTGTACCAGCAAATATATCGAACAAAGATCTTTTCACAAATTTAACTTCTACATATGAAATAATTGCAATGCGAAGATTCATGAGAAAAGTCGGTAATTAATTAGTTGGTACACAAACTGTTAGTATAACTTTTTTGTCAAATAGCTTACCTGATAATGTGCAATATGAGTTATTTTCATATAGAGTATTTGATTATGTTCCCCCTTTGCAACAATGTTATAAATGTTTTAAGTTCAAACACTCAGCCAAAATATGTAACGGAAAGCAGCGCTGCTCAATTTGTTCTGGTGAACATTTTTATAAAGAATGTAGTAAGCCAAATGAGATTTGCTGTGTTAATTGTGGTGGACCTCACTTGGCCATTTCTAAACAATGTCCAGTTAAAATAAAGAAATTATTAGAAAAGAAAAATAAAATATCATATGCAAGCGTTGCTATTTCCAAAGGAAGTGTTGATTTCGCTCCTCTGCCAACTCGCACCATACCTGTAAATAAAAATGTAAATAATGTAAATAATACATCCAAATTTGTAAATAAACCTGTAAATAATAAGCCTATTTCAAGAGATGTAAATATACCAAACATAAAGTCGCTTATCATTGGAAATGATGATGTACTAATGGCCCTGGTACACACATTGGTCCAAGTAGCAAATAAGAGTGATGAAGTACCTGTTACAACATCATTCATTAAAGATGTTCTTCTTAAGAGTCTGTCAATATAATGAATTCACAAACTCAAAAAATATCTTCTCTATGTATTGCGCAATTTAATCTTCAAGGGATAACTAGCAAAAAACCTCTTCTTACAAAATTTTTAAATGATAAAGATATTGATATTTGTCTACTAAATGAGACATGGTTAAAAGAACACCAGTCTGTTCGTATTTCTGGATACAATTTTTATAACGAAATTTCTAAAAATCCTCGTAATGGTGTAGGAATATTAGTAAAACCATATTTAAAGTACAATATTATAAATACCAACTTTTATGAGGATATACAGAAAATAGCCATATCTGTATATACAGACAATACGTCATCTTTGACTATTCTCTGTGTGTATACTGTCCTCCATCTGCTGGGCACATACGAATGAATAGATTGCGCAATATCATAAGAGATTTACCAAAACATTTGTTTATTAGTAGAGATTTCAATGCACATCATATTGCTTTTGGATGTTTATCCACCAAAAGTCGAGGCCAAAGTTTATATGATATAATTGATAAATTAGATTTATGTATTTTGAATAATGGCAGCTTTACAACAGTAAATTATCCTACACACAACCCTTCAGCAATAGATGTAAGTTTTGTTAGCCCTCACTTGGCACCCTTGTGTGAATGGTCTGTACATGATGATGCTATGGGTAGTTATCATTATCCAACAATAACAAACATTACCATGTGCATTGAAAGGTACACAATAAATCAATATGATGACAGATTTTTATACCATAAAACGGACTGGAATAAGTATAGGGAATCATCTAGTACAGCCTTCCATGAAATGATGGTCAATGAAGAGGATCCAATGAAATCTTATGAGGAGTTTTGTACCCGACTTAATGAACTTAAACTAATGGAAGTTCCTAGATTTACTAAAACAAATTTTAGGAGTAGGCCACCCGCTCCGTGGTGGAATAGTATGTGTGAACAAGCAGTTATTAAATCATATAAAGCACTTAAACTTTATAGAAACGATCCAACATTAGAAAATTACATTAAGTACAAAAGAATAGATGCTCTTAAAAAACGCACAATAAAGGAAGAAAAACGTAAAAGTTGAAACAGTTTTTGTAATAATTTCAATAGAACTACTCCTATAAGTAAAATCTGGAACCTTAATAAAAGATTTAAGGGTATTAGAACCAATAATAAGTCATATCAAAATGATTTTGTGCAACCATTGTTAGATAAATTATCAGATAATTCTAATTTAGTTAATCCTGATTCGTTGGAAACTTATTTTAATATGAACAATGAAAATCCACAATCAGGATTTCTATTGGATCCTTTCTCATGGTCAGAATTTTTAACAAGTATAAAATCTAGAAAAAATACTAGCCCTGGTTTGGACGATTATCCGTATATATTAATAAAAGAACTACCAGAATCTATCCAAAAAATATTACTGTGTATTTTAAATTGTCTTTGGCTTAAAAAACTGATACCAATCTCATGGAAGACTCAATGTGTGATACCCATACATAAACAAGATAAACCACCAGAGGAGACCAGTTCTTATCGGCCAATATCTTTATCATCATGTATTGGTAAGACATTTGAAAATATGCTAAAGAACCGCCTGGATTGGTACGCAGAATCTCATAACATCATTCCTCAAATTCAGTATGGGTTCCGTAGAGGACGAAGTTGTTCAGACAGCTTCATTTCTCTCATTCACGATCTGAAAAATGCAAAGGGCAATAAATTATATACTGTTTGTGTATTTTTAGATGTCCAGGGCGCATTTGATAATGTGGACCCTGGTATACTAGTTAAGGTACTTGTAATGCTGGAGTACCCGGATATGTGTGTAAATGGATTTATAATTTCCTCACTGACAGAGTATTGTATGTTAAGCATAATAATATTTTACTTGGCCCCCGGACTGTATCTAAGGGCACAATGCAAGGTGCAACATTATCACCTTTGTTATATAATTTGTATATATGGGAGATATGTAAATACGTAAATATTAAAAATGTAAATATCCTTCAATTTGCAGATGACTTAGTTTTGTATTATTCAGATGTTAATTTATCAGTAGCTATAGAAAAGATTATTGCTTGTTTAATCCAATTGAGAAAATATTATCAGAAAATATTAAATTTAAAAATTAATGCTAGTAAAAGTAATTTAATGATATTTGGAAAAGACACACCATCTGCTGATGTAACTTATAATGGTGAGATTATTCGAAGAGTAACCTCACATAAATTCCTAGGTGTTAACATTGATCAAAAATTATCTTTTGAGGATCATATTAAATATATATCGAGAAATGCCATCAAGGGTATTAATATTTTAAGATGTCTTGCAGGTGTTTCATGGGGAGCAGATCCCAAAATACTTTCAGTGCTGTACAAGTCTATTGTAAGAAGCCATTTTGATTACAGTGCTTTAGCCTATCTGAATAGCACTCATACTTTAAAGTTAGATGTAATACAGAATAGAGCTTTGAGGATTATATCAGGGGCAATGTGTTCGACTCCCATAAGGGCCATGGAGGTCGAAACAAGTATACTCGTAGAGGCATACTCTGATATTAAGGCGTCTTTATCTTGCCGAAAGATATTCTCTTAAGCTACTTTCATCAAATAACTACCAAATTATAAATAGAATCATACCTCACCCAATCATCACAGATGGTCCATTAGCTTCACCTCATGATCTTCTGACTGGGGTGTCCCCAACTTTGTGCCGGATTTTCCTAGAAATACAATCTCTTTATTCAAATATCAAAAAGTATGGTCATGTTACATGCATCCGTATAGAAGTATAATACATCCTATTCTGGTCATAACAAAATCTATCAGTAACAATTCAGACATCCTTGCGTTTTTAGAAGAAAATAACAAGTACTATACAATCTATACTGATGGCAGTAAGGGTGATGATTATGTGAGAAGTGCTATTTATGATTCTCAAAGGGACTTTGCTCAAAGTTTTGTTCTAGATATGCAATGTTCTATTATTACAGCAGAGGCATATGCAGTTTTTGAAGCCTTAAAATTGATAAACGGTGTAAATAATTGTAAATATTTTCTGATCTTAACAGACTCTCTAAGTCTTATTAATTGTCTTCAGAATGTCAATTTTAGTTTTAAAACTAACTATATCATTTATTTTATCAAAGATTTTGTGTGGCGACTAGAAAATAAAGGTATAACAATAGCCTTTATGTGGGTCCCTGCACATAAAGGTATCTCTGGAAATGAAATAGCAGATAAAACTGCTTAAGTTGGGGACAATGCCCTAGATGTCAAAAGTATTGTAAATGTTCCTATGACCGACTTTTATTGTAATATGAAAATATATGTAAGAAACGTTTGGGAAGATTTTTGGAAAGAAGACCAAAAACTTAAAGGCAAGTGGTATGGACAAATTCAAGGAAAATTACCGACAAATCCATGGTACAATGAGCTGAAGATAGCGAGCCGTGACTTTATCACAACAATAAACAGACTCAGATTTGGTCATAACACTGCACCTGCACACCTTGCGAGATTGAACATAATAAGCAGCAATAATTGCACTTTTTGTAACGAAGAGAACGCCGACATGAATAACATTTTCTTCAACTGTTCAAGATTCACCTTTCATAGACTAGTGTTGGCACTTGGCAACTGAAATTATTGAAGAAAGTGATACCTCCCGCCGCCAATTAAATGATTTCCTAAAAAACCAAAAGTGTTATAGTGCTTTGTACAAATATATTAAAAATACAGTGGGAACTATATAATATAAATATAAAATAAATTAAAAACCCTTTAAAAAGACTTGGCTTAAAGGTCTCGTTACCAGGCCATTAAATCTTAAAAAAAATATATAAAGTCATAACTTCCAGAATACCTACATAATTTCCAAATGTCAGAATAGACAAACGTCAGTGATTGCTAAAAAACAAAAACAAACATTATTTTCTGACTTATGTATTTAAAGTCAACATTTTTACTACATCAGAAATAGTAATACTAATACTAATTAGTAGTAGTTCTTACCTATAATTTGTGATAGTAGTTCCAATCCATTATGTAAGTTTCACCATAAAATATATCAAACAAAGAGCTAGCTAAGAAGTTTTAGTTTCTGCTCAAGGAGAAAGTTAAAATAATACAAGTTTGGTAATAAACTACATCAGCTATGTATACTTTTAAACTTCTTGTATGTTATTTTCTACACAAATGCCTTGCTTTTACCGATATATCCGAAAATTCTTTTGGACTTAACAACAATGGTTTAATTGCTGCTTTCGGAGACTTCAATTCTGATGAATTGACAGACACCTTCGTTATAAACGGCTCAAGCATTGAAGTGCTTCTGGCTCACGACAAAGAACCCTTTTTAAGACAGTCTCCATATGCTTGTGATCTGGATGGTTTGACTATAACTAGTGTTGTACCAGGAGATTTCGATGGTGATGCTTATATGGATATACTTTTGACGACTCAAGCACCAAATGTCACTTCAGACATTCATGATGTAAGGATATTGTGGGGTGGAACACCTAGCCTAAATTGCTCCGATGCTCTTACAGTGAAAACAACTACAATCGGTCAACCGGTTGTTCTCGATTATAACAGAGACATGGTCATAGATCTCTTTGGTATCAATTTAAAAAAGAAAAGAGTGTTTTGGGTGTTTGATGAGAGCCGTTCTACTCCAATAGAATATGTGATGACTGAAGGGCTTTCAAAAGAAATAAAACTACCACATTCACATGCATTTTTGGATGTAAATGATGATAATGCAGCTGACCTCTTAGTTACTACAAAATTAGATGTTGAAATTTGGTTAAATGAGCAACCAGGTTTTACATACAACAAGAGCATAGAGCTCCTTGTTGGCTATGCTACTATCTATGGTCAAGCACTGTTTATTGATGTAGCTCTTTCTGGCCAATTCTACTTAGTGCTACCTGTGTGCTGTGACATTGCTTGTAAAAACAGCACAATTCTAATTTATGATAATGAGAAATGGAATGATTTACAAGTCGACTTTAATGATGGAAAAGGAACACTGTGGAGATTCGTGCCCCCAAGAAATGAGACATATCTTGACACTATTACAATGAGAAGTGGAGATTATAATATGGACGGCTACCCTGACATCCTTGTCACCTTATGTCCAGTAAATAGTGATGATACATCTGTACTTCTGTTGCACAATGTTGCCTGTAACACACCAGGCTGTAAATTTTCAAGAACATTTGTGGTGCAGTGGGGAAAATTTATAGCGTTTGAAAAAAATGTTGTAATGGCAACATTTTATGATTTCTACATGGATGGTGTTCTGGATCTTATTTATGTTCAAAAGAATAAAACAACCCAAAAATATATAATGAAAGCATTCAGAAATGAACTGGAGTATGATACTAACTTTATTAAAGTCATAGTGGTGACTGGTTTGAGCAATGAGAAAATTCCTACATATAATGGAACATTACTAACAAGAAAGCTTACGTTTGGTAAGACTAATTAAATATTTCTTAATACTCTGTAAACTTTTAAATTGTACTAGTCAGATGGCGGATCTAAGAAATTTGGTCGCGTTAAGTCAAACCCATCCAACCGATCACAGCTAACATTGAATTGACATAAGCCGACCACATGACGTAGGTCTGTCAACTGCCTAGGAACTAATTACCTCGATGGTGTGGTGTGGTGTGGTGGTGAAAATGTAGAAAGCACCAAAAACATTAATGAGTGACATACTAACAGATATAAAGTATTTGATGTTTGTATTACAGGAACAAATCTACCAGGACCAAAGGTTGGATACAACACTTGGTCTCAGGAAGGAACATACAGGACAGGAGTTTGTGCACAGTTACCACAGTCTGCTTATTTTGCTCTACAGCTCCCATACTCCTTGTTTGGTCTGGACAGAACTCCCAATTTTGTGGACACACTCACTGTCGGCTTATCAGGATATTCTAAAAGTTGGACACAGATAATTCCCAACTCTCAAATAGTATTAATTCCTGCTCCACCTAATGATCCATCGCAATGGAAAGCCCAATTATTTGTGACACCGAGTAAATTAATTCTGAAAAGTTTGTCTGTCCTAACTGCAATACTAGTGATAATCATAAGTTGTGTGGGTTATCTACACTGGAAAGAAAGAAACGATAGAGATGATATCATAGAAATAGACGATAAGACTGTAAATATGCTGTAAATATTTAGAATAATATCATGTACCTAGTATTCAAAAAATAAATAATAATTATATACATATCTGTGATCAATTTATTTAGTTTGTCTGTTTAAAATGTTAACCTGATATTTGTTTTTAAGCCCATATTAGGGTGTGTTTAATATGAAACTTTGTGTTACAAGAACAAATTGTGTTATAGAATTAAGACCACTTACTAATAAAAAAATAAAAAGATCTGTGTATTTTAATTACCTATAGTATTGTTTATGTGTACTGAAAGTAACCACAATGACAAAACATTGTACATATAACTATGTGATATGTCTTGGGTTTTAGGGTTCCGTGCCCAAAGGGTAAAAACGGGACCCTATTACTGAGACTTCGATGTCTGTCTCTCTGTCTCCAGGCTGTAACTCAAGAACTGCTATAGCTAGACTTCTGAAATTTTCACAGATTGTGTATACTTATCTGTATGTTAGTAACATAGAATATCATTGATCTGTGGCCGCTATAACAACAAATACTAAAAATTAAATAAAGTTAACACATTCTCTGCCATGTAGGTCACCAGTGACAGGACCCATACCTGTATCAAGCCGCCACATAGGGCACCGGTGACCTCAGAGCAGACAACTCTGTAGGCCATAGGACATGTTTATCGTACATTTCTCTGTAGTCTGTGACCGATGCGGCGCTGTAGAGCAATCCTCTAACATGGTATTAACATCAAAGATGTTAACCTATGTTCATTATAATTTATATGTGAAAATTTTAATGCAGAAACGTAAAGGGCTGGAAAAAGAACTGTTTCTATGACTTCTTATTTATTTATCAATAAAGGTATTGCAATTTCACTTATCTTTTAATCAGTATTATGTTGTAAATGTATTTAGTTGCTTTTAAATAATAATCGGTCAAGTGCGAGTAGGACTTACACACGAAGGGTTCCGTATGAAAAATAGGCGAAAAATTGTGTTTTTGTATGGGAGCCACCCTAAAATATTTATTTCATTTTAATTTTATTAATAATTATTTAACTACAGATAAAATTAAGAATATTGTGAAAATTTAAAGTGCCTAGCTCTTGCCATTATTGATTACGAGCCAAAAAGTAAAAAAAAAAAACGTTTTTTGTATGGGAGCCCTTCTTAAATATTAATTTTATTTTGTTTTTAGTATTTGTTGTTATAGCGGCAACAGAAATCCATAATCTGTGAATATTTCAGAAGTCTAGCTATAGCGGTTATTGAGTTATTGCTTGGAGACAGACAGCCTGCGGTGGCTGGAGACGTGACCTGAGCGGCGCAGTAATAACGATTGCGTACTTTACCGTACTACAGCGTCGCGTAGGTCACATATTGTGACCTCAAGGGTTTTTTTATTATATCTAAGGAACCCTGCACCTCATCGCACCCTAAATGATGTCATATTTTGACTATTTCAAACAAAAAGTTTTTTAAATTTAGTTTGTTATTATTTTTAGCAATATTCCGCGAAAACAACTTCCACCTTTAAGTAAATGAGTGAGTGTACGCATAGACATGCGTACAGCACCTCCCTCCTCCCACACTGCCTATGCGTACACTCGCATGCAAGAACTTGCAAACACCACCACCACACAAGCAATAATGTTGGCAAATCTGTGCAAGGCCCCTCACCACCATGCAGGTTGAAAACCTCGAGGCAGTGTGGGAGGAGGGAGGTGCTGTACGCATGTCTATGCGTACACTCACTCATTTACTTAAAGGTGGAAGTTGTTTTCGCGGAATATTGCTAAAAATAATAACAACCTAAATTTAAACTATGGATTTCCGCAAAGTAACGCCTGATTCCATTAATCAAAAAGTTTTTTTTGTAATTTTCCTTGTTTGTACTACCGGCAGAGAATGTGTTAATATTTAAGGGGGGCTCCTATACAAGAAACATGATTTTTTGGCCTTTTTTGCTTGTAATCAATAATGGTAACAGTTAGGCACTTGAAATTTTCACAAAATCCTTAATTATATTTGTACTTTAATAATTAATTATAAAATTAAAATAAATGAAATATTTAAATCCCATACAAGAAACACAATTTTTTGTCGAGTCCGACTCGCACTTGGCCGATTTTTTTATTAGTAACAGGATAGTTTTTTACTACTTTCACTAATACTTACTGGAAATAAAATACATTAGTTTTCATATTATTTTTATGTATTTAAATTTAAGATGAGCTTAACAACTTTCTTAATTTAACTCGGAGGCCAAGAGCTACTGTGGTAAGAATGTACTATAAGATTATTAAAAACAAATATCACTTCATAATAAATGGTGTAAAAGTGATAAAAATGATGATAATATTAAAATTTAATTGCGAGATTTGTGCTTGTGCTTCTTATCCTTTTTCTTTTCTAGTTTCTCCAATTTCCTGGAAAAAAATTACATATTAGAATTACAATTAGACTAAACACAAAAAATATACAAATTTTCACAATGCAGAATAAAAAATTCTTACTTTAACAGTTTCTTCTTTTGTTTCTTGGTAAGTTGACTTATCAGGTCATTCTCAGTGTATGTAGATGTGTCATTATCTTCAATTTTTGTCGCTGCCAGAGGCATGGCTCCCGGTTTCATGACCAATCCTGAGTCCCTCATGTGCTGCATCAGTGTTGGTACATCCGGTTTTTCCTCCTCTTCTTCTGGAGCAGACGTGGATGCCTGGAGAGCTCTAGCTTCACTCATCGACAGAGAGTACATTGAACACTCTTTGTCTGAAAAATAAAATTTCAAAACATTACCAACATAGTACAAAAAGAAAAAAACTGAATATTAATATTATTGAACATTATGTTTATTGTTTACAGACCTGTGTTAATATGTCCCCATTTGTGACACTTGATGCATCTTACATTTCTGACCAATATACCAAACGGTTGATCTCTAATCTCATTATCGCCTTTACAGTAACTCTCCCTTGGAGCATTGTACTTTCGTTGCCATTCAAATTTGTACTCTGGTTCATTATCTTCGCGTTCCCTCTCTTTCTTAACACCAGGTGGAGGTTCATACATAAAGTTGAGGCTCAACTTATCCTTACTATCCTTGCTTAGTAGGGCTCTGCAAATAAAAGGACATTTTAGTAGCTTAAAACCTGAGAAACTACATATTGTTAAAAAATGATTTCAATAATACTTATTGAGTATTCCCAATGCTAATTAAAAGATTCTGAGATCATCAGATACCGACTAAATATTGTGTAGCTGTAATTGTTATGAATTTATAGTTAGTATTTTTTACTATTTTATAGTTAGGAAGGGGTAGCAATTTTTAAACTAACAATTTATAACCTTTTAACTATTAATTTCATGCAGATAATAATTATTATGTATAAATTCTTTACTTACTTGTTTTCATGAAGCTCCTGTTCTTTCTCATACTGAACTCTAAGTTCTTCTTGTTTCTTCTTATAGGCATCAGATTTTTGTTCAGCCATCCATACCTAAAAGAACATTATCAAACATTAAATTTGCATAAAGACTGAGACAATCCAAGGCAAATCATTATGAAATTAGGTACTCATTTTACTTACTCTTTTCAAGTTATCTCTAGACGCAGGATGGAAGAATTTTTTGCACATGTAGTTATTAAATCCTTTCCCCATTTTTGGAATGTATTTAGAAACAACAGTAAAGCTGAATAAAATGAAATTTTAAATGAGCTCTCGTTAACTTTCAACCTCCAAATAATGTCTCGCGGTAAATTATAATAAATCCTTAGAACACACAAAACATTACACTATTTGCAACTAAAACACTGCAACTTAAATAATTAGAAGCAGTCAATAGGTATGGTAAATATGTTTACAACAGATTTATTGCAAAATTGAAAATACGTAAATTACTGTAAAAATGAGTAAAAATATCAACACAGATTATTAGTTTAAATAATATCAATTTGACGTATGACAAATAATGATCCACAGATTACTAGTATATATTTGTAATCATCCTCGGGATTCTCGGGAAGCATAGACATAATATATATGTCGCAGCCGACTGGTTTAAATAGCCGTTCATTCAAACAGCTAGCCCTTTGACTGAACAACGCCATTCAATCACACGTCTAGCTTTTATATTGAATATTTTAGTCGCTCAAAACGTTCAACACTACAGCTGATTCAAAAGCCGCCGTCTAATTGAAGTAGTTCAGCGCGCACCGCTGCGGCGCTAGGTGCGTTTATTTACAATATGGCGTCAACTAGCAAGTGATTAATAGTTTCGAATTCGGTCTGTCTTAGGGTCTGTATGCGCGCACGGGCAACTTAGTTCCTCGGCGATTTATTTGTCTCTTGATGAAGTCTAGGAGCTAGTATGAAAGTGCGCGCACGTAGCGACGCAACTGTCTCCTTCCCTATTGGTTTCTACGAGTATGCAAGTGCGTGCAGGGGTAACAAAAAAGTTGTCGATCGGCCAGTTGCCACTCGACTGCCGCTGCGTGAGTTTGTGTGTACTTGCAGCAATGAGTTTCTAAAATACTAGAGTAGCAATAGCAACGTCTTACAAAATATTCTCAGAAATGCGTAACCACTTGATGGCTCAAAAGACAATGTCAATTCATAATAATAATAATAATAGCTCCCACACCGGTTTCGGTGACGGTGGCCGGTTTCATTGAAACCAGGCCAGCTACGCAGGAGTAATTTTTATAGTGCCCAAGTGTGTGCGCAGTACACAAGAGCACTCTCTATTCCTTTACTCTCAACCCAGTGGGACGGACGACCGACACGACTGGCGAGAGATCAGGCGTAGGACCGACTTTTTACATGCCCATCCGACGCATGGATCATCTTACTTGTCAGACAATCAGGTGATCAGCCTGCATTGTCCTAACCAGACTTGGAAATAACATGTTTCCAACGCGGGAATCGAACCCACGACCTCCGAGTCAAGAGCTGCGCTCTATACCACTAGACCACGGAGGCGTTATATTCATAATATTGTTATTGTGTCATTATGTAGGCAGATATGCCTGCAGACATCTTCGAAGTGGCAACGCGTTGCTGCCGTAAACTGCCAATCTAGTAAGATTCTGCACAGTTCATTGAAACTTTCGACACTCAGTCTAAAGTAACTAAAAATTTTTTTTGGGTATGCTCTCAATTTCATTAAACTAGTATAAAATTTCCCGAGAGTCAGCCGATCGCTCTATAGTGGATGCACCCAATATTCTATTTTTCGACTATTTCTTTGGTTTTATAAAGCGAGTGCAACGACCACAGCCGTCTCGACCAAATCCATGTTGATGAGTGATGACTGTCAAGAAAAAAACTGAAAAAAGTCGGGTTGCTGTCGCTCTCGTGCGCGCACCCCGGCGACATGGCAACAATTATTTTTTCGAAAGAGACAAATAAATCGCCGAGCAACTAAGTTGCCCGTGCGCGCATGGTCTTATAGCTGTTATAACTTATAGTTAAAGTTAGTTGGTGCAACGGGCAACCCAACCTTAGCAATAAGTTTATGTTTTTCAGCCATAAACTTATAATATAAGTCTGTATTTTTTCTATAGTCTATTGTCTATACTCTCTACGACTTGTCATTTAATATTTATCAATGGTTGACGACTGATGATAGAAAGGCGTTGACATTTTCTTGTAAATTGTAATTTGTAAATTTTATAAAAACTGTGCTTTCTGCTCTGTCTAGATTTATAAAAATTCGAGTTGTTTGAATTTCTGATAAAACTCTCGTGCTAATAGACTTTTACGCATAAGGTTACTTGATTTTAAGGTTTATCAAAAATTTTAAAACATTCATCTCAAAATGTATAGACGAAACAGACCGGGATCAAAAGCTAAGGTACAAAACTAAAAATTTCATTTTACCTTCCGTTTTCATATTAAAATATATACCGAAGTCGCGGTATCATCTCGTTTTCTGTGTTTCCTAGGATTTTTGTCGCTGGCCTGACGAACCATTCGAGGAAATGGACAGTACATTAGCTGTACAGCAATATATTCAACAAACAATACGACGCGATCCTGCAAATCTCGAGGCAATCCTCAAAATGCCCGAAGCTCAAGATGAAGGTGTATGGAAATATGAACATTTGAGGTTAACTTTCTTATAATTACTGTTATTTTAGACATTGTTTTTAAGTTTACAAAGGCTAAAAGACGTTTGCTTGCAGGCAGTTTTGCATGGAACTGAACGGGTTAGCAGTGAGACTACAGAGTGAGTGCAAACCCTTGATTTGCACTCAAATGACTGCAACTGAACAGTGGATATTTTTGTGTGCTGCTCACAAAACTCCAAAAGAGTGCCCGGCCATTGATTACACGAGACACACACTTGACGGTGCAGCTTGTTTACTGAATAGTAACAAATATTTTCCAAGCAGGTAGTTTTTAAAAGTCTCATCAATAAATATTTTTTAAGTGTTGTGTAAATTTGTGTTAATTAATAATTAAATTTCTAATTTCAGAGTAAGCATTAAAGAGTCATCAGTGGCAAAACTGGGATCGGTGTGTAGAAGGGTTTACAGAATTTTCTCCCATGCTTATTTTCATCACCGTGCAATATTTGATGCTTTCGAGAAGGAAACACACTTGTGTAAAAGATTTACTTATTTCGTGACAAAATACTCAATTATTTCCAAAGAAATATTAATTCTTCCAAAACTTGATGATGAGACACCCATCACTCAGCCTGTCGGAGAATCGGAAGCTTGATTTTAAATAAAAAATGGATTCTATTATGGATGCTACTGTCATGTTTGTGAAGTGTATGACTTAGTATGGATTATACTTACTATGAATATTACTTTGAATGCAGAGTAAAACTAATAATAAGTAATGTTGTATGACAAGTAAGCACTTAAATTTTGTAGCATTTTTTGTACTTGTGCACATAATGTGTTGTATTTATTTTTAATTTCAATATAATATTATTTTCCTACTTATAAGCATGGACGATGCTTATAAGTGACTACATATTTGTATATGACAACTAGTACTTGTTAATGTAACCAATGTAATTTTTTATTACTGTGTTATGAACAAGTATTAGTTTTAAACAAGTTTCTGATGTATAATCTAAAAAGGGCTGTATAATTATCACCTTTTTATTATTTACTATTTTTTTCTGCATTACGAAATGATATATAGTAGGACTACTGTAGGTACCAGAGTGGTATATTTCAATAATATTATATTCTAAAGCTGTTTAACAAATGAATCTCCTGAGAAATAAACTTTATTTGTAATCTTCAAATATGAAAAAACCAGGTGTTGCATTTTTACAGAACAAGATGAAAATATTTTGATTACATGAATAAAGTAACTATGCACACTCCCAAGCAATTTAACATTGAAGTATTAAACATTTCCATTGTGAGGCACCTCATATTCTGTAAATATCTTTATTTAACTCGATAATAGTTGTATGTCTCTATATGAATTATAATATTATTCTATCATTTGTAAATGTATCAGGTAGTCACGAATTACAAAAGTTTCAACTATGCACATTGTTTTAATTATATAAAGCCCCTCACAAAACGAAGGATGCCAGATGTAGTCATACATTACACAATCTTCATTGCTGACCAAGTAAAATAGGTATATTAAGTATACCTACTCCTATGATAATATTTGGACATTTATACAATATTTTTAAAGATACACAACATATATTAAGTAGGTAAGTATATAAGTTACTCTATGACACAACTTTATTTTTTTTTAATTAGAAATAAAGTATGGTGATTGGTCAATTTTTTAAAGTTTGGTTTTGTTTCTTGTGTTTGAATGGCTTCTTAGATTTGTATGCATTCTGACTCTTGGAACTTGGCGTCAATTCTTTTTGCCAAAACTGCTTGGTTTGTGAGTTTTGATATCTGCAAAAAAAATGTGTTATTTGAATAAACATCCATAATAAAATTACATGCAAGCATGGTACTTTGTTGAGGTACATCAAACGGCTCAGCATTTTTACATTTCTGACATTGTACATATTAACCCTTTAACCGCCATGCTTAAAATCGGCCTCTAGCGCCGGCATCATAAATCGAAAAATTTATACCTACAACAAATAGTGATGTGCAATACTTATCTTTTTCGATGTCGATAATTTATTTCTTAATTTATAATTTATATAAAGCATAAACTGATATCTAGTATTTGAATCCATAATGTTGTTAGTAAATATACAACTTTAGATAAAAACAGCTTGAATAGGGAAGTGACATAATTCGCGATATTTGTTATTACATTTCAAATAATATTAATTTCATAGTTTCCACGGATTAAATAATTGAGTTGTTTAATATATAACCTTCTACAAATATAGATTTTCAATAGTAGATCGATATCCCATCCCCTTTACACGCATACAATTTCATCTAAATGTCGTAGCAGACAGATAGATAGGAAAGCGTTACTTTGTAATTTATTGTAATTTTATTTCTTATTTAAGTATCCACTACAATCACATTTATCGATAGCATCATCATTAGCACAACAATAGTGGAATATTCTAGAAGGCGGCACTCGCTTATGACGTCAGAAGCGGGCAGGCTAGGGATGGGAATCGTCAATTCAAACGTTGAAATTTTTATACTATATTTATTATAAATGAAGTAACACAAACACGTAACCATTGCTTTATTTGTTTTATAATAAATTAGTTAGTAAAAACAGACATGTTTTAATTTATGTGGATCTTTGTATCAGTAAATCATTGCTTATGTCCCGTCCCTACTGTCGGATTTTTCCGACTCGGGCGTTAGACATCAATACACTTTTCTAAGAATATTTTCGGTAATTTATTTAACTTTAGATTATTTTTAGGTCTTCTAATTAATAAACTAAAGTGTGATAAATTGTAAATGATTACTTCGTTAACTATTTACCAAGTATAAACATTATTTTTTAATATAATACAGTGCTATCAAACAAAAAAGGCCGTGATACTGGTCGTAAATATCCGACCTTGGCGAAATGGGCACGAAAATATTTGTCGGATTATTCCGACCTTGGCGGCTAAAGGGTTAAGGGGCTTAGGACACCTAAATGCGAGATTTCGATTTTCGAAGAGGAACGTCCGCGTCTGTATGATAGAATGCAGTACAACTCGGGCGAATTAACATGACACCTGGTTCAATTGACGTTTCTCTTAAGTACTGAGTGCAAAAAAAGTTTTTTTATTTTAAGTTATTTCAAAAAAAAAATTACGTTACCGGAACTAGTTATTTTTATAGGGCTACACTAACCACAGTATTAACCAAGTACGAGTTGGACTCGCCCAAGGGTTCCCCAGCAGGAATACGAGGTTTATGGATGCGTCCGATAATTTGTATCTAGCTTCATATTAATATATTCCGTGAGTAGCTAATTCATACCACAGACGCACGGCAATGTTCAAACGTTCATACGAATAACAAAAACTTAACAAATTTAACGTTCAAACGTAACAACTAACAAATAACACAACAAAACTCAACAAAAATCCAAAAACAATAACCATTAACTACTAACAAATAACTCCGAAACGCAAACTCAATAACACACGTGTAACGGTAACAGATATAATATGCTAACGCTACTGGACGCGTACGACGAGAGCGGGGTGCTGCGCGGGGAAGCGAGGGAGGGGTAAAATTTAAGCCAGGTGTCAAGTTAACTCGCCCGAGTTGTACTAGTATTGAGAAAGATATATAATATTATTCAGAATATATGCTAGTTCCATAGTGTTTTCAAAACACGCTGCAACTTATTTTTCTCGATAGAAAGAAATTGCAAACATGCGGCATGCCTCTAATAAAATCTTAAAATGGTCGGTACCTACTTATGTGTAGTAAATTGCAAAAATTATTTATTATTTAATTTATGTTATTTATTATTTAATTTATGGACAATATTTGGCTACAAGTGTACTACTGCTATAGTGTTTTTTTTTAAACAAATCCTTAATTAGCAGTAATCAAGTATTTTCCACAATCAAGAGTAGACTTAGCGTAGGTGCGTGTGCGTTGTGAATGTATGCAATTGTTGGTCAATTTCGATTAGCGCTTCGCCCCTAAGCCCCTTAATTAATTCTATTTGCATTTGCAACTTTAGTTGTTGTCAAGGATTGGTCTGATACACTTACAGCTATCAAATTATACTACTAACCCTACGAATAATAAAAACTAAGGAAGAGTAACTGTGTCAAAAAATTTGTCCACGAGTCTACAAAATGCAGTGACCCGAATACATGCATACACAATTTTACTTCTGCATTCGGTACACAATTTTGTATAAATATAGAAGTGAAAATTAATGTCAACGGCTTTATTTCGTAAATTTGAGTGTGTTTTGTTGCTATTGCCATATTTTAGTTTGTGAAAAGGAACCAAATTCAAAACGGTTGAAGTATGGGAGTTACTAGTTTTTATTATTCTTTCTATTTTATATATACTTATTGACTTTATCAACAAATTAAACATGTGTGTGAACTAACCCTAGGGCACCCCTAAGAATTACATCAAAGCTTTTGCCATTAATTACTGTTGTCAATCTTGGCTACACAAGTAGAATAGGAGTTGCTTAGTTTTCCTACACAACAGTAACTTCTAAATCAATTTTTACAAATGAAAATCTTACCCAAGTTGTTCACAATCACTTAATTCATCTATTGACAATAGTATGTGTATAACAGGAATCTGACGCTTTACAACTATGGTCTCCAGTCCATCCACTTTAGGCTCCCAGTACTCCTCCACACTAAAAAAATAAATTTCAAATAATTACGCAAAATTATATGTACTAGTCAATCCTATATTTTATTGAAGACTGACAATGGAGAATGTTACTAGGTATGCCAAATTGCTTGAAATTTTGTCACAGTAAATCCTGTGTGTATGTAGTTTTTGTTGCAGTCAAAAATACCTAGTAGTTTTGATTTTATAGGGATTCAAAGTTTCGAAAAATATCGATTCCCGCTAACAGTCCCGCGACCGCCTGTGACGTCATAGGCCATAGCACAATTCTGCCGCGCGGGCCCCATACAATAAACGTGATTTTTTGCTCTATCTCAACAACGGCAACAGGTAGGCACTTGAAATTTTCACCAAGGTCTTAATTATATGTGTACTTTAATAATTAATAATAATATTATAATAAAATAAAAAATTAAGGGGGGCTCCCATACAAAAATCACAATTTTTGGCCTATTTTGCTCTATAAACTATATTCTCTATTTTAGACGTCGTCTATTTTAGACGTGGGAAAGCCATGCTTCGGCACGAATGGGCCGGCTCGACCGGAGAAATACCACGTTCTCACAGAAAACCGGCGAGAAAGAGCGCTTGCGCTGTGTTTCGCCGAGTGAGTGAGTTTACCGGAGGCCCAATCCCCTACCCTGTTCCCTTCCCTACCCTCCCCTATTCCTTTCCCATCCCATCCTTACCCTCCCCTATTACCCTGTTCCCTCTTAAAAGGCCGGCTCTTCTGATGCTGCGAGTGTCCATGAGCAACGGAAGTTGCTTTCATTAGGTGACCCGTTTGCTCGTTTGCCCCCTTATTTCAGTAAAAAAAAAAAAACGGTATGTGTATTCATGAGCGAGTCCGATTATTAAAAATATACAAATAAATAATCGGCCAAGTGCAAGTCGGACTGGTGCACAAAGAGTTCTGTACCGCTACAGTGATTATTGTATGGGAGCCCCCCTTAAATTCTTATTTTATTATGATTGTATAGTTACAACTTGTTTTGCTTATAAATCGGAAACTAATTAACGTATCCAAGTAATTTTTTCACTAATATTCTTTATTTTTGACAGAGAATGTGGACTGCTAATAATCAAAATTAGGTAACATTCTCCATTGCATGCTGTTACAAAAATCCATTAAGGTTTTTATATTCTAAACACTTTGACTGGTACCTAAATGTTCTAGGACTATAATAATATAATATTAACCCATCAATCCCCAAGTGGCAGCCGGCTGCCGCATAACAATTGAAAATCTATTGTCTGCAATACCCATGATGGAGGTTAAAACATTTAACATATTTATAGAACCTCATATAATCATTAAAAAAATTGAATTCTAAGAACCTTTTAAATGTTAACTTATTAACTTGATGTTGAATAGAAAATTGTCTTTTCAAAATCTCGGCACAAGAGATTGCTTTAGGTATTCCAACACCCACTGCTGTCCACACAACAGCTGTTGCGGCTTTGTCCTCAAGAATGCCACTTGCATGTGACAACAAATTAGGCATTTTACTGCCGCCTTTTACCTGAAAATGGACAAGTTAATTTATTAAGTTAAATATTTTACATATTTAAGTTAATTTAAAACTTGACGACGACGACCAAATGACCAAATGACGACTAAATGACGATCTCGGTGGCTCAGTTGGTGGCGCGTCGGTAGCCCAAGCCGGGTCGAATTCGAATCCCGCCGATGGAAAAGGCTTCTTGATTAGCAAACAATATAGTGGGCTTTTACAGTATTATTTAAAATGCATGAGTTAGATTGTTAATAATTTGTATAAGACATATTATTACTGTATATTTGTAAGTAGTGAAGGATGAATAAATTAAAAATTTACCTGCATCCACAAAAAATTGTCCGGCAATCCATTAATTGGTATTTTGTTTCGATCTAACTCTTCTTCAACATTTTTACCCTTGTAATAATTTTCCATATTTCTAGCAAAATAATTTTATGTACCAATACAGTAGTAAAATGTTTTTTTATTTCTTATTGAAAAAAATACAAAATACCGTAGACACATTTAAAAGTATACAAATTTTTAGGTTATGTTTTGAGTTCTCAATCTGACATCTGTCAACCTCAGCTGTCAACAAAGGGTTTTTTTTATTTACTCGACACTGGGCATGGTTATATAGCCGAAGTGCCATATATTTTTTTTGTTATAATAAACATCAAAATAAACATGATCAAAAACAGAAAGGAATCAGGGATGACGCATACGGCATACGTCGAAGAAAAATAAAAATAACTATAATCGAATTAGAGTGCGTTTCATCCATGTAAACTTCTTGGTTTCATCGAATAGTTCCTTTGCCGTCATGTTGGCATTACTGTCTGTCAATAACGTAAACACGGTAGACATGCTCGGCGAGTATTCATAAGTTTTACTGTGATTTCGTGAGAAAATCATCCCGAAAACATTAAAGAGTTGTGAAAGAATGATGGTGTTAAGAGTGAAAGTGTTTTGTGAACGTGAAAAACGTAACGGGGGCCCAATAAATGTGAATAACTCAGGTTGCCGCCATTTCAGCATAGTGAAATAGGGTTACCAGCATCAGTTTAATCACCCTGAAATACAGTAAAACCTTTGAATACTCGCAGAGCGTGTCTACCGTGTTTACGTTATTAGCAGACAGGAATGCCAGCATGATGGCAAAGGAACTATTTGATTAAACGCACTTCTAGTGACGAAAACTACATACATGCGTCATGCGAACGAAGTCGCGGGTAAAAGATAGTACTTATATATTATCAGGGCGAGCGAAGCGAGCCCTAGTATATCCCATAACCTGTACATTTTGTGGTACACTTTACGGAAAAACTATCACGCCAATAATAATTGATTTGTGCTTTAACATAGTAATTTTTATTTACATGTAAATGTGTTATCATCAGTCAGTCAAGGTGTAACGACGCGAGCTCTCACAAAGCTCGGCTTTTAGCTAGTAAATGCGAAAGTGACTTTGTTTGTTTGTTACGCCTTCACGCATAAAGTACTAAGCGGATCATCATGAAACTTTCATAGGTACACGTTGTCTGGGGTATGGAGAAGGACATAGGGTACCTTTCATCCCGGGAAAAAGAACGGTGCCCGAGGGATAGACGTTAACGCAGGATAAGCCGCGGGCGAAAGTTAGAATTATAGAAAATTAAAGAATTATTAAAAATATTTTGTGATAACATACTATTATCTCCTCTAATTTAAGGTAGCACAGTAAGGATAATGAGGCAACACTAATTTGCATTAGTGCCAACATGACGGCAAAGTAACTATTTGATGAAACGCACTATAGGTACTAGAAAACGCATAGAAAACGCATGCAACTCCGTTGTGCCATGGTTGTGCCAAAAGTTTATAGAGGGTAACCGTAAAAAGCATGAAAAATTATAATTTATAAATTATAACAGACAGACAGACAGACACACTTTCGCATTTATATTAGTAATAACGCGTATATCATCATAAAATGACTTCCGTGAATCCGTGATACAAATCAAGAGAAATTTGAAAAATTATTTGGACCATAGTCCATAAGGACCCTAACTAGACAATAGTAGGGGAGGGGAGGGCTATTCGCGTGTAGTCACTCGAGCATCACGGAGACCTAGTAGGTTTTTTAACATTAGGTAAAACTGTTTAAAAAAAATAAGAGCGTTTTTTTATTTTAGCGGTGGGTTCAGAAACTGCAGCCATTTTAAAGTTTTGAAAAAGAAAATAATATATTCAGAAAATTGCTTATTTAGGTAAATTATAAATACTAGAGATCGCCCAATGGTCGAAATTCGACCTTAGTTTCAACGAAATTTGGATCATATTTTTTTCAACTCTTGTCTCTGGGACTCAGCTGATCTCAGACTGGCCGTGTGAGCATTGTCTAATAGGATCTAAAATTCAATAAAATAAAATCCATTTTCAATTTGTCACCTTGTTGTTGATCAACAGACTTCAACCATAAATAAAAGAGTATGATTCGTATGTATAGGCTTGTCACTCTAAAATCTGTCATTTTTCCTAGTGTGTGTGTTGTAGTGTGTGTAATGTTTTATTTGTTAAAAATATGTATGATAAAAGCATAATTTCAAAATAATATTAGCTCGATGCACTCCTTCACCATATAAACTATAACTGTGCAAAATTTCATTCGCCTACGTTTCCCCATTTTTCGTCAAAAGGGATACAAAGTTTTTGGCTCACGTATTAATATACAGACAACAAGGACTAAATCATTTAGTTTAGTGCAAAATTAAATATCTGCGAAGCTTAGTTAAGAAAATTAATTATTAATTAAGCTAAATATTTTTCTAAATTTTAAAATGAATCGTCAGTGCTTTTTAAGAAAGCTTCTTTGGGGTATATTAAACATCCCCTATCTTAATCTGACAGATCAGATGGTAACTAGACACATGTCGAAAGCCTATACAAGCTTAATCTGACATGCTCGAACTAGTCCCGAAATCCCCTCTTCCCCTCCCCAACTACAATATGTACCGTTCTTTTTCTTCATATTAGTAGACCGTAATAAACTACACTTAGATATTTATCCTACTTACTTACAATCCTGGCTGATACACCTATGTTTCAACCAAGACAATTATAGTGGTCCATCTCCCAAGAGTACCAAGAGTCTTAAGAGTTAAGACTCAACACCAAAGAGGACTGAAGGGTAGAGGACGTAGGAGTTAAAAGTATGGAGACTGGAGGACTTATTTAAATTTTCGTAACTATACTCTTTTGCGGTCCGCGACGATATTTAATCTCCTTGATCAAATTGGAGCAGATATAATATCCGCGTACTTCGTAATTAATAGAAGCATGCAAAGGTTATCAATTTTTATAAATAGGCATGTATCGTGTCACGGCTGACCATTATCTCTCGATCGAGTAAATAGCGCACAAACAAAATATGTTTCGCAATTTAATACCATTTTTTATTTTTATTATTTTTGCGTTTAGTGTAAATGGGAAGACGTTGAATATAATAAGTATAAATGAGGATTGGGTGTGCGGCGTCAAGACGTCGTGTCAGGAATGCCTAAAACATCCCCAATGTTCATGGTGCACTACGGAACTAAATTGTTTTTCGGAGCAACTGGTCGACAAGGACTTCTGCGAAAATGGAATAACAAAGCAAACTAATATTTCTCGTAAGTTTTTTTTTACAACAATATTAAAACTACTTTTTAGGGTTCCGTAGTCAACAAGGAATCCTTACAGTTTCGGTCTATCTGTCCGTCTGTCTGTCTGGGGTTTTGCTCAAAGACTATAGGATCTACAAAGCTGTAATTCGGCATGAATGCAGATATACAAAATGGTATACTTATTATAAATTCTTAAAAAAATATATGGTAGGTACCTCCCGTGTGGGGTGTCGTTGGATACGTTTAAAAAAAAAAAGAGTATTCATTGATCATTTTCCGATTTAGGGAACCATTTATTGTAAAATATGAAGTTTTAAAGTGGAAATAATCGTTAGGGTCCAGCTCCCCCCCTTCTACCAGCTAAACGGTTGCTTATGGAAATGTGAAAAAAGTCACGGGAGTAGGAAATATGTTGAATTTAAAAGGAAAACTATCACGGCTAAAAAGATTTCATAAGTTTTTGAGTTAAGTATAAGTAGATAATTTAAAATCAATCAACTAAAAAAAATATTCGGCGAAGTGTAAAGGAACTTTTCGTTCAAATTTATTTGAACGTAACTGATATTATGATGTTGTTAGTAGTGTAAAACACGTTATAAATTAATGTACATATTCATTGACCATAAAAAAATTATCAAAAACTAGTGGTATCTACGGAACCCTATATTGCGTGTGGCCCGACTCGCACTTGGCCGGTTTTTAGCATTACAAGCTGTTAAATAAATCGGAAAAAGCATTTAAGTACTCAGAGTTAATAAAGCTTCATAAAGAAAGTTTAATATTATTATTTTAAAGTACGTGAGAAAAGCTCAGTTACTGCTCAAATCAAATCTGGGTATAGTATTATGTTTGATGTTCATTTTTCTTAATGTTAAAAACAGGTTTTCTATTACCTATGTATGTCCATGGGTTTTGCAAAAACTAAGTAAGTACTACATACTTGACTATTAAGGATTTAAAAAAAAAGGTTGTTACCATACTACTTTTCAAGATCTGATAAAGACTGTAATGCTGCGTTTTATGTGCAACCTGCCCGAGGCCTTGCTAACGAAATATATACTTAGTGTTCGATTTACGCGAGTCTGGGCATCTAGACTATGGCTTATGGGAGGCGGCAATAGAGCTATAACTAACTTTCAAATATCAACTTGAAGTGTATCACTTCTTCTAAGTCAGGTTTTAAATAAAGTGCGAGTCGGACTCGAGCACGAGGAGTTCCGTATTGTTATCTACTTATAACGGTACGGAACCCTTCGTTTTTGCTCTAGCAAAAATAGACCAAAATTGTGTTATTTGTATGGGAGCCTCCCCTAAATTTTTATTTTATTTAAATATTAATATTAATTGTTAAAGTACACACATATTTAAGGCCGTTGTGAAAAATTTAAGTGCCTACCTGTTGCCATTATTGATATTTTGCAAAAAAGGCAAAAAAAATCACGTTTGTTGTATGGGAGCCCCCCTCAAATATTAATATTATTTTATTTTTAGTATTTGTTGTTATAGCGGCAAAGCGGATATACACAATCTATGAAAATTTCAAAAGTCTAGCTGTAGCGGTTCTTGAGTTACAGCCCGATGACATACAGACAAACAGACAGACAGACAGACGGACAGACGGACAGACAACGAAGTCTTAGTAATAGGCTTCCGTTTTTACCCTTTGGGTACGGAACCCTAAAAATTAGTAAGGGGACATAGAAAAAACTGTAATAACCGTTACAGTGAGCTTGGAAGACAACGCACGATGCGCGTGCGCAGGTGATGAGATTGTACAGAACTGTCGGCCGCCTGGCGACAGCGAGGCAGCAGAGTGCTCAGGACGAGGGAGCTGCCATTGCGGGCGGTGTATCTGCGACGTCCCAGATCCCGAAATACCGAGCAAGGTAAATCTAATTCATAATTATTATAATCTTATTTTATTATATTTTATTTTGTGGTTTCGGATAATGATGGAGGATCGACTCACGGCGCCCCTTTTTCCTCTTCACGGCGCACCAGGGCGCCGCGGCTTCGTGCAAGACTCATCTGTTTTGCACTAATTGCATGAATTTGATTTCACGAACAGAGCTGACTCTATAATATGTACTATATTATGATGTATTTATTTGTGGTAATAAGGACCACATGATATAACGTCATACAAAATTTCAACTTTTTGAAATCATCTTCCCTCTACATCTGATGCTATTTAAGACCTATTTAAATATACTTATACACAACTGTTATACTATACATTCATGTGCCCTTATCTTACTGGCTTTGACGGCTCCCAATATTCCCCTATTTCAATTATTAAAGATACAGAATATACTAAATTATGTTTCTTTTCAGGTTATAATCGGAGAATACTGCGAATTCGACAACTATTCCTGTGACAGTCCCATGTGCAACGAGGGTCCGTATTCCATATACGAACTTGAAAAGTACGCCGAGTTAAAAGCGATGGACGAAGAAAAGTCGAGAAATTTACTGAGGACTGATTTCTACGAGGACATTGAAGTCACAAATCCGGAAGAGCAGCAAATCTAACTTTTTTACTATCATTGAATTACTTGTACATAGATTAAAAAAAAACATACTTAATATATTATTTTTATACGTTTAAAGATTTTATGTTTTTTAGGGTTCCGTACCTCAAAAGGAAAAAACGGAACCCTTATAGGATCACTTTGTTGTCCGTCTGTCCGTCTGTCAAGACCCTTTTTCTCAGGAACGCGTGGAGGTATGAAGCTGAAATTTATATCAATTACTCAGGTCTACTGTCCCTTGAAGCTGTGAAAAAATCAAACTTCTAAGCCAACGCAATCAAAAGATACAGCCGTTTATGCCGCAAATTTTCGACACTTGCAAGGGAATCAAAACCTACAGGGTGCTTCCCGTGAACTCAGAATCTTGAAATTTGGTACGAAGCAACGTCTTATAGCATAGATAAAGGAAAAATTACGAAAACCATAAATTTTTAGTTACATCACATAATATATTTTTTTTTAATAATTTTAAACTTACTACCCATTTCCTCATAAACGCGTAGAGGTATTAAATTGAAATTCATACCAAATACTCAGGTCTATAATACCTTTAAGCTGTCGGAACCCTCGGTGCGCGAGTCCGACTCGCACTTGGCCGGTTTTTTTTGTATTGAATAATTTCTAACCGGCCGCCCTGGATACGAGCTATTATTGTCAATATCATGCTTTAATTTTATTGAACCCATACCCCAGTCAAGTTTGACATTTGAGGTTGCATAAATTCACACTAAGCTGAACATCGGTCATATTGTTTAGAATATGATATTTGAAAGTCTCCCATAGTTCCCCTGTATGGATTTTTTATACCCAAGGTCAAAGGTCCAAAAAATTAGTTTTTCACGATTTTTAGCAAAACGATAAGGTTTTTCATAAAAATGTCTGAAACAAAATTATTGTAGGTCATAAAATTATCTACAAAAAGGGTTTTAAATTTTTTTCCCTACGAGCCACCGTTTTTAGGGTTCCGTACCCAAAGGGTAAAAACGGGACCCTATTACTGAGACTTCGATGTCTGTCCGTCTGTCCGTGTGTCTCCAGGCTGTAACTCAAGAACGGCAGCTAGAGAGTTGAAATTTTCACAAATTATGTAATTCTGTTGCCGCTATAACAACAAATACTAAAAACAAAATAAATTAAATATTTGAGGGGGCTCCCATACAACAAACGTGATTTTTAAACATTTTTTGCTCGGTATCAATGATGACAACAGGTAGGCACTTGAAATGTACACAAAATACGCAGCTAATAAAATTTAAATAAAATAAATAATTAATGGGGGCTCCCATACAAAAAACACATTTTTTTACTATTTTTGCTCTATAATGGTACGGGACCCTTCGTGCGCGAGTCCAACTCGCACTTGGCCAATTTTGGAAATATTACAACGATTCAAAAAGTTGTTAAAATTGTAATCGTCGTTTGGGTGTTTTTTCCATCATAGGGAACTTCAAATTTAATTTTTAATCATGTTCTTAACAATTTTACAGATTTTCAGCTTGGTGCGAATTTAATATGCAACCTCAAAGTCTAACTTGACTGGGCTATGAAGGCGCGCGAATAACGCGATGTTCAATATCAACCCTAGACGGTCAATAATATTTCGCAATACGTGATATTGTTCAATATTATTGTAGGTCTAATAAGTCAAGGAAACTAATATATTTTTATTATTTAATACTCAAAAATATTTTCAAAAGTATATAGAATACTTCTGTACGTGTTAAGTACACAAATGAAAAATAATTTATCAAATTAAAACGTTCATTTCGGAAATACTTCATCATATTTCTTGGGTCATCTCCGATAGAAAACGTGGGATGCTTTTTAATTTTCCTTGGAAGTTCGGAAAAAATTGATTGAGCGAGACGGGGCGAGATGGTCTCAATTAAGGAATTGATATGAGGCGGGCTCGAGGCGTCTGTCGCGGATGGCTCATCGTCCTCAAGTGCTGCTAACGCGAAATTAGATTTCAACAAGTCTTTTCTTCTTTTACGCCTTTTATTTCTCAGACCTCGTTTATCGACCGTCGATGGGATCGACATTCAAGCGGTAATTAGTTTCTTGTTTTTAATATACGTGGGAGTAATACGTGGGAGAGCCATGCTTCGGCACGAATGGGCCGGCTCGACCGGAGAAATACCACGTTCTCACAGAAAACCGGCGTGAAACAGCGCTTGCGCTGTGTTTCGCCGAGTGAGTGAGTTTACCGGAGGCCCAATCCCCTACCCTATTCCCTTCCCTACTATCCCCTATTCCCTTTCCTACCCTCCCCTATTACCCTATTCCCTCTTAAAAGGCCGGCAACGCACTTGTAGCTCTACTGATGCTGCGAGTGTCCATGGGCGACGGAAGTTGCTTTCCATCAGGTGACCCGTTTGCTCGTTTGCCCCCTTATTTCATAAAAAAAAAAGAAAAAAAAAAAGGCGAGTAGTAGAAATAAGAAGAATTTATTTAGGACTACCTTACAACGTTTGGTATCACACTATTGTCTGCACATCAAATTAACATCATAAAGTTTGTAACTTTATTGTTGTTAAATAGCCTGAGCTCCGTCACCCTGAGGATTCCCCATGGATTGACAGTACAGTCTATATCAGTTAAGTCAGTAGCAGCGTTAACCCGAAGGACAAAGGGCCTCCAAAAGCAGGTAGCTCTAAAATTGGTAATCTCGGTTGGAATTGAATTGAAAATATGAAACTAAAGTTTTTTTCTCAAGTTATGCCTTTTATATTGATATACGGCAAAGTATACTAGTATCAGGATTTTTTTCTAGACTTTTATAACATAACTAGCTCTCACGTAATAGGGCTAACTGAGTTTGTGTTCTGTAATTATGTTGAAATGCAGTAACGAAGGCGCCCGAAGCGACCGATTCGATTAGGTACCACCTAAATTGTTTTACACTGGATCATGAAGTCAATTGGAGAACATGTCTGACTTTCAAGCTTATATGTTAATACCACAACATAAATAATATACACGAGACCATCTTGATACGCTCCAATCAGTTATTACTTATTAGGCACACCCAAAACTTGAGAGTTGAGGTAGCAATGCAATAAAACTGCGATTCATATGAATTTACTGTAGGTATTACGATTTAAGATGGTTCCTTTTAGGACAAATTGCAACATATTTTTGGGAAGTAGATTAAAGAGTGACACTCACTTATGACTGCAAGTACTACATTTGAAGACGTGAGTGGATGAACACGATAACTTAAAACGTTTTGTAACATACGGACATGTACTATTTTTTTCCCTTATAATTTGAACAAATTAGAAGCCTACACAAAAAATGTACACTTTTTTATTTCAATTAATTTTCCGGTCCTAAAGCCTCCATTTATGCAAAAACGGTAATTTTTTTACTGTTACCTATCGTGTTCTTCCACTCACGTCTTCATTTGTGAAGATATTAAGTCATAACTCATAAGATGGAGGTGGGTAACATTTCAGATCAATGAAACATTTTAATTCGCCATCATTCGTTTATATTTATTTATTTAAACTCTTTAAACGAGAATCCTCTAAAACCGACTTCATTACGATTCGACGTTTATTTCATGCAACAAAAGAGCAAGCACGTAGGCGAGTGAAAACAATAATATGTTTCATTGGTCCCAATTTATTATCACGAAATGGAATGAAAACGCTTAAGGCTATGTGAATAATTCGTGGAGACGTGACTGAAGTATGAAGTATAATATGATGTCAATGGATACGTATATAGACCTCAATAGGTCTGGAGATCACATAATAATATGCCATTGGTATTCTGGAGCGGGGAAGAATGCGCATTCCATTGAGGCGACTTCCCGACGTGCCTACACCCCCGCTCCCCCCGTTACCCCTGGGGTAGGCGTCCTCCCGCTACATAAAATGTTTTAATTCTAATCGTTCAGAAATTTAAATAGTGAAGCGCACTCGTTGGTTTTAAAGTGATTGGGTGGTAAGTTCTAAGTAGATTGTGAGTCACCTAAGTAGAATTAGGTGACTTTCATACGGACTTCGACGCTGCGATATAAAGCCTTTATCACGTGTTATTAACAACTTTGTTAGATTGATTTACGGGTACTCGAGTACTTAGTTTATTGAGAACCTAAGCAGCTTTGTTTAGATTGAGGGCTTCGGTTACGTATTGGTATAATTTCAATACAATTATATTGTTTAATTTTCAGAATAATATGGGTATTTAGCTTTAAATTGAATGTCATTGTTTTCTATAATAAAACAGTATGATCACTACATAGTGTAAAACAAAGTCGCTTTTTCTATCCTCATGTCCCTTTGTCCCTTTAATCTTTAAAACTACGCAACGGATTTTGATGCGATTTTCTTTAACAGATAGAGTGGTTTAAGAGGATGGTTTATAAGTATAATAACAATCATTAAATAGTGCAAAAATACTGTTATTTTTGAGGTTTCTAATCTGATGTCGTAAATGATTACATTTTTTCCGCTTACATTGCAAACGCAAGCTGAACCCCACGAGATTTATCAAAATAATGTACTAAGTATTGTACACAATGTCAACAGAAAACTTCGCGATGGTATATGTCTATCTCTTATGGATATCCCACAAAAACATTTTTTGATATTTACTTTTAATACATTGTATTAAAAGTAAATATCAAATCAATATCAATTAAATACTTTAAATACATTGCTGATTTAATATCTAGATTTATATGGCCTTTTACAGCATATGATTTAAATGAATATTTTCGAAGATATTACAGATTAAAAAATTGCGGGACGTAGCTTTTGCGGCGGTACCGGCTATTAATGCGGGCCAAGGGTAGTAATGAATATAAATCAAAACTACTGAATCGATTTTAATCATTTTTTCAGTGAGTGTCATAGGCTATATTAATATAAGTATTTATACCCGTGCGAAGCCGGGGCGGGTCGCTAGTAGTTAAATAAAAATCAGACACGTGCAAGTTGGACACGCGCACGACAATTAGTTTTTTTGTATGGGAATGTTATTATTAATATTATTAATTTTATTTAAATTTTATTGTTAATATTAAATATGTTGTGAATATTTAATATGTGTACGTGTATATTATGCTTAGTATGAACCTATTGTTATGACGGCAACAGAAATACACAATCTGTGAAAATTTCAGAAGTCTAGCTATAGCGGTTCTTGAGATAAAGCCTAGATACGGACAGACAGACATCGAAGTCTTAGTAATAGTGTCCCTTATCCCTTGGCGTACGAACCCTAAAAAATAATTTCTGTATTAAGTCAACACTCAACTAATAACTGGAGGCTTTTATTCAAATGGAAACTTTTTTCTTTATTTCCCGCAATTTACGGAAAAACATACTTACCTACTTTAATCAGACCAAAGTCTGTCCGCCGCGCAAAGCGTAGTCGTTACTTAAGATCTTTTTAAGTATTCTAAACTGTAAAGTCCGCTTAAACGGCAGCCAAAAAAGGAATTAACTTCACTAATGAATATTCATACTGCCACTTTAATTTACACAAAGTGACAGAGTGATTTTAAATGTGTTACAATTCATTATGTATAAGATTTGATTAACCACGTAATTGTTTGGTGGAGAATAGATTTGTTATTCTAGTAGGCTCTATTGCATATTTTTTTCTAATAACCGCCTTTGAAGTTTACACTGAAAGTTCTATTCTCAAAAAGTTTGGATATTTTTGTTTCAGATTAAATAAGTATGTTTTTAAAATGTAAATATTATTGTGCTTAAAATATTTTTAGCACAACGAATGCGGGCGGATATTGTACTAAGTTTTAAGATAAACAAAGGAATCTCATCATAAGGGCTCATTTTGACCTTTTTGTTACGTTTGGGTCCGTTGTGTCATAGAACTTTTTAAATTTTCCATTTCGTAGCTGAAAAATGGAATCAGGCTTAAAAGTACTTTAGTTCAAAGTTCAAAAGTTCAAAAAATTTATTTGCAACCAAGTACATATATAAATTAACATATTACATTGACGAAATATACAACTTATGCCTTTATATTTCTTCCAGAGATATTTTGTTATGAAACGGAATAATTAATAAGGATAACTAATTTCGAGTTTCTAATATTATATTATGTGCTAGCAGTAGGTAGTAATGTGTCACATACCCATAAGATGTTTTTTTAGACAATAAAACTCGAATTATCAGATTTCAGTTATAGACAAGGTGAAAACTATCAAGTCCACTAGACTCTGTTTAAGTCTACCAGTCTAGACTGAAACAAAGAATATTTTTACACTAGAGAATTTAAAGTACTTAGCTTTTTGTGTAGACAAAACATGAAAGGTAATTTAATATGACCCCTGTTTCAGTATAATAATATAAGCATTAATTTTCGGAGAGTCCCCTTTAGATTTTTGTATTCAAGTCTCGCGAGGGCGCACGGATTTATTTTTCAATACTTTCACTTTGAAACGTTATTTTGCCGGAAACGGTGTAACAAATAACAATATAGCATCTACCGTCACCTTGTATCTAATTTACTAATCCCACCAAAAGCATTTCTTGTAAAATGTTGCCGAGGCGACCACATAAGGTTTACCCTGTGAAAAAGATATCAGATCTCATGTAGAGTCAAGCTTCTGAATCTACACGGCCTAACTTCAACAAATTCTACATATCAGTAATTCGTAAATATGTATGGCTTCGCCGTTTCGCTACTGTCATGAAGCTGTTGCGAATATTTGGTTTCTGGTGAAGTTGGTAACGAAACACCCGAGCCATACATATTTACTGATATGTACAATTTGTTTAAGTTGATATCTGATATCTTTTTCACAGGGTAAACCTACTTATTAATAGGTTTTTTAGTTAACTACTGTCTACAGTCCCGTGTAAACTCCTATGTCCTAATACATAAAATTTGTGAAAGTCTCATATAGACCTCCACCCCCTATTTTAGGGGATGGGGGTCGAAGGTTAATTAATTTTTTTGTTGGTTGTATACTAAACTAAGATACCATATTTCAGATTTCTAGCACTTCACGAAGTAGTCAAACATTTTGATGATCTTCAATGTGTCAGTGAGTCAGTGACGAAATGGGTGTATTTTAGATATCAATAAAATCTAAAGTATTAGAGCTATTCAATTGACTATGTAGTTAGATACGTAAAATAGATAATTATGATTGAATGTAGATTTCAAGTTAGGATGACGAACAAAACACTTTCGTGCCTACTGCCTACAAAGGAAGCGGGAGCGCCACTTAGCATGGCTGCGACATCGCGATCGTAGCAAAGCTACGACGGTTTAAAAACTCTTTCGTAGCTACAAGGGTAGCGCCGCGTAGCACGGCTACGACAGCCAAGACTCTGTCGTAGCTACAAGGGTAGCGCCGCGTAGCACGACTACGATATCATAGCAAAGCTACGACAGCCAAGACTCTGTCGTAGCTACAAGGGTAGCGCCGCGTAGCACGGCTACGATATCGTAGCAAGGCTACGACAGCCAAGACTCTGTCGTAGCTACAAGGGTAGCGCCGCGTAGCACGGCTACGATATCATAGCAAAGCTACGACAGCCAAGACTCTGTCGTAGCTACAAGGGTAGCGCCGCGTAGCACGACTACGATATCGTAGCAAGGCTATGACAGCCAAGACTCTGTCGTAGCTACAAGGGTAGCGCCGCGTAGCACGACTACGATATCATAGCAAGGCTACGACAGCCAAGACTCTGTCGTAGCTACAAGGGTAGCGCCGCGTAGCACGGCTACGATATCGTAGCAAGGCTACGACAGCCAAGACTCTGTCGTAGCTACAAGGGTAGCGCCGCGTAGCACGGCTACGATATCGTAGCAAGGCTACGACAGCCAAGACTCTGTCGTAGCTACAAGGGTAGCGCCGCGTAGCACGGCTACGATATCATAGCAAAGCTACGACAGCCAAGACTCTGTCGTAGCTACAAGGGTAGCGCCGCGTAGCACGACTACGATATCGTAGCAAGGCTACGACAGCCAAGACTCTGTCGTAGCTACAAGGGTAGCGCCGCGTAGCACGACTACGATATCATAGCAAAGCTACGACAGCCAAGACTCTGTCGTAGCTACAAGGGTAGCGCCGCGTAGCACGGCTACGATATCGTAGCAAGGCTACGACAGCCAAGACTCTGTCGTAGCTACAAGGGTAGCGCCGCGTAGCACGGCTACGATATCATAGCAAAGCTACGACAGCCAAGACTCTGTCGTAGCTACAAGGGTAGCGCCGCGTAGCACGGCTACGATATCGTAGCAAGGCTATGACAGCCAAGACTCTGTCGTAGCTACAAGGGTAGCGCCGCGTAGCACGACTACGATATCATAGCAAAGCTACGACAGCCAAGACTCTGTCGTAGCTACAAGGGTAGCGCCGCGTAGCACGGCTACGATATCGTAGCAAGGCTACGACAGCCAAGACTCTGTCGTAGCTACAAGGGTAGCGCCGCGTAGCACGGCTACGATATCGTAGCAAGGCTACGACAGCCAAGACTCTGTCGTAGCTACAAGGGTAGCGCCGCGTAGCACGGCTACGATATCATAGCAAAGCTACGACAGCCAAGACTCTGTCGTAGCTACAAGGGTAGCGCCGCGTAGCACGACTACGATATCGTAGCAAGGCTATGACAGCCAAGACTCTGTCGTAGCTACAAGGGTAGCGCCGCGTAGCACGACTACGATATCATAGCAAAGCTACGACAGCCAAGACTCTGTCGTAGCTACAAGGGTAGCGCCGCGTAGCACGGCTACGATATCGTAGCAAGGCTACGACAGCCAAGACTCTGTCGTAGCTACAAGGGTAGCGCCGCGTAGCACGGCTACGATATCATAGCAAAGCTACGACAGCCAAGACTCTGTCGTAGCTACAAGGGTAGCGCCGCGTAGCACGACTACGATATCGTAGCAAGGCTATGACAGCCAAGACTCTGTCGTAGCTACAAGGGTAGCGCCGCGTAGCACGACTACGATATCATAGCAAAGCTACGACAGCCAAGACTCTGTCGTAGCTACAAGGGTAGCGCCGCGTAGCACGGCTACGATATCGTAGCAAGGCTACGACAGCCAAGACTCTGTCGTAGCTACAAGGGTAGCGCCGCGTAGCACGACTACGATATCGTAGCAAGGCTATGACAGCCAAGACTCTGTCGTAGCTACAAGGGTAGCGCCGCGTAGCACGACTACGATATCATAGCAAAGCTACGACAGCCAAGACTCTGTCGTAGCTACAAGGGTAGCGCCGCGTAGCACGACTACGATATCGTAGCAAAGCTACGACAGCCAAGACTCTGTCGTAGCTACAAGGGTAGCGCCGCGTAGCACGACTACGATATCATAGCAAAGCTACGACAGCCAAGACTCTGTCGTAGCTACAAGGGTAGCGCCGCGTAGCACGACTACGATATCGTAGCAAGGCTATGACAGCCAAGACTCTGTCGTAGCTACAAGGGTAGCGCCGCGTAGCACGACTACGATATCATAGCAAAGCTACGACAGCCAAGACTCTGTCGTAGCTACAAGGGTAGCGCCGCGTAGCACGGCTACGATATCGTAGCAAGGCTACGACAGCCAAGACTCTGTCGTAGCTACAAGGGTAGCGCCGCGTAGCACGGCTACGATATCATAGCAAAGCTACGACAGCCAAGACTCTGTCGTAGCTACAAGGGTAGCGCCGCGTAGCACGACTACGATATCGTAGCAAGGCTATGACAGCCAAGACTCTGTCGTAGCTACAAGGGTAGCGCCGCGTAGCACGACTACGATATCATAGCAAAGCTACGACAGCCAAGACTCTGTCGTAGCTACAAGGGTAGCGCCGCGTAGCACGGCTACGATATCGTAGCAAGGCTACGACAGCCAAGACTCTGTCGTAGCTACAAGGGTAGCGCCGCGTAGCACGGCTACGATATCGTAGCAAGGCTATGACAGCCAAGACTCTGTCGTAGCTACAAGGGTAGCGCCGCGTAGCACGGCTACGATATCGTAGCAAAGCTACGACAGCCAAGACTCTGTCGTAGCTACAAGGGTAGCGCCGCGTAGCACGACTACGATATCGTAGCAAGGCTATGACAGCCAAGACTCTGTCGTAGCTACAAGGGTAGCGCCGCGTAGCACGACTACGATATCATAGCAAAGCTACGACAGCCAAGACTCTGTCGTAGCTACAAGGGTAGCGCCGCGTAGCACGGCTACGATATCGTAGCAAGGCTACGACAGCCAAGACTCTGTCGTAGCTACAAGGGTAGCGCCGCGTAGCACGGCTACGATATCATAGCAAAGCTACGACAGCCAAGACTCTGTCGTAGCTACAAGGGTAGCGCCGCGTAGCACGACTACGATATCGTAGCAAGGCTATGACAGCCAAGACTCTGTCGTAGCTACAAGGGTAGCGCCGCGTAGCACGACTACGATATCATAGCAAAGCTACGACAGCCAAGACTCTGTCGTAGCTACAAGGGTAGCGCCGCGTAGCACGGCTACGATATCGTAGCAAGGCTACGACA
This sequence comes from Aricia agestis, assembly GCF_905147365.1. Classification (NCBI taxonomy): domain Eukaryota; kingdom Metazoa; phylum Arthropoda; class Insecta; order Lepidoptera; family Lycaenidae; genus Aricia; species Aricia agestis. The sequence goes on along the minus strand of NC_056416.1, from coordinate 10,020,300 downwards.
GCCAAGACTCTGTCGTAGCTACAAGGGTAGCGCCGCGTAGCACGACTACGATATCGTAGCAAGGCTATGACAGCCAAGACTCTGTCGTAGCTACAAGGGTAGCGCCGCGTAGCACGACTACGATATCATAGCAAAGCTACGACAGCCAAGACTCTGTCGTAGCTACAAGGGTAGCGCCGCGTAGCACGACTACGATATCGTAGCAAGGCTATGACAGCCAAGACTCTGTCGTAGCTACAAGGGTAGCGCCGCGTAGCACGACTACGATATCATAGCAAAGCTACGACAGCCAAGACTCTGTCGTAGCTACAAGGGTAGCGCCGCGTAGCACGGCTACGATATCGTAGCAAGGCTACGACAGCCAAGACTCTGTCGTAGCTACAAGGGTAGCGCCGCGTAGCACGGCTACGATATCGTAGCAAGGCTATGACAGCCAAGACTCTGTCGTAGCCACAAGGGTAGCGCCGCGTAGCACGGCTACGATATCGTAGCAAGGCTATGACAGCCAAGACTCTGTCGTAGCTACAAGGGTAGCGCCGCGTAGCACGGCTACGATATCGTAGCAAGGCTACGACAGCCAAGACTCTGTCGTAGCTACAAGGGTAGCGCCGCGTAGCACGACTACGATATCATAGCAAAGCTACGACAGCCAAGACTCTGTCGTAGCTACAAGGGTAGCGCCGCGTAGCACGGCTACGATATCGTAGCAAGGCTACGACAGCCAAGACTCTGTCGTAGCTACAAGGGTAGCGCCGCGTAGCACGGCTACGATATCATAGCAAAGCTACGACAGCCAAGACTCTGTCGTAGCTACAAGGGTAGCGCCGCGTAGCACGACTACGATATCGTAGCAAGGCTATGACAGCCAAGACTCTGTCGTAGCTACAAGGGTAGCGCCGCGTAGCACGGCTACGATATCATAGCAAAGCTACGACAGCCAAGACTCTGTCGTAGCTACAAGGGTAGCGCCGCGTAGCACGGCTACGATATCGTAGCAAGGCTATGACAGCCAAGACTCTGTCGTAGCTACAAGGGTAGCGCCGCGTAGCACGACTACGATATCATAGCAAAGCTACGACAGCCAAGACTCTGTCGTAGCTACAAGGGTAGCGCCGCGTAGCACGGCTACGATATCGTAGCAAGGCTACGACAGCCAAGACTCTGTCGTAGCTACAAGGGTAGCGCCGCGTAGCACGGCTACGATATCATAGCAAAGCTACGACAGCCAAGACTCTGTCGTAGCTACAAGGGTAGCGCCGCGTAGCACGACTACGATATCGTAGCAAGGCTATGACAGCCAAGACTCTGTCGTAGCTACAAGGGTAGCGCCGCGTAGCACGACTACGATATCATAGCAAAGCTACGACAGCCAAGACTCTGTCGTAGCTACAAGGGTAGCGCCGCGTAGCACGGCTACGATATCGTAGCAAGGCTACGACAGCCAAGACTCTGTCGTAGCTACAAGGGTAGCGCCGCGTAGCACGACTACGATATCGTAGCAAGGCTATGACAGCCAAGACTCTGTCGTAGCTACAAGGGTAGCGCCGCGTAGCACGACTACGATATCATAGCAAAGCTACGACAGCCAAGACTCTGTCGTAGCTACAAGGGTAGCGCCGCGTAGCACGACTACGATATCGTAGCAAGGCTACGACAGCCAAGACTCTGTCGTAGCTACAAGGGTAGCGCCGCGTAGCACGACTACGATATCATAGCAAAGCTACGACAGCCAAGACTCTGTCGTAGCTACAAGGGTAGCGCCGCGTAGCACGGCTACGATATCGTAGCAAGGCTACGACAGCCAAGACTCTGTCGTAGCTACAAGGGTAGCGCCGCGTAGCACGGCTACGATATCGTAGCAAGGCTATGACAGCCAAGACTCTGTCGTAGCCACAAGGGTAGCGCCGCGTAGCACGGCTACGATATCGTAGCAAGGCTATGACAGCCAAGACTCTGTCGTAGCTACAAGGGTAGCGCCGCGTAGCACGGCTACGATATCGTAGCAAGGCTACGACAGCCAAGACTCTGTCGTAGCTACAAGGGTAGCGCCGCGTAGCACGACTACGATATCGTAGCAAGGCTATGACAGCCAAGACTCTGTCGTAGCTACAAGGGTAGCGCCGCGTAGCACGGCTACGATATCGTAGCAAGGCTACGACAGCCAAGACTCTGTCGTAGCTACAAGGGTAGCGCCGCGTAGCACGACTACGATATCATAGCAAAGCTACGACAGCCAAGACTCTGTCGTAGCTACAAGGGTAGCGCCGCGTAGCACGGCTACGATATCGTAGCAAGGCTACGACAGCCAAGACTCTGTCGTAGCTACAAGGGTAGCGCCGCGTAGCACGGCTACGATATCATAGCAAAGCTACGACAGCCAAGACTCTGTCGTAGCTACAAGGGTAGCGCCGCGTAGCACGGCTACGATATCGTAGCAAGGCTACGACAGCCAAGACTCTGTCGTAGCTACAAGGGTAGCGCCGCGTAGCACGACTACGATATCGTAGCAAGGCTACGACAGCCAAGACTCTGTCGTAGCTACAAGGGTAGCGCCGCGTAGCACGACTACGATATCATAGCAAAGCTACGACAGCCAAGACTCTGTCGTAGCTACAAGGGTAGCGCCGCGTAGCACGACTACGATATCGTAGCAAGGCTACGACAGCCAAGACTCTGTCGTAGCTACAAGGGTAGCGCCGCGTAGCACGGCTACGATATCATAGCAAAGCTACGACAGCCAAGACTCTGTCGTAGCTACAAGGGTAGCGCCGCGTAGCACGGCTACGATATCGTAGCAAGGCTATGACAGCCAAGACTCTGTCGTAGCTACAAGGGTAGCGCCGCGTAGCACGACTACGATATCATAGCAAAGCTACGACAGCCAAGACTCTGTCGTAGCTACAAGGGTAGCGCCGCGTAGCACGGCTACGATATCGTAGCAAGGCTACGACAGCCAAGACTCTGTCGTAGCTACAAGGGTAGCGCCGCGTAGCACGGCTACGATATCATAGCAAAGCTACGACAGCCAAGACTCTGTCGTAGCTACAAGGGTAGCGCCGCGTAGCACGGCTACGATATCGTAGCAAGGCTACGACAGCCAAGACTCTGTCGTAGCTACAAGGGTAGCGCCGCGTAGCACGACTACGATATCATAGCAAAGCTACGACAGCCAAGACTCTGTCGTAGCTACAAGGGTAGCGCCGCGTAGCACGGCTACGATATCGTAGCAAGGCTACGACAGCCAAGACTCTGTCGTAGCTACAAGGGTAGCGCCGCGTAGCACGGCTACGATATCGTAGCAAAGCTACGACAGCCAAGACTCTGTCGTAGCTACAAGGGTAGCGCCGCGTAGCACGGCTACGATATCGTAGCAAGGCTATGACAGCCAAGACTCTGTCGTAGCTACAAGGGTAGCGCCGCGTAGCACGACTACGATATCGTAGCAAGGCTATGACAGCCAAGACTCTGTCGTAGCTACAAGGGTAGCGCCGCGTAGCACGACTACGATATCATAGCAAAGCTACGACAGCCAAGACTCTGTCGTAGCTACAAGGGTAGCGCCGCGTAGCACGGCTACGATATCGTAGCAAGGCTACGACAGCCAAGACTCTGTCGTAGCTACAAGGGTAGCGCCGCGTAGCACGGCTACGATATCATAGCAAAGCTACGACAGCCAAGACTCTGTCGTAGCTACAAGGGTAGCGCCGCGTAGCACGGCTACGATATCGTAGCAAGGCTATGACAGCCAAGACTCTGTCGTAGCTACAAGGGTAGCGCCGCGTAGCACGGCTACGATATCGTAGCAAGGCTATGACAGCCAAGACTCTGTCGTAGCTACAAGGGTAGCGCCGCGTAGCACGGCTACGATATCGTAGCAAGGCTATGACAGCCAAGACTCTGTCGTAGCTACAAGGGTAGCGCCGCGTAGCACGGCTACGATATCGTAGCAAGGCTATGACAGCCAAGACTCTGTCGTAGCTACAAGGGTAGCGCCGCGTAGCACGGCTACGATATCGTAGCAAGGCTATGACAGCCAAGACTCTGTCGTAGCTACAAGGGTAGCGCCGCGTAGCACGGCTACGATATCGTAGCAAGGCTACGACAGCCAAGACTCTGTCGTAGCTACAAGGGTAGCGCCGCGTAGCACGACTACGATATCATAGCAAAGCTACGACAGCCAAGACTCTGTCGTAGCTACAAGGGTAGCGCCGCGTAGCACGACTACGATATCGTAGCAAGGCTACGACAGCCAAGACTCTGTCGTAGCTACAAGGGTAGCGCCGCGTAGCACGGCTACGATATCATAGCAAAGCTACGACAGCCAAGACTCTGTCGTAGCTACAAGGGTAGCGCCGCGTAGCACGGCTACGATATCGTAGCAAGGCTACGACAGCCAAGACTCTGTCGTAGCTACAAGGGTAGCGCCGCGTAGCACGGCTACGATATCATAGCAAAGCTACGACAGCCAAGACTCTGTCGTAGCTACAAGGGTAGCGCCGCGTAGCACGGCTACGATATCGTAGCAAGGCTACGACAGCCAAGACTCTGTCGTAGCTACAAGGGTAGCGCCGCGTAGCACGACTACGATATCGTAGCAAGGCTATGACAGCCAAGACTCTGTCGTAGCTACAAGGGTAGCGCCGCGTAGCACGACTACGATATCATAGCAAAGCTACGACAGCCAAGACTCTGTCGTAGCTACAAGGGTAGCGCCGCGTAGCACGGCTACGATATCGTAGCAAGGCTACGACAGCCAAGACTCTGTCGTAGCTACAAGGGTAGCGCCGCGTAGCACGGCTACGATATCGTAGCAAGGCTACGACAGCCAAGACTCTGTCGTAGCTACAAGGGTAGCGCCGCGTAGCACGGCTACGATATCGTAGCAAGGCTATGACAGCCAAGACTCTGTCGTAGCTACAAGGGTAGCGCCGCGTAGCACGGCTACGATATCGTAGCAAGGCTATGACAGCCAAGACTCTGTCGTAGCTACAAGGGTAGCGCCGCGTAGCACGGCTACGATATCGTAGCAAGGCTATGACAGCCAAGACTCTGTCGTAGCTACAAGGGTAGCGCCGCGTAGCACGGCTACGATATCGTAGCAAGGCTATGACAGCCAAGACTCTGTCGTAGCTACAAGGGTAGCGCCGCGTAGCACGGCTACGATATCGTAGCAAGGCTACGACAGCCAAGACTCTGTCGTAGCTACAAGGGTAGCGCCGCGTAGCACGGCTACGATATCGTAGCAAGGCTACGACAGCCAAGACTCTGTCGTAGCTACAAGGGTAGCGCCGCGTAGCACGACTACGATATCGTAGCAAAGCTACGACAGCCAAGACTCTGTCGTAGCTACAAGGGTAGCGCCGCGTAGCACGGCTACGATATCGTAGCAAGGCTACGACAGCCAAGACTCTGTCGTAGCTACAAGGGTAGCGCCGCGTAGCACGGCTACGATATCATAGCAAAGCTACGACAGCCAAGACTCTGTCGTAGCTACAAGGGTAGCGCCGCGTAGCACGGCTACGATATCGTAGCAAGGCTATGACAGCCAAGACTCTGTCGTAGCTACAAGGGTAGCGCCGCGTAGCACGGCTACGATATCGTAGCAAGGCTATGACAGCCAAGACTCTGTCGTAGCTACAAGGGTAGCGCCGCGTAGCACGGCTACGATATCGTAGCAAGGCTATGACAGCCAAGACTCTGTCGTAGCTACAAGGGTAGCGCCGCGTAGCACGACTACGATATCGTAGCAAGGCTATGACAGCCAAGACTCTGTCGTAGCTACAAGGGTAGCGCCGCGTAGCACGGCTACGATATCGTAGCAAGGCTATGACAGCCAAGACTCTGTCGTAGCCACAAGGGTAGCGCCGCGTAGCACGGCTACGATATCGTAGCAAGGCTACGACAGCCAAGACTCTGTCGTAGCTACAAGGGTAGCGCCGCGTAGCACGACTACGATATCATAGCAAGGCTACGACAGCCAAGACTCTGTCGTAGCTACAAGGGTAGCGCCGCGTAGCACGGCTACGATATCGTAGCAAGGCTACGACAGCCAAGACTCTGTCGTAGCTACAAGGGTAGCGCCGCGTAGCACGGCTACGATATCATAGCAAAGCTACGACAGCCAAGACTCTGTCGTAGCTACAAGGGTAGCGCCGCGTAGCACGGCTACGATATCGTAGCAAGGCTATGACAGCCAAGACTCTGTCGTAGCTACAAGGGTAGCGCCGCGTAGCACGGCTACGATATCGTAGCAAGGCTATGACAGCCAAGACTCTGTCGTAGCTACAAGGGTAGCGCCGCGTAGCACGGCTACGATATCGTAGCAAGGCTATGACAGCCAAGACTCTGTCGTAGCTACAAGGGTAGCGCCGCGTAGCACGGCTACGATATCGTAGCAAGGCTATGACAGCCAAGACTCTGTCGTAGCTACAAGGGTAGCGCCGCGTAGCACGGCTACGATATCGTAGCAAGGCTATGACAGCCAAGACTCTGTCGTAGCTACAAGGGTAGCGCCGCGTAGCACGGCTACGATATCGTAGCAAGGCTATGACAGCCAAGACTCTGTCGTAGCTACAAGGGTAGCGCCGCGTAGCACGGCTACGATATCGTAGCAAGGCTACGACAGCCAAGACTCTGTCGTAGCTACAAGGGTAGCGCCGCGTAGCACGGCTACGATATCATAGCAAAGCTACGACAGCCAAGACTCTGTCGTAGCTACAAGGGTAGCGCCGCGTAGCACGGCTACGATATCGTAGCAAGGCTACGACAGCCAAGACTCTGTCGTAGCTACAAGGGTAGCGCCGCGTAGCACGACTACGATATCGTAGCAAGGCTATGACAGCCAAGACTCTGTCGTAGCTACAAGGGTAGCGCCGCGTAGCACGACTACGATATCATAGCAAAGCTACGACAGCCAAGACTCTGTCGTAGCTACAAGGGTAGCGCCGCGTAGCACGGCTACGATATCGTAGCAAGGCTACGACAGCCAAGACTCTGTCGTAGCTACAAGGGTAGCGCCGCGTAGCACGGCTACGATATCATAGCAAGGCTACGACAGCCAAGACTCTGTCGTAGCTACAAGGGTAGCGCCGCGTAGCACGGCTACGATATCGTAGCAAGGCTATGACAGCCAAGACTCTGTCGTAGCTACAAGGGTAGCGCCGCGTAGCACGACTACGATATCATAGCAAAGCTACGACAGCCAAGACTCTGTCGTAGCTACAAGGGTAGCGCCGCGTAGCACGGCTACGATATCGTAGCAAGGCTACGACAGCCAAGACTCTGTCGTAGCTACAAGGGTAGCGCCGCGTAGCACGGCTACGATATCATAGCAAAGCTACGACAGCCAAGACTCTGTCGTAGCTACAAGGGTAGCGCCGCGTAGCACGGCTACGATATCGTAGCAAGGCTACGACAGCCAAGACTCTGTCGTAGCTACAAGGGTAGCGCCGCGTAGCACGACTACGATATCGTAGCAAGGCTATGACAGCCAAGACTCTGTCGTAGCTACAAGGGTAGCGCCGCGTAGCACGGCTACGATATCATAGCAAAGCTACGACAGCCAAGACTCTGTCGTAGCTACAAGGGTAGCGCCGCGTAGCACGGCTACGATATCGTAGCAAGGCTACGACAGCCAAGACTCTGTCGTAGCTACAAGGGTAGCGCCGCGTAGCACGGCTACGATATCGTAGCAAGGCTACGACAGCCAAGACTCTGTCGTAGCTACAAGGGTAGCGCCGCGTAGCACGGCTACGATATCGTAGCAAGGCTATGACAGCCAAGACTCTGTCGTAGCTACAAGGGTAGCGCCGCGTAGCACGGCTACGATATCGTAGCAAGGCTATGACAGCCAAGACTCTGTCGTAGCTACAAGGGTAGCGCCGCGTAGCACGGCTACGATATCGTAGCAAGGCTATGACAGCCAAGACTCTGTCGTAGCTACAAGGGTAGCGCCGCGTAGCACGGCTACGATATCGTAGCAAGGCTATGACAGCCAAGACTCTGTCGTAGCTACAAGGGTAGCGCCGCGTAGCACGGCTACGATATCGTAGCAAGGCTACGACAGCCAAGACTCTGTCGTAGCTACAAGGGTAGCGCCGCGTAGCACGGCTACGATATCGTAGCAAGGCTACGACAGCCAAGACTCTGTCGTAGCTACAAGGGTAGCGCCGCGTAGCACGACTACGATATCATAGCAAAGCTACGACAGCCAAGACTCTGTCGTAGCTACAAGGGTAGCGCCGCGTAGCACGGCTACGATATCGTAGCAAGGCTACGACAGCCAAGACTCTGTCGTAGCTACAAGGGTAGCGCCGCGTAGCACGGCTACGATATCGTAGCAAAGCTACGACAGCCAAGACTCTGTCGTAGCTACAAGGGTAGCGCCGCGTAGCACGGCTACGATATCGTAGCAAGGCTATGACAGCCAAGACTCTGTCGTAGCCACAAGGGTAGCGCCGCGTAGCACGGCTACGATATCGTAGCAAGGCTATGACAGCCAAGACTCTGTCGTAGCTACAAGGGTAGCGCCGCGTAGCACGGCTACGATATCGTAGCAAGGCTATGACAGCCAAGACTCTGTCGTAGCTACAAGGGTAGCGCCGCGTAGCACGGCTACGATATCGTAGCAAGGCTATGACAGCCAAGACTCTGTCGTAGCTACAAGGGTAGCGCCGCGTAGCACGGCTACGATATCGTAGCAAGGCTACGACAGCCAAGACTCTGTCGTAGCTACAAGGGTAGCGCCGCGTAGCACGGCTACGATATCGTAGCAAGGCTACGACAGCCAAGACTCTGTCGTAGCTACAAGGGTAGCGCCGCGTAGCACGACTACGATATCATAGCAAAGCTACGACAGCCAAGACTCTGTCGTAGCTACAAGGGTAGCGCCGCGTAGCACGGCTACGATATCGTAGCAAGGCTACGACAGCCAAGACTCTGTCGTAGCTACAAGGGTAGCGCCGCGTAGCACGGCTACGATATCATAGCAAAGCTACGACAGCCAAGACTCTGTCGTAGCTACAAGGGTAGCGCCGCGTAGCACGGCTACGATATCGTAGCAAGGCTATGACAGCCAAGACTCTGTCGTAGCTACAAGGGTAGCGCCGCGTAGCACGGCTACGATATCGTAGCAAGGCTATGACAGCCAAGACTCTGTCGTAGCTACAAGGGTAGCGCCGCGTAGCACGGCTACGATATCGTAGCAAGGCTATGACAGCCAAGACTCTGTCGTAGCTACAAGGGTAGCGCCGCGTAGCACGGCTACGATATCGTAGCAAGGCTATGACAGCCAAGACTCTGTCGTAGCTACAAGGGTAGCGCCGCGTAGCACGGCTACGATATCGTAGCAAGGCTACGACAGCCAAGACTCTGTCGTAGCTACAAGGGTAGCGCCGCGTAGCACGGCTACGATATCATAGCAAAGCTACGACAGCCAAGACTCTGTCGTAGCTACAAGGGTAGCGCCGCGTAGCACGGCTACGATATCGTAGCAAGGCTATGACAGCCAAGACTCTGTCGTAGCTACAAGGGTAGCGCCGCGTAGCACGGCTACGATATCGTAGCAAGGCTATGACAGCCAAGACTCTGTCGTAGCTACAAGGGTAGCGCCGCGTAGCACGGCTACGATATCGTAGCAAGGCTATGACAGCCAAGACTCTGTCGTAGCTACATGGGTAGCGCCGCGTAGCACGGCTACGATATCGTAGCAAAGCTACGACAGCCAAGACTCTGTCGTAGCCACAAGGGTAGCGCCGCGTAGCACGGCTACGATATCGTAGCAAAGCTACAAAGGCGACAGGCGTGCTTGCATTTTCGTAGCTAAAAAGGTAATGCTGCTGCGATATAGGACCAAAGTCACGATATCGTTGCATAATATAGTAAAAAAAACATTGTTAGCTTCTTTAGTTTTTAGTTTTAGTTAGATGTTTTTAGTTTTTAACTTCTTGTTGTTTAGAAACAAATATATAATTTTAGGAAGTGACGAATAGGGTAGATATATTATTTAAATGTTTCCATTAAAGTCGTAATTTGATTATCATAGTGTTTTCATACGAAATAAAGTGTGCAATAAAAGTCGATTGCTTGAAATAGACGTATGATGAAAATATATTATGCGTGCGATGTCTGCTGAGTGCTGAGTCGGTGTTGGGCGGGGCGAAGCCGGCGGCGGTGCTGCGACAGCGACGCGACGGTCAAATAGCGCTAACCATTATAGAGTTGATTACGAAAATCGGAGTCTAGTTGCAAAAGGAATATAATATTACTTATTCCTTTATATTTCAATAAATTTATTTATAATTGATAAATAATTTAATACATTATAGCCAATAAATTGTTAAGTTCCCGTTTGACTTCGCATAACAGAGAATTACGATAGAAACATTTATTATCTCATTTTATAGTTTGATTTTACCGAAGCCTACCTCTAACACTGAAATAAAAAAAATATGTATAACTAGTTAATGTATTGTAGTCAATTAGGGACAAAAAAAAAAAGATCTATATTTGAAAATTGAACTTTTAGTAGGCTAAGGCATAACATTAATTTCATTAATGTCATTAATGTTATTCACAATTCTCACATGATAGTAAAACACAATACCGCCGCCGCCGCTGCGCCGTGCGGCCGGCCCCGCCCCTCCGCCCCGCCCCGCGCGCCGCCCCGGCCACCACGCTGCTGGCACCGAGTCAGCCGGAGTCCGTTGAGCCGGTGACACTACTGCCGGGACACCAGTCCACTGCTCACAGTCCCCTGGCACAAAATAGTCCTCAAAAATGGACGTCGAGGAGTTCCGCGTCCGGGGGAAGGAGATGGTGGACTACATATGCCAATACATGTCGACTTTGCGGACGAGGCGAGTGACGCCGAGCGTGGAGCCCGGGTATCTAAGGTCGGAGCTGCCGGCGGAGGCGCCCTTTCACCCGGAGCCCTGGGAGGACGTGATGAGGGACGTGGAGACGAAGATCATGCCGGGGGTGACGCACTGGCAGCACCCGCGCTTCCACGCCTACTTCCCCTCCGGGAACGGCTATCCGTCCATTCTTGGGGACATGCTGTCGGCCGGTATCGGTTGTATTGGATTCTCGTGGGTAAGTTGAAAACTGCTAGATGAACAAGCTAACAACGTCCTTTTTTCCATCATGTAATGGGTGTAAAATAGTTACGACCTAATCCAAAATCTATTGAATATGCAACAGTAGAATGTAAAAGTCTCAACACGTAAGTTTCATGCTAATATTTTAAATGTAAAAGTGTGTCCGTGCTTCTGTCCGTCTATAATCTCATCTTCAAGTTTGTCCCACTCATGGGCGCCTGCAGGGGGATGCCAGGGGGTACACTTGCACCCCTTGGGAATCTCGGGATCGACAGGAATTATTGAAATAAAAAGCATTTTGTAACCCTATTACCATGCAGTACAAGGATAGTTCGTAATGTTTCGGCACTAAATGTTCTATGTTGACGGAAATAGACAGTCACTGTTGTTCGTAAAAAGTGAAAAGAAAAGAACAGAAAGAAAACTAAAATCTGCACCCCTTGGAAATTATTTCTGCCACGCCCATGGTCCCACTGAACCGATTTTGATTAAATTTGGTATAAGGATACTTTTAATCAATCTCACGGATTATTTTCCCGGAAAAATGTACGGTTCCATTGTGACGTTTAAATTTTGTCGCGAAGAAAGTTGCGGACATCCAGTAAAGGTTTAGGTCAAAAATGTTTATATCGATGATCACTCTATCAGCCATCAGGCAAGCTGCCAACTCACTTAGTATTTGGATTACTAAAATATTGCCTCAAAGCAAAAGAGCCACAGTTACATTGTCATTTCGTTAATCTTATAGTTTTACTCGTACGTAGAATATTTTAATTAGTACAACTAAAATATGGGAGATTCATTCATCATCATTTAACAGGATATTTTTTAACGTACCCAGGTTAATAATAATTCCACATAACTTTTTTTAGGGTTCCGTAGCCAAATGGCAAAAAACGGAACCCTCATAGATTCGTCATGTCTGTCTGTCTGTCTGTCTGACTGTCTGTCCGTCCGTATGTCACAGCCACTTTTCTCCAAAACTATAAGAGCTATACTATTGAAACTTGGTAAGTAGATGTAGTCTGTAAACCGCTTTAAGATTTTAATACAAAAATGGAAAAATTATTAAAAATTTTAGGAGTTTATACTAGATAGATAATAATAGATACAACTGAAACAAAATTTTTTTTTCATCTAACCTATGCGTGTGGGGTATCTATGGATAGGTCTCCAAAAATTATATTGAGGTTTCTAATATCATTTTTTTCTAACCTGAATATTTTGCGAGAGAGTACATTAGTACATTACTATAAAAACTACCAACGAAAATTGGTTCGAACGAGATCTAGCCAGTAGTTTTTTTATACGTCATAAACTGAAATATGAAATAAATCAAAAACCTCTTAATTTCATAAAAATAACCTTACTGCTGCTGCGGAACCCTTCATGGGCGAGTCCAACTCGCACTTGGCCGGTTTTGTAAATATAATAATATTATAGAAGCTTTATATCTAAAGTTCATCTCAGCGGCAGAAGTGTTATAATAGTTATTAAACTATTTTACCGCGTTAAATATTACTGGCTCAAGTACAAAAAAGGTATATAATCTATATATATAAAATTCAAAAGTGACTGACTGATTGACATAGTGATCTATCAACGCACAGCCCAAACCACTGGACGGATCGCGCTGAAATTTAGCATGCAGGTAGATGTTATGACGTAGGCATCCGCTAAGAAAGGATTTTGATAAATTCCAACCCCAAGGGTTTGAAATAGGGGATGGAAATTTTTATATTATAATACTTCTTAACGCGAGCGAAGCCGCGGGCAAAAGCTCGTATACTATATTTTTATTGAAAAAATATACAACAAAGGAATTATAATATTCCACTTGGCCGATATCCAGGGCTAGTTTGGTCTGGAGCGAACAGGTAATAATATCTGACAAAAAAAGATAGTGGTTTAGTATAAACCTCAGATAAACGAAGGCTAAAGTCGAATGCATATTTTTTATTATAACTGTATGTTTTAAAGCAATTCCTAATTTATTTTATTTAGAAACTTACGTTCAAGAAATAAGTATATATACTATATACTAAAAATTACAAATAGTAATAGGTAATAATAATTATTATAATTTGTAACTTCTTAAATTGTTAGGTATAACTTAAGATTCTCTCCACCTGTTGTCCACGACGATTTTCTTTATACAAACTCCGGACAACTCTCACACATAATTTGACCTATCTCCTACCTCCGAGTCAATAGTCAAACGCTCCACAAGAATTTATAGTCAGTCTGAGATGTGGCAATAGAAGCATCAAAAATTTAATCAGCTCATGTTCGGAACTCCCGAGCACGGTAAATTGGCATTCCACATTCGTGCCGGTAATCCTTTTAATAAGGTGATCGATGCCTAAACGGGAAATTTTTGTTATCTACTCCAAAAGAACGTTCACAAAGAGAGCCAGTTCACAGATACAGTGTATAAAAATAAAACATGAATAAATAATTTAAGAAACTTTAAGAATAGTTTTCACTATAAAAATAATTTTCAAAAATGTTAAAAAGGAACAATAATAGCTATTAATAATGACAAATAATAAGTTAATACTTATTGCAATTTTTAACTCCCAAAGCAAAGCGTTGGCTAATGCCCAGATTCGGAGATTTTTTGGCAGGAGTTATTTATTCACAAGTACTTTTGAATAGCTTACATCAAAAAATTAATCAATCAACTGTTGAATAGATAAACTCTATTCAAAAAACTCAGCAACACAACATAACTAGTGTCCGTTTCTTTGGTTTTAAATATTCTGGGCACTTACATTATTCTAACTGCGATGTAATAAGTTTAAGCATGGGTAAACCATATAAAAATCGATGTCCGGCATAGCAGTATCGATTGGTCCGTAATTTTAATTTTAAATAACGTGCACCGTCGGCATTGTCTTTACGTTTCCCGTGTTCGAAGTTCTAGGAATGCATTTAATTAAATTGATAGCTCATAACTGCTGAACGATTAGGTATTTCCAAAGAATATTTTCGACAACTCTAAGCACTTCAAATTTAAATTATTCCTGAAATATCATCTTCAGATAAACGTAAATGTTTTCATCGAGTTTAGGTAAAATTTTACTGAACTAATGCTATTCCTTTTTTTTTGGATTTCAAATTTTTACCTATATATCATTAATAATTTTTATGTCCGTCTAAATGAGTATTTTTGGAAGTAGCCCCTGCAGTGAATGTTAAACATATCATCCTTACAAATCCTGACAGAAACTTTCACGAATTCAGCTGTTGTCGCACCTGAAAAGATTTTTTATTACTTTGCGTCTAGATTAATGAATCAATAGAATCAATAAATCTTATCACATAATTATTCGCGAAACGTAAATGCTATAAAATCAGATTATGCTGATAATGTTACTCTGGTAATGAAAAACGATAAAAACGGCTTGAACATAAGAACCCATTATTTTAAGCGTTATTGTTTTATAAATTATTATAACGCTAAAATAATGTGGGTCGTGAGCCTGTGGGTAGATAGGTTACTATAACATATTAAACTACTATTAAAAAGGCTTATTAATACGCAAGCTAACATTTACAATAAAAGATTTATTCTAATTTCTCACCCATTCATCAGTGTTAATTATTATTTATTAGATATTGCTTGACAGTTTGACTAAGAATATTAGTTCACCTAAAATTGTTATGTGCGTGGTCAAAATGAAACACAATTTTGTTTTATGAAATCGGTTTCAAAGTAGAATATAATATTCGCAGATAATAATCCGCCACAGATACATAGGATTCACAGTTTACATACTTCGATTACAACAAGAATGGACTAGCTAAAGTGTCATTTAAATGTTAGACTTCAGTTGATTTTCTGTAGCGCTAACCATAGCATTTTGTTTCGCTGAGGAAGTGAAATTAGGTATTAGAGGAACTAGAAAACCTAGCGTCCATCGACATTGGTACTAGCTAAAAATCGGAAGATTTGCCAACTCGTTTAGTAGATACTGTCCCTACTTCTTAGCAGTCGAGTAAAAAGAGACTGGTATAAATCTACTTTGTTTGAGCTCTATAGGGTAACTTTTAGCCAAATTAATATAGATATTATAATAATTAAACATAAATATAAAATAATTTTTAACAAGTTATTATTTACAGGCAGCAAGTCCGGCCCTCACAGAACTGGAAATCATAATTTTGGATTGGTTAGGTAAGTTAAGTTCACGTTTTATTTGTCTACTAAAAATTTTGCTCATTTCCCAAAGATTCTCATCACTTAGAGCTGTCAGGAAATTAAAAAGGAATAGCTTTTTTAAGCCGAAATTTATGGATCAATGCTGGGATTTTATAGATACTTCGCTGAAATTTAAATCAAATTGGCTCTTCATCATGGAAATTGGGACTTCATCGCATGAAATAAGCAAAGTACTTTAATGTTCAATTGCAAGATCCGATCTGAAACTGAGCGAAGCAAAAAATACCTAAAAAGGGTATTTAGTCCAAATGTAAAAATATGTTTATGTTGTCTGTGCTGGAAAAATGGAAAGAATTTTAAAATTGACCTGACCTCAAATATCAAATACCAAGACCAAAATAAAATGCAGTTAATGGGTCAATATTCTGACCACTAGAGTAAACTATTTATTGTTAATATATAAAAAAATAAAAAAAATAGTAACATGCACCCAAACTTTCACGTTAAAACAGTATTAAGAATTTAAGCATAACATTATCCCCACAAACAATGCTCAATCATCAGACCTTTCATAGTTATTCTACCTCTATCGGAATCTTTATTCCGAGCACATAAGGCTCATATCTCCGAGGTGTGTTCATTTAGTGGTCCTACCGCTTAACATCAATCACGTCGTCACTTGACCTCAGCGCGATATTGCTCGTACTCAAACCCCCGCGAGCCGCGCTTTTGTTTACGGCAGAGTGCCTGATGACTTTCATCAAGATATGCTCAATATAGAGTATGTGGGTTAATTTTAACGAGATCTTGTGGAAGCGGATAGGTAAGACTAAGGACAGTTTGTAAGGTCCGCTGGTAATAGTCTGGATAAACTTGATGGTGGATTAAAATTGTTATCTCTTTCGACCTTCGTATTTTTGATAGAGAAGGCATGATATTTTGAAAATCGATTTCCCAATAACTTGCCAATAACGCAGACTTTGTAAGGAGTTAAGGATCAAAAGATAAAAATATGTTTAAAAAAATATTAACGATTTAATACGATTTAAACCACGTTTGCAAAAGGTAACTATATTAGGGAATCATGTACATTGTACAGAACAGAAATATTATGCTCTCTGAATAATAAAATGTGAACCAATTTGCAGCCAAATCTAGAAACAATATAAATAATATACATATCTCAAAGCTTAAGCTCTCCTAATGTAGAGCCTCTTAAGTCTCAATTATCATGCTTTACTTTTGTTTATTTTGTTACGGAAAGAAAAGTTTTAAAAAGTTCGTTCCGGCAGGGTCTACTTAAATATTTGAGGTTCCTAAAAAACAACTTACTTCACAATTTACAGTCAAAAGAAGTAGCTATGTGTATTGTGTAGGCTTTAATCACATGGTAGACAAGTAGAAATCATAAATATCAATCAATCAATTAATAAATAATTTTTATTCAAAGTTGGATACATATATACAACCGGTTCGGCAACTAACTCAGCGAGAAGAACCGGCGTAAGAAACTCGTACGTACTTACGGCTACCTTTTACCAAAAAGGTGGTACATTATGCGCAAGTCTAAAAATGTATTATTATGATTAAAAAAAACTAGGCCTTACATCCGTTATGGATGATTTATACAGTATTTTTCAGAGCGAAGTAACCACTCCTCAAATACTGTAGTGACTGGGACAAGATTTTTAAATGTCCGTATGGTTGCCCAAGCGCATACGGCATTCTCGCATCATAGTCGGCCTAGTCCAGAGGAAAGAACTAGTCAATACGTCTGGGACCAACTATGTGCGGGTTTCCTCACGATGTTTTCCTTCACCGTACGAGCATCCGTATTATGTACTTGAGATCAGAAAATGTCTCATAGGTACACGCCTCCACCCGGGTTCGAACCTGCACCCTCTAAGAGTGCGAACCAAAGGTCTACCCTGTGGTCTACCCAGGCAACGGATGCTCTATTATATTATTAGGATAGGATGTTGGAATATTAGAAGAATTATTTTAAGGATTTATTTAGCCAAAAAAAATTAACTAGGGGTCAATTTATTTTAGGTAAGGCCATTGGACTCCCTCCCGCATTTCTAGCACTAGAAGAAGGCAGTAAGGGCGGTGGCGTTATAGAGGTAAGAATATAATATAATACAATCATTATACACGGGTCGAATTGATTACCTCCTTTTTTGAAGTCAGTTAAAAAAGAGCCAAAAATACTCGACACTGAGGGTAAAAAAATTTCAATTTTACAAATTGTGAAGCATAATATGCAAATTTTCGATATGGCACAATTACACTCCCTGGGACCCAGAGGCAAAATAAGGTATGTGAAGGGTGGAGCGGGGTATTTTCTAAAAGCCCTACACCCGACTGCATCTCATCAGCCTCCAATTTGTCACATTAAAATAAGTTTCAATTTTCAAACAATTACTTTTATAATTTTTTCCTGTTGCTGGTCCTTTGTCTTCTGATATTTTTTCCTAATTTCCTTTTCGCCCGACTCGTGCGTTCAAAATTCGCGCCGTGGAGTACATTATGTTGTATGATATTGTGTTACAATTTGCATGTGCTTCAGTTTAATTGAGCTGTGACTTGTGAGTTGTGACGCAGATAGATGCAATTACTCGGGTCACGGGTCATGTTTGACCTTATTTGTTTACATATTTAATGATTGTTAATGCTCAGATATAAAAATTGTTAATGTAAACTAATATTATAAATGCGTGTGTCTTTTGATACGAAAAAATTACGGTTGCCGCGCAATAAACAAACATAAAATTTGGCTTAGAAGGTGGATATTTATTATTTACCTTCTGATGCATAAGTAACTATAAAGTTATATTATGTAATCAATAATGCATCACCTTTTATTATTTAACATAAGTACCGGCGGTTCACGAAATGTCGTATCAATCGTAGAACATAAAAGTGAAATATTGTAGGGGTCGGCGAGCGAGTGCGTACTTGTGTCGATGCTGGCGGCGCGGGCCGCGGGCATCAAACGGCTCAAGCACCAATTTCCGACGGTCGACGAGGGCCTATTGCTGTCCAAATTGATCGCATATTGTTCCAAAGAGGCCCATTCTTGTGTAGAAAAGGCGGCCATGATCAGTTTCATCAAAATAAGGATTCTCCAGCCCGACGAAAATGGATCGTTGAGAGGGGAGACGTTAAAAGAAGTGAGTATTGTAGAGTGCTTCCTTATGTATAGTAAAATACATAATGGGATTTAATATTCGAAGCGTTAAATGAGAACGCTTTAATAAAGTCATCTGAGAGCATACTAAAACTTAACTTTGTCAATATGCTCACAACTTTGTTACGTAAGTTATGAAGGGCATATATACGGGCAACAACATGACTAGGTAATTCCAAAACCAATAATTCTAGATCTTTAGGTCCGTTGCCGTTAAAATACTTGAGGTGAGATTATTGAGCGCTCGCCTGCGGGGTTCATAATCAGGGCGTAATTGAAAAGGCGAGGCGATGCTGTCCGTTAAACGACTCGCTCCTTGAATTTTCCAAATACGTCGCGTTCCGCACGAATAAGAGGTGTTATTAAGCAATTTATTGAATGCCAAGATATCAATATTTAATGCGTGTCGATATTATCGTCTAATATCTGTATTTATTGTAATATAATTCGCATGTACTCCTTTTATTTCTGTACAATAATTTTCTTTGTAAACAATTGAATGTAAGTAATTATTTTTCAGGCGATGGAGGAGGACGAAGCTTCGGGTCTCGTTCCTTTCTTCGTATCGACCACCCTGGGAACCACATCATGCTGCTCCTTCGACAACTTGACTGAAATCGGCCCTATCGTCCGGAAATTTCCGTCCGTGTGGTTGCACGTGGACGCCGCGTACGCGGGAAACTCCTTCATATGTCCCGAGCACAAGTACCACTTAGCAGGAATAGAGTACGCGGACTCCTTCAACACGAACCCTAACAAACTTATGCTGACCAACTTCGACTGCTCGCTGCTGTGGGTGACGAATAGATACCTTCTTACTTCAGCTCTGGTGGTGGATCCTCTCTACCTGCAGCACTGCTACGACCACACCGCGATAGACTACCGCCACTGGGGTATACCTCTGAGCCGACGCTTCCGATCTCTGAAACTTTGGTTCATGCTGAGGAGCTACGGCATACACGGTCTCCAGAAATACGTCCGGCGACACTGCGAACTAGCTAAATATTTTGAAAAACTCGTCAAAAAGGATGAAAGATTTGAAGTTTGTAATCAAGTCCAGGTAATTTCTCTTAATTTTCGTAATGTCAATTTCGTGTTATAATATTCTCCTACGTGTGAACCATAGCCAGAGCACAAGCCAGAGCCTTAATTAAAACCATACTAAGGATTAAAATTCCATTCAGTATTCATCTGGTTTTACGTGAAGAAGTGAAAAAACATTTTCGAATTTCGCCTTCATAGCATTAGTTTGATAAACTCATAAATAAACTTTTTCCTTAGTTGGGGCTGGTATGTTTCCGCCTAATCGGAGGGATGGACGAAACGCCCGAGCAAGTGGACGAGCTAAATAAGAAATTGCTAACGAATATAAACGCGTCTGGCAAAATCCACATGGTGCCGGCGTCCGTGCGGGACCGGTACGTCATCCGCTTCTGCGTTGTCAACCAACATGCCACCAGGGAGGATATCGGCAAGTTACCTCTGCAGTCTGCTACCTTTCGATTAGTTTAATTTGTTGGTTTTACTGATAATACTAGATAGATTTTAAGTTACAATTGTAAATTTTATTTTAAAAAGATTATTATTTTTTCAATTTTTTGGTAAAAAGTGAGACCCCGTGCGAGTTTCTTATGCCGGTTCTTCTCGCCGGTATAGTTCCCGAACCGGTGGTAGGCACCAGTAGCTTCAACGTTCTGAAAGCATTTGTTACAAATCTATTCAGAAATAAAACATTTTTTTTTATTTAGAGACAGATGATAGTACTAGACAACTATTATGGGCTACAAGCGGTTAAAAAAATATCGAAAGCAGTTTGGGAAGAAACGCCTCTTTTAATATCTTTGTTGAAGACATACCTAGCCTATACAATATTCATACTGCTACCGAACTTTGGTTTACTTTTGGGACAAAAACGATTTAATTAAATGTGTTGATGTTTTTTTTCAGAGGTCGCATGGGAGGTTATAACAGACTTCGCTACAGAGTTACTTGAAGGTCCAGACAAGGAGAGGGTATGTTTATATACCTAATACCTCTTAATTCTTATTTAGGTAGCGCTGATGACTTTACTGTCTTTAGCGCAAATCCTTACTAATGTTATAAACTAGCTGTCCCGGTGAACTTCGTGTCACTTTAAAACCTTCCCTGGACTTCTACGAATATTTTAAGACTAAAATCAGCCCAATCCGTTCAGTTTTCGAGTTTTTGCGAGACTAACACATTTGAAAATCCTTTTAAATATAAGAATAAATACGTGTCTGTCTGTTACCTCTTTATGCAATGGCTGAACCGAATTAAAATATATTTGTTATGGCGTAAATATGATACAGCAGCAATTCTCAAACTTTTTTGGTGGCGGAACCCTTAAGGCCCAGTAGTCCCTAAAATAAGCAGGTCGATGTCTGTCAGTACGAATATCGACATTCATATCAGCGCGCCATGTACAGTGGCTGTTACGCGCTCGCCGCGTGCCTTGATAATAGAAAATTGGAGTAAAAACCTTTTGTTTTTAGTATTATACAAATCACATATATCAAATCGTTTACGTTAGGTTACGACACATATACTACATTTTTTGTTTTTTCTAGAAAGTGTGTAATTTAGCCATAAAATGATTTAATTATGAAAAACAGCGTTATAAGAGCCATCTTTGAGATTTTTTTCTATCGAGCAGATTTTTTCAAATTGCGTACTGATATACCTTTGCGTATAGGAAATTTTCTCAATTTTAAAACGGTACTTATTTTATACTTAAATAATGACTAAAACGTGTTTTAAAAAACCCATCTTACGTAGTTGCAACAACCACAGCGACTTAAGGAAGTGGCGTTTTTTGGGAGACCTCAAAAATAATACATATTTTGTCATTAAATGAATTGTTCATTTAAAGACAAACTATAATCCAACTAAATAATATCCATACCTACTTGGTGTATCACTGATGAAACTTTAAAACAATGTATGTATGTATATGTATTGCTCGCGGAGCCTCTACAAGGCCTTTGCGGAGCACACTTTGAGAATGGCTGTGTTTCGGAAAAATCTACGTTTCCCGTGCGATAAACTCATCTTATTCGTGGGTAACATAAAATCTTTTATAATATCACAGGATCTGAACGAGGAGCGCGCGCGCCGTCACCGCGCCGCGCTGGCTCACAAGCGGTCGTTCTTCGTGCGCATGGTGAGCGACCCCAAGATATACAACCCCGGCGTGAACAAGACGCCGCCGCCGCTGCCCACCAGCCCCACCACGCCGCCGCCCGCCGCCCCCGCCACGCCCGACACGCCTGAAACCGTGCCCTCTACTCCGTAAGTTCATTTTTTTAATGAAATAAGGGGGGCAAACGAGCAAACGGGTCACCTGATGGAAAGCAACTTCCGTCGCCCATGGACACTCGCAGCATCAGAAGAGCTGCATGAGCGTTGCCGGCCTTTTAAGAGGGAATAGGGTAGTAGGGGAGGGTAGGGAAGGGAATAGGGTAGGGGATTGGGCCTCCGGTAAACTCACTCACTCGGCGAAACACAGCGCAAGCTCTGTTTCACGCCGGTTTTCTGTGAGAACGTGGCATTTATCCGGTCGAGCCACCCCATTCGTGCCGAAGCATGGCTCTCCCACGTATAAAATTTTTTGCCAACCCTAGTGTTTAACCGAAGGAAAAATACATTTTTATTCTCTGCCGTTGATCAGAGTAAAACATTGGTTTTTAAAACATCTCAAATATCGGCCAAGTGCGAGTCGAAATCGCGCACGAAGGGTTCCGTATCGATGCCGAGCAAAAATAGGCTAAGAATTGTGTTTTTTGGATGAGAGCCCCCCTTAAATATAAATTTTATTTTGTTTTCAGTATTTGTTGTAATAGCGGCAACGGATATACACAATCTGTAAAAATGTCAGAACTCTAGCTATAGCGGTTCCTGAGATACAGCCTGGAGACACACAGACGGACAGACCACGAAGTCTTAATAATAGGGTCCCGTTTTTACCCTAAAATGCAATAGCTCTACCGCGGCAGTTCCCGAGTGCCACACATATTTTTGGATATAGCTTTTAAACCTTATAAATATTAAGGCTGCGCCTTACGGTCAACGTAAGGCGCAGCGCAGACGACACACTATCCGGGACCACAGAATACAAATTACTCCGTGACGCACTTTTTAGTCCGTGGAAATAGAATCTATGCAATTATATTATGCAGTTAGCACACGACGCGCAGCGCAGACGTGTTGCGTTACTGCATATAATTGCATAGGTTCTATTTCCACGGACTAAAAAGTGCGTCACGGATAGTTTGTCGTCTGCGCTGCGCCTAAGTAAGATTGTATATAATATACTCTACACAAAATATCATTATTAAGCTACAATGATTAAAAGAAGAACTTTTAAATGAAATTAGCGCTGTTGGCTGAGAAGTTTGCGAAGGAAAAAGCCTTCAAAAGATAATCTTAATTTAAGCTGAAACTTTGGCAATACCTCTGAATTTTTACGTTTTATGTTTTTTTTTTCAGGAGACAGTCGTCTTGGATCAGTTGGCCTCTCGCGTTCTTCTTCCAAAGCGTTGACCACGACTCTAACGACTTACCGCTACGGTACGTGTATGCTTATGTAAATAATGGATAGAAACATATAAAATTATAAAACCAAATATAGGTCTACCAGGATTTTCAAAAAATATCCTTGATTATTGGATAAATTTTATATGCAACAAATTAAAATTTTCTATGTATACACACAGAATCAGCCGCTGTAAGGAAAAAAATGATCAAAATGTTTTATTCCAATTACCCGGTAGTGCTAGAGTCAATTTCTTTTCTCACTTTTTGCCATCAGATTCTGGTAGACCTATACAATTTCTAAATTCTGTAGCGTTGATATCGCTAATACAGAACTAAGAAGAGATATTATGTGTTCGTAATGCCCGGGCCGCACCTGCGTAGTGCTTCATACTTAAAACGATACCATTTGCTATGTCCACACTATGCAAATTCATATATTTATATGACGAAAACGTCATCTTCTTTCATTCAACTTTCGTTTTGGCGCATTCAATAATTGTATGCGTCAACGACCGCAACGCCAACATTGTCATTTTTGTTCAGTTGCAGGGTCTGTCAGATTATTGTAACATGTGCGACGAGAACATTTTACTGGGTGGAATATGTGCGACTTATTTGGTCATAAGAAATTCCAGAAAAAAAAGATCCAAGCGAAAGTTTTGGATACGGTCAGAGCGCATGCGTCGCGGGCATACCTCACGTGCGCTGTTGACTGCGCTATAACGCATGCCCGAGATGAACAAAAAAAGTCACAGTGTGGACATACCTAGTGTACGATCTGCGTGTATCGTCCAATGGTATTCGTACGATAGACGCATGTGCGGCCGCGGCATAAGGCGAATGAAAAGACTTAATAATGATAATGATAATAGCACCGTAAAGAGCGTTATTTATTTTCGATCTAACTCCTTTTAAAACACGTACTAAATAAAACTCAAGAGGAATATCATTTCGTTGAAAAAAGTATAGCATGCTGTATGTCCTTCTCTATTACCCAAACTTTTGTTAAAATGAGCCCAATATCATTGAACATTTATTCATAATAGACAACATACCTACAAAATCTACCTCTAGACTGCTCTTCCTCAAGTTTCCTTACAACCATGACCAATCAATATTCTTACAGATTCCGTCACCTGGACACGACGGTCCGGCTGAAGAGCCCTAACCACGGCCGGCGGGGCTCCTCGCCGTGCGCGTCGCCCGAGCACCGCGCCCCCTCGCCCGCACACTAACCGCCATGTATAACCACATAATATATTATCTACATTAAACTTTCCGAGCAATTTAAAGTTGTTTTATTTGTGGCAAAGTATAAATCACAAGTGGTCCGCCCCGGTTCCGCCCGTGGTTCAGATATAGCACGTAGCTCAGAGACATCTTAGCTCCACAAACAAACTCTTCAGCTTTTTATATTAGTAAATATAGAAAAAAACACAAAACGGCTTACGGCTAGGAACCCTCTAGGACCTAGGTGATGTCGGATAATCGGTAGTTCAACTGCGAGACGATGTCCAAACTGTCACAATTTAAAAGTAATAGGCAGGTGCCATCCCTACTCAGTTTCCAGGTATATAAAAATATTAGATTGCTATTGATGCCTTAATGATGATTAGATTAATTTGTATTTGTCTCTATTAGGTATTTTAAGTAATTCCTTCTATCTCACATCCTTGTTAATAAATTGACTAAATAAGTAAATTATTATCATGTGAAATAAAAGAAACATGTAAATGTCATAAGTAAATTATTTTTATATTTACTTTTAAGCATTGGTCACAAGATGTGTCTTAATTTCTCCATCCCAGCCAAGTGTATACAAGAGGTTTCTTTCGCTGACATCCCAGGCAGCATCTCTCACAAATTTTGTGTGCAAAGTTCTATTTTCGTATACTGAACTTAGTTTTGGTCCCTCACTTATGCTGAAGACTGATACAATTTTATTATCACAGCAGACTGCTACTCTATTCAGCCTGTAACAACAAATACCACAAATATATTAAATGAAATATTATTTGACATGAAGATCAATTTGAAACTTGTACATTTAAAAAAAAGATAGTTAAACCGACAATTATATTTTTATTTATTTATTTTATTTAATCTCATATTATATACATAACAGTTAATATACACTTCCAGTTTATGAAACTTGATACCTTTTGCTACCCTAAATCCATTTCATACCTTAAATCCTAGGAATGGACAAACAATATTTTCTATCAAAGAAAACTAAATGACAAGAAAATGAAAGTGGACATACTCAGATTGTAATGTCAACTTGTGAACTGCGGCTGGGAGTTGAGCCAGTTTCTCAGATTTATTAGGATTCCTCACATCAACCACTCCCACTACACCAGCTTCATCACCATAGATTAACTGATTTTCATTTATCCACTTCACACAACGAACACCACAATCATTTTTCAAAATATCTGAAAAATTGCAATATGTTTATTATTCTATCAAGTAAGTCAAATATCTTAGCAATTGAAATATGAGAAAAATAATCGATGTAGTTTTTTTTTATGAACTAAAGGGGCAAACGCGCAAACGGTTCACCTGATGGAAAGCAACTTCCGTCGCCCATGGACACTCGCAGCATCAGAAGAGCTGCAGGTGCGTTGCTGGTATTTAAGAGGGAATAGGTAATAGAGGAAGGTAGGGATGGAAAGGGAACGGAATAAGGGAAAGTAGGGAAGGGAATAGGGTAGGGGATTGGGCCTCCGGTAAACTCACTCACTCACGCAAGCGCTATTTCACATTGGTTTTCTGTGAGGACGTGGTATTTCTCCGGTCGAGCCGGCCCATCCGTGCCGAAGCATGGCTCTCCCACGTCACTCGTAGTTATTCAAAGCAGATATTATTTAGAGAAGGGTGTATTTTCTCAATGCAACTTACAGCATGGAAAAATTATCCCTATATCTATCCACAATCATCATTCTAAAGATTATATATTGTTTTGGTATATACCGACATTGATTCTTACCTAATGCTGAATTATTAGTATTATCATTCCATAGTGAAATATAATAATCTAGTGAGCCAGTAGCAAAGGTGGAATTTGAGGTAGGTCGGACAGCTATACTATATATAGCTTTACTGTGAGCATCTCCATAATGTTTTACACATAATAAATCTGTTATATCCCACACCTGCAAAGAAGAAAGTAGATATTATTTTTTCACCTAACATTTACTAACACAATTTTAACTATCAAGATTTAATAATAATAATAATAATAATAATAACTATCAAGATTTACATTCAAACAAAAAACTATGATTATATAAAATATTAAATAATAACATCTTTCTAACCTTTATATTTCCGTCAGCCCCTCCTGTAACATATTCAGAGCTTGGGTGTAAACTTTCAACCACCAATGCTGCATCATCATGTTCCGCAACAGATAACTCTTCTGTCCATATCTTCCATGCATCATTCTCAGCACTAGATGACCAAATGCTAACTGCTCCGCTATCTTCACAGAGAAACACCTTTAAATTGTTTTGATGAAAATAAATACTCTATTAGACTCAATTATATTTTTTATTGGTAATGTTATATAATATTACTAGCTGCGCCCCACGGTGTTACCCGCGGTTTATAAGGGAACTAGATGTCGCCCGCAACTCCGTTGCGCCAAAACTCGTTTATCGTTCTGGAATCATATATTTTTCCGGGGCAAAAAGTATCCTAATATGTCCTTTCTAGGGACTCAAAGTACCTCCATGCCAAATTTTAGCAAAATCGGTTCAGCGGTTTGGGCGTGACAGGCAGACACACTTTCACATTTATAATAATATTATTATGGATAAATTGTGATATTTTCCTGCAGTAACAAGTACTTGTGTTATTACAGGGTATCAACTAACTCGATACCAAATTTAATTAAAATCGCTCCAACCGTTTAGACGGGAAGAAGTAACGAACATACAAACTTACAAACTTTCGCCTTTATAATATTATGTATTAGTGTGATAGAATGAATAATGAATAACTAGCTATTTGACCGAGCTTTGCTCGGTATTCGATAAGACACGAATAACGAACGAATAAAATGACATTTTCTAAAAATAATTCCTAGCTACATCGATTTATCGCCCCCGAAACCCCCTATATACTAAATTTCATGGAATTCGTTGGAGCCGATATATATATATATATATATACTAGATGTCCCGCGCGGCTTCGCCCGCGTAAATTAGAAATTTTACAGAATCCGTAGCTACATTTTCCCATAAAAAATATTTCCCCCGTTTTTCCCACATTTTCCTGAGTTTCTTCTGTCGTATTAGTCTTAGAGTAATAATATAATATAACCTTCTCGATAAATGATGAGTCTTACTCGATAAATGATCTATCTAACACTGAGATAAGTTTTTAAATCGGACCTGTAGTTTCTGAGATTGACGCGTTCAAGCAAACATACTCTTCAGGTTTATAATATTAGGTAGATATAGATTTTTTTTAATTATCGCTTGACAAACTCGAGTCTCGATCTAAAAGACTATGAAATGGTATAATATGGTAGTGATGATGATGATGATGATGATGAAGAATGTAATTTGCATAGTAGCATATGCTTTCTGTTCTTAAAACAACGCCGAAACTCCCAAACTTGTATCTATAAAGAATCAGGAATTCTCTCAGCACCTTCCGAACCACGGTATACCAGGTATATCTCGGTGCAAAATCTTACTTGTTGGTAGCATATGCTTAGAATACTTCTCACGAAACCGAAGTCACCATATGTTTCCCTATAAGTTTTGAGGAGTTCCCTCGATTACTTATGGATCCTTCATCAGATCACCACTTTTCTGAATATAATACCAAATTGGGATGATACCCTATATACCAAAAGAAAAATTTTGAAAATCGGTTAACAAACGGCGGAGTAATCGTTGAATATAAGAAAACGAACATAACACCTCCCCCATTTTGAAAGTCGGTTAAAATTGTAGCCTATGTGTTATTTATTTAATATTTTAATCAGCACATGAATTGAATAACAAATTTTTTTTCAAATTAATCGTAGCACCATCTGTCAGGACAAACTAAAATTGAAATAGAATAATATTGAATGCGATGATAGCGCCGTCCGCCGGATCTAATGTAAAACATTCCAAAATCAACAACTCCTTATAAATAAGAAATTAATTGAAAAAACATTTTCCAGTAGACCAAACTGTAAATCTAAACCATTCTCGAATCTCCATGAACACACACAAAAAATTTCATCAAAATTGGTCCAGTCGTTTAGGAGGAGTTCAGTCACATACACACGCACACAAGAAATATATATATTAAGATTATGTACTACTGCATAATTTACCTTGCGTGAACTTTCAATAAAGCAACCATCGGATGTCCCTGAAGTTAAGCAAATATCTTTCTTAGTTGGTATGTTACATTTCTTGTTTACATTTGGAGTATATATTTTGACACTACCGTCCCAATAGCGGCCTGTTAGTTCTGAACAACCAACCAGGAACGATCCATCTGAAATTACGTATATTACAGTACATTCGTATAAGTTCGCTTTAGAAGCCTTAGTAAAAATAACCTCAACATCATTGTATTTTTAGTGGATAATCTACGAGAATTTATGTTTTTTGTTATGATACGTATTTCAAACGTACATTAGTAGACTTTTAATATTTTTTAAAATTCGAAAACAATACAATACCACTGTGTATTCGAAGGTAATCCAGATTCGCTTGTGTACTTGTCCCTGTGGTATCGGTGCGATAAACTTCTGCATTTAAATGTGGCGGAATGATTTTATTGCTATTGTCCATTTTTTATAATAAAATTCAATATATTTTGTGAAATCTAATTATTATTAAATATTCATTAAATATTTGTACGGTATGTACAACTCGGGCGAGTTAACTTGACACCTGGCTTAAATTTTACCCCTCCCTCGCTTCCCCGCGCAGCACCCCGCTCTCGTCGTACGCGTCCAGTAGCGTTAGCATATTATATCTGTTACCGTTACACGTGTGTTATTGAGTTTGCGTTTCGGAGTTATTTGTTAGTAGTTAATGGTTATTGTTTTTGGATTTTTGTTGAGATTTGTTAAGTTTTTGTTATTCGTATTAACGTTTGAACAATGCCGTGCATCTGTGGTATGAATTAGCTACTCACGGAATATATTAATATGAAGCTAGATACAAATTATCGGACGCATCCATAAACCTCGTATTCCTGCTGGGGAACCCTTGGGCGAGTCCAACTCGTACTTGGTTAATACTGTGGTTAGTGTAGCCCTATAAAAATAACTAGTTCCGGTAACGTAATTTTTTTTTGAAATAACTTAAAATAAAAAAACTTTTTTTGCACTCAGTACTTAAGAGAAACGTCAATTGAACCAGGTGTCATGTTAATTCGCCCGAGTTGTACCTACCTACCTATTCGAAATGCTCGTAAATTTGAATTTTTGACAGTGTCAGGGTTGCCAAATGCAATTTTACGATTTCCCCCAAACTGATTTTTATATTTCCCCAAAATGATACGTTTTCAAAAAAAATCCCCAATCGCTTTGTTACAGAAAAAAAAGCGAATATAAAATTGAAACTACTTTTATTCGATCTAGTAGTTTCAATCACTCGACAGTTAAACAGATACACAACACATGGTCGCTCGCTCGACCAAAGAGACAATTTTTTTAAGGGGGTGACAGACGTGCGTGTAAGTACGCGGACTATGGCTCAACGATCTTAGGAGTTAGGCTGGTATATAGATATGGTCTCAAGACTCCAAATTTTGACAGCCAACCAATCACAGAGCCTGAACCGTGTCTTGAGACCGAGATGCATCTTGAGTACTGACTATTTATACCAGCCTTAATCGCCTGTGTGTCAGCAAAGAGCCGCGAGCCTGGGGGCATGGTAATCCAGTGTGAGCGATTCTCGTGTGTCGCCGACGCGAGCCGAGTAAGTTCGCGAACTTAAAACCCTCGTAATTTAAGTTCGTACGTCTGTCAGGCCTTTTACGCACTCGACCAAACAAACCAAAACAAACAAACAACAAATTTGCCAGGATGTTAATCGAATGAAAAGGACATTGGTTTCATTTGTTTGTTATGTTTTTTAGAAGTGCTAACCCCAAAAAATCCCCATAGTGTATTTATTTTCCCCAAACATTTCCCCAAAGATACTGTTTCCCCAAATTTTCGCCTAGAGTCAAAATTTTCCCCAGAATTGCGAAAAAAACCCCCAATCTGGCAACCCTGGACAGTGTTGCCAACTTGGTAGTTAAGCTTAGAGCTAGTGTTGTGCCAAAAAAGAGCTGAAAAAGAGCTAACTTTATCAGCTAAAGAGAGCTAAATAAAACCATTCGAACTTATTATATTTTAATCAATAAAAACATTGTTCTTAATAATATAAGGTATCATTAATCTTCATTTGACCATAAGTAACTGTATATGTTGTCGTCATCGTGAAAATCAATCACCAAGGAACTTCCACTGGGGCCTGCTGCAGCCTTGTTGTATGAAGCCATGGTCCCTATTTTTTTTAGTACCTCAGTTGGCAGTATGTAGTTGTGACAGCACAGTTTTTTTTGACGCCGTAATCCTGCCCTGATGGTAATAATGGCATTCGTGGTGGTGTTGTGTAGTCTATTGCGAGCCTTGTTTTTAACTATATTCAGTTGGCTAAAGACTCGTTCAACTTCTCCATTAGACCACGGCAAAGAAATCATCGACTAGGCAAATGAACACAATTCTATAAAAGGATTATTGCCTGCTGCATCTTGATATTTCGAAACCTATATATTATATCTAGATATTTCATTAACAATTAACCTACACTTCGGTAGTGGATTCGAGGCCAAAAAGCCACCGTCGTATGGCTAACTTAAAAAGAGCTAGAATAGTCGTAAAAAGAAGCTAAGGAGCTAAACGGTTTTTTTTAAAGCTGATAATTGATAAATAGAGCCAAATCTAGCTCTAAAAGAGCTGAATTGGCAACACTGATTTTTGAAGTTATTTTCAAACTTCAAAGTCAAAATTAACTAGTTGTCAGTTGTCACTTGTCAATGTAATGCTGGCACTTCACATGGCTATTTGTATATTTTGCTAAATTGGCTAATTGTTGTATTTGGCAACATTATTGACGAATGTACGCAAACGAGCAAAATTCCACACATGGCCGTCAAAAAGCAATTTACAATCATTCGATTCAGAATTTTTAAAATCGGGTTTGTGTTCACCAATAGAATATCGGATGTCAGTTATAGACTTCAAAGTTCAAATATTTATTACAAAAAATTTGACCATTAATCTCCAAAAAGGATACAAAATGTTGTTTTCCGCTCACGATCACTGTGATACAAGTTACAACACTGAAAATGACCAGTGTTGCCAACTTTTTTTTTACTAACCCACCAAATTCAGCGTAAACCACCAGAAACCGCTAAAACCTAAATGGCCTCTAAAACCACCAGAATTCCACTAAATAACGTAAAGACAACAACAACCTATCTGAATATAATACAACAATAACGTCATTATTATTATGAAATAATTATTTTTGTTACTACAAAAAGGAAAACTTTACTTACCTATGTACTATCAGAGAAGTTGATTCCTATGTAAATCGGGGACCTAAGTAGTTTGGTTGCGTTACGTCAAACCCAGCTGACAGATCACATTTAACATTGAATTGACATATTCGACCAAATAACGTTGGTCTGTCAATTACATAGCAATCAACTTCCTCAATGGTACCTATGTATAAGTAGGTACTTAACTAAAGAGTAAAGATGAACGTTTTTAGAGGAATCATTGTCATTTACTTGTTCAGTTTGTGAAGAATAAATTTCTTTAGTACTAATTTTTGTAATACGGTATTTGGTATTATATTGTTATTTGAGCATTTGCCTTCGCGTGCTAACCTTGCACGAAAGAAAGGCGATCAAACTTCATCCGGTTTCTCTGCTAAGTCTTGACAACATTCATCATGCTAAATAATCGCTCTATATTGCAGCGTTAGAATGCGGCAAAACGAATAAAGATAATAATAATACAATTAAGTTTCCAGTGTGCGTCTTCAAGGGTTAGAAAAATAATAAAAAAAACTAGTGGTTTAACGTCGAAGCTACCACTAACTTAAAAAATCGAATCCACTAAGAAATCCACTAGCCACTAAAACCAAATTTTTAGCCACTAAACCACCAGATCTAGTGGAAATTCCACTAAGTTGGCAACACTGAAAATGACTGAAAATTTGCTGAAAATCACCTGTGCTGTCAAGTTGACAGCACCGGTTTATATTTGTGTACAGTAGGGTGTGTGACACACAAAAAATTGCCCATACAACGTGACACACCGTGTGTCACGTTGTATGGGCAATTTTTTTTCTTTAAATTTCTTTACGTAATAGGAATCAAAAGTTGCCTTGGACTTATATGATTATGTATATATTATGTTATAAAAGTTATAATATATTTCTTTTATTTTTGGCTCGCTCATGTGTCTTGAAATATCAAAAAAATGAATTTTTGTCCTATTTTTTTTAAGTCGGTTAAAGTGATAAATTTTAATTTATATCAGTTATAAATATATGTTTATACATTAAAGAAAGTAAAAAAAATAATTTTAATCCATTAAATTATAGAAAAGTAGTTTAAACATAAGGCAAAATTACAGCTGGCTGCGTTCAACAAATCCAATTCAGACGATTTCCGCCAAATATAAAATAATAGCTTCCGAAACTACCTTCGGAGATTCTGATGAATAAGTTGCATGCCCCAGATAAATTAAACCTAGTTTTTGTACTATTGTTATATGCTCTTCTACTCGTATGCGACGGTATATCTTTTAATAACTCTATAGTAATTTAGTTCGCCCTCTCGTTTCTATCTTAGGTTTTGAAGTGATTTTAATCGTTTTATCAAAATAAACGAAACGAATTACTAATTCCTATCTATTATTTAGCTCACAAATTACAATTGAATCACTCAGATGACTGAAAAATACCGCTTAGTCGAAACTGTAGGAGTCAAATGAGGTCAAATAAAAACAGGGGTATGTAAGTATAAAATATAAAGAAACAGTCGTATAACGTCTAAAATATTTTTTAGATATTGTTTTAATATTATTAACAATAAGTATATTAAAACAGCCCGTTGTTTTTCTTTTTGTAATTGCAAATAGTAAAAAAAAATCTTAATTGAATGTCTGATTTTGTGCTTTTTTCGAAATTTCAAGGTCTTTGAGCGAGCCAAAAACGTAAACTTAAGTAGAAAAAATAAATGCAGTTACTATTTTTATGGACAAATACAACTTTTGAAAACATGTAAAAAATCAAAAGTTGGAAAAAAATGACACACCCTAGAGTTCGACAAGGCTGTTATGAACGTGGCGAGAAAAGGAACTAACGCTTCTATCATACAAAAATGTCATTTTTGACAGGTCCCCTTTACCAGCAGCGCCCATTGACACATTCATTTAAAGCCTTGGAATACTGTACTTGCCTATTTGACTCTTTTGATGTGCGTCAAAAACCGACAAAGGTACGGATACATTTAGGTATACGTGTATTTGGTATTGGTCATATTTGTCAAATAGGCAAATAAGGCCAATACTTTGTCAAACATACCGTCTACACATTGTGATTATTTGGCGAATACTTCAAATATACGCAAATTTATGCAAATAGCCATGTGAAGTACCAGCATAAGAAGTCAGCCAAAAACATGTATATATTAAGTCTATGGCCAAAAATGTCTTTCTCCTTTTTCTTTTAACCAATTTTATCATGTTTATATTGCCACATCTCGTTATTGATGAGGACTGAGGAATCAAACAAGATTTAAGATTATCTCGTTTAACATTTTTTAAACATAGTAATAACCTCAGTAATAACAGTCCAACAGAAAAATGTACAGTCAAATTGGGGAAAATCCAGTAAGTAAAATGTAGTATATTTATCTTAGATATAAGTTCTAACGACTCTAACGTTATAGTCTGTCAAAAAAAGTAAAGAAATTAAAAAGTAGCAACATCGTAGTGTCATCCCTTTTTTCTGAGATTGATTTGAAAGGGATGACACTACGATGTTGCCACTTTTAATTTCTTCACTTTTTTGACAGACTATATTTGTGTCTCACTCGCGCATGAAAGTATTGCACAAATAATAAAATAAAGTGGCCTACACTCACATAAAATAATAAATTCGGCACTGACTTGCACTATAAGTGAAAGAGACAGGAGACTGAGCATACATGCGCGTACCGCTTCAGGGGAGGCAGCTGGATCATGTTGAAATCTCTACTAAGTATCTTATTTATCTAGTACTTTTATCGAAAATCTAGTACTTACTTTCATAGAAAATTTATAAAAGATATTAAGAACGATTCTTTCACAGAAGACGTCGTAATAAATCGATTTGCCGAAGGCCCTCGAAAATTACATTATATATTCTTTATTTATATATATACCACCTATCCAGTGTGTAACACAAATAAGTGATAATACTACGTGTTCCTTGTTGAGAGTTCACAGTGAAAGTAGCAGCGCTGAAAGGCTAAAATTTTTTTTCACTTTTGTATGGGCAAGGGCCCGAGCGTCACGAGTTTCCCCACACAAAAGTGAAAAAAAATGTCGGTCTTTCAGCGCTGCTACTTTCACAGTGAACTCTCTATAAGGGACACGTACACACTCTAAAGTATTATCACTTATTTTTGTTACACCCTGTATATACCACCTATGTTATATAAAATCTGACCCCCCCATGCTTAAGTTTAAAAACTTAAGTTTCACATTACATAGTATTTCATAAAGTCTTTTAATGTTGCATCTCCCTCTTAACGTGTTAAAAGTTTTTCACGGATTTACTATTAACAAATTATGTAAGTAGTAGATTTCCACTTTTACTAGGCAAATGAATAAAAACTTAAGTTTCACATTACATAGTATTTAATAAAGTCTTTTAATTACACATTATAACAATAATTTTACCCAACCCCGCAACTCATTTCTGTATATTATTCGATATTATATTAATATGCATTGTTATAAAATTAATAACGAAAACATTAGAGGCAATTCATAAATGCATTTGTAAAAAAACAATTCTTACCTAGGTATAATACGAAAAATATAAAGTAATAGGTATCTATTTTCATTGAAGTTATAGACCGCGCACAAACTTAAGATCGCTCAGTGAAACTGGAGACTATTTCCAATAATTACCGATTTTTATCATATAATAAATCGTTTCATGTAATAAATTTCTGTCGAAACTCGAAACCCTTAGGCCCATCACCAAAAACACGAATACACAGCGTATTTTTGTCTATACCTGTTATGCAGCCTTAAATAAAATTATAAGGTTTCATTATAAATTATAAAGTATTTAATCTAATAACAAAAGAAACATAGAAGTAAATACATAATATAAGAGCTACAACAATACCATAGTCATTATTTTCTAACTGTAAACCTATGATTTATGTATTCTTCAACAATGCACCGATCCTCTGGATATTCTTGAAGTTTCTCATCATTTGAAACATACGCATATCCATCGAAATGAGTAAAGTCTCTCCCTAGTAAATCTTCTATGGATTTTACTCGCATTGGTTGGGTAAGCTGACATATTTTTTCTGAAAGAAAAAAGTGTCTGTTACAGGGGTATGAAGATTATTATATGGAGCCTGGCTGACCTACTGTCCGCCATTCTTTTTCCGCGTTAACGATTTTTTTTTAAATGGATAGCTAACATCAATACAAACAAAAATAATCTTGGGCAAAACCACGCAGTGATTGATGAATTTCGAAGATATGAGCTGCCAAAGTTTTATCAATTTAAGATACAAGATTGTTTTTTGTTTGTATTGATTTTAGCTATCCATTTTTGAAAAAAATTTTCGTGAACGCGAAAAAACACAATAGCGGACAGTAGGTTGGCCAAAATCTTCATAACGCTCTACAAAGGGGTTGTAGAGCGTCATTTTTATAACCCCAAAATTTCGGTTGCGGCCCGCGACACCAACACCAAAACGTGTTTATGGTCCGTATAAAAAAAGGTTAAGTAACACTGGTCCAGTTGAGTGACGGACTGATGTTTTATTTATAATGTACTTTTCAGCCACCATTCTGGCGTCAGTCACAGACTGATGGGCTGAACAGATGCCAGACAAACCGCGTAACCATAGTCTTAGAATCTGAAAATATTACAATACATACCTTGTGGGATAAACCTTACACTTTGATCTTCCGTAAGCACTGTGTAAATGGGCTGTTTCCCAGTATGTGGCTCCTCCACCCGTGGCTTCCGAGAGTCCTCCACCTCCCAACCACATATAACACACATGTAATAATACTGAATGTGATAGCACACCATGCCAACAGCATATTTCAGTTCCGGTATCCGCTTTTTTACAACTTTCTGAAAAACATACACTTTTATAAGCAACAACACAGGAAGTAAATATAAACAAATTATGAATAAAAATTGCGAGAAACAACCTTGTGATCTCAAGATATTTAGGCCAAGCTAAGCAATAGTTTTATTTTGATGAAGTTCAAAATAAATATAAGTTATAACTTACTTCTTCACATGATCGTTGAGGAGGATTAATTTCCGATAGCATTAATACCAAATGACGGTTTTCTTCATCAATCTGTAAAAAAAGAAAATAAATAAATTTACTATCTTACAAACTCATAAGTTACTAGATATGACGTACTTATATTTTTTATTACTTATATTAAAAGAAAAAAAATCTTACATTTTTTATATTAATTTTAGACCGCAGTGCTGGCGCCGCTGCATACCGTACAAGAAATGCATAGAAGTCTTTGTAAGGATTATGCTCATAATTTTCAGCTTCGTGGCTTGACAAAAAATCAAGTAAGTGAGCCGCATTTTCAAACTCCCTGAAATAATTTTATAATATCACATAAAATATTTAACACATTCAAGATAATAATAATTATGTTTATATTCACTGAAATACTAACAATTAGCAAATAATTCGATTATCTCTGACAATAGGGATGTTGCCAAGCACAAAGATTATCAGATTTTTTAAATAAAATAAAGATATGACGGTAAAAATTAAGCATTTCCTAAATTTCAGCTTCATAACTTATTTTGTATAAGTCTTCAAAGTCGGATGGTCAAGTCGAATTGATTTTATTAAAAATTCTTAATATTTGTATGCCATTCGATAAGTTATGCATTTACAACAATTTTTCTTATGAAACCACGTTCATAAAATATGCAATATTTAACATAGCTATCGAACAAGGTTTTCCCGCGATGCGTACATAACTAGCAGCGCCTGACGTCATAGTGTGCTGACATATTGTATAGACTATAGAGTATAGAGCATTTGGGAAGGTTTATTTTATGTGATTTTCGAGTTGTTATATCTTGGAGAGTTTTTAAGGATTATCAGTCACTCTTTCACTTTTGTTTTTTATTTTTGAGAGATCCTATAATTACCAATAGGCAATAACAGTTAAATACTATGAATAATCTAAGCAAACAGACAAGAAAGATTTTTTAAACCATAGACTAAGGAAAATATAAATTCGTCTATGTTTAAACAAAAAAAAAAATACAAATATATTACCAATCATGCACATTGCCTTTAGATCTCATATAAGCGTAAAAAATGAAATTTATAAATGAGCTTGGATTGTATTTCTGGCCAGGGCCATTCGGTTGTGAAAATGGACACTGTCGTTTCAGTCTGAGCTCTCCATTAGTGAGGTCAATGGTGTACATTCTCTTGTCATCATCCGATAGCCACTCCAAAAAGAAATGGTTGGAGAATGCATTCAACTCGCAGTGAGCTCCCAGTTTTCTTGCAACTGCTTGATATATTGCACCAAGGGCTATAACACATCCATGTTTTTTGTCAACCACCTGTTCAGAAGAAATTAATAAATTATTAAGTAAAAATAACAAAACATCTTATAAGAATCGTATTGTGAACTTGCCTTTACAATATCAAGAGTACTGGAACCAGTGTCAAGGGAGGAAGGTGATATTTTATGAGCTTTATAAATTGTTTCAGATATGGCAAGCAGGATTTCTCTCTCAGAATTTGGTTTGTTTGCTTTGTTTTTTACTTTATTTTGGTCGCTCAAGAACTTTTTTGATTCACTGGCCAAGTATTCAATCTGAAATGTATAATGTATATTTGTATGTTTACATAATTTTCATGACAAAATAATGAGTACAAAAGTTAAATAGATGGTGAAAATATAACCTTTTCATCCACATCCTCGTCAAAGTGTAAGTTATCAGGATCTATCCACTGTATAAAATAATTGACCACAACTTCTGGGCTCAGTTCCGAGTTAGCAACACCTCGAGCCCATTTGATGCAAAGATAAGTTTGTATCAAATATCGGAGAACTCTCTTTGCATAATAAGTACATGTTAGTGTGTTGACGGGCCTGAAAATGTATGTAATATCACTTATCGTAATCTTATATATAAAAATCTCGTTTCACAATGTTAGTTACTGTACTTCTCCGAAACGGTTTTACTGATTCTTACCAAATTTTATTTGCATATTCAGTAGGTCTGAGAATCGGCTACTGCCTACTTTTTATATTGATAAGTGCATTTGTTGAATAAATAATAGTAAATTATTACAACTCGAGACTGACGGCGACCATTGTTTGTGTGATGGGATAGCGATGGATGTTGCCATGGTGCCATACTTATTCTGTCACTTCAATAAAATAATATGAGCAAAATACTTTATATGTTTGATGGGAAAGCTAGTAAAATCTAAATATGTTTTATAAATCGATATTTCAGTAATAAAGCCCTCAGGGTGACAACGACAACTTCTTAAAACGACACCTTCCGAAAACAACAACTTCCGAAAACGACAACTTTCTAGAATGTCAACTTCCGAAAACGACAACTTTCTAAAATGTCAACATTGGAAAATGACAACATCCTAAATCGTCAACTACTTAAATTGACAACCGCCAAAATTGAAATCTTCCTGGAACGACAACGCGTTCGATCCTTTTTTAAAAGACTTATGCCGCTGACTGTACCTATTTTCATTCGTTTTTAGGGTTCCGTAATCCGTACCCAAATGGTAAAAACGGGACGCTATTACTAAGACTGCGCTGTCTGTCTGTCACCAGGCTGTAGCTCAAAAACCGCGATAGCAAGACAGTTAAATATTTCACAAATTATTTATTTCTGTGGCCGCTATAACAACAAATACAAAAAAAAGAGGCGCTCCCATACATAAAGCGCGATTTTTTTGCCCTCTTTTGCTCGATATCAATAATGGTAATAGGACTTGAATGGTAATAACTTTAAATATTCACAAAATACTCAGTTTAGTTGTATTTTTACTTTAATAATAAAATTAAAATAAAAAAATATATAAGGGGGCTCCCATACATAAAACCTTTTATAATTACCTAGTCAATGGCACGGAACCCTTCGTGCGCGCATCCGACTCGCATTTGGCTGGTTTTTTGTCATTAGTATGTATATGTTACGCTCAAAGACCGAAAACGCTCAGTGAGCGAAAAAATGGCTCACAACGCGTTGTGGTCATAGTGAAACGGCCACGACGTGAAATTCGCGTCGTGGCCCTAGTGAAAACGGCTACGACGCGTTCTGGTAATCACAGAAATACCACATAGCGAAATTCGTGTTGTGGCTGACGTGCTATTCGACCACAACGCGTTGTGGTAATCGAGAAAAGCCATGACGCGTTCTGAGCATTTAAAAACAGCCACGACGCGAATCCGTCGACGCGAAACGTGCTCATGTGTATTGCACACACACTTGGGCACTATAAAACTACTCCTGCGTAGCGTGCTCTTGTGTATTGCGCACACACTTGGGCACTATAAAATTACCCCTGCGTAACTGGCCTAGTTTCATTGAAACCAGAGTGCTCTTATGTATTGCGCACACACTTGGGCGCTATAAAATTACTCCTGCGTAACACGGCCTGATTTCAGAACGCGTCGTGGCCGTTTTCATTAGGGCCACAACACGAATTCGCGTCGTGGCTGTTTTAAATGCTCAGAACGCGTCATGGTTTTACTCGATTACCACAACGCGTTGTGGTCGAATAGCATGTCAGCCACGACACGAATTTCACTTTGTGGTATTTCTGTGATAACCAGAACGCGTCGTGACCGTTTCACTATTACCACAACTTGTTGTGAGCCATTTTTTCGCTCACTGAGCGTTTTCGGTCTTTGAGCGTAACATATATTATAATATACTAGCTGTTGCCCGCGACTTCGTCCGCGTGGACTTTAGTTTAAAGTTGTTCCCGTACAACGATTGAGTCGTTTACGCGCAAATCAGAAAAGTATATTGTGTGGGGACCGCACATTTTTCCGGAACAAAAAACATTCCTTGTCCCAGATTCAAATTAGTATCTCCAATCTCCATGCCAAATTTCATCAAAATAGATTAAATAGTTTAGGCGAGAATCATAAAAGTTTATTGTGCGGTAACCGTATATTTTCCGGGATAAAAAGTATCCCTTGTCCTTTCCCGAGACTGAAAGTATCTTTATACCAAATTTCAGCAAAATGGGTCCAGCCGTTTACGCGTGATGTCGTGACCACGCGAAATATAACGTTCCGCGCAGCTTCACCTGCGTAAATTAGATATATTTTCACAGACAAATTAGTCCACAAAAATAGCCTATGATCCTTCACGTGGTCTACTTCTTATCTGTGCCAAATAACAGAAAAATTGCTCAAGTAGTTCGTGAGATAAGCCCTTCCAAATAATTTCCCCCGTTTTTTTCCACATTTTCCCCTCTTTCTTCGCTCCAATTAGTCTTAGCATGATAAAATATAGCCTATAGCCTTTCTCGATAAATGGGCTATCTAACACTGAAAGAATTTTTCAAATCGGACCAGTAGTTCCTGAGATTAGCGCGTTCAAATAAGCTTTTTCAAATAATTTCCCCCCGTTTTTTCCACACTTTCCTCTATTTCTTCGCTCCTATTAGTATTAGCGTGATAAAATATAGCCTATAGCCTTCCTCGATAAATGGGCTATCTAACACTGAAAGAATTTTTCAAATCGGACCAGTAGTTCCTGAGATTAGCGCGTTCAAACAAACAAACTAACTAACAAACTCTTCCGCTTTATAATATTAAGTATTGATAAAACAAACTAACAAACAATTCATTCTCGAGTAACTGCACTTTACTTTTCTCGAAACGGTACTTCCTCATTGCCCCATTGAAACTCTATCATAAAGGTGTTATTGCGTTCTTAAACTCCTAATTGGTCTTACTGGCATATTTAAAGTATGTCTAAGAAAAAAGCAGTATCTCTCAGCTTGATAATCCTAAAATGCAAATAGTGTTGATTTCTTTCATGAATTAATAATGAATTTCTTAAAATCACAAAAAGGGAAAGACTTATACTTACTATCAACGCCCTCTGCCCCTAACATGCAGGTACTAATAAAAAAGTGTCGAGGTCAAATCAAGGTCATATATCGTTCTGTCTATTCTTCAGATTTACACCGAACGCGCAGTAAGGAACTTCGTTCCAGTATTTTTGGAGAGTCTAAAGTAGCAGTGGTTTGCAACATTCCGTCGCACGACTGTGGCGCCGCATCTAGGGGACGTTTCACTTGAGACGCAATCTAACGTACAAATTAGACATTTATCATTTTCGGTATTTGTCATTTCAGGAATTTATTTTTTCGGAATCTGTCAATTTAGGAATTTGACATTTTAGGAATTTGCCATTTCAGGAATTTGCCATTTTCTGAAGTTGACGAGTTTAGAATACACATTCTCGGAAATTGGCATTTTCGGAAGTTGTCGTTTTGGGAAGTTGTAGTTGTCACTCTGAGGGTAATAAAGGTACTTACTTAGAACATGTGAAGTCTTCAATAAATTTTCTTGTTTTTCTTACAATTTCTTGTAATATAAAAATGGTGTAGTAATAATTAATGTATGTTGATGTAGCAATTTTAAAAAATGATTTTATATCTTCCAAAGATATTTCTGTGTCCCTCCTAAAAATAACATATTATTTACTTATTATAATATTTGATATTCACTATTAATTGATGAAGCCCTAAGCGGCCGCATCCGGCCGCGATAACAATAGATAAGCTATTGTGTCTCGTTATTCCACGATCGATGGGTTAAAATATAATAATAATAATATCTATGGATGCTTCACACCACGTCAGTCTGGCCCCGTGCTAAGTACCTGTAGGACTTGTGTTACAGGTACCAGACAACGGAAATATATTTAATACTTTTATACTATACATATATTTAAGATTTTTATTACCTATATCATGCACATATTTAATACACATCCAGACCGGGAATATTGAAAAACTTTTTGTTCCGTCGGCGGGATTTGAACCCGCGACCCCCAGCTTGAGCTGCCACACACTCAACCAATTGAGCCACAGAGGTTGTCACAGCGGTCGTCGTATTATTATTTTAATCTTTTATTTTGTAGAGACTTTTAACACTCAGTATTAATGTCAGCCTCACAGGTAAACACAGTGTTCCCTAACCCCTACGCAGGAGACAGATCTAAATAATTTATAAATTCTATTGCCTCTGGGGACAACGGCTTCGAAAGTATACTGTTGATCCGTCCATTGTGCAGGTAACCAAAGTCAATTATTTAATTATAAGTAATTATGAATTCATACTATAACAATCATAAATTTTATGAATTTAAAATAAGTTTCACAAGACATACTCACCAGTAATATTGTGCAGACATTTGAACCAATTCCTTGACAATTGATTTCTTTAGCAAAAAGAACTGTCTAACTTCATGTAACCAATCTACTTCCTCCTTAGCCTGACTAACAATTGATTGAAAGTCTCCAGGTATTCTGCAAATAATTTAAAAGTTCTTTATTAGGAAAGCTGTTTTATTAGAAGGCAGCAACATTTAAAAAAAAATGTGTAAAAATATAACTTC
Organism: Aricia agestis; assembly: GCF_905147365.1. Lineage (NCBI taxonomy): Eukaryota > Metazoa > Arthropoda > Insecta > Lepidoptera > Lycaenidae > Aricia > Aricia agestis. The sequence continues at coordinate 9,977,343 of NC_056416.1, read as the reverse complement.
ATAAATATATTAACCCTTAATTTACCCGGTAGGTCCCTGGGACTCCCTCAAAAAATTTAAGCGCTCATAAAACTGTTAGTTCTTGGAATTATAACATATGCGTCCCACTACCTTCAAGAAGTGACGTGCAAAACGCGGGGTAGAGAGGATGGCGCTAAGCGTCTCTCCAAACGGTAGGTAAACACGTTAGTGGAGTGCGTGGGACTCCACCGGGGTATTAATGTTATAGTTTTAGCCAATTCACAGTATTTGCATATACATATACATATTATATTGTTGTTTCCTGATGATGTAATGGCGTCTCATACTACTATAAACATCCTCGATGAAGATTTTGAGTCCGTGGTGAACAATTGGGTTGTGCAACTAACTGACAGTGATACGGATGATGAGGGTCAGCAAAATATAACATTGAACCAGCTTATGAGTCTAGAGCCTTATGTGGTGGTGTCTAAAACCGAGGATGACTGCGAGCTCTCAGACCACAATTCTGCTTCGAAGCGCTCAGATACTTCGAGAAATGATGAATTCCATATATGTGCCATAGTTGTACTAAGCCTGTGTGCCTTAGCTGGACATAAAATATGTAATGACTTTGTCAACAACCGCAACTGAAAGGTCTTGCACGTTTTTGTTTTTTATTTTTATTTTTACCCATATTATTTTTTGCTTTTAATGAGCGTTTATGATGTCCTTAATAAGTTTAATCATTAGTTATTTTAAAAATATGTTTTATAATATATTTATTAGTGGCTAGAAGTTAGACCTCGTAATTTTATGATAAAAAGTACCTTAATCTTGAAGTTTCTTAATAAAAGGCTGTAATTCTTTAATTTTTAAGTAAAAACCTATGCCATATTAAAAATAAATAAATAATTAACAAATATAATAAGCATTTCACTTTAAAAATGATCTTATTTCATATTAAATTTACCAATTTGTTGCCGGGAGTCCGAGGGACTCCACGGGGTATGTTGCGCAGGTAAATCACCGGGTAAATCAAGGGTTAATCTGGTAAAGCTAACCTAAGAATATTTTGTACTATAGTAATATCTAAATATAGAAATCAGTATGGAATAAGTTACATAATTTCTTTTTACTTTTACGGTTCCATTAAGTTTCTGTTTCAAATATGAAAAAGTGAAACTTACGCTACATTATATTTTTGTTTCCACAAACTGTTGTTGTCTCCTAGAAGTTCATAGAACCGTTTACATGTAGAACTAAAATTAACTACATCCTGGATATCATTATATGATAATATTGAAGATATTAATTCGTCCGGCAGGAAAGTAATATGTGAAACATCACTGTCTTCGTTATCTCCCATTTTGTCACTGATATTTACTTTTACTTTACATAAAACTCGAATAGTTATGTAGACGTATCCACAATATCCAATAATTAGATTAGCTGTTTAATAAATTTCTGTAGGTCTGATATAAATTTCATTATTTCATAATATTAAAATATTAAACGACTTTATAAACAAAAACAAGTAGAAAGTGCGTTGGGCGATTGCGGATTTTTGCGATTATGACACTTTTCCTTTTTTTTTTCTTCTTATAATGGCACTTCGGCTATAACCATGGCCAGTGTCGAGTATATAATATTATGGCGGGAAAACAATAATCTTTAATACAATTTTTTTTATATTATCGTCAGGTCAGTCAAGTCTAAAGTCTAGTAAAAATCTAAGTATAAAGTCAATTCAGTCAAGAAGTCAAGTCGGTTGATTCAGTAAAGTGGTAGACGCTTTACTGAAACTTTCGATGGAGTTTTGGAGGGAACACAAAAGAGCACGTTTCTGGTTATTACATCACTTTTCCAAACTTGTGCACGATAACGAATATCTAATGGTTAATATCCTACCAATATTACACATAAAAAACCCAGATAAAACAATTTTAGAAAAATAATATAAAAATACAACATCACTCTTTCACATTCTCCGCAAAACTCCACTTTTCCTTTTTAAATTTGACATCACAGTTTGACATTGACGGTTGACAGTGACGTTTCTTACCTTTTGACATTTTATATTTTTTCTTTTCGTACTTTTGACAATAAGCTTGATACGTAGGGGGATGTTAGATTATCATATATATTGGATCCGAGATCATTGAGTCAATGATATTGGATAATGTATAAATATAGACATATGATTCATTTCTTCCTTGATCATAGATTTTTGACATTTGCTGAGAGATTGGATCCAATAAAAGTCAATGGATCCAATACGGAACTATTTTACAAAATTGTAAAATAGTTCCTCGTTAAGGGGTGTATTAGATTATCATATACATATGTTGGATCCGAGATCATTGAGTCAATGATATTGGATAATGTATTATAGACATATGATTCATTTCTTCCTTGATCATAGATTTTTGACATTTGCTGAGAGATTGTATCCAATACGGTCATAGAAATAGGTGTTGCCAGTTATTTAATATAAAAAAGAGTTTTTAATTTCTTGTTCGTTAATATGTTTCAAATAATGTAATGTAATTATTTTTCTCATTATATACTTGTATAATCTTGCTGAAATAACAAAAAACAAGCCATATTAAAAATGACGATGTCTTTTGACAAATCGGATTCTCTGAGATCTAGTAACCCTGACGTCAATACCTGTCAGCGTTAGCGCTCTCCATTTGTTATTGAAACCACATAATATGACGTAAAATTGGATCAATGAAATATGATAATGCAGATATGATCAAATGATCATATATATTGGATCCTATATATGATCATAGAAATGATCATATATAAATTATAATGTAATACCCCCCTTAAAGTGCGACAAGGCTTTTTAAAAATAAACGTCAAACGTGGTCCACCGCCCACCGCCCACGTTACCTACGTGGCCTGTGGGTCGTGGGCGGGAGCCATAGATTAAGTATTAAGTATAGATGTAGTCTTAGCCCGTCATCGCGTGGCCATTTTGTGCTTATTTTCATACAAGTAGTGTGCGTTTATTTTCTTGAATATTTCTATTTGTCGATTATTTCGAAGCACATTATGATACAGGAAAGAAAGTCAATTAGTTCATGATATCGATTAACTAATTAACTATAGTTCAAGTGATGAGAATCCGTAAACACACGTAAAAAGCTATGCAATTTTTATAGCCAAATTATTAATTGATGTGACATTTTTAGAACTAATGCCTTATATAGCACGATTATGGGATTAATAAACATATAAAATATCTTTTTAGCTTACAAAAATACCGATTGAAAAGCCCAAAAAACGTTATTCAAAACTTACGTATTTAATGTAAAATCCACGTGTTTGAGGCATTCTTTGGCCATTCTTATGGTTTATTATTTAGTGAAACCACAAAACTCAACAATATCTAGCATTAAATGTTCACTAAAAACCTTTATTAACACGTTTATTACATGAAATATGCCTACCGACTCCTTTGTTATGTCCTAGTAAGTAGAACATAACATTACACGCTTTTGACGCTTATACACCGATATAAGGCTCTCATCAGCCTATAGTACCTCAATGGCGGGAGCGCTGCTGGTAAAGCAGAACTGTCAAAAATGACGTTTTTATATCATGATTCATGGCAGCGTTAGTTCCTTTTTTCGCCACGATCATTTAAAGCCTTGTCGAGCTGTACACTGTACTGGCTTTTCAAAGCAACACAGTTTAGGCGAGTGCTTTAAAACTTAAAAAAAAAACAGTGACAAAAAATAACAGCTGTCATTTATGATTTATGTCATAGTCAAGTCAAAACTTTCTTACAACTGTCATATTTGATATTTCCAAAAAGAGGTAAAAGGAAATCAAATTATTATTCAATTTTAATTATCTATTTCTTACATTTTTCTAAAGTTTAAATTTATTACTTATTTAATATTTAAGGGTATGTTGTGAGTGCTCTTTTAATTATATTATACTTTAGCATAAACTCATGCCGCTTAACCTATAACATATTTACCTATGAACAATACCTACTTTCTTTTTATTTGAATGTGTATTTAATTTTATGTGTTTAGTATAATAATAAAGAAATTAGAGGCTGTCATGACTTTACCATCTCTTATACAAAAAGAGGTATTATTGTTGTACCTATGTTATTGTTACAAAAATAGTATGTTATTCTTTGAAATTGGTTTTATATATAATATCTCCAAGCATTTCAGCTATTAATGTACTAGAATATTGTACGATATTTATAATATAACGAGTAATTTTATGCAACAGAAAAATGGCTAAGTTGGAATTATTACAAATGCTAAGTGGACATAAAGGCATTGTCTGGAATGTATCTTGGCATCCCCTGGGTAATGCATTTGCATCTTGTGGAGAAGACAAAATTATCAAACTGTGGAATCGTGTTGGCGAAGAATGGGCTGCTAAAACAGTACTTGTAGATGGTCACCAGCGCACCATTAGAGAGGTTTCATGGTCACCTTGTGGAAATTTCTTGGCTTCTGCTAGCTTTGATGGTACCACTGCAATCTGGGATAAGAAAAGTGGTGTGTATAATATTACCTCTAGAGTTGATGTGGAAGTATAATGAGAATGATCTAAAAACTTTATTTACTTCAGGTCAGTTTGAATGTAATGCTACCCTGGAAGGACACGAAAATGAGGTAAAAAGTGTCTCATGGTCTCCTTCCGGAAATCTACTAGCAACCTGCGGCAGAGACAAGTCAGTGTGGGTCTGGGAGGTGGCCGGAGATGACGAATATGTCTGTGAAGCTGTGCTCAATGCCCACAACCAAGATGTCAAAAAAGTTAGTAAAACAACCATATTTCAGTCGAAAATGTTATATTATAGAATACAGAGTACACAGAAGGTTTTGTTTTAGGTGATATGGCATCCCACGTTAGACATAGTAGCATCAGCGTCATATGATAATACTGTCAAATTGTATAAGGAGGATCAGGTGGACAGTGATTGGACTTGTATTTCTACACTACAGTCCCATGAATCTACAGTTTGGAGTTTAGCTTTTGATAAAACTGGACAGAGGCTCGCTACCTGCAGTGATGACAAAACAGTGAAAATATGGAAGGAGTACACTCCTGATAATTCTGAAGGAGTGATTGTGCCTGATCAGGAATCGACCTGGAAATGTGTTTGTACATTGTCAGGCTATCATACACGCTGCGTATACGACATCGCTTGGTGTCATGAATCCGGTATGATAGCTACAGCCTGCGGAGATGACATAATTAGAATATTCAAAGAAACAGAAGACTCAGATCCAAATGCACCTACATTTGACTTAGTCTGTACGAAGCTAAATGCCCACTCTCAAGATGTCAATTGTGTCAAGTGGAACCCTTCTGGCACCAAAGAACTGTTGTCCTGCAGTGATGATGGAGAAATAAAAATATGGAAATTTTTTGACTGTTGAAATTATATTAGGACAGTGGGAGGATTAGACAGATAGGACTAGGGCAAGAACATATATAATTGATTGTACTGTCGGTTCTTGGTGGAAATTCATTTTAAACACAATATTACTTGCACTTTTTCCACTATATTCATTAATTACTACAAATTTAACTTAAACACGACCGGTTTCGATATAAATCATCATCAGGTGTACTTAACGTCGGTAGTTTTGAATAATTAAATATAATCAAAACAAATATTAGGGTTGTCAGCATCATGGTATTTTTTACAATTTGGTAGAATTTTTCTTCCAAATACAACTATTTTCTACTGATATTAAAATTAATATTTAGTTGGATTTACCCATTTTATATTGATAAATTAATAACGTTATATCACATATATAGATGTCAAATTCAAAAAATAAATAAAAATTGTTAAATTAAAAATTTTTGATGTCACAAAAATAACTATCCATTTTTTTAATAAAAATCAAAAATTATAAACACAATGTCAAACTAAATTAATAACGATACAATTGTCTAATTACATCACCAATAATTTAATTGAATTGTCCATAATATTAAAAGAATATAGATCCAACAACTAGGAAATGGATCAAAGCCACGCTCGACAATAGGGTAGCTTCATCGACTATTATGGACCTGACACTCAAAATCAGGCTGACACAAGGTTGCCCACAAGGAGGTGTCCTGTCACCCCTGGAATGGTCCCTGGTAGTGGATGTACTAAGGGAACTGAACCTCATAGGTTACTACGCTCAAGGGTACGCTGACGACCTGGCGATTATGGTGGTGGGAAAATGCGCATCGGTGGTCGCTGGGTTGATGCAGTCAGCACTAAGAGTTGTCGAGGATTGGTGCCAAAGGGTCAAGCTAACAGTAAACGCTGATAAGACGGTCTTGATACCTTTCACCAAAAAGAGGAAGTTGGAGGGACTAAGACCCCCAACACTCTTCGGGAAAACTATAAAGTTTGCGGGTGATGTCGAATATCTAGGAGTAATCCCAGACAAAGGACTCACTTGGAATAAGCACATCGAGTATATTACGAAAAAGGCTAGATGTGCTCTGGGTTCCTGTTGGAAGCTTGTCAGCTCTAAATGGGGTATTCGGCCGAAGGCAATGCTATGGCTATATACAGCCGTAGTGAGACCGATTACCACATATGGCTGCGCAGTGTGGCATAAAAAGGCTGAACAAGTAAACTGTAATAAAAGACAAAACAGCGTACAGAGACTGGCATGTCTAATAATCACGGGTGCACTCTCGTCAACACCCACCGCTTCCCTCGAGGCCCTGATCAACTTAACTCCGCTTCCTCTGCTTGTTCAGATGGAGGCCAAAAAGATGACTCTCAGGGCCAGGACGGCGGGTAGGACGAATTGGGTTTCCACCCCATTTCGACAGCTGGAACAGTCTCTCAGTGAATCACCTATCATGGCCATGCCATCAGATGCCATGATCAAGGTGTATAGCTTTTCGAAGCAGTACCAGGTTTTTATACCTTCCAGGGAGGACTGGGAAAGAAAAATCCCAATTGATGTCCGCCCTAGCGACATAGTTTGGTTCACGGATGGATCAAGGAAAGACAACCGTGCGGGAGCAGGATTCTACGGGGGCAGGCCACCAAAAGGCAAATACTCCTGTTTGGGGGAGTTTGCGACCGTGTTTCAGGCTGAAGTCTTCGCTATCCTCGGTTGTTCACTAGAAAGCCTGGAGATGGCCTTAGTTAATAAAAACGTTTTTATCTTCTCCGATAGTCAAGCTGCACTTAAAGCACTGACTGCCGCAGAAGTCTCGTCCAAATTAGTTCTGGAATGCGTTGAGACGTTAAACATGCTAGGAAGGAACAACAACATCCGCCTAGTATGGGTCCCGGGCCACAGCAACGTCCCCGGCAATGAAACCGCTGACGAACTGGCTAGGCTTGGGGCCGAGAGTCTCATATATGGTCCAGAACCAATCTGTGGTATAACTCCCAGTACCATAAAGCAAGTGCTCAAGGAATGGGGTCACAGACTGCAGGAAGCAATGGGCTGAGACCCCTGGCCTTGAACACTCCAAGGCACTAATTCCTGACTTCAACAAGAAACAATCAGAATTAGTGCTCACCTTGGGTAGGAACCAATTAAGAATCCTTACCAGAAGCCTAACTGGGCACTGCAAGCTCAACAAACACCTAAACAGAATGGGTATTTGTAGCATAACGACTTGCAGATTCTGTGAGGAGGAGGATGAAACACCTATTCACGCTAACGCTTGCCCAACATCTTTCTATAAGAGGTGGTATCATCGAAACATTCGACTGCCAAACGGCAGTCTCCTTTCCGACGAAGCTAACACGGCCCTCTCACACAGGGCCATTAGCATAGATCCATTCCAAAAAAAAAAAACATTCGAGTTTCGATTTTTTTCGATTGTTATTTCTATTTAACGTTATTTAATAAGTCAGTACTATAATATATTATATACAGTGACGTAACCTTAAACCTATCAATGATAAATAGTTTATGGGTAAAGTTGTGTAATTGGGGGGCTAAATAAGCTTTAAAATTTGGCATAATATATAAAGTTTAATTTCGAAAAATGAAATATTATGTGCACACTGCACAGCTGTTTTGATTTAAGGGGTACCAGGGTTTTTTACAAAAGCTTTTGACGCCAATTTTGTTGACATCGCGCGCTATAAACTGAAGTCCACGCGGACGAAGTCGCGGGCAACAGCTATTTGTAAATAAAAATTAATGTATAAGTAATAATAATTTAAATGTGTTGTAATAATATTGAATTTGATAGGCATGTCTGGTCGTTTAACAAGTTCCCATATTTTTTATGTCTGTTGACTTCTAATGCTTCCAATGCGTCCATTTTCTTACTTTTGGGCAAAACATGTAGGTATTTGATGTTCTTGTCAGGTTCAAAATTGTGATCATTATTATTTAAATGCTCAGCAAACGTCGATCTTTCTGTTTTTCTTTTCCAGGCTGTAATGTGTTCTTTTATCCGTGTTTTAAATTTCCGCCCTGTCTGACCTATATATATACCTCCGCATGTTTCACAGGAAAGGCTGTATATTCCGCTATTGTCCGTGATCTTAAACTTATCCTTGTTATTACACAACAGACTTTTTAGGGAACCTGTTGTGTAGACATAGGATGTGTGTGTTGTGTAGGAATATACAGCCTTTGTGTAGGAATATCAGTAGAAAATAGTCGTATTTGGAAGAAAAATTCTACCAAATTGTAAAAAATACCATGATGCTGACAACCCTAATATTTGTTTTGATTATATTTAATTATTCAAAACTACCGACGTTAAGTACACCTGATGATGATTTATATCGAAACCGGTCGTGTTTAAGTTAAATTTGTAGTAATTAATGAATATAGTGGAAAAAGTGCAAGTAATATTGTGTTTTATTTGTGTTTAGGGCAAGAACAACATCTATAACAAATAACATGCGCTTAAGAATTTATATACTGTAGTAATAAAACTATAATTAAATTACACATTTTAGGTGTATACTGTAAAACAGCAATGTTTCATATTATAATTGAATGTGATCACTTTTAAGACTTTGATAAATTGGGATACTTATGGAAGGATGTTATTTATTTTATGTAACAAAAACTGAAAATAAAGAATAGATACCTATACTATTTGCAATTTTTTTAAACATAATCTGATGCATGATCTAAAGGTAAGACAGCATTAAGCGACACTACGAAGTAGCGATAAGCCTTCACGTTCCATATAGCTACCGGTTACAACTGACGTTTAGTAATGCGTACGGTCGCTGCCACGTAGTCCGAGTGCGGCTTAGTACTTCATGTGATTTCATACAAAGACTTTAATTATTTATTAATAGATGAATTAATTTTGTCCGTGACGTGTCGTGTCGCTCTGCTGCCGCGTAGTGTCGCTTTAGTGCGGTCTCGCCTTAAGAATTTTACCCTTTTTATAACAACAAGTAGTATACATATTTATTACTCTATAATGTATATACTTACAAACATTTATCTTTTTCAGATAAGTTGAAGTGAATCATCTAATGTTGATTGTACTGGGAAGTCAAATTGTAAGGAGACAAATTCTTTTTGGTACTTTACAAAGTAGCAAAATGTTTATGGTATCAGCAGGAATGAGAGGGGAAGTCAAGTTGACCGATGCAATATCAGCTCTTGAAAAATTTGCCCCAAAACAGCTCTCAGAAAGTTGGGACAACACAGGCTTACTAGTGGAACCCTATACTCCTAGGTAAAGTCTTATATTTATTTTACTAGAGCCCTGTCTTATTATTGGTGGAATCGGGAATGTCAACATAACTATCAATATTTTTGCTGAATTCATTTATTGCCGAAACTGCACAAAAAGCTAACAGAGATCAGAAACTTCTTTATACAATATACCATCGAGGAAGTTGATTTCTATTAGACCTGGATCCCAGAAGGATAAGACATAACTTACTCTCTGATGGATGAAACCATAGGTTATTAGTAGTGCCTCGTGTACTTAGAATACTTGCGAATTTGTGTAGCTCTAAGTGTGACACCTGGTCAGGTACCAGGAACCAAAGTGGACTAAAAATGTGTCTTACTTTACTTATTTTCAAATGGCTAATATTTATATATAATTTGTAGATTATTTTTCTGAACTAGTATCATGTAGTGTAAGACACTTTCCAATGACCAAAACTATTGCCAGACGTTTTAAAAATAACTTTGTTGCTATTTTTTTTTCAAAGGCATTATTTTTATTTTATGTCTTATCCTTCTGGGATCCAGGTCTATATGCAATTGACAGACCAACGTTATTTGGTCGAATATGTCAATTCAATGTTAATTGTGATCTGTCAGCTGGGTTTGACGTAACGCAACCAAACTACTTAGGTCCCCGATTTGCATAGGAATCAACTTCTCTGATAGTACATATATAAGTAAAATACAGATAACTATAGAACTATAGAAAGTTTGTAGTATTATAAAATATGTTGATATTTTGCAGGAACATAAGCAAGATCTTGTTAACAAATGATTTGACAGAGGAAGTTGCTTTGGAGGCAAAGAAGAAAAATTGTGAATTAATAATTTCTTATCACCCTCCTATATTTGCACCCTTGAAGTCAGTTGTTCAGAGGTGAGATATAACTTTGAAAATGACAATATGATGTATAATATTATATTATCCTTACGTCTTATACCTAATATATTGCTATTTGCTGTGCTATTTGCCTAATATATTGCTATGTGCTAGATAATATTATGTCCAAAATGTTAGAAAAGTAGACAAAGATAAGTACTGTGTAATTGTAGTTTATTCAGTGTGTAACTATTTTTATTTAATTAAGTTCATGGAAGGAGAAGATTGTTTCTCTGCTGCTCGAGAATCGCATCGCGTTGTATTCTCCTCACACAAGCTGGGACTCGGTGCAGGGCGGTGTCAATGATTGGTTGGCGTCAGGATTCGCTGTCAAAAGTTCTTCACCGATTATACCCAATGAAGACCAAAAAAATGGAGCTGGAAGGTAGGTTAGTGTCTAAAGTTCTAAACACTAGGTCGAAAAAACGTGGCCGAAGTTTGGCATGATTACGCCTACAATGTATTTTAAATTATCGATGATACACCATGCCGAAATTACGTCGCGTTATTAGTTATATTGTATGCGTAGCGCATTGCTGACGTAATTATGCCGAATTTCGGCCGCGTATTTTCGGCCTACTGTGTTTAGACACTTTAAAGTTGGCGTTCTCAGGGTTTCGATATATATAAAACCTCTTGCTTAGATTTCTCTCTCTGTCATTTAGTAGGCAGAATCTCGTGAACTTTTGTACCTTCTCACCTTCTAATTTAAAAGACGATTTACTTAGTTCACTTATTTGCGTTGCAATAATTCAATTTTTTTTTACATAAGTACATAGGAATAAGATTATTGTTAATACTAACCTCTATGGGGTGGGATAGTCTGGAATAAACGTTTTGGGCGTTATTTGTCAACAGGTGGCGCTTTGCTTGATTAAAATATTTAATAATTTAGGTACAGACACATTCATAAGTTTTTTTTACACATACATTTTATCTTGGTATCTTGAAAAATAGGTCGTGAGAGTCAATTATTATTATTATGGTTGTAATTATTTTGCCTGTGTGAAAATGTTTATGTAACTTATCACACCTCGATAATCATTTAGCCCTCACAGACAATTCTACGCAAACGCCGACCAGTTGTCAGTATTAATTGTTAGTTTAATATTATTTATTTATTAAAGTGTAATATTTTTCAGATTAATAACCATCGAACCTATAATGTTACAAGAGGCCATTGAGAAAGTGAAAAAATTGACTGGCCTGGCGCACGTTCGGTTGGCTCTTGGCCGAGGGAAAGGGATGACTGACAAAATAGAGAAGGTAGCTCTATGTGCCGGCTCGGGCGCTTCCGTGTTGAAGAAAGTTTCCGATGCCGACTTGTTTTTAACTGGTACGTTTTCTCTATTAGGTTAGACAGAACGAGATATAACTGCACTGCAGCAAAGAAATTCGACATTCCATAGCACGCAGGAGATAGCTCGGCCCTTGCAGTGATTGAGAATATAGTTTCATACGAAGGGGATTGGTCCGTATCGTGTCGCGTCGCTGCAATGCATTGACGCCTAGACCGATCTCATCTTCATTCATTTCAAATAGAGAGTTCAGAGCTATAACAATTTTAATTTTTATTCATAATCAAAAATACTCGGCGCCATTTCTTCAGTTTTAATCGCTTCTTTAATTATCATTATCGTTAAAATATCTTGTCTTCTCTTTCAATTTTAAAATGAAGAACAAGAGATGAAATTGGCACTTAGTTAAATAATATCTCAAAAACAAGTTATTTCTTCATTGCCCAAATTTTATTGACAAATTGTATGAGAATGTATGAGTAGTATACCAAAACGTTAATTATATTTCAGGTGAGATGCTTCATCATGATGTTCTCGATGCTGCACAAAGAGGTATTTCAGTGATACTCACAAACCATTCCGACTCGGAGAGAGGATTCCTGTCGATCTTCTCAGAGACGCTCCAAAAACAACTCAATGTTGACGTTTTAGTAAGCGAATGTGATAAGGATCCTCTGTGTACCGTGTGAGTTTTATTAAGGGTAAATAAAATTCTTAGTAGTAAATAATAAGGTTTTATTAATTAATAATGTTATTTCATAACAGCCTTACTCGTAGTATTAATGATATAAGTCTAATTTTAATTTTCGGTTATGAGATCACAATCTTACTTTAACTGTACAAGCATAGGACACACTGTATAGGAGTCGTTGGGAACACTACCGCATGCGGCGATTGTCTATTGTTCATTATAACAGTTGGCAAGTTTTCGGTACGTTCATTTTCGATTTCCTCATCCTATATTTGTATTCGAGCTTGTCTTTGAATGTTTGGTGATCTGGACGCTGCACTGAAATATTTTCCATTTTTATTTATGTCAAAGTGTTTGTTAGTGTTCATCGTAGCATGCACTTGGTTACTTACGCGAAGCGATCTTGCCCGTTGCAGTAGTTTTTCGTGTATACTGCACCGGACTATCTTTACTGTCAACGGGCGTTTTTATTTTCCTGTGGCTATTGGTGCCGTTAACGATTTTGCGTATCGAGGAAACTGTTCCATTTTTGTCATCATAATTAATGACATACTCACTTCTCTTCATTTTTTTAGGCTTTTCCACACTTATAATTTTTAGATCTTTTGTGCCTTCTCCGCCGTACTTTGATTTTGCTGACATTTCAAGTTGCATAGGATCACTTAATATTTTTGTATTGGATTTTATTTTTTCGCGCAGCGTATCTCTTTTGTTTTCTTTGTCATTATTCCGTGTAGATTTAATCAAACTGAGGTTAGAATTCTCAATCAACTTTTTCCTACTACTTGTGGATCGTGAGTTGGTATCGTTATTGTCATTGACATCATTGGGATTTTTATTAGCCAATGTTTTCTTTTTTGGGAGTAAATTTTCCATATCTTCACGCTTGGGTCTGTGTTTAGGTGTCGCCAATCTATCAATATTTTCTTTAGTACTTTTAGTATAGTTATTTTGATCTATCTTATCAAGTTTCGCGAGCACGTTATCATTTTTCGTCGTTTCAACCTTTTCAACTATTCTGTTTTTATGTTCTGGACTTTTACTGAGTCTTTTAGAGCTTCTATCCTTAGTAGACTTATGATCTGTGTGATTTTTTGTTTGTTTTTCACTAGCAACTTTATCTCTGGAAGTTTTGATATTCATATAAAGTGGAGTCACTGAGCGTTCTTTAACATCGGTGGCGTTATTGTATATTTCTTTTTTGTTATAATCTGATGAATATTCATTTTTATTGTGCCTGAAACATAAACACAACAGATGATTACTTATATAAATAGAATGCATATCGTTTAATTTATATACTAAGTATATAATATACTAGCTAAAAGCCGTGCTTTGTGAGGGCTCTTGTCGTCACACCTTTACTGACTGATGATAATACATCTACATGTAAATAAAAATTACTATGTTAAAGCACAAATCAATAGGCGTGATAGTTTTTCCGTAAAGTGTAGTCCAGGTTGTGGGATATACTAGGGCTCGATTCGCTCGCCCTGATAATATCATCAAAAAACATATAAATATTTTCTTTTACATACCTAGGCCCAGGCGAGCCACGCGTTATAGTAGATTTAGAATTCCTCGATCGAGACTTATCCCTGTCGTCATTACTTATCGAACTATATTTATTGAGAGCTGCTCTTCGCATGTCATTTACTGATTCATTAACACGCTCTGGTATAGTTCGTAATGTTTCCGATTCTTTAAGTGATTTCACCTCGCTCTTGTATTTTGTTCTCGGCTTAGGTGTTGGGATCATCTGACTATAACGTGTGGACAGATTTTCATATTCGGGAGCCTCATCTGAATCGATCTCACTGTTACTGACACTATTTGATACCTTCTGTACTAGTTTTACTGAATGAAATATTTCTTCCTGCAAATTATCATGACTAGGAGTTTTTTTCTCCTTATCGTTGTATATGCCGAAGTATGCCAAATCTGATTTTCGTAGTTCCCTGCTTTTACTTTTTCCTGGTTCTGGTGACGATGATTTTTTAACTCTTCGTACAGGATGATCGAGGACATGATCCCGCACAATTGTGTGAATTGTTTCGTTGTGATTTTCTAGACCTGAAATGAAAAGTAAGTTTCATACATTTTAGCTTATATTGAAATTGGCCTTAATTTTTAAGAAAGATATTTTACAAATATATGTAGGTAAATATTATAGTACACGAAGATATTATTATTCACATACACATAAATGATATTTAGATTCAAGAGTCACATTTTTGCCTATTCCATGCTTTTTCTTATGTAGTTAATTACTAATCAGTAATCACTCATCGCTTACCTTTGGTGTTGGTCTTTGAAACTTCGTGGGGAATAACAGTAGTGTCTATGTCGCTCAGGTAACTAGGAGAATGTATATGCCTCGCTGATTGCAACTGTCTGTTGATCAAAGAAACGGAGGTTGGTACTGAAAAGGTGTCGGAATCTTTTGAAGAATTACTATCCACGTTCCCAAATTCCATATTCTCCCCTAAGAGATATGGCTTGGGTTTCGGGATCTTGTTTTTGAGAATACTTTTTGTAGCTGCCGTATTCTCATCGTTTTGAATGTTTAATTTCATCTCATCCGTCACAGAATCGAATAGGTCGCTCTTGTCTCCAAATAACGTGATAGGTTTTTCGAATCTATCCTTTAATGGGACGAATGCGCTCCGTTTTCTTCTAAAGTCGTTTGTAGGGGGCGGTTTCTCGTCAGTTGCTATTATATTGACTGTTCCAGATTCGGCGGCGAAATGGAGTTCCGTCTTACAGAATTCCACTCTCTTTATTTTACGATCACTGTCTTCGTTGCTATTCGAAACAGATTCCGAGGCTGTGTCACTTTCCAAAGTTACTGGTAACGTTATTGTCACTTTTCCTGTAGATTTTAATGATATATTGCTCGAATTGTCGTCAAAATGTTTGGTTTTAATTGGTTTCATTTTGTACGATCTGTTTTTAGACAGCCAATCCCGGAACGTGTTGTTTTCTGGCTCGAACGGCGATTTATCTAGGTGACTGAAATTTCTCTGGTCATCGACGATTTCCGACGATTTGCATATTCCACTATCAGTAGAGGAGTCAAATGTGAATTTGTCCTTTTCTTGGCGGACTCTTTTATTGAAAGACGTCTGAGATGGTGCCGGATCCTCAAAACTGTAACTTTTCCTTCTATCATTCCAGTCGTCGGTTCCGTTTAAAAGTGACGTATATTTTAGAGTGTTTAATGCCACAGGTGCATCCAAAAGTGGAGAGACTCTCGGATTCATTCTGTGTCCTTCTAATATTGGATCCTCTTTTCTTCTGAAACTTCTTCGAAAACTGTTTCTACTGTTCGTTCTGGAGTCAAGGTCAATGATGCTAGCATTATCTGCTGACGACGATTCCTCGCTCGGTAATCTTATGGAAGACTTCGAGGTCGAACCTTTCCATTTGGACGGTTCCGAAATATCCAAGTCGTCTGGTTCAGTCACCTTATAGTTTTCTCTTTCCGCTTCGCTGTCATGTGACGATTCCAACGGAGTTGATGATATTTCTAGTGGTTTGATTGGCGATGAGGATGATGATTGTTCCAAGAAACGATTTCCGGAAGATATAACCTGAAATCAAATATTTTTACATTTAGTATAATTCGTATTATAAAACGAAGTAATATAATATCTACTTAGTGAATATATTATATATAATTTAATTACCGTTTGTGTTTAGTATACAGTAACAATTAGGTAAAAATAAGAAATTCTTTAGAAAGTTTTAGAAAGCTGTGTCTTTCTTTAATAAACAGTAGAACTTTCTGTATTTTTTTGAGAAATGTAGACATAACCTTTTTGATAGATGAAAATAATTTCTCAAAAGAATTCTACCGCTTGAACTGGGTGCTTTTAAAAATTTCTATTTCAGCATCAAAATGGATTAATTTAGCTCAAAATATATAATTATATTATAGCATACTTAGAGATCCATCGAAAACCAAACTAAAGCGACGTTAATCAACGAAAAATAATTACTCGTTGGAAAAGCCCTTACAGCAACTTGGAATGTTTTATATTTACGTTTATACTTTATTCCCAAATAGCATTTTATGGCTGTATATCATATGTTCGCTAGGGTTTAGGTAAGGTCGCTAGGGTTCGCTTTTTCGCTATATTTCCGCAAGTACTTTCTACGCTTTAATTACCTGTCTGGATGAGTGCATCAAATACGTGGAGGCTGGTCGCCCCGGCGCGGCGGTGGAGTGGTAGGCGGCGCGCATCACCCGCACCCTGGCGCCCGGCGCGCTCGCGTTCAGCACCTCCATAGCACGAGCTACGCGACGTGTCACTCCGCCTTCTACTACCTGAAAATAGTACCGTAGATAGTTATAGACATAGGAGATAGGTAGAAAGATAGTTTATATAATAAGGGTTACTTATTGAGGAACTGTAGAGAGCTATGTGCACTGAGAAGAGGTAGCAACAACAAGCTCAGTACGAGTGCTAATTAAGCGTATTTTTATCTCCGAAATCGAAAGTTTTTGAAGACAAACTTTGGGCATATTCGTCCGCACAGTTTATGTAAGCACATAAACTGTGCGGACGTATATGCCCAAAGTTTGTACGTCAACATAAGCATGTTGCACCGAAGCAAGGCACAAAGCAGAAAGCCCTTTTAATGATGTGTATATATTGTATTAGACCCTGTTCTGCAATATTGTCGTATGCAGAATATCGTAACCAGCAATTCGCTGTCAGCAATATAATATCAGAACTCGATATGTAGGGCCGTGAAACATGTGTAATTAGGTCAAACATATTAGATATCTAGCATTCAATGGATGACGTTTAATAAAGTAGTGTAGGCAGTACTAGGGTAAATAGCTGACAAGGATAACGTCCACGTTGCTTCAACAAAGAATAATATTCTTAGTAAAAGCTTCTCTACATATTTTGTAGAGAAGCTTTTACTCTACTGCAAAAATTCGTAAGAAGAGCAAGCTTACGATTTTTGCAGTAAGGAAATTCTGAGAAATCATGATTGTGCAAATACCCCAAATCGTGTCATACACTTAAATAATATTTGATAAACCACGGTGCAAGTGTCAACCGCTAATTCATGTCCCTAAAATCAATTTTATGCATGACTTAGCACGTTTCCTTGTTTGCATCCCAAACACAACGGCAGATCCTCTGCCTCCACGAGATCTCAACAAACAAAAAATAGATTTAACTTGCAAATTAAGTAGACCATACACACTTTATGAATCAATGACCTTGTATGATTCATATAGGTAGGTTCGTAGCAACCTTTATTTTTTCTTTCAGATATAAGTAATTTTCTTGTAAGTTCATATGAATTATAATTTTGTGGTTTAAAAGTTTTAGTCTCAGAATTTCTGATGAGAGATCTTAAATATATGCGGCATTTAACGCACAGTTTGCGTCAGAAAAATCCCCTTTCGTCTGCTCTATCGCCTTTGTGCGGAACAAAAATCAAAACTTCTCGTTTGTTCTATAGAACAAAGAATTTATATTTAATAAAAATTTATAAGTAACGGCTCAAAAGAGGCTTATAAGCCTCTTTTGGGCCGTTACTTATAAATTATTATAATCTTCACCTGTTTGAAAAACTGTTATTCGAAGCTTTTGATCAATCAATAGAATGAGCATGCTCAAGTATACTCATTCTATACGATGTATTTTGGCGCAAAAAATATACACGAACTAAATTGGCTCTACAAATTCTTTTGGTTCTACAAAAAACGAGTAGACATAATGCATTGCAGAAAACTTGTAACCGGTAGTATAGGAGGTGACGTAGGTCTCGGAGGATAAGCTTGCGTCATCCGAAAGGAAACCAAAATGTAAGGTCGACACATTCGCGGTAGCGACATAACGGTCCGCTTCATCATGCAAACTACAAAGTGTGAAAGGACTAATATTAACAATGTAGTGGCGAGGGGTCAGCGCGTGGTCATTGACATTAAGCGCTAGAAAATCTGACGCAACGAAAATTTTGCTTCGGGAAACTCCGATCGATGATTTCTGAATCATCATCGGTCGCCCACTGACCACATTATGCGGAGTTTTTATTGAATCGATATTCCTCTCTTAGAAATATGAATATGTAAAAGCTTTTTATCTCAGTCACGCACTCATTAGGTAAAGTAATTTTTTTCAAGAAGTCCTTAAAAGTTAAGATTTTAATATTATATGCTAGTTGTATTTACCAATGTCATTATGTGTTACACAATAGAATAGGTATGTTTTGTGACCACTAAAGTGTTAGTACCAAATACTAATAGCTCCGAGCTATTAACGATTAGGTACTTTGGCCAGTGTCATATAAAGAAACTATCCTTTTATGGATTAAACTTGTTGGTAAAGTGTTATTTTGTAATTCTTGAGTAAACTTTTAGACTAAATACATTAAATGCCACACAAATCTTAGGTTCTGCGTAGGCGCAGGCTTAAGTCATCAAATCGTATGGATATTTATGTTGAGTAACGTACGTAACTTAGTTGCAATATATTTGAAAGCGATTACTTAGAAAAAGTGCTTCGTACTTCGTAGACTACAGTCATTCATACTGGTAGTTATGTGTACCAGTACTACTTAGTACTAACTACTATCAGCCGTTCGATCGATTCAAAAGATTGTACTACAGAGGAAAGCCCTTGCTAATCTGGATGACGATCTTCAAAATGTTGCTTAGCGTTTCTTCTTTCGAAAGATGAGATCGCGAGTTAAAGAGAATTTAAATTGATATAACATATAATTTAATGTCTTACAAACTACGGTTTCTAAGATCCTACATGACCAACATGATACAAGAACACTTTCTTTCATGGGGAAAGGCTTGACACATCACCGGTGGATTGGGATTGGGCTTAAATGGGGTATGTGAAACTCCCCAGGTAAAAGCTGGGCTATTGACTAAAACCCTATGGAGCTCGATAAAGTTTCGGGGAACGATAAAATCCACCGCAATATACAAAGACACGCAGTACCTATTTATAATTCTTTCTACTCCTATTTTCTTTTGATTAATTTCGTTGCGGGTCCCTCGGGCTCCCTGAGATCATATCAAAGGGTTTTCGTGGTTGGATACCGCTGTCGATCTTGGCAACACAGGAGATACAGTGGTGGGAATGTGTGGTGGGCCAAAGCCCGGTTAAAAAACACGTTACAGTACCTACTTAACTTAACCATCCGAGAAATCCTAAATCTGACCAATAAATCACGAATGAATTTGTTAATTTTTAAGACAAAAAATCGTTTGAAAAAAGATAAACATTAAATATGGCGAGAAGATTTATGTGTGTACTGTCCGGTGATCACTTTTTTGGTCAACGCGAGTCGCTGTAAGCGATAGATCAAACTGATCTTTACGACGCGGAATTCGGACGAATATGGCTTGACTTTTATATTTTGATTTTTCAATGAGTAAACCGAATGCCTAAGCATCAATAGTTCTACGTACCATATCTGTTTTTTCACGAATTCGTATTTGGTAAGCGTTTCGACCAAAATTGTAAAATAGTTCCTCGTTAAGGGGGGTATAAGATTATCATATACATATGTTGGATCCGAGATCACTGAGTCAATGATATTGGATAATGTATTATAGACATATGATTCATTTCTTCCTTGATCATAGATTTTTGACATTTGCTGAGAGATTGGATCCAATACGGTCATAGAAATAGGTGTTGCCAGTTATTTAATATAAAAAAGAGTTTTTAATTTCTTGTTCGTTAATATGTTTCAAATAATGTAATGTAATTATTTTTCTAATTATATACTTGGATAATCTTGCTGAAATAACAAAAAACAAGCCATATTTAAAATGACGATGTTTTTTGACAAATCGAATTTTCTGAGATCTAGTAACCCTGACGTAACAAGATCTCAGAGAAATCTCAGAAAAACGTCAATACCTGTCAGCGTTAGCGCTCTCCATTGGCTATTGAAACCACATATGACGTAAAATAGGATTAATGAAAAATGATAATGTAATATGCAGATATGATCAAATGATCATATATATTGGATCCTATATATGATCATAGAAATGATCATATATAAATGATAATGTAATACCCCCCTTAATAACAGCTAGTACTTACCTACTCTCCTAAAAATTATTGATATACAGTAACTTGAGTAGGTATTCAATTGGGTGTTATTTCATATTAATTGTCTTTGTTTCACTTAAATTTTTGTTTTTCATCGTAAGTTAACTTAATTGGCATAAATTATTATTTTTAACCTTAAAGAAAACAACTTTTGTATGTTAAGGTTATGAAATTAGTAAACTGCCTCCAATGCCAAAATAAGGATTTACGCCGTTTGGATACGACATTGGATTAAGCCACTTGGTGCCCTTAACACACGGTCGCTGTTGTTATGTCAGTTTATGTAACCTTTCACAGTAGTTGTGTATTTTATAATTAAACTTTATTATGGGGCTTAGAACACCTAAATGCGAGATTTCGGAGAGGAATGTCTGTATGATAGAATGCGGTACTAGTATTGAGAAAGATATATAATATTATTCAGAATATATGCAAGTTCCATAGTGTTTTCAAAACACGATGCACCTTATTTTTCTCGAGAGAAAAAAAATTGTGTATTTACATTAAAATGCTCGGTATGTGTAGTAAATTGCACCCAATAATTATTTAATTTATGGACAATATTTGGCTACCAGTGTACTTTATCTGCTATACCTAGTGTTTATTTTTTAAATAAATCCTTAATTAGCAGTAAAAACGTTTACAACCTTATATTTTACTAGATGATGCCCACAACTCCGTTGCGACAAAATTCGTTTATTAAATATAAACGAATTTTGTCGCATAATAGTAAAGTATCCTATGTCCTTTATCGGGACTCAAAGTATCTCCATACCAAATTTCAGCGAAATCGGTTCAGCGGTTTGGGCGTGAAGAGGTAACAGACATACAGACACACTTTCACATAATATTAGTATAGATTAACATTATTTGACTGCATGAAAACGTATTGTTGGTAAATAGTAAATAGTAACCATCACTGACTTAGAATTATTTTTAAACGTAATTTTTGTAGCATTTTATTTTATTTGTAATATTATTTAAAATTCACAATGTATGTGTACTATTTAATTTTAACTTTTAATTTAATTTTATATGGGTTTATTGCCTGCAATAAATGATTATTATTATTATTATTATCACTAGGTACCTCTAATCTCTATGTTGTAAGATGACAATCCAAGTTATAATGATTACCTAATCTAGCTCTACATTCTCTTTCTACTTGGAA
Source organism: Aricia agestis (assembly GCF_905147365.1). Lineage (NCBI taxonomy): Eukaryota > Metazoa > Arthropoda > Insecta > Lepidoptera > Lycaenidae > Aricia > Aricia agestis. The sequence continues at coordinate 9,955,542 of NC_056416.1, read as the reverse complement.
CAACCAGACTTACAATTTAGTACATCCCTCAGCATAAAAAATATATAATCTTAACACCAAAACTATACGAGACACTCCTCTACCAAATAGTCATGAATTTGACCTTGCTGACATAAAATTTCACCGACAATAGCAATCTATAATGACCTCGGACTAATTTGGTACCTTAGTCCCTACTGATAAAGAGATAATGTACCTGTATGATACAAATGGGTAGGTATGTAAATATTGTACGTAAGGTATACAATAGTAATGATAAGTTGTGGTCTGCAGAGCCTCGCCGCGACCTTCGTACAGGATTTCCGGAATATGCACAAACTTATGATCATCGCTAGCAATATTTCGAGGAACTGTTTCCTTGAAATAAAATATTTTTAACGATATGTAGCCCAAATAAATTCTTAAAGTAGGTAAATATTATAGAGAACTATAAAACGAAATGCTACAAATTCATATTTTAGAATTTAGTAAATTAAATGCATCGACCGATGATATAATATAACTTAAAATATTATATGTATGGATTAACAAATTAGTATTTTCATTAACGTTTTAATTAAATGGATCCGTATTAAAAATGATCTAAATGGATGAGGACAGGTTTTGAAAGCCATGGCAATCCTCAGAGAATTTTAAAAGATCAGCGAAAGTTATTGTGCAAGCGAAGAACTTGTGTATTTACAAATCCGTTCAAAAGGCAAACAAGTAACAACAATAATTATTACAAAAGTGACAACACGTATGAGATAGGAAGTCACAGTCACAGGCGGAACGAAAGTCTTCACGCATAAGTAGGAAGTAGGTTCTCAGTGAGACTAAAAACTTGAATTTACAGCATCCTCATATAACACTTTCACTGCTGATTTGTGTTTACTGTTTGTAAATAACGTGTCATACATTTGTCGTACAAAAGTGTGAAATTATTTAATGCTTGTTCTATCACTTGCTTGAAATTATAAAATATGTTGTTGCTAAGGCCCGTATTAAGTCGGCTCTTATCGCTAAGAGCTTGATCAAGATGTGTTTGAGTCAAGAGAACTTTAAACGCGACTTATCACCATTTGACTTCTGGCTTCTGAATCTTTCAGGAATCACAGTGGTGACAAACCGCTTATTTGTGATATTTGTTGACGTAATTTTCTGAAAAAGTACTAAAAAGATAGTAACGAATTCTTTACTACTGGTATTAAATTACAACATAGGTACATATTAACTTTTGAGCTGGTATGATTTTATACTCGTTTCTTAGCTACTAAGTACTAACTGAGCTAGGCTTCGATATCCTGTATGAATGGCCCGTCACCCGCTGTATCGCAAGAGTCTACGAATAGTCCGGTTGGGACAAAATATTATGTTGATTAAACCCCTTAACTTGGTGAATGACCATAGAGCAAGGCAAGTAGTTACTCAGAGTGCCATTTTTTTGATGCGCATGGGAAACCCTTCAAGGGTGCCCCGGGTTCGGGTTGTGCCTCACTAAGCTGCAGCACCCCGGGGGTATGTGGGACTCTTACTCACTAAAACCACCTGCGGTTTGCGGTTCAGCCGTATACGGAGGGATGTCCCGGATGATGGATCTGTCTAACACAGGACTCCATCCACGACCGGCCGGTCTACTTCAAAAGGGACCGGACTTCCACCAAAGTAAGGGAACGCTCCGGCAAACTGAAGCGTTCCCCTCGGCGCCGGGACTAGCTAAGCTGGGCAAGTTCCCATCCTTGCCCGGAGCCCCGAATTAGACGGAAGTTTGGAGGTTCGCGTAACGACGGCTCCCGCCTCCGCACTCCCGTCCTACGCCGGCGGAGCGGAACGGAGGCTGGCTCATCCTCTCTGTTCCGCTCCGCGGCCTCTTTCTGCGAAAGGACGGTTTCGCAGAAAAAGACCACCGCTTGCCAGGCCTCATCGCTCTCGAGCATGCAGCGAACCATGCTCGAGAGCGAGAGGTCCTGCCCAAAGTTGCTCAGAGCACCTACTATCATCGTTTACAATGTTTATCTACCTGCCCACATAAGTTCAGTAGTATGGACTATGGAAGTACGTAAATGATATAAATAAAGAGGCTTTGATGACTGAATACGATTTTTTAAAGTAGTGAGACATTTAGGAAGCAATAAAACAGTTTAAACTGTCGACTGCGCTGTTCAGTCAGCGAATTCGGTCTATAAGTGGTAGGTATATTTTTAAACCATGGGCTACAGTTTTTACCTTTTGCTAAAAACTAAAGTGAACTGGATCGACTGGTTCAGACGAGTTTTAATTGGCCGTTAAGTGTTTTTGAGCTCTGTAGCAGTAGTGTAAATGACTCAATTTTGCATAACAATCAATCTCTGTTGTCTGAGCGATCGCGCCGCGTTAAGTTCTCCGCCGAAAAAGGCAAAGACAACTTTACTTTTGGCAATGACCGCATGTAAATAAATGCCATAACTTAACATCTATTAATTTCATTACTAATCCGACCTCAATCAAATAAGCTTTCATGAAGATTAAAAAAAAGTTCAATTGCATTTTAGAGTCTACCTAGGTAGAATAACTTAAGAACTGGATATGGATATGGATGGCTTTTCGAGGTCTTTATTTATTAAATTAACCCTGAGAATATCGCAAATAAGAAAGAAATAATAACTATACTATAGGAAATGTAGAGAATAGACTGGACTAGTAGAGACTATAGAGACTAGAGACCGATGTATCATATTAGGTTCTCTACAATTTAAGTACATTGTTTTGTCTAAAATCTAAATTTATTCACCTGGCTACTTGAGTACTTAACTGTTTAACTATTTATTAAATTAAGAAGCAACATCTTTCTTATTTAAACTAGATTAAGTAATAGGAAACGGCAAAATAAACATTCGAAGAATTTCCCTCATAACTAGTTTATATGTAGAGCTAGACATAAACATCTCAGAATTGCATTTTGTTAAGTCGGTCGTGCAGGGTACTCACATCTCCGAACTCTGCCGTGCCGGCCCACTCTCGACGCCACTGTCCCGCGACCTGCAAATCCATCTGTCACCGGTTTACACTGTTCGCTGCAGCTACAATCGAATACGCGGCTCGCGCTCACGTTCGCTCCTTGCGCTAACGCAAAACTCACTGACGGGTGACGTCGAGCGCAGCCTACTGCCTACGCGAGAGCTTTGAGAACCAAATAATATTTATTTCTCCTCGTAGTGAAAACGTTATAACATTTCGATGTCGACGCCCACCTGAGCTAAGTTACCACCCAGACCGCCACCTACGCGGAATGACTTGTTGCAACTGATTCGATAATGTCTATTTAGATCTATAACTATTTTATAATGCAAATGACTTCGACTCGTTCGATTACGTGACAATATTACATACAAGCAGTTAATAGTGATCTGTTATTCCCATCTTGTTTGTTTTTACAAGAGTACAATATTATGTAGTTATGAACCAAAGACAATAAGGTACAGACTACAAAGTGAATTTATATTGCACGATTTTATTTTACACGGGTGCCAGTTATCATCATTATTGACTTGTGTTTACCAGATGATAAATATAATTAAATGTTTACTAAGTCCATGTTTAGAGGTATTAGTTTTCTGAAATAAATTATTATAAAATATATGTAATTATAATTTTGAAGTCAATTCAAACTACTCAAACATCATATTGGGGTAATGCTGTAGCACAAGTAGTTGTTTCATCTTAAATTTAATCATAGTTAGTTAAACAATTTTAAAAATATGATAACAATATCATGTAGTAGATACACTCTGTATCATATCATTGTAGTGTAGCAACAAAAATAAAACAATATAGGTACATAATCATAAAAGAGTAGTATATTTAAGTAAAGTAATAAATTTATAATTCATTATCAATTAACTATAAAAATGAATACCTCCATTGTGGGAATCACAGACACAATAGATTTTCAATTGTTATGCGGCAGCTGGGTGCCGCTTAGGGATTAATGGGATAAACTCATGTCCTAAATCAACATCTAAAAAAGCATTACATTGTGTTCAGTACAATATTACTTGTTTGTCAATGTTAATATTATTTGGTAAGATTTTCAAACACATTATATTCTTAAATTTTCCTTGTAATAATCTATTATTTGATTATTGGCTTTATACAAATCAAATATCTGAACAACAGCATCATCTTTTTCTTTGCTTCTTATATTAGGACACCTTGCATAAATAGCTGCTAGTATTTCCTGTGTTTGATTAGTGTTACAGAATTCATAAAAAAGTTTTTGTTCGCATCTAAAATTTCTTGCTAAACCGTCTTTAAAATATCTATAAAAAAGTTGCTGCCGACAGGCGCAAAGGCTTTCAATCTTCTGCCATTCTTCATGAGACAAATCAAATAGAGCTCCGATCGCTGATCCCTTTATGACGCCAGTGACTGTACCAGACACATCGCCTATTTTAATAACTGCAGCAGAAGTCACATTGCCTGGCTTATAGCAATTAATCTTAACTGATTCTATGTAAAACTCTGTTAATATGCTCCAGGATTTTGAATTTAGTTTCAGGAGCCGGCTTTCAGTTATCTTAACTGGTTTCACTGCCTTTAATATATTTAAATCGTTATTATTAAACGGTGTGTTTTTTTTCATTACTTCATATATATAAGATTTTGATAATTATTAATTATAAAATATAAACTTATTTTAAATACCGTAATTCATAATCTTCAACGAATACAACGAAAAATTACAAAACAAGTTTAAAATTGTTAGTATCAAATGTCAAACTCAGCTGAATTCAGCAGCTGATTATGTCAATTTGGCACTTCACATGTTCACACCACAGATTTTTTTTCTTATAATGGCACTTCGACTATAACCATGGCCAGTGTCGAGTATAAACTATAAAGTATAAACCACAGAATAATTCTTCTCTGACTTCTTTTCTTTAGAGAACTTTATTAATGAGGAGCAAAACTGCCTTTTTATCCCGATAGGCGTCGCATCGTCGACTGACCGTAATTTGACATTAGAGCTGTCAAATCCAATACATTTTTTGTAAACAAGAGTATTATTTATTAATTTCCGTAAAAATGTCTCAATGTTGTGCTTTGAGTTTTAAAAACTGGAGAGTTCATATATTTCCCAAAGACCCAAAGTGAAGAAAAAGTGGGGAAATGCCTTGTGAATTAAGAATTTCAAGGAAAGAATATGGCACGCTTAAGTTCACTTCATTTCACAGCAGATGATTTTTTTGAAGGAAGTAAATACACAGGTAAGTTGTGAAATTATGATGTCTAGCCTAAGCCAAACTTATTATTTCCTAGACATGCCTCTTACAAACAAACCAATAATAAATTATAATATATATTTTCAGATGCTGAGCCATAAGAAACATTTTTAAGAAATACATATACAGAGCTTCTGTTGAGCATAATTATGCAAGATCTATATGTGATTGACAAATTGTGGGAATAGGCTATCTTATGACCAATTGTCGATGCAAATTCAAGACATGTTTGCTAATAATAATAATAATAATAATAGAAAAGTTACTGTAAGAATTCCGCAGCTTGTTGTACCACAGTTGCAGCAAGTACTAAAATGTGTTCATACTGAGAGGATTGTAGGATTAACCAATAGCAAGTCAAATATTTTTTATGTTTCATGTGTTGTAACTTTAGAGAATGTATTATGAAAAATAAATAAAAGCTGATATCAATGATTACTTAGTTTTAATACATTTAAATAATTTTTATACAATTATTTTTCAAAAACTGCTGGTTCAAGATAGTGGATGTAAGCCATGAATGACCATGACACAGACATATTGTTTGCACTTAGCAAATGCACCATTTCCTGCAGCGCGTTCACAATAGCATTCCTCTACACGTCTACACCATCTTGAGAGACTTTAATGTCTACTAAATACATCACTTTTGCAAGCTTTGCATATTCTTCTTACGAAATGTATTTTTTTTTAATGAAATAAGGGGGCAAACGAGCAAACGGGTCACCTGATGGAAAGCAACTTCCGTCGCCCATGGACACTCGCAGCATCAGAAGAGCTGCAAGTGCGTTGCCGGCCTTTTAAGAGGGAATAGGTTAATATAGTAAGGAAGGGAAGGGAATAGGGGAGGGAAGAGAGGGGAATAGGGTAGGGGATTGGGCCTCCGGTAAACTCACTCACTCGACGAAACACAGCGCAAGTGCTGTTTCACGCCGGTTTTCTGTGAGAACGTGGTATTTCTCCGGTCGAGCCGGCCCATTCGTGCCGAAGCATGGCTCTCCCACGTATAAAGTAAGTGTCCCATGAGTAAGGGGCGGTCAGAAGATGTCTAGATTTGTATCAAAGTTAGCCATTGGTTCCGTGTTGAATCTGTAAAAAGATGGAATAATATCTAAATATTTCACGTTTATCTGTGATAGTAAACATATGTTAATAATGTATAATGTATATACACATACCTTTACAGATATTCTATTATTTCCTGCTTGCTGATGCTTGGAATAGGTTAGTCGGCGTTCATGTCTCTGAATGTATTAGGGTGTGGATAGATAAGAGAATAATTGTCCTTTTGATCGCCCAAACCATCGTCAAAGTTTTTGTTCTGATCATACGCCTCCAATCTTGAAATAAAAACTCATTATGAGGATAACATATTTAAACAAATTGTGAAATAAGAAATATAACCTAAAAATATTACTATGTTTACCTTTCGCTCAGATCGGCTTTTTGCTCACCACTGACGCATTTCTCTTACGAAGCTCACTTTTCAGCTCACTCACAGTAAACAAAGAATATATTTTAAGATCGTTAACACAAAGAAAACATAGAAAATCGCAACCACTCATTTGACACTTGTAGTAAACAAAGGCCAGTCGCTGGTGGCTCCATCTGCTTCGAGCTTTTAGTTTGGTTCCTCATTCGAGATAAAAATGTGCAAGGTGACAAATGACAATATTTAAAATGTAATAAGCGTTCTCTGTGAAAATACAAAGAAAAAAAATACACCTTGTAAGTGTGATTACGTTTAGAAAATTTTCCCGCCTAACTTTCTTGACGCACTATACATTCTGAATGTTATTTCCACGTCGTTAACTATTGAGACTGAAAACGCTGTAATCAGTAATAGGCACCCGGCAACCCGCACCGCAGCCCGCAGGAGCCATTAGCGAACATTTATTTAAGTACCTACTACTATTACTTCGTAGCACTTAACTTTAAAAAAATGTACGTTACTGTATGACTCATAGATAAAGTATTATAGTATAGATGTAGACTACTTAATATGTAGTCTTACGGCCGTTCCCAATATTTGATCTATCTCTGGTTTTGCCCTACTAGAGATAGGAATAGCTCACATTAGACATTAGAGCCATATAATATGCAGACCGACTCCTTTGTTATGTTCTACTCGGTCGGACATAAAATTACAGGCTTTTGACGTTTATACACCGATATGAGCTTTCTCTTTCACTCAACTTACTGCATCGTTAGTAAGAAAGAGTAACATTATCAACTGTCAAAATATAAGTCCTTACAGGCTGCGTTCCAGATGACGTTAATTTTGACCAAAACGCTCAAAACGTCCCCTTCTGCCGTTCCATTTGACGACCGTGGTCGTTTTGATCGCGGCTATGACGTCACTCATGACGTCATCATTTTCGCTCAAAACGACCCTCGACGAAGATGGGTCAAAGTGGGCGTTCTAGTTTTTTTTTTAATTTTAACGTAACTATATCGCGAAAGCCATGTTCGGAAAGTTTTCAGGAGAGAGCAGAGACAAAAAAAACTTTATATTATTTCATTACAAATAATATTTATATTACTTAAATAAATTAAATAACATTTAATGAAATACTTTGATTAGAAAATAAATTGTTTTAAATGAAAGGTCGAAAGATTTCTTATAAAACATTATAATAATTAATACTAAATACTAATTTTCATCTCTCCTATACCTGTTGATTTATTCGTACTTGACTAAGCATTATACGGTATTGTTACCTAACGTTTATATGTATATTGTGACAATAGTCAATATTCAAAGTATGTGGTTTTGTTATTAAAATATGATTCAATTTGAAAACTCAAATATAATAAAAGTTTAACTATATTAAAATATGATTACTTAAGTAAAAAAATGTAATACTAAAACCGAAACAAATAAAATATTATGTATTTTATTTGTAAAATAAATGTAACTATAAACAATATAATTACTTTTATTTACGACTTGAAGAAAAGGATCGTAATATCCAAGTTCGGTTCAATGTACCTATGTATAAAAAAATTATAGTTCTTTTTTTAAACTTTTCTCAAAACGCTCAAAACGATCCATAATCCGTTCCACTTGGGTTTGTATCACTGACGCTCACATGCTAGTGGAACGGGAAAAACTACGGTCTTGAGCGTGAGCGTTTCTAACGTCATCTGGAACGCGGGGACAATATACCTTCATGGGATAACTAAATTTTGCGATTTGTAGAATTAGCCTCTATTGTCATTTGTCAAATGTCAAATGACATAATTAAAAAATAACCTAACTTTTCTGCTTAGATCTTTAAAAGATCTATTCCGTAAATAAATATAAAGAAAAGGTTGAAAATATTGTGACGCTGAAAGTGCTGTGATAAGATTTCTTATCGAAAACAATAATACAGAAGTTTTTGATGTTCTTTTGAAATGAGAATAGGATGGATTCACAAGGTTGTAGAAAAATGGCCTGGCAAGAAAGCATTAGGAATGTATAGATTCTTGCCTATGTTCTTCGTTGTTGGAGCGGCGTTGGAATTCTCTATGATCAACTGGCAAGTTGGTCAGATAAATTTTTATAATACTTTTAAGAAGAGGCAAGCTAAGAACATAGTTGAGGAGAAACTTCAGAAGTATTCTACTGTTTGAAAATGCCAGCGGGTGTTTCTTGGCCTCGATATCTAACATTCGCTGCAGCAGCCTTTGCCAGCATGATTACCGGGTCGCAGATTGTTCACCTACACTATCGCCCACTTGTAGATCTTCACAAATATATTTATAAGGAATTGGAAAATTTCCCCGAAGATATACAAGAAAAAATTAAAAATGAACTGAGAGAGGAAGGTATTTTAAAATAACTTGTTAGTGATAACTTGTAAGGCTGGTTTTATCGTGAACGTAGTATTGAGAATTTGTAAATAGTAATTTGTTTCAGAAACAGCTAAAATCATTAAATATGTTGCAATAAATTTGCTACTTTCATTTATTGAAACTATTTTGTTTTATTCTTTCATTTGAAGTTTGAGGAATTGTAGTAGAAACAAAAAAATTCTTGAGTTAAACTAGGGAAATATTTAACTTGGTTTCTTAGTGTGGAGATATGTGTATACATGGGAGAGCCATGCTTCGGCATTAAGGCCCATTCAGGCCGGCTCGACCCGAGAAATACCAAGTTCTCACAGAAAACCAGCGTGAAACAGCGCTTGAGCTGTGTTTCGCCGTGTGAGTGAGTTTACTGGAGGCCCAATCCCCTACCCTATTCCCTTCCCTACCCTCCCCTGTTCCCTTCCCATCCCTACCCTACCCTTTTACCCTATTCCCTCTTGAAAGGCCAGCAACGCACCTGCAGCTCTTCTGATGCTGCGAGTGTCCATGGGCGACGGAAATTGCTTTCCATCAGGTGACCCGTTTGCTTGTTTGCCCCCTTATTTCATTAAAAAAAAAGTTGTTGGTATGTGTGCCATAGGTTGCAAAAAAGGAAATAGGTACATTTCAAGAAAATTATTTTACACATTAAATTGAGACATTGCTGGCAACTTCCCTACTAATATTATAAATGTGAAAGTATGTCTGTCTGTTTGTCGTTATCTGTTATCTCTTCACAGCCAAACCCCTAAACCAATTTCTTTTGTTATCTAGTTTACTATATTTACAGCACATCCTTTCATTTAGTAGACTTTTATATTATATCCTGTGCAAAGAAGCACTATTACTTTCATATTATGGTAAGGTTTGCCAAGTGTGTCATACACTTGCTAACTTTACAGCTGATAATATGTTTAAAAAATAATAAAAGTATTCATATTTTAAAAATAATTTATTATAACAATTTACAAATTTGAGTAGCCAGTCTTTACACTGCTGCACTGGTATGGATTTATTGAGTTAGTTAACTGGGCTATTATCCACAGTAGTGAACATATTTTACACTTAAACAATCTAAGTGAAATCTGATCCATCACAATAATAATTTAATATTTATTTGGTATTGTACTTAAAATTATATTTACATTACTTACACAATTCATAATAAGCTAGGTTCATAAAACTATTCTTCTCTATAACAATTACTTTACAAAACAATAAGAACTTTATGTGAAATACATTAATGCTACAATACTTAACATTCTATTTTTTAAGACAAGAGGACAGTCTTATCAGTTTATTATGGTCACCTTGATGAGTTTGATATCGTTTTGTGAATCCAATCGACATGTGACACTACTGAGTCGTAGATACGAGGTCTTCCTAAGCCAATTTTTGAGCATGCAATTCTCCACCCACTGACTCCTAACACCAACCAGCGTTTTGTTTTGTCATTGAAGCACATCATTGAACTGCCTGCATATTCTTCCTCCTGAAAAAAAAAACAAGTTGAGGGTTTATATTTTTAGAGCTTTTGGTACACTTCTCAGGAAATAAATTTCTGGTCATGTAATGAGTTCGTAAATAAATATTTTTAAACTTACGTCACAATCGTCTTGATCATACAAAGGCTCAGCGCAAATGCCGTTCCCGGTGGCAATGCTGACGTTCTCACAGGTATTCATGGACGTTGGCACAACATGTATCCTTTGCAGCTGGTCTCTGTTTCTCGTCCAACCCAATGAGTTGCATGTACTCTGTTCATCGATTTTAAAACCATCCTCTGGTAGGCATGTGGGTCGGACGAAGTCTGTTATTTCCACTGGTTCTTCTAGTCTCACTAAGGCCATCATGCTGCCTTCCACAGGGGAGCGCACCATGCCGATAATGCGCTGCTCCTGTTGCCACGGAGTTGTGCTCTGTATCCTCACTGTACCCAATCTTGCGGTCCACTCAGCTTTCGGTTGACCCTGAGAAGGCAAAAAATAATGAGTATACAAGACAATATGCGCTGATTGCCATTATTAGGAAAGGGAAGTTGTATTAACTTACTTGGAAACAAGAGGCCGTGGTTATGAGCCAGGAGGGATGTACCAGGACCGCATCGCAGGCGTGGACGTGTGAGCGCATGAGCGCCGCATGCCAGGGCCAGTCCCCGGGCTGGGAGGACCGCAGCAGGCCGTCTACTCCTTTGTCTGCACGCGCTCCTCTCGCTGACGGTAGTCCACATTCTGGGAAACAATAATACTCATTGTATAAAAAGAGATAAAAATGTTTCCTTCGCTGGACGAAAGTTCACTAGAGAACTACACAACCTATACTTACTATAAACTATAAAGATAAAATAATACTTACCAAGTTGATCGCAAACAACTTTTATAACTTTTCGTTGCGGACATTCAGTTTTTGTGAAGGAAATTTCAGCCGCTGAGGGATCCACTATTTTGACATATTCTGGGGCGTCCTTTGCAAATCTTGTCAGCTGGAACGGGTCTTCTGTTGTGTCCTCGTCTAAGTCGGGCGCTTCTCCGTCTATAACAGCTTCTGCCGATATCGCTGATCTACAAAGAAAAAAGGTCTTATTGCTCTGAAGGAAAACAAATATATAACCGTACATTTTCTGGGACAAAAGGTATTCGTGTTTTTTCCCGGGACTCAAAGTATCTCCATGCCAAATTTCAGCAAAATCGGTTCAGCGGTTTGAGCGTGAAGATATAACAGACGGACAGACAGACACAATTTCGCATTTATAATATTAGTATGGACATACTTGTAAGACATTGCGGTGCAAAGTGAGGTGGCGACGTTCATGAGAGCTCTCTTGTCGTTCTCATAAGGCTCGGCGCAGATTTTACCAGCACGACCGCGCTCCGCCCACACCGCGTAACCGCTGCGGCTGCGGACCGCGCCGAGTGTCGACTCGCCGCTCTCGCGCTTCCAAGAAGCCAACGACCGCGTCACCCACACTGTGTATTCAAATATTGAATTGTATCATCAAATATTTGGTATGCTAATAACAATAAAACTGGTCAATTTCATAATTTGAGATTCCAAGAAGAGATGTAAAATTATTTTACGATGCTAGCGAACAATAAGTGTCTTGGTTACTAGGATTTCAAAAACCAAAATAAAAAGAATGCAGAACGCGTAACCACTGACCGCTTTCTGTCTGATAGGTCCCTAAACTGGCGTTAAACAACAAAAATGAAGTACGCATTAGCATTAAGTAAGAATTAAAATACACATACAGCAGCTAGTCTCGTCACTGCCATCAGGACAGTCCGGGGTACCGTCGCAGCGGCTGCGTTCTGGGATGCAGCGCGTGTGCAGCGCGCATCGCACGCCGCCGCCCGCGCAGTGTGCGCATGCGCGCTCGTCGCCCGCGTCCGCGCAGTCGGGCACGCCGTCGCACGCGCGCCGCGATAGAGCTAGACGCTGGAGACCTCCCAGGCAATCTGCAAGAGTTGTTCGTTACTTGAGAGATATTTTCCAGTACAATGTGTACAGTATTGCGTGTCTTTAAAACGGTTTTTAACAGGGTTATTTTAACTTACCTAGTACTAAAAATATGACTGCTATCTTCACTGATCACTTTTATTACGTTTTACGCCATTATATTATAACAACGACGCTGCGAGCAAGCGAGATGACCGTTTGAGATAGGCTTGTTTAGTAGTAGAGAATAGTTAGACAAGTAGATTCGCAGAGTCGTTGTACCAACAGCGTTAAGAGACGTCTGGCGACAAGATACCGTTGTTCGTGCATATAAGAGAGAGACCTTATAAAATAAAGCATGCTATTATATCCCACCTGGTTCAGTGGCACAGGATCCCGGGCCGAAGTATTCCGGGAAGCGCGCGCAATCGAAGTGCGGGCGCAGGCGCTCGGGCAAGCGCGAGCCGCAGCCGGCGTGGAACGCGCGGCAATACGAGCGACACGGCGACACCAAACGGTCGCTGTCGCAGCGCGGCTGGAGCATCTGACATACGAAGTCCTGGAAAATAAAACGTTAATTTCTAGTCCAATCAAAGTTCGATAAAAGATTAAATCCAAGTTATATAGTCCATGTTACCCGCAGACCGCACCTTTATTGCATCCGATACTCCTAGATGTCCATTCCAGGGACTCAATGTATATCCATTGCAAATTTTACCACATGTGATTTAGGTGTTTAAGCCTTGAGATTTAGCACGCAGACACACTTTAGGACTTATACAGTTAGTGAATATCCTATTCTCTATACCTATAAGGCACGTTTCAAACCAGACAGTTCACAGTGTAACTTACTTGAGCAAGATCCGAACATTCAGCATCTAGTAGCTCTCTAAACGCGACCAAGTCCTTCAGAATCGCGTCTTGGGACGAATGGCCGACCAAGTTGGGATAAGTGGTGGTGTTGTAGGGTAGTCGCGAACACAGCGGTAGAGTCAGCGGCGAACATTCTCGAATCTCCTCCACCACTTCCACGGTAACACTCTCGGTGGTTGGGACTTCCGTTACAGCGTCGCTCTCCTTCAAAGCTTGAGATGTTATCATGGAAACTTCCTGAAAATGTAAGATTTATGATTTAATGTTCGGGAAGCTAACTTCATGCAGATTTAATAATTGATATACCTACTTACTGCTAATATAACTGCAAGCATTTAGGTTCTATTATTATGCTTTCTTCTTTAATAATTTTTAATCTAAACCAGCTTTTTCTTTTGTCTCTTGTTTGCGCCTAAATGTATATCAGGGAAATTTGTTTATAGGCAAATGTCGGACCTAGTAGGGGAAGGTGAAGTAAAATGATCCCCTTAAGGGAAAAATCTTAAGTATGGCTATAGTTGAAGGAAAAATCGCAATATTTGTATGGCTGGATGTAGTGAGTTTACCAAACTTCGTGATAGCATACTTATTTTTTATCATATGCACGTACTTTTTTTGTACTAAAGGTTTTTGTAAAAGTTTAACTAAAGGATCATTTTATACATCCCTATGTATAAAATGATCCCTTGAGTTGGGGTAAAATAATCCCAGAGATAATATTTATTATTGATAACCAATTTAAGCATATAAGTAAGAAACACGCATCTTTTAGTTTATTAGCAAGTTTTTTAGGCTTCGGTAGCCGAAGGATAAAAAGGGGAGCAAATTTATTAAGATCTTGCTGTCTGTCAGTTTATCGGTCCGTCTTAAGGCAAAACACGAAAGTAGTGACTTCTGAAATCGATATCTTTGATAATATATTTGTTCTTTAATAATAAGATTAAAATAAAATAACAATTTCATCAAAAGAAAAATATTCGCTTATTTCTACTTTATATCCAGGGATCATTTTATACACACAAATAGGGATCATTTCACCCCATATACCAAATTCCAAGAAATCGATCAAAACACAACCATCAAATACCACGTGGGGTGATCTAAAACTGTTTAAATATTAGGTAACTGCTATTAATACCCTATAACAAACTAACATTTAATTTAGATCAGAGCGACACTTTTTAAAAAAATTTAATAAAATTTCGCCAAGCGCTCTGATCGCCATGATACTATAAGTGGCAACTGGCAGGGTTATGGGCAACCCGTTTCACGTGCATTTGGAAAGATGCCTCTGGTTTAATATGATTTAAGGGGAGGGATCATTTGACCCGTAGAAATCGTTTTACCTCACATTCCCCTACGTCATTTGGCCATGAAAGTTAGGTTTTTCGTGATGTCTAGGCTAGACATAACCATGACAAAGTTAACGAGACACAGAGCCTGTTTCACCACTTCCTGTTAAGGTGCCGAATAGGCTATCCAGTATCCACAACTTATTATCCATACTATATCTGTCAAGTTAAGTGGTGGATAGCCTTTCCGGCACTTATCAGGAATTGTTGAAACAGCTTACAGCCCCTAAATTATAATGCGTACGCCTATGAATAAATTTTTCAACGGGCACTGCAGCATAATATGCTATCTTATGCTTATAAGGCCTTCAACGTTCAGCTCTCGTGGTCTGATTGATACCTATACTGTATACTGACCTCTATATACAGGGTATGAGGCAGGGCTCCGATGTCTGAGAAGGGCGGCGCGAGGATCTCCCGCGCCAGCACCGCGGTCACCTCCGCCGTGCTCACCGCCGTGAAGATGGGCTCGAACGACACCTCGAAGTGTACCCGGGTGCCCTGCTCCACGCTGGAATAGACACGAGGAACCATAAGTATTTGAATAGGAGGTGTACAGTCCGGGAAAACTAAGCTAAGCGCAGTGGCGTAACTATACCATTTTCATCATATTACGCGGTAGAGCCATGCTTTGGCACGAATGGGCCGGCTCGACCGGAGAAATACCACGTTCTCACAGAAAACCGGCGTAAAACAGCGCTTGCGCTGTGTTTCGCCGAGTGAGTGAGTTTACCGGAGGCCCAATCCCCTACCCTATTCCCTTCCCTACCCTTCCCTATTCCCTTCCTTACCCTCCCATATTCCCTCTTAAAAGGCCGGCAACGCACCTGTAGCTCTTCTGATGTGGCGAGTGTCCATGGGCGACGGAAGTTGCTTTCCATCAGGTGACCCGTTTGCTCGTTTGCCCCATTATTTCATTAAAAAATACTGGGGCCCGTGGCAAATTGACGGGGCCCTATCAGTAAAAATCGTCCCATTAATACTAAAACGGGTACAATCAATGTATAAAATTAATGTTCTGACCTTACTTGCATATTATGCCAGCCTTGCCCCACGCCACTGGCTAAGCGGTACATTAAGCAGAATATAAGCGGTAATGCAGTAGCGAAGAGCGATGAAAAATATCACAGAGAGATTTATTATAATTTATAATACTAGATGACGCCCGCAACTCCGTTGCGCCAAAATTCGTTTATCGCGCGGGAACCGTACATTTTCCCGGGACTCAAAGTATCTCCATAACAAATTTTAGCAAAATCGGTTCAGCGGTTTGAACGTGAAGAGGTAACGGACAGGCAGACAAACACGCTGTCGGATTAATAATATTAATAGCGATATCTTTTATTAATATATGTAATCGGGAAAATAAGCGCAGGGTGAATTTAATTTGGAAACAATGAAAATTGTAAGGTAAAACTACTTAATATAATATAATGTTCAGATTGTGCTTATAAGATTTTATTCCATTATTGTTAATGTAACACGCTATAATTAAGAATTCAGATTTGAGACCTAAATTAAAAAGATTCAATCAGTAATACAATATAATATCTATATATATAAAAATGGATTTTCAATTGTGTTAGTAACGCTAATACTCGAAAATGTCTGAACGGATTGGACTAATTTTAGTCTTAAAATATTCGTAGAAGTCCAAGGAAGGTTTTAAAGTGACACGAAATTCACCGGGACAGCTAGTTATATACTTATATTATATTAGCCATTAGGCGCGAGAAAGTCAAGGAACACACGTAGGTGCTAACACGGGCGTTGGTTTGTCGTTGAAAATATTCGAAAAATGAATTTGAATCATGTTTGTATTTCGCATTAGATAATAGCTTGGTAATTATTAGGTACCTACCTATATGTAGTATATGACCATATTTCAGTTGCAAAAATGTAACTTTCAAAGTGAGAGTAACGGATTTTGTATTTAATAGCTATAGCCATCTGGTCTCTGCTATAGCGTTTAAAATGGTCACATATCCATTTGTTTCGACTTTCTTTATTTTCTATTTTATCTTTAGCATTGATTTTAATGGTTTGCAAATTTTATTCTCGTCGACTTAATTAATACATTATTAATTTATCTTTAACCACAAGCTTCAAAGTTGTTTGACAAGAAGGCTTAAGTGTATCCGAAATTAAGCATTCAAGAGACGGACTGTGAGGCAAAACATGTTGATAAATATTTTATGTGTATCAAAATAAAAATGAATTTATTAGTCTAAAGTCTAAATTCTAGCTAAAACTCGGGAATGGCTGAACTGATTTGGCTAAATTTAGTCTTGAATCATTCGTGGAAGTCTAGGGACACTTTATATATTACTAGATGACGCCCGCAACTCCGTTGCGCCAAAATTCGTTTATCGCGCGGGAACCGTACATTTTTCCGGGATAAAAACTATCTTATGTCCTTTCTCGGGACTCAAAGTATCTCCATGCCAATTTTCAGCAAAATCGGTTTAGCGGTTCGAGCGTGAAGAGGTATAAACAGACAGACAGACAGACAGACACACTTTCTCATTTATAATATACCTATTAGTAGGGAAGAGATACGAAGTTTACGGTTATCTTGTGACGTTATTCATTATAAACAAACTGGGGGAAAGTCTAAAATTGTATAAAATATAAAGTCTGAAACAATCAACGCGGTCTCGTACAATACGGTTCATGAGAATATTGGGTCGGGAAAGTAAGCACGTGCTTGTTTTCTTCGATGTGAACTTTCTATGCCATTCATTTAATCATTCAAGGTTATTTCGCCCTTTGTGGCTTGAATAGTAAATAGATATCTGTGATTTACTTTAGAAAGTGGGTTACTGAAGGAATAAGTATACCATTACGCACGAATCTACTATTTTAGGTTGGTACATTATTAGAATTAATGTTTTACTCGTTCAATATTTTAGTATTCAACTTGGCCTACATTATTGTCGAGAAGCTTTGGATAGTAGACTTAATTTGACAATTAGCTATTAAAATAGTACCTATAGGTACACATAATTACATCTACCTGTGACACGGTGATCTTTAATTTGAATAAGCTATACAAAGCTCGAAGTTAATAAACATTTTATTGACTATACGATCTACATTACTTTCTTAATCTGTATTATATGATCAAGCTTTTAAGAGCCCATATGACCCTAACTTGACTACATACATACAGATTTTGAGATCTATAACCTAGATCTCAAAATCTGTAAGGTCTAGAAAACTGATTTTTTGACACAAGTAACTTCAGTTCATAAAGATTAAATGCTCAAGATGAAAACACGATTACTCAAAAAATGTTTGATAGTTTCTTTTTTACAAAAAACCTTGCTTTAGACACATTTTTGCTTGGATCTTCGAAGTTTGCTGTCTTTTCTTTAATATTTTTTAATATCTAAAAAGGTATTGATAAAACCTAAATTTGCTCAAAACACTTTTTTCATAATCATTATAGTTCGTCTTTTATTCAAGTAAAACTAACGGCCATGATTCCGCGCCGTCCTTTTTCACCTGGCATATGAAAGACGGGCGTGAGTGTGAAGAGAGAAGGACGATGTTTGATTTTTAGAGTCAGGTGAGCTCTTAAGAACTAATTTGTTTAAGACTCTACAGTCACCGTTAAACATCGAAGTCTACATTAGTTACGAAGGTATAATGAGATCGCAACTGAGACACTATAAAATGTTAGAGCACCTTAGTGGAACCCATGAAAAAATATTAATATTTTGTCGCTTTAATTAAAAATAGTAAACGCTTAATCGTAACTGCCCTCCATCACGAACGATCTGAACTCGTGAGACTGAGAAAGCAAAACTTTCACCCATTTAAGTTGTTATGTAGCTGCAGTGTAATAAGTTTCTTACGCGTAAGTTCGTCGCATGTAAAAACGCAGATTAGCACTTTATCGTACATGTATCATCGTTAACGAACGGTGCACCACATGGCGGCCTTATTGCTTTAGTAATAAGATCGAAATAGGAGCGTACGCGCCGCGAAAATGTAGAGTCTGACTAATTCATCACGTCGAAACAATGACCGTGTTTAAGCCGTTAATTACAGCGCATCAATCGATTTTCGTTAGCATTCATAATGGTGGCGTGTTAGCCACTGTCTTCACTCGCATTCATAATCCGCTTCATCTAATAAATCATAATATCGACAAATTTGCTATTACGAATATAACCTAGAAACATTTAAAACGATAGCTGGAATATTCTAGATAATAGATTTATCCTAGTTATCCTAAACTAATAAGAATCCATAGCACGACAGTGCCGGTTTACCTATATTTATGTAAAAGTCGAAACCCAAAAGAACGGATATTATATTACAGATATGATCTTTCTTACTATGTACTATCAGAGAAGTTGATTCTTAGGCAGATGGCGGACCTAAGTAATTTGGTCGCGTTAAGCCAAACCGAAATAAGCCGACCACATGACGTAGGTCCGTGCCTAGGAATCAATTTCCTCGATGGTACTTTGTAACAAGGAAAATAAGGGATTTACACAGACACAAATACTTTTAAAGACTTACCTATCTAAAGCCAGAGCATCAGCCGAGACGAAGCAGGACCTCAGCTCGGAGTTCCTGTATGCATTGAATATGGCCTTCTGCATGTCCCCCTCTCGAGTAATGTTCCCCCCAGTGGGGATCTCCGCCCAGGCTCCGGCGATGAACGACCCCCTAAACGTCTGTCGATTCAGGGGGTCCCCGAATAGGTACATGTCTGTAAATAAACGGATGAATAAATCAATACGCGGCCTTTAAAATTTCGCTTTCTTTTGACGGTGCTTAAGATAGGAAACCATTTACTTAATTTAAAATATTAAAAAAAAAATGCTGGAGAAAGCGGTGCCTTAGAATAGAAACAGTATTATTGGATTTTTTAAATTTTAATAACGCTATTAGTGGAATTATTAAACACAACAACAATACGTGGGTAAGGCAGGACTGGTTTCTAGTGAAATTTACTGCATTCAAGGCAAGTAGAGTCTGATGTATAGCTATATGGTCGATATTAAATAACAATCTCTATGAACCTTATTTATTGCACCATTGCAAATAGGGTTTGGCTTGAAGCTTAACTTTGTTCAGCACAAATAATACCATAAGTATAATCAAGTTTAATAAAAGGCAAACACCATCGTTGGAAGAGCAATTATTGACTCTACTTTTGTAGAGTTCCGTTATTTCTGATTTCACTTATTGTAAAGTCATCTTAGACCTATTTTGCTATGCCTTGGTGTTTTTTACGGAATTCTTCAAGATGTAGAGAATGTTAGATCGTCTGTGTCGATACACTTAAGTCCAACCCCTGAGCAAACGACCTTGACCATACATTTGCCGCGTTGCCTTCCTTTTTTTACTTATCTTAGTTCAAAATTGACCTAAAAAAATTCAAACGTCCAGTATATATATTGTAGTTAATGAAATTGTCGATCTATTGGCGTGTATTTCAAATAACCGTAATTTCTAAATACTAGGAAGATACTGAATATGTATGCTTGAATTTAAATAAATTGGTATTGGGTACTTTGGAAGCTGATAATATCATGATTCATGAGTATAAAAAACAAAAATAGGAAATTAATAAAGTATGAAAGGAACGTGCATATACTGAAGATTATTGCTGAATTTTTATTATAGTTTTGTAGCGTTCAAATGATGAGGTAATAAGGCTATAAAAACCATCAGTTTAAATATAAGTCTTTGCTAAAAACGGTCAATACGGCATCTCCATAGGGGGAGCGTCTTAAGAGGCGTTTGCACTTGTTGAGCGAACGCAAGGCCAACTCGCTGGCCTTTTGCGGTGACGGGGCTGAACTAAATGTCATCAACTGCTAAGATTTGTTTACATAGAATTAAAATAAATTACCACTTCTAACTAGTAACGTCCTGTGTTTGATACAGATTACCAACGACACAACGATATCAAAATACTCAGATTACTAGTTTAATAACCTTAACACATTCGGTTGCAAGTAAAGTTACTTACAATTTTACAAATTATAACCAATGTTGCAGTTCCTATGCTAACTTCTACCTTGCTAAATCGACAATTTCTAAGCTTTGGGCTCACATCTCATTCCGACAAACGTTAATGATTATCAAAGTCGTATCGTGGATAAAGTTACAAACATCTAGGCGTTACGTTACTCATTCAATATTTTTTTAAAGTTGACAATCGAATCCCAAGGTAATACAAAAGTCACGAGCAAAATCTATGTGATTAATATGTATAATGGTACCTACGGCCGAGGTAGACGGCGACAGCGGCCAGCAGCAGCAGCACGAGCAGCGCCGCGAGCGCCGCGCAGCAGCCGCGGCAGGGCCGGCTGAGCTTGCGGCGCGTGAAGCGGATGTCGCTGCTGACCGACAGGGTGGACTCGGGCGGCCGGTGTGACCGACATCGCCTCTGACCGCTCTTCGACCAACCGTAACCGAGCTGGAAATACACGTGCTAATTAGTAAAAGAGCTAGGCTTACAAAATGAAAAATTTAAAAATACTTGACAAACGAGACGGCTCGTATTTAAACAGAGAACACGTAGAATAAAGATCAAGCTGGGACCAAATAAATAACAATAGAACTTCAAGTAAAAAAAAATACTCCGAGAAAAGCGTTAAATCCCAAAGATATTTTTCGGAAATGTTCCAGTACAAATTACAATGTCTTAAACAATATTACTTGTTACTGCCGAGATAAATACAAATGACATTGTAATTCGACTGAAAGCCGTAACAGCATAATAATTTATTTTATTGTCCATTAGTAACTGTGTAGTGTAGAAGCACATAATGACTAGCGGTAATAGAGACTGGATTATAAATGTTGAACGATTACGTTGTATTGAAAAGGTTGTGTGTTTGATGAAAGAGTATTTGATGAGTATTCAGTTCTAAACTTCTAATTAATTCTGTTTTCACGTATTCATGCAACGTATGAAGTAAGAATTTTAATGAACTAGTATTAGGTATACAAGTATAACGATAAGATACAAAGGAAAGGAATCTAGTAATCCATTCCTTTCCTAAATAAGTTTTTCTTTGTTTAAGTTTAGCACTATAACATTATTTTCTACCATCATAATATTTTGGTTGCCTGGAAGAAACCGCTGAAAGCGGTAAGGCCGCCTATTTGCTATGTTTCTTGCCTAATGTTGTTTTTGTTATTTTATAATGCAAATAAAGAATTTATAAATAAATAAATAAAATAAGTTTTATATATTGGAAGTTAGAGAGAAGTTGATCAAGTAAGGCGATATCATGACAAAAAAATTGCTACACTGTACCTAATTTACTACGTAACTGAGCATAGAAAGCGTAGGTCTAATACCTATGTAGGTATGACTTTTAAGTCTTAAAGTCTTTCATAGGTACCATAAACCTACTTTTTTTAAAATATGAAATAAGGGGGCAAACGAGCAAACGGGTCACCTGATGGAAAGCAACTTCCGTCGCCCATGGACACTCGCAGCATCAGAAGAGCTGCAGGTGCGTTGCCGGCCTTTAAGAGGGAATAGGTAAGGGGAGGGTAAGGAAGGAAAGGGAATAGGGGAGGGTAGGGAATTAGGCCTCCGGTAAACTCACTCACTCGGCGAAACACAGCGCAAGCGCTGTTTCACGCCGGTTTTCTGTGAGAACGTGGTATTTCTCCGGTCGAGCCGGCCCATTCGTGCCGAAGCATGGCTCTCCCACGTATAAATATATGCTACTAGTTACTACTATAATATTATGTTTTGTTTGCTTCAATGTAAGTTTCAACTCGGGTTATCTCATATCAGGTAAACTGTTTAATATTTTTTATGACAAAAAATTATTTTGAATGTTTTCAATTTCACTCCAAAGTGATTATACGATATGCTTCACAGCCTAAGTTTATGCAACGCGTTATGCTTTGTAATCGTTACGAGAGATCATTAGTATTTGTGGATCATTACGCAGTCGCTCACAAACTATAAAGACTTCATTTGTACATCATAAACTCTTATTTAATATGACATTCAATATAGTTTACATAATCATAACTTAATAAATCATTAGAGGACGTAACGTCTATGAGAAAATAACGCGCAAAACTTTGTTTATTAGAAACTTACCGAGCTAAGTTATAATAATAAATACAGGCACAGAATATATATTAGTATGATACAGGTACCTTATTCGTGAGTAGGTAGTAAAAACAATAATAAAAATATTAATCTACAGAAAAGTTTCTTGATTGTAATACGAAATTTCATAATTAAAATAAATAATTAATAGTATATTTGGTTTTATAAGCCTCCACCTATTATTGTAGGTTGCGGTTCCTAGCTCTCTACAAAAACATTTTAATAGGTGAGAGTTCTAATCGCTGGTTAGGTTTTAGTGAACTTAACAATAGTGGTTTAGAGATAATACTCAATATGGGACAGCTTTTACTTGTCAATTCAACATCTAGGGGGATAGTAGACTGTAGAGCCAAGTTGTTTGACTGGAAATACCTTAAAAGTAAAAGGAATATAGAGCATGAGTCATACTTTCAATACTGACGTGATAAATAAAGTACCTATAGTGTCAAAGCTTATACAGAGGGGTTAGTGCGAGTTTTATTCGATCCGACGCATCGAGCATGTTAACGCGAATTTATATGGAATCAAAGCAGCGCCATCTACTGTCTAACGTGGATACTGCTTTGATCCCATATACATTCGCGTAAACGTGCTCGATGCGTATGATCGAATAAAACTCGCACTAACCCCTCTGGTTGTTTTTATTGATTTAACTTACGACTTCTGCTTCAACGATTAACATTTTAGTAAAAAAAACAAAATAATCGGCCAAGTGCGAGTCGGACTCGCGCACGAAGGGTTTCGTATAGATACAGCATACAGCATAGGTACAGCATAGAGCAAAACAGGCAAAATAAATCACATTTGTTGTATGGGAGCCCCCTTAAATATTAACTTTATTTTGTTTGTATTATTTGTTGTTATAGCGGCAATAGATATAATACATAATCTTTGAAAATTTCAACTCTCTAGCTATTACCGTTCTTGAGTTACAGCCTGGAGAGAGACAGACAGACATTGAAGTCTCAGTAATAGGGTCCCTTTTTTACCCTTTGGGTACGGAACCCTAAAAACAACTATAATACACAGGTTTGCAATACAAATCAACAGACACCTAATGATGACGGAAAATCCCCTGCAAGCTCACGTAGGTTTAGCTAATAGAATGACTTTATAGCAAAACTAATATTATATGCTGCAACAAAAATGTGAATAAAAGAACAACAAAGTATCTGCGTTACAAAAGTCACGTTTGGTAGCAATTCCAATTACGTCATCATCCAATCTACAAAATGAATATTTCTTTGCCCAAGTATTACGTTTTCACATAAATATGTATTAACTAGCTGTTGCCCGCGACTTCGTCGTCACATCCCAAGTATTATTTATTGTACAAAAATATTCAATATACAGAATTGACTTTCCTACGATTTTATTATATACAGATTTTTCGCGCGGCTTTGCTTGCGTAATTTAGGAATTTCACGCAACCGTACATTTTTCCGCAAAAAATAGCCTTTGTTCCTTAACGTGGTCTATTCTTCATGATTGCCAAATAACATAAAAATTGCTCCAGTAATAATTTTCCTCCGTTTTTTCTACATTTTCCTCTATTTCTTTGCTCCTATTAGTCTTAGCGAGATAAAATATAGCCTATAGCCTTTCTCGATAAATGGGCTATCTAACACTGAAAGAATTTTTCAAATCAGACCAGTAGTTCCTGAGATTAGCGCGTTCAAATAAGCCCTTTCATATAATTTCCCACGCTTTTTCCACTTTGTCCTCTATTTCTTAGCTCCTATTAGTCTTAGCGAGATAAAATATAGCCTATAGCCTTTTTCGATAAATGGACTATCTAACACTGAAAGAATTTTTCAAATCGGACCAGTAGTTCCTGAGATTAGCGCGTTCAAATAAGCCCTTTCATATAATTTCCCCCGTTTTTTCCTCATTTCTCTCTATTTATTCGCTACTATTAGTCTTAGCGTAATAAAATATAGCTTATAGCCTTCCTCAATCAATGGGCTATCTAACACTGAAAGAATTTTTCAAATCGGACCAGTAGTTCCTGAGATTAGCGCGTTCAAATAAGCCCTTTCATATAATTTCCCCCGTTTTTTCCTCATTTCTCTCTATTTCTTCGCTCTTATTAGTCTTAGCGTGATAAAATGTAGCCTATAGCCTTCCTCAATCAATGGGTTATCCAACAGTAAAAGAATTTTTCAAATCGGACCAGTAGTTCCCGAGATTAGCGCGTTCAAACAAACAAACTCTGCAGAATTATAATATTAGTGTAGATAAGTTCCTGCATCTATAGATATTGTAGCAAACTCTTCTATCGAAGCTTCAGGTAAATGGTAGATAGGTACCGATTATAATTAGTGGCCATTCAGTTTATTCTAAAAATCTTTTAAAATTTATATTATATTTTGTGTGAACTAGTTTTCACGTTTTATCTCACCAAAATATCGCCTATTGTGTAAACATTTACTGTGTTAGAGCTCAAAGTTTTGATGGTGCAACGACACGAATTGTTATGAAAGGTTGTCCACGCCCTAAACAGCAAATAACTGCTATTTTGTGGTATCGAAAACATGGCACGTATTAAGGTCTGACATTTCAACAGCGAACAAAGAGAGCCAACTCCATCTCACAGCCTTTGCGAGGGGAGCGAGGCCGCTCCTAACATAGGCAGCAGAGGTCACAGAGATCTTAGTTGATGTTTATAATCGTGACTAATCCTGTTACTATTGTTTTGGCGTAGACATTACCAGGAAAACCTGTCGCAGGTGTAGTAGGAAGTAACTTTCAGGCGCGAGGATGGATCCGGAAAGAAACATAAACTATTTAGGCCGGTATAAATAGTCAGTACTCAAGTAGTCTCGGTCTCAAGACACGATTCAGGCTCTGTGATTGGTTGGCTGTCAAAATTTCAACCTTAAGATGCAACCGGGTCGCATCTTAAGTACTGACTATTTATACCGGCCTTAAAGCAGGTAGAGCACACTCTTTGCTTTTAATTTTTAAATTGATAAGCGAAAAAGGTATGTTACGGAGTTCAATAAAAAACTAGTCACTGCACTTATTAAAAGACTGTAATAATCTTCATTTCTTTGTACGTGATTACGAATACCGCTGTATTTGAGTTTCGACGTCAATAAGTAGAGCGTACTTAGCAAGTCTACTGACACACTTAGAATTTTCGTTTGAAAATTTAACGACAAGACAATATTTAAAGGTACATAGACCCCTATAGTACTGAAAAGTACTTAGATTTAATGCAACTTTTATAAAATATAATATAGTAAGCATACATTACGCATTACATACCAACATTTGTATAACTCGAATCTGTAAAATAATATCAGCATTTAATTAAAATTTAAATGTCAACATATTTAAATAAACAGATTCTGACTCACATTCTAGTCCACACAAAATTGTAGCGACAAATTAGGTACTGAATCTGCAGCTATTACGAGTAACTAGGTACAGCGAAACTGCACCACTTTGGCACTTTTAAGGAGTATTCTGTGAAAGGTATGTGCAAATTGCAGTTGCCGGCGACCTACATCCACGTTTTTGCCGTTACGCCAACAAAATAGAATCGAGCATGTCTTGCCTTCAGCTATTTTCTACGGAGATCTTCCAACAATGCGAACACCATTACTTTCGTTCGAGTTCGTTTACCTACATCGGTTTGTAATTTTTTGATGAATTGTAAACACTCTTTCTGTGTCACTGAACCTGTCGAAACGTTTATAATGAAACTACGCGATTCACATTGCAGTTTATTGGAACTTTAACATTTTTATTGCTCGTTGAGTCAGAAGCTCTACCGGTTTGCTACGAGTAATGTTGCGTTATTTTATCTATACATATAATAAAACTGTAGAAATGACAATTCTGTACATTAAAGATATCCAAAAAATAATAAGCGGGGGCTGTTACTACATCGCTATAGAAGCCAAAACTGTGGTTAGTTTTTTGTCTGTCTGTCTGTATGTTTGTTCCAGCATCACACGAAAACTACTGATCCGATTTGAATGCGGTTTTCGCAGATATATTTGTCTTCTTCCAACTTCATATCTGATGTATAAAATTTTTCCCCCCCACCCCTCAAACGGACCAAAGAGGGGGCAGATTTTGTATCAAACTTTTTTCTTGAAAAAACTTACATCATATTATAAACTGTATTTTCCAATTTAATATCTGGTGTATAAAATTTTTCCCCTCACCCCTCTAAGGGGATAAAAGAGGGGGCAAGATTTTGTATAAAACTTTTTTCTTTAACACGAAAACTATTGATCCGATTTGAATACGGCTTTTGCAGATATATATGCCTTATTCAAACTTAGCATCTGCGCCGCCCCAATCACCCCCCCCACCTGGTAATGTTGCCAAGCAAAAACATGTTGCGTCGTTAGTATTGAGTTTTAATTCTCCTTTAGGATCAAACAAAGCTATTTATTAAAAGTGAAATTAATCTAACCAAAACTAAACATGCAGATTTTGCGTGTCGTTTGATTAACATGCGGGAGGCTTTGCCCCCGGCCGGTACTTGGGGGGGCTGCGCCCCCCCAAACCCCCCCCCCTCCTGGTAATGTTGCTAAGCAAAATAGTGTTGCGTCGTTAGTGTTGAGATTTACTTCTCCTTCTTTAGAATCAAAGTAAGTTATTTATTAAAAGTGAAATTAATCTAACAAAAACTAAACATGCAGATTTTGCGTGTTTGATTAATATGTGGGAGGCTTTGCCCCTGCCCCTACTTGGGGGGGCTTCGCCCCCATACCCCCCCCCGCTCCTGGTAATGTTGCCAAGCAAAAACATGTTGCGTCGTTAGTGTTGAGTTTTAATTATTATTCCTTAGGAACAAACTAAGTTATTAATTAATAGTGAAACATGTGAAACATACAGATTTCGAGCGTCATTTGATTAATATGAGGGAGGCTTTGCCTGGATATGGACAGACGTACAGGCTGATATTATATCTTTGTACTCGGGTTCCGTTTTTTACCATTTGAGTAAGGGACCATAAAAAGGAGAGAATTATCCATTTCCGTTATTATACTATGGTAACGCCTACGAAGTCGCGGGAAACAGCTATCCATACTAATATTATAAATGCGAAAGTGTATTTGTTTGTTTGTCCTTTCTTCGCAGCCTAACGAAGCAACCAATTGACTTGATTTTTGGCATCGACTTAGTTGAAAGGATAGAGAGTAACATAGGCTACTTTTGGTCTTGGAAAAATATCATGTTTCTAAAGGAGATTTGCAAGAATATTTGTATTGTATACGATTTTCGAATTTCACGCGAGCGAAGCCGCGGGCAAATGCTATTTACAATACGCGAGAATAGAATGACATTCGTGATGATAAAAAAAAACAATACGCAGACCAGACGTGTTTTGGAAGGCACGAGAAGATACCTAATTTATTAATAGTCATAAAATTGAGTAATCATTTATTATAAAGGTCAAGAACGTTCTTAAGCTTAAGGTTTTTAAGGCATCGGTATTAATATCATATAGGTAACTACTTAAATAATAATTATTATTATTATTGTGGTATGTTAGCAGAATCTTAGAATGCAAATCTCTTTGTTGTATTTGACCTTACGATTAGTGTAATTTAATTTCATCATTCATTTAACGATTGTATTAAAGTGGCACTAATATTATAATATCTTAAAGATCAGTGCGTTGGCTATATTAATGTGGTGATGACTGATGATATATTATTTACGTAGTTTTTTTGCAAGTTTTTTGCATCACAATAGTATCAAATTTCGCAGCCTCAGTTTGCTTATAAAGTTACTATGTATTTTGAGTGAGCGGTGCACAGCAATTCTATAGATGTCGTAGGGCTTGATTGATCGTATGTGTTGTAACTTAATGTTACGCTATTCTATTATACTTACTCAACATATGATTTAGACATCACGATTCATGACACATTAATTGTATCTAAAGCTTAATAAATTATATTAAATTTAAAAAAGCATTGGCAAAGTAACAGTTTAACTACGAAAGTCAATACTCTACATTCTAGTTTCTACGATTTACGCTGGTAGAAGTCAGCTCTTTTTTGAATTTCGATATGTACAATTCCTTTTGGTAATAACAAAACAATAGTAGTTACAATTTTTTACACACATACGATACCATCGTTCATCAGCTACTTTGATATAATATATTGATAGAATAGGATTAATAATAAATTATTATTGACTAAAGTTGTGAAAGTGGTTTTAAAATCGAAGACGATTAAGTATGTCAAGGATGAGCTTCGTGATGTTAAAAGCTGGTAACCTATTATGAGGATGATAATTAATTTTGTATTTCGATCGAACTCGTTACTAAGGTCAAAGTTTTGTACTCATTAACTTATTATGTTTTATAACAAAAAATATAAAAAAAAACTCTGCCTAGGTAGGTATTTAACAATTAACATACTGTTTCTATGGATTCAATATTTTTAACCGATTTCCAAATAGGAGGAGGTTATATTTATTTATTTATTTATAAATTCCTTATTTGCATTTAAAAACACAATATAAAATAACAAAAACATAAACAACATTAGGCAAATAGGTTATATTAGGTATGTATGTTGGGCTGTGCATATTTTTTTATCTTTTTTTAATCGGTAGGTATAGGTATCGGTTATAGGTAGGTCAAATGCGTTAATGCATTTCTCTGCGTAAAAAAATGGTACTTATAGGTTAATAAAATATTCAAAAACGTTTGCTTATGTTTAGTTGATTTATAATTTTTCTAGTACTTACTTAGCCACTTGAAAAATGGATCTAATTATGTCATTAGTTATTTTTTATTCAACATTGATATCCACAAAAATATAAACTGTGGATACCATGTGGTAATCTAACGGTTATTTATGTTAATTAATGTATTTTGCAACTTCTACGCTAATTAGGTAATTCCTAATGATGTAACCTTAGATATAAGTACTTAAATTTTTTTTTTTTTTAATTGCGAGCATGGCCATACCATCAATAGTCAATATACGTGTAATACTATATTTGGGCTTTCGATTCACTAGGGTCAGTTTATTACTGAAATGGAAGAGAGTAGCTAGACTAGGCGATGTGTAAAGTAAAATAAAATTATGAAATAGCGTGCCAAACATTTTAATTTTGTATCGCAATAATATCGAAACTAAAATGCGATACAAAATGTTGTCCATGATAAAATTTATAAATTGCGACGCGTCGATACGCATCGTATCATCATCATCGAATTAAACTTGCAAGGGTCGCAATACAAGACGTGTATCGCGACCCCAAGTTGAATTTAATTAAAAATAAATCTCTGAAAGTTGATAATGGCTGACAACGTATACCTATTGAGTATCAGATAGTCAGAGGGTCATAGAGATGCTAGCGGTGTTGTGGTCAGCATGACCCGGATCACGGACTGCCGCCGTTACTGACCGCTGGGCGCTGACACACTTCCACTCTCACTCGAGTGCGTTACTGATTCACTGTTGTTCACTGTCGTGTCGGGTCATCACTTCGTGCCGAAGTTCCGTAGCCCCATACTCTACATTTAATTAGGTGTCCGAGTTAAACTTTACACCTGCACAGATCACTACCTAATTGTTTTTACGTAACTTGTAAAAAAATGCTTAAATACCTTTCAATAGTTACATTTTCATGCTATAAAAGTAGCCCTCTGTTTTTTAGTGCTCCAAGTATATTATATCCATACCAAAACATAGTTTAAAGTGGAATATAGATATTAAGAGACAACAGACATTCATATTATTTTATAATTATTTTTTCTAAAATAATAATCAGGCATAGGCTTGACAATAATATTATCTATGATAGACTCTACTAATACCTAATATGTAACTATCAGCGACTCTACATAATTTCAGAAAGATATAATATAATTAATTTACTTAAAACGTGCCTTTTATTATAACATAATTGTATATATCTGTAACTATATAACGAATAGAAATAATTTATCAAAATGTCACCCAACAACATTGATGAAAGGAACCTTCCTTACAAGTAACAACCAAATCGTGAGTATCGACCTACGTCAACAGGTGTAAGCAGTAACCCCATCATAGGCCTAGTCACCGTATGTAGGTGGTTGAAGGTAAACATTGAATATTGTGATGGATAAATGATAATATATTACAACCCAGCTTCCACCTACATTGGACACATCTTTATAATTTAGTTGTGATGGAAATTTGATGACTAATGGTAAGGGAGTTACTAATCTCAGTTTGTATACATTTTAACACCTACGAACTTGTAGCTCTTCAAGGTACTTCAATATGTAGGTGCTGCTACTTATTTCTGGGGAAGGTTCTAAATAAAGGAGGTAATGGATACGATCGATCATCAGGTACAGTATAGGCTGTCTTTTAGAAGTTAAGTTTAAAGTTTAGAAGTTAAAATAAATTTAAGTAAAGCCTACACATCTACTTATTACTATCTTTGTAAGCTCTATTGTAAAATTGACTTGAGGCTGCATAGTTTTCAGACCACAAGAGGAAGAAATTACAGAACTTACGAACTTCGCACGATTTCCTTTCTCCTTACTCATACGCAGTTTTACTTAAGTAATAAGTGCTGTATGTTACGGATATTACAGCTGATATAATAAGTACCTGTTTATCTGTTAACGACAGTCGTTTAGTAAAGATTAATTGAAATAACGTGCTTAAGCTTTAACTGCAGCTACAGTTAAATCTAATAAGATAGGATCCATGCACGTACTATACAAAGCAGCGTAATTTTTCAGCTAGACATTTAAGAATGAGACTTGCATTATAGGTAGTGCGTAGTGCCTCTACAAAATAAGAGCGAGCGGATTTAAGTAGGTACCTACTTAGTAATTAATACTTTAGGTACACTGAAGTATAAAACTACTTTCTAGTCCCAGTAATATAAGTTAGGGCTTGCAAAGTTAATTTAAATTCTATTTCTTATTGCTCTGCTCTAAATAAAGTCATGTTTTTAGTTCGCACAAAGGTATCAACTACAAGATAGTGCCTGCAGTGAGAGGCAAGGACAAACGACATAGACCACTTGATCTAAGTTTTAAATTTCCTGCTCACGATGCACGAATGGAATTCAAACCTAAGTTTTTATACCCACATTTTTATAACTACATAATATAATGTTTATAACCATAACCATATTTTTATATGCGTTGCGTTGTCTTGCGTTGAGATTCATTTCTCAAGAAGGACCGTATACTATATGGACGGTATTTGCCGTGGATACAACAATTCTATGTCCTTTCTAACAGACCTTTTGCATTACAGTAAAATCAGTATTAGAATCGGCTTAATTCTGTCTCTACATTTTTCTATTAGTGTTGAGAGTACCTAACTGTACAATGTTTTAATTTCGGAAGCCTGAAACATTTAAAATCTTCGGGGAGGGGAAATCAGATTTTTCATAAGATAGGTGTTTATAATAGATAATATTTTTTATAGATAAAAGTACTAGATAATATACTTAGTACGGACGTCAACATGCTGCCCCCTCCTCGGTACGCCCATGATTAAGAAGCTTCAAAGCTGTACATTTTGTTTTTTTTTCGTTGAAACCCCACTAGTCACTACCTATCAGATTGCACGTCAGTCGTAAATAATTTAAAGGCGATTTCTATGCAAACGATCTAATTCTAAGTATTTTGCGAAGTCCTAGAATGTTTCTCAACGCATTCTAGACAGTTTGTGGGAAACAAGCATTGACTATTTACGGCAAGGATTGCATACCGGAATGTAGGTTTACAACCTCTTAATTAACTTTGATGATATAAAACAGCATTTTTAGGGTTCCGTGTCTAAAGGATAAAACCGGCCATGTGCGTGTCGGGCCACGCGCAATATAGGGTTCTGTAGTACCGCTAGTTTTCGAAATTTTTTGTATGGTCTATGAATGTACATTATTCATTCATATTGACAATACTTAAAGTATGAATTTTTGCATCAGTTTGTTTTCTTTTTCACCCAGATTTTGATTTGATAACGACTTGCTATGACCTCTTGAAAACCCTCTTATTTATTTAA
The DNA here is from genome assembly GCF_905147365.1 of Aricia agestis. Classification (NCBI taxonomy): domain Eukaryota; kingdom Metazoa; phylum Arthropoda; class Insecta; order Lepidoptera; family Lycaenidae; genus Aricia; species Aricia agestis. The sequence continues at coordinate 9,922,691 of NC_056416.1, read as the reverse complement.
TAGGCTCTATATATTTTTCCTACAAGTTACAACTTACAGCAATACCATTTAATGAACTTTAAGTTTGGTTCTCTACCATTATTTAATTGGAGCAACTATTTTGATGATTTAATTTACTTGATAAATTAAATCATCATAATACTTGATAAGTAATTATGATTTTATTGACGTCGGTATTTAGTCTCTACTTAGAAGACAAAAGTCGTAAGTTTTTAGATCTAGAATAAAATCATAGGAGCATATATATAAAAGTAAAAACATAACCTACTCCATAATCAGAGGCACAACCCACAAAGGTTCGTAACAGTAACAAGAAAATGATTTTTCCTACTTACAAGGAAATAGAAATAAAGACTTGGACATTCCCTTTTACTCTAGTTTGCGAAAGAATGCCGCACTGAAGTAATTCTTTTGTAAAACAACAATTTTATGCAATAATACTTTCTAAGAATGTGTTTATGTATGCTTAATGCTCACATTATCTAAATTACTATCGGTGAGACTCCCCATTTTTAAAAACAGGTTTTCAAAGGCAATAGCGTCATACTTCGCGGTTCGTGGATATTATTTGTACATAAGTGCGCACATTGACTTCTTTAAGCTCTATGCAAAATTTTATGATTATTAAAAGTGTGAATTTACAAAAAATGTACATCACTTAACATACAAAAACAAAACTATTTTAAATGCAAAATGAAGGCAAAATAAGATTTTCAAATAAAAATCTGCAATTAGCAATCAAAAGTTCTTACAAAAGCTCGAGTATCGTTACCAATTTTCGCACTTTTTGTCTTTGATCGCGGACGAGCGTAAGAAATCGTAGGAGAAAGTGTCGGTCGTAAACTGTGTCACATCTGAGTGTCCTATCGCCGTCATTACCATAACAATGAGCCGTACGAGATAGTAATCTCGGCACGAGCGGATCACCTCTCACCTCCGACTCCCAGGTGTCTTTGTGCGTTTTCTCCTTCATCCCGGAGAACGTCATGTCAATCCTGTCCGGCGGTCGTTGCACTGAACTCGTATTTCGAGTTAGCCGTTATCACTGCACTAAGGGAGGCTCCGCAGAGTCGCGATACATGGCGCGGTGTGGCGCGCTCGGCCGGCGGCGGCAGAATGGCGCGCCGCGGACTTTCTCCGGGGTCGCAGGCGGCTGTTTCGATGAAAGCCGCGGGTCGGAACCTCGCCGCAAGAAACCCGTAGATTTCTCCGGCGGTTTCCCAGGGGGCGGACAATAAACAAAACGATCGAGTATAAAACTTAATGTATAATCATAGTATTTACAGGCTTACGTTATATAAAACAAATAATTTTATGGCTATCGTTATATACTTATTACAACATGTCATTAATAATTTTTACAGTATTAAAAGTAGTAGCAACAGTGAACCCGCCGAAGTGGCGCTCGCGTTCCGTCGGCGCGGGGAGGCCGCGCGATCGAAATGGAAAGTAAAGAGATTCCACGATTTATTCGTCCTTAAATTATATACAGATACGATCAAAAAAACTTTTATCGATAGGTAGTTTCTAAGTTGTTTTATTATTTAGAACTACATATACACTAAATTTACATCGTTTCGTATATGATTTGGCAATCGTGCCCAGTAACAAATTTCTAGCTACGTTGCATTAAATTTAAAAAGAAAAAGATACATTAAGAATAAAATTTGCAATAGAAAAATTTAATATGTAAAAATATGTGAACGTCATACGTTACGTAACAGAACTCAGTAGCCGAACTGGACAGCTTAACATTTCACTTTGTAAGTTTCCGAGTACAATATAAACGTTTCATGCTGATGTTTTCATTCGGCAACTTAGATTCACACGCTAATTCAAGACCAATTCTACAAAATTCACTATAAATCATTGTGTTACAGAGTTAATTTATGAGAAACCAATTACGTTAAAGTACACAATGAATTCAGTGTCAATACAGAATCAAGGCAAAAGGAGCGGCCACATTGAGATAACAATCGCTTACAACAGCCCATTGAACAGATTGCTGATACCCAGTAGAGCGGTAATGTAACGTATTTTGTACGAAAATATCAACCAAAACGCTGCGACGCCAACTGCGCTCTGATTGGCCAATAATATTGCAGCCGCACAGCCATTGGTGCGGTTCTGTTTGGGCGCGAGCGTGATTGGTTATTTGTTGCATTTATAAGTTCTAAAATACCGATGCATGACGTTGCTTACATTACACCTCTATGGTTTTATGCTCAACGGGCAAAGTGTTCAGCTACTCGTTACCGAGTATGACGTTCACATCACTACCGACTTACAAAAATATCCCAACACGGTACATTAGAAAAGAGTGTTGCAAAGAGACAGCACCATTAAACATTTTTAAAATGCTTAAAAATTAATAAGAACGAAATACACTGTACTTAAACGATTACGAAACTATAAAGTAAGAAGTCTTATCACATTTTATGGTAATTAAGTATACACTAAGTGACGTCTGAACATAATCGCAACTTATTGAGGACATCGGTGCAGACGAGGCGACCGTCCTGAGAAGTGCGGACAGTGTGGACACTGTGGAGCAGTAGATAGCCTCGCGTGGGACAAGTGACAGATTAACTTTTTTTAATTGCAAAGCAAAAGCCCCTCATCTGCACACGATACAGTACAGGCAATGAAACAAGCCACGTTAAGATGTGGACCGGAGGAATACCGTTGAGCTTAAAATCTTTGGAAACACGAGTGTCTTAATATATTCGATAAACATCTACGTTTTATCTATACACATTGCAAATCTAACAAAATATTTTAGAAAAATAAGTCGTCATTTTGGCTTCCACTATATCCTATAATGGAATGGTCTTACGATTAACCATAACTGTAACGTTTAATTATTGAATCGCGTAACTTTACTTATTGCGTAGCATCCCTCACACTGTATCACTGAATAATCTCAACATCAATTTACTCGCACTCGGGCTGGCGATGGACCTCGACGACGGCTTCCAAATATAGCGCGAAAAGCGAGGGGAAAAGTTTTAACGGAAGCTTTATAAATACAGGCCCAATCTACGTTGAGTCATGATCGATAAATATGCTTGCGAAACACTCTATAGCATGAACAATTGACATTGATCATGAGCAATCAGAGACGAAAAAGTTCGTAAGCGCTTGTATTACCATCATGAGCCAACGTGGAAAAGCCGCATAACACTTTTTTTCACGGCCATTTTGGAGCCGCCATCGTTTTCCATCATTATAAAACTGTATTTTCGAACATTTCCAAAACGTGTATAATGGCACCACCGCTGAACGAATTAAAATGCAATCTACCTATACGTTACGACTTTAATCACATATAAAATAATCTTAAAGCACATCACGATCAACTAAATGGTAAACGCGTCAGCATTATTGCTAAATACTACGATAATAAATAAGGTAATATGAAATCGAGTAATCTCGAAGCGATATAATGTTACAAGTTCCAACGAAGTACAGCCATATTCAAGAGTGTGCCTTTACCTTTTACTTTTATTTACAAACTAAGTCGTAGTAAAGCAAAAATATAAGAATTTATTAACAACTTTTGTATCCAATCTCATGCACTTCAGGTAGAACATGTTCGTACCAAGATACCTTCAGAAATATAACTATACTTTCGTTAACATGCATCATTTTAAGAATGGCTTAAATACATCGTTCATAGTTTCGTCTCAATTAAATTATTATTACACCTAATCTAAGAGCGATACGATAATTAACAAGTTGTTCCCGCCGAGTTGTGAAAAAAATTAAGGGGACGTAATGGAGAGCATTCCTATACATTGTTTTGAGGCGAGACCGTACTAAGCGACACTTCACATTCCATAGGACTGACGTTTTGTGTCGCGTAGCGCCGCTGCGTGGTAGTTTTGCGACAGTATAGCTAGATTTTGCCGCTGCCCATTAACTATTATTATTACAAATCGTATGAGCTATACGATTTCATGTCAAGAATATTTTGCCGTGTCGTGTCGCGTCGCTCCGCTGCAGTGCAGTGTCGCCTAGTGCGGTCTCACATTTATTCCACATTGTGACTAAACGGTACAAACGTCAACAGGTTCAAGTTTTGTTACTCCTCTGGTCCATCGACGCTGCGAACTGCGAAAAGCGGCGAACCGATTTACTGTCTCATCCGCCACACGACAATGCGTTATATCGCATCTCGCCTTATATTCCTGTTTCGCATTGGTTTCGCAGATATTTCGCAGTTCGCAGCGTCGGTGGACTAGAGGCGTTAATGTCAGCATACCGAACGGTATTTGTGTGTAATTTTAAGGATGCCTAATATGCACCCTAGTCACATATTTTTTAAACCATTAACAAATAAACTGTTGACTGTTTTCCGTTTCTTGTAACATTATTAATGTCTTTATTTTTATAATTACAGTTTCTTTTATCGCTTACGAGGGGATTTCAGCATTTGAATGTCAATAGAGTAAAATAGTGAGTCGTACAGAATGTATCGACGATGCAATAGGTATTTACGCACAGAAGCGCTCATGGCGCTTGGAGTCCACTATTTGAGCAATAGCTTTATTTAATCGTAGGCAAAGTATAAAAGCGCTATCCAATAAAACCGTAATTGCTTCCACAATATTTTACATGGGTAATAAAATAGTGTATGTGGCAACACTGCCTTTCACGAGTCACAAGCTTGCTATATTAAAATTATCAATTCTCCTAAATTATCTAATTCACGATCACGACTGCGATTAAAAGCGAGTATTTCTAGCGGAATTCAAACAAAAGCGATTATATGTATTTTAAATACCATTTTCAAAATTGATTCACGTCCGACTTAACAAATATCGATAAAATAAAACATTGTGACAATAAAATTGTTTCTAATTGAAATAAATATAATAAAATCGATTCAATCATAAACGACTAAAAAGCTATGAACTAGCAATATAATAAAAATCACAAGTCTACATAACTTTCTACATTACATGTGATGTAACAGATGTACATTTTTAGTTCGAAAGTGTTTGCCGTCTCGCGCCTCGGTGACTCATCGATTTGCAGATGAAGTCACACAGGAAATTCGATGCAAATTAATCGTTTAATACTAAATGGAAGATCGATAAAAACATCATCTATTACATCACCGTAACAAAAATCAATCTCACTGAGCTTTAAACTCCACCACAACAAACATATCACTAACCTTTCGCGAAGGTCAATTCAAGAATGTATATGTACGCTTACAATACTTAACATATAGATTATTACCATCGTAATGAGCCGCACTCGACGCGACCGCTAATCGATAAAGATTGTGCAAACCGTCGGCACGCGCGAGCCGCTGACCGAACATAAAACTTACTCCATCACTAATTAATAAATAATCAGACAATTTTAGAACATTTTAGGGCAAGAATCCGTAGCTGTAGGACAGCCGAAAGATCCAAAGATGAGTACGTATTTACGATGAACAATGCTGGAGGTACCGATTGCATGGTGTGTGAGACGAGCAATCGAGTCACGTTTGATTCGTATTGAAATGACTGGTTGGTAATCCACGAACGTTCGCCAATGATGATTGTGCAGAGTAATCGAATGATCGGCGAGTAATGGGTAGTGAGGCGACCGCGCACGCACGGCTGGCGACGCGACGCAAGTCCGCACGCTGACGTAGTTCAGGCGGCGACCGCTAGATGCGGTTACGGGACTCAGGCGAGCGCCCGCTGTCCGCGAGACTTTCCTTCGCTATGGCACAGCCGTCATGGTCTATGGAATCTGAAATAAGAAAAAGACAACAATTTAGTCTAGTTTAAATGGATTTTTTACTTCACAATGAAACATTATTTATTATTTGATTATTACTAATTATGAGCAAAATTTTACGCATTTTTAATTGTCTGTCAGTAGAACATGAATACTGAAGCGCAAATTAGCAATTGTCATCTAAATTGTTAGAGAAGCGTAAAATAAAAATTCCAGAGTTAATAAAAGAACAAGATAGCAATATTTTTGAGTGCGGATGAAAGAGACAAGTAGTGATATCTCCAATGTGGTTACCTGGTGAGGTGCTTGCTGTCCTCGTGCACAGCCATCTCTGAGCTCTTGAACTCGTTGAGTTCGCGGCGGATGGCGGCCTTGTCGCGCGGCGTCAGGCGCGTCCACGGCTTGTCCGCTCGCCGGTCATAATCGTGAGCCTGCGGATATAACAGTTTACATTAGGTTTTTTTGACATTAAAAAGTTTTGGCTTTAATCACATCATGTAGTGAGAGTTTCATTAGCTAAAGTTGCAAATAATGCCTGTAAAAATAAGTATTCACGATACCATACACTCTATTATGCAACTCAAGGGATACTACTATTTAGAAGCAAGTATTTATAAAACCAAAATATAAACAAGCTACGCATATACGTATAAAATATTAAAATGAATAATTCCCCGCGCGGTCAAATATAGGTCAGATCACTCGGCATATTAAAATATTTGACCTGTTTTTATAATGCGTACAATTGCGATATGTATTGCGTAGGTATTGCGTACAATCACGAAAATAACTTTTAGATCTACGAGAATGTACCAGAATAGTAAAACGACACATCTAGTCTTACAAAGTTTTTCATTAATATTTGTATTTATTTTGTACCTGAAAATCGTGCTATACTGTCTTAAAGTATTTTGAAATTTTAGATGATATATTTATACATATTTTAGATGATATAGCTACTTGAACTTCAATCTTAGTCTCGTAGTAAACAAACTAGATATTTGTTGAAATGTTACTTCACATATTAAACGCTTTCTAAGCGTGCCGTCGTCATACACCCTTAAACAGAAACGCGGAGGTGTTATATTCTGTTATTTTATTGAATGGCAAGAGTCAAGGCACGTTGGCCTCAGACATTATTCGAAATAATTTTGTAGGCTATGTGGCGTTTGTCTGCATCTACGCTGACATTATTAGCCTAAAGAGTTAGGTTAAGATTAAAAGAAACTTTCAGCCTTAAATAAGACTTTTGAGACATATAATGATGATTAAAACTAAAATTCAATCACAGTCAATATTCAATTAATATTCGTCTCTGAGTGCGGTAGTAAGGCTGCGTTTCCACCAGAGGTGTGTTGCGAGGAATGTATTTTTAAGATCCAATAGAATCCCTGCGCTGAGCGAGGTCACGTCAATGAAGCGATTCTATAGGTTCTCAAAAATACATCTCTAGTGGAAACGCAGCCTAAGACTCAGCAGAGAAGCAGTATATTACCTGAGTGACTTCGATGTAGTCGCTGAAGCGGATGATCTTCTTCTCCTTGAGCTCGTCGACGGTGGGGCGGAAGCTGAGCTTGCGGAGGAGATATCGTTTCTTTTCTTCCTTTTGCTTCTTCTCTTCTGCGGGAGACTGGCCTGCGGAGTCACAGCGGGATCATTAGCGTTGAAAGATTGTTGCGATTATAATAAACATTGCAAAACTACATTTTCGTAACTTGAATCTTAAATTAGTAGCTTAACACTTGTTTGAGTAATATAATTTTATCTATGAGTAAGTTCTACTTTAGTCCATTTGCGTTAAGAAGGCAGTAAACGTATTAAAATCACTGGAACATAATTACATAATCATGGTACACTGGGGAGTTAAAATGGGTGATATCAACACGTTTTCATAGTAAATTACCTTAAAAAGCAAAAAAGCAACAGCAGATTCAGTACGGACCCTTACTAAAATTAATACAGTAAATTATTTTTATCAAATTTGAACAAAGAATGTACTCACTTTTGAGTATGTTCCTTTCGACGAGCTCCTCAGCCGTGGGGCGCATGGACAGGCGGCGGATGAGGCGCGCGCCGATCGCCTCCCACGACTCCTGCCGCTCGTGCTCGCTCTGCACCACCAGGATGTTCCTGCGCACATACACGACACGTTACTACACGCGCAGGACATAGATAGAGGCGCAGGATATGTCACAGTTTACACCTTACACCCGTCCGTCGTGACATGGACATACAGAACAGATTGAACAACATCACCGATTACGAGCGCGGTACCATGACATAGAGAAAGGAGTAGCATCAACTTTAACAAGGGCGTCGTCATTGATATAGGACGACAAGTCAGGCTTTGATTAAATTATACGCGCGAGTAAATAAAGAATAAACAATACCACACGTAACACGGACCTTAAAGTTGACGTCGAGATCAATATACACGTGAATTTTAGTCATTAAGAAATTGAGAAAACGCACCAAATTCTATTCAGATACGATTTATAACGAAATCACTTCACTTGTCGCCTGCCAAAATCTCAAGAGGTCGCACTACACTATGGGAGCTGGAAAACACTAACGTGACTTTCTCGGCGAGGTGCACCAGCAGTGTGACGACAAAATACATCCGGCCCGCTGGCGGCGTCGCGCCCGCTCGGCAACACACCGCTCGCCACACTCCCAGCGACGAAAACATCTTAAGGGGTTGGACGATACCCAACTCCCGATTAAGGTCGTCCTAACTCTCTTCAAACAAATCCTCCCGACGTTTGTGGGGCGATATGACGAAAGATTCCATAATTCACTGGCAGTGTCAAGGATCCCGAAACGGCATCGACAGGTGAGGAGGCGAACTAAAATAAAACTCCAAGGCGCGAACGCTTGACACGTAACGCGGTGTGCGTAGGAGCGGCCATTCGCATCTAAACTAGATTTAGTTTAAGTTTATGTAAGGCTAGCGCTACTAAAATTATATTTTACTAAAATTATAGTTAAATATTCCGCAAGGCTCTATGGTTTAGGTGTTTCTTTTTCTGTCCCGAGTCCAAACTACAAATATTCTTTTAGAATTATATACCACGAGCAACGAGAACAAATCAAACTGTTTTGTTAATGGTTACAGGTGCTTAAAAATTGTTTCTGCCTACTCAGTTGCAAAAATCCCATTTTTATGGGACATTATAATTTGTTATGAGCCATTTTATTGAGATAAAATAGGCCGTATCTAAAATTATTTCTTCAAATAAAATATATACACGAAAAATTTAATAATTTGGCAATGTCAACTCGGTTCTAAGAATATAGAGTTGGTGCTAAGCCAAAATTAAAAATCTATCACCTTAACAAGCCAGCTGCTTATAGAAGTAGCGGCAGATTTTTATAATATCTATTGCACAATGTTTCTCATTAAAACTAAAATTATACTGGCTAAAATTTGTTCAAAGAAATCTAATATTACACATAATTAACGACGTTGAATATAGATTATGTTTATGAAATGTTATTTATTTAGGGGCTATTTCACCACTTCCTGATAAGTGCCGGATAGGCTATCCACCACTTAACTTGACAGATAGAAGTATGGATAATCTGTCAAACAAGAGCTTCCTTTGTATCCATATCAAAACAGTAACCAGCTCTAGCAAACTTCTTGATGCCAATATGTAACATATTTATGCTCATTGCTCAAATCGATTAATTGGTGGTATAAATAAGCAATGACTAAGCACGCTCGTAACCCTGCGCTGTGACCGACATTTCCATTGGCAGGCGGCAAGGCGGAAAAACACTCTGTATACATATACAGGCGATTGTTTATTTCTGTACGATTCGTAGTAAGCGTAACACCGTGCCAAACTCTCGTTGATGCAATGTTTACTCACATTGGATATATGTGTTTCTAGTGCTAATTACTCGATTACGAATAAAATCCGACACGTTGCACAGTGCACGTTTCATATTATGAAGTGTGCACTGTGCAATATTGACAGAAACTTTGTCAAACGGCGAACAAAACTTTTTGTTTACTGTCCATGCTGGTGCTGTACTCTAGCGTTAAATACATTGCAGTAATATATCATTATAATTAAGAAGTGTGACATTTTTTTTTAAATTAAAAACAACATCCAATTCTCAACAACAAAACGGATAAAAAAGTCACGTATACTTTTTTAGAACCGACCTTTGTAATATATTTATTGGAAAAAAATTCGTCTGCACCACCGACAAGCTAGACCGCGATAGTTTTCAATCAATCGAAAAAACGATTCCATTTTGCAGCGCGATATAAACGATATTCCCATTCTGGGAAATAGATAAATGGCGTTCTATTTTGAGGTCCAATAAATCTTCGTGGCAGGAGGAAGCATCTGCTGGCATTTCCTCGTTCTATCAATTACTTAGCGTTGTACAGCGGGCATTAGGTTATACGTTTCGCTGATAAAATGTGCTCTACATATTTACAGCAATTATTTAATTGCTCTGAAATGCAATTATTTAATTACATATTATATCAATCTAGATAGAACTGGGTTTAATGCTAAGTACTCACATACGGTTTTGCTCGATCGAGCAAGAGCGTCGAACTACTTTTCGTCCACACATTCAGCATTGCTCGATAGTTTTATTCTAAATCGATATATTTAATTTCATCAAACCGGCTCGATGCGAGCCTTCGAGTCGTCAGTTTTGCGGTCCACACAGTAATTATTACTCGATTTGGAGTAAAACTATCGAGCAAAACCGCATGTAAGTAATAAAAAGATTAAAGATAAGAGATATTAGAGATTAAATACAATGTATATTATAATTTTGGCTCCCTGGATCCTACGTGGTTTACACTTATGAAACTAAAAAGATATTCGGCCTTCAGTATAAAGAAATGCACACATAATTTTGTAGTCAACTAGGCGGAACAATTAGTTAGGCTATGGTGTCAATTTCCACAGCGCAACCGTAAGCTTGCAGAGCACGTAAAAGCTCTCCCGATATTTTTATCTTTTACAAATACTGCTCTTACTGTTTTTAATTAAAATTGTATTGTGTGTCTCTTTAAGCCCGAATACACAACACAAACGCAACATCATTTTTTTCGAAAGATACAGTTAATCGATTTTAGCTGTAACTTACCTGTAGATGAGCTCCTGCGTGCGAGTATACTGCTATTTGACTTAAGCTGTTGCTCACCTGTTAATGAGTTCCTGTCTGTCGGGGCGCAGCGCGAGTTTGATGTTGAGGCTCTCCTTGCGAGCGAGCTTGGCGGCGACGCGGTCGGGGTCGTCGTCGCCCGCGCCCCCCGCACCGCTCTCACGCGTCTCCCACGGCCGGGCGTTCTCCTTGTTCTCGAGAGCACCGCCGACGCGTACGGCTCGGCTGCTGCTGACACAAAACAGTTAGTTACTTCACTTAGCTGGGCCCTGATTCACAATGCGTAATACGACTCAGATTCTGAAACTTCATCGCACGACATCCAATAAACGCGGCGACGCGCTAAGCATTGACCAATGACCGCATCGTAAAGTTTCCGAATTCGTGTCGAACGGGAATTGTGAATCGCTTTGTTGAGTCTATGTTAGTTAAGTACACTTATTAGTTTTTAAGTTTTTGGCGTCACAGGGTGTTGTATAAACCTTTTGGTCATGTGCTGAGCTGAGATATTTTATAATTATTAATTTTTTATTTACAGGGTGTTGTCAAACACGGTTATGTGCGTGCAAGTGCTCGCATTTATTTATTTGTTGAAGCTTTAGATTTTTATTAGATATTTCTTTACTTATTAAAATGTATTATAATAAATTATTCATTTTTTTATTTAGATGTAGATACACACTAAAACTTAAGACTTTTAAGTTGAAATACATAAATAAATAACACAACTGAGAAATAGTTTTTACGATCACATATCCGTTTAAAAGTAGTGCACCATAATTCACCGCTTTGCACAACTCGAATAAATCATTATCACTAGAGTGTTAGTAGACAACCAGTGCTCTTAGTGAACAACTGAACATGCCTGCACGTTGTCGTGATACGATGGATTAATATGATTATACGGTTCTGGGAGTGGACTGCGTGTCGGAGTTACCTCAATTTAACAAATTAAAACTATGTATGACAGTACGATTAGCATGGCAAATGAACTCATTAAAATTTACTTTATTAAGGGTCGCAGACAGACAAGAACATATTTACATTAATTATTTTAATAAAAATTAGCAATTATAATATTACATAATGAACGTTAGCATTCTATATTCAAATGAGCCTTTAGATTTAAGCCTATGACATTGAATAACAGATTTGTCGCTATTTAAGTGAAGAATCATCCTCAGTATTATACAGGGTGTAACAAAAATAAGTGATAATACTTTAGGGTGTGTACGTGTTCCTTGTAGTGAGTTCACTGTGAAAGTAGCAGCGCTGAAAGACCAAAATTTTTTTTCACTTTTGTATGGGCAAGGGCCTGAGCGTCACGAGTTGCCCCATACAAAAGTGAAAAAAAAAATTTGGTCTTTCAGCGCTGCTACTTTTACATTGAACTCTCTACAAGGAACATGTACACACCCTAAAGTATTATCACTTATTTTTGTTACACACTGTATAGGACTCAAAGGCATAGAGAATGTTCAAAAGTCTTCCAAATATGACTCTTGAACATCCTTTCTTTACTATTTAGAAAACATTAAAATAAATAGAAAATGAAAGTAAGCTTTTAACATCTTAATAAATCTTGATTTATTTAGGCTTTATTCAGATAAATTAAGATAATTTCGTTTAAGTTATTACTTACTATAAAAGAGAGGGGCTGACACAAACTATACAACTTTATTTTACTTTTTCAGTCTCCTGTCAAGTCCTTTACAAAGGCACAGGTGCAATCATTCATATCTGCTATATTTAAAACTTAAAATTTATTAATTTTTTATTTATTCCAATGCGTCCTACATCGATAAACATGCAACATTAATGATGAAACAGTTTAATAGTATAATTTAGCTGCGGCACAACACTTTGTTTAGTACATTTTTGTGTTTCGACGATAGGTATGATAGTGAAGAAACTAGGATACAACAAGACATAGCTCCGTAGACTTAAGCCACGAGACTCTATGGTATTTGAGTATACTTATTAGTAATTTTTTATGGATAGGACGAAGAGTAAAGCCTTCTAAAGTATACTTAAATATAAGTGAATTATTTCACGTGAGACTCAGAGCAAACGGGCCAACAACCACAGCTGTCATTAGCCGCGTACTGACCAAGCGAGCAGCCTCGCGTGGCAATCCTCAGTCGGTCAAGACGTGCTTTGCCCGAGGCAAACGCACGCGTTGTCTCGCCCGAGCGTGCCGAGGCCCGAGCCGAGCGTTGTCGGTTTTTGTCGATGCTCAAAGGCGCCTCGGTACGTTTTCCGCGCTCACTCAAGACGGTAGTGTTTTCTCTCGCTTACTCATTGGGTGTTAGTTGTGCGTTTCAAGTTAAACTGAGCGTCGATGCTTGCTAAGCCTTACGATGGCTCGGCGTTGCCGCGCGAGACAGCCTCGGATTAGAAAACTTACAGATCGAGGCCGCCTCGCGCGGCATGCGTACTGCAGCAAATGTCCAAGGCTGCCTCGCGAGGCTGCTCGCTTGGTCAGTACGCGGCTTTTGACCACCAAAAGACATAAGTACTATCAGAGAAATTCTTTCATAGGCAAATTAGGCCGACCTACGTAATTTGGTCGGATCATATCAAGTAAATGTTAATCGTGTTTCAACAGCTGGGCTTGACTAAACCCGACCAAATCACGTAAATCTGCAGTCTATCTATGAATAAATTTCTTTGATGGTACAATTTTCATACATTTTGTTAGTCGGTATCTGACATTTAAGCGTTATAATGTATGAGAATTTTGTAGCTGGTCGCCCGTTTGCACCGCCTTAGGGTCAATTCAGACCGCAATGCGACGCGTAGAGTAGAGATGCAATTCTAAATTTGTATGGATTTGACAGATTGTCACGCTCGACGCTCATGAAATCTGTCAATTCAGTACAAAAAGAAATGCATTTACGCGTCGCGTTGCCGTCTGAATTGACCGTCAGTCTACGGAGCCGAAACGAAGTGGGAAGCGTGCGATGCACGATGCGATGCAAAGCGGACCGTCGGGAGGTCTGTGGACAACATCGATCGACAAACAGTTACCATATTCGGATCCTCGGCTTTGGCGGCGGTCGCCTGCTCCGCAGCGCATGAGGGAAACAAATTCATTATGAGGCCCGATACCAATTTAGATCTGTATGCTTTTCAATAGAGGCAATCTCGCAGTAAGACGTTGTATAGTGAACAGTAACTATAAAATGTCAAGTTCACTTTGGTTTGGTGTTGCTTAAATTTTTTGCCAATCAGCGCCACGTTTAATACCAACATCTACTGATTTTATTTTAATGAAAGCTTCACAATTTTGAAACATGTTAATTTTATCACGTACGCTAGGTATGAATTATTATTTTCTAGCTTCAATATTTCTCGTGTCCATAACGAGCAATACGTTATTTAAATTGCAAATACACTTTACCCGAGTAACATTCCTCGCCGGTGAGCGCACGGCTCTACACGACGTTTACTTATTACGAAACAATCGAGACGATTGTAACAATGTACTCAAATAAAGACGAGCTTTTTATCTTAAATTAGATCGAGTATTCGTTAAAAAAAGAAAATCAAGTACAAAAAGAAATATTTACAAGTGTGTAAAAACTGCGTGCCATAAAATCCAAACTTTTAGTGAGGGAGAATTTTACTACGTCGTTCATTATCAATACAAAAAATCTACCATCTATTCGTGTCTAAACTAATGTTAGCACACGTCATTCCGAGAGATGTGACGATCTAACATCGCTCTATATATTATGAGTCTCAAAATTAAATTCAAAAATCTAAGGCTTGATTCACACTGAATGAGGCGTCGAACTTCGAAATAACACAAGTGCCGTCACGACTTATACATCAACAATTTTTTTTTTAAAGCGCATCGGTATGAATTAAGCCAAGAATCACTAAGTAAACAAAACCGTAACATACACACGAAGGACATACTTAAAGCTGGTGTGGTGATGGTCCTGTCGGGGCGCGAGGGGCGTGGCTAACGGGGTGGCGGCGGGCGACGCGGTGGGGGCGGGCCTCTTCTTCAGGGCCGACTTCAGGGGCATGGCGTTGAATATGGGCTCCTTGGAGGGAATCTCCTCGACCCGCGTCGTGTCGGTCGCCTGATCCACGTCGTCGTCCTCTTGATCATCCTCCTCTTCAGCTGCAGTTTAAACATTTTAATTGCAATGCTTCGAGTTTGATAATGTAGTTGAAAGGCGTAATGGTGTTACCACAGAACAGAAAATATCTTCATACAAACGCTGGCGCCACAATTGATTT
Organism: Aricia agestis; assembly: GCF_905147365.1. Classification (NCBI taxonomy): domain Eukaryota; kingdom Metazoa; phylum Arthropoda; class Insecta; order Lepidoptera; family Lycaenidae; genus Aricia; species Aricia agestis. The sequence goes on along the minus strand of NC_056416.1, from coordinate 9,907,556 downwards.
GAATGTGTGCGTGTGCGCTGGGCGTTTATCTACACACAATCACATGCATGCTGATAGCGGTGCGTTTGTATGAAGTTCTAGACTGTGGTAGGTATAACTATATGGGCATTGGATATTTATGTATGGGGGTATGCTATTAAATTCTGAAGCGAATGGAGGAGTAGGTATCATGTTCTCTATGGGACGAAATGATTTCCATGGGTGATGATTATCACTACAAATGACATACCCAGAGCCTTCCCGAAAGTGCAAGCTATAATAGTTGGCAATGTTTTATCTCAGGTAATAGAATATATACAGAATGGCTGTGCATTCGATGCTAAACATAACTTAATACTATGTAATGAAACATCTATAATATCTTTACAAATCTGAACATTGTGTTTTAGGGATATATGCATAGGCCTATGATTTAAACTAGGTATAGACTAAAATATTACACAAAAGAGAAACAAAAAGTATCGATCCTTACAAACTGCCACATTTGTAATGATGGTGGTATACTTACAGTCGGAATGCGTGTTGGCGTGGTGTCGGGTGGGGCTGGGCGAGCTGAACATGGGCGGGGGCGGGATGGGCCCGATGTCGGACAGGGCGATGGGCGGCTCCGGCAGCTCCGACAGCATGAGCTCGCCGCCCTCCGCGCCGCCGCCGCCGCCGCCGCCGCTGCTGTAGCCGCCCACTAGAGCACAACATTTTGTTGACTTAATATAAATGCATGATCTTATCTTAGTCGGTACACATTGATACTGGTAGTAGTATTGTATTGTAGAGATTGATAGGTATGCTTCTATACATTTTTAGGGTTTGTTCAACTAAAAACTAATTTATAAGTACTTACTCATAACAGAGTACTTCAGTGGATGAAATAATATATAAAAATAAAGGTACAATAAGAATATGATATAACAATAAGGTACTTATTTGGTAATTTCAAAACAGTCAATACATAAGAAGTGTTATGACCTACATGCGTCAGGATGGAATAAAGTTAATCTTAAATTAAATATCTTGTTATTTATCTCTATCTTCATGTTTGCGAAGTAAATTATTTTGATAAACAATTAGCAATAACCAAGTGGGTTTAAACTTTATATTGTTACAATTTGAATAATTATCATGTCAGTAAACTTTGTTTACTGTAAACACAACGAGTCCTGCTTCTAATTCGGTAGATAACTTCGGAATTCTGTCATTACGCTATCAGTCTAGACGGCTGACTCACTGTCTCCACGATAACATATCCTGCCTCATAGTCGCCTAGTTGAGTGTTTCATCCCATTACTGACAAGACAATTATAAGAATTTACGTATATGTAACTGTAGGCAATGCTTGAACAAAAATTGTGGAACGCAACGCTAAATTTTCAGGCTGCTCTATCTTCAAGTTGTCTGTTTACAACAGTGTAGAGCAGTGCTCTGCAAACCACAGTATACCAGCGCGGCAGCGTACCGTTGTAAACACTAGTTGTTTATATTTTTACTTAATTCCTTTTTTAAGTAAAAAGGTAACATCTCCTATATGATTTTATGATTTAATATTCCAAAGCCTATACTTTTATTAGATGTATCCTCAAGACAAAAGTTTCCAGAAAACTGATATTGAAGGCTGACTTACCATCTCCCTGATAACATATCCGGCGCGGGAGTTTGCCGGCCGACAGTGAGTTGGGCCGCTCCGGCCGCACCGCCTCGCCTCCATTCTCCAACTTGTCTTTCTTTGGTTCTGGAAACAGAAACAACAACGTCAGTCATGCTAAACGTAAAACAACCTGTGCATTCAAAGAGAATATTATACAAGTTGCAAAGAACGTGGGCATGCAGCTATGAATATTAGAATACCTGTCTGATTCTATACACGAGATAATATCTATTCATCATTCAACTGACGCCTACTCCATATAAAAGTAGCAGCTCATAATAACTCGCGTGTGAAGCAGAGAAAATAGTACACTGTAACAAATATAATTGTAAAGTATCATTCTTTAATCAACACCCGCTTTTAAAATAAACGGGAATGGGGGCACGCATTAGTCGTGACTCGTGTGTCAACAATTTATTTGTTTTTGTACCGAGATGACAGGCGAGAATGTTTATTGGGGGGCCATTACGCCTTCCGAATTTCTTCACATGTCGAATCTAGAACCATCAGAAGATTTTAGTCGTTGAAGGGAAAATTGGAGTAAAGGAGCTCATCTGGAATCGTATTTGAAGTTGGTGTATCTAAAACTTTGAAGAGTGTCCTTAACTTCTATCCAGATGTGACAGCTCCTCCAAACAGCAAGATTAATTATCGCCATCAGTCATCGCTTCATGTCTGTAAATCTGGGCTGTCTCATTAACCAACAGCAGATGGTTCGAAATAATTGAGTAGGATAGTGTTTATTGCCACGTCGCGGGAAACGCGTAGCATCTGTAGTCGTACACGTCAATAGTTCTATTAATAGTTGACAGGAGCGAGGAGATGGCACGCGACTCATTCACGCTTCTGATCGGCCTTCGCTGATGTTTAACGCATCCCGACATGTGGCTATGTGCAGCTAGATAGAACACATTAGCTCTACATCCTGAAATCGAGCTAAATATAACCGCCGGCGCACACGGTGATAATTAAAGTTCATTGTAGCGTCATGACGTTCTGAGTCTAAAAGTTAAATGATAATAATATGTAATTATGGCACCTAGACTGGGCGCAAAAGCTGCAATTTAATTTTAATAATGAGAGCTGAAATGTTTTTAATTAAAGAATCAGGCAGACAGAGCCAACGTCTTAATTTCTCAACGTCTAATCTTTCAGCTACAGGTTACTTTAATTTGATTAAAAATTTAAAAAACATTTTGCAAGAGATCCGTCGGAACGAGTAAAGGTCGAGTGAACCCTGAGATAAAAAGTGAAATGTAAATTGAGCATCAACTATGGGCACGAACAATTATTTTGCACCCAAAGGTTACGCTTGATCAATTATAATAGAATGTATCAATCATGTCACAACTCTCTACGAAGGTGCAAACGAACACACAACCTCGTGTGAAGCAATCACCGTTGCACCCGGCACCTACGTTAGTGGTAGTGGGTTGCTCAAATAGGATTGCATCGTAGTAATTATTAATTAAGTATAGAAACTGACGACCTCAAGGAAAACTCCTGCAAAAAGTCGATACTTCGAGTAAACAATACGAGCTGAAAACGGTCCGACTTTTCATCAGCAAAATAAAATTGCAACGTGACGTCGAATATCGATGCAATGTCCGCTAATATACGCCCTTGGACTTCGGTATACCGGAAACATAATATTTGTTTCGAAAATATCTTAATTCAACTCTGTCCTTGTGCCAAAAACTAAATTCATTGTAGATCAAACATCTCCAAACGAGAGCAGTATTGACTTTAACCATTTCGAGGGAAGCGGAAGCGGCGCGGCAAAAAAGCTCGCGAACAGAGCGACTGGGCGAAAGAAATAAATTCTATCCTATTCAATGCCATCAATAGAGGTCTAGTGTTATTACAACTGTCAATTACGACAACTCGAAGGTCGGCATCTCGGAGACCTTTAATCGGAAGTCTTCAACAGGAAATTCTGAGCGCGTAAAAGCTTTAGCCTCGCATTAGACGTTCATTAGGATAGATCGATCCATATCGGTCGCGGTATAAAAACTGGTCGTAATTTATCGGTATTTGTGCGGCTAGGTTTTAATGTACCAGTTTAATGAGCAGGGCTCCTAATGTGGTATGTCACCGTTTCCCATACGCCGATTACGAGTCCCGGTGAGGACAAGGCCACTGCCCGCATCGCGCCGACCTTGACTACGGAACGAGTTTCTGTTTCGAAGGTTTCGAGGAAGAGCCTACTCGAAATAACCGCCGAAGGCTCATCTCGAATTGTAAGTTTAATACAAGAAGCGAAATCATTTCATACTTATTTATAAAAAGAAAATTTTCTCAAAAGAAACTACTTTACAAAGAAAGAACGGCCTCACAGAGCGGCGAAAAACAGAAAGCATTTCAAAAGACATTAGGGTATTATGAGAATGCAGAAAATTTCGCTGCAAAAGAAAAGTCTGTTGAATGTATCAACAGGCTGTCAAGTAAGGAACGGGCCCGCGCACCGGGAAAGGGTGAAGTCCCGAGTTCCCGACTCCCGATCAATGCGGCCGCCCTTGGCCGAGCCACCCCGGAGGCCGCCGCTGCACTGTTACGTAAGATATATGAGCGATCTCCTCCCACAGACCTCGTCGAGTGTTTTAATTTATCTCCCGACGAGGACGCTTATTGAATACGGTTTTTGTCATAAAGGAAAATCTTTTTATTTGTAGGAATTTACAAAGCATACAATGGTTAGGTAGAGTTAATTAAATTACCTAAATAACGCTGTTTTGCGATGCCCCCGGCTGACGATCGGCGGTAAAGGTACACAAATTACTCGAATTCCGCAGCGCTGATTTAAACCAACTCGTAAATAGTATTAGTTCAGTAAACACAATATTTACCGCACTAACGAGTATTTGGCGAGCGGAGTGTTATTACGTATTACATAAGCGCATATTTTAAACCAGATATCGGCACGTCTCGGCATGGGATGATGTAATGACGGAAATATGCCAATAGTCAAAACCATCTCGTACACAAATCGCAATGTCAAGAGTACGCATCGGGAACGTAGGCCGACTCGCGCGCCGTCATCATCCCGGAGCACCACGTAGCCGGCTACGAAAATACATCGTACGTAGTTTACGCTGAAAAACTAATTCATCATTCGCTGCTATAATATACTTAGAAGCATTACATACTCGTATATTTTATCAAATATTATTTTTGGATAAACAACATTATTCCACTTAAGGTGACGCCGCGTAAAGTAAAAAACCGTGTTGGATATGTTTTAGATTGCTTGTTTTCTATGAGAAGCCGGGCCGGTTTCTCATAGAAAACAAGCAATGGAAAAGCAAGAAATGGAAAGGGCGTAGCGACAAAATGGTTTTTGTCGCGTAATTTAAAAACCATAAATACATTTCTTATAAGTTATGGGCAAATTAAAGTGTATGCTTGAACCAATCTATGTACAAATTTTGGAAGCTTAAATCACTCTTCTCTGTTGACAAAATAGAAATCTCTTTTTTTACAGAGGTCTTTTTGATTGATTATTCTGTGTTATAGAACTTGACCAATCGTGTTATGCTATGGGTAATTCAAAGACAAAGACATGATAAATACTGACAGTGAACTTTTTAATTTCTTAGCTTTAGTCATTGCTGAGAAAAATCGATATCGCTACAGCCAAATTATCAAGGCGTCGCCTTAAAATGTTGTTCCTAGCGAACGATTGCCGTCGCGCTCGGTCCCTGCGGATATACATTAAACAGAAAATTTCTCAAAGCCACTCAAACTGTCACGGCGCGGCGTAATACTAATGCACGCGTACAACATACACGTCATTTTTCATAACCGATCCTCTAGATGCGAGAGATTGTCGGACACTAGACACGAGCGAGTGGCGGTTTTTATTGTCTGCATGTATCCAATATATTACTGTGACAGAAATAGGTCAAATTGAATGGAATTCGCGTAGTAAAACACTCGCGACACCGACGAGGCTCACGTGGGCGACGTTTAATGGATACCATTATATTCTTAAAACGATTTCGACAATACCTCGGCGACGATATCATATTTAATACGAAATGGAAACGGCAAATCGAATAAGCTACATATTGTGCTGGATCATGTGATGTTAAGGTTAAATTGGCGATGTGTATTCCGTATATCTCGTGCGCGTGGGTCATGTTTCGTTGAAGGTAACATTCGATACTCAAAGGCGGAGGTCTTAGCCTTCGACGAGAATCTTCGCAGCTTGGAACCGCGTTTGAAATACTTTATTAAAAAATAAGCTCTTTGTAAGCTCTCACAGAATTGTACTCGAATATTCCCCGCGGAATAAAAGCTCTAATATTCAGCGTATTATAAACAAGAGGATTATTGGCACGTCGTTAAAGAGCGGAGATCAGCTGTGTCAAGGTCGAGCGGCCACGGCCAGCCTCCTGCCCACGGCTCTGCTTTGTTCCTACTGTCATCCGCACTAATGAAACCGGCACTACTGAAAATAAAGACCCCGCGAATTTTTCTATCAGAAGCTTTTAATCTAAATGCGACTAAATGAGAGTGCATTTGTATGTTTAATATTTTTAATTAATCCTACGATGATACCGGATAATATTTTTATGTGAACATTTTTAAATACCGCTTGCTTGACGTAGAGTTTTTATATGGAGAGTGAACATGAAATTTTGAAATTCATCTCGACATTTGCGGTTTTGTTTTTGAAGAGCAGTAGAGTTCTTCAAAATTAAGAGCACCTATGCTATAGGGGGACTCCTTTGTACACTTTTAGGGATAAACTCATAACCACATGAGCATAGTAGAGAATCTTTTGTACGCCACATACTTTTAAAGAATGCAGCTTACAAAAGAATTTCAACCCTTATTTTCAAAGACACTTCGTTAAAATGCATTTATTTACGTGAAATTAGCATTAGAAAATGAAAATTTCCGCTCAAGGGAAAACAGGAAGCAGATACAATCTCATTGCGATATCGAAACTAAACGAGAAATTATAACAAATTGCGTTCACAGAAATGAAAGCGTGTAGAGATCGACTATCGCGCTATCCTTAGACTCAACAAGTGCAAGTTGTTCTTTATTAGGCGCGGAATGTTGATTGACATTCAAGACGGCAATTACGGCCTGTGAATGTATATTGTGTAGTGTATACTACACAGTATACACACAACGGACGGAGTCGGGCATTCCGCAAATAGTTACACGAGGCCGAGTGACGATCGCCACTTCCCCGCTGGCGCCGTCTACGATACTGCAATTAATTTTGAAAAAAGGACGTTCAATGAACCAAAAAAAAAGAATGACGTATCTACATACGTGACGGGCTCCAGTATTTCAGCTGATGTGTCTAATTAAGATCGAATTTTTATCGCTGAAACGTCGGTGATAAAATTCTTAATCAAGTAACGAGACTGATACTTTTTCTTTAATTAAACAAAGTGTACTAAGAGTACGTAAGGTTTTTAACAGTAAAATACCCAATATAAGATTAAAGGGCATCCATCTTTACATTATCTTGTAAAGTATATTTGTAAGAGGATTAAGAAATATTTATATTTGATATTTCTTTATCCTCTTACTAATCTAGTTGGGTTTTCGTAAGTTCAGACAGATTAACATTTGGGCTATGTATGAGTCTAATTACTTTTAATGTGACATATGAAATATTATATAAATAACAGTGCTAATAGAAAGGTAGAGAGAATAATTATTCATGATGATTTACATTAAATATGCAATAGCAAACCAACGGTGTAACGTTGCATTATAAGAACTCGGATAGTTTATGCATGGAGCTATAAATAATAGAAAGATAGATAAATGAATATGTCGGCACAAAGTGGATGATATTGAATTAATGATAATGTCAAAGTTATCCAGGTGAGTGCGGCGCGCGTGGGCGGCGGTGGCGCAGCGGCCGGCGCACCTCAGAACATGAATTTGTGATCACGATCCCAATTATAAAGACCTTTGTCCTGTAAAACGGCAAACCACACAGATACGTGTATGATCGGGGACCCGTAAACAACAACAAAGATTATAATTAGGTCTGATAAGCGATGACAGGCAGAATGGAGTAACGAGAATAATGGTCATGAAAGTTGAAACGAAATCTATAACTTTATTATTGATTTATACTATTGCTCTTTATATTACGAATATTTATGAATATTTTGTGTAACTTCAAATGAAACTTTGTGTGGAAATTCACTGACGTATGCGAGAAGAAACTGCTTCGTGTCTCTTAATTTAAATGTATGAATTTAGTATGACAAGTTTACAAAATCTGCGAAAACTTCTCAGAAGATGAAAGCTTTCGATGCATACTAATGATATCTTAGTGTGTGCGAACTGAATTTGATGATTTTAAGTCATGAAATGAGGTAAATAAAACGGACATGCGTGTAATAGTGAAATGGCGACATTGACATTGAACGTGAGCCGGCGCTAGGCGTGCGGCGCTCGGCGTGCTCGGTGCAGCGGGTGCATTCATGCGGCATGATCGTGCGGGTACCGTTGGAGCGCGCGAAGATCGAAAAGTTAGCGGAGTGCTTCGGGATAGGGGACTTGCGGCGCACGTAGTACTGGTCGTGCCTCGGCGGCGGCGGCGGCACGAAGGGCGGCGGCGGCGGCAGGCGCGCGGGCTTGCGCCGAGCGCCGCCCGCGAAGGCGTCCATGGCGGCGAGCGTCCCGACGTCGCTCATGTTAGCGGCGCGCTCGCGGCTGGAAGACTGCGGCCGGCCGCGGATCGTTACCCCCCGCCCGCCCGTCCGCCCCGCTCCGACCCGCGCGCGCTCTTCGATCGCCGCCCGCCCTCCGCGCTTTCGCCGCCCGACCGCCCGAGCGCTCCATCGTTTTGTTTTGAATTTTTAATTTAACGCCATTCATCGGGCTCGCGCTACGAAGAACGGGCGAACTAGCACCCATTATGTTAAACAAAGTTCACTGACCTGCGGAATTGGAAATCCTAATGTAGGCTCTACAATCTACCTACCACGTAGGTACCCCATATTACAAATGAAGGCGTGCCATATATACGAGATGGGCTAAAGAGACTTCTGAAATATCACTTTTATTAATGTTTTTCAAGGCCTACGTAGTAAAAATTGCATAATAATGCTAGCATAATAAATCTATTGAATAAAATAAAATGTTTAAAGAGTCAGATACTCTATCCGATTAATAGATCAGAGTCGCCACAAAGACACAAACAAATAAAAAACCATCAAAACATCAGGGTTTACCTTGAACGAGCCGAACAAAAAGCGCGTCTCTTGGAATAGTTCTCTCGTCCTTGACAACTCGTAGGACGAGAGCTTCGGCATTGAAACTTATGTACCGCTATGTACGTCTGGGAGCGGATCAATTCGGTCATCTGTATCTTGTAGAGACCTTTATATCTTACATTTTTGTGCGATCTCTACAAATTTTAATATATCTATGCGTTATTTATTTACATACCTACTTAATTTTAGCGTACAAAAACAATTGAATATTTTAAAGTAACTCTTTAACAATACAGCACTGTTAAAGCGTCTCTTTGTTTTACTTTAATTTAACTCGAAATCAGTTTACAACCTGAAAAACATGATTAAACCCCGAAAAACATGATTGAAATCGTTTCGAGCGAATCCATCATAATTATCGCAGTTTTTGATCAAATTATTTAATTTCCCGCGGAAAGCTACCGAAACCCCGTCGAGATTAAGCCGGCCCGTCCCCGAACTCGTGAAATGTCTTTGATATCGGCTTCAGGAATATTTGCTGCATTGCGGACTCCGAGTAATACACTAACGACAATTTCAATTACAACCTCTTTCCGCCGAACTCATTTCTGTTTATTTAAAACCTCATTTTGTCCACCGCTGCATAAAACATGCCTTTGAACGTTCTATTGATCGACGTAAGGTAATTGCCAATCTGTTGGCAACAAGACAATAAACTGAAAACCTTTTTCATGGTTTTCGTTTACGTTCAGTCGGTACGATTTTCATTAAAACTTTAATGAATACTGGTTTTATAGGATCTTTAGGCCGTGTTCAAACCAAACTGACTGTCAGCCGCCGAAAGTGAGCGAACGTTACGCAGTTTATTGTATTTCCATACATATTTACTTTTTCGTTCACATCTAACGGACAATACGTTATTACGATAGGCGTAGGCGCGGACATTCGGCGGCCGATTATTATAGCACGTCTGACATCACTACGCTCCGCGGACGCTAATGGCTACGTAGCTACGTCAGTTATAGCGTATAGTCGGCATACTGTGAACGAAAAGTACCACTTATTTCCAAATTCACACTGGGGCTCACAGTGAGCCTGCTCACATTCGGCGGCTTTAAGGCCGTGTTCAAACCAAACTGACTGTCAGTTTGGTTTGAACACGACCTTAAAGTGAAAACTTCGTAACCCATTTACTGAACAATACTCATTTGATTTTGCGTTTTTTACTTCCTACGAAAAACCGTATCACGATGATTCAATGAGCTTACTATTGGAGAAACGTTACATGATTGCGTAAGGTACCGTTCAATGAATAGGTAAAAGCAGTACGTAGAGATAAAAATAAAATTCGATTCGTTTTATGTCAGACACAGTTACGTAGGCGAAGCACAATAATATGCAGTGATGTTCAGTTGGAGAGTAAACACAGGAACCGGCGTCATCCCACGCCCACCACATGTGCAAGTGACGTCACACTGCAACGATTAACACTGATTAAACCAAAAACAATGGCCCTCATAAAATATAAACGCCAACAGAGATTAAGTACGTTTCGGATGCCGAGGGGGTTTTAAACGAACAATAGAGCCACGCTAATCCGCTGAGCGACTTTTTCGATCGCCGTTTCGCTTATTTTACAAGATGAGGAAGCTGTTTAAAATTGGAACATTTGTTAATTTTTTTTTACTTAATCATTGGCATGATTAATACCCTGATTGTGGGACTCACAGACACAAAGATTTTCAATTGTTATGCGGCACCCGGATGCCGCTTGGGGATTGACGGGTAAAAGTCGTGAGTGCATGAAGTGGGTAACTAAGATTTTTAAAATGTTTGTTTTTTGCATAAATGGAGGATTGAGGTACGGAAAAATGATTAGAAATACAAAAAATTAAGATTTTATGTCTAACCAGATAGATATGTTAGCCAAATGATAAAGTAGGTAAGTCAAAAGGTTAGTTCAAATTATAAGTGAAGAAATGAGTTACCCTTGTGTTATAAAATATTAGTCATCCATTTCATCCACTTCAATCAACTTTTTTTTATGCAGTAAACTATAGTTTTAGTATGAAAGTTTTGCTCTTTGTTTTTCTTTATTGTATATTGAAGAAAATAGTAGGTTCTTACAGTTCTTTAAAAAGTTAAATGGTGCAAACCGATTTGCCCTCGGTCCATATTAGAACTTTTATTTTATTTTTCTTCTAGAGTCGTACACAGCGCGGCAACGTCCATTGTAGCAAATAAAATGAATACAATATTATGTATTTGTACAACACTAAACTTACTTTAAAGTTTCAATCTCAAAGAAAATACTGGAAAATGAGAAGCGGAGAAAAAGTAATGACAACTTTTAACCTTTAAAAGGTTGTATTAAAAAGTTTAAAAGTTTTGATGTCGCAAATTATAACAAAATGAAATTTTCTATACTTAAAGAAAATGAAAGTGTCTTCTAATATTACAAAGGACCTTTCCAGCCTTCAAAATATAAAAGTCGCGGGTAATTTAGATTTATAAATATCAATATAATTAAAGAGGAAGTTAATTTTTTACATTATGCGATATAGGACACAATGTCGAATATACCTCTAATGTTTCATAGTTTTAAAACAAAAATATGTTGAAGATTTGGTAAAATCAATTAAGGACTTTCTCATCACTGATGATCACAATAATTGAACCTACTCTTAATTATGTAAATCCGTTGTGGCAAAAAATATTGCCTTGAAGGTTTAATAATAATTAATTGGTGAAATTTATTTACAAGGTGTAACAAAACTAAGTGATAAATGATAATATTTTACGGTGTGTATGTGTTCCTTATCTATAGTTCACTGTGAAAGTGGTAGCGCCGAAAGAGCAAATTTTTTGTGATTTGTATGGGCAAACGCCCGCACGTCATGAAAAAAAAGTTACTCTTTCAGCGCTGCTACTTTCACAGCGAACTCTATATAGGGGACCCATACACACCGTAAGTATTATCACTTAGATTTGTTACATCCTGTATAAGTAATGTAGAGTCTACAATATATAAAACTAGATGACGCCCGCAACTCCGTTGCGCCAAAACTCGTTTATCGCGCGGGAACTGTACATTTTTCCGGGACAAAAAGTATCCTATATCCTTTCCCGGTACTCAAAGCATCTCCATGCCAAATTTCAGCAAAATCGGTTCAGTGGTTTGGGCATGAAGAGGTAACAGACAGACAGACACACTTTCGCATTTATAATATTGGTATGGATGTCGGTCCGATATCGGTCGATATAGTCTGCTGACTGCCGGTATGGTATAATGCATGTTCTCACGCAGCATATTGCACACATTCGCAGTCCGCGCAGACATCATATGATGTAAATTATTGTGAACGATGACAGCGTTGTACTTTTTGCCAGCTCCTATTGAACGTTGTGAGAGTGACGCGAATAGAACAATAGCGGAACGGAAAGTCGCAGATATCATCAATTACGTTCATGTGAAAGCGTTTTGTCCAAACCGTTTAGGCAAAATGTTTCACATTTTATACACACAATACGCTCAATTTCAGACGTCTCTTCGGTATTGTGTTTACTCATCGACTTCTCGATTGAGGTAATTTTACGTCGAATCTGTTTAATTTCATGTCAATGTAATTGCAGAATAAATAAAATTAAAGAAAAATTATTGTGAAACTTATTTTGACCGCTTACTTCTACCACAAGTGTGAAGGCAGCGTCAGGTAGGAAAGAAACAGCGTTCGAAATCCGAATTGAGTCAAAAAAAGATTTACCTGCATCGATCCCACATTCCAGCGGAATTACATCTATTATTTGCCTATGGTGTTTTATTTTGAAGGTGAATTGTACATAAATTTACAGGAAGTTTAAGTTTAACCACTTAACAGGTATTATAGATGCCGTTTGGTGTAAAAGTAAAATAAATAAACTTTTATTCGGTCCGAGAATTTTTCTTCGTCACGTAATACGTGGCGTTTCGGTGCAATTTGACCTTAAATGCATAGTATACTTTGAACCTAAGTAGTTAAATTAGGTTAGAGGTAAGGTAAGGTAAGGTAATGATAGGCAATAAAATACAAAAGATGTCGCAACTATGACTAAAGCTTCAAACGGGGGTTCCCAACTACCGAGCTCCAACTTCCAAGTAATGACGTAGTCCGCAGCGAAAAATAAAGAGGGCGCTTGCTTAGTTTCCATTGCACGTTTGCGGAAAATCTAAGTTAGTAAAATTAGTTTCTAACTAACGTTAACTTCTTACTAAACTTAGTTACGTAATATTATGAGCATTATTTTTACGATGGCGTGTAATGATTAGCATGGCGTGACGCCAAGGTCGGTCAAGCTAGGGTTTTAAAGCGCCAGGTTCGATGGAAACCGGTTTTCTATGTGGGAGTAGACGTCGTCAATGGCGCTTCAAAAGCCGGTCTCGTCCGGACCCATGTTAAGAAGTTCACTTTAGTTGCGATAAGATGGCGCTCGTGCAGATGCAGTTGAAACCAACTTGTAGATGTTGGTAGTTGTATGACATAAGGCTATGACAGAACTGTAAGTTGCTAGTTGGTAACCCATTTACCACTTTGCGGATCAGTTTTTACGAATAAATTATAGGGAAAACCAGTGCAAGCGACTAAGTCCACTGCGGTTAAATAAAAATTTAATTAGGTCAACCTACGTCATAATGTGTGATGACTGATGGTTTAAAAGGCCCGACTAATTGTATACTTTCAAAAAGCATTTAAGAGTTGCTACACTCTTCAGCTCTACATTGCGAATGCTGTTCTAAGCTGCTGTGTATAATTTTGTGGTGCGTGTTTCTGGGAATGTAGAGGGAGAGTTACGCACCTCTGAGACAAGCGCAGCCCATGATATACCCCATCATGGACAGGCGCGAGGCGGTCGGCGCCTGCGGCCGGGGCGGCTCGCGCCTGCCGCCGCGCGGCGCCCGCGACACCGCGAGAGCCTTGCCCGCCCGCGCTCAACCCTCCGCCCGCACCACCTGGTACAGGCACCGCGGCATCTCGTCGCTCGCCATCACGTACCCGTGCACCACCACGTCGCGGACCCCGATCCTCCTATCCATCCCGACGGCCCGACCGAGTAGCACTAGCGGTGAATATCTCTACCGAAGTAGGCATACACCATGGGTGTACGACGGTGCAGCGGGCCCGATCGCGTGCCGCTGATGTCGATCGATCGTCGGCGACTTCGCTCCCCGCCGCCGGTTTAAAGTGTCCGATATAATATTTTTATAAAACTGCCTAGCGCTAATCTAACTAACCCTAGTATATCACAATCGAATATCACTAAATCTTACGATAATTGCGCGCGATCGGTTTACGAAGGGGGTGCGAGAGACAGATTATAGAGTTACGAGATAAGAAAACAAACTACATCTACACTGCGCTCGGTGTACGTCGATGCGAGTCGACCGGCGGTATCGAGGCGAGCCCGAGCATCCTCGGGGCCCGGCTATTTGTTGGAGAGGAGGGCGGCCGCTCCGATCATCTTTGTGAATGTGTGGTAGCACAGGTGCATCGGGTCAAGCGGTGTGGTGAGGTTAGGGCGCGGGCGCGAACGGGCCGGCACTGAGGTCTGAGGCGCGCGCCGCAGCCCCCGCCCGCCCCCGCCCGCTCCGCCTAGACTTCCTAGCGCCCCCGCCCGCCCCGCCGCGCCGCCGCCGCCACCCCCCGACTAACAAATTTCCATCGAGCATGCTCTAGCGGCTCTCCCGCGATGTAAAATGTTCCCTATGCGACTCGACGCAGGGTTTAAAGTTTCGTCGCCGAAAATCCAATTTAAATTAGGTATTTTCATTTAAAAACGAAAGGATTACATTATATTTTTCGAGTGAGCTTTTGACCTAAATGACTCATAAGACCCAGAATATAGGCGTATGAGGACAAAACGAGATATATACATATTCGTTTTGTCCTCATACGCCTATATTCTGGTGATGTCGTTGAACTCTTTAATGAGTAAGCAAATTTTAATGGATTTTTAGATTAAGTGGCCACCTAAACGAATCACGTTTATAATATGAGCTAAGCTGGGAGTTGAGAGTTAGAGCCTTCTCGGCAATCTAATTTATCAAATGACTATAAAAATACATTAGGTTTATTGTACACAGTTATGTAGTTTTTTAAAAAGAAATGAATATCCAAACTCTACATTTATATTTCAATGTACTATCAGAGAAGTTGATTCCTATGCAAATCGGGGACCTAAGTAGTTTGGTCGCGTTACGTCAAACCCAGCTGACAGATCACAATTAACATTGAATTGACATATTCGACCAAATAACGTTGGTCTGTCAATTGCATAGGAATCAACTTCCTCGATGGTACATAATATTATGTAGTTACGTCCAGACTAAATCTAAAATTACAACAACAAATCATAAAAACAGTAGCAGGCTATTACAATAAAGATATAGATGATTCAACTCAAAAAATAAACTTGTTTTGTAACCCGAAGCCGTACCATGTTTTATTCGACGCACCATAAAAAGTCATGACTTTTTTGCTACGAGTACTTATACCAGCATGATACTTACGGAATCTCGTCTCTACCTGGTAATAAGCCGATCGACAGAGGTGGCCACAATAATTGACCCCTTAATACGATCTCAGGGAGATCGACGACACGCTAAGAGCTCTTGCCAGTTGTCAGTAATGAAACCATTATACGCTTAAATGGTTTTTCCTTCCATAACACTACCCTTTCGTCAGAAAAATTAACAAAGTATTTTTTTAAGTTTAAACTTTTGAATAACTTATAGGAAAATGTAAAAACTAGGATTTTGTGGCTATTTTAAGAGCTACCATGCTAATTAAAGACTGATAAAATTCTACCTGAAACAGTAAAAAGTCTTCCAGAGAAAATAAAAATTTATGAAAACGTGGCTTCAAAAACTTCTGACAGATTTTCATTGAGCATACATTAATTTTATACATAAGAAGCTACATTAGCATCATCTGGAACCGCCTGCAATGGCCGCTAGCCGCAGAGGTCCCCCCCCCCCTGGGCCGGTCAACGTTCTCCCGCAGGAAGCCGCTAATTCCCGCCACGCGCCTCCCATTGCTCATGAACAAGCTAAGCACGTTTACTTTTTTTATTTTTTTAGGGTTCCTTATTTTAAATACCAATCGCGCCGTCAACAACGCCGAGACATCCAATTTATTAGAATACGAGCGCAAATACGTCGCGACAGTGAAATCCCGTAAGCGTTTATTTTCGTAGCGATCGAATTAGCTTCGTAAAGCGGAGAATTAATTTAACGACTCCTACAGGCTACAATATAAATTCACATTGTAAACAGAATTCATCAAAACAAAACAAAATCAGCAGCATCAGTCTGTCACAAGGCTCTGCAGCAAGAACTGGCTCAGCTCAGAAATATTAATGATTAAGTACTTAACTTTAAATTAATGAAGAGTTGGAACGAAACTGTATGGTGTATTACATATTTTATTGAAGATTTTGACATAAATTGTCAAAACCTTCAATAAAATATGTAATCAAAGGGCTTGTTTCACCACTTCTTTATAAGTGCCGGATAGGCTTTCCACAACTTAATTGACAGATAGATCATAGAGTGATGAGTATCTGTCAGATAAGTTGTGGATAGTGTATCCGGCACTTATCAGAAAGTGGTGAAACAGGCCCTAAGTCTCTCTGAGTGCAGCCGCAAGAGACTATGATCTATGTGCCTGTACGGCACAAAATTCTAACGTTGCATTTAGCTTCAACGGTGTAGCCTGTAGGTTGTATGACGCATCAACACGACCTTGTACAATGTACATGCCAATTTACTACCACAACAATACATAATTGTTCTGTTTTCTTATTCATCCATACAACTGGGCCACTACGGCAAGTCAAAACATTCCAACAATTTCGTATCGAATATCGATACAACTGATAAGATTTGATCATATCTTGAATGAAGTTCTTCGGTTAATTTTAGATAGGTAGCATGTTTCTAAGAATCGAAGTTATTCGCTTAATACTTCAAAGTTAGAAACACCTTTTAAAAAATTCATAGCTCTACATAAAATTAAAATGATTTCTAAATAAAAAACTAATATTTTTTACGTTTATTGACTAATACATAGTTTTACGATGATTGGTGTTTCATCAAAATATACGTGCATAAAATATGCATGAACCGTGATTCATAACATTTTATTGCGTAAGATTTCGATATGGGCCTACACTCGTAGCTGCTCTGTGCTACGCACGCAATTTAGTGTTTAGTTTACTACACAGATTACAGGAGCTACTAGTAGATGTATAAAAGTTGGATTCAGAAGAATTTCACTACGGTCCAAATACAGAAATAGAAACAAGTGATTATGGTGTCCATAACCCGTAGTCCATATCAAGAACTGTAAGGGCTCTAACCACGATCTGTATTTACTTATCCGTAATGTATTGAACCATGATTGCTGCCATGATTGAGTAGTTATATGTAGCATTTACAATCGACGCAATAAAAAATGGACGTAAGATTTCATACAGACGAATACACATGTCGACGGCAGTCAACACTTGCCGACAAGTGCCGTTCGTCTGTAAGCGCTCTTAATAAAAAATACAACGCCTGCATTACTCAACTAAAAAGATCTAAAGGCAAAACCCAATAGTACATACCTATAACATTATTGTTCTGGTGGTGGTGCGCGGCGGCTGCGGCGACGGCTGCAGCGAGGGCCGCCTGCTGCTGTGCCAACTGCTGCGCCAGTTGCGCCTGCAGCGCCGCGTGCATGCCCTGCATGACACGGTCCGGACCCTCCCGGGACTCCTCGTACGCCGGGGACTCCTCATCTGGGTGAGAGCATGCAATGAACTTCCGAAAATAAAAATTGCGAAAATATTAATTAGCAGTGCATTCAAAAATAAGTATAGTGAGTGTGGCAAAGCGCGACACCCTGGCAAGTGCGCTATATAGCTATGATTGCATACTGCAGATTAGAGATTTCCAATTAGCAAAATGGAATTATAGCTATATGGTGCACTTGCCACACACACTATATAGATAGAAATTTAAAATACAAAAAATCCTGACTTCATATTTATATACCCACCCCGCGTTCCATTTGATATTAAAAAAGATCAAAACGCTCAAAATAGGAGGCATTTTGAGCGTTTTGATCGTTTTAACATCAAATGGAACACGGGTCCAGTGTCGCTCTGATTGTAAACTACGTGTCTCACGACATCTCTGACCCCACATTTACCCTCGAAAATCATAACCTTCCTTTCTTAGTCAGGTAAAACCACAGAACAATCTAGAACCTACAAGCCAATTCGTCAACAAATAGTTTCTAAATACGTTTGTTTATTACATCAAAGTTAAATATAATGTTATTGCAATTAAAAGTATTAAGGCTCTATCTAAGAACATTTCTTTTGCACCGCGGGTTGCGTTAAATCCATTACATAAATCGTTTTATTCTGTTCTTATCCAAAATACGTTTGAATAGAGTCTATTTTCATTTTGACCTCCTTATGAAAGTGAAAATGTTATTATTGAATACCAAGCAGAAGAAAAGGAAACCCTTTTGAATTTGATCCAGGAATAATATCCATATCCTTCGCTTGTATTCTTAGGGCGATTTTCATTCTCTTTTCAGGGTGTTCGTAATTCGTATAAACATTTTTACGTAATGAAAATGTAGTTTGTGCTTTCAAAAGATGAATATTTTACAAGTCTGTTTTTGTACGAAGAATGCTCAGTAAAACAGTATAAAAATATATCAGATAAAGTTGCTAAGTGTATAGTGTGTGAACTCAGGATATTGTATGTAGAATGACAGACATCATGTGCTTATTTCAAAGGCTATGACTAATATATACAAACATGTACGTTAATATATTTTTAAAGACATATAAATTGATACATAATGAACTTTAATTGGAGTTAATCTCCTTGCAGTGTAATATCGCATACCTAAACTGTCCCCACTCAGAGATTCAGTCATTAGTTAAGTAGGTATTTAATAAAGAATTTGAAAGAAAACGGTTTTTCTGTCGAAACATGAACTAGAAGCAGAGCTTCTAGCTCTAGATTTATTAATATTTAATATTTATATAATAATGTATTATGTAACTGACCCTTGTCAGACCCTTAAATACATTTGCTAAAAATCGTAATCTCCTGTAATCCAGGTAAGGTGTCCTGGATTCCGGGTAGTGAATAATATTGTGGCGGTACCCACAATTCCCCTAACATTCCTGCATCGCGCTATCGAAGTTTCGGAGAACGGCAAGATATATACAACGTCTGAAATGACGTCAGTGGGCTTCGGCCTGACCGAGCATGCTATTTCCCTCGGTCGGAAGATCTTCCTTTTCGGCCGCCACGAACAACGTTAAATTGGTGACCACCGACAAGAACACGCCACGAACAACGTTAAAATATCATATAATATCAATATCGCTTCGATCTCCAGCTGTCTTATGCTAAGTACTCACATAATATTATGGTTTTGCTCGATCGAGCAATCACGTAGAGTAAAAACGACGGCTCGGGCTTTCATTCACACATTCAGTATTGCTCGATAGTTTTAGTCCAAATCGATATATTTAATTCCATCGAGCCGGCTCGATGCGAGCCTTCGAGCTGTGAGTTTTGCGGTCCACACAGTAATTATTACTCGATTTGGAGTATAACTATCGAGCAAAACCGTATGTGAGTACTTAGCATTACTCGCATGTAAGACATCATATTGTGTGCGAGACACAAACATAACAGCCTACGATCGAAACGACAATCGAATTATGAGAATCAGGCCCTGAGAGTACATGCGAGTGACTAAACAAGCCCGTCAGCTGTGATTGACAGTCAGGAATCAGCGTTAACGGTATTCCATGGGCCATTAATGTTGACGGTACAAAAAATATCAACGCGCGGCCTACTAGAGCGTGACCGGGCGAAATATTAGCGTGAATAATATCAGGTAGAGCTAACGAAAAGCCCATCACCAGGAGAGCATGTTCGAATCGAAATTGAAGACGTAAGTGGATAAAGTGGATAACTAACATTTTAGAACAGCCTTTCCCAAAGTGGGCGATAACGCCTCCTTGTGGGCGCTGAAGACCTAAAGGAGGGCGGTGTGAAACCTAGAAAAAAGACGTTGTGTAGAGGCTTTAATTTATAAGTAGGTGAAACAAAGGGGGGCCAAAAATTATATTTTTCTCAAAGAAGGCGGTAGACAAATAATTTTGGGAACCCCTGTTTTAGAACATAAGAGCAAATACTATTTTTTTCCCTTTGTACAAACTTACCTACCTACTTCTTAACCTAGCTTACATATATCTAGCTACACATAATGATGACATTGTTTTTATTTTAGATAATTTTCCCGTCTTAAAGCCTCCATAAATGAAATGCAAATCAAATTGTTAGTTACCCACTTCATCCACTTAACATCTTCAATGATCACAGAAAGACTTATCAATTATAATTTTACGTTCTATTTGTGAATATGTAGGGCATGTTTATAATGATAGGTTACATGTAAACTTGTTCACTGCCCAGTGAATATTTTCAATTAGAAAATGTGGTCACCGACTTTTGCTGATGGTACCTGTTTATACATTCAGTAATCTGCGTATAGATCGTTTTACACATGAGATAAAAGGATTTTACATTTCCAGCGTTTCGAATTGTTTTGATGAGTCACGTTATCAAATGTTTATTTCACAGGAGATCACTTATCTGTTAATGGTTGGGCAATGGTCTTTTGTTGAAATATTAACCCTTACAAAAGTCAACACTGTGTATGCCTACGTACGTCACAGTTACTGAATGTTTTGTCCTTGTCTACGTTGGAAACGTCGCTTGATAGACCAGTCACAAGGACGAAATTTTGTGTACCCAAAAATCCGTAGGTAAGGTAATAGGTTATACTTTATAGAATATAGAGTAATTTATTTACAAGAGAGAGAATTATGCTTACTTTCGTGTACCTAATATACGATTGAATACTCTCCCTTATACGTATTTATTTTTTTATACAAAAAGCATTCCTTCATTGGACTCAATAATGGGGTAGCATAAGTCGAGGCAGCGACGTAGACGAGCACAATAAGTCGTCAACGAACAATGACAGATCAGGGCATTGTTGTCGAGAAGTAGCCGTGTATGTGTAGTTTATGCTGTGTAGTCCTATAATACCCCATCTTAAAACTCTTAACGTACATGATACAAAATTGTATTACTACGAGACATAAACGGTAATATGAGTAATACGTATAGTAAATTTCATAATATGAAGCTTATACGATAATATGAGTAATACGTATAGCACATTTATGAAGTTTTACAAAAATTTTACGACTTGATGATGTTCCAAAAGATGTTTGGGTACTTGTAATTTTATGTAAAGTTTGTGTGAAAGTTTGTAACAGATATGACAATGCTAATACATAATACCTTTCTAACGATTCCTTAATAGAGAGACATCGAGTATGCCACATAGTCAAAAATAATAACTTATTTGTAAACAAGAATTAAAATGAAGAACCTTTACTAGCACCTTAAAGATTATCCATCAGGAAGATACGCAAAATCGGTAGAATATATAAATCGCATTAGGTGTGAAGAAAAAATATTAAGATAAAATGTTATTTAATAACACAAAATTTGTGTACAAAACTGATTCTTACAATTTCTGAAAAACAATTCGAGAATTTAAATGTTTTTGCTTCAAGTTAAATGCGGCCTTAATCACGGTTATCTGGCTTAGGCGATCAGACATTATATTTTCTGGTTCTTAATTTTAAATCTTGTTTAGGTTTCGAACTTAGCCGCACTCAGAGACGAATATTATTTACTTAACTAATGATGTTCTACTTATACAGATCTGTTACGTCCATACTATTTTCCGGCTTAAATCTCTTCCGAACAATTTTCAAATTCAAAATTGCAAACATTGACAAATTTGACAGATAAGTGAAACAAAAGATACGAAAAACCATTTACATAAAAGAGACAGTTCTATTTTTAAACATCGAATCGTATCGCTGTCTCTTTCTTCGCCTGAGCTATGACGAAAATTCGATTTTTTCCAGATTGTTCGAAAAAAAATATTGAAAATGTAAATAATCGAGGTATTTATTGCAATCAAGACATGTGGTAAGAGATTCCATGTGTTTTATTTTTTTTGAGTCATAATTGGTACATTTTCGAACCGCGCACGACGTCATTTTCAATTTATGTAGGTAAGACAAGACGCGGCACGTTCGTGACTGCGCTCGATGCAGACTAAACAACAGACGGCCCAATTGGGCCGTATTTGAATCTTCACAACGCGCGCGGTAGTAACATATCTGCTTTGAGTAGGTATTTCATCATTGTACTTAACTGTAATTAAATGAAGATTTTGACATAAGCCACACAATATATATAACAATATATATTTATAAGGCACAGAATATATATTAGTAGTACCAAACTAAGGACCTGTTTCACCACTTCCTGATAAATCCACCAATTAACTTGACAGATCAAGTATGGAGAATCTGTAAAAAAAGTTGTGAATAGCCTATTAGGCACTTTATCAGAAAGTGATAAAACAGGCCCTAAGTATATTTGCCAAACTCTTCATTAAATTGAATCATCATTAAATGACTCTGAAGTCTGAGTGCAGCCTTTGTATAAATCTGCTTACTAAAGCTAAGGCTAAATACTAATAAACTTACTAGCTTCAGGTACGGGGGTCACAGGACTTTCGGGTAGAAGGATTCCCTTTTGAACTAACTCATCTCTATTTGCACGGACGGATATCTTCCTTTCTAAAGCTGGGGAAAAAACAACAGTGAGTAAAATCTATTATTGTTACTTAATACTTATACAGTGTGTTATTGTAAACACCGTTATCCTTGAAATCATCAAATGAGCAAGTCAAAATGAACAACTTTTTCTATGAGAACAATGCTGGGAACTCAAAAAAAAAACATTTTCATACCCATACGGATGCTCGGATCGGTAATTTGTATGGGTATGAGCACGGATTTTTTTGAGTTCCCAGCATTGTTCTCCTAGAAAAAGTTGTTCATTTTGACGGGCTCATTTGATGGTTACAAGGATAGCGGTGTTTATACTAACATCTTGTATTGTAGCCTCCTTAATAAAACATCCGTACCTATCCGTACGGTATAGTTGATCAATGTTTTATGTTTGTCTGTCAAGGAAACTTTTCTTACGAATCAAGCCCGTCACAGACTTAGCTATAATATACATTAATATTTTTATAGCTAGGTATATTACTATATATTATTTTCTATACTAATTTTAGCGTGACTGCACACTCAGCTATAATATATATTTCTGGTAGCTACTAATTATAGTAGTAGTAAATATACCGTGCTAAAATATATATTAATATATTTTAGCACGGTATATTAATATATATTATAGCTAAGTCTGTGACGGGCTTCATACAAGTAAAAAAGTTAAGCTAAGTACTCGCATACGGTTTTGCTCGATCGAGCCATAACGTCGAGCAAAACCCGCGGCTCGGGACTTCGTCCACACATTCAGCATTGCTCGATAGTTTTATTCTAAATCGATATATTTAATTTCATCAAGCCGGCTCGATGAGAGCCTTCGAGTCGTCAGTTTTGCGGTCCACACAGTAATTATTACTCGATTTGGAGTAAAACTATCGCGCAAAACCGCTTGTCAGTACTTAGCATTAGGAGGTAAATCTATAAAACTACAAGCTTTGAATGTGTATGTCGTTATTGTTTACTACAAGTTGTGCATTATAACAGTAGAATGAAACAATAACATAATCTTATTTTTTTCGCACAAGGATAATTATCTGGGCGCCGCCGACCAGCATGGCGGAGTGATACATTAGCCGTATCTTATGACTTGTTATGTAACTATGACTCACGAATATGTATACCTACTTCTATTTGCATAATTATTACTTGAAACGCTGCGTTGGTGTTCAACTCAGTAATTAGAGACACACAACGAATAAGATAATTTTCGGTTGCAGCTACACATAAGATTTGGTATTAAATATTAAGGATATTTCATAACAGCTTTGAAAGCTACTGGTAGGTTGGCAGTTGGCACTAGCCTTCAAAGCTACCATGTAAATTCATAAAATCATGTAATGCCCGGTTCCTAATGTAAGCTTTATGTTAAGTTCATAGTATAATAATTTACGTTAAACCCCATTTATATATTTAATTATCTTGGTATCATCGCCAACGAGATACCTCACTCTCGAGATAATTAAAAACTACTCGTCTCATAATGTCAAAATCTCGACATTATCTCGACAAAACTCTAAAAAAAGGGAATTTCCTTAAATCATTTCGAGAAGGTAAACTTACTTCTAGATGCAGCCTCAAATTTCTCTGACTTCTTTTTCCGTTTCCACTTCCAGGGTTTAAACAGTCTGCCGAAGGCTGAGAACTTGGACTTGGGTCGCTCTGCCGGCGGCGTCCGGGCGCCCGACCCGAGGCTGTTCGTCCGCACTGCCGAGCCATTTTGTTTTTTAGCTGAAAATAAAATAAAAGGTTTTTTGAGTTCTATGTAAAAAGGTACTACTAGGGAATCTTGTGAGGGGTTAACATGGGCCGGCTTTTGCTTTTATATTAGTGAAATTGTCTTCTGAACTATCCCAATGGCAATTCGAATATATACACTTTTAAGCCTTCAAGCAGAAAAGGTGCGGATGTAGTCATCCGTAAAAACTATAAGTACCTTTGATACTAAATTCTCTATAGAACAAGACAATCTATGGAACACTTACGTAAATAAAATATACAAACGATAAATTATGCTTAGAAGTCTGGCCAATAATCAGGCAGATCTTCGGTATAGTGGTTCCGCAGCCTACTGACATCCGCAACAGTCACTAGTGTGGGTTAAACTTAATAGCGGTTTCAATGATATCATTATTTGTATCGTCCTTTGTAATTATGAAAGAGAAAGCATGATATTTTGACAATCAATTAACATTAACCCAAAGCGGTGCTAGCGAAATGATGTCTATGTAAAATTACAATAATAAAATGATAGAACTTTGTTATGTAATGCTACGTACTTTCTTAAACGTATATAAGATAGTTTTATGCATTCGGGTTTATAGAGCGTTTAGCTGTAAAATGTTAGATATAGAATGTAAACTAAACGATCATAATAGTTAAATCCATTTTATATAAAGATTATAAGCCCTTTACATGTGTGTAAAATATAATGTCGTCGTTATTAACTAGAGAAAATAAATGTTAAAACATCTTGATGTCTTATTAGAACTTTAGCATGTCCCTCGGACTCGAGATCACATCAAAGGGTTTTCGTGGTTGAATACCGCTGTCGATCCCGGCGACACAGGATGACACAGGAGATACATACAGCGGTGGGAATGTGTGGTGGGCTAAAGTTTAAATTTTTTAAACGGGTCTAAACCCGTTTAAAAAATAGTCTTATATTTTAAGTTAAACTTTACATTAACGCCAAGGGAATTACCTAATTGATATTACTACGCATTTCGCTCAACTGGGTTAATATAATTAGATAAAGGGTTAGTGACCTCGCGGCCTTACAACAGTCAATCCGAAATAACTATACCACGCCTTAACTGTCAGCCGTGTAAATGTACACAGGTAAAAGGTTAAATTCTAGACGGCAAAATAAAGGTTAGGTTACAAGTCGAAGCGACTAAAAACGGCAAATTTTAGACTAGATGACGCCCGCAACTCCGTTGCGCCTAAATTCGTTTATCGCGCGGGAATCGTACATTTTACCGGGATAAAAGTATCCTATATCTTTTCTCGGGATTCGAAGTATCTCCATTGCATATTTCAGCAAAATCGATTCAGTAGTTTGGCCGTGAAGAGGTAACAGACAAACAGACACACTTTCGCATTTATAATAATCGATTCGAGCTAGAGGAGTCAAAAACTTTGGGGGAGGCCTTAATACCCAGCAGTGGAACAACATATTATAATACTCTTAAAAACAGCAAAATAAGACGAACTTAATTTGTATTAGAATAATCTTACTCAAACTCAGTAATCAAAAGATAAAATATTGATACCTACAAATCTCGCCTGCAATTTTCCTTATCTCAAGTCAGTAAAGAAGTATTAGTAGAATAATAAACAAAGGATACTTTATTTCTAATTTGAATACAAGTTTATTCACCTGCCTGTTGCTTATAATTTCTCATGGGTAAAATAAATTAATACACTTACACAATAGTCCCTAGAAATAAAGAATAATAATATTGTGTTAAGTATTTAGATTATTATGATAAAGTCAACTCCAAACACAATATCTACTTATTCTTTTGCAAATTCCTAATTAAACACTACCTGTGGGCTGTGAGCTGTGGGTTGTGGCCTGTGAGTAAACAATGCTAGTTTAAGTTATAGGTAAGAATTTATCATACATTTTAAGATTAATTTTTATACCAGAATCTAAAACACAATAACATAACTACATTTATATATATAAAAATGGATTTTCAATTGTGTTAGTAACGCTAAAACTCTAAAACGGCTGAACGGGTTGGGCTAATTTTAGTCTTAAAATATTCGTAGAAGTCCAGGGAAGGTTTTAAAGTGACACGAAGTTCACCGGTACAGCTAGTTATAGATATTTATGACTATAAATCAAATTGTACCTAGTCTTTTTATGACTATCAAATATGTGAACTGTAAATAATTGCGACACTGTTTCCAAATAGTTTGTAGACCTTAATCGAGATACCGCGTTAAACACTTCTCTTCTATATGCACTCAGTGAATGACTAAACCGCGCGTTCGGGCGGTCGCATATAAATCGAACTCTCTGGCTGTTAATTTTGGTGACCCTACATGCATGGCTGGTACGTCGTGACTCTATTGTCAAGAATGCCCGCGCCCATCACAATCGCAGAACAGTGGACATTCACATTGGTACAGATAGCTTTCATATTCCCTTATTCAAGTCCATTCAATACATGTGGGTAATAATACAATCGAATGGGGACACCTGCTGAAGTATACTTTGGTTTTTGTTTTGTTTTATGAATTTTATTTTGTTTATTTTATCTGTATTGTAGAACTTATAATAGACTTATTAATTAAGTTGATCATGGTCAATTATGACGATAAATAGCAGGATTGAAGGCTGGCTCTTATTGAGACAGAAAGCCCTAGTCTCTATGAAAGGGTCAGGGATTTGGATTACGATCTTTGTCTCCCACTTAGGCCCGATTCGACCAAACTTGAAGTTACACGAGTATAACTATCATGATAATAATTTTACTCCTTTAATTTACTCTAGGGTATTATCGTTTGCATTTTACCAAGTTACTCAAAGAGTATGAAATAAAATGTCAATTATAGTTCACAATGACACCGACCGTGACAGTTGAACCCTGTTGTGCAACTATTATCAGTTTAATATTTACTCCACCAAAATAGCCCGTGTAAATATTTACTCCCGTGTAATTACCTCATTCTTGGATTAGAAGTTGGAAAAACGCAAAACCAGCTTACTCTTAGATTAGGAGACAGTTATACTCGAGTAAAATTTTACTTCATTTTGGTCGAATCCGCCCTTAGGAAGGTAAATTGGATTGGAGTTATAGAAAACCAAAGTTATTATTAAGTAATAATAATGTATCCTATAAGGCTTTAACAATTTTCTCTACGACCCGCGTATTACCTACTAGCGAAAAAATATTAATAAAAGATAAGCCTCCTCATATTATGTTTACCTGCACAACGTACGCTACGTGTTCGAGCATAGCTTTAGAATGTAGCCCTTTGTCAAACCTTTACATTAAAATAAGTTACAAAAACCCATCGCTGTTAATATAATGCCGTAAATAAGTGACAAGTGTTTGAATATGATGACAAATGCAACCTACAACAATAAAATTAATTAGGTATAAACATGGTAACAGGGTAAGTCCAGGCAATACAATTTAAGGTGACGCCTTGATAATTTGGTGATATCGATTTTTCTCAGCAATGACTAAAGCTAAGAAATTATAGTTCATGGTCAGTACTCATCATGTCTTTGTCTTTGAATTACCCATAGCATAACACGATTGGTCAACTTTGATAACACAGAATAATCAATCAAAAAGACCTATGTAAAAAAAGGGATTCCTATTTTGCCAACAGAGGAGAGTGATTTAAGCTTCCAAAATATGTACTTAAATTGGTTCAAGCATACACTTTAATTTGCCCATAGCTTATATATGAAATTTTTTTATGTTTTTTAAATTACGCGACAAAAACCATTTTATCGCTACCCTCTTTTCATTTTTGCTGTTCCTTGCTTGTTTTCTATAAGAGGCCAGGCCGGCCTCTTATAGAAAACAAGCAATCTAAAACATATCCAACTGCACGGTTTTCTACTTTAACGCGGCGTCACCTTAGCTTTACCTATTTTAATTTCATTCAATATTTTGCAATAGGATAAATTATAACATTGCTGCAATATTTTCACGCTACAGGCAGCACCGGCACAGAAAGTAAACAAAAAGTTTTGTTCGACACGTTTCTGTCAATATTCTAATATTTTGACATGTGCACAGTGCAACATGTCGGATTGGTGGGATTATTTACTGTATGATACTGCTAGCACAGCAGCAGCCCTCTGCTCCAACCTTTGCGTAATATTCCCTATTACGTCATAGTCATAATTCCAAAGACTGAACTTGGTACCGACTATAACATCGACTTTTAACGAGAAGTATTTAATGTGATGGAACATTTATAACTTATGATAGTTTTACGAACCTATAACCACAAATGGGTAAACTGGATATGAGTTATGACCCATTTATGATTAACTTGATAATGGTTTAGTTGTAATATAAGGTACTCTTGTGATGTTCGTAAGTTGTATGGTAGGTTCTATCGACCGAGCAATGAGCACCTAAAGTCTAAACTTAAACTTCATCCCTTATAGTTAGGGGAGCCCTAGAACATTTTTTTTTATTACTATCAAGCTAATTTTTTGTGAGTAGCTTCATTTTGATAAGACAAACAACATTTTTATTCGCGAAAAATCTTGAAAGTGGAGCTAACAGAGATAGAAAGTATTTCATACTTTGATTTGATGTTCCTAAAATATGGATTGTTCTATTTGTAGGACAATGTTACTCTTAAATTATATAACTACTAGCTGTTGCCCGCGACTTCGTCCGCGTGGACTTCAGTTTATAGCGCGCGATGTCAACAAAATTGGTGTCAAAAGCTTTTATAAAAAAACCCTGGTACCCCTTAAATCAATACAGCTGTGCAGTGTGCAAACAATAAGTACTTCATTTTTGTATGTTAAACTTTATATATTATGCCAAATTTTAAAGCTTATTTAGCCCCCCAATTACACAACTTTACCCATAAACTATTTATCATTGATAGTTTAGCCCCAATTTCACCAACGTCTGTTAGTGTTAACAGCTTGTTAAAATATCCTGTCTTCTCTTTCATTCATATGAAAAACGAAACAGCTAACGTGATACTAATTCGAGCATTAACTTTAACAGTCGTTGGTGAAATTTGGTCTTAAGGTTACGTCACTGCCTGCACAGATAAAGTACTGAGTTATTTAATACCGTAGAATAGATATAACAATCGAAAAAAATCGAGACTTAAATGTAAGATGATACCACCTCTTATAGAAAGACTTTTGAGCAAGCGTCAGCGCCATGTAGAAGACGCACGGCGCCATATGAACGCCATTATGAATTTTTTGAACAAATTTACGACCCTTACAACCCTTTTTTCCAGTAAAAAAGTAGCCTGTGTCCTTTCTCAGGCTTTAGACTATCAGTATACAAAATTTCATTACAATCGGTTCGGTAGTTTTGGCGTTTGGCGTGAAAGCGAGACTGACAGACAGACAGACAGACAGAGATACTTTCGCATTCATAATATTAGTACAGATTATGTGCACACTGCACAGCTGTTTTTGGGTATTTTGATTAATTAAGGGCCGCGCTACACCGGAATGGCAGCGGCGAGGCGAGCACTTTCAGCGCTGCCATTCCGGTGTAGCGCGCTGCGCGGCCCTAAGAGGGGTACCACTTACCAGGGTTTTAAAAAGTTTTTAAATTTGACACAAATTTTGTTGACACCGCGCACTATAAACTAAAGTCCACGCGGACGAAGTCGCGGGCAACAGCTAGTTATGAATAAAAACAATAATATATAATAAAGTAGGTATGATTAGTTCTGTTATAATAATGAAGTAAAAAATAAAGCGCCATCTGTTTTCATATATTAGAATTAAAATGTAAAAATATTTTCTGGATGGAATATAGGCCAACACAACACACTCGAACTCCTTAGAAATGCAGTAGGAGTTCTATAAGATCAGATAGATTGATTATTATTATAGCAAGTGATAATATTATTAAACATAATATTCTAACGTATTAAAAACTATAAACAAAAACATAATAACTAATAAGTATGATTAGTTCTATGTTACAACGAAGTAAAAAAATGCGCCATCTGTTGAATCGTATTAGAACTAAAATGTTCATTGCATCGCGTCGATATATTTCTGGATTTTTTATAATATTATACATAAAATATATTTAAGATTTTTGAAATATTATTTTAATACACATCCAAGACCCAGGAACATTGAAAACTTTTTGTTCCGCCTGCGGGACTCGAACCCAGGACCCCCGGGATGAGCGCTGGCCACGCGCAATGCGAAGTAATTTTCATCGATATTTTCATGGAAATAAGATATTTTCCCACATCAAAATGTAGCCTATGTCCTTTCTCAGACTCTAGAATAACTGTGTACAAAATTTCATTGCAATCGGTTCAGTAGTTTTGGCGTGAAAGCGAGACAGACAGACAGACAGACAGACAGACAGACAGACAGACAGACAGAGATACTTTCGCATTTATAATATTAGTATAGATTAACCTACCAATATAACTATTAACCTACCAATATACAAAAAATCAGCTGGTTAGGGTTCCGTTTTAGGGTACCGTAGTCAATCAAGTTTTGTTGATTACAGAACCCGACTTTTGGACTTTTTTGCTCTACATCAATAATAGCAACAGGTAAGTTCTTGAATTTTTCACACAATCCTTTATGTTTACTTTAATATTTAATAATAATATTAATATAAAATAAAAAATTACGAGGGGCTCCCATACAAAAAACACAAATTTTGTCCAAACTTTTATCTATAATGGTACGGAACCCTTCATGCGCGAGTCCGACTCGCACTTGGCCGATTATTTCTACATACTTACATAAGTAATCAGTAAGAAATTTATTAAAAAATCGATAATAATTTCTTATTTAAACTTGGTATCGTACACTACTTTTTTGAAGGTTCTACATTCTACAACCTTCAATTCAAAGAATTCGATTCATTCCAAAGTTGCAATGCGGTTCGGATGTTCCATTATTTTTAAAAAAGTTTGGGAAGTGCTCTACATTATACACGGACGATAGAGTAAACACGAAAACAGTAGTCTATAAGGTAGGTAGATGTGTAGGTACAAATAGGGTAGTCGGGTAATTAACTCTGATGTTTGGTTTACGCTTGTACCATGTAGAATGTAGATAGACTATAGAGTAACAGACAACAATGTAACAGAAAGCGTTAGTCATGTTTGATGTCAAACATCTTATGCTAAGTCAGGGTGTAAGCATATAGTGACTATTTAGCAATATAATATTATGAATAAAGGTAATCGTGATTCGTGAATACTCGTATATTGTTTTCTATAAGTATTTATGTGAAGCCATTATATTTCGACAATGATTAGCAATAATCCAGTCTGACACAAGTTGGCCTTACTCTACCAATATGCTCTACCTTCCATTAACATTACTATATGTCTTCTCTCTCTTATTTCTTCTCTTCTTATTTTGTAACAGCCACCTCATTAAGTTGCCAAAATAGAAGAATTTCCTATATCTATCAAAAGAACTCTACACTACCTAATTTTAACTCTACTTACAAAAAAATCCTACTTGCAGTACTGGCCTTATGTGTTGAGGTAAACTTCATATAAGATGGTGTTGGCCGCTCATATTTTAGAAGATGTTTATTTCTATGTTTCAGATATCAATCTAACACTGGTTAAAATGGAACACTGTCTAATGTCGAAAGAAAACCTATATACGATTTATATTATGTACTATCGAGGAAGTTGATTCCTATGCAATTGACCATATATTATGTCTATGCAATTGACAGACCAACGTTATTTGGTCGAATATGTCAATTCAATGTTAATTGTGATCTGTCAGCTGGGTTTGATGTAACGCGACCAAACTACATAAGGTACCATTCGGATCTGCGAGGCAAGCGTACGGCGTCACGCGTAAGCGACCGGTCGCTTGCTGCGGAGCAGCAAATAGCTTACCAGTGTCCGCGACCGCGTAGCCGCGACCGACAAAAATTTAATTAAAATGATACTTTATTGACATGATTATAGCTATCATTTTTGTCTAAGTCATTAAGTAGTATTATAATAACCACGTGGCCAGCGTCGCTTGCCGCAGAGACCCGCGGCATGCAAGTGCGCCGCGTAAATAAGTACATTTGAACAAAATGCAACATTATTAAGAGGAGTCCACACCGCCCTTTTTTCCATACAAACGTTGTCCCCTGTTTCCTCCCTGGATAATGCTAGTAGATTTATAATTTTTTTCCTGAATATCTACGGCCACTAATACAATGTCCCTATGTTTTCTTTTTTTTTCATAATTTAATTATTAAATAAGATATGAACGTTCAAAAACCCAAAAAAATGGCCAGATTTTCCGCTGCGTCCAAACGTCTAGAAAACAGATTTGGCTAGATTATACATAAAAAAGCAAAACATAGGAACACAGCTCAAGCCTTTTTTTAATCTTTAATGAAAAAAGTACTTAAATCGGTTAAGTTTTGGAGAAGGAATCAGGGGACAACGAATCGTTGATTTTCTGGATTTTCTGCAGTTGTCTCTATCGCGTTCTGCGGTATAGGCTTGAGGTAAGGAAGACAGCTATAGATATTACACGTACTTTTTTTTCATTTCTCTAGCCCCTGGTGTATCCTCTTAACTACGTTACTAGGTAGCATGTTGCGATCTACAATTTTGTGATATTGTGCGCAGACAGAAGCTTTGACCATTTTTCCACCATAACTACGAGTGTAAACAAAACAATAATTGTGAATTATTTTACAATATTATGGCAGGGAATTTAGTATTAAGGGAAGAAATTATCCAAAAACTGTTGGCAGATGAAGAGGATAACGAAATTATTTTGTATTTTTTATCATTTCCGGAAAAGAGGAGAAAGGTTGACCCTATTTTTACGTCGCGGGTCGAAGAGGGATGCTACAATATACTCATTGCACGTCACTTAATGTGTAATGAGGAAAAATTTAGAATGTATTGCAGACTAAGCCACGAGCAATTTTATTTTGTTCTAAGTTTAATAGATAACGACATTAAACCAAAAGAAAAGGCACATCAATCATTAGCAGTTCCGAAAAGCTTCTTATTTGTTTAAATTTGTTTAAGGTTTATTTGTTGCCCGTGACTCCGTCCGCCGTGGACTTCAGTTTCGCATGGTGTTTCCCGTTTCCGTGGCAATGCCGGGAATCGAGATAAAATGAAGCCTACATTACTGCAAATTTTCCTCAGAATCCATCTAATAAACACAATTCCCAAAGCTTTGTATAACCTTTGACCTGTCCCCCGTTACTCCCCTTAAAAAGTAGATTATGTCCTTTCTCAGGCTCTAGACTATCTGTGTACAAAATTTCATTACAATCGGCTCAGTTGTTTTGGCGTGAAAGCGTGACAGACAGACGGACAAATACTTTCGCATTTTATAATATTAGTATGGAAGTATAGATTACTATGAGAGAAGTAGTTGTTATAATAATATTATAGTTCATACCTACATTCTTTGATACCTCCATGGCTTATATTATACGAAAAATTTTATTTTCGGTTTAGATATGATTAATAACCTATCGGCGTGTTTCTAGATAGAATACCTACCACAGCTGCCCTGCGGCTGTCGCGGTACTGCTATCGACGCGACAGGGTCGCGCTCATCGAAATTTGCCGCGCCACGCCCACCGGTCTCGTGTCGCGCGTCGTCGCGGTAATCGGAATGTCCTCCATATAAACACATACAAAGCAGTGGCTTGGCGACAGGCTCGGGTCGCGGGTCGCGGACATCGGTATGCTATTTTACGCGGCGACGGTCGTCGCGGTAATCGGAATGTCCTCCATATAAACACATACAAAGCAGTGGCTTGGCGACAGGCTCGGGTCGCGGGTCGCGGACATCGGTATGCTATTTTACGCGGCGACGGTCGTCGCGGTAATCGGAATGTCCTCCATATAAACACATACAAAGCAGTGGCTTGGCGACAGGCTCGGGTCGCGGGTCGCGGACATCGGTATGCTATTTTACGCGGCGACGGTCGTCGCGGTAATCGGAATGTCCTCCATATAAACACATACAAAGCAGTGGCTTGGCGACAGGCTCGGGTCGCGGGTCGCGGACATCGGTATGCTATTTTACGCGGCGACCGGTCTCTCTGTCTCGCGATCGGTCGCCGTGATTGTTTAGTCCTCCATACAACTTCATAGTGAGCAGTGGCTGATTGGGTCGCGGGTCGCGGCGACCCGCTGCATGCTGCCTTGATCCGAATCATACCTTTAGGTCCCCGATTTGCATAGGAATCAACTTCTCTCATAGTACATAGCTTTTTATTAATTTCACATAGTACTTCATTCCACGGGAGTCGAATTAGGATAGTAAACGACTCGCTGTAAATTTCTGCTGCACCGAAAGAAATATAATCGTTGTACCAACAATTATCTAGACGGCCTCTACATTCACAATATAGCTTGTTTATTTCTCACGCGTCCCACGGACTCAGATCTATCAAATATGAAATGACTGGGGCGGACTAATTAGCGCCACAGCTACATACATCCTTCCTAAACATTTTAACATGCTTGAGAAAAAGAAACTAGCTTAGCATCATTATTTTAATATTAAATATAAATCATTTAAAAGTTTTTAATGCGCTTAGCAAAATATTTTTTGGGTACACATTTCAAAGAACTGTGTGCACAGACTTACAGAAGATAAGAAATAAGCTAATAATAAATAAGAAAGTAAGATAACAAATAAGCCTCTACATATTTTCAATCGCTTGTTTTGTCCATCACGAGCCAATGTGAAGAAGCCACATAAGAGGAAAAGAATATAGGCAAGTGTTGACCACAGACTAGAGATCTAGTTGTTTTAAAAAACCGTATTTGAATTCGTCTTGGCCAGGTAAGTCTTAGGACAAATTATGCAGACATTGTTTAAGGATAATCGTAAAAGCGACGCAGATCGTCAAGGCATGCATACATAAGCAATGCGACTTCGTATAAATATCCGTAGACTACGTGACTGGTATCTCAAATTATATTTGACGTGGATTGTTCCAACTACAGAACACATAGAGCGATACTAGACAGTGTACGAGAATATTGAAACGACGCAAGAAGTCAAAAAATTAACGCGCATATTTATTAAAGACAACTCCATCTTACATCAAGAAAACTTTTAGATACATTTTCAAAACGTTTGCAAGATAAGTCTAATTTGAGACAAGGCACACACGTGATGATTGCAATAGGATATACCTAATATTACTGCAGTGTTTTCACTCTTGAACATGGGCGTACCCAGGTTCTGGGCCGGGGGGGGGCAAATTACACAGGTCATAGTAGGTAGTTCCCGACTCCCGTTGATTGTAATCCCATGTAGATTGTAATTTGTAGGCTACATTACTGCAAATTGCAAAATTTGCACGACAGAGGTGTTTCCGCGGTACGCTTATTTCAAACTTCAATGTTCACTTTACAGACAGACAGACACATAAAGGTGGCCATACACGGGACAATTATCGTAACGATTTATCTCCTCGATGTTAAAATCGAACGACAAATTGTACGTGTGTAGCAATATCGCTAATGATTTTACGTTTAAAAGATCGATTGGACGATTTTCTTGACGATCGATCGAAACGACAAATTGTCCCGTGTATGGGCACCTTAACACATACAACGCCCCTGTTTAAGCGTAGGAGGTTAAAACTATATAGGAGGTAAAAAGCTGGGAAGAGGGGTTGAAGTCGAACATCAACGATCAACTATTTTCAATGCTTCCAGTAGCCGTAACAGGGAGCTTCAGCCTTCATCCTTACTACCTCCTATAGTAACACGTTTGAGCAAGCGATAGCGCGATGTGGACTGCCCCAGTAACTTACTAAACAAACGTTTTGTTCAACGTCTATCAACATTTACTGTAGACTGTAGTTTGTAGTGCTAGTAGCTCCTCCGACCTTCGCGTAAAAAACAAAGAAACTTCTTAAATAATGACAAAAACCGCCAAAAACAACAAGCGACTAACTTCAATGCAATGTTTGCCTTAATTATCAAAATGGGTTACTATCTTTGTTGATGCCACATCTGTCGTGATAACAGTTAAACAGTTCAGCAAATAAATTAACAATTTATCTGCGAAGCGTCTCGTCATGTATGCTTGTTTAACGTGAAGGACGTTAGTTCAGTTAGTTTTAGGAATTGGTTATTCTTTTCAGGAAATTCTACGATGCCTTACTTTTACCGTTTGTTTTATTTTGATCTTCTAATTCACAAATCTTACCTATACTGTATAGCTTTTATTAAAAGTTTTAACAACAGCATTTGTCGTACTAACAAAAAGTTAAGTCGTCATTGAAATACCACAAACTATGTATTTCTAGTTTCTTGGCTTCTATTCATATTTACGAATGAAACCTTATGTATGCCTGACGCCTAATCCATGTTTTAGGCTGATAATTCTACTTTAACAACCTTTATCATTGTACAATAACAGTCACCAGTATCTTGATCTTGAATTTAGAGGAAACTTTTCGCTACAGGGTCGAATAAGACTTCCTAGAATTACGGCGAAGTCATTTGATCATGTCAGGGATTGGGTACCCCTGTCGCGATTAATCAGTGTCTTCGGGTACAGTTAAGATGAAGCCATGAGTCAGGCCAAAACAATACTGGTCAATGGCCCAAGTGCTAAGGCCGATGAGATCAACAATATGCCTGCCAGTGGTGGGCGGGGACGGTACAAAAACTAATCCATTGTGTTCTTATACGTTTTAGTTTTGATCATGTAAAGCTGGCCTACAGCTGTAGACACCAATAATATGGACTATAGTCTATAGAGCTTAAAGATATAATATAACTAGAAGTAGATATGTATTGAAATATTTTTAAGGCTGTTCATTGTGTATTGTCCGTACTTGTTTTTAAGATATAAGGCCTAAGTAGATTAGATAATAATTAAGGTTGTGTGTTATGTTACTTGTACTATTATCTATTTTGTGGTTATGTTATGTTGGTCCCAAATTCCCAATGTAAAACTTAAAAGTAGCAAATGCAACAGATTTAAATTTAGTATTGTCATTGGAATACAATACTCGTATTAGTACAGTGTAGACTATGAACTTATGAGACACGTGTCTTCTAATATTTTATTAACCGTTACTCAAAGGCCAGTCTTGATTTCTCAAAGTCTTAGAACACTTTGAGAAAAAGCAAAGTACGAGCTCGAGGGCGTATGCAAACGAGACCGTTTTTATTTCGGGAATAAAAGATAAATTGTAGAGCAAACTTTGACACTAAGGGACACGAGATCCATCTTGAACTAGTCACCGAATTTATGTTCGTAGTAAGAAATATTATTCACAAGGGAACATAAAATTTGATTTATTTTACGTCTCTGGCACTTTAATATTTGTATATAATCTAGGTTGCTTTTTACTTGCTACCTCTAAAGCCTAATTTAAAAATAGAAGCGTCTACTTAGAAAAATATTAAATTCTGCGTCTACGCGTACTTAAATATTTGCATATAAGAATTGCAAAAAAATGTTTTTGAAAAATATTCGGATTTTCGGTTTTTTTCATCCTCAAATCCGGATTATCCGAATAATCCGGATTTTTTGTAATTTTTAGAATATTTTTGATAAATAGCTTTAAATGTGAGTTATTTTCTTATTATTTCTTTACTTAACATTCATTTTAAAAGTGCAAAATAAAAAACGTCTTAAAATATTATCATTTTTCATAAGTTAGCGATTTTCACATGGGTGTAAAAAGGAAGAGAAACAGTATCTGGTACTTAAAATATTATTACCAACTTAATTAAATACCTTGATTTTTTTAACTATGTATTTAAAAATGTTAAATTTTAGTTAACAAGAAAATCCTAAGCAACCTCCGCTTTATCCATGACTTCGTAATTTTTGCGCCTACATCCGTCAGCCGCACATCATCAAATTATGCTCCAAGATCTGCAAGCCTAGAGGTGGAACTTATAAAAAATAGTTCAAAGACACAAACAATGATCTACAGTATCGAGGTAGACGAGCAAGGAATTCACTATGTCAACGAGTACCTGTACTTGGGCCAATTATAGTTCTACGAGGATCTGATGGCAAAAAGTGAGAATTGGAATTGACTCTAGCAATACCGGGGTAATTGGAATAAAACATTTTCATCCTTTTTTTTCTTATAGCGGCTGATTCTGTGTGTTAACGTGCAAATATAAAAATTTATCCAATGACGTGATCATTGGATAAATTTTTTAAAAATCTGCCATCCAAATTTGCCATCAGATCCTGGCAGACCTATAGTTTCTTATGACAACAGAAAGGCAAAAAACTGGTCCATGAAGAATGGTGACTTACCATTCTCCCTGAAACGCATACTTGTTTATATGTGTATTTCACTCGTCATAACCAACGATGCGCAAACTCTATCATTGGCCGATTTACGATTTACAAAACTTTCAACTCGGGGTCTGCCAAAGAGCAATAGAGCTCAAGTCTTAACAAAACAAAAAAAAAACTTAATGTCTCCCAAACTAGAATCAGAGACATAGGAATCAAGACGGCCAAGCTAAAGTGGCATTGGGCTGGTCACGTTGTCTGCATAAATCTAGGCTGGATATCGACTGAGTGGATATCTAAAGATAGCGCTATGCTTTGGAGGTGTTTTTTTTCCTCCGAAGGCAGATCACTGTAATCCTGACGTTACGACGATCCTTGAGGATCTAATTGTGACTCCTTCATATTAGAGTACCGTCCCCAACCCAGTGCTGCTCATCAATTTAACGATGTGATTGGGATTGGTGCCACAGTTTTCCTCTTTAGTAAATTAGGAGAGTTTTTGCTCTGTAGTAGGGGAGTAGAGTCAAGTAGAAGGTGAATAGGTGTGTCACAGAATCTGCAGATCGTAATGCTATTAACACCTATCCTGTAAAGGTGCTTGTTGAGTTTACGTTGTCCAGTTAGGCTTCTGGCAAGGATTCTATTTTTTCCTTACTAGCCAACTCGTCAGCGGTTACGTTACCATTTACCAATGAGGAACCAAGGATTGCGAAGACTTTAAAAACTGCCGACTGCGGCGCCTTTGCCCAGCAGTTGGATAGTATATTTATATTTAGGCTATTGCACAGAATCTTATATATTTAAACGAGCAATTCTTATATATATATATTGAAATCTCGGAATCGGCTCCAACGATTTTCATGAAATTTAGTATATAGGGGGTTTTGGGGGCAATAAATTGATCTAGCTAGGAATCATTTTTAGGAAATGTCATTTTATTCGTGTTTTATCGAATACCGAGCAAAGCTCGGTCAAATAGCTAATGATGACTTAAAATAATAATTTAAACTTTAAATCAACATTTCGTTATATTATAAACTTACTATATTCCTTTATTTAATTAGACATAATCACAAATCAGCATTGGTTACGTAAACAATGATAATTTATATGTCCTTATTTCTTTTAAATAAAATGAAAAATGTAAAGAAATGTAATTACAACCACCAAATAACTACACAATGGAATATTAGACATACGAAATTCCGACTTTGGCACGTGTAGACAACTCAAAGTGTGATAGCGCCTTTAAACAAATGTCAGATATTACACGACACATTTTAATTGATTTTATATTAAGTGAAAGCTTCTATTTCATAATTTTATCTACTATTCGAAAAAACCGAAAATCCGGATTTTGAAATTTAAAAATCCGGATTTTGCAAAGACCCAAAAAATCCGGATAATCCGGATATTTCGGATTTCGAAGTATCCGGATTGCAAACCCTATTTGCATATCTAGGTGGCAATTTCTCTGGGTCTCTATTTTAAAATAACAGCGTCTATTTGGTTACCTAAATCTTTTGTAGATTCGTCACAAAAACTGATTATAAATCTGACCCATGCCTGCTTCGTTTGCGGCAATTGACAGACAAGGTAATTTTTTCAGAGTTTTTGTACGTATTTTTGAATACGGAACGAAGATTACCTGTTAGTTTTTTTTGTAATGATAAAAACAGATTGCATGGTCCGGGTCTCATGTAACATCGCGTGACAACCTGAAATCTCCGAGTGCTGAGACCTTGTATCCGACGATCAAACCGAAATAACATTGTCATTATCCATTGTATTACATTTTAACTAGTTTCGTACCTATTGTGTCTATGCTATATGAAGTAGGTATATTGGAAGTATATTATGACAATAACCGAGATGAAAAGCTATTTAAAAATATTTTTAGCGCACATAAGTACACTTAAAATGTAAATTGTATTCTGCACATTACTCTGCCATGCGAAACAGCAAGAAAGAATTCTCTGCAAAATGATTTAAAAAATATAAAAATAAGTAATATAAAAATATAAAAATAATCTAAGGTATTTAAAAATATACTTAAGTACTCAATCAATTTTAATTATTTTTACAAAAAATATATTTTGAAAACAGCAGCTGTTGGTTAATTAATAAAAAGTAAAACATAAACAGAATTAATTTAGTATCTTGCCAAGGTTTTGGTGTACCGTGTAAACGACCTTTTGACAGTGACGTTTATTTATTCAATGCAGCAAAATTATAAATATTTTTTCGACTTTGATCATAAGAAGTTATTATAACATTAAAAAGGTATAGGTAGTAACATATTAAAAGAAAATGCAGCAACAATTCCCTAATAGAAGAAAATAATTCAGAGAGAGAGAGGTAGAGCTAGAGAGTAGAGACTATAAAGATTTGAGGTTATATGGATAGTTCAAATAACGTATACTTATGGCGTATCTACTCTACTTGATCAGGAAGCGATCCTTTTAGATATTTCGATGCATAATCTAGTCGTATCGGTCATAAAACCGCCTCAAACCACGCGAGCTTCCTACAATATTGAATAAAACACTGGAAAGGTAAGTAATTAAATTAGCTAGCCGGAGCCACAATATCAGTTTAGTCGAGCCGCTCGGTATTGAGGATGTTATTAATTTTCGATAATAGCAGTTTCTGATAGATATTAATAAACGTTATCATGTTAAACTGTAAACGCCGAAAACCACATTTTTTACGCTACAAAATGATTCTCTACTTATTACGCAGCAGCGAGTAATTAGTACCAAAACGAAGCGTATAATAGTGCATTGTTTACGAGAATTGAATAACAACAAAAACAACAAACCGGCAACGGCGGCCACTTCTTTAGCGCCGACATGAAGAAAGTCGGTAAGAGACAGCGAGCTCGCAATGAGCTGCCGGCGCTCTTGGAAATCCAGTTGGTCGAGACTGTTGGTCCTGGTACCGCGCACCGCCTGGATGGGCGCGCCTAGAGACATATCAACTACACATAGCCATCTTGCACGCACATTTCCATAAAATAACACCAAGCCAGGGGCACTGCACTGGTTCGATCACATAAACAAAGACACGCGCGACGGCACAACGAAACACTATACGTACATAGTACCTGTGCCGCGGGGGACGCGCAGCGGCGGACTGGCGCGCGGGCCGAGACGCGCCGCCCGCGTGGTGGGGGCTCGTCTGTCGCCCCTGCACGTTGCACTCCACTCGTCTTGCTCCTCGGCCCGTAACAACCGCTACACTGTGGAGCGCTCCATGAGACCCGCGATGACGTCACACTATTACCTCGCTGGATTATGTACCGACAGCCGACGAACCGACCGTGAAAATCGTTCAACTTTTGCTTTTAAGCTATTAGCAGGCGATTCGTGGTAATTGAAGCTCCGCGTCTCCGTCGATTCCATAACCTAACCCAACAGTCCTAGTTCCTACAAACGAAATGCGATACGGAAACCATAGTAGATCAGAGTTAAATCGTCGAGGCAAATGGGAGCGAACACAAGAAGCACTTCAATCGAAACCACAGCTCGGGTAGAGTCATTGATATTCGTTGCACATCATTTAACCTGCAGGCGGTCGGCGCTCGCAATCGACGCACACAACAATAACGTATAGCGAGTAATTATTCCCGGTGCAGCGACCTCTCGGCATCGGCTTACCTCACGTCGAACCCCAA
Organism: Aricia agestis; assembly: GCF_905147365.1. Lineage (NCBI taxonomy): Eukaryota > Metazoa > Arthropoda > Insecta > Lepidoptera > Lycaenidae > Aricia > Aricia agestis. The sequence goes on along the minus strand of NC_056416.1, from coordinate 9,865,290 downwards.
CCACCCCACATGCACCCTCATTCGTCACCGCTCCTGTCTACTTCAGAATAAATCGCTTCGCATCTATTACACCTTAGTCTTTGCGATAGTTCGAAGAAGTGAAGCCGCTAATTTTCATTTATTAAGTTAATTCGCATGTCCAATTTGGCACAATCTAAATCTAATTATCAAAACTACTCAAATCCGGTGTACATTAATAACTTATAAACATGACACGCAATATCCTCGAATGATATCGCCTCAGTATCCGAGTAGAAGAAACTGCAACATTCTTGAATTTAGTACTAGCACAAAAATCCGTCCGAAAACTCTCTATATTAGAGTCTGCTCCACACTCTACGTTTTAGATATGGTTGTTTTACGTGAAATTTTCATCAGTACATGGTGACTTAAGAGGAAAAGCTAACACCGTTTTTCCATACAAACATATCCCCCTATTTTCTCCCTGGGCATTGCGTCTAGACAAATGATTTTTTAATACAATATTGGGATCTGTTAAAGCTATTATATACTATAACGTAGAGGGTTCGATTTTTTCTCAATTTACAAATAAATAAAAAATCGCAAAAAAATGATTGCCCCATACCCCGCCAATCCACCGACCATAAAACAAATTTGAAAGATCTTTAAGATAAAATAAAAACGGAGAGGCGTAGACTCACTCCTCCTGAAGATATTTTTAAAAAAATTAGATAGGCTCTATTTTGAAGGAGGAATCAGAGGACTACGTTACCTCGATTTACTGTATCTGTCTCTATCACAATACACGTGCCGGCGTAGGGTGAACCGTGATGGCAACAGTTTCTTAATTTAAATTCTTCTGCACCCGCGTTCCCTCTTAAAGAAGCTGCCAAATCTTTATATAACAATAGCAACGGTTATGTAAAAGATTTAGGAGAGCCTTCGGCTTGTACTTGGAGTTACGAGTTATTACTATTCCGGCCGCGTCGAAAGTCGCTGAAGAAATGCGATCTTGAAATTATTATTTCCTTAAACAGTCTTACTTTGGAGGACAATACGACTTACGAGGCTTTAGTGAAATCTTATATATAAAATTCTCGTGTCACAAATGTTAGGCCGCGTACTCCTCCGAAACGGCTTTACTGATTTTAACCAAATTTTATATGCATATTCAGTGGGTCTGAGAATCGGCTACTGGGTACTTTTTAAATTGATTAGTGTATTTATTGATTAAATAATAGCAAATTATTACAACTCGAGGCTGACGGCGACTATTGTTTGTGCGACGGGATAGCGATAGACGTTGCCATGGTGACATACTTATTTAGTCACTTCAATAAAATAATACGGGCGAAATACTTTATATAGCAAAGAAACGTTTGCCGGGACAGCTAGTAACATTAGAAATAGAATAAAATCCCATGTTATTTATTTTAATTCGCAAAAATATACATAGAGACATACCGTATTAAACATCATACAAACTCTCAAATTTTAGTTCTGTAATAATATGTGAGAATTAAAGAGAACATTGTCACATTAAAGATTTTTTAAGCTGTGAAAGCAACGCAGCAAAGTTAGAACAACTTGCTGGTTAGGTTTTTCCGTATAACATTTCACAGTAAAAAATGACAAAAGTCATGGTCTTTTTAGTGGCCTTTACGGTCTGATAGTGGTGACGGACAAGTTTTTCAGCAGCTAGAGAGAAAAGAATTATTGTTGAAAGAGAAATCAACTCCTAACGTCAAAGATTTAAAAGAAACACGAGAATTAATGAGCCAATATTCAACTCAAATGATAAAATATGAAACAGACAAAACATGTGATGAAATCGTGAAGACAATCATGAATTAGCCCTTATTTACAATTTTCATGTAATATAACTTTAGGAGTTATAAAAAGTAGATTGCTTGTATTGTAAAAAATATTCTCCTTATCCGGACTTTGCTCTACAGGCCCGCATCTCTCTGTACTAAATCTCATCACTCAACAAATAACAACCATTTATCGATCAGTGGAATCGAAAAGTGGCGCTTGGGTATCATGTACCTAATTGTTATAAAAACCTTTTTATGAATTATGTATTATATTTACATATTTTTAAAGTAATAAAGCTAATGTATGTTGCCTAATGCCTTGTCCTTGCATCTTCTTTTTACTTTTCCCAATTTGATTGTAAAGAAATGCTTTATGTGCCAACTTTCATAATGGAAGTGTTTGCGATACCACTAAAATATCTAAGCTTCTCCTTTCACTACATGTGTTTGATTTCAATATTAATATTGTATTGAGCGTCTTATCTTTTATCAATATGTTAATCGATAATATTAAACATCATTGATCAATTATATTTTATCGATTCCAAATTACACAAGTATTAGAGCATAACTCTTCGTTTATCCAGCTCAATGGGAAAAGGCATGGACAAATGCCCTTAAGTATTAAAAAAAGTTGAATAATATACAGTTTTGTAAAACAGTCGTTCACGTTTTTGGAATTTAACTAACTACATTATGACTATTAACATCAATTTGAATATGTGAACTAACTATTGTTACTCTTGAATCTTGAGTCTTGATTTAGAACAAACAAAACACTTACAGCTATTTTTGTCACGTTTCGCATCATCCACAACCCCACTTTCACTGCGAGTATCATCGTCAATCGGCCTATGTCTAAGAGTCTGTTTTCTCACGGACAAGTCGTCCATTTCGGTGGACCAAACTATACACCGACTACAATAAACATATTCTGAACTTCAGAGATGACTGTATATAGCAAAATAATGGTAACAACTAAGACAACACGCATTCTATAGATTAGATAAGAGCTGATAGCGTTACTTATCGCAGGGTTCTTAGCGAGAAACATTGATATGTGCCTACCTATTAAAATACAAGTGAATACGAAAATTACCATTAAATCATGTTGCGATAAAACCTATTCTTTTACTGATTAGAGTTTTCCGGTTTGTGTCATCATGAGCGCGATTACTTTTATAACTAATTTCTTTCAACGATCAAAGGACTGATTCCCGAACTCGGGTAAGAATTTGTTTTTTCGTAAATATTATCTTATCTTGAGGTTAGAGACAGTTATTTTTAAATTTTCCAAATGATAAATCATCAGAGTGGATTTTTTCAATTATTTAGAAACCAGCTAAACTTAGCGTTTCGAGAATGGCCCCTGGGAATTACTAACGTCCTAGATACATACTGAAAAGCTAAGTGACTGAAATCTTATACGATGATGCTCCTAAAAATGCTACTACTAAAGTAGCTCGAAATCTAACAATATTTTGGCACACCATCACTTATCTTATAACCATTTATCAATCATCAAGATATTGATCTTGATTCGTACAATTTCCGAACCAACAAGGGGCCTTCGAGTAAATGCGAACCGCAAAGATTTGCATCAGTTTACCTATGTTAAAAGCATCACTATTCACTTCTAGTAAAGAAATCATTGACCATGTAATGTAATTTGTAAATTATTGTAAGTATGTGAAATACTGATCACGGTATAGGGTGGCGTTTGATAAACCGTGCCGTCTATATTTAATAATAGACGTACCCTTCTGCCCCAGAAGCTTAACCGAGCTTGTTCGAAGCTCAAACCTATTTAACCGTGCACTGGGCGCAGCGAAGCCTGAACTTCATATTTAAAACGCGTACCAAAGCTAATAGAACGTAAAACGACGAAAAAAAATGTCTTTCGTCTATCAAAAATAGCCTCCCTTTGTAGTCCTTAAAATAAAGCCGAGCTCCGAGTGTGTTATCACATCGGAAAACATTCAATCACATGGAGCATCGTGCTAAATTAATATCAACATACAGACGCTCGATCATGTGAGGAAGCAATAAATTAACAAGTCGGTGCAATCTCAACGTAGGTTTGTTGTTCGTCTGTGTCACGACTCACGACTCACGAGATAGCGGCTACGATGGGCTCACCTCGGGTGTATATCGGGAAATCGCCGTCGGAGCGGCTGTGGGTTAGCATCGGGCCGTAGCACCGCCAGGGCGGCTTCTGCGTCGCCCGGGAGCCCTCCACGGCTGAGCTCACCTCGGGCCCATCAGGACATAATCACGACGATCGTCGACGAACCACTACAACCGGATTGTCGTCGCCCGAATCGCGTAACGTCCCTTAGATGGTAGCGCCACAGACGCGGGGACACGAATGGAGGCTGCGCGGCGCATGACAGGCGCGCATCTCCCCAGCCGTCTGAACTCTGAGCTGACCCCCGCGCCTCTCATATTTTCACATAGGCACGTGCATGAGTGCTAAACTCGCATGCTTCATTGCAAAATAATCATTGGAGCATATTTAAAGCAAAAAATGTACGCCTATGAAAATAAAAATTGTATACTTAAGTTTTTAGACGATAACTTTAGGTTATCGTCTAAAAACCCTACATTTTTCTTTCGATTTATTCCATTTTACGTTAATTAAGAGCGGCTGCCAAATTTTGCTATGTTTTCTAATAAGAGTAAGTAATAAGTATTACGATCCCGGAAATTGAGATTAAATTTAATCATTGTACTATTTATCTGATATATTTTGCCTAACGGAAAACACGATTCACTTATTTTGACTCGATAGTTATATTTTTCGAAATTATGAATCTTTATGGGCTTTTCAACAAATATCACTTTTACACACTACACTTATTGAGTTGCTATAATTAAATAACTTGCACTACTACAATCACACACTTTATAAAATAATGGCAAAGGAAATATTAGTATTGTATAGACTGAAGAAATGAAAAAGTGGCAACATCGTAGTGTCATCTCTTTCAAATCAATCTAAGAAAAAAGGGATGACACTACGATCAAGAAAGAGAAGAATTTAAAAAGCGGCAAACTTTTTAATTTTTTCACTTTCTTGGCGGACGGACGGATCATCCAAAAAAAGGTTTGGGACTTATGACCTTTACTTTCGTGCTATAATGCGGGAACCGTTGTTACGCGATATTGTTCACTATTAGCTGCAGCGCAAAGTACAATCCTCACGGGCACGATTCATGGCATCGTCATGTCACGATTAGAGGATAGCGGGGTGTGTAGGAGTGCTTTGATATTTTTGGCAGCCCGGTCTTAAGTGTGTTAAATAAGGTTTATATAATAAAGGTTTATTCCTTTTATGAAAGAAATGTTTAAGACAACATCATCTTAGTTGATTTTTAGCTTTTCCACATAGAAATCGCATTGCAATGATAAATAATATAAATGTACTTACATAAATCACTATCAGCAGATGATTCAAATGGAATGGAGAAGTGTCTGCCGCCTTTACCGTGTGTGACTGATTCTTGTACACCCAGATTTAATTTTTCTGAACTGTCACCTTCAAATAAATTATATCTTATTCAGTAAAATGTACATTCATGATTCACTATTATAAAACTAAAGAAAATCACTGACAATGTAAAATATTAATTAAGTAAGTATTCTATTTTTGTATTGTAATTTGTAAGTATATTCGCTATCAAAGACAGCTAACATGCATAGTTGTTACATGTAATTTTATTATGATACACAGGTTCTAATTGCAGGTTCTAGAAAATTCATACAAAATATAGAGCAAGTGACCATAAATGTGTAACATTAATGTTACACATTTATGGTACTCAAATGTAAGTTTCCATTATATTTTTTTTGAGAAAGGCTATAATAACTTCATTCAATAGCAAAATAATATAAAACTGCAATTGTGCCATTTTAAGCCATCAATCCCAGAGCGGCAGCCGGCTGCCGCATAACAATTGAAAATCTATTGTGTCTGTGATACCCATGATAGTGGTGTTAGTACAGTATTAACATGGTGCAGTCATTGAAACTACAAAAATTTGTAGAATCAGGTTTGCCAAATATGAAAAAAAATATGTTGTTTGAGGTAGGATCAGGAGTTGATCAAAGCTGAATTAATGATAAAGCTGGTGGATTAAATAGCAGAACTGGGTACAGGTCTCTAAATACCTAACTAATGATGGTTAAGTAAAAATGACTAGAATAAAACAATGGTTTTGAGCATAATGTTTAATGTACTGTGTACCATATAAATCTTAAAATATAAATAAATATTTAACTTCTAGTTGCAATTAAATTTGGATTAATCAAATAAAAGTGCCCACAAATAGGGATGATCGAGGTGAGCGCCGAACCGAGAAATGGGTAGCATTGAATTGAGACCTCCAGTCAGTCGACAAGCCTTCAGTTTTTTATCCTGTTCTTCCTGGTATTTTGCAATATAGAGGGTCTTCCATGATGAATCATCTTTTTCACTGGATGTATCAAAATCACGAATATAGAGTTTATGCCAGAAATTATCTGTTTCTATAATATATCTGATCCTTTTGCATGTTTCCGATAAGTTTAATATATCCTTGAGAGGAAGATACAATAGCAAATAAATAAATACTTCCGCTGGCAATCCAAGCAAACTTGCACTCGGAAATCCGTAGTAACTAAGTATTCTACTTTTGACAGGTACTATGATTTTATCTTTGTATTTATAACACAGATCTCTTAGATCATTAAATATCATTGGTATAGTTGGTGCTTTGGGTGCCACTACATACTTAATGTGAGGTAACATCACGGAATATACATCAGTACTATCGTAATTAATTAGTAGATTTATCGACATGGTGGTGCCGAGGGGACATAAGATCAATTTTAATGGTATGTCTTTGAAACTCGACATCAAAAATGTAACTTCATAAGATCCTGTCCTTTTCCAATAGCAGAGTTGCTCCTTATCAATTGAGTTATGTTGCTCCCACTCAACGCCATTATTAAGTACAGGAACAAAGTCATTTTCGACCATCAGTATAACAATCAATAAGAAAAATATGTCCTCCTGTTTTAGTTCAATACGATCGCTTTCGGCGAGTGTTGTTATTAAATCCTCGAGCAATATGGGGACTTTTTCTGGAGAACTATCTTCCAGTAACAAATTCATGGTAAAACAATTGAATTTTCATCATATTGAATGTAACACAAGGAAAATAAATACCTTTTTTGGTTTAAATTAAATAAACAAACATCACGACTTTTATGTCAAATCACTTCGGAAAGCTGTCAGTGTCACCTACCAGCTGTCAAATGTGTTTGACAGTTGAACAGAGTTCATACTTCATCGGCTATCTTCCGTTTTGTAATAATCAGTAAACTTACTATTATTAATTTTCACATTTTCAAATCCATACTTTGTTTCTCTAAACATGCAATCTATCTCTAAAAATACAATGCAACGTAGCACTATAAAATTTCTGCAACTATATAATATAGGCTGTAAGTTTAAACACAATGCAAAACAACACACACGGTTGACCACAGTCAGTAACACACAAGTCACAACACAGCAATTACTATTTCTGAGGTACACCATAACAAACCTTATAACTGTAACAATTTTTTTCACAGTATCCTTCTTTATATAAAAATATTTACACACTACACAGTGTATTTCTATTCAGGTCTTTGTCTAACTTATGTATTTTCCCATATATCAGACAAAGACAAGCAAGCCTTGAATACTAATTATATGCTATTGTATTATTAGTGTATTAAATCTTTATTAGTAAGCAGCAATGAGATCAGAAACTATAGTCTGTCAAGAAAGTGAAGAAATTAAAAAGTGTAATGTCATCCCTTTCAAATCAATCTATGAAAAAAAGGATTTAAACACTATGATGTTGCCACTTTTTAATTTAATCACTTTCTTTATGGACTATAAGATGGGTTTTTTTATCATAATATTATGAAGATTGAAGAATCTGATGGCAAAAAATGAGAAAATAAATTGAATATAGCAATACCGATAATTCGAATAAAACATTTTAATCTTTTTTTTCGTGAGTACGGTACCGTGGCGCAAATACGGCAAATAGAGAAATTAAAAATCACTTTATATTTTTTTACTAACATAGGAATAAGATTATTGTTAATACCGTAAAGTTAATATACCTAGTGGAATAGAGAAACAAATGCCTGAGCAAGCAAAATGTCACTATCAGGCTGATTCTGTGTGTGTGAGTTACGTTAGTAACATAGAATATCATTGGTGAAACATGTATATATATAAAAATTTATCCAATGATTGAATGAAAATCTGCCATCAGATCCTGGTAGACCTATACAAGAGCTCTGCAACTCCATATTGTGCCGAAAAATTATTTATTGCATGGGAACGATAAATTATTTCGGGATGAAAAGTATCCTATGTCCTTCCCTGACACTTAAAGTATCACCATGCCAAATTTCAACAATATTGAAGTGGTTTGGGTGTGAAGATGTAATAGACAGACAGACACACTTTTAAATTTATAATATTAATATGGATATCTGGGAAACTAAGCTTTACTCTGTGTTTTTATTAAAGGGTAACAAATTTATTACTTAACATAGATTTAAGTAACAAGATGTTGACTACAACTTTGTTTTATCAAGACTCAAGAGGTTTGGCCGATATTTTCCAGGTGTTGAACGCAGACTGTGTTTGACACCTGGAAAATATAGTTATATCTCATATCTAATCTTTAGATTCTTTTATAATTAAATGAAGTAAGAAAGCAAATAAAGTGTTAGCTAGTATCCCTTGTAAAAGTTATTGTCTTTTATATTAAAAAAATAGTTTGAATCAAATTAAGATATTCACCTTGCTTGATAAAAACAACATAAGTGTTGCATTTCACTAGTTTTCAGTTAGGCATTGCTTTTGGGTCAAGTTGGGCTGGCCTTGCATGAGAAACATGGATCCCAAATTTAACTGACACATCTTATTATAATATTTAACAACTAAGAGGAAGAATGAACACAACATTGACTATGCATTATTATAATGCAGTTCAATTTACAAAACACTTTTCAGGGTTCCATACCCAAAGGGTAAAAACGGGACCCTATTACTGAGACTTCCATGTCTGTCCGTCTTTCTGTCTGTCTCCAGGCTGTATTTTTACTTCTGTTAGATAGAACATAGCGGTTCTTGAGATTTAACAGAAGTCTAGCTATAGCTAGACTTCTGAAATTTTCATAGATTGTGTATTTCTGTTGATAACAACAAATACTAAAACAAAATAAAATTAATATTAAAGGTAGGCTACCATACAAAAAAAACTAGATTTTTATGGCCTTTTTTGCTCGATATCAATAAAGGCAACAGGGTAGGGACATGAAATTTCCACAAAGTCCTTAATTATATAATATGTACTTTCATAATTAATAATAATATTAAAATAAAATAAAAATTTAAAGGGGCTAAAAAACACAATTTTTGGCCTAATTTTGCTCTATAATGGTACGGAACCCTATGTGCGCGAGCCGACTTGCACTTGGCCGATTATTTGTTTATAATATCTGTTTTGGTATGTGCTTCTAAATAAATAATTTTAAAAACTTTTTATTTCATAATATCAATGAGTGTTCTGTAGTAAAATTGTTAATTGATGTAACTATCATTGAATATTATGATGTTTCCTTAGTTATGGCAACTGTGTCCTTTAGATTATTATTATTGTTAAGAACTGTTAACATAGGTTAACAGTTCTTAACAATTTTTGCTATAGTAATAACTTACAGACACAATAATATGTATTATATGCTATTACTAAGTGGGTACAGGCAGGTATTGATACTACAAATTGTAAGAAATATACCAACGATAAGCCGGATTCTAAAAAAAGGCTACAATAATAATTAGTAAGAAAATAAAATGTAATAAGAATGTATGTAATTAAAATTTTGGTGAAGTTTCGTAAAAACGTAGGAGTAACAAGCTTGAAATACAATTAGGTTATAATACAGAAGTGTTTTGAATAGATAACGTGTTACAATCAATTGTACAACTTTACTTACCGATAAACACGGAGTTATTTTGTTTTCTCTTACTGCTATTATAAGGAACATCTAAGTTTTGATTACTTGAACTTTTATCGTTGTCACTAGCCATTGAAAAAAATACCAAAATTTAACGAGAAAGTAAGATCATTGTACAAATAACTTTATCGAATGTTGATTAGGTTATAAATTCAATTTTTAGTTAAAATAAAGTTAATTTCCAACACAAAACTCAGATGTTTACACAGATTACTAGGATATATGATGTTTACACCCTCTTGAAACTCACTGACAGATGCTGATTGCTGACAGACGTTAAAACGTTTAAAAACATTCATTGTTCTTGTTGATAATGATAAACTAGTTAAAAATTGTTAAATTTCTAAACTGGTACCATAGACTAAATTTTAAATTTTATTTTAAAATTTAAGCCGGATTCCGGAATGTGCCGGGGATTTCACGAAATTCCGGTAGATGCCGAATATTCTTGCTTATTACGTCTTCTTACTAAAAATATCTAGTGATATTATGTCATTTCACTAAACTAAATCTAGTGAAATGTCAGAAAAACGGATTTCTCTCGCTCGCGCTCTACCCACACGGGTAATAATAATATCAATAATAACTCTTTATTCAAACCATTGTGAAACAATTCAGTTGACAATGAATATGTCGTAGGATGATTTGATAAATCGAATTATCGCGAAAATTCTAGAGACTTCGTGAAAACACGGATAATTAGACAATGGTGATTACATTTTTCAACCTTACTGACAAAAAGTAGTGTTTTCGCGAAAACGCAAGTCACCTTAGTAAGATTGAGAAAGGAATCGTTAGATATTATCGAAAAAAAATCACTAATTGGTCGGTTTAAGCGCCCCACAACAACATCTTCTCTGATTGGTTGAAGACTTGACGTTTTAAATGTCAATTCATTGTCACGGGTTGTTTTGTTTGTGGTTGTTTTTGTAAGCCGGCTAACAGTTTTTGATATATTTTAATGTGTTTAAAATTGCAGTTGGACTTGAAAAATAGTGCGAAAAGTTATCTAAAAGTGTGTCTGTAAATACAAAACGACTGATACGAGTGAAATTAGTGCTGAAAGTTCAACAGAACCTAATTCTGAGGTTATGGTTGAGATGAGAAAAAAGTCAAATAAAAAGTAAAGTTCCTATGAAGATTGAAGAGGCATTGTCATTTCTTACCCTTTATAATTCTATGGTGTAATACCTTAAAGATACATAGAAAAAGATAGTAACCAATCAGAATAAGAGTTGGCCAGTAAGCAAAAATCAAGCCAATCAGCGCTAAAAATGTGCAATGTTACTAAGGGGGGTATTACATTATCATTTATATTTGATCATTTCTATGATCATATATAGGATCCAATATATATGATCATTTGATCACATCTGCATATTACATTATCATATTTCATTGATCCTATTTTACGTCATATGTGGTTTCAATAGCCAATGGAGAGCGCTAACGCTGACAGGTATTGACGTCAGGGTTACTAGATCTCAGAGAATTTGATTTGTCAAAAGACATCGTCATTTTTAATATGGCTTGTTTTTTGTTATTTCAGCAAGATTATCCAAGTATATAATTAGAAAAATAATAACATTACATTATTTGAAACAAATTAACGAACAAGAAATTAAAAACTCTTTTTTATATTAAAAAACTGGCAACACCTATTGTCCGGACGTATAAACTACCCGCAGAGTTACATATGTATACCTTTTATTTATTTTATTTATAATTTATTGTGCACAGGAAAACATAACAATAATATAACGGTTTACACGGAAAGACGACACAAAGGATCTGCTTATTTCTAAAAAGAAATCTCTTCCAGCAGCCCTACGGAGAGAGATAGGATAAAAACAACAGCAGATAGGACGTGCACGAAAACATACAATAATAATAATATATTATTATGCTCGTTAAAAGTAAAACTAATACCGTACTATTCTAAAACGACAAAAGATGATACAATATATACAAAAACAAATAAATAATAAATATCAATGTAATTCAAAATGCTATATTTATAAAATACAATAATGTACTTAACTATAATAAATAAATGTCTATTATTCTTATGTTAGTTGCTAGGATAAGCAACTGTTATTATTGTATTGTGGAAAATAGACTCGAATAAATAAAACGATTGTCGTAAGCAGAAATAAGTTCCACCTTTTCTTTACATATCTTAAAGGTAGCATCCATCAGCATAGAAAGTAAAAACTTGATAAATATTGCAATAAAATAATGAATATGCAAAAATACTTATATAATAATTACTGAAAATGCTTGTGGATTAATAGAATAAAACAAGTTCACTAAAATAAATGCTTTTATTTCATCAACCTTCTGCGATTCGCTCGATACCATCTTGACAACTTTTGTCTGTCACTATTTTTAACTAGTGTACCTCATCAGTGCAAACACTATATAAGTATTCTTTAAATAACACACAAAGACTGCACTATTAATAGTTTTCCTACTTGAAGAATCATCATTTTGAGAACCAACACTTTGACAAGATGGTTCAAGATAAACACTATTACGGAGTACTATTATATTATATTCTGTGCCTCAGTGTTGAATTCTTGGCAGAACTTCTTCAAATTATCCTTACTTTTGATGCAACTTGTTGCATTCTAGTTGATGTCTTTGAAATTCTTTCTTAAAAGAGTTTTTTTATTTTCTTCTCCAGGAAAAATTGTAGGTAGGTATATTATATGCCGAGTGTACAGGATTTTCCGATCTTGGCCAAATGAGCGGTGGTAAAATTTAGATGGAACTTGGAAGCCAGTTTGGATGTTTACTGAAAGAAGCAACGGTTATAGGTTAGGTTCATATTGTGTTCATCTAAATGAATTTGCGGTTATAATCTACAAAATTCAGTGTTTTTACGAGTCTACACATAGCATTCATGGAACTTTTTAAGTACTTACGTATGTTTTACCGGCTTTTATCCATTTCTTTCGTTTTTCAATAAGTCATGGCATGTGAATACTTTTGGCAGGAAAATAGTAAAATTTTAGATCGTTCGATTTGCCTTTATTTTTCTTGTATGTATTAGAACATCCGGGAATACAACAATGCTTGAAAATACTCAAATTTCTCAAGAAATCCTTTAATTTTCCGTAGCTTGACTTGAGCTTATCAATAAAATTTTCGGAAAAGTTTCGGCTATTCGTCACTAGTGGCAGTGTCATCGCTCTGCACGGTCCCTATAGTCAGAGTAGACTATTGTGCTATAGTTAAGCTTATAACGTAGTCATAATATAATATTATTTATGTAGTTATTAAAATAGTATTAAAAACCTGCCAGAACCTCGCTACGCCCATGTTAAATGTTAATTATTACCATATTATAATACTAGGTATGATGTAAATGTAATATGGCGGCGTAATGCTCGCCAGAAAACCGCTATGCAGTTTGGCAGGCTGTTAGATTATGATTAATTATTTATTTAACAATTTTTCAATAAAGAATTTATTTATATATTATCTGTAAACAAAAAACGTGACGACATAGCGGATTGTCGTCTCAAAATCGTGTGTCGTGCGGTGCCGTGTGAAAACGGTACATAGAAATGTATGGCGCCCAGAGTCGTCACCGCATTTTGTCGTGTCGTGTCGTGTCTCGTGAGAAAACGCTCTTAGGCAACTCGGGTTTTCCCAAAAAACCTAACTTTTTTTTTAATTGAAAAATATTTAAAACAGCATTATCTAATTATCCGCGTTTTCGCAAAATCCCTAGAATTTTCGCGATAATTCGATTTATCAAATAATCCTACGACAGATACAAAAAAAAGAGGGAAAAAAAAACAGTTTGAAATGGCGGCCTTACTGCTGGAAGCAGTTTCTTCCAGGCAACCGTTATAAACTTAATTACCTTAACAAAACAAATAACTGAAAATATTAATTAAAAACAGATAAAGAATAACAAAATGACAAAATGAGATACATCATACAATATATAATCTTACGAGCTTTTTCCCGCGGCTTCGCTCGCGTTAAGAAGTATTATTATATACAAACTTTCATCCCCTATTTTAACCCCTTGGAGGTGGAATTGATCAAAATCTTTTCTTAGCGGACGCCTACGTCATAATAATATCTACCTGCAAGCCAAATTTCAGCTCGATCAGTCCCACAGATCAGTCCTCCAGTGGTTTGGGCTGTCGCCTGTCAGAGCGTCAGCCGCCATAGAGAATTCATCTTTCATCTTTGATTTATTTGTATTCTACATTGTCATTTGTCTATTTCAACTTCTCAAAAAGGTTTTTTTTTTTTGGGCGGGAATTTGAAAAAGCGCGGTTCCAATTTTTTTTCAAAATTGAAAAATAATTTAATTATAATAATTTATTGTTAAAAGTTGTGTAAATACAAGTATTTAGACTATTAATAGTGTGTAAATAATAAAAATGGATGGAGATGAGGCGGGCGGGGAGATCCCGCCTACCTCGAAAAAAAGACCCCGGCCCCCTGATGATCTTGGGGGGCCTTCTAGTGCTGGCGGCGGAGGTGGTGAGGACATGTATTTACCATTTCGTAAACCCAATTATAAAAGACTATATTCTGAAAATTCTATTAATACAGACTTCAAGGTGTATATAGAAAGTAAAAATGTGCAAGAAAGGTTGGGAAATAAAAGCCCAATTTATTTAAACAGTATATTTTCAAACGTAAAAGGTGTAGTAGCAATTCGGCGTATTAACGCAAACAAAATTGTTGTGATTTTCAAACAACATAACACGGCCAATAACTTCATAAGTAACATTAACTTTCTAGAAAAATATAATATGAAAGCATACATCCCGGCAGCTCAAATTGAAAAAACAGGAATAATTAGATTTGTACCAGCAAATATATCGAACAAAGATCTTTTCACAAATTTAACTTCAACATATGAAATAATTGCAGTGCGAAGATTCATGAGAAAAGTTGGTAATGAATTAGTCGGTACACAAACTGTTAGTATAACTTTTTTGTCAAATAGCTTACCTGATAATGTGCAATATGAGTTATTTTCATATAGAGTATTTGATTATGTTCCCCCTTTGCAACAATGTTATAAATGTTTTAAGTTCAATCACTCAGCCAAAATATGTAACGGAAAGCAGCGCTGCTCAATTTGTTCTGGTGAACATTTTTATAAAGAATGTAGTAAGCCAAATGAGATTTGCTGTGTTAATTGTGGTGGACCTCACTTGGCCATTTCTAAACAATGTCCAGTTAAAATAAAGAAATTATTAGAAAAGAAAAATAAAATATCATATGCAAGTGTTGCTATTTCCAAAGAAAGTGTTGATTTCCCTCCTCTGCCAACTCGCACCATACCTGTAAATAAAAATGTAAATAATGTAAATAATACATCCAAATTTGTAAATAAACCTGTAAAGCCTATTTCAAGAGATGTAAATATACCAAACATAAAGTCGCTTATCGTTGGAAATGATGATGTACTAATGGCCCTGGTACACACATTGGTCCAAGTAGCAAATAAGTGTGATGAAGTACCTGTTACAACATCATTCATTAAAGATGTTCTTCTTAAGAGTCTGTCAATATAATGAATTCACAAACTCAAAAAATATCTTCTCTATGTATTGCGCAATTTAATGTTCAAGGGATAAATAACAAAAAACCTCTTCTTACAAAATTTTTAAATGATAAAGATATTGATATTTGTCTACTAAATGAGACATGGTTAAAAGAACACCAGTCTGTTCGTATTTCTGGATACAATTTTTATAACAAAATTTCTAAAAATCCTCGTAATGGTGTAGGAATATTAGTAAAACCATATTTAAAGTACAATATTATAAATACCAACTTTTATGAGGATATACAAACAATAGCCATATCTGTATATACAGACAATACGTCATCTTTAACTATTCTCTGTGTATACTGTCCTCCATCTGCTGGGCACATACGAATGAATAGATTGCGCAATATCATAAGAGATTTACCAAAACCTTTATTTATTAGTGGAGATTTCAATGCACATCATATTGCTTTTGGATGTTTATCCACCAAAAGTCGAGGCCAAAGTTTATATGATATAATTGATGAATTAGATTTATGTATTTTGAATAATGGCAGCTTTACAACAGTAAATTATCCTACACACAACCCTTCAGCAATAGATGTAAGTTTTGTTAGCCCTCACTTGGCACCCTTGTGTGAATGGTCTGTACATGATGATGCTATGGGTAGTTATCATTATCCAACAATAACAAACATTACCATGTGCATTGAAAGGTACACAATAAATCAATATGATGACAGATTTTTATACCATAAAACGGACTGGAATAAGTATAGGGAATCATCTAGTACAGTCTTCCATGAAATGATGGTCAATGAAGAGGATCCAATGAAATCTTATAATGAGTTTTGTATCCGACTTAATGAACTTAAACTAATGGAAGTTCCTAGATTTACTAAAACAAATTTTAGGAGTAGGCCACCCGCTCCGTGGTGGAATAGTACGTGTGAACAAGCAGTTATTAAATCATATGAAGCACTTAAACTTTATAGAAACGATCCAACATTAGACAATTACATTAAGTACAAAAGAATAGATGCTCTTAAAAAACGCACCATAAAGGAAGAAAAACGTAAAAGTTGGAACAGTTTTTGTAATAATTTCAATAGAACTACTCCTATAAGTAAAATCTGGAACCTTATTAAAAGATTTAAGGGTATTAGAACCAATAATAAGTCATATCAAAATGATTTTGTGCAACCATTGTTAGATAAATTATCAGATAATTCTAATTTAGTTAATCCTGATTCGTTAGAAACTTATTTTAATATGAACAATGAAAATCCACAATCAGGATTTGTATTGGATCCTTTCTCATGGTCAGAATTTTTAACAAGTATAAAATCTAGAAAAAATACTAGCCCTGGTTTGGACGATTTTCCGTATATATTAATAAAAGAACTACCAGAATCTATCCAAAAAATATTACTGTGTATTTTAAATTGTCTTTGGCTTAAAAAACTGATACCAATCTCATGGAAGACTCAATGTGTGATACCCATACTTAAACAAGATAAACCACCAGAGGAGGCCAGTTCTTATCGGCCAATATCTTTATCATCATGTATTGGTAAGATATTTGAAAATATGCTAAAGAACCGCCTGGATTGGTACGCAGAATCTCAAAACATCATTCCTCAAGTTCAGTATGGGTTCCGTAGAGGACGAAGTTGTTCAGACAGCTTCATTTCTCTCATCCACGATCTGAAAAATGCAAAGGGCAATAAATTACATACTGTTTGTGTATTTTTAGATGTCCAGGGCGCATTTGATAATGTGGACCCTGGTATACTAGTTAAGGTACTTAGTAATGCTGGAGTACCCGGATATGTGTGTAAATGGATTTATAATTTCCTCACTGACAGAGTATTGTATGTTAAGCATAATAATATTTTACATGGGCCCCGGACTGTATCTAAGGGCACAATGCAAGGTGCAACATTATCACCTTTGTTATATAATTTGTATATATGGGAGATATGTAAATATGTAAATATTAAAAATGTAAATATCCTTCAATTTGCAGATGATTTAGTTTTATATTGTTCAGATATTAATTTATCAGTAGCTATAGAAAAGATTAATGCTTGTTTAATCCAATTGAGAAAATATTATCAGCAAATATTAAATTTAAAAATTAATGCTAGTAAAAGTAATTTAATGATATTTGGAAAA
This sequence comes from Aricia agestis, assembly GCF_905147365.1. NCBI lineage: Eukaryota > Metazoa > Arthropoda > Insecta > Lepidoptera > Lycaenidae > Aricia > Aricia agestis. Next base: position 9,847,728 of record NC_056416.1, on the reverse strand, counting down.
GACACACCATCTGCTGATGTAACTTATAATGGTGAGATTATTCGAAGAGTAACCTCACATAAATTCCTAGGTGTTAACATTGATCAAAAATTATCTTTTGAGGATCATATTAAATATATATCAAGAAATGCCATCAAGGGTATTAATATTTTAAGATGTCTTGCAGGTGTTTCATGGGGAGCAGATCCCAAAGTACTTTCAGTGCTGTACAAGTCTATTGTAAGAAGCCATTTTGATTACAGTGCTTTAGCCTATCTGAATAGCACTCATACTTTAAAGTTAGATGTAATACAGAATAGAGCTTTGAGGATTATATCAGGGGCAATGTGTTCGACTCCCATAAGGGCCATGGAGGTCGAAACAAGTATTATGCCTCTGATATTAAGGCGTCTTTATCTTGCTGAAAGATATTGTATTAAGCTACTTTCATCAAATAACTACCAAATTATAAATAGAATCATACCTCACCCAATCATCACAGATGGTCCATTAGCTTCACCTCATGATCTTCTGACTGGGCTGTCCCCAACTTTGTGCCGGATTTTCCTAGAAATACAATCTCTTTATTCAAATATCAAAATGTATTCACATTGGTCATGTTACATGCATTCGTATAGAAGTATAATACATCCTATTCTGGTCATAACAAAATGTATCAATAACAATTCAGACATCCTTGCGTTTTTAGAAGAAAATAACAAGTACTATACAATCTATACTGATGGTAGTAAGGGTGATGATTATGTGAGAAGTGCTATTTATGATTCTCAAAGGGACTTTGCTCAAAGTTTTGTTCTAGATATGCAATGTTCTATTTTTACAGCAGAGGCATATGCAGTTTTTGAAGCCTTAAAATTGATAAACGGTGTAAATAATTGTAAATATTTTCTGATCTTAACAGACTCTCTAAGTCTTATTAATTGTCTTCAGAATGTCAATTTTAGTTTTAAAACTAACTATATCATTTATTTTATCAAAGACTTTGTGTGGCGACTGGAAAATAAAGGTATAACAATAGCCTTTATGTGGGTCCCTGCACATAAAGGTATCTCTGGAAATGAAATAGCAGATAAAACTGCATATGATGGGGTCAATGCCCTAGATGTCAAAAGTATTGTAAATGTTCCTATGACCGACTTTTATTGTAATGTGAAAATATCTGTAAGAAACGTTTGGGAAGAATTTTGGAAAGAAGACCAAAAACTTAAAGGCAAGTGGTATGGACAAATTCAAGGAAAATTACCGACAAATCCATGGTACAATGAGCTGAAGATAGCGAACCGTGACTTTATCACAACAATAAACAGACTCAGATTTGGTCATAACACTGCACCTGCACACCTTGCGAGATTGAACATAATAAGCAGCAATAATTGCACTTTTTGTAACGAAGAGAACGCCGACATGAATCACATTTTTTTCAACTGTTCAAGATTCACCTTTCATAGACTAGTGTTGGCAACTGAAATTATTGAAGAAAGTGATACCTCCCGCCGCCAATTAAGTGATTTCCTAAAAAACCAAAAGTGTTATGGTGCTTTGTACAAATATATTAAAAATACAGTGGGAACTATATAAATATAAAATAAATTAAAAACCCTTTAAAAAGACTTGGCTTAAAGGTCTCGTTACCAGGCCATTAAATCTTAATAAAAAAAAAAAACTTCTCAAAAAAGATAAAATCCACACAAAAAATACCAAGCATAATTTTGTGAATTGATTTCATTAGAATAAATAATACATTTGTACTAAGTTTGTGGTTATAACTGTATTTAATAAGTACTGGGTGAATAGTTTTTGAAAACACTGTGAAATCATTGGCACTTGCTGATGTGATTTACTGAAATGTCATCGTATATGGCTGGCGTTTTTGATTTGGATTTGGATGTGGATACAGTTACAGTTGGGGATTCTGACGACGATGATATTATAGAAGTTGATGAGGTACATATATCTTAATTGATCTTCATGAGTAAAGCTTCACTGTTACCTAACCTCAAATACATCAATGGTCAAGGATGAGACCCATTTTAGTTATTTTTGGGGTCATTATTTTAGTGCTAGAGATTGGTCAACATAACATCTTATTTAATGTTACCTGATCTGTTCATTCATTATGTACATAAAACTGGATCATTGTTTATTAATAAGCTGATTTCAAATACAGGTTGATTATGACCCTGAGCTACATGTGAACACTATTGTTGAGTAAGTCTTTGGTGTAATATTTTTATTTTGCTTTTTGATACCTTTGGATATTTCTAAATTTAAATTTTACTTTAGGGCTGAAGGGTCTGAAACTATTCAGTTATCCGAGGACAATGTGAACCCAGGACAATGCAAACGCCTCGGACCACAAGATTTTGAATTGCGTAAAGTTTTAGGAAAGGGAGGATATGGAAAAGTGTTCCAAGTGAGGAAGATAACTGGGCCTGATGCTGGGGCACATTTTGCTATGAAAGTACTAAAAAAAGCTTCCATAGTTCGCAATCAAAAAGATACTGCACATACTAAAGCAGAAAGAAATATACTAGAAGCTGTAAAGGTAGTTTTATATTTTTGCTTCTAAATTGTGTATCTAATTCTAATTAAAATTCTTAAATTGTAACTAAAAAATTGTGGTGGCATAGTGAACTTTTTATCACCCATAATTATAAAAAAAAACAATTGGTAATAAAATGGAAACTTAACACAATATTCCTTATACTTTTCAGCATCCTTTTATAGTTGAATTGGTTTACGCTTTTCAAACAGGCGGAAAACTGTATCTTATTTTAGAATATTTAAGTGGAGGAGAGCTATTTATGCACTTGGAGAGAGAGGGTATATTTCTTGAAGACACAGCATGGTGAGCAAAGACTATACACTGGTTATAATATAGTTAACTTTGAACCTTTATAATAATAATACTATAATATTTTGTATATTTTTTAATTTCAGCTTTTATTTATCAGAAATAATATTGGCTTTAGAACATTTACATAGTTTAGGAATAATATATCGTGATTTAAAACCTGAGAATGTTTTGTTGGATGCACAAGGTCATGTTAAATTGACTGATTTCGGTCTCTGCAAAGAACACATTCAGGAAGGAATTGTTACACACACATTTTGTGGTACTATTGAATATATGTAAGTTTTTACATTGAAAAGTTAAAAAAATAATAATAATGCCTTTTTTTTTTAATCTTTATTTTATAAAGGCCATACATCATTAAGATTAAGCCGGCCAATAATGCCTTCTTAACAGTAACATCTTTATAAGAAAACTGTAGTGTCCCAACTGTCTGTAGTGTATTGTAAAACATATTTTCTATTCAATAGAACTTAATATAATACTTGTGGCAAAACATGTGGAAATTAAACTCACACCTCCAAAGCTCGCCCAAGCATTTCACCCACTGGGCCATAGCCCACAGTCCTTAGATAATGTTGTGTTGTTGCAAAATGTTGTGTTTTTAAAATCTTTTGTCATTATGATTTTTAAATATTAATAGTGATACTTACAGTCACAAATCATATGGTTTTCAGGGCACCAGAAATATTGACAAGGAGTGGTCATGGAAAAGCCGTAGATTGGTGGAGTCTTGGAGCCTTAATGTATGACATGCTGATTGGCCAGGTATGTTCTGATCTAAAACCTGACTGGCCAGGAGGGGTTAAACTTATGAACCGCCTATACATATTTCTATGTTATTTTTTAATTTTAGCCTCCTTTTACTGGTGATAATCGCACAAAGACTATTGAGAAAATACTTAAAGGAAAATTAATGCTACCAGCCTACCTCACACAAGACGCTCGCGACCTCATAAGACGCCTTATGAAACGCTCCGAAACACAACGTTTAGGTGCTGCCGGTGCCTCGGCTGTAAGAGGCCATGCCTTTTTCAAACATGTCCATTGGGATGACGTGTTTGCAAGACGACTTGAACCACCTATAAAACCTAGATTGGTAGGTTAATTTGGCTGTTTTTTTTACATTTTAAATTATAATATATATTATGTAGAATTGTTCTTAAAAAAATAATCTTTTATTTAAGGCTAGTGAAGATGATGTCTCACAGTTTGACACCAGATTTACTTTGCAAACACCTATTGATTCCCCTGATGAGTCTACCCTTAGTGAAAGTGCCAATTTAATGTTTCAGGTATAGTATAACATACACATTACATAATTTTCTATGATAAAATAGGTGCTTGATAAATGATAAGATAAAACTTGTTAAGCATTGGATATTAATTTGTACACCTAGTATCTACAAATAATAAAAATTAAGGAAACGTAACTCCCATACTATTATCGTTTTAAATTTGGTTCCTTTCGAACTGTCATGTAACGTCAGCCTGGTACCGCTCAAGGCCATCTAAATATTGCAAATGTATTGAAATGTGTACCTAGGACCTAGGTACACATTTTTGACAAATATTGTAGACCATGTTTTTGATGGAGTTACTTTTCCTTAGTTTTTATTATTCGTAGCCTAGTATAGTGTAAATCAGAGGTTCCCCAACTGTGCGCCGCGGCGCCCTGGTGCGCCGTGGAACGGCAAGAGAGGGGCGCCGTGGCCCGTGAGTCGATCCTCCATCATTATCCATAACCACAAATATTATAAAATAAAATAATATTATGAAAATCTAAAATAAAAGCTTTTTGGTTACGTATTTCTGTAATACTAAATATAATAATTATAAATAACATAACAATTTAAGTTGTTCTTTTTAAATATTTTTTTTATACTCCTTATAAATTCCAAGGGTTTCACGTATGTCGCGCCTTCGGTGATGGACGAGATCCACAAGCCCCGCGTCATTACCGCCCGCTCGCCGAGACGACCGAGACCACTGCACCACAGTGCATTCACTGTTCCACCATCGACTGCCCATAATCTCTCACATGCTCAACCTGAAGACCCCATGGAAGTGCAAGGTCTACCCATTTAGTGAGTAGAACTACTAATCTAACAGCACCTTAATCTCTTACCTTTGTTTCTTATCATAGAAGTACATATTTTAAGTTGTGTTACTCTATATGCTACAAATAATAAAAACTAAGGAAACGTAACTTCCATACTTCAACGTAACTCCCATACGTACGGATAAATACGGATTACCGACTAGCCTAGTAAATGATAGCTCAAAAGGGGGGTGTTGTTGGAGAAGTCGAAAGCAGAAATTATGACTTAGGAACTTCGTTTGGACTAATTTAAAGATACTGGCTAGTCGGTAATCCGTACGCCGCCGATACAGTGGACGTACTGTAAAAAAATTATCCGTCCGTTGAGTACAAAACCGCGATCTGTAGACGCTTACCTTACGCGGTACATCACAACCGCAAGCATGATAAACTATCGACTGCTGCGGCCGTCGACTGCCGCCAACACGTGCCGTTCGTCTGTAAGCGCTCTAACACTCAAATTTACGAAATAAAACTACATTAATTAATATTGTTACATATATCTATAAATACACAAAATTGTGTATCGAATAAATGCATAAAATATGCATGTATTTGGGTCATATTTTGTACTCGTGGGACGTGGACTAATTTTTTGACACAGTTACTCTTCCTTAGGACTATATTATTTTTATATACCATTGTAAAAAATATAACAAAAGGAATGTTGATTAAGAAATACATATGTATAGAATCGAGAAACAATTTATTCTGTGCAAAAATATTATCATCTAATACAACTTTCTTTTCCAGGTCTAGAATAATTGAACTAGTGACCATTCTATACAAAGAATAATTCAACTACAAATGCTGCCCTTATATTTGTCCGTAAATACTAAATGTACTGTTTTATACTATTATATTATTAATAAATAATAATGTACATTTTATACAAGTTACCGATTAGTTTATTATAATTTTGGTAGGAATTAATCACATATAAAAATTGTTCTAACTTACTATTATGACAGAGTAATAATAATTTACAATATTATACCTTGTTACCAAGCTTCATGAATTGAAAATAAAAGGTCATTTTTATTTTGTACAATGAAGTTTGATTTCATATTAAATTAGAGTTATTTTAAGGCTGTCTCTAATTATTTTTATAGATATTAATTTATAATAAATATTTTTTCTTTATTTATGTTTTATTTCTTTCGTTTTTTTTTTATAATAATTATAGTAATATTATATAATAGAATAAAGCATATAAGTAAAAGTTAGCAATACAAAAAATCTCCTATAGCTCAAACAAGAATCATGCTTATTATTCAACAGGTTGCTCAACAATAAATTTAGATCAAACAAATAAATCTCTAGTAACAAAAAAATGCTTAAACAACTAAAGACATTTCAGCACAGAGATCACACATGAAATATATGTGCATGTCATTATCCTCCGAAATGACTGTAAAATGTCCATCACTATTACATGCGCTGCTGTGTTTTGCAATACAATCATAAATGCTGTTTTTTATTTCCCCTATTGGAACTGCTGCTTTGATAGATATAATGCAATGTTTACAAGATAGGAAACCTGCAGCAAGATTGAGATTGTTTTTTTGGCAGATTGGACAAATAACATTCTCTTCTTGTAAAGAAGACCAATCAATGTTGTTCATCTGCGACTTTTCATATTCTTCAAGCCACCTAAAATAATAAAGCATATTTTACATCCTAGGCTTAGCTGGCCCCTAGACAAGCAATTGTATTGTTAATATCACAGTTTATTTGATAATTATATTGAAGGCGCGCGACATTCAGTATCAACCCTAGACGGCCAATAATATAAGGCAATTATTATATTGACAATAAAATTGCTCGTCTAGGAGCCGGCTTAGACACATAACAAGAAATTGAACTTGAAAGTTTAATTGTGACACAACACCTTTCGATCATGGAATAACGAGACACAATAGCTTATCTATTGTTATAGCGGATGGATGTGGCCACTTGGGGCTTCATGAATTAACATTAACCATTAATTTAATAAATCAATTTTTTTATAGGAAAACCAAACCTACCAATCTAGTTCATCTTGTATCAGCTCCTTTTTAATTTGCTCTAATAATCCAATTTCCTCTGCATCATATAAATCCTCGCCATTGGATGGTTGTAGATTGAATGTATCATTATATATTTGAGTAAGAGTTTGTTGGAGATCAGTTCCATCAGCTAAGCTTCTAAACTTGTTTAGTAACAAATTTCGGCTATTATGAATTTTATGTTTATAATCCTAAAATAAAAAAATTAAAGAAGGTGTTAAGTAAGTAGTATGTTGTGCCTTATACAAAACATGTTTATGCAGTTCACCTTTCTTAATTTATCTTTTATTTCCTTTGGCGACCCCCCTATTTTGGTTTTGAGATTTCTGTAACTAGGTGAACGACATGTACTCATCATGAAATATTAGTATCAAAATTTGAGTACAGTGAAGTAAACCTCTGAAATGGTAAATACAATTGAAGGCTCCTCCGGAGTCCGGCAGGAGTATAATTAGTGTTCTGTGATTGTCCAACCAAGGCACTTTTTGCAATATTCATATAGGATTAGGACACTTCTTTAAATTCTCCATAACAAGATTAGTGAAATATAATTTTGTCTTTATTAAACCTACTCGTTAAAATTAGACTGTAGTTATAAAAAATTAGCTATAAAAATACAAAAAGGATAACAAAGCCGAGATCCCGCTCGCGCCAATTTTTATTTTTTCAATTTCTATTTTCTATTTTGACAATAATTTAATTTTTATATTTTTTTTGTTGGGTTTTGGCACTGACACCGGCGGTATATTTTGCCACGTATAGTCTGTCAAGAAAACGTGAAGAAATTAAAAAGTGGCAACATCGTAGTGTCATCCTTTTCAAATCAATCTTAGAAAAAAGACTGACGGACAATACAAGGGTGATATTATCTTGTAGGCTGTGGCCTGTGGCCTGTGGCCTGTGGCTTGTGACTTGTGACTTGTCGCACTTTAAAGTGCGACAAGCGACTTGTGGCCATCATGTGGCCCACAACTCCACAAGTCACAACTCACAAGGTTTTTTTACTTTATTTTTATTAGGTACAAAGTACAAACTACATTTATGATTTACAAACTACAATATTTTGCAACATTACAAATTTTTAATACTGGTAATACTATTCTTATGTGTCAAATGTATGGAAAAAAACAATGTGAGTGCTGAAGTAAAAATATGGCTATGTGTTGAGTTTGAATTAATTTGAAATACTTCTCAATAATAATAATTTAAAAAGATAAAAATATATAAATGTGAAGACTTGTTCAAAGTAAAATAATGAATAATGTGGAAAAACATCTCGGCCGTCCTGGTAAGGAGGCGATACATTCTGGTCACTTCATGGTGTCGCATTTTGAGGCAGAGGATCAAGACGATTATGATGATTTAGCTGTACCCGTCCCAGACGAAGAACAAAATGTACAGAAAGAAACCGCAGTGGCAACATACACCGTGCCTCCGACGTCAGAAACATTCCAACTTTGTGACAAAGAGGAGTCTAAACAACATCAACAACTTTCCATTGAGATATCTCTTACAAAATTATTCAAATGCATGACTTTAGCGTACAGGTAATTATGTTTTAATGAATACTAGTATATTATTATTATCAACATTATCCATCTCATAACAACAAAATTAAATTGTGATACACTAAGGGTATCAATATAAACAATTGCAGAAAAGCAAATATTCTTTCATGAAAAATTGATAAAAATAGGGAAGTAGTTCAGTGACATGAGCTGTATTTAAAGAGTTAGAGTTTTTTTTAAATCTTTAACAATGTTTTAAACTATTGCGATGTGATATTCTTTGTTTCATCTCACTATTTCAGTCAATTAGATAAATCCAATATTATTATTTGTCACTCCATGCTTTGGTTTCTGTAAAGCGAAGCAAGGTAAGGCCATGTTAGAATATATGCTTTATTTATGGAGATACTTATTCTTAAGTTATAATGTACTTTGAGAATTTGGTTTGCAAAGATAATTTGAGGTCAACTGAGCTTCTTAGGTCATTGGTTGAGATAACTGTCATAATATTTAGTATCACTGAGCTATAAATATATACTTAACAATCTATTTTAATTACTTAGTGCCATGCGTTGGAAAATACTACTTAAGGATTAATTAAGGAGTACTTTTAAGTAGCCAAGCTACCTAATTATTAACAGTATGAGCTAATTTCTGCAACCTTTTATTTCTTTAGTAGCAAAAAATAGGGGAGGAGAGTTGTCAATTAGAGGACAATAAAGCAGGCTCCAAATTCTCGAGTTTTGCCAAAACACAAAACTTTTCTCAAAACGTTTGTTTAGAGTGTGAGAGAATATAGACAAATATTCTCCCTACACTCTCGTATTCGGCAAGTCTTGTGTAGTTTTGCCGGGAATGTGGAGCGGGCTTAAAGTTATAAAGTTCAATACAAAACATAGTTTAAATTTCGTAAGGAATGCATATAATCTTATTTAATCATTGAATGATATTTACATTATCTATTTTCAGCATTTAAATTTAAAAAATGAATATTTTTTCATAAAAATATTCATTCATAAAAATATCCATAGATATTAACCTATTAACTCCCAAGCAGTTGAATTCCACCGCAACAAAAATAGAATAACAATAGATTTTCAAGAATCTGCAATTATTCACTAGTTTTTTGTAATAAACATTATACATTCATTTTTCATATCATGTTTCTAACAAGGATTATCAATGTTTAAATATTAATTGTTAAGTGATGTAATGAAAATTTGTTTTTTAGCTTTAGTATAAACATAATGTCATTTATCTTAATAAAAATATTGCCCAATTGATAATTTGATCAAGGATATGTGTACAGTTAAAAGTAATTAAACAAACAGAATTGATAACAAATCAGTCTAAAAATTTACTTTAAAAATATTCTATACATTTTTGCCAATAACATGCTAAAGTGTACCTACTTGTCTTTCAACATATTATTGTATAAGTCTGTGCGTTTTGTATTGGTGGACTACCAATATAGGTAGCAATACTATAAATAACCATTTGTATTATGGGTTAATGAAATAACAATATTTTGTTCTTATATAATATGAATAAGTAATCAGTTAATGATTTAAAAATTTAAATCAACCTGATATCGCCCTTAAAACTAGGCCTTATACTATACAATATCATATTTTGGAGATGATATCAGTGATTAAGAAAATTTGAGGAAAAGTTACTATTTAAGTGGCTTTTGGTGCAGTTAAAAGAAAAAATATTTGATCTAAGTTCTTTAGTTCTTATTTGAATTAGAAATGATAAGATAATGTCAGGTATATTCCTTATCACAGTATTATTTATAATAAGCTTTGGATCATAATACTGATAGTGGGGAAAGATAAGTGTTGGGTATATTTGCTTCTAAACAGGTTTTTAGTACAGTTTCTGACACCTACACTGTATGCTATTGCAGAATATCGATTCATCCTTCTATCATGATTACTTTTCATTTTACTAAATTAAAAATGTGTCTTTTAATTTCAAGGACTAGTATTGTTCAATCAATGATAAAAGTGCTTTTACCTTTTGTGTGTTTGTGATCGGAGATTGAGGGGAGCATGGTAAGGTATATGTTTATTATGTTTGTGATATACTTTTAGACAAAAACTAACCTCACCTAAATGGAATCGTTTCAAAGGTATAAAACTACGGTGGAAGGACAAAATAAGATTGAACAACGTTATATGGAGGTGCTGGCATATGCAATGTGAGTATTTTAGTTACTTTTAAGGTTCCATACCTAAAGGTTAAAAACAAGACCCTATTACTAAGACTTTGATCTGTCTGTCTGTCTGTATGTCTCCAGACTGTATCTCAAAAATCTCTATAGCTAAACTTCTGAAATTTTCATAGATTGTGTATTTCTGTTGCCATTTACGGAGAGTAGGAGACCAAGTCTGTCATGTTTCTCCAGCTGTATTAAAACGCAGTTTGCTACTTTCCTGAACAACCTTTTCTGATAATCTGCTGCTGATAAATCTTTTCTGATAAGTTTAGCGACTTTAAATATTTTTCAAAACAGTTGCTCTGTACTTCCTGTGCACCCAAAATTTTTTTGAAATCGATCGGGTGGTGAGAAGGGTTTGCTAGCGTTAATTAAAAGTAGGAAAATTATTATTATGTTCATGTGGGTGGGTTGGGTGTTGACTTTTTTCTGACGCCAGATTAGTTAGTATCCCAAAACCAATAACGAGACAAAAAGATCGGTGGGAAAGTACAGAAAACAATAGTCCAAATCGGCGAATTTTCGTACTAATCAAATTCAACGTTTTCAAGAAGTTTTTTTTCCCACCCCACTACACCCACGGCTGGCAGCACGCAGATTGTCAGAAAAGGTTGTTCAGGGAAGTAGCTACTAGCTAACGTAGTTTTAATACAGCTGAAGCCATATGGCCGATTTGGTCGTCAGCTCTTAGTCGATATAACAAAATAATCCCATACAAATCACAATATTTATTTTAATTAATTGGCCTAATTTTGCTATAATGGTACGGAAGTTGAAACCTTTCGTGCGCGAGTCCGACTCGCACTTGGCTGATTTTTATAGATCATAGTCAACAACATAATTTTAAGATAAGATCATTTAAATGTAAAAAAGTTAAGTAAGTATAATAAATGTTTCTATTGTTTTGCGAATTGAGTAAGATGTACGTAATGTAACTGAGGAACATCCTTCATAGTCAGTCCATCATAGTTGACCTATCTCATGTGAATTATTGTATTGCCTACATAGGCTGATAATATCAAGAGGTTAGCTTGTTGTGGCCTGTAGGTATATGATGTTATTACAAAGATAACAGACAAAAAACCTGATAAAATTCAATATATTGATGATATAAGTTTTTATAGAAGTTATATGATATAAGTTAATAACTTAAAGCAATACCAAATATTTTAGTCCTACTAATATTATAAAGGCGAAAGTTTGTTTGGATGTATGGATGTGTGGATGTATGGATGTTTGTTACTCTTTCACGCAAAAACTACTGAACGGATTTGAATGAAACTTTACAATAATATAGCTTATACATCAGAAAAGCACATAGGCTACAATTTCAACCGACTTTCAAAATGGGGGAGGTGTTATGTTCGTTTTCTTATGTCCAACGATTACTCCGCCGTTTGTTAAACGATTTTCAAAAATTTTCTTTTGATATGTAGGGTATCATCCCAATTTTGTATTATATTCACAAAAGTGGTTATCTGATGAAGAATCCATAAGCAATCGAGGGTACTCCTCAAAATTATACCTACCTAATATTATAAACTTGAAGAGTATTTTTGCTTGAACGCGTTAATATCAGGAACTACAGGTCCGATTTAAAAATTTATTTCAGTGTTAGATAGCTCATTTATCGAGTAAGACTATAGGCTCTATATTATCACGCTAAGACTAATACAACCGAAGAAACGCAGGAAAATGTGGGAAAACGGGGGAAATATTAGAAATTACGAACTACTGGAGCAATTTTTATGGCAATATTAAACACATATAAAGTAGACCAAGTGAAGGGAGTAGGGACATAAGCTATTTTTTATGGGAAAATGTACGGTTTCTGTAAAATTCCTAATTTACGCGGGCGAAGCCGCGCGGGACATCTAGCACTTTATAAATTTTTAATAGCTTCAGAATTTTTTTAATTTTCAGTCATAAAGAAACAAAACACTTTGGTGTGTCAGTTTGCTTCACCATTGGATGTTGACACCCATGTAAAGCCAGAGGTAATTTTAAAGCCTTTAGATTTTTTTTTACTTATTAGACCCAAACTTATAACCATACTTTTTTTAGACAACAATATTAGAAGGAAAGTATTGGAAAAGACGAGCCGAAGCCGTAATAGCAGAGTACAAAAAATGGCGAATGTTTCATATTATGCGACTCCTTGGCAAGGGGGACACCTCCGTCCAGGACACCGTAAGTTTTTTTTCCTGCTTTTTTTAAAATTGTGATTGCTCGGTTTGGACTTTCAGCTTTTGTCGTCGGGGCGGTGCAGGATCCTATGCTGGTTGTATGTGTTCCGACGCGAGATGTATACTAACCTTTTGATCCGTTTTCAGATGTCAATACTGGGTTTTCAGATGTCGGACATGGACACGATGGAGTCACAGTGCAGCGACTTCGCTGCCAACATGCTGACCGATGAGGACTACCTAAACTTCATGAGTGACACGCTGTTCTCTACCATCACAAACCACCAACCGTTCGCCTTCCCCGATTGCAGAGAGATCGGTACTGCTCACTTTTATACTATGAATCGGCTGCGCATATTTTTAAGACCACTCGGTGGAACTGGAGAGGGCTATGAAAATGGAATGAACAAAATTTAAAAAATGTTTAATAAAAAAAAAAAAGAAATAGACGCATGTATACAATGCTATCTACCAATAACATACTATGCTTATAATAGCTGGTGTAAGTATTCCCTTGTGCGCACATCTATAATTTATACATAGATCATATAGACACATAAAAATCTAACACTGCGCCTTCTTCGTTAATTTTTACCGAGAGATCTTAAAGTTATGCTCTGCCATTGATAATATATATTTGAAATCGAATTTCTACGTGTTTTATTTTAATTTCAGCTAGAGGCGCAAGCTTAGCCGATTTTATCCAACCGAGCTTAGGTCCTCTTCAGCCTAACCTCGATGATTTTATGGACACTTTGGAACCACTGCAAGGTAATTTTCTTTACGATCAATTTGTCTTTTTGACTTACGATGTGCACCAAAAACCTTAAAAATTTTTACTCGTAGAAGACTATTACGTGAATATCTAGCTTGCGTTCTTCTCAGACCTTTTGTCCCTGCCCCGACTGCCGCCCGTGCCAGAAGAGACGGCGATCACATCAGAAGACACAATGTACAGGAACACGATGTCCGTAGAGTCTTACGGCGCTCAGAACTACATCACCAGCGTCCAAAACATAAACACCGTCACGATGCCCACCAGTCAGATGACTATACATGGTAAATTATTATTTATTACATACTATTGAGATGATCTGTAGTATAATATAGAATAATTCTTGAAGTGCACTATGTTTAATTTTAGGTTCCAATAACAGTAGTCAGGTTATATCGATGCCTGAGCCAGGAAAAGGTGAGCAGCTGAGAATGTATGATAATGGACGGCTATACAATCAGACGGAGATGCCTAGCAACATAATGGGAGCTCAGGAAGTTTTGCCGACGTACCAGACCAATACGTATGAAACTCAACCGCCAGCGCAGACGGAGCCTATACTGAATAACGCCTACGCGATCAAATCGCCCCGGGTGCAGTACGTGAACGCGCAACCTAAAATAATCACACAAAATGATCCCGGCTACCCGAAATATAATGCTCGTAAGTAAATCCAACGAGGCTTATTGGAATAAAATTCGCATAAACGCACAGCAACAGAACTCATTGTTTATAATATTTCAGCGTTGCCGCCCTCTCAAACGGCACCGGAGACGGTCTCGCTTTTGCAGCAGCCCGTACAGAATCCGAAATATGCATCGCCCGTCGTGATCCAGGGGCGAAGCGCGTACAGCCGCGACAAGCAGCGCTCGCGGCTCGGCTACGCCGGTCAGGTCAACAACCAATACCAGAGTTACTCGCAAGGAATGCAATCTCAAGTGCACGCGTCGCACGCCGCGCAACTGCCGCAAGCGTCCCATGCGGGGCACGTGTCGCACGCCCCACACGCGTCGCAGGCCTACGAGCCGCAGATGCTCAGGTTGTCGACGCCGGAGGTCCAGTACCTGCAACCCGTCGACTACAAGACGAAGCCGGCCGGCGCGACGGTCAATGCTAAAACTTTCAAACTGCCCTCCCCTCCGTTGGCGCCAGCCGCCTCATCTCAACAGGTATATTTTGACTTTTCAACGAAATCATTGCTATATTGTTACATAGTTTAGGATTCAAGTTTAGAAATTATGTCTAAAGTAATTGAATTTAAGTCCGTGTACATGTTAACAGCTGTCAATTTACTTTTTTATAAAGTGTTCTGTATAAAGTATTCTGTTGTCCACAGTCGGCTGGGCCCCTCAACGCCAGCGTGAGTCGCGGCAAGGAGCAGTACCGCTCGCACAGCTTACCGCTCGGCGCGCAGCTCGGCCCGGACTGGGCCGTAACCGCGCCCGCACCCGCACCCGCACACGCGCCCGCACACGACGTCACGCACGCCGCACGGGTTAACGTCTTACTAATAAGTTTTTTTAGAAATAATGTTTGTGAAATCGCTACAAATCCCGCATTTTTTTGCATCTAATTTTGGTCCCGTTCAGAGTCCAATATGTTATTGTTTTTATTATTGCTATTCCTATTCCAATATTATGTTAAAAAGTATGTTATGTAAATGTACAGCCGCGAGAGTCGAACCCTGCCGCGCTGCGCATTCGGTCGCGGTCGCAGTCGAGCGGCATGGGCGGCGAGGGCGGAGCAGGAGGCGGGGCGCGCCACCCGCCGCCGCTAACGAGCGTGGCGAGCGAGCCCGCGCTGCCGCAGGCTAGCGTCATGCTCGCGCAGCTGCTGTCCGCCAAGCACTGTGAGTTCGACCGTATTTAGTCACAGTAGATCCTCGAGGGTCGCAGTGACGTCAGGGCTGCAAAGACTTGCTTGCTTCTTAACTTGCCTTCAGACGGAAAAAACACCCCAACATGTGAACATACAACGAATGCATTTTGAGGCATACTATGTTAGTAAGTATGTACTAGTATTGGTAATGCTGCAAATATTATGTCAGTTGTATAACAGTTAAATAAATCAAATATTTCCCCAATAAATAGTACCTTTTCTATTAGTGCACTATCGAGCTTTTTGTGTGTTGTCCTTGACCAATACGTTGGAAAAGAAGCTTGATAGACTAATGAAACACGCAAAATTTTATGATGTCTAGGTAAAGGTGATCGATCTGATTCAGAAAAACAATAATTTTCGGAATCACATCGGATAAATTACTTTAGTAATTATCTTATCTTATATCTTTAAACGAGCAATTCTTGTATATAAATATATAATTGGAATCTCGGAATCGGCTCCAACGATTTTCATGAAAGTTAGTATATAGGGGGTTTCGGGGGCGATAAATCGATCTAGCTAGGAGTCATTTTTAGAAAATGTCATTTTATTCGTGTTTTATCGAATACCGAGCAAAGCTCGGTCAAATAGCTAGTTATTTATTAAGAACGAAAATTAGTAATTAACCTTTGTAAAATAGAATATATAAAGATGATAAATGGGAAACTAAGACGTCCGAAGCTTATCATAATTACATAATCAATTCTAATCAGAGGAGAGGATAAAGTTGCACTTTACAAGTATGCAGTACAATAAAACAAATGATTCATAGAATACTAAGATGACTTAATTAAGAGTAATTTATTGTTATACACCAGTGAACTGCACATCGGTCTGACCTATTGATGTACGTAAATTAGTATCTCTATGCTTCTAAACGAGTGCATTTGTTTTGTTGCGACTATGGTCTCTATTGCTGCGTTTTAAAGACTATTTTCGTTTTCAGCTCAGAGTCTATACAAGTTTAACAATATGGAGGAGAGCGCGGAGCCGACAAAGTCGCCGGTGCTGCGGGGCCAGCCTTCGCCGCTGGGCAGTGACGTCATCTCGCCGCACCACGTGAGTTGCATTATCTACCGTCACGCCCCCCGCCACGCCCCAGCCGCGCCCCCGCACGCCATGACGTTCACTTTCACGATTAAAAAGTTATCTCTGTCAAAAGCTAAGCTTATCGAGTTTTGTTATTTCCCGTTTGCATCATTTTTATAGGCTTCAATGCCATTAACATCATAAATAAAATGAGCACATAATTTGTGCATCATAATATCTGATGATGATAGACTCGCATCGATATATTGCGTTGCCCTGCATCTGTAAACTAATATAACTTAATGTGCTCAAGTCAGCGACTGTAGACATCTATATCTATTCAGAGGGGTTTTATCAGTATCGAAGTGCGACAGAGTCATTGTTTTTTAAGTCGATCACGCATCGCGCGCGTGCCCAGACTTTGACCCGCCATATCTAAGACATCATATCTATGTTGTGTGGCACTCCAGTTTTAACTACTTATCAATAAAAGTAAACGACCTAAAGTTTTCCTAAGTTACTAGATCATCACATCTATCCTTTTTTAATATTTATCCATACTAATATTATAAATGCGAAAGTGTGTCTGTCTGTCTGTTACCTCTTCACGCCCAAACCGCTGAACCGATTTTGCTGAAATTTTGTATGGAGATACTTTAGAGTCCCGAGGAAGGACATAGGATAAACGAATTTTGGCGCAACGGAGTTGCGGGCGTCATCTAGTATTTTTTTTATTAAGTATTAGTTTTTAAAGCCATAACCTACAACCAAAGATTTTATAAAAGTAACGAATTTTCAAATATATTAAAATGCATTGGTTGTTAGAAACGTAAAACAAAACGTTATTGTTTCGGTCAATTATTTTATTCAATTGATACAAAGGGCTAACTGCATAAAAAAGTTAATTTATTGTATACTACGAGTATGCAGATATTGACAAAAATCCATGTTGATGATTACGCAGTCAATATTTTAGAATATTATAGTTTTTTTTAAGTTATTATACAGGTTGTTAGGGTTAACACCGTTAAGCTTAGGCCAAACCTACGCGAACAGGCGTCTGCGAAGCGGAGCGTCAAGTTCTCAAAATATGTGTGTTTTGTATACAAAAAACACATTTGACAACTTGACGCTCCGCTTCGCAGACGCCTGTTCGCGTAGGTTTGGCCTAAGCTTTATCCTTATAGCGAGATACCACTATAAGTAACACTGCGTGGTAAAAAGAGACGTGTGATACATGACAGCAGAACTCTTTTTTTGACATCCAGTCGGCACTTATCGGCGCGTTGACAATTTAATCTCATAGAAAGATGCTTGTGTAAGTGTATACGTACACATATTTTACACACAAATGTAATCAATTTCGGTTTCGTTTGACAGCTCGAGATTGTTGCTCTATTCTGCTAGGTACTTATATGATATTAACTTTATGTGTTAACCCTAATACATAAAAACTAATTTTATGTATTAAAATCTATATATTAATACGTGAGCCAAAAACTTTGTATCCCTTTTGACGAAAAATGGGGAAACGTAGGTGAATGAAATTTTGCACAGTTATAGTTTACATGGGGAATAATATTAGCTCGATGCACTCATCGAGCTAATATTATTTTGAAATTATGCTTTTAACATACATTTTTTTAACAAATAAAACATTACACACACTACAACACACACACTAGGAAAAATGACAGATTTTTGAGTGACAAGCCTATACATACGAATTAAACTCTTTTATTTATGTTTGAAGTCTGTTGACAACAATGCAAGGTGACAAATTGAAAATGGATTATAGTTTTTTTATTGAATCTGAGATACTATTAGACAATGCTTACACGGCCAGTCTGAGATCAGCTGAGTCCCAGAGACAAGAGTTGAAAAAAATATGATAAAGTCAATATTTTTTTATTTTTTACAAAATATAGGTAAGTAGTCCTAATGTCGTTGAAACTAAGGTCGAATTTTGACCATCGGGCGATCTCTAGTATAATATATTGTATCTATTGATAAACCAAACTAAATTTCTACGAATTTTGTTTGTAATCAAGATAATACAGAATAATTTGCGTCATCTTTGCGTCTTATCAAAGCTGTGTATTATGTTAAAACTACGTAATACTTAGTTGAATAATTATGATCAATAATACGTAACATGGACTTTGACTAATATTTTGCTACTAAATAGCTGCAAATTGCAATCCATTTTAAAATTATAATTTATACTCACAATTGTCTGTCAGTCAGTCTGAAACCTATTCATGCTTAAACCACTGATTTTTTTTTAAATGATTTTTGGTATTAAGATACTTAATATAGCCCTGGCAAGGGACATAAGAAATAGATTTGAAAAATATTAGGTTCGGGAAAAAGTTTCTTCGCATTTTATATAAAAAATCAAAAGGTTTTTTATAAAGTTTACTAGCGACCCGCCCCGGCGTCGCACGGGTATAAAATTTATAGCCACTGAAAAAATGATTAAAATTGATAGCCTATGAATTATGATCCTTCACGTGGTCTACTTCTTACTGAAAGATTTTTTCAAATCTGACCAGTAGTTCCTGAGATTAATCAAATAATTTTCCCCGTTTTTTCCACATTTTCCTCTATTTCTTCGCTCCTATTAGTCTTAGCGTGATAAAATATAGCCTATAGCTAATAGCCTTCCTCGATAAATGGGTTATCTAACACTGAAAGAATCATCAAAATCCGTTGCGTAGTTTTAAAGATTAAAGGGAACAAAGGGACATGAGGGAAAAAAAGCGACTTTGTTTTATAATATGTATAGATTTACAATCGACCAAAGTATATAGGTGCCATTTTGTTCGATAACTTTTTGCCATCTTGTTGGCTGGTCATGATGCCATTGCTATAAAAATTTAATTTTGGGGCTTCTGATAAAAAAACTGCGGCAAGTGGTTTTGGCAGTCCCCTTGTGATTTCAACCTGACACTGCCTAAGGAATTCTGCAGCGACCGAAACAGGTGGAAATCTGAAGGTGCAAGGTCAGGACTATACGTCGTAATAAAGAATCACAAATGAATACACGGTAGGTTTCTTTCAGTGAGCTCATGAGGCACCCAAAATATCGAGCTTTTTTGTGTACCCAGCTTTTTTCAAATGCGCCAAAATCGTTTTGTGGTCAATCCCCAGTTTTTCAGCTACATCGTATAACTACTAATATTTCGATTATGCTCCACTTTTTAAAAAATGGCATCAGTTTTGTCCATAACAGGGCGACCAGAGCGACGTGCATGTTTGATATCAAAATTTACGGATTGAAAACGCTTAAGCCAAATTTACGCTACTCACACAGATTACTGCATTAGATCCATAAACATAATACATTTTTTTCGCGGCTCGTGTTGCATTTTTACCTTTTTTGTAATAAAATTTTAAAATGTATCGAATTATATTTGCATTATTTATTTTATAACCTAGCTCCTAGCCCAAGTTTGGTCGAATGGTTTTATAACCATGTTGTTTTATAACCATGTTTAATGTTTATGCACTAAAATAACTTTTACAATTTACAATTAACAAACTATATTTCAGTCGCGTGCGCAGTCTACGTCGCCGCCCGGGTCGCCGGCGTCGGGGCGAGCTTCAGGCGGCGCGAGCCCGCACGAGCGTGCGCGCACGCACCTCCACGCCGAGCAGAAGCGCCGCTACAACATCAAGAACGGCTTCGACACGCTGCAAGCGCTAATACCCCACCTCAACAACAATCCCGCCGCTAAGGTACGCTCGCATTTGCTTGTGGACGTGAAAAATAAAGTTTAATTTTTTATAATTATATGCTTTCGGCTTACCAGCAGTGAAATGACGCGATTACGAAGCGTAATTCTCATGGCAGATGCTCTATCTGCCATGGAAATGATGCTTCTCAGTCGTGTATATTGCTTAGCAATAGTTGAAAATTCTGAGCATATAGTCTACTGCTTATGCTAAGACGTCGATATAATAGATATTTTAGACAAAAAATATAACCAATATAACATTACTTAGTTGTTTGTAATCTAAAGAAAAACATGTTTATGAAGTTAGTCTTACACAAACGCTTATACAATTGATTGGACAAACATTCCCTTATCAAGATGGATGCAGTCGCATGCGCAATGTTTGTCGAGTGCAGTCTGCACCGAGTGACGTCAGCGATCGTTAACATTGCAGATAAGCAAAGCTGCCATGCTGCAGAAGGGCGCCGAGTACATCAAACAGTTGAAAGCCGAGAGGAATCAGATTAAGGAGGAAATGGAGAGCTTAAGACAGCAAATAGAATGTTTAAATAACTCAATATCGTAAGTATAATCTCCTCGCTACAGCTGGTTATAGAAGTTATTGCAGCAATAAATCGCACAATCGCCGTTATCTAAACGTTATCGGCACCGATAGCTACACAGCCCATCGCCTCGATAAGTATTCAATCATGTCTAAATTACGATGGAAAACGCAAACAATTTTAGGTCATTTGTGTATAATCTATATGGATTAAAAATTAGGCCACGATAAATGCCGTTCAGGGAGGTCAGAATTCAGAAATTATTTTGATATTATATTATTATTGAATTTAGATGTATTGTAAGTGAAATTTTAAGGTATCATGATAACTGATGAGTGACACAATTAAAGTTTTTAACTTTTTAACTGACTCTTAAAAATAGGAGAAGTTTCCATGTTTTGCTGTGGATATTTTTCCATTTGTTTACAAGAGGTTCTTACCGAAAGGGTAAGAATTATATCTTCTTTCCCGCGCCCTAATACAGAAGTTACTATGATTTACTGATGTTTCTAAGTTACAAGTAAATTGCTTGACGCTATCTAGACGCTAACCTAAGCTTAGATAAAGCTTAGGCAACGATCTAGATTCTAGATTGTAAAAATTCGCTCAAACTTATAACTTTCAATCGATTTTTTATGTTACAAGTTGTAATACACAAGCACTGGGTAATAAAACATGTTTGTGTTATGTTGCAGCAACTGCCACTCGCTGCTGCCGGCGACGGGGGCGCCGGTGTCCCGCGCGCGCGCCGGCCGCCTGCGCGAGATGTTCGCGGCACACGTCGCGGCCCGCACCATACACAACTGGAAGTATTGGCTCGTATCCTTTACACGAAACGTACAATTACAATCTATTTATATCATTTATTTAATGCTGTCGATAATGTTTTAAAATCATACTCAGTGGGGAAGATTTACAGCTAATTAAATGTCATTTAACCCGGCCCTGGTAGGAGTTTAAGAACTCATCCTAAATTAAGACATCAAAAATTGTAATTGCTACAATATTGTAAATTATTGTAGCAATTACAATTTTTTACTACAAAATTGTAATTAAAATAGCGGGGGTATGTGTGCATAAGGCCATAAGGCATATTCATTTGAATTGAAGTATAAATATCAATTAATTAATATTAACAATCGTTAACAAAAACTTGATAACAACTTCAAAATCGAGTATTTCCTTAAGCGTCCCCCAGTTTAGCGTGGTGAGCGCGGCGCTGGTGGAGTCGTTCAGCGCGTGCGCGTCGTGCAGCAGCGCCGCCGACCTCGTGCGCACCACGCTGCTGTGGGCCGAGCAGCACTGCTCGCTCGTCGAGATGAGACCAGGTAATATGGGAGCTTTACACTAGAATCCAATAAAAAAAAACCGGCCAAGTGCGAGTCGGACTCGCGCACGACGGGTTCCGTACCGTTATAGAGCAAAAGTAGGTAAAAATTGTGTTTTTTGTATGGGACCCTTAAATTTTTAACATTTTTATTAATTATTAAAGTACAAATATAATTAAGAATGCTGTGAAAATTTCAAGTGCCTAACAGTTGCCATTATTGATTACGGCCAAAAAAGGCCAAAAAAATACGTTTGTTTTATGGGAGCCCCCCGTAAATATTTATTTTATTTTTAGTATTTGTTGTTATAGCGGCAATAAAAATACACAATCTGTGAACATTTCAGAAGTCTAGCTATAGTGGTTCTTGAGATACAACCTGGAAACAGACAGACAGACAGACGGACAGACATCGAAGTCTAAGTATTAGGGTCCCGTTTTTACCCTTTGGGTACGGAACCCTAAAAATTGTAAAATGGTGACCTCAGTAAGCAATGATATCGAACGCCCATTAATTTGGTACCAAACTCAAGTTTTATTATTTCATGTCTATTTATTTAAATGCAGTTGAGCGGACAGTATGCGAATCTAATGTGTTTCGGATTACTAAGAGGCGTACGCACGTGTGTTAGTAGACAGCTATGTTTTTGTAACGTATTCGAAAACGACTTCTATAAAGGTTTTGCGGATCCAATACATTCTTCATTCGATACTCGATATTCTATAGAAACTCATGCGCAAGTCACAACCTATAGTTACTGAGAATGGAAACTATTGATTAACTTTGGCTTTTAGAATGGAATCTATTTATTACACAAACTTTACACTCATAAAATAACCGTACTTATTTTGTCTACAGCGGTGCTGAACTCCCTGCGCGTGCTGTGTACTACCACGGACATCCTCACGAGCCCCGAGCGGCTGGCGGACGAGGCGCGCGCAGCCGCCGCCGCCGCCACCACCGTCAAGCGCGAGCCGACATAACCCCGCCCCGCCGCCCCCAGCGAGCGTGAGCTTAGCTCCGCCCCTGCGTCGCGTCTCGCCTCGCCCCCAATACAATGTGACACGTGTATCGCACAGGTTTGCGTTGCTAACATCGAGTAGTGCTTAAGCCTTAAGTCGATGTTGATAAACTTAATATTATGTAACCTCTATGTGCCTTATACAATGCAAATGTTTTATATAGGTGAGATAGTTGTAAATGCGGGCTCGAAGTTATTATAAATACAGATGAATGTTATATTGTTATAACTACGATCGACAGGATAGTAGTCTATTGCCAATTTTAAATATTGTTTTCCAAATTATTAGTAAATATATACAACCCGGTCAAAATATCAGTTGACTAGATTTGACAACGTCATTACAGGGCGGCCATGTTATCCGCCACGCTGCACGCCAGCAGTCTACAAATAATTTAACCGGGTTGTTATAAAATAAATACTGTAAAAGTTATGCGACGTGTGTTGCAAATACGGGCGGCGCATTAGGTTGGCAGCTTATTTTATATATCAAAGTATGTTGAATTTGTTGATACCGTATGTTTTCAATTTTCAGCCCTCCGAACTTTAGCTTGCGTCTGTATTGGGGGCACCATTGTGCAAAACGGGCTCAGACCCAACCTAAATACTCAAAATGATGTGTCGATCTCTCGTCGGTCGATACGTGCTTATGTGCAATCTATTGGTGTTCATATGTTGATGATGCGTTCGAACGCACAACGTCATGTTGCGGGGTATCCGTGTTGATGTCGAAATTAAGAATTTACGAATTGTTAATTCTAAATTTAATTGTCATTGTGTTTTCGGTTTTTTGACTTGCTGTTCATACATCACATAATATTGTCGTTCAGATCTAACTACGGGTACGGGAAGATGTGCCTTACATATTGTAATAAGTTGTATATAAATGTAATATATGTACAGTGATGGTTTAGAACCGAACCAAAGAATGAGACTACGCTCACGAGCGATGTGCGGTGTGCATCCGTGTGCGTTTGTACCGAGTCCTAGTACTATCCGGTGTGACAAACTTTAAACTATATGATTATCTGAAACTAAAACAAACCGTTGTTAGATTTTATAGCCAATAGCATGGCAATTTTGGAAAGAGAGGGTTATAAGTTTGTCGCACCGCCGTTTCTCAGCCGATTTCGCGAGAACACCGACCTATATACGTTAAGTGCTAAAGAGAATTTATATTGTGACGGCGAGATTTAATTTAGAAATATTGTAAGTAATTCGCGTAAGATTGTATAGGTAAATATTTTTATATCGTTTGTGTATTCACACGAATTATTTTTATATTAACTATATGAATCGGTGCCAACGTAAATATTGTTGTATGTAATAATTGTTATGTAGTGAATTAATTTTATGACGTGTCGTCGAGTCTTGGAGATGTGAGCTTTAATGCAATGTTTGCACTTGTTGTTCTATTGGAAATACAATTTGGAATGATTCTATATTTTACGAATTTGTTTTATTTAAACACGAATCGATATTTATTTATATACACAGTGTAATAAACGCTTAAAGGATATCTTTACAATGCATAAAATATTTAATTGAATATTAAGGTTTAGTCAGTCTTAATTCATAATATTGTAGTATTTAAAGCCGTGGATAAATATTGTTTTCAGAAATACTAATGCTTGCCCATTCAGATTCAACATCCAACATTACAAGAATTGAGTAATACAGAATCTGCCTCACTAGTAAAAATATTTACTAAGCCGATATCGTAGTCACAGGTGCCATCTTTGTCTATCCACCGTACTCAGAGACATTTAATTACGATTAACCTTGAATTAAATGAAGTGTTTGACGGATAATGTATGGGGCTTATGTCAAAATTTTGAATTAATTTCAATTAAGTAAATAATGTTGGAACTCTGAGTGCGGTAGTAAGTGTCATTTCTACGTAGCAAACAGAGATACTGTCTGTAAATACGATACCCACTTTATTGTTACAGGTGATCGCACATTTATCAGCACGAACGCGCAGCATTTTAGTATTCGTGGTATGAAATGAAGCCTCGCACCGTACGCGTCGCATGCGGTGCGTTTGACGCGTTCGGCGCATACGGCGCGTACGGTGCTGACTAAATATGTGCGATTAGCTTAAGTGTGAATATTGTCTAGGAGGCATATTTTCGTCTATCCCGGGCCGTGCACGGCGGCTAACATGCGCGTGAGTCGCGAGGTGGGCGTGGCCAGCAATTCGCGCACCGCCCCCCGCTCCGCCAACCGCCCCTCGTCTAGTACTGCCGCCGTGTCGTAGCCGCGGATCGATGACACGCGGTGCTGAAATATAAAGTAAATTACATAATTTTGTCAGAACAGGAGGCCTATTATGAGCTCTTAAATCCATTCACTTTACGTCCTTATACAGTCAGTATAAGGACGTAAAGTGAATGGATGGCGGTTTAAGAGCTCATAATAGGCCCCCAGGTAACAAAAGATTCTTTCTTACAAAATTCTAATATTAAATTTTAAGTCTCTTCTCTGATTAAAAATATAAAATTAGATATTTCCGTAGAAATATTTTTCACTGGATGTTTGTCCTTGTTTGATATAATTTTGAAAAAGTATTTCAACACTTCAAATTCATTATATTACAAGGTTCAAACACTTACGGATTTTGTCACAGAGCACTTTTATTAATCCCGACGTTTCGGCTACTTTACAGCGGCCGTGGTCACGGGTGGACTGAGGTGACAGGCGTCCAATTTATTGAAGTTCTTCAACTACCCGAAGATTCATCAATTTTTGTTTGCGTTCCGATCTACGCAGAACGAACTTACAGTGTCATGAAGCCGAGGTTTCCTAGATTTGTGCTTTAGTTATATTTATCACTGGATCCCAACTAGATCAACAACAAAATCAAATCAAAACAAACATCCGCGACGAAATCCGTAAGTGTTTGAACCTTGTTTGAATATAATGAGTGATACTCGCGCAAGCCTGAGAAATCATTACTTCAAATTCAGTTGAACTAAGCGTCGGATGTTTCTTCTCGGACGCTTAGATCAAAGAAAACGTTATTGGTTAGCGATTAGATTTTATATCGAATATTTTTATATACTTAATCAATAAAAACACGTTCTGGAATCCACGTTTATAACACGATAAGAATATAAATCTTCATAAAATAATTACCGTGACCGTAATAACCGTGGTGTTAGGCGCAATGTCAGCTAGCGCGTGCAGCAGCGAGCGTTCTGCGTGCGCGTCGAGTGGCGCAGCGGGCTCGTCCAATAGCAGCGCGGCGGCCGAGCGGGCGTGTAGCGCCGCGCGCGCGCCGCACACCCGCGCCACCCGCCCCGCGCACCCGCCGCCGCGCCAACCGCACACCACGCACTCTACAATGTCGCCATTTGTAATAGGTTTTTAATTTTTTTTATGACTACTAACGGATGTAGGCTTGAATCGTGTTGTGTGTAAATGTACCTACGTACCTTTCAAAATAGTATTGTAGTTAAATAATATTAAGAGGATACAACAGCGGCTAGAGAAATGAAAAAAAAGTACGTGTAATATCTATAGCTGTCTCCCTTACCTCAAGCCTATACCGCAGAACGCGATAGAGACAACTGCAGAAAATCCAGAAAATCAACGATTCGTTGTCCCCTGATTCCTTCTCCAAAACTTAACCGATTTAAGTACTTTTTTCATTAAAGATTAAAAAAAGGCTTGAGCTGTGTTCCTATGTTTTGCTTTTTTTGTATAATCTAGCCAAATCTGTTTTCTGGACGTTTGAACACAGTGGAAAATCTGGCCATTTTTTTGGGTTTTTGAACGTTCATATCTTATTTAATAATTAAATTATGAAAAAAAAGAAAACATAGGGACATTGTATTAGTGGCCGTAGATATTCAGGAAAAAAATTATAACTCTACTAGCATTATCCAGGGAGGAAACAGGGGACAACGTTTGTATGGAAAAAATGGCGGTGTGGAATCCTCTTAATTGAAAAACTACATTTATTGCTGTTGAGGTGTTGAACTGTTAACCAATAGGTACCTATTGTTTGTCAATGAAATCGTCTTATTATGTAGTAGATTTGTACAGTCTTGAGACATTACAGACAAAAAGTGAAGTCTGAAATTGGTACATCGATATCTTTTATGAGGTAATCGAAAGAGTGTTCAAGCTAAATCACCTAAGCCAGCCGGTTGCGCGTGAACAAAGTCATATAACCCGACGGCTTTCAGGCTCTGCCAAATTTCTTCGTCCGTATGCACGCCAAGCGGGTCTAAATTCTCTCTCAGCGTTCCCGAGAATATGATATTCTCCTGCGGCATAACGACGACGCGGTGTCTCAGCACCCGCAGCGGGACCCTGGTGATGTCCTGTCCGTCGATGAGCACGCGCCCGCTCTGTACGGTCGTTCCGCCCACGCACGTCAGCAGTAGCGTCGACTTCCCACTACCGCTACGGCCGCATATCGCCATCTCAAATGGAATAAAACATAGGTCGTTAATGGTTTGTTGAGTATTCTCTTAGTAACTAGACTAAGAAAAAAGCACAGTATAATATTAAAGCTGCTAACTTTGTAACATTAGGCTGCCTTCACATTACGTCGCAAGCAGCGCGGTAGCAGCGCTGCGCTAAAAGGAAGGGAAGTAAGTTATCTTCATACAAAGGCACCCCGCGCGGCTTTCATGTGTGCGTCATAGTATCAATGCGTCGCCACGTACGGCACACAACAAAATATCGGCGGTACCTGCCTCTAAAACTGGCCGAGATATTGTTGTGTGCCGTACGTGGCGACGCATTGATACTACGGCGCACACATACAAGCCGCGCGCGGTGCCTTTGTATGAAGATAACTTACTTCCCCTCCTTTTACTATGCTCTAGCTCTTAAGAGTCAGTTCAGATTGAGATGCGACTTAACAACTTATAATAATTTGTTGCATTAATCCATATGAACGGATTCTAGTCTCTAGATAAACAATATGTCGCTTACTTTTTCCCCTGGTTCAATTTTGAGGTTGATATTCTTTAGTATAGACGTAGTTGATGGCTCATGATGTACGCTGACGTCTTCAAATTCAATTCTACCATTTCTTTGCCAACCCGACGGAATTGGACCTGAAACAGTCAATTTAAGGTATAATTGATACGAGTATATCTACTATATCAGTTTAAGAGAACCTCTAGAATGAAAATTTGAAAATACTATTTGTCTCTTCCTCTCGCACATCCTGTTACTTCGACTAAAGACCGAGACAGCAATGTTAACATTAAAAAAATAATTATCTGACCGAACGGTTATGCTTTTGTAGCAGATAGTAAATTATCATAAATTATAATAATAAGAATTACGAGATATTTGTTATTCTATTCTTAAGGCAAAAAGCTCTTTCACTCCTGACTAGCAGAATCGAAATATTCACTCACAGTCATCCTTATAATCTTCCTGCGGCACCGCAGTGTCGGCGACCACTCGCTCCACAGCCGACAGCTGCAGGTCGAGGTCGGCCCGACACTTGGCCAAGTGCGAGAGGTACACGGGCAGCAGGAGCGTATACGCGCCCGCCAGACCCGTCACTGCGCCAGCACTGCCGCTGCACAGTGCCGTCGCTAGCGACACGAACACGCAGCCGGCGCCCACTAGGTCCTAGAAGGAAGACAGAAATATTATGACGTGTTCTTTCCAACAAAAAATCACCAAAATCGGTTAAAGTACAACTGAATAAAAATAACAACAATAGTAGGCTCCCTTTTTTTTTAAATCTTAATTAAGGGGGTTTAAGTTCTTACAAACTAAGCCACTCCTTTAGACCTATATTTTAAGACATACAAGATAATATCATTACAGTTCTCTACGAAAACTGTACTGTCCTCTACGAAATCTGTAAAGTAATCTAAGAAAACTGCACAGTCGTCTACTAAAACTGTACAGTTGTCTACGACAACTGTACTGTCCTCTACGAAATCTGTAAAGTAGTCTAAGAAAACTGCACAGTCGTCTACTAAAACTGTACAGTTGTCTACGAAAACTGTACTGTCCTCTACGAAAACTGTACATATCTCTACGAAAATTGTACAGTCCTCTACGAAAACTGCACAGTCGTCTACGATCACTGTACTCTCTACGAAAACTGTACAGTCCTCTACAAACACTGTACAAGTCTCTACGAAAACTGTACAGTTCTGTATGAAAACTGCACATTTGTCTACGAAAACTGTGCAGACGCCTACGAGATCTGTTAGTGTCTACAATTTAAGTTATAACTGATTCGACTGTTAACTGTGATAACTAATAAGGCAAGACATTAAACACTAACCATAGTAAGTCCCAGCCAGCGGTTCGCGGAATTGAGCGCGAGCAGTGTGTTGTGTGTGTCGTCGAGGTGTCGCTGGAAGCTGTCGCGCAGTCGCTGCTGCAGTCGCCCGGCGCGCACCGCTCCCGCGCCCGCGAACGTCTGCGCCGCGAGCGACACCGCGTGCGACGCCGCACTCGCCTCCAAGTGGTGTAACTCTCTGTATTTTTTTTTTTATTATTATTTATTTATCAAATTAGACATACAGTTATTAAACTAAATTTAAAAAGCATTAAAAACCAATGAGGTTTGTGCAATGCTGCGATACAGTCCTATTCACAGGTGTGGTTATAAATTAAACAAACTACAAAATATTATATTAACAGTTGGTACTATAAAGTTATTTTATACGTTAGTAATTAGGAACAAGATAGATAAATATTTGGTACTTAAATGTTTGTTTGAAGAAAATAGGTTTTTAGTTTAGATTTGATGTTATTCTCAGTTAAGTTATTTGTTACATCTTTAGGTAACTCATTGATAAGGCGCGGAACGATATAGCTGGTAGTTCGCTCGCTGTACCTATTGCAGGCTCGAGTCGTCAGGAGCCGGTTATGTGTGACTGCTCGAGTTCTTACAGGGTGTTCAGTTAATACTTTTAAACTTTCATTAAAATATTGTTCTTTTAACACAGTATACTTAAATTTCGTAAAAATCGGTAAAATTTTACAATGCTTAAATAATCCAACATCGTTATTGTCATATTTCTGTTTTATGTTTGGAGAAACTATACATTTTAGAATTCTTAGTTGCAGAGTATATATTTGATTCAAGTAGCTTTTGTAGGTACGACCGTATGTGCTCAGTCCGTAATGTATGTTCGACTCGGCAAACGAATTGTATAACATTAACTTAACTTTAAACGGAATTCCATTTTTTAATATGGTAATGTTGGCCAAAAAATGACGTAGTTTGTCGCATATGATGTGATGGTTCCAATTAAATTTATCGTCTATTATCAACCCAAGGTATTTTTTGGAGCTTACTTCCTCGATAGTTGGACAATTACATGAGTCAACTTTGGTAAGATGCAAGCAGCTGTGCTCATGAGCAATTAATTTAGTGTTCACAGATTGTTTCCGAAGATATGGTAAGTAAGTAGGGACACAGAATATACATATACTACCAAGTAGGGAGTATGGTATTGTACTATTGACAGACTAATAGTTGTCCCTCGCTTAATAATAATAATATAATGAATAAAAAAAAGCTTAAACGTGCTGGTTAAAGAGTGCTCGTTGTGTGCCTACACATGCTCACGAGTAAAATATGTACTTACGGTACGTCTGTAGTTTGTTTGAGTCTACCTAACTGCTTAGACATTTTTGAAACGAGCACATACTTTGTCAATATTGAAAACATTTTATTGGTCGTATTTATTATGACTTATGATATTATGTTTCTGTATACAACTATATAACGGAATAATTCTATCGGTACGCATTTTACCTGGCATTCCTCAAGTAGACAGCTTGTAGAGCAACATAGAAGAAGACTGCCGGCAGCAGAGCGATCAGCGACCATGGCGTCGTTATCACGTTGATGAGGAGAGCTGCGACACACAGCAGGAGCAGCTGTGTCCATCGGTTCATTGCTGTTGGAAGTTTCTGAAAAACGTTATAATGCTGGCGGTCATCATTGTCCAATATTAATTTGTGATCGTGACTCGTGATTGATATAAAACTTATCATAGACATGGGCGTACCCAGGTTCTGGGGGGGGGGGGGGGGGCAAATTACCCAGGTTCTGTTGCCAGGGGGGGGGGCAAATCACTCAGGTTCTGGGCCAGGGGGGGGGCAAATCAGATTTCTCATAAGCTAGGTGTTTATAAAGAATAAAAATTAATAATTTGTAGTTGTAAAAATATTATATTGCAAACAAATGGCAAAAATTCTTTCTTAATTTTTTATTTTTATAGATAAAAGTACTAGATAATATACTTAGTAGGGACGTCAACATGATCCAGGGGGGGGGCTGCTGCCCCCCCCCTGCCCCCCCTCGGTACGCCCATGTCTATAGACCAAACATCCAACCATTCCAACCAACTGATAGCGTTAGAGCCAAGTCAGATATTTTGACTGTTTAAAGAGGAGGACCTACGTCATTTGGTCAGTTTATGTCAATTCAAAGTTAGCTGTGATCGGTCGGATGAGTTTGACTCAACGCGACCAAGTTACTAAGGTCCGTCATCTGCCTAGGATTCAACTTCTCTGATAGTACATACCCTGTCAAGAACTTGTACGTCAGCTGAGAACCGGTGTAACGCGGCGGCAGGCAGCGCGTGTCGATGTAGCGGTGCGTGCAGCGTGGCGCGGAGTAGACGCTCGTGCAGCACCCGCCTAGCTGCCGCCCCCGCCGCCGCCCCCGCCGCGCCCGCGCCTGCCGCTGCCGCCGCACCGCCCGCGCACCAGCACGCGTACACCAACACCATGTTGAACGTCTGAAAACCACGTTTGATTTGTCAGTGTGCTAGAAATCGCGGTCAAAGAATGGTCCTACGACTTGAGCAAGACTTGAGTAACGTGACTGATACGTCAGGAGGGAGAATCTTATTCGCTTGCGATAAAAACTGGTAATACACTAAAGTGTTATCAACTGTAAAGTAGATGCTGATGCTGACGACATCCCTTGTTTTCCAATTGCAACACTCATACAAGGCATTAGATATTCAACGTTGCATGTTTGTACAACAGCAACGGTTCGAGCAATTAAGAACTGCCAAACAAACTAACTACCGTACTCAGAGACATATAATTATTATGATTAACCTTCAATTTAATGAAGAGTTTAACAGATAATGTATAAGGCATAAATGTCAAAAAATTTAATTAGATAATTATTAATTACATTTAAGTAATTATTGTTCCAATCTGAGTGCGGCAGTTAGACACGTTCCAATAATAATTAAGCATTAGCACAATAAACACTTCGGCATCTGTAACTGGATGAGGCTGTGGTGCACAACACCACAGCCTCATCCAGTTACAGATGCCCTAAAACAGAGATTGTAGCGGGGGTCCCGCAGTATGCTAGATGTTGCAGTATTACCTTGTCATTAGAGAGGGTCTCCTGCGCATTCTCAGCAGTGAGCCTCGCGAGCCAGTAGTCGGAGGCGACGGCGAGCGCGCGCGCGGCGACCGCCAGCACCGCGAACAGACCTCCATACCAGCCACAAATGCGCCCGTATGAGCACCATATACTGGACTGGTGGTAAAATCAATTTTATTATAGTTAGGAGGTACCCTACCTATAATATACCCAGGGCCCGAAGCATGTAGAATATTGAACATAGTAATTATTATTTATTATTTATTATATTATAGTAATTTGTAGTAATTATTATACTATAGTAAACTTCGCTGCTTGTCTGTTTCACGCGTACATTATTTTATTTTTATAATTTTCATACGTTCAAAAATAGCTATTAGAGTACCTACTCAACTCCTAAACCAGATTTCAGCAATGACACACTCGGCTCTTGAGTCTTCTGTCTGCCCTCTTATCTAGCCTGGCCATATTCTAGCAGTAACAACAACACGCAAAAAGCACTCACGAATTGCATCTTAATTAGATTTTATCAATCATGCACACGTGTTCTCATATTCATAATATAGTTATACTATTAATAAGTTGTAAGTAAATACCCGAGTGAGAACAGGTTGTGTGGGCACGCTGGGGTCGCCTGGAATGGGCACGACCGTGGTCTCGACCCCGTTCGCAGTGATCGAGGTGAATGTTACGTCGCTGGCTTCGGCCGGTATACCTTGTGGGTCAATTAGATAATTATACAACAACCGAACACCATAAAAATGTTGCGACATTAATTGTCCATAATAAAGGCGTTCGGGTTTGACCGACACAAATTTTCCATTAGATTTTTGATGTTGTACAAAAGAAACTAACCGTTTTCAACTGGACCGAC
Organism: Aricia agestis; assembly: GCF_905147365.1. Taxonomy (NCBI): domain Eukaryota; kingdom Metazoa; phylum Arthropoda; class Insecta; order Lepidoptera; family Lycaenidae; genus Aricia; species Aricia agestis. The sequence goes on along the minus strand of NC_056416.1, from coordinate 9,814,262 downwards.
ATCGTTGTCGTTCGAATTTGAATCTGAACTTAATAAGCGGCGTAGTGATCTCTGTGTCCATCTGAAAGTAAACCAAAAATTCATATTTTGATACCATTAAGTAGATAGAATATTGGTTACTAAAGGAAATGAGAATATATTTATATACATAAATAATCTCCTAGTTTATCTACACTAATTCCACACTAGGTGTAAATTATGGAGCTCCGTGGTATAAATCGTCAACTTCTAACTATTTGTTGCAAGTATGTATGTTGCAACTTGAAAGTTGTGACTTACCTAGGTAAAGTACCAAATGAGCGTGGATGTAGGATTCTCTGAACCAGCCCTGCCTCCGGTTTAGCTGACGCATCTGCGCTCACGGCCCGACGAATGTCTCGCCCCCACCTTCGAATAAGATGGTTATGTTACAAAAAAATCTATTTGCATCAAGTCAGACAGGATAAACCTTCAATCACATATGGCAATGGCATTGGCATTTTTGTTTTGCGACCGCAACCTGCGGTTAACACCTGTTAGACGACCTTTTTACATGGTTACTTTTCTTGATGGCCTTGGGTCGTGTCAGTTACGAAAACTAACTATGTTTTATAATGTAGGTATAAGGTACTCACTTAGATCGCTGAATGGTTGTTGCCGGCGACGAAATTTGCCTTGAGAAGTCGACGCGGCTTAAATTCTTTGGTCTACGCCAACTCCCGCCGATGCAGGGCACTTCAGACAGCAAATATACGCCGGCTACATCACGTATTTCCAGTGGTTGAGGAACGTACTGAAACGATACAAAGCACAATATATTTAGCCCTTAAAGAATCACGAAGTAACGTTTAATGTTGAGACCACTTTTGAATGCGCATGAAAATAATCTATGTCTAGGAAATTGTTACTAACAATAGAGTCCTCTGAAATTTCCCTCTCCAGTTTGATGCGGCTGATGGTTCTGACGAGCTGTGAGCGCTCCCTGGCAGCGCCGCCCGGCGGGCCAGCTCCACACCGCGCTGCTGCACTTCGCGCCTCCGCAGCCAACTTGGCCCACTCACTGAGTATGCCATCAGACAAATTGTTCGCTTTCCCGAAACCGGTAACTCGTCCATCTTCCATGCCTATGACCTACACAGAAAGTTATCGTTAGTGCCTATCATATCATATGCATCAACTCTAAACCATGTAAACGCAAAAGAACACGGCATTACCAAATCGGCGTAATGCAACAGTTCCAGTCTGTTGGTGGCCAGCAGCACAGTGCGGCCGGACCGGGCAGCAGGCAGTAGTGCCCGAGCTACGAGCTGCCTGGCGAGCGGCGCGTCGAGCGCGGCTAACGGCTCGTCGAGCACCAACAGACGAGCGCGCGAGTACAGCGCCCGAGCCACGCATACCCGTACTCGCTGACCGCCCGAGAGAGGCGTCCCGTGACAACCGAGTTGGGTGCTGTCTCCGTCTAAAAAAAACTATGGTTAAGACTCTGCAGTAACGGCAAGTAGGTAACCTTATAATGGCAGGCTCTAATCGCGGGTAGAGCAATTGAGCTTGGTAGCTTAATAAAGTACCTGGTAATAGTTGTAGATCCGGCCGCAGTCCAGTTGCCCGCACTACACGCGTGTACCTACGCGCACACCAAGCGCTATCCATGAGGATGTTGTCTTTGATCGATCTTTCCAGAAGCCAGGGTGTCTGACTTGAGTACCACATGGTACACTTTCTGTAAAATATGAGTACTTACTGATAAATAGAGGTTATATTTGAATACAAAAATAAACTAAAAATTGTACTCAAAAAACCCACTTGTTGTAATCTACATCTCCTCTTTCTTTATACATCTCTCCCAGTATTGCAGACAATAAGGACGACTTTCCTGAGCCTGACGAACCGACGACCATTATAAGCTTACCTGCAATACAGAAGAAAAATAAGTCAAGATAGTTACCCCAATTTGTATGTTACAAGAAATGGACCATTAGACATTACAACGTTGTACCTGCTGGTATATCCAAATCATCGATTTCCACCCAAAAGTTCTCTTTCATCCTCCATGAAAATGCCGCATTTTTAAGTCTGACTAGATACTCCTGTCCTAGAGTAAACTCAATATCATCCGCGTCCGAAGACGTGTCTTGGAAGTCGAGTAATGACTCATATTTTTCTGAAAGAGGATTATCATCGGGACTAAAGTCGACGAATGCCTCGTTGAACTTATCTCTTCTAAATTCATCTTTCTTTTTGCATTCGTCTACATTTTCCTCTGGGACATTGTGTGCTTCCGGCAGTTCCAGGAAATCTCTGATTCGCTTCGTGCTGACCTGAGGGATTTTTCTTTTATTTACTGGTAGTGTCACGTCAAACGGTAGCAAGGGAAACACTAGTGAAACTCACTTAAAAACGATCAGCTTACCACGGCTTGGATCATCATGACGACGGTGACTGGTAGGACGAGGAAGGAGATGGTGAGGTGGTTGAAGAGGGCGAGGGCCGCGAACACGTTGACCGCGGTCAGGCTCACGGTGCTGTCCAGATATGAGTGCACCAGGAATGTGGTCACCGCCACCAGCACCGTCGAAATCTGTGTCGTAAATGCTGAAAATAATAACGTAAGGTGCACTTTAATTTTCTGTCATCACCAAGAAACAAATAGTTCACACGAATTTAATATTGATATTTGAGACACTTAAGTATGACACTTACTTAGAAATCCTGAGTACACGGATTCCTTGTTAAGAAGTTGGAGCTCTACTTCTCTTAATTGCAATATTTTTTCATTGAAAAGATCCTCCCACACGTATAATTTTATAACGTTTATTCCTTGTAGTATTTCGGATATCTTCGATATCCTGTGATCTGTGCATTTGGATATTCCTTTGGAGTTGTCCGACATCTTCTTTCCGATGTACAATTGTATTGGCATCATGAGAATGAGACTAGCGAGCGTTCCTATCAACGCGCTGACACCCAGCTTTCTATATAGAAAATATAGTATGAAAGTTACCTAGAAAAGAAACGAGCATGATTTATTTTCACAACAACATTATAGTTACAAATTCCATTATACAACAGGCGATTTTATGCGCAATTATTGTGTTTATCGAAATCGCGTATAAAATTGGCTGGACGAATTCGCTACAATATAATATATTATGAGCCCCATAAACTTTTAACTACCATAGCGACATTGCGGTGCGTACATTTAGCTTTATTAAAGTTAATTAAGATGCCCAGCTCGGCCTAATTGCCTCGTTATCCCAACAAGTAACAACATTTCCAGTTTACCACTTTTGAACCAATACTAAGAGATAACATCGAGATTTTGATAGTAACAATTAAGGATACATTATTAAAGTACGTACTTTAAGCGGTGTCGCCCAAATGTAATGGGATATCCAAACAGCAGACATGATGTTGTATGTGTCCTGTGACATTAGGTTCATGAGGAGGCCCGACTGAGACGTGGCGTCGTTTTCGTGGTTGGGAAGTAGAGGTGACGCCTCACTCGGTTCCCCGTCTGGTGACCACGCTGCCAATTTCATGCATTTGTCGTACACCATGCTCTAAAAACACCAGCACGGATGATGTTATCTTTGAATGTTTCAATGGTTCAAAATAGTTTCAAAGTGTGTCAAAACTACAATGCCTATCATAAATTTTGATACAAATTTTGACCGTAGTATATACGTGGGAGAGCCATGCTTCGGCACGAATAGGCCGGCTCGCCCGGAGAAATGCCACGTTCTCACAGAAAACCGGCGTGAAACAGCGCTTGCGCTGTGTTTCGCCGAGTGAGTGAGTTTACCGGAGGCCCAATCCCCTATTCCCTACCCTACCCTATTCCCTTCCCTTCCCATCCCTACCCTTCCCTATTCCCTCTTAAAAGGCCGGCAATGCACCTGCAGCTCTTCTGATGCTGCGAGTGTCCATGGGCGACGGAAGTTGCTTTCCCTCAGGTGACCCGTTTGCTCGTTTGCCCCCTTATCTCATAAAAAAAAAAAAGTTTTATAAATATAACAAATCTCGTGGTTTGGGTCCATATAGAAACTTATGTCACATGCTTACCTGTATTGCGATTTTTAATCTCGTTCCTTCAACAGTGACCAAGTGCGTCGTATTCTGTGACAGCAGCGCTTGGAGAACCAATGATAAAGTTATCACAAGCAAAACCACATAACCGTTTCCCAGGAACTCTGTTATAGTTACATCCTCATTAGAATCATACGTCGCATTACCGACTTCTATATAATGTATGATGGCGCCGAGGCCCACCGCTGGGATGATACCAGCTATGTCACCCAAAAGTTTCAAAATCCCCGCCACGTAAAAGTTGGGCCAAACTATTCGTGCGAAACAACGCCACATCGAGGGTTTTTTGTCATCTTTGGTTGCCTGAAATTTTTTTGGTTGTTAAATATTTTATTAATTAAATTCTTCGATCGTGATGAGGTCAAAGATATAAAAAGCTTACCTTTTGACTATTGAATACGTATTTGAATTTGTTGTAAAAATTCTTAGATTTTTCATTTTCAGGCGTCGAACCCAAGTCAGCTTTCTCAAGTGGAGTTTCGTACCCTCTGTACAGCAAAGAATTCAACCAGAAGAACGTTATTTTGGAATAGAAATGTGTATCGTTATATTTATAAGATTCATTTTTGGATTCTGGTGAAGATTTCGGGAATGTGCGCTTTCTTATCTGAAACAATATTATTGGGTCAAATCCACTCATACTATAACATTTCATATCCATTTATATCTGGCACGGACTTAAATACAATATGCTTTTGTCGTAAATGTTATTTGCTTGTATGTGAACATTAAGTGCAGAAAAAAGGAAAATGTAGGAAATCCTCTGGGCGGGCGGCGCGGCGCCCAGACAGCTCAGTCGTCGACCGGCGGGCGGCGTGGCGCCGCGTCTGGCGTCGCACGTGTGAGTAATGAATGGCTGCTCCACAATAATTTTAGGACGTGACGGAAGGTTTCCATAATATTTACCATAACGTCCCCATACTACGTCGTAAACATATCGTTTGATACATTGCGACGATAGAATAAATCAGAATTTTTGTTAAATTATTAGGATATTGAACTGCTTGAACTGCTTTTTTTCGAACTTCCAAGAAACCAAATAAGCTTACCTCATCGAAGAAGCAGATGAAATCTACAACAGATACAATGAGCGCCAGCGTCGATGCCACCCCATGGACATACACTTCAAGCGGCATCGTCGATTTCATCGCGTAGTAGTAAACGATGGAAGCCGAAGAGGCGGAGGCGAGGAGCCAGTATATGGCCAGGTAGAGTATGGGGGCCGTAAGACTGCGGGTCCAAATGGCCACGTGGAGAACGGCGGCGGCCAGCCACGACAGGGGGGCGAGTAGCGCGCCCACCAGCTGCACCGTGTGGGGGGGTCGCAGGCAGCCCCCTGCCGCGCCGCAAAGCCACGCCACTCCAACCACCAGGGTTGCCATGCCACGCGTGTTCTGACCGCGCCATCTGTGGGGCTCCCTGTAAGAACAATCCTCAATATAATAATCAGTACAATACAATAATCACCAGCATGCAGCAGTATTTCCGTACCTATACGAACTGCAAACCTTCAAGAAGAGAGCGTTTTCCCTCTTAAAAGGCCGGCAACGTACCTGCAGCTCTTATGATGTTGCGAGTCCATGGGCGACGGTAGTTGCTTTTCATCAGGTGACCCGCTTGCTCGTTTGCCCCCCTTATTTCATAGAAAAACAAAACACGGAATTTTACCATCCGGTGCGGCGCGGCGTCCCGATTTCTTACGTTTTACTATGGCAAACGTGAAAGTTATGAACGCCGGACGGTAAAATTCCGTGTAGTGCACAAACACCCTGGGTGCATTATCACCGGAGCAACGTTTGAGAAACGTATTTTTGAGAACCAACAGAATTTGCTTCAATTTGAGCTTAAAAACGCATTTCTTGCAAATCGCAACAAACTCCAGTAGAAAAGGCAGCTTGTATTGTAACAAGGAATTAATAGATAATTAATAATAAAATAACCTTAATACCTTAACGGTTAACCCCTAGGCCACAACCCAAATTGCAGGATTTGACCGCGTCTGGCCTAATGTGTTATGATGTTATATTGCGATACCGCGATATTGCGATAAAAGTGAGTGAACCAGTGAAACCTGCGACTTGGCTACGACCTAGGGGCTAGGACAGTGATAGTGCTTAGTGATTGGACCTAGTGATTAGTGTTTGGACCTAGTGTGTGCTTGTGTGACCTAGACTTAGTGAATAAAGTCTTCAAGAGAGTCAGCAGGTCTTTCTCTCCAATTCCTTCGAACCCTAGCACGTAACAATATCATGCCGTCATACGATAATGGATGCCGCATTATGGTTTTACTTTTACATCACATTAACACGAGCGATAAACTTAACTAACGGCCGCAGTTAGGCAAATTGGTAAGGCGACAAGCCGGAGTATTGGTATTCAGCAAGTAAGTATACTGGAAACGAGACGGAAGATGTTATGAGAGGTCTCTGAGGCCAGTATATGATTATAAAATATTTAAACATATTATTACATACTATAGGTATGCGTGCTCCGCGACCGCAGTCTATTATTATTCATTAACATAAATTAATACCCACTTTATTACAAGACTATATACCTAATAGGCAAAGAATATTTTATTACTGCTATTGAATAAATAAGACCCTGTAAAGTTTATTGTAGAGTTTATTGAACTGTAAAGTCGCCGTTAAATTATTATTCTATGGTGTTACTACAAAATTTAATTAAATTTAAATGCTGCATTATATGTATAAAGTATTTTATCACATTCCCCTTTCAATGCCATGCCATTTTATAATAAAAGCCAAGAATTTTAAATTTTGTGCAGTTCATAAATTATGCTAAAGTGCAGAGACAAGCGCGTGGCAATGACCCCGGACTCCTTTAATTCATTTGTTATTGACGATAGCAATATGAACAGTAATATTTAAATACTTTACATAACAACATAAAGGCCGTCCGCAAATGGAAATAGAAGCAATCGATACAGAAGATATTTTATTTAAGCGTTTAAAAGCCAGATGGAAAGACAACTAACTAGAATTAGTAATGTCAAGGTTCAAACCTTGACATTGGACAGTATCAGTCATCGGACAAAGCACAAAAACACAAAATTTATAAAGGTTGCTTTTAAACTGCTTGTTTTTAAAATAATAGAACGCCTGATTTTAAAGAAAAACAGGTAGTTTTTAAAGCAACCTTAATTAATATATTATAGTACTGTCCAATCACTATTCATGTTCATCCTAGATTTTAGTAGTACTCTTTTCCTTGGCACTCGATCTCCCAGTCTTCCGCGCTCTCTATCTCTACCATTAATTTTTCATGAACCAGAACTATGGATACTTGTGATGATTTTTTTAATGGGGCAATGCTTTAGGTAAACATCCTCGGCGGATTGGGGACATCGGCCGGGGTAAGGGGGACTACCCACTAAAACCCCATGGACCATGGTGCTCCACTCCCCGCTTGAGGCAGAGTTGCGTGTACGATAGAACCTACCGCAACTTTACCATCATCCATATCGTGCAAACCTGTCACATGACGATGATACGTACCCTGTATTTTTTTATAATTCTCACACCAGTTTCATTGAAACCAAGCTATATATGCCCAAGTGTTTGCGCAGTAGGTACACAACAGCAATCTCTATTCGTTTACTCTCATAAGTACTTATAACCCAGTGGGCAGTGGGACGGAAAACCGACACGACTGGCGAGAGATCATGTGCAGGACCGACTTTTTACATGCCTGCATCCGACGCATGATTACTTGTCAGAGAATCAAATGATCAGCCCAAATTGTCCTAAGACCTAACCAAACTTGGAAATAACAATTAACATGTTTCCAACGCGGGAATCGGACCCACGACCTCCGAGTTAAGAACCGCGCTCTAAACCACTGGGGCACGGAGGCGTTAAGTAGGCGGAGACGTACCCTGTATGTTTGGAAGCGCAGCAGCAGATGAGCGCGGCGGATATGAGCGCGCAGTACAGGTTGAAGGCGTGTAGCAGCGCCGACAGCGCCTGGGCCCTGCATGTCGCCTCTCCACCGCCGCAGACTGTCTCCATCGTGCAGTCTAAAACAAGTCATTGAACTGTATAATATTTTAGATTGTATTTTACGGTCTACAAGGATCTGATGGCAAAAAGTGAGAAAAAAAAATCACTCTAGCAACACCGGGGTAATTGGAATAAAACATTTTGATCCTTTTTTTCCTTATAACGGCCGATTCTGTGTGAAACATGCAATTTGTAGAAAAAATTATCCTATGATCAAGGATATTATTTGAAATTAGGTATGCCATCCAAATTTGCCATCAGATTCTGGTAGGCCTGAAGAATTATCTTCATATTAATTTTAGTAAATACCGTCATTGAACTTAATGAACATCCATCATCCACGCTTAGACGGGGTGTAACAAAACAAAGTGATTATACTTCAGGGTGTGTATGTGTTCTGTAAAGTTCGCTTACTAAAGAGTAACTTTTTTCCCTTTTGTATGGAAAAAGCGCCCGTGCGTCATGACGCACGGGGCGCTTGCCCATACAAATCATAAAAATTTTGCTCTTTCAGCGCTGGAGCATGGGAAAGTGTGTCTATCTCTCCGACTGTTACCGTCAGGCGTTAACCGTCGATGTAGCTAGGAATCATTTTTAGAAAATGTCATTTTATAGCTAGTGATTATTTTTAGAGCATTACTAATTTATGAACGAACTTTCAATGAGGGGTTTCCAAATGCACCGTTGAATTAGCTGTTTTTTTCCGGTAGGTATCGAAATTAAGTGAGTCATAGGCCATTGCATCAGTAACGTCTCTACCATAACTGATTTTAAATAAAACTTCCTTGAACAGTTAATAAAATATGGGTAGTATTTAATCGAGTGACTGTAAATTAGTTTTAGATGTCAAAATTACTAAATTTGGGTTACAGAATTACTATTTGAGCGACTGAGAGTGAGTGACGAGAAATTAACAGAACAGCAAGTTAGAAATTATTTATTTGAGTTACCTATAATACAAAATGAGCAGCTTTATAATTTTTGAGCGACCTAATATCTGTTTGAGTGTCAACGTTACGTCCTGCATTTTTTTCAATATTTGGCAAATGTAATTTTTATACTGAGCGGCATTTTATCTTAAATGAAGTGTTTCGAATACCAAAAACCACTTTGAAAAATACACTAATGAGCTGAATATGTAATAACTATTTGATGAAACACTTTTATTCAGGGACTACTACGGACAGGCGACAGGGATAGAACAATTTTTTTTTATTACTATTAAGCAAATTTTTTGTGAGTAGCTTTATTTGGATAAGAGGAACAACAATTTTATATGTGAAAAAAGTGGTAGCTAACACTTAACAGAGATAGAAAGGATTTCATTCTTTGTTTTGATGATCCCAAAATATGTATTGTTCTATTTGTAGGAACTTAAATTATATAGCGGTAAAAGTTTAGAATCATACCCAACGATTGAGAGGGGCAGGGGAGGAGGGGGGAGGGGGAGGGGGGGTAAACCTCGTTTATATATAAAAATCATTAATAAATTACACAAATTATAATCCTTAACGGAACGTCAAAGAAATGGGTAAAATTTTAATGGCGACTTATACCAAAAAAAAAACAACTGGCTTCAATTATGATTCGACGGAGCCCCGCCACGCGGGGCTCCTACTTCTGGATGGTTTACAAAAAAATAACCACGATGGCTAAGGCGGGAGCGTAGCGCAGCCATCTAACCTAACCCAAAAAAGTCGTATTGGTCCGCAGCCCAACTCACTTGACTGCAACGATTCGTCGCCCCGCCCCCATTCGAATTCGCACGCATTTAACAATATGTAGTTTTCATTAAAACACGTACAAAAATATAAAATATAAAGCCTCAAATAGAATATCAGTAACCAATTATCATTAATTAAGCAGCTCACAAAAGTTTGCTCAAAATGAACTTTTTAGTAGCTCGTAATAAACAACCTCACTTAGAAAAATTGAATCTATATTTAATATTGAAGTTGCCCGTTATGTATTTCCAGTCGCTCACTTAGTAATACAGTCGCTCGGATAGAATTTTAATATCTGAAATAGATTAATCGCAATTCACATTTTGTAAGCTCGTTCTGGATTTTATTATAAATCAATATTAGTCGTTAGTTTAGTTTATTTTTCGCTTAGTCAAATTAATACCGCTCATGTTATTAAAAGAGTATGTTCATCATCAGTCGCAAAGTAATTTTTTATTCGCTTGTTTTATTATTTCCCATAAAATATAACCTTTTATCAGCTCCAATGATTTTCATGAAATTTAGTATATAGGGGGTTTCGGGGGCGATAAATCGATCTAGCTAGGAATCATTTTCAGAAAATGTATTTTTATTCGTGTTTTATCGATAATCGATAAATTGAAAAATATGACTCTTCCTGACATCTATTGGCGAATAATAATACTATTTTGTTAGCAAGGAATTGTTTTAACGCCCAGCAGATGGCGTTATTAAGTAACACGAAGTCAATGAGTGTTTGCTATACCGAGCGAAGCTCGGTCATCCAGGTACTATAAATATTAAATATTATGAAAGCGGAAGCCACAATTTAGCTGCGCGGCGTATCGTTCATAATTACTATCAAAATCTGCTTTTTGCTACAAATTTTAGTAATCTTTCAGAGCGTCTTAAATAACTTACAAGATGATTAAATATTATTGGAAGTGCTTTCAGGCCTTGATAGCAGTATAGTCTACAACATAGCGGTAGCGGTTCAAAGAAATTCATAATAAAACATACAGCATTTTCCCACTGTTTGTAGCGCTCATTTATGCAATTGTTTCACTAGAAATAGAAACAGCCATGGCTAATTTTAATTATTATTGTAACGTACAATGACATACTTCCTTCCTTTTATGTGGTGTGCGTCATTTGCATTGTTATCACAGTGCGTTATACTGTGGCGTTACTGGTGAGTGGTGTCTGGTAGTGACGTCGGCAATTATAGCCATCCGGTCATAAAATAACACCTTTTGTTGCAAGTAGCTTGCAACCTTAGGGCCTGAGTACACCTACCGTGTATATAGTATAATATTAAATACAATACAATAGTATCTACACTCGGCCAAGCTATGGGTATGTTTACTATGGATGTGCTCGACCGAGGGGACTGTCTCGCCACTCTACTCGGTAGGTGTAATCAAGGCATGAATGTGACTTAAAAGTCGCTAATCAGGATGTCCGTAACTTAATAGTTATTCCAGGCTCTTACAATCTTCGCCAGAGTTGCGGATGTCTTGATGTTCCCGTGTCTAAGGTTAGGTCAGAGTTCATTAAGCATAATCGACTTTAAGTGAGTCGGGCTGCGTTCTATTTACTATCTCTTTGGACGCCGTGGTAGGAGTGCCAATCCCTCACGAAATGTCCTAAGTCATTTCGAAGCTTAAAAAAATGATCTCCAAATTCAGCCTTTTTTTAATAAGAAATGAGTGACCAGCTGTCAATGACCGTATCCCGTGAATGAATGAGATATTATATCTGAGAGAGTGACTCAGATACTCAACACGGAAAAGCCCCGCCTGCCCACAGACTCTAGCTTACGTTTTTGCATTGGTCAATATTGCATCTTAGTTTTTTTTCGAGATTTTAGGATAATCTACAAAAGAAATGGTGTTTAGGAACTTAAAATTTAAATTATAAATTTAAACTTAAATTTTAAATTATAATGGATATTATATATGAATTCGTGAGTTAAATTATAAATAATAGGTAAAAGTTGAAATTCCACCTTTTACCGCGGTTTGATGACATTTCTTGAGATATTTCAAGTGGATTCGAAAATGCTGTAAGAATCCATATGATGTCGGTCAACTAAATAATATTTTTCAATAATTGTATGGCCCAGATCGTAACTTCTTATATAAAATTTCTATGACGTGTATTCTGAACAATTACATCTATCGAGTCCGCCAACGATATCAAAAGGGCCCGCTAGTAAAATATCGCAATCTTGAAAAATATATTTTTTATTTAAACATTGAAGATAGTAATAATTCTCTACAATTATTTTTTCAAAACAATAGGGATTATTCGCTTCAACAGTGAGCAGTTCGCGTGTGTGCCAACGCCAAATGCTCGGAAAGGCTCGGACTTGTAATAATCAACTTGCCAATTTGATCAACACAATGCTGTTATTAAACTAAACAATGCTCGTCTTTTTGTATAACAAATGAATACGGCACAGGCTTTCATTATAATATCGTTATACAATTCGCTTTAGATACAGGTCGGGAGGTTAGATATAGCCTGTAGCGGATGTAGGTATAAATTAATGTTTTTTTTTTTTGCTTGTTTTAAGTTTTTGCCTATATTTTATTGACCATGTAAATTTTAAAAATCCTTATCTTACATTCTTATACTTAATCAGGCTACTACTTTAAAATGCCTAGTATATCCCACAATCTGAACATTTTTGTGATACACTTTACGGAAAACCTATCAAGTACTTAGTCGATGTGTTATGTGTTATCAATTATCATCGATCAATCAAGGTTTGGTTACTATTAAAATGAACCAAACTACGCAGGTCCCCCATCTAACTAGGAATCAACTTCTTTGATAGTACATCATATATATTTTTTTAGACTTATCATTACGTTAGAAGTTTTACAAATTTTACCACTTTGGAAGAGTCTCTCTCGCAAACTATTCAGGTTAGAAAAAAGATATTAGAAACCTCAAGATGATTTTTGAAGACCTATCCATAGATACCCCACGCATAGGTTAGATGAAAAAAAAATTTTTTTGTTTCAGTTGTACCTATAGGGACCCCTAAAATTTTTAATAATTTTTGCATTTTTGTATCAAAATCTTAATGCGGTTCACAAAAAATCAAACAAATCAAAATATTTATTTCTAAATAGGTTAACGAAGTTAACACTTTTTAGAACGAACTACATGAGGCCTACCACCGGTTCCGGAACTAACCCGGCGAGAAGAACCGGCGTAAGAAACTCGCACGGGGCCACCTTTTACCAAAAAAAATGGAAAATAACAATGATAACTTAAACTTAGAATTTACACTAAGTATGTAAAAATGTGTTACATTTATATAGAAGTGACGTCCTATGGTCTGTCAGCTTATTAGGTGTGCTATCATTGAGAAAATCAGTTAGGTACCTTATAATAGCCGGCGGAGCCGTGGTGTAGGCTCACGCGATCCCGCGGCCCGCCCAAGGCGCATAGTGGAGTACCGCCGAGTTTTTAGTGGGTAGGGGCTGCGTCCACCACCATCTTCGGACGCAGCAGAGACCCACATACTTGCGGATAGGACCCCATCCCCCGCAAGATGCTTAAAAGCATTTTCTCGGCGAAAAAAAAAAAAAAAAAAAAAAAAAAAAAAAAAAAAAAAAAAAAAAAAAAAAGTTACCTTATAATAAGCCTTAGCACAGAAACGTTCTTTGAAAACTTTTTTTTTTATAAAGTAATTGAAAGATTTTGGACGTTTTCTGGGATTTTATTGTATAGGCGTATACATTGACCTTTGAAAGATTTGCTTACTTTGGCCTGGTTATTGGTATATCTAACTTGTCCTTAGTGTTCCCTTAATGTCCCTTTCGTTTTAAAATTATTTACATTTTTTCTCACGTATAACACATCAAGTCCAAAATGCATTGAGAGATTACGGTCAGAATTCTTATTTCTTTAAACTTTTCTCTTTCTTTGAGAGATTCAAAGGATGACATTTTATAAATAGATCATATAGCTCGCTTCTGCAGTACAAATATTGTGTTAATATTAGCAGCACTTCCGCATAATAGAATGCCGTGAGATATTCTACTATGACAATAACTACAATAATCTAATGGGGATTGTCCATTTTTTTTTTAATTTTGCTCATTACAAAAACATTTCGAGGAATAAGGTCAGTGAATGTTTTTCTGTATATAAACGAAAAAATACCCATTAATTACTTATATTTTTGAACAAATACGTTTAACCTTTGTTTAACCTTCAATGGCGTTAATCTTATATATAAAAATGGATTTTCAAATGTGTTAGTCGCGCTAAAACTCGAAAACGGTTGAACGGATTGGGCTGATTTTAGTCTTAAAATATTCGTAGAAGTCCAGGGAAGGTTTTAAAGTGACACGAAGTTCACCGGGACAGCTAGTTAGCAATAAATTCGACCAACATTACGTTTCGAACTTTTGGTAAGCTTCTCGTATCAGCTTTCACATAATGAGTACTTGCATTTGACGAACCAGCCATTATAAATAAGATTGAAAGGAAATTTAAAACATATATGCAGAGGTCAATTGGCGGCCGATGATGACGTCAGAGCGAAACTTTAAAAATTTATTGAGAAAAAACTAGCCAATGAATTTTAAAATTATTTAATTTGTATTCTTAAAATACCCTATTTTAACGAAAAAAAATATAAAAGTTCCTGTTAATTTTTTGGACAATGCCCATTTCGCCGTGTCTTCGCCACTACTAATAATAAAAACTTTTATTATTCGTAGCTTCGCCACAAATTTCTCTAATTTTTCTGACTGCATATTATGCTGCGGAACTGAGCTTATCGGTCAGTTTGGCAATATGAGGGGGTGGGGGGTATGGGGGGGTGTCTGGTGTTACTCCTAAAAACACAGTAGTGTCTTGAACAAGATTCATCATATTTTGGCAAAGTAAATCTTAAACATTTTGTTTTATTAGAATTTAAAAGTTAGTTAAACCAATTAACTATTTTTGAGAGAGCACAATTTACCTTGTCATAATCAAAAGGTTGAGTGCCAAGTCCCTTATGCCATAGTGGTGCAATTTCCTGATCAATGTAGCATGATCAACAAAATCAAATGCCTTAGAGAGGTCGCAAAATACACCTAAGGCATCCCGCGACTCCTCCCAGGCTTCAAATATACTACAAAGAAGACCTATACCAGCATCCGTAGTGAAACGACCCTTAGTAAAACCGTAATTGATTATTATGCAATAAATTATTGGATTTAAAATGTACTAACAATTATTGTTTTAATATTATTTTCTCAAATATTTTACTAAAAGTCGGTAGAATAGATATAGGCATAAATTTTGTCGGATCAGATTTAATTCTAGATTTGAATAAAGTTGCTATGCTTCATTAAATCAGGAGAAACAACATTTTTTATACAGTCATTAAAAATATTGGCAAGATATGGAGCTACGATGTCAATTATTGATTTAATAATCTTAGTTGACAGACCCCAAAGATCTGTAGTACTATTTTTGTTTGTATTTTTGATGGTCAATAATTTAAACGTGTGAATAATGTCTTTAGAGTAATTTTTTTTAAACTTAAAATTGACATCACATTCCTGTACATACTCTCTGAGTAATTTTTCAGCCTCTGCAGGCGAAGAATTTAAATTTTTTGTTGTTGAGACCGGAATGTCAGCAAAAAACTTTTTAAAAACATACCTACTCATCAGAATTGATATTAGAATTCAACATTATTTGATTCACGATGAAGTATACACGATGAAGTATATTTAAGGCTAAATGGCTGTATTCAGAATTACTTTGATTTGAAATGTGTTATCCCAGAAATCGACAATACATTGTCTTGCTTCGTATAAGATCATTGATCATTATTTTAAAATTGCCGTTGTGTGGATGTCATTGAGGGAGACAAAAGAACAATCGCCTTCTGGCTTCACGGTCCGTTGACAGTGAACCACGCACGGCCCAAGACAAACGAACATTACTTACGTCCTTACCCGGTTAGCGGCTATTTTATTTTAGGTTATATAATAACGGACTTCACAAAAATAGGTTCTAATTGGAATCTTTCAGAAAACAAATCCTGTAGTTACCCTACATTTTTCCTAGGAATCCTGCAGATATCCTACATTTTTCTCAGCTCTACGTCTATCTAAGCCAAATGTTATCAAAATTTGTCAGCCCGTTCTTCAAGAGTTTTCAAGATTCATCGAGAGATATAGCTTGTAGGTCTAACACCCATAACCTCCATAAGAATCATCCAAAAAACATAATTTAATACAAAATGTACGTTTGATAAGGCTTGGCTCTAGTCCAGCATAGTGCCTAAGTTTTGGCAAGAGCTTAATATGTAAAAGGCACAAGCACTAGGTTTTGCTGCATTACATCTTTAAAGCACACTACAGTTTATTTGAAGAATGTAAAGTTTTCCGTGAATCAGCAATTATTTTGTTTGTGACATCCTGTACAGGTTATGGCTTAATATGAGATATGACCTTATGACCTACATACAGGTGTAACAAAACTTAGTGATAATACTTTAGGGTGTGTATGAGTTCCGTGTTACATAGCGTTCTGTAAAAGTAGCAGTGCTGAAAGAGCAAAAATTTTTTTCACTTTCGCGTCGCTGGGGCGCTGCTCATAAAAATCGCAAAAAAATTTGGTCTCATATAAGGAACACATACACACCCTAAAGTATTATTTATTTATTTCTAATTATTATCACTTAGTTTTCTTACACCCTGTATACACGCGTCACGCAGTTTTTTTTAAATGAAATAAGGGGACAAACGAGCAAACGGGTCACCTGATGGAAAGCAACTCCCGTCGCCCATGGACATTCGCAGCATCAGAAGCTCTTCTGATGCTGCGAGTGTCCTTCAGTGCAGGTGCGTTGCCGGCCTTTTGAGAGGGAATAGGGTAATAGGTAGGGTAGGGATGGGAAGGGAATAGGGGAGGGTAGGGAAGGGAATAGGGTAGGGGATCGGACCTCCGGTAAACTCACTCACTCGGCGAAACACAGCGCAAGCGCTGTTTCACGCCGGTTTTCTGTGAGAACGTGGTATTTCTCCGGTCGAGCCATTCGTGCCGAAGCATGGCTCTCCCACTTTAGATTATTATAGTAAGTATGTACGAATAAGGTGGATATTACCGGCATATTGAAAAGGAGTTCACGGTTTTCTTAACTATTTTTGCAGTTATTCAATTATTATTCAATACCACGGTAATGCTTCATGTAATAGGATTATAGTTTGTTCTATTTTTACTTGAATGGGGTAGTACGTACTTACTCCTACTACACACTACACAGTATACTGCTAAATATTTTGAAAAAAAAATTCTTAATTGATTTGAAAAGGTGAGCTTTTTTTTGGTGGCTTTTACTAACCCTTCTTGTTTCTTTGAAAATTATGGTGAGTAATCCTTTTAGTTTCCATAATTATTATACTTACTTGCACTAGTGAAATAGTGTTGTGATGGCTGAAATTGGCCTTGGCGTTAAAATATACCACACACCAGGAAAATTAGGATGTCTGATCATAAATCCAAATTTTCCTGGTGTATGGTCTATTAGATTTCTATAAACCATCTACTAAGTGTTAATATTGAGTAAGTAAAAGTGTAAAATTGTATTTTTAATTGTGCAGAAGCGGCAGCATTATTAGCTTAATGCACTTAAGTAGGTATTATTCTACCCTTAATTTATTTTAAATACCTTCCCGTAATCTTATCTAGAATCTGCATGGATTTGCCCTGACATTTGGATTGTAATATACCGATCTACCTACACCTATATTAGTTTTAAGCTAGATTTTGCTTACTTATAAATTATTAAGTATAATTCATTAAAATAACTAATAATTATAAAACAAAAAAGTGAAATATACGCTGCAATGTGAATCTGAATTAAAAACGCAAAGAGAGAAAATCCAGTGGAAATCTGCATACAACGGCGACATTTTCACTTTTCACATTCGGTAAACAAGAATGCCGTTACAATTCCATACCTTTAAATAAAATAAAAGTTTCACCTTCGTGCCGCGGCTCACGAAATCTCAATAATTAAATATAAATTACACTGCACTTTGTGAAAAATCCGATCGCACTGTATTTTCCTTTCGTCCGTGAGTTTTCCGAGGAAATCCGAGCATACAATGTTGGGGCATCACTGCATTTTGAGTTTAGTCGTGTCTGTGAGGAGAAATCGCGGCGAGCCATCGACGGACGCGCGGCTTTCACATGCTCTCGCGGCCGACTGACTGGACTCTGGAGTACCGAGTACGGACTACGTACTGTGTGGTGAGGGCAGCCGGAGTGAGCGACCCGTACTACGGAGTGAATACTAAGCAGTTGTAGGCTAGACCGCCTTAAAACACTCAAATTCAGTACGTAATATTAATGAGTTAGATTTTACAACTCTTAAGTTATTCTTGTTATTTTTCACCTTTTTGGTAAAAGGAGGCCCCGTGCGAGTTTCTTACGCCTGTTCTTCTCGCCGGGTTAGTTCCCGAACCGGTGGTAGGCCTCATGTAGATGTGCTAAAAGTGTTAACTTTGTTAACCTATTTAGAAATAAACATTTTCATTTCATTTCACTGCCTATAAGCTATGCCATCACCTTCTATAGTAATATTTAATAATCGCAAAAAGTAATAAGTACTTGTAGGCTAAGCACGGGAAACGCATCGTAACGTTACGCGTTATGGTATCCTAAATCCAAATTGTTAAGTTATCATAGCGCAATTTCATCATAATAAACTCCTCTTCTTTGGAAGTCGGTTAAAATCAACATATTGTAATAGGCATATTATAGTCTATAGGGCCTCTTAAGTTAGTCAGTACCCACTACCCAGTACTTAGTTAGTTCTTTACTTATTCACATACGTACCTACCTACGGTTATTAAACTTCAATGTTCGTGAATGCTGAAAAGTATCAGGCGCACGAAAAGCAGTAAAAATATCGTAAAATAAATTTTATTTCCTGGAAAACAGACACTTATAAATAATGTATCTAAGATACTTAATATAAAAATGTGATTATTTAACTCTAATTTAAAATGTTTTGAGGTCAAAATCTTCATTACAGTTAAGTATTTTTATTTATTTAATTCGCCCCCCTAACATTATAAGTAAGTACGGTAGATGTTTATTTGCTATTTGTCCATTAATATTATCAATGATGTTCATTATTATAATTAGTACAAATAAATTATTAATAACACTAATTTTAAATACCGATTCCAATTTAAAAAAATCCAATAAAATATTCCACTAAAATAACTATTATAATACAATTAAAATGTCATAGTTAAGTAATTAATGTTCGTCTCTGTGTGCGGTATAGGTAAGTTAGTAGGTATAAATACTTATTGGAATATAAAATGAATATCACAAAATAGTGCTTTGTAATTTTAAATATAAAAAGTTATTTTTCCTGAAATCCTTTACCAAACCTAGTGTAACTGGTAAAGCTCGAGTTGAAAGCTTTTTATGACGCCATAGCCTCACAAGTTTATGACGTAGAGGTGTTTGTTTTACGATCGTTTTATGATTTCATACTTATTAATAAGTCGCTTCATGTTACCTACTTCTTTTTAATTTTAAAAAATATATTTATATTTTTTTTATTTACTTATTTGCAATATGGATTTTAAATCCACAATTGCACAATAGTTAGTAGTTATTCATAATATTACCAAAATATTACCATACTTACCAAGAAACCAAGTTGTACTATACAAATACTTAAAAAAATAAATATTGATTTATTTCGTAATAGATTTGAAACAAATCTTTAAAGAATTATCTTCGTCTTGAATTAAAATGTTTAAATGGAATTAAAATGGTTTGGGATAAGGCCGGTAAGATGTCGGACAAAAAAAGTCGGACTCGCGCACGAAGAGCAAAATTAGGCCAAAAAATTGTGTTTTTTGTATGGGAGCCCCCTTAAATTTTTATTTTATTTTAATAGTATTAATAACTATTAAAGTACTTTACATATATAATTAAGGCCTTTGTTGTGAAATTTCATGCCCCTACCTGTTGCCATTATTGATATCGAGCAGAAAAAGCCAAAAAAATCACGTTTGTTGTATATGGAAGCGCCCCCCTTCAACATAATTTTATTTTATTTTTAGTATTTGTTGTTATAGCGGCAACAGAAATACACAAGCTGTGAAAATTTCAGAAGTATATTCTTGAGATACAGCCTGGAGACAGACAGACAGACGGACATACATCGGTCTCAGTAATAGGGTCCCGTTTTTACCCTTTGGGTACGGAACCCTTAAAAACACTTCGGTAGCAAAAAAGTGGAAAATTGTTCTTTTAAAAATAAAATGTACAATGTAATAATTTAATCTATAAAATATAATGTCTACCCAGATACACACGAACTAAATAAAATAATACACGTTTAACGTTTTTGTAAATTGTATTTAGCTTACTACTTATTCACATGCTATAATTTCGGTAGGATCTTCACAAACTTTTTTGTATAAAAATATAAAATAGTGACGAATTAAAAGTTAACATCCCATCCTGATAGCTCGTCGGGCGGGAGTTTCTCTTTGGGATACTTCTCGAAGTTGGAGAGGTCGAGGTCGTGTGAGATGGGCTGCACCAGCGGCGCCTTCAGCCGCCTCTCCCGCAGACCCTCCCAGTCAAAACCGAGGAACCATCTGAAAATATTATTCAACTTTAATTTCACCGCCTTCTTAAATAGTTATTACACATGAAAACTACGTGAATGGCTCGAATTAGTATTAAAATCAACCTAGACCACAGACATAGATCAAGATAGATACCGCATGTCGCTCCATTTGTATGAAAACGAGCGTGTCACTTTTTCCCACCTACTGTGACGTACCGATGATAAGAATCGTGTCAATTATCTTGGCTAACGTTTCTATTTGAATTTCTAAATGCCTAAAAGTGCTCAATACGGCACTTTTAGGCATTTAGGCATTTTTAAAATTCCGATTGACGTCCGATTCTGATAGCATAGAACAGACTTTTGAAAGACGAGCATAATATATTATAAGAGATACACATGCGGTATCTATCTTGATCTATGTCTGTGACCTAGACGATAAATTTATAATAACGCTCCGTAAACCTTCACGCTGCATCCCGCTTTCCGAGTTGGTTTGGAACCCCGTTATCTGACAGTGGCGTTCATTTTTACCAGACGCCTCGGGACGCTAACATCGCTACTTCTTACTATATATTATATATATTCAAATTATTGTATTTACGTTTTTACAAAAAAAAATAGGCGCTCACAAGCTACGTCATTTCATTATTATAATATCCCAGTGTAATCCGGCTCGAAGAACCATCAAAAACTGTTCAACCACAGACATAGATCAAGGTAGATACCGTATGTGTATGTACTTCGCGTGCCATATCGCGTTCCCAAACGACGAGCAATGCTCGTCTTTCGAAATTCTATTCTTTAGTCTGCTATCGGAATCGGACGTCAATCGGAATTTAAAAAATGCCTAAATGCCTAAAAGTCGCGTATTGAGCTGTAGAAATTCAAATAGAAACGTTGGCCTAGATAATGGACATGTTTCTTATCATCGCCTCGGTACGTCACAGTAGGTAGGAAAAAAGTGGCACGCTCGTTTTCATACAAATGAAGCGACATGCGGTATCTATCTTGATTTATGTCTGTATGCTCAACTCACTTATGATTCTTGACATCGATCATGCCGTTCTTGAGGTAACCCAGCCTCTCCGCCGGCACGGCACGGCAGAGTTTCCGGATGAGCAGCTGCGCGGACTTGGGCATGCGCGGGTGGAAGGCCACGGCGTCGATGCCACGGAGTATGAGCGTGTAGGTCTTCATGTGGTCGCCTCCG
The DNA here is from genome assembly GCF_905147365.1 of Aricia agestis. Classification (NCBI taxonomy): domain Eukaryota; kingdom Metazoa; phylum Arthropoda; class Insecta; order Lepidoptera; family Lycaenidae; genus Aricia; species Aricia agestis. The sequence continues at coordinate 9,792,626 of NC_056416.1, read as the reverse complement.
GGCGCGCGGAACGGTGGCTTGCCCACCAGGATCTCGTGAATGAGCACGCCCAGCGCCCAGCAGTCCACCGCGCGGTCGTGGCCCTGATGATCATATAAAGTGGAAATAAGATTATGTTCGCTAGCGTTATGTTGTTGTGTAAACTTTATAGCTTATGCTTACTCAAACTGGATGTCTTCACTTCGGGGCAATATCGAAGTTAAGACAGAAGTAGTAAACAGATTATGTTTACGACATAATTATAATTAAATACTTACAATGAAATTGAATTAATGTTTTTATTGTTATAAGTAGTCACTACATGTGACAGCTACCAGTGTTTAGTATATTTTACGACTGCGGACAAACAATACCTTGTTGAGGACGATCTCAGGCGCGACGTACTCGGGCGTGCCGGCGAACGTCCACGTTTTGCTGTTCGAGGACAGACGCTTCGCGAAACCAAAGTCCACCTGGGGATCGGGAAGATATGAAAATATATGGCGTATAAGCGGGCCCCTAGACGATCAATTTTATTGTGCAATATCACGTATTGTGCAATATTATTGACCGTCTAGGATTAATATATTGAACGCGCCTTTAATCTTAGTTGTCAAATAAGTTCAATAAATATTATTATTCGATATTATTGTAGTTCTAGGGGCCCACTAACATAATTTCACGTCTTTGCTTTTGTTATTGCTGAAAGCTGGCGGAATGAATCTTGCAAAGTAGTAAAGTCTTGCATATTGCTGCAACATCGTTGCACCAAAATTAGTTTGTCGCGTAGAAACCGTGAAACAAATTTGGGCATTTCTAGGGGAATGAAAGTATCTATACTTATATGAAAACATTTTGCCGAGAAATATTAGGGGAGCCGGTATATACAAATTTGTTGCTGTATATACCGGCTCCCCTAATATATCAAAATCGGCATAGCAATGAATGCCGTTGGTTTGTAACATGTCATTGATAATCAGTATGAATAGAGTAGGCGATAGGACACAGCCCTGAGGGACACCAACATTAACAGACTGAGTTTCCGAGCATTCGCCGTCAACTACGACCTTTATGCTTCTGTCTGCTAAGAAACTAGTGACCCACTTACATAATTTCTCGGGCAGCCCGTATGATGGAAGATTTGACAGCAGCGCTTTATGCCAAACCCGATCAAAAGCCTTCGCAATGTCCAAACTAACAGCCAATGCCTCTCCCTTCGACTCAATTGCATGAGCCCAACGATGAGTCAGGTATGCCAAGAGATCACCAGCCGAGCGACCCTTATGGAACCCGTATTGTTTGTCGCTTGCCAATCCCTGGCCGTCCAAGTATCGAAAAAGCTGGCTATTGATAATGGATTCCATTATCTTCGAGAAAAGAGAGGTTATAGCGATTGGTCTGTAGTTGGAAGGATTTGAGCGGTCACCTTTTTTGGGGATCGGGTGCACCAAGGCTGTCTTCCAGGAAGCCGGGACGATGCCATTGGAATAGGAGAGCCGAAAAAGACGCGTCAAGACCGGAGCCAACTCTGGAGCACACTTTTTCAACACAATAGGCGGGATTCCGTCAGGCCCACTCGACTTTTGGATATCAAGGGAACAGAGGGCTTTCCGCACTGAGCGCTAATGAAACCGAATATCCGACATGATGCTCGTGCATCGCGGTATGGTCGGCGGTTTCTGCCCCCCGTCATCCAGGGTCGAGTTTGACGCAAAGAACTTGCCCAGAAGATCGGCTTTGTCCTTTGCGTCCTTGGCCAACGATCCATTTCCTACGTGTAGGGTTGGCTTGCAGAAATTTCCTTCAATAGCTTTGGCCAGAGACCAGAATGCACGGGTTCCCGAGGCACTCAAGTCTTTTGCCAATTCTATTGACGTGCTGTTGCTTTGCCCGAGTAATCTCTTTCTTGTGGGACCTAGAGGCAAGGTTGTACTCCTTTTTATATGTGCTGGTATTTAAATCCCGAGCAGACACTGCGTTGGCCCAGGATTGGTAAGCCTCCTGCTTCCGGCGAGAAGCTTTTTTGGGGGATGAGCCAAACCAGGGACGAAATCTGCCGCCAGTTGGCACTACAGAGGTCGGAATGAAAAGTTCCATCCCCTGCATCACCACATCGGCAACAGAGTTGGCAGTGTTGTCGGGATCATCCGGCGAGAAGCACGTGCCCCCAAGGATAGGATAGCGCGCTATAGAACAGCGCGCTGTCTTAACACCGTCGTAAGTGGCACAGAACTCCTAACAAGGCAATGATCCGATGAACCAAGTGGTGCGGTTACGGATATTTGGTAGCCGTCAGGATTTGAAGTCAGTAGCAGGTCCAACAAGGAAGGATTCTGACCATCCACATCTGGGATTCGCGTAGGCGTAGTAACCAGTTGTGTCAAGTCGTTCGCAAGGGAAATGTTGCAGACAGATCTCCCCGCATGATCAGTTTTACTGGAATTGAGCCAATCGGCGTGGTGGGCATTACAGTCGCCTAGTATCTCTGCGGATGGGATCTACTGCTGCACAAAATCTAAAGCAGCTTGCAGGTGCTCCAAGAGTCGGTCCGTCTCGGGGTCACCACTATGGGACCTATATAGGCACGCATAGACGCGAGGGTGGTCGTCGCAATCTATGCGGAGCAATAAGTTTGATACGTCCATGACCTCAAGATTGCTGAGGCGGCGAGATATCATCTCTGATATACACACACACTCCAGCTTTAAGGAGAAAGGAGTGCTCGAGGTAATACCCTGGGTGGAAAAGGTATGACGTGTCACTCGGAGATGATATCTGCCTCTCGGTTAATTGCTCTTGCCCCGAGCAGATTGGAGCGCAGTTTTGCCCTCCCCAGAATACGAGGGGCAGCCTGGACGTCCACGTTCAGTTCCAGGAGTTCCTGAGCCTGGACGTCCAGAGAGGGATTCTCCAACGCAGTTGGTACCCTCCTGGGGTAACAAATTGTTTTTCAACTGCGGCATTTCTAGGGGGGTAGGGGATTGGGCCTCCGGTAAACTCACTCACTCGGCGAAACACAGCGCAAGCGCTGTTTCACGCCGGTTTTCTGTGAGGCCGTGGTATTTCTCCGGTCGAGCCGGCCCATTCGTGCCGAAGCATGGCTCTCCCACGGACAATCTTTTCAGTGTTTTCAGCGACTAGAGGTCTGTCGAGTGTCGACAGATACACTTTCGCATAAATCATAATACGGCGGCTGTACTTACTCGACGAGAGCCTCTCGCCGAGATCCTCGGCCGTACATGCATGCCCTGGATTTCCTAGCGAGAGCCAACAAGACGAGGACGTGAGCACCCTGTACACACTCGGGGTGTCTCGACGAGTGTGTACACTTGTGCAGCCGACATTAGCAGCTCCTTAATTATAAATAAATAGTACTTACTAATTTAATATATCCATGCTTGTCGAGCATTAGATTCTCCGGTTTGAGGTCTCTGTAGATGATGTCCATAGAGTGTAGATACTGGAAGGCCTCGACGACGCAGGCGGCCATGAACCGAGCGACGTTCTCGGGGAAGTACCGCTGCTTCTGCAGAATGGTCCACACGTCGCCGCCCAGGACCGGCTCCATCAGGAAGTAGATGTACTTGTTGTCTTTGAATGTTCGGTATAGTCTGTAATTATAGAAATATATGTTTAAATTTTGTATCAAGCTGTTTACTGTATATATATTTTTTGTGTTCACCCTAGCAGTAGACGTTTTTAGACAAAGTGATGTAAACCAAAAGTTAATTTTCATGTTTTTCAAGTACCTAGTTCTTAAATGGGATTTGTGGTAAATTTTTTTTAACCCTGTTCACGTATAAGTAATAATAATGATAATATCTATGAACGCTTCACACCACGTCAGTCTGGCCCTGTGGTAAGCACCTGAAGGACTTGTGTTACAGGACAACGGATATAATATTTAATACTTTTTATACTATACATATATTTAAGATTTTTATTATATGATACACATATTTAATACACATCCATGACCCAGGAACTTTGAAAAACTTTTTGTTCCGTCGGCGGGATTCGAACCCGCGACCCCCGGCTTGAGCTACCGACGCGCTCACCACTGAGCCACAGAGGTCGTGTGATATTTGAAGTGACGTATGATATTTGAAATGACGCGCCAATTTTAGTTGAAATAAATGAAAAATGTGCTGTGAATATCTTAAGATTCGAAGATGTAAAAATATACATTATAGCTGCTGTGTGTGGTCTCCTGACGATTTCTATAGAAAGATGTATTGAGATGTATCGTGCTATAATATACATCTTTACATTACCTGCTCTGTCTGTGACGCGCTTTAGACAAGCTATATCAAGGTATAGCGACTAAATATTGTTTTTGCAATAGGGCAACATAGGTTATTGTCAATGTCATAACACTGCAAATAGAAACATTTAACATAGGTACTATATATTTTTTAAGAATATTCACCTGCAGATGAAGGGGCTGCGGCAGGCCATCATGATGAGCTTCTCGTTGAAGGCGTGCTCCTGCTGCTGCTGCTGCACCATGTCCACCTTCTTTAGGCATTTGAGCGCGAAGGTGAGCGCGGGCTGGCGGCGGTACTGCACCAGCTCCACTCGCCCGAACCCGCCCACGCCCATCGTGCCGATTATGTCCAAGTCTTTCAGCTCGATGAACTCGAATTCTGGAAGTATTTTTAAGATGTAGGTAACCTAATGTATAACCCGTGTCCCGTGCACCAGCTTTAAGATTTTGTTGCAACGGCCCCGCAATATTTTGTGTAAGAGGTATTCATTCAAATTCGAGCGCGACTATAATAATAATATGTATAATGTATATCCCCATTCCCTGATTCCTAGCAGCTTGCATGCGGAGTATAAATATTTCCTACACTGAAGCAAATAACTCTTCGGAACATATGATTTTACATCGTCTGTCATTTTCATAGTAAAATATGTAATTGCGGAAGCCACTAGAAACTTGCATCTATTGACAAAATTGAATTACCACTCTTTATAACTGAAGTCTTCTTCTGTTGCGAGGGCCGAGGATCTGCATGTCGAATATTCTTCAACTCCTCCAAATTGCCCAGCAGCTCTGTAAAAGGACTGAAATATTTATTAATTTTAATGAGGTTTATTCATGAGTACGAAAATAAGACGTACCTATTTAATGCTTAATATCGGATTAGGTTTGGTACTAGGTACGCCAAGAAAAATTGGTGCTCCATCTACTTATTTGCGATTGGTGCATACAGCATAGGTACACATTTTACATCTAGTTCCCTTGATAATAAAGAATAAATAGCAGCTATTTATTAATTACATTAATTAATGAATAGCTGCAACACGTGTAGAAGCATACCTATACATAATATTATGTACTAATAAATAATAATATTCCTTTCTGCGCCGCTACTCGCAGAACCACGGGAAATGTGGGGCCACTGCAGTTCTATCAGCGGGCGTCTGCCTGGTCGTCGGCAGACACGTCTGATTGAGGGTGTTCAGACACCCCCCAGGCCTAACAGAGACCCTACTAGGGCTTGTTTAGGTCATTCCTCTGAGTTTACGTCGCGATGCACTGGAACACATAGCGCATCGCGACCCGCTCGGGGGCTCTGTACAATGGACATCGGCGTCCCCACACCGATGCCCCGAGCTCCGCGGCTATGGCGGAACGTTTCGGTCGTTATTATTGACCCTACGTCGCCTTGGCCGGCTACGTTTTCGAGGGTCGAGCGCCTCCCGCTCGCGTATGCGCTCGGCCTCCTCTTTGGCGGCCATTACATGCTCAGCAAAATCTTCAATTGATTGCTGCCCAGCATCGAGCGAACCAATGCTGGGAGCGAGGTGTCATATCCGATGGCGGCCGTGAGGGCCGCACGTTGTCCATTCCAAGAGGGACAGACCGATACAGTGTGCTCTGTCGTGTCCCTGTCTTCGTCACAGTGGTGGGATCTTGGGGTCTCTTCCCTTCCGACGATATCGCACAGGTACCGACCGAAGCGCCCGTGCCCGGTCAGCACCTGTGTGAGGCGAAATGAGAGAGTTCCATCCTTGCGATCAAGCCACTGTCTGAGTACTGGGCGGATGGCTAGAACTAAGTCTACGCTGGCTTGCGGCTCTTCTAGCCGCTCTTGCCACAAAAAAAAAAACGAAAGAGGTAAAACTAATTCAAGCGTTAACTTTACAGTCGTTGGTGAAATTGGGGCTAGATATCAATATTCAATGCATACCCTCTCTCCAGCGTTAGGCACTCGACGCCGGGCGGCAGGGCTGTCACCGTCGCCAGTCTCCGGTCCTCGTGCAGGAGCGCCTGCTCTCCAAAGTAGTCCCCGCGGCGGAGAGTACCGACCCTGCGCTCCCCGTCCTCCTCCCGCTTCGTCACCGCCACTGTTCCTCCGCGGATGATGTAGAACTTGTCCCCTTTGTCCCCTTGCCGCACTACGGGGGTGCCCGCAGAGAAGAATTCCTACGAAAAATAGTCCTTGGTACCCTCTTCTTAATTAATGTTCGAAATGCCCAAAGGGGAGTGCATTCTTGATTTGACTCTATAAATATAGACGTTGGTAGTCTAGCTTAAATCCCTCTCTTATCTTAAAATTTAGTTTGTTATTATTTTTAGCAATATTTCGCGAAATAAACTTCCACCTTTAAGTAAATGAGTGAGTGTACGCATAAGCATGCGTGCAGCACCTCACTCCGGACTCCCACAGTGCCTATGCGTACACTCGCATGCAAGAACTTGCAAACACCACCACCACACAAGCAATAATGTTGGCAAATCCGTGCAAGGCCTCTCACCACCATGCAGGTTGAAAACCTAGACGCGCGTTTCGCCCCAACACCGGAGCATCCTCAGGATGTGGACTCTACGAACAACGTCCATCAAGTATTCCCTCCCTTATCATTTAAAATGATGAAGATTTTAGCATACTGCATAGCCAATAGTTCGAGCACAGACGTTTGATATGATCTCTCAAAATGATAAAAGAGAGAGAGATAGAGTATAAAAGGCCAAGAACTGTAGCAGAAAAGATAAAGTACGTACCCTTTTCAGGAAGTCAGCAATTTTGGCGAGTTCAATCGGATGTATATCCTTCAGCAAGGGGACTGACGCTAAGAATCTGTTGTTGTCCTCCTGCTCTTGACGGCCGCTGCGGACCATGATCTTCTGGAACACTTTCCTCTCTAACGTCCATACTTTTGCTTCTGTTATACCTAGGGAGGAAACTCAAAATAAATAGTTGTACCCCAAAAGTATTATAAAAGTAAAAAAAAAGTTTCTTTTTCAGCGCTGCTCTTTTCCAGCGAACTCTATTCAAGTTACAAGGGACCCATAAACTCCCTAAAGTATATTGTCACTTAGTTTTGTTACATCCTGTATATCTAGTTAAACACTGCACTGTAGTAAGTAACTCTCAGGGAAGGACACGTCATGCTACATTAAAATTCGGAAAACATTACGGTTTTCGTAAGATTCCAATTTGAAACATCATGTAATTTCCATGTCTGAATAATTTTATATCTGGCATTACCTTTTCGTTTATTTTTAATAAATTCAATAATCAGTTTTATCAATTGACTCGGTTGTTAATCGTACTTTGAACCATTGTTTCTGAGATTTTATAGGTAGAGTGTATTATTATTGTTTTCACAGAAACTTGTCACGGATTTAGATAACAAAAGTATTTTATTTAATTATATGAATGTCCAGAAAAGAGTTGCCCTAACGCAGGAAATGATCAATACATTACCTAATGGATAACCATTGAGTATTAACCATATTTTTTGGCTTTGAGTTCTGTAGCCATTTCCTCCAAGTACATCCAAGTACATATTACATACTTAGTTATAAACCTAAGCATGTAATATGCACTTGTATGTATTATATAAAGGCTAAAGCTATGTTTCCTACTTGTGCGCAAATAGTTGTTAGTTCGACAAGAAATTAATAAATCAAAGTTGATAGCTTGATAATTTTACATGTTTTGATATAAGTACAGATACCGTATACCGATACCTACTATTAATCTTAAATTCTTTGATATTATGATTCGAAACTAAAACTGTAAGTAGGTACTTACTAAGTATTTTAGCCATCAAAACGTAATTTTTTTTTACAAAACAAGCAAAACCCTCAGACCAAATAAAATAAAAAATATTTTTATTTGGTCTGAGGCTAAACCTAAGTAACAGATTTTAAACATCATATTGTAAGTAACTATAATAGTTGCCTTTGAAACTTCTATTCGAAATTTCTTTCGAAGCAAAACAAAAACCTTAATAATTATTAGGTATTTAAATTAATAATAATTATTGTAAAACTTACATCTTATCGACGCAAATCGTTTCGCTTTGTACAATATAGCGAGTTCTCCGAACGCTTCCCCTGCGCCGAAGTTCTTGACCACTTGTCCACCCTTTAGCACCTCGAACTGGCCGTGCGCTGACACATAGAGGTGGCTGCCGCTCTCCCCCTCTCGTATCATGAGGCTGCCGGCGGGGTACTCCTGAGGGCTCATGGCCTCCACCACCGCCAGCAGCCGCTCCTCATCCATGATATTGCGCAAAAAGTCGTTTGCCATTATCGCTTTCTTTATTTGCTCTGCTGACCTAGAAAAGGTATGTGACTTTAAAGACATACTAGCGAGTGTCCATGGGCGACGGATGTTGCCTTTTATCAGGTGACCCGTTTGCTCGTTTGCCCCCTTAAAAAAAAAGAAACATGCCTGCATAATTGGAGGAGTCGTTAGTCCGTTGCTTGCCTTTGATGTTATGTAGGGATACGGATATAAGCTATTTTGTTTCATTGTCAAAATTTAAAATAGCACCTATTCCGGAAACGGTAATAAATTGGGTAAATTTGGGTTGGCAACAAGGAATATTTTATACTAGATGACGCCCGCAACTCCGTTGAGCCAAAACTTGATATTCGCGCGGGAACCGTGCATTTTTCTGGGACGAAAAGATCATATGTCCTTTCCCAGGACCCAAAGTATCTCTATGCCTAATTTCAGCCAAATCGGATCAGCGGTTTGAGCGTGAAGAGAACAGACAGACAGACAGACACACTTTCGCATTTATAATATTAGTAATGATTTTCGTATTTTCGTATGGATTGTTGAAGCATCAAAATATTGAAATACATTGAGATATAAGTACTACTTATAACTCAATGTTGAAATAAGAGTTATTCTTCAATCTATAATGCTTAACGTAAATCAATACTACCGTAAAATAATTATGATCCGTATTTGTTATAAAGCGATTAGTCATATCAAGAAAAATAAACCTGATAAGGATCTTATCCTATAACCTGATAAGAGCTTCAAGTTTTTTTGATCTTGAATTATTTTTTTATTCGAATACCATAATTAATGTAATTTTTAAAACATTTATTCGCGATAGGTTTATTGTTATTAAGAATAGACCGTGGGCGGGTATACATACACGGTAATTACAATAATAGGTAGGATGTAAGATAAAAACTTATAGGTAGTTTTTCATATGATAGGTGCAATCCAAGACATTCTCAACTTTTAACTTTAAACCGATTTGCCGAGGAAAATCGGCCAAAAGTCGTAAATCTAATGATCTCTCTTCGACTGTACCTATGTATGTTTAACAACCTGAACTGGGTTTATATCCCACTATTTGTAACCAACTTCCAAAAAGGAGGAGGTTGTAATAATTATATTAAGTAATTTGTGATTTTTTTTCTGTAAACAATCTTCATTATTTTGCAATCGGTACCAGTCCCAAAAATTAAAAATACCTATTATGTCATAGAACTCACGATTCTTAGCTGGTACCGACTTCAAAATTATGAAGATTGTTTACAGAAATAGTTGAGGTTGAGAATTCTGAAAAAGGCAGTAGGTATTATTTAATACTTTTTTGTTCATTGAAGAATAAGTAATGTTATTGTTTCCACTTGGACGTCGGTTTTAATTTTTTTGTTAATATGTTAAGGTAAACGTAAGGGTCAATTCAGACCGCAACGCAAAGCGTAGAAGCATTTCTAAATTAGTATGGATTTGACAGATTCGCAAGACGTCTCACGCTGACGACATCTGTCAAATCCATACTAATTTAGGTCGCGTCGGTGTCGCGCCTCGCTTCGTCACGATGCGGTCTGAATTGACCCTAAGTCGTAACGCAGGATCAAGGTACTCACTTGTCATCTTTCTCGAACTTTTCATACTGCAAGTCTGTGAGGAACCGCGCGTTGTCGAGCGGCGCGTGCGGCGCGATCACCCCACGTTTCCTCCGCACCCTCTTCTCGGGGTCATTTTGTACCAAGTCTGATATAGTTTTTCTTCCCGCGCTACTTTTTCTGTCGTAGTTGGTATCACAGTCGGAGTCCTGGAAGTAGCTACCGCTGGACTTCTCGCTCTGTATGCTCATGTAGCTGGACTTCTTGCTGGACCCGCCGGGGTCCACGGACAGGCTGTTCTGTTGGTACGCGACGGCGTTTCCATTGGTGATCTCGGTCGTAGCCCGAGGAGCTTGGAGTACAAAGTCTGGTATTTTCTGGAATAGATTCATACTTAGTACCTAATCATCTATAAGTCGTTCGCAACTAAAGAATAAATATTAGTATGGAATTAAGGATACATTTACGCACTTATATCAGATAAAGGAGCTCTCTCTTGTTTTTACTCAACCTAGAAATGCAGCTTTATTCAAATTTATTTTTTAATTGGTAAGATGTCATCAACTAAACAATATTACTCTATAATGGCTCATTTTCATTGGTCGATATGCCGCATGCGGGGTGCGGGAGATTTCTGAAACGCATGCGACAGGGCCCGCATTCGGGGAACCGTTTTCATTAGTCGATAGGGCCCGCATGCTGGGTGCGGGAGATTTCTGGAACGCGTGCCACAGGGCCCGCATTCGGGGAACCGTTTTCATTAGTCGATAGGGCCCGCAGGGCTGGGGTATACCTCTGTGTTCGTCGCCAGTTACAGACGTTCTTACCATGGAACAACAATGGATGTTACGTGGAGCAATTTTGATTGTCTGTGATTTTATGAAGAAGAAACTATTGGCGTCACTGAAGGAGAAGAGAAAAAGATCACACTTAGATACGCAACGGAATTATCAAAACCGAACATAGCAAATCAAACCTTAACTCCAAATCGTTAACGCACACATTACATCTGAGAATTTTAAATACTCACTTACGCGCGCGTTTCGCAACGAAAATTACGCCGCGAAATTTCGGCTCTTCGCGTAATTTATAGTGTGTCGCATCAGGCGTAAGCGGCTGAACGTAATTTCGGCCACGTAAATTACGCCGGCGTAATTCAGCCTTGTGTGTTTAGACGCTTAGGCATCATTGTATTCGGTTCATTTGGATAAAATTCAACCTTAAAAAAAGTATGAAACCATACTATAACTATGGGGTGGAAGACATCTTGAGTATTCTTGAGAAATCTTTCGAGCGGTGGGAGCCGCAGAATATTATACAACATATAACATCTGCTTTGACAAGATTGCCGCCACCTAGGTGTTTGAAACTTTGTATTTATATTTTATATATTTTGTTAAACCTCAAACTTATAGAAAAATTAGTGCAATACTGTTACAAATCGTTCGAATTACGAATGAAATCTTAGGATTTTGAAAAAATATTGTTCACATTCACGACCTCCCACAGGTATGGTATTATCAGACTTCTATTTATGATCATACAGGGAACTGTTAAAAAAAGTTTCAGGGTGGTACAAATAAAAAAAAATCTCCTTCGCAGTTTATGGCGGCCATTGGGAACTGTCGGAAACGTGGCAACTCGCGTCCCGCAAGCTGTATATTGACCGACGAATTTCATTGGTCGATATCACGGTCGGTGAAATATTACTCTTTAAGTCGTTCGCAACTAAAGAATAAATATTAGTATGGAATTAAGGATACATTTACGCACTTATATCAGACGAGCTTTTGCCCGCGGCTTCGCTCGCGTTAAGAAGTATTATTATATACAAACTTTCATCCCCTATTTTAACGCCTTGGAGGTAGAATTTATCAAAATCCCTTCTTAGCGGATGCATACGTCATAACATCTACCTGCATGCCAAATTTCAGCCCGATCCATCCAGTGGTTTGGGCTGTGCGTTGATAGATCACTATGTCAATCAGTCAGTTACCTTTGAATTTTATATATTACGAGCTTTTGCCCGCGGCTTCGCTCGCGTTAAGAAGTATTATTATATACAAACTTTCATCCCCTATTTGAACCCCTTGGGGTTGGAATTTATCAAAATCCTTTCTTAGCGGATGCCTACGTCATAACATCTACCTGCATGCCAAATTTCAGCCCGATTTGTCCAGTGGTTTGGGCTGTGCGTTGATAGATCACTATGTCAATCAGTCAGTCACCTTTGAGTTTTATATATATGTTATAGGCAAACTCCGAAGCTCCGGCGCTCCTAGCTTGGACTGTTCAATCCTCAGGTCAGACTGAATGACTTAGTCAAAGCCCAAACAAATGTAAATTTTCGGCCTTTGACTAAACAATTTTCGTCAAACCTGGGAGGGACTAATTTGGTCAGGCAAACGTCAAAACACAATTTTATTAAATCGGGGTTTGACGAGTCAAACTCCGATATAGGTATAAAGTGTCTTATCTTCGTATATTTGGAAGCATTTTATCATATAAGCAGCTTTCAATTCTTAACCGCTTAACTCTGCCAGTTCTGACACCTGATTGGTCAGCTTACGTGATTTTCACTTTTATATTTGAGATGCTTTGAGAGAATGCCGTGTGGCATTAGGCCCGCCTTTTGTACGATGTGCAATAAAGTATAAAATAAATAAATAAATGCTTTGGAATATACGGAGGTTAGTTTATAAGATTAGGTATAAAAAAATAATATTTTTAAAATAGGGATGATGACAAGGTCAAAGATTAGCGAATTTTGTTAATAAAATAAAGAAATCACGGTGAAAAATAAGTGTTCCCAAAATTTCAGCTCGATAGCATTTTTATTTTTTTTGTTATGCGCCTTCAAAGTTGGATAATCAAGTCTTTTTTTTTTTAATTAAATTTCTTAATATTTGTATACCATTCGATATCTTATGCAATTAAAAGCAACTTTTGTTATGAAACACTTTCATAAACGCACTATTTAATATACCTATCGAACAAAGTTCTCTCCCGATGCGTACAAACTACGAAAGAGTGACGTCAGTCTTTCGTAGCACTTTGTATGGAGCGTTTTGGGCAGGTCTATTTTATGAGATGTTTGAATTGTCATATCTTGGTAAATTTTTAAGCTATCAGAGTCATTCTTTCAGCAGTGTTTCTATTTTTTAAGGGTCTTTCAATTACCAATAAGAAAAAAAAATAGTCATCTAGCCTATTTTGATATTTATTGTTTTAATAATTTCTTAAGTAATTAAAATGGAAAATTAATCATTTTTCTGACATGGTGAGGCATTAACTTGAATGTTAATTGTTTTAATAATTTCTTAGGTAGTTAAAGTGGCAAATTAATCATTTTTCTGACATGGTGAGGCATTAATGTTAATGTTAATTGTTTTAATAAAGCTTCTTTATCCACGTTTTTAGTAACAACAACACCGTTTGATTCACTCATCTTCAATTTTACACAATTACACGCCCGCACGCTCAATGAACGAACATGAAATGACAAAACAATCGGTCGGGACACCGCGAGAGACATTATGAACCTGTTTAAACATGTTCAGATCAACGTTTGACCGAGTTTTGCAGTCGCTTCTAGGATTGACTAGGCCAAAACCGAAACAGAATAATTTACTTTCGACGTTTGACTGAAAAGTTAGGAGCTCCTGGGTTTGACTAAAAATACTTCAGGCAAAGGGCGAAATTGAAATGTATTTCGGGGATCGCCTGACGGCTTTGGCCAAACCTAGGATAAACCAGTCCTTCCGCGAAGAGACTGTGTATCGGACTTTGACTATAACATATATACTTAGATATAGATAAAGGAGTTCTCTCTTGTTTTTACTCAACCTAGAAATGCAGCTTTATTCAAATTTATTTTTTAATTGGTAAGATGTCATCAACCAAAAAATATTTGATAACACCTTGATGATCTTCATTTATATCAATTTGAAGAATGTTATCATGTTAATCCTTAGGTATTGTCATTACTGTAAATTTGTTAAAACTTACAATCCAAAAATATTACAACCTACGAATAATAAAAACTACACAAACAACTTTCTTTACATACGACGTGTAAATAAGATCGAATATACGTTTTGGTAATTTGCTGTAGTCTACACTGAACTAGTTTAAGAATTATTGCTTAACTTTTAAGAGAAAATAGATATCTACCAATAATTTTGTGGAGCACTAAACGGTAAGAGTTATGTAACATCTTTGCTCTAGGGGCCTAGTTGGTCCATACTCGCATTTATCGATCGAAAGATGAAAGTATTAAATAAATAAATAATTAATACTCTATGTAGTAGGGTACCTATAAGGTGTAGCATTGTTATATACTTATTATAATGCACCCGACAGATAAGCACCTTTAAAGTTAAACCTGTAATCTTCACATACATAGGCTACTCCAACTCCCTTCAAGGGTCGCTACGCCACATAAGAAACATTCTATTTATAACTAGCTACAACCCAAACACTGATGATGACGCTGAGTATATTTATCATTTGCATTGTGCATTATAACTCTCATACTTTCTAGTGTTTCCGACTTTGAGTCACCGCGCGCGTTCTGGTAGATTACAACGTTAAGATAAAATATTATTACTCTATGGTGAAGGCCGCCTTCGGTGTTACTGCACTGCTAAGAAGAAACGACCGTTAAAAATTATTGAGGTTCTAGGGTAATTTACGTTTGCGGTGGGTTGATCGTGCCCGGAACTTTGCCTAAGCGGGAGCACTATAGAATTTTTGTGGGTAGATCCCACGTCTAGGGAGTCCCACATATCCCGGCCGATGTCCCCAATCCACTTGGATGTGCAAAGCATTTAAAATACAAGAAGCAACCTTCATTTTAAACATATCTATGTTTCTCGCTAGAGAATCTATGTTTTGCTGCTGTTTGCTTTACTAATAATGCAGATATAGACTAAGTGGACTGACATTAAAAGTAATTTCCGTGTATTTTTCGTCACCGTCTGTTTATTTATAAAGTGCAGTTTATTTATTGTTGCCTATAATGAAGACTGAAAACTTAGATAGAGAGCCTTGTGGTTTGTATAGTTATATCTAAGCCAGTGAATAATTTGGGGGATTCCTGGTTACAACGGCGCGCGGCGCGCACTAATAAATCCGTTGTTCAAATTTTGTCATGAGATTTGAAGGTTCTTAATATAGTAAGAAAATTATGAAAATAATAGTATTTTAAAAAGATAAAACCGACTTCAAAATTGTACGTAATTGAGAATTAAATTGCCACTCAAAAATAGCTAGATAACCTAGTACTTGAAGAAAAAAGAATTACTCAAATCGTACTTGTAGTTTCGGAGATAAGCGAACACAAACATAAAAACATACAAGTAGATACTTACTTACATTTTTGACATTTGGCACATTTGTTCAGACACTGAAATAGACTAACTGCTTACATAATATACAAAAACTGGGCAGTCTTAAAAATATTACATACATACGCGTCGAATTGATAACCTCCTTTTTTTGAAGTCGGTTAAAAAAAGAAAACTAATCTGCTGATTTATCTCACCAGGCAATGTTTTACAAAAAAAAACTAAGTTCTAATTTTATTAATCTGACTGAAAAGATATTTTGTTCCCAACACTTGCATCATGTTTTTAATTCCCACTTGTCAGGAAAATGGACGTTTATTTTATCTTCTAGCGGGGGGCAGCTGCCCCCCCTGGGGTCCATGGGCGTACCCAGTACGCCCATGGACCTCAGGTAGATAACTCTATAATCTATATATTAATACGTGAGCCAAAAGCTTTGTATTCCTTTTGACGAAAAATGGGGAAACGTAGGTGAATGAAATTTTGCACAGTTATAGTTTATATGGTGAAGGAGTGCATCGAGCTAATATTATTTTGAAATTATGCTTTTATCATATTTTTTTAACAAATAAAACATTACACACACTACAACACACACACTGGGAAAAATGAGAGATTTTTGAGTGACAAGCCTATACATACGAATTATACTCTTCATTTATGGTTGAAGTCTGTTGACAATAAGTTGACAAATTGAAAATAGATTATAGCTTTTTTTATTGAGTCTTAGATACTATTAGTTAATTAGACAATGCTTACACGGCCAGTCTGAGATCAGCTGAGTCCCAGAGACAAGCGTTGAAAAAAATATGATAGTCAATATTTTTTTACAAAATATAGGCAGTAGTCCTAATGTCGTTGAATCTAAGGTCGAATTTCGACCATTGGGCGATCTCTAGTTAAAGTTAATTCTACGGGCATTTCTACACATTCCCACCACTGCAATTTCTGTGTCGCCAGAATCAACAGTTGTCACCGACCACTAAAAGCCTTTGATATGATCTGTGGGGCTAAAATGGTCGCTTTGAAGAATCATGATATGAATCATAATATGATCCATTTTTCTAAAATCGCAAACTGCAATTCATGTCTGTATTTTTGTACTGATTTGACATTTGTCAGTTTGACAGTTTTGACAATTCATTTGCTGAATTGATTGAGAGGAATTGCTAAATGTGACCATTTTAGCCCCGCTGGCTGTTAGAGGGATAAGCTAAATCTGTCTTGGCGCTGCAACGAAATTTATCAGAACAATAAAGTAGGAGGAGTGGGAGATAACAAAACTTTCTTAAGACCGGGCTGCCATGGGCGTACCCAGGTTCTGGGCCAGGGGGGGGGGGGGGGGGCAAATTACCCAGGTTCTGGTGCCAGGGGGGGGGGCAAATCACCCAGGTTCTGGGCCAGGGGGGGGCAAATCAGATTTTTCATAAGCTAGGTGTTTATAAAGAATAAAAAATTAATAATTTTTAGTTGTAAAAATATTGTATTGCAAACAAATGGCAAAAATTCGTTCTTAATTTTTAATTTTTATAGATAAAAGTACTAGATAATATGCTTAGTAGGAACGTCAACATGATCCAGGGGGGGGCACCCCCTGCCCTCCCCCTCGGTACGCCCATGCGGGCTGCCAAAAATATCAAAGCACGCTAGCCCCGCCTACACACCCCGCTATCCTTCAATCGTGATATAATGATTCCATGAATCGTGCCCGCATGAATTGTGCTTTGCGCTGCAGCTAATAATGAACAATATCGCGTAAGAACGGTTCCCGCATTATAGCACGAAAGTAAAGGTTGTAAGTCCCAAAAATGTTTTTGATGATTACTTAAAAATTAAATACAATACTAATATTTCCTTTAGCTATTATTTTATAAAGTGTGGGATATAGCGCAAGTTATTTAATGATAGTAATTCAATAAGTGTAACAGATATTTGTTGAAAAGCCCAGAAATATTCATAATTTCGAAAAATATAACTATCGAGTCAAAATAAGTGAATCGTGTTTTTTGTTAGGCAAATATCAGATAAATATACAATGATTAAATAAATCTCAATTTCATTTATGTCAATCGTCTTCCGGGATCGTAATACTTATTAGAAAACACAGCAAAATTTGGCAGCCCGCTCTAAACGTCTGATATTCGGGCTTCATATTTCTTGCGTAGAAATCCTTTTAAGTATTACATAGGTAGGTCGAGTGTTAGATACCTAACCTACTAGCACTACCGCACTAGCGGCCAGGACGCGGCGGCCATCGAAAGTATGGTGTGGCCGCTTGTCAGCGTGCGGCCAAGTGTGCGTGGTCTACGGCGGTTTCATACTAAGGTATCTATCTCGATGGCCGCCGCGGCCTGGCCGCTGCGGCTTGGCCGCTAGTGCGCGCCCGGGCTAATAAGTAATAGCTATCGTTATTTTATACATTCTTCGCCAGGTTAGTATCGTAGTAAAGAACCTTATATATCGCTCTAGTCGGAAACAACATATTGATAAGAAACTTGTCGTGAATTGACTATGCGATATCTTTTGTTTATTTTCTAATAGTTAATCTAATTCTTTTTTTTAGATAATTTAGTATTTATCACACTTACCAGACTACACCAATTAATTTCCATTTTATTAAAAAAAAAACGGTATTTCTCAGAGAAGTAGCGAGTTTTGCAATATTATTATAACGCATTTTACGATTTACGAGCACTTAACCTACACATAACTGTACTGAGAAACACAGAACAACTGTAAACAAATCCAAAACGTACTATTCTAATAAATATAATAAGGCTATTTTATACTGCATTTCCATTGTTTTGCAATTTCAACGAGCGCGGGATCGTTAGCGATTAAATTATGAAACTTAAAATTAAATTGCGACAAGGTAAACTCACAACGATGGTCTCTCTGCGCTCCTGGTCGTCGCGGTCCTTGGTCGGGGTGGCGAGGTTGAACCCGCCCTTGGAGCCCCACTTGAAGGGTGGACATAGCACCATGTTCCTACCGTGTCGCACTCGCTAGCATGACACAGAACGCGCGCGTTATGCGTGCGAGGGCCGAGTGTGTGAAGCACGGGCACCCCTTATCGCGCACTAGATTATCTTGCCATTCCGATTGTTTTAATTACTCCGTCTCCTCCGATATTGAAGAACCTTGCAATCTTATCGCCGCACTCGTTATCGTTCTTGCCGAATAGAGGAGGGACTAGATTTCGAAGCGAATTGATTTCCGGAGTTGCGTGCTTCAAACGTAGGATTAACCGGCTATGATTTATTTATTCAACTTTGATTTTTCTTTCCTTAAAAACTAGATCCTACTTTTGCTGTACTAGAAACGTGCGGACAAATAAAACAATAAGTTCATACTATAATTTATTAATAACGTAAATGAGTACACAATGCCAAAGGCTTTAAATGATTCACTTCATTTAACATTTTCCAATAAAAAAAATATTTACATTAAAAGAGAGAATCAGCTCTGCAATCTATGATAAATTCACCCCCACACAAAACCTCAAAAACTTTATCACAAATCGCAAGGAGTGGTCGCTGTGCACTCGGCTCGAACCGTCTTCAGTAACAAAAAATAGCATTCAACAGCCTGGAGTCACCCGTGTTTAAAAAATGTGCAATGACCCTATAAAACGTGCCGAACGGAAGACATCCATTATATAACAAAACGTCTAGGTATATCCAATACTTTCAAACATTTAGTTCAACATTATAGTACAACATACAGACATGGAAATTGAGCACGTTATAGTATCTAAATACTGGTTCCGGCTAAAGCGCCCAGCACGCGGCGCCGCGACGCCCGCCCCCGCACACCCTCTAGGCTCTAGCTACTACTCTAAACATTTTAAACAATTACATCGAATATCGTCTAGGAAAAGTAAACGCCGGGCGAGACATTCGTGCGGGCCGGGCTTCGCGCTTTCGTCGTGTACGAGTCAGATGACATGCCGCATTCTACCCATCCCATGTCATTTTAGTACTCACAATTTACTCAATAAAATGGTTCCGAGTAGGAATTTAGAATAAAATCTAGAAACTATTCTTATACTTTTAATTAATCGGCAGCTACGCATATTAATAAGAAAATACTTATGTATGTATGTATATAAAAAATTGGATCATTTATCGACAAAATGTGAGTGCCAAAGAGGGATATCTCCTCCTGAAATGCGCGATGCTAGGTAGACTCGTCAGTAGTCCGAGCGGAGCTGAGCGGGCGCGGCTCGCGTCAGCGAACGTGTGAACGAGCTAGGCGATATTGGCACTTGTTTACCCGTAACACGGTATTATACCCCAACGTTCGCGCACGCACGCCGCGCCCGCTCGGGCCCGCAGCTACACGACCACCGCCGCGGATGACACGAGCGTCACCCCACATAATCAGTACACTACACTAAATGAACGCGTCGACAGGTGCAATTGACGAACAAGTGATACTAATTAACTCTCCCTACGTTAACAATATAAAGTGCGGCCGCAACGCGCGGCGCACGGCGACGCCTATAACACTATATACATGGCGGCCGGCCTCGACTCGGCTCGTCTTTTAATTACGTGTCGGATTGTGATATTGCAATCGGTTTTCTATTATTTTATTGGTTATATGTAATCAGGTAAATCAGTTGCCATTAGTAATCAATAATCATCATCTTACTCAGAATTGACACCGAATTAAAAGCGAGCCGGCTGAATTGGTCTCCTGAGGTGTGTCATCGCTCATCAGTGTGTGTATGCGAGCTATCCGTAACGCACCGGTCGAGGGCGGCGGACCACCGCCGACCCCGCTAGAGCTAACGACGCTATGATATGACTTTATTACAATATAACAATTCGGATGACACCGACGATGGAAGCCACGGGCGTATTATGTTTGTGCACAGCGTAATCGATTGAGTGGATCAAATTTCCATTTCAACATTTCATAAAAACCAAGAAACTATTCTTGTTACAAAATACATTATATTATCCTTAATTTAACGATTATTATATTTATAATACATTGATTTTGATAATTTTCTTTTCAAAATCTTATCGTAGCACACTAACCATGTTGTCAGATATGTCGTGTAAATTCAGATTTTTCTCCAAGTAACAATAATTTGGCTTATCGTACCTATATAAAAATTTATTTTGCTTTTACTACGTTGCAAAAGTATAAGCGATTATAAATATCATGAAGTGTAAAAACAATTAAAAAATCAGCTATGATTTAACTTTGATTGAGTCAAACGCACCGCATTTTGTTCGCAGCGAGTGTCACACCGCACTCACCGCGCACGCACCGCGCACGCAAGCACACTCGCGCGTACGTCTCGTGCATAAATATTTTGTTCGTAAAAATCTCGTATCTACGCTGGACCAAAACGCGTTGCGTGTTCGCTTTACAAAAGACTTCCTATAAAAATTGCGATTACTTGTGAGTTGTGACCTCCACTAACAAAATAATAAAAAAGTAAAATCATACATTACAATCACGTGTACTTCACATTCTCTGTACTTATAACGACTCGCATTAAAAATAAAAAAATATATAAACTAAACAACTAAACGTATCTAAAAAATTACACATTCACACATGAGTATTTAGCGATAAAGCACAAAATTTGTTCGAAGCTGCAACATTTCTACGTAACGATTACGATAATTAACTTAAATATACAAGCCAGTGGCACTACGCGAGTACAAACGTGAAAAACAGAATATGACACAAAACCCTACTGAATATACAATTCGAATCGTAATAGGCGAATACGAACGCGGCTATCACACGAGACCTTTGCGAGCGAAGCATCTTTAATCCTATAAAAATTGTGCGCGAAAAGACTAGAAACCCTAAGACATGTCATGGTACTGCTTCGGAGCGGCTCGGAGCGGCCGGCGGCGCGGCGGGTGGCGCACTACGTAATTAAAGCTATCGTTGTATCGGCCCTCCGGCCGCGTACTGATATGTGGCCTGCCCCACGACTTAAGCTACACGCTACGCAGTTATCCTATTATTATGACTTACTCGACGACCCTACAAAAATAAACGAAAAGTTAAAAAGCATTCAGATCTTCCGATTTGAGTGTGAAGCGATTCTAGTTTGTTCCGAAACATCTAGTATATCGTGTATAAAAGTAGAAAGCACGACTCGTAGATTTTGTAAGTTTTTCCGGCTGAAAGACTATTAAAATCTAATTATGGCGAACGATGAGAGGGCGTGTACTCACGAATCGATGGGTTTTTGTGCTTTGGTATAAACGTTGAGCGAATTCAATGATAAGATACTTTACAATCCTAATGCAAAAGTTAGATCTATATTACGAAGTCTATAGGGTTGGACCCGTACGCATATTTGTTCATTAAAACCGAGCTATATTAGCGTTGTAAAATTAGTCACCGTCGAACAGGATAGTATTAAAACATAACTACGAGGAGAAATCTCAAGTGATATGTAGGAGCTCCGCGGAGCACTCTCTCTTATACACTACATCTAAAGCGTTACGGCTACGTTTCAATCGAATTATATCTACCGGCCGACGACGACTCGACCGCTATAAACTATCTAACGCAAAGTAAACGGCCGACGCGACGTGCATCGGCGAAGCTAAACGCGCGGCGAACCGACACGCGGGCGCGAGACCCCCGCCTCGCTTCGTACAGTGTATAAGTAAAGTAAAGCCGATCGGACACCGTCCTAAGCGCGATATAATCTTACTTACGTTCGATACACGACGACTAACCCGAAAATATACGTCTGTAGATAACAACCGAAAAATGGCACCGGTATTGAATCGCACCATATCAATGTAACATTACGAGCTACTTAGATACGAGAGGGTACGAGTTTATACGGATATTAGACTTATATATAAACGGTAAGACGACGATTTTTACGTAAATGTTTTAAAATTAAAGTAACCCTACATTTTTTGGATGCTTCGGAAGATTAATTAACTTGGCGGCTAACTATTATTTTCTTAATTACAAAAAAATGAGGAGAGTTTGTTCCGGTACTAAAATATAGAGAGAATGTTAAAAACGTGTTCGGGATTAAATATTTACAATTTCTATGATATGCAAGTGCAAAGCTCACTAAATACCATTACATAAAGTAATTCTATTGTCAATTTGTATACGTACGGAAGGACTACCCGAGCGCCGCGCCCGCTCGCTGCGTGCGCGCCGCTCGACTGACGCAAGTAAAATACTCTTACGTGTATCTAAATAGAATCAATGCATCTCCACTTACGTTAGCTGCTCGCACTTGTATATGCATCTCCCACATAATTTACAATACACTTCAACTTACTACTATTTCTGTTAGAAATTTTAATGACTTTGGTATTTAATAAGATGGGGCGGCGCGGGGCCGCCGCCAGCGACTCACTTGAACAGTAAGGTTAGCACTATTACTGGTACCTAAAAATTATTTTTGTACGTTAAAAAGAGAGTTCATTGTCATGTTGCGTGAAGATGACGAAGGTAGTATTCATATTCGAGTAATAAAATTCTACATTGTTCCACTGGCTTAGTATGGCGCGAATCTGTTGTAGCCGCTTCTGTACACGGCAGTCTGAAAAATAGAAAACACCACGTTAATGGAATTTTATTTTAAGAATATCTCGTGAATATTCACTGCTTCCATGTTATAAAAATAAAAGTAATAAATGCCAATGTAGACCTAAGTAAATATACCGGTCCGTTGCTTTCGAACCTCAAAAGAAAAACTTTTAGCTTGAGTAAAATTTATTTTGCAAAACTTACGAGTTCGAAACTTTTTTAGAATTAATAACACTTTTTAAGTTAAAATATTTGTCGGCTCGAGTGGCCGTACACAATAGTGAGTGCTCTTACCCCGTAGCCTGTAACTGGGCCAATGCCGTGCCCTAAATACGGGTCTGCATACTCCCTGCCGTACCTGCAAACAATAAATTTGAAAATTTAATGAATTTGCAGCTCCACGCTTTTTACGCCTCCCGTGCGCGGCCCGAGCCTTGTTAGTTATGATTTATTTGCAAACATCGCAAACTGGATAACAAGATACAATGTATAGAAAAGTTGAGTGCTCGTTAGTACTTTTAAAATTTTATTTCACATTCGGCGACGCTAACGAGCGTTATTTTTGTTACATGTATGGTATTCAAATTGTTTAATTATTGTTGATATTTAACCTATTTAACCAAGGCTAGTCTGATATTTTTAAATATACAATTTAATTAAAACTAAAACAAACGTGTAATCCTACGTGTAATCCCTACCAATTCAATCCATAATTTCAGTTTTTATAACACCATCAATAAATATATTACTATCGAAGTTCTATTGTCCTCTTTTCTTACGTGTACATTATATTGTCGTGCACATCTAATCGCATGTTGTAAAGATGTGGTAAACTTACGCAGCGGCGAGCGGTGTGAGCGCGGAGGGTGCGGGCGCGGCGCTGACGGCTGCGGCCGCGCGCGCTGCGGCGCCGTAGTTAGCGGCCGCCGCTGCGGCTGCGGCGTGTTGCGCCGTCGCCAGCGGGGACTTCAGCAGCGGAGCAGCTGCTGCTGCCGCTGCTGCAGCCGCCTGGAAATTTTGAAACTGCTTTAAAATTATGGTGCTGTTCTAAATGGGTACTAGTTAAAAAGAAATCTAAAAATACTAGTAATAATAATGAAATCCTCCTATATGTTCGAAGTCTAAACATATTTTATATCGACGAGGAAGATATGAGGCGCCAAGGAGAATACATTTATCAGCGTCGGCGTTCGTCATTTGTCTTAATAAATCATATCTTCGTACCGAGTTATAATGGGGACAGTGCTTGTTTATTAGTATCGAACAGTGAGCCCACAGAGGCACTATTTCAATTTAAATAAATAAAATTTAAGAAAACGTTAATAAAAATAGACGGAAATAAAATATTCAGATGATCTTACCGCGGCTCCTGTTGTTGACGTCGTTTATAAAGTTTGTTAAGTACCGTCAAAGCAATACTATGCATATTGT
Organism: Aricia agestis; assembly: GCF_905147365.1. Lineage (NCBI taxonomy): Eukaryota > Metazoa > Arthropoda > Insecta > Lepidoptera > Lycaenidae > Aricia > Aricia agestis. Next base: position 9,768,200 of record NC_056416.1, on the reverse strand, counting down.
CAAACAAAATAGTAACACAAGATCTATGTATTTACATTATTACCATGCAACGTCTTTTGTACTGTAGGATTACGTAAGTTTTTACCAAAGTCAATTTATACATTGGACACAAAATATTAGGCGGTGTTGAGAAAGCATGCATTATCTCGCAGAATTTATTGATCAATTGTAAATCGTACAGTTGTGTAACGAAAGCTTTTTCAAATAGACTATTTGATGAATTGAACATTATACTAAATTACAAGCATTTTTATTATTCGTCTAGCAAAATAAAATAATTATGAGAGCGTTATACTTCGTTTCACAAATGTATTATGATTTGTAGAATCGTTAGAAAACTGTGATTGCAATATCGACATTCATTGCACTACATCGATGTACTTATGACTAGCCGACGCTGCACACGGCTTCAAACATCTATTTTATTATATCTGAGACAACTGAGGTCTGTAGTCTGGAGCTGTACCACGAAACCGTTTTGAAACTCAAACAATCGTACGAGAATGCCGCCTCCTACTCTAACAAACGAGAGATTACTTTGTTAGAGCAGAACGCGGCATTCTCATCCGATTATAGTCCGTGCAATCCACGAAGACGCGCCTCACCACTTTTTGGGTGAGCATTTTTCCCTGTGACCGTTTTCCTTTCTTAATTGGTCTATATTTTATTGTAGTGTGAGCGTGCACTCATAGGTGATTGTACCGATAACACTCAAACATTGGCGAAAGCTTGCACACATATACTATAAACGATTAGGAGGAGTAGTGGGGCGCGTCTTCGTGGATTGCGCGGACTATATTTGAGTCTCAAAACGGTTTCGTAGTAGACCTATAACTGTATACGAAGGTTTGAAGCGACGAGCAAAGTAGGTGTACTAGATGGTACGGTGGTAGTTAGTAGCGACAATGGCGACATGTTGCGTTGTGGGCTCAATGTTCTACTCGGAGCATGATAGCTGTTGTCTCACAGTAGGCATACGGCATACCTACACTAAGTCACCCGCCACAATACTAACAAGGAGCCGAACAGAAAGCAAACGCGCGAGCCGGCCGCGATGAGCAACACGTGTTAGCACGACCGCGGTGCAACCTCGCTCACCGATGGACAATACTAAGGAGCAACCAAAACCCCAGCACTCACTCCACAATGATCAAACTTATTGCTAGCGTGGTACATGAATTAGGAAGCGATAGAAATACAAAGTCGGTCGAGTGTAAACGGTGCTAGACGCGTTACCTCAGCTGCGGGCTTCGCGGCCTGCAACAACACACCGGTTTAATGTCGGCTCGGGAGGTGGGATGCGCCGTTGCACCGATTTTGTGTAAGTACTTAGCCTTACAGCTTATTTTTTAAATATCAGCAAAAATATGAATATTGCGAAAGATTTTTTATTCTGCGCCTACTAGTCTATGCGCAACGGTGCTATTGCATATAGCACTGTTACAAACAGCACTGCTACGCATAACAGCGCTACGCGGGACACTGCTACGCATAACAGCGCTACGCCCGACTCTGCTACGCATAACAGCGCTACGCGCGACACTGCTACGCATAACAGCGTTACGCACGACACTGCTACGCATAACAGCGCTACGCACGACTCTGCCACGCATAACAGCGCTACGCGGGACACTGCTACGCATAACAGCGCAACGCCCGACTCTGCTACGCATAACAGCGCTACGCGCGACACTGCTACGCATAACAGCGTTACGCACGACACTGCTACGCATAACAGCGCTACGCCCGACTCTGCTACGCATAACAGCGCTACGCGCGACACTGCTACGCATAACAGCGTTACGCACGACACTGCTACGCATAACAGCGCTACGCACGACTCTGCTACGCATAACAGCGCTACGCACGACCCTGCTATGCATAACAGCGCTACGCCCGACTCTGCTACGCATAACAGCGCTACGCACGACACTGCTACGCATAACAGCGCTACGCCCGACTCTGCTACGCATAACAGCGCTACGCGCGACACTGCTACGCATAACAGCGTTACGCACGACACTGCTACGCATAACAGCGCTACGCACGACACTGCTATGCATAACAGCGCTACGCCCGACTCTGCTACGCATAACAGCGCTACGCACGACACTGCTACGCATAACAGCGCTACGCCCGACTCTGCTACGCATAACAGCGCTACGCGCGACACTGCTACGCATAACAGCGTTACGCACGACACTGCTACGCATAACAGCGCTACGCCCGACTCTGCTACGCATAACAGCGCTACGCGCGACACTGCTACGCATAACAGCGTTACGCACGACACTGCTACGCATAACAGCGCTACGCACGACTCTGCTACGCATAACAGCGCTACGCACGACCCTGCTATGCATAACAGCGCTACGCCCGACTCTGCTACGCATAACAGCGCTACGCACGACACTGCTACGCATAACAGCGCTACGCCCGACTCTGCTACGCATAACAGCGCTACGCGCGACACTGCTACGCATAACAGCGTTACGCACGACACTGCTACGCATAACAGCGCTACGCACGACACTGCTACGCATAACAGTGCTACGCACGACCCTGCTACCCAAAACAGCGCTACGCGCGACATTGCTGCACGCTACGAGAAAATCTTAAGAGTTATTTAACAGATTTAGTAATTTCTGTAGAAAATAATCATGACTCATGAGTGCCGATTGGGTTAACGTTGCCGACCTATTATGGAAAACTTTCGCATGAGAGTGCTTGCTAATAAAAGGTAAGATTAACATGCAAATAAAAATAAATTTACCTGAAGTCTGTAGTTAGAATCGGCTGTTGCAGCTGCCGCTAGGAACGGATCATAATACACACTGAAATTGGAAAAAAGGAAACAATTAATAATGACTCATACAAGAAACGCGACAACAATCGACATGTTGTTGTAAATAAAAAAAATAACTTTCTACATTTCCGATTACCATGTTGATAAAAATTATAAAAATATGTTCTTATAGTATACAAGAAACGATATAATAGAAAAAGTACAATTTGTGACCCTGCAAAGTTTATTAAAGATAATATTAAAATAACTAATGACAATAGGTAACGTGTATACAACATAGAAAGCTAAAACTACAAGAATAATGACATACAAGTGCACTTAAAGAAAATGAATATCTATTCACCTACGTTACGATGCAAGAGAGAAAATAGAGGAAAAGATAAACTACCTTAATAATTATTCTTAAGTCTACAATAGTAACTTCTAATGATATAAAAATGTGCACGTGCGACTCGCTTAACAAGTTTTATACTCGACGTTTTTAAATCATGATTTAATTTTGATAAACTATATACAGTAAGCGATTAGTTAAGCTCATAGTGTACACTATCGAAACAGTAGTTATGTATTAGCACCGTTATTTAAAGCTAAGCTATGTGTCGTTGTGTTAATATTATTAGGTTGTTACCATCAGCTCGATCGGGGATTGTGGAATGCGTTATGGCGGGGACAAATCTACATATGGTATCCGTGGGAAAAGTGACGCCTCCTGTTCACACATATTAATGGAACTAAAAACTGAACACAAGTTAATTGGGCAACAAAATCACATAAGGAGGACTTTTGAAGGAGGAAGCGTTTGACTCTATTGATGAGAAAGAAATATAATTTTTAACGTAAAATATACTCCAATAAAAAAAGCAAAAACTTTTCTTCCTCTAAATATAATTTTTAAAGTTTTTTTTTTGTGCAAAAATATCATTTATTACAACATACACTAGGTGAGCACCTAGTTTATACAAAAGTCAGTTTACAGTCCAGTTTAGATAATATTCAAATAACTTTATAACTTTAAAAAAGCTAAACCAGACATGGATAGTATAAATAATCATATAAGAGATAACTGTGTTAACTTAAAAAAAAACTAATAGCGACACAGTTTTCAACAGCACGTGTGTTGTGCTTTTAAAAATTGAAAAATAACAACATTTATTTTGAATTAATAGAAAATATCGAACCGAAATCGATACATCAAGGGAAGGTGCATGGTGATAGGGTTACTCACTGTGCATATGCGTGCAACGGCGATGCGTAGGCGGCGGCGCGCTGCATCATGGCCTGCGGTATGGGTTGGGGGGCGGCAGCGGCGGGGGGGCGGGGCGAGCGGCCGCGCAGGACCGACGCGCCGCGCAGCGCCGCCGCGGACGCTACATGCAACACACATACGGGCTACTGGCATGCGGGCGGGGGTGGGCGGTGCGGGGGGCGGCGTTACCTGCGTCGCTGCGCTGCGCGCGGCGCGAGCACGAGCGGCGGCGCGGGCGTGGTGGCCGGCGCGGCTCCCAGCCACGGCCACGTCACGCCAGACACCCGCAGCCCTGCGCACACATCGCGCCTCTACACACTGACTAACCGACACACGCGGACTCCCCCCGGGCCTACTACTCCGTCGCCGGTGCTGAGTCCTGACGGTGAGGCCCCGCTGCCCATTTTCTCATAAACATAATTTAAGGCCTTTAAGGCCTAAACTTAGCCTTTTTACAGTCGGTCCTAAACCATGGCGGCATAGTTCATGATGGTAGGCAGTAGGCACAATGTTCTAGTGGCGACGGTAAAAGCTAAATTGTAGTTGACGAGTTGGCACTAAGGTATATTATATATTACCTATTTTATTATATTCCTTACACATACTAGCTTGAAAACCCCAAATGTAAATAATATAAGCACGGAAACTGTACAGTACCTAGTAGATGATCTAAATTTAGGACGGGCACAGGTCGCCAGTAGGTAATAAATAGTTCATTAATCACAAGTAAACAATAACAACTATGTTACTATTACGTATGCACTAGAATGCGAATCAAATACTAGGATGATCGAATATTCATTATTCACAATGACCGTACCGGGATCGTCAAGGCCATGCCACATTACAGCACGATTCAATTAAGTAACTCTCGTCTCAAGGCTCACCATCGTGCGACATATTAAACACATACCTACTTTCTGCTCTATAGAAGCATGGCCGTTAAAGTAAAGTTTGTACAGATGCTTCAAAAACAATTTAACATACATCTCTCGAGCAATATTACTAGTAAACCATCTTCCCACATAAGTAAGAAAAGATCATGCCCGAATGAATGTTATTGTAGTAATGTAGTCGCGAAAGCTCTGATCGATAAGTAAAAGTTTAGGGTAAATATGTGAGAGGCGTTACCTTCCGGCCATTGGACGCACACTGAAACAAAATAAATTGAACGCATTATTAAACTGGTCGAACACGTGCGGCGGCTAGTTCTATGACAATGAACAACCTAGAAGACATTCTCCACTACAGAATTGAAATTGACAGTGCAAGGCGAAAATCGCATTCATTTCAGCGAACATTAAGATAGAAAGTTTAATATTGAAGTGAAACTAGTAAGCCGACTAATTTTGGTGTCATCCATCGAGACAGGTGTCGTCAGACAGCAGTATATCGGAGGCAGCCAGGTATCGGCACTTGATTAATGACGGACCTCTAATACTTTCAAAGAGGGTGTAAATTGTAAAAGCTAAATCATCGCACAAAATGCTCTCCAATTTTTTGTCAAAAGAAAAAATACCACGAAATGAAATGAAAGAAGTAGAACGATTAAATACAGGAGAAAAGAGCTAAAGTATTTTGAAATGTAAGCACAGTAAACTATTATGTGCATACGAGAAAATCCTAAATTATATACGAAGCATATCATTACGAGCAGAGTTGTCTAAGATCGAGCGACATAAATTATAGGCTAGTCAGTAGTAATTGCTAGATTTTGAGCAACAATCGGTTGCGTGCACGCACACGGCGCAGGTTCGCGCGTGTGCGTGTTGGCTGCCTCCGGCTTCGACTGACAGTGGTCTCGTTCTCTAAATAGCATTCATCTACTGGCATTCCAACGGATCTAGACAACATGTAACACGTGGGTACATCGAACATGGACAACACCGATGTAAGGTCAGCACTCTCACCCAGAGTGGGGACTGTTCCATTTCTAGCCAGAATATCTGGATGGATTAAAAGAGAAAATCCCAAGATGCATTATATTAGAAAATATACAATTCTATATCAATTTGTTCGCATTTGTATTGTATTGTGTGTACGAAGCAAACTCTCACCGTTGGGAACTGTGGGCGGTTTCTTCGTCTGCACCCTTGCCGTCGCGTTGTTGACCTACGTCAGAAACACGAGATTAGTATCTGCCCTTCCAAAGCCAAATATCAAATGAATTTACTTGAAAAATCTAAAAAAATGCAAAATAGAATTGAATTTAATCTGATAAATTTTACTTTAATGATGCAATCGAATCATTTTAAAATTACTTTGACACAATATATGATTATATTTGAAAATTAAAAATTCAAGTGAACAAATACAATCTAAAGGATAATAAATACGATTAAAGTAGTGAATATTCAGAAGGTAGCTCGGGAGTCGAACCCGAGTTGATGTCGATTGACTTTTAAAATACAGTCGGAGCAACTTACTTTAAATGTTAAGATTGGGGGAGAGTAGCACTAATATGAGAACATAAGAGAGTGAAGTTTCTGTAACTGATTAAGATATGGGTACTCTGTCTGCAAGAAAGTTTGCCATGTCCGCTTTCGAACCGAAATCTTTAAGTGTGCTACCTAGCAGAGAACCAAAAAAAGAGTAGTCTTACCTCGCTGCCACCGAGACGGTTCGTCTACATTCTCTGTGAGACACTCTCTCATTCGATCGGCATATTAAATGACCGTCTAGAGAGTAAAGGGACAAAATAAATAAGGTTTGTTTGTGGATTAGTCGGCGGGCATACTTAGTGCTAATACGCTTGCCGGGGCCGGTCGGCACTAGCAGTAACTACAGAGCAGACGAGCGCAGTTGCGGTGGGCGGTGGCGGGAGCGGGATGTTAAGTTACAGTGCTACGGATGGATATTTATTGAATCATGCACACCTCTATCTTTCTGCCCTCAACCACGGTGCCGTGTAGACGCTCTCGTGCTCGCTCCGCATCACCACTATTTGCGAATGTTACAAAACCGAATCCCTGCATGCAAGACAGACAAAACATGCATTAAAAACAGCGTCGCTCAAAAAACAACGTGCAACAAAAATTAACATTTATGCATTGCATATTCTTTATTTAAATATTCTAGTGAAATATCGAGAAGGTATTATCGATTAGATTCCGTTGGTAGTTTGAGCGTAATAGTAGCTGAATGGGTACACATAAGCGTTTGGATTACAATAAACTCGTATCGCTCGACCTAGCGGCTCGTTCTATTAGAACTTCTGTTGTATAAATTGTACGTCGGACGGATTTTATTAGCCATACAATGGGATACTACTTTTGTCAAACAACTAGAAGATTTTGTGTGAAGTTAGCTGCAATTTGTTCTATAAAGTCATCGCTCATGCAGTGAACTATCTTCAACTAGATGCTATATTTGTCTAATCTTTAGTTTCCACTCTTTTTTATATCACACGTAGTAGAGATATAGTACATTTTATTTCGCTTCGTCGTAGGTACACAAGTTATCATTAAACGGTGCGTGGATTGTACAGTGCAATACTTCTATATCGTAACAAAAATCAAGCGATATAAATATATTGAAACACCAAGAGTGTACTCGATTGGCGATGTTCATATCGGCTTCAATTCTATAAGATCAACACAAAATTGAAACTCCTCTATACATATTCGGACATTTGTCGTGCTCGGGTAAAATAAATACTATAAAACATGGTGATAACCCATAGAATACAAAAAGCAGCTAGCACAGCACACAATACAGTGGAAGAGACGAGTCGTGAAAGTGGCAAACATGTCGCTGATCGTACAAAACGCTTACACTTAAAAGCATGACAGCTCTATTATTATTTAAATAAAATCATGAGTGCAATTATTCATACTATAAACATAATAAAACCATGTTACAGTGGGCAGACAGATACAGAAGGAGCGAGAGTTAGAGATCGAATCGAATCAGAATTCCGAGGTTTAGATCGTGTAGCGATCGCGGACGACGCTCATCTAACTAAGGACTACGGGACTTCCCCTCGCGGAGGAACTGTTACAGGAGGTAAAGCCAAACTAATGGATGCACCAAATATACTTCTAAGAAGTACGAACGTTATCGATAGTATCGCGGTCAAGATCAGCGAAGTTAACATGCCCAAAACTAATGAATTATGTTCCCTTGTTAGGAAGCGCATGACTGAAAAAACTAATTACAATACATTTGACAGAAAAGTAAAAGTACTAGTACGACTGGATTAAAACATCGTCAAGAATTTTATTCATCGTCAAAATCGTCGGCGTCTTATCTAAACATGAAACGGTTAGGTTTAGAAACGCGAGTCTGCGATCGAACGGTTTGGACGATGATTAATATTAGTTCATGAATAATAGAGCTGTCCTGAAGATATGATTTAGAAAATCAGCTGTTATAGTGACGATGCATCATTCTCTAATACTGCAATCCCAAATGTGAGGCTTGAAGAAATAAATCGGAGCTATTATATCAAAAGAGTAAAATACGTTTTAGACATGAGCGAGCATGGTCTACTGTAGGGTCGGTCACCAAACTGACACAAGGAAAGCGGTAAACACGAAAAAGCGGTCAATCCAATCAATTATTTTAAAATCATTAAATATCTCACTATGCTACTATTTTGGTGGGATTGACACTGTTGTGAGTCGTTTTTTGAGTTATATTATATAAATGTAAAATTCTGTTGTTTGCCATATCGAAAGACCCGATGAAATACTTTTATCAATAACGTCTTGTCTTTTTGCACGTGTGCAATAAAATACTTTTTCGATAGAAGTTAAAGTTAAAAGTATATCATAGGTAAGTTAAAATACATAATTTTTGTTTTAGTCGTAGCCTTTATAAGAATATTATTAATAAGAAATGATAATATACAATGTAATCATAGATACTGCACCAAACATTAAAACCAAGAATATGCTATGAAAGAGAAAGAAAGAGAAGTTTAATCACAAAATCGATATTATTTTAAGCCCATTTGCCTTTAGACTTATACTAAGCAAAGGTATATGATTTGAATTCATAAATGCAGAAGTTAAAATTAACTTATAATATGGTTACTTTAGTTTGGGCAGTAATTAATTTAACTAACATTCCCTAGACATTGCATAAAATAAACTAACGTTTTAAAGTGAAATTAGTTTTTTGTCTAGGAAATGTTTTAAACAGTCTTATAATTATAAACAGAATGTCCCTATTAATTTTAAAATTTATAAATTAACCGGGAGTCGAGCGTAAAACGAAATTCTTTGAAACATTAATACAACTCCAAATTGTCGTGCTCATTGGAGCTGAATATTAAAATTAATAGGTACATTCCATTTTGATAGAAGCAATAAAATATATCGAGATGATTAAACAGGTCAAATCGTGCGAACTCTTTATCTCGAGACACCGTTTACAGCCTAGATATGAAGTTATTGCTCCTTAAACATGTTCATCATAAAATAATATCGTAAAGTGGCCACAGTGAAATCTTGGGATTTCAAGGAGCCACTCTATGCGAGTACAGCGCTCGCCGAGCGCCGCTTACCTTGGAACCACGTTCGTTGAAGATAATTTCTACATCGAGTATCGTGCCATATTGCTGAAATACAAAACGTCCTATATTAGTAGTCGATCTAGGTACAGACGAGTAGACATGCCGTGCGATGGATACGTACCCCGAACATGTTCCTGAGGTCGGGGTCCCTGAACCTGAAGGGTATGTTGGAGACGTGGAGCCGTTTGGGCTGGGAGCCCTGCGACACGGGGACGAGGGTCTTCTCGGAGGGCGTGGCGGGGGCGGTGGCGCCGGCGACGACGACCGCGCTGACCGCCGCCGCCGCCGCGTGCGCCGCTGCCGCCTGCTGCGCCACTGCCGCCGCTGCCTGCTGGGCCACCACCGCTGCCACACTCACGGGCGTGTTCTCCTCGTTCGATTCGCCCTCGCTTTGCTGTCGATCACAAAGTCATTTCGTTAATTTTAGTTTTTAACACTAGGTAGAAACAAATTTTTACATTAATCTTGTTAAAAGCTTAATAACGTAGTCTGTTACAGCTGCACTGCAGGAAACGATCTTAGGTAAATAGTTCACTGTCTACGTAATAACTTCAAAGAAAGTGTATCAACTCTCACGTTGAAACAATAGGCTTCTAGAAAAAACAAGACATTTCTCAAAGGTGAGTACTGTATACTCATTGTAGAGGAGTACGAATATTTGAACCTTTGAGAAAAAGTGTTTGCTCCGAAAGTTCATCACTTACATTTGCGCTGTGTTAGTTCTATACGACTCTTTATAAATTTAAAACAATTTTTAAGTACGAGATTTTCTTACATTTCGTTAAAAGTTTCGACCAAGTATTGTTTAGACTGTATAGAAAATAATATTATTAATTTGCGAAAAATGAAACATTTCTGAGCCACAATGTATCTTGTAATAAAGTTAGGCGTTGTATCAGACAGCTAGAGGGCACGGTGTATCTTATTACAAACACTTGAAGCCTAATAACATACAACTTTGCGTGTAGGTAATTGAACGAAAGTTTAATACTACGTATAACATACATAGTTAAAATAAGCAACGTTAGGTAATGTAGTTCATTAACGATCAACTCAAAGAGCTCACTCGAGCTAAAGAGTTTATAATATTAACTTTAATATAAATCCAAAATCAAAGACAACTTTGAAGATTTCATCAATACCTATACATCTTGTGACGAATGTGTTAACTTACTGTATTGTTATTTTGGTTTTCTATGGAGTTCTGGGTGTGCTGCTGCTGCGGCTGCGGCGAGAAGGTGGAGGGCGGGAGGGGGGCCTGCGCGGGGGGCCCCTCGCTCTTGACGAGCGGGGGCTGCGGGGGTGCGGCGGGGCCCGTCTCCGCCTTCACGCCGGACAGGTCCCCGTTGGCGGCATACTGTGCGGCCGCCGCCGCTGCCGCCGCCGCGGACGGGAACGGGGCAGCCATGCCCGTCCCCACCATGTGCTGGAAAACGAATTATCACAGTGAATAACAAGTCGATTTTATAGATTTCATTGGTCTGAGCTACGGTCTGAGTTTAACTGCTGTCAATAAGTTTAAGTAATTCAGATCTGTTGAAAATTACAAGGTTAAAGGAGAGAGCACACTGAGACGGGCCGTGCCGGGGCTCATAGCAAAAATCCGCCTCCATACAATTTGTATGGAAGCGGATGCGCGTATCGCACACTGTGTCGGGGCGCAGCGGATTTCCGCTTCCATACAAATTGTATGGAGGCGGATTTTTGCGATGAGCCCCGGCACGCTGAGCCCCGGCACGGCCCGTCTCAGTGTGCTCACTTCTTAAGGCTGCGTTTCCACCAAAGATGTGTTGCGAGGAATGTGTTTTTGAGAACCAACAGAATCGCTGCGCTGAGCGAGGTTACGTCAATGAAGCGATTCTGTTGGTTCTCAAAAACACATACCTCGCAACACATCTCTGGTGAAAACGCAGCCGACTGGAAGATATTTTTCCGTTTTAGGTTTATCAACAAAACTTGGTTGACTACGGTACACTAAAATGGAACCCTAACCAGCTGATTTTTGTATATTGGTAGGTAAATAGTTATATAATTTAAGAGTGACATTGTCATACAAATAGAACAAACCCATATTTTAGGACCATCAAATCAAAGTATGAAATCCTTTCTATCTCTGTTACCTACCACTTTCGAGATTTTTCGCAGATAAAAATGTTGTTTGTCTTATCAAAATGAAGCTACTCACAAAAAATTTGCTTGATGGTAATAAAAAAAATGTTCTAGGGCTCCCTGACTATACACAATATTAGCATGGTAAATTTTCAGCGACTATAAAGATATACAATTTGATCATGTAACATTAGTGAACAGTGAATACTAAATAAGTACAATTTTTATACATGCGGAATGTGAATAAAAGTGATAACTGATACATGTACATAATAATTTCGATCGCTTTAGTTAAAAGGAAATAAGCATCAAGCAACAAAGCACTTAAAAGGGTGAACATTTATTCATCAAGAATCCGCAATAAAAGAATAAACCAATATAGACCGTTTGATATCTAGTTGGCACCAGAGGGACAAATCTATTACTCAACCGGTTATCCCTCAATGTCAACAAAAATCGTTACAGTGTGTAGAGTAATAAAGGTTACTCGATACGGCCGAAAAAAAGCGTACAACACATGCTTGCTCTATCTCGATTCTCGATATTAATATCACATCTAGAATGTAGTACAATTATGAATTGCCATCAAAAAGGGGAGCAATATTAATTTATCGCTGAACCTAAATCGTTAGGCGCGCGTGAAAGCTGAAATTCCTAATTAATTCGGTCTCAGGGACGCGTTGCACACTAATTCTGTCGTAATAAATAAACCCGCTAGTTATAGTTGACGTTTCTGGGCTGCGAATCGAAATATTGACACCGGGCGCCCGTGCCAAATACGATCAACAACACCCCCGCTGACGCGCTTCGCTCTGCGTATTTTATTCACACACACACAAACACACACACACATACACACACACACACACACACACACACGTAGCGCCCACATCTAGATCTCAATAATTATACCCAACCTTAACCTATTGCAGGTACGCGAGCGCTGAAACATAAACCGCCCATAACAACTGTACCAACTCCAGATGACAGAAGTTATTCATAAACGTCGCGGAGCCGCGAGCCTTCAGATGGAGAGGTGCTTTTGCATTTTATTGGGTATTTTAAGCGGAATAAAGTCGATGGGTTTATTTAATGAAATATGGAAATAAGCGCCAGCTGCTGTATTCAATGTAAGTACTTAGTTGAAGGGTTTAAAAGTCTCCTTTTATTTTTATGTTCAGCTGTATTGAGGTAGAAAATACTGCGATGATGAGACGTTTTTAAAATTGTAAATAATAATGATGACAGGCTAGTGAATGACTTACATTTAAAGCCCTAGAATTTGATGCTATCGCCCGAAGACACTACGAGATGATACTCGGACCCTTTGAAGGTTATTTTAATACCCTTAGACCCTTAGAAATAAAGGCTTTTATTGAAGGAAACTTTTTACTTCCTATAATACGGCTGCTGAATCTACTTTGCGGGGATGAAATTGAATTACCGAGTCAGCCAAAGGCCCGAAACTACGAGGCACAATGTACTCTAACAATGAAAATTTAACCAACATGTTCACGATAAGATACAATCAAATTTCTCATCGGCCCGAAGTTCCTTAACCTAATATAATAGTGAATATCCCTTTAACAAATGGCTTACATTTTCGCTAATAGCTCCACTTACTGTCATTTGTCATTTTAACAGCTCTGTTGTCGCAGTATTGTCCAAATATATAATGTAGGCACAATGCCGCTCTGTTAAGCGAAATATACATAAAATGGAACATGATTATTAATGTGTTGCGTTAGAAATAGAGCTAGTTGCGAACTGCGCACTGGAGCTGCGGAAACGAGAAAATTAGGAAGTGGTTATAGGACAATTGCGTCGGGCCGGCGGCGGGCGCTCCTGACCGCGTCGCGTCGACTCAGCGCAGCTATAATTTGCCCCGTAATAGCGGTCGCGAGCTGGAATACTTTGACTTCAGCTATCAACATAAATGTTGAATATTTCGATATTCCTTTTATAAGATATTTTGCGATCACTTTACTTGAGATGTACACTGTACAGGCAAAGACGTATAAGAGTATTTCTTCACGTTGGGCTTTAAGGCTATCCCCTTAGCAAACGACTTTGACCATACATTTGCCGCGTTGCCGAGATCGCGCTAAAATCCTATTTTTAACCGACTTCCAAAAAACGAGGAGGTTATATATTCGGCTGTGGATATTTTTTTGTATTTTTTTATTTTACTTAGCTTACTTAAAAATTGACCTAAATAACTTCAAACGTCCAGTATGTAGTTAATGAAATTGTCGATCTATTGGCGTGTATTTCAAATAACCGTAATTTGTAAATACTAGGGAGATACTGAATGTATGCTTGACTTTAAATAAATTGGTATTACTTTGGAAGCTGATATTATGAGTATAATAAACAATAATAGGAAATTCATAACTATGAAAGGAACGTTCATATACTGAAGGTTATTGGTGTATTTTTATTATAATTTTGTAGCTTTCAAATTATGAGTTAATAAGGCTCTAAAAACGGTAAATTACTGCATCTCCGTAGGGGGAGCGTCTTAAATATGGAATTGAATGAAACCATCTCATTGCCCTCTACGCGATCTGAATTGCTTGTTGGCATCACGAGCCAAGTAGAAACACTGCATAAGATAGCTTTATTGTATTAACAGTTGGGTAAGTATTCAGTCATGCTGTGATGATTTTCTGGCACACTTTGTATCTAAAGCTAGAGACGCTACCTGTATAGGCCGTATACACAGAAAAAACAGTATTCTCCGAATAAGAAAAATAATCTTGCATGAAAGCAATTTGCATTAAGTCAAGATTATGGTTGCCTCATATATAGTGAAACTAATATTTTCTTACGCAAAAAAAATAATAATCTTAAACTGATATTTGAAGTAATCTTGAATTAAGACAATTTCCGATTGATTTAATATAATACGTTTTCTACCAAGAATTATTAGAATTCTTAATGTAAGTTGATAATTCTCTTGATGCAAGCTTAGGATGTATTTTCATTTTAAGAAAATATTGATTTCAATCAAATAAGAAATCACTTTATTAGAAATAATATATGCTTAATTTAAATACATATTTATTCTGTCAACAATAATAAATCTAGCTTGAACACTAACTTTACTTATTTAAAGTAGTGTTTATTTTAATATTAGAAAATTATATCCTTAGACCAATAACTAATATTTTAAATTTTAATTTATGCAACCTACGATAAAGAATAACCTTTCTTGTTTCGGGAAAAATATTTCTTGGTCTAATATTATTACTTTCTTTCAATAAAAGTTTTAAATGCTTGTGTTAAGTGGTTTTAATGTCTTAAAGGTACTATTAATAAAGGCCTATTTAAACCGGAGCGGTATCCGCTACCGCCGTGGGTAGCGGCATCCCGATGGGTACGCGATTAACGCGCTAATAATAAACGCGATTAAGGCGATAATCACGTACCCATCGGGATACCGCTACCCACGGCGGTAGCGGATACCGCTCCGGTTTGAATAGGCCTTAATACGGCTCAGGAACTCCCAATAGTCCAATGGAAGTTCTGGAGGCGTTTCCTGAAAGGTAAATAAAAGACAACATACAAGGAACAACAGAAAAGCATAGCAAATAGTGGTTTCTAAAACAAAATGAAGAGATGTTAATCGTATAAAAATTTATTTACTTACATAAAAGACAACAATTGAGATCACAACCTTATGATATTATATAACTTAGTTAGCCATAATAATGATAAAAATACATACTGATTTACAATGTAGGTGTAAATATGTTTGATAATAATGTCGGTTAATTGGTTTCTCTTAGTATTATTCAATTGTTTGTGAGTTTCATAAAATTTCAAAATACTGTTTCCTCCAACTGTTGTTTGTAATAAGGTAAGTATGTAAGTCAAAGTCTGGAAAATATCTTGTAATCAGTACATTTGTTGTGGTAACTTCCTGAGATTCAGAACAGCTAGAGGACGTAGGTTTTGTAAAGTCTGTTTCACTCAATGACTCTGAACACTCATTAAATGACTCTGTAGGTGCCTGAAAACATAAAATATGTGTGTAATGCACAGTGGCTAAATCATGTACTTACATAAGTTTACCCTAAATAACTAGTATCTATAAATTGTCTTCATTGGCAAAGTTATTAAACAAATTATGAATGTATTTTTAAACATAGTGTGACTAAAGAGCTTTAATATTCATTATTATACATCCTGCTGCATACAAAAAAGAATAAACGCTGCCCAGTTGCAGATGCAGAAGTGCATAGCACAGTGCAAATGCCAATGGATTTCACTTACATGAGCTGTGATAATTTCAGCTAGCTTTATCCGGGTCCCAAGATGAGGGCAGAGTTCCTTAAGGTGCTCTGGAATGAGTTTGTAGAATAACTCTGTTGTTATGCCATTTGCTGCAATGTAGAACCGAAATGATACATTTAAGTAATCTATGACTTAGCTTAACTTACTCAACATGGATATGATTTTTGATGAATTTTTGCATGGGTGGGTGGCACTTCAACAATACTATAATCAAAGGCTGGCCAGTAAAATCAATGCATACTTACACACAAAAACTTCTATTACTTCTGGAGAAATATTATTTGCCTCGAGGAGAGTAACTACGTTGTTATTTTCGTTCATTTTGTTTTACAAATTACCACTTAACCCGCACCATAAGAGATATTGCGTATATATTCACCTCAAATTAACACGTTTAGTTTCAAACTGCACAAACAGGTGTCGGTAGACTCGGTAGTCAATAGTCATAACTCATACCAAAAAAAAAATAGGTAGACTAGAAGTAACTTGTCATTAAATTAAAATATTTTTAACTTTTTCTTAAACTATATGTATTTGAAACAAGGTAATAATAAAATTTTAAGGCAAAACAGGATTTTACTAAAAACAAGATTTTATGTCATTAGTTTAAGATATATTTTTTTTCAATTGCTCTAGATATGATTCAAGGTAATAATTTCTTCATTGGATGAAATGTTTCATTGTGTTAAATAAACTTACAGTTTGAAATAAGTATTTCATTGTATTAGAGCAATAAAATTTGAACTTCTTAGGTTAATTTTACTTATTCTTCAATTAATTTTTTTTTCCTTGATTGTAAAATTGCAACAAGAAAATATTTTTTTCATTTCGAGACTGCCATTATTTAAAGATGAATAAACATTACTTGTATTAACACAATTTTCCTTAAAATAACTTAATATGTCAAGAAAACTATTTTTCTTGATTCGAGAAATCCTTTTTATCTGTGTAGCATAGGCACACAACTTTTTATACATATA
The DNA here is from genome assembly GCF_905147365.1 of Aricia agestis. Classification (NCBI taxonomy): domain Eukaryota; kingdom Metazoa; phylum Arthropoda; class Insecta; order Lepidoptera; family Lycaenidae; genus Aricia; species Aricia agestis. Next base: position 9,751,242 of record NC_056416.1, on the reverse strand, counting down.
TATGTCCTTTGCACAAACAAGCAATTATTCTTCTTAATTAGTAAATGAATCTATAGTAGAAATGGCAACGTATTCTAATTTTGTAAAGTGTTTGCAAGCTCATATGTCGTAACTCGTAACCAATAACCAATAATAAATGTTTAAACTTAAAAGGAATCACACACAGGAGCCCTATGGATGTGGCATACGCCTTAAACATGGTCTATAATAACATCTATTCATCTAAGGAAATTGTGCGGTCCCTAAAGCTAATGAAGTATACAGGAGCGAGAATACCTAAAACCGATCTAAATACCCTGTATCTTGTCCACACACAAGAGGAGAAAGCAGCCCTCACTAATACAGGCTATGGATCGGGAACGGACTCTCGCGTCCTCACAATCCATGAAGCTCAGGGATTAACGAGTCCTTCGGTGATCATCATACAGACCAAGTCCCGAAAGCTGGCAATCCATGACAGCGTTCCTCATGCAGTTGTAGCTATATTCCGGCACACTAACACCTGTGTCTATTACACTGACACTGATAGAGACGCTGTGCCAAGCTTCATAAAAAGAGCCACGGAGGTGTCAACCGAACACATGAAAGATTATAATATAAAAATGGCTATAAAAGACAGGAACGATAAAGTCCTAAGCCACATGGCGGGTAGATTCGACACAGAACGATATCTTTTTAACAACCTAGAAACTCCACCCAGCTTGAGTGACCCCTCTCCACCAAGCCAATGTCACAACATCTAAAGGCAAAGGGTGGAGCAGCATAAAATCTAAGGAAATCGGAAAATGTCGGATCTACTGGCCGCCACACCGACTGGGACCTCACCGTTCAAAACATTAATATTATTATTATGCAATTTATAAAACAATAAATATATATATTTATTTATTATATGTATAACATATTATACTCTATTCTATTAAATATATATATACACATATATATTTAAAAAAAAAAAAGTGTCCATGGCGTGATGGACCACAATTAATTAAAATTCATAATATTATTTCAATTATCCTTGGTGCGAAAAATCTAAATAATAAAATAACAAAAAAAGGATATGGACGAACAGTCCATAGACGGCCCCAATTTTATAATTAAAAAAAAAAAACTTAAAAGGAATCCATACTAATATTATTATAAATGCAGTGTGTCGATCTGTCTGTCAGAAGTTTGGTTCTCGGAGACGGACACAGCATATTTATTCCGGAAAAACCGTACGTTACACTTTACCAGGCAAAACTTATTTTGGCGCAATGAAATTGCATGCAATTTCTATAAAAAAATATTTTAGACCTAATCCTTGACAGATTCAGAAGTCATACTTCATGGAAATAAACTGAATACTAGTTTGGATTGAACGCTCGGCTAATGCAGACTGTGAAATATGCGGTTAACTTCCCAAAATATCTGCGAGAGGAAGCACGTGATGATTTTGGATCACGTAATTTCCTCAGGGAGGTTCCTTCAGTTCGTAATTCCAATACACACCGCAATTTATCGGCATGAATGAAGGAAAAGACATCCAAGAATTTTCCATGCATTTTACTTCGATCCATATTTCTTATTGTGGCCTATCCACGATTGCATATGGTGGTCGAATACAGGCAACGACGAACGTGTCGATGGCCATCTAATTGCCATTGCCAGCATTGTGCTGTTGGACTGAGAACGTGAAGAGGCACCTTTATGAGTAATGAAGCGTTTAAGAAATTCAATACAATTTAAAATTAATTTCGTTATTAAACGTGACACGGGCGACCTTTCCATCTAAAAAGCAATGGGGCTATATTTTATTAAGGTGGAACGAAAACAGAGCTATTTATCATCCTTAATGTAGTAAATAATTTTACGTAACGAAGAACGTGCCGAGGATTTCAAAGCACCGAGTGTATATATAAAAATATTTGACAATAGAAAGCAATATCCCAAAACGTTAAAATGAATACATTTTCGATGAATAGCAAAATTCCGGTGTATTGTGTTTGGCGTACAATAGTTGAGGCGAAACGACCTGCGAGGCACATTGTAGCCTGCTGGCTGAATGCGGGATGTCGGTACTCGGCGGCCGCGGGCGAGGACATCAATAACCGACTCTAGTGGCTCTGCTGTCGCCTTTGAAATTACCTGTACTGTAGGGCGAAGCGTTTTCAGAAGCCATCATTAAAATGTAATTATCTCCTCGCAAAATTGCTCGGAAAGCGATAAATCTTCGTAACATATTATTATTATGAACGTCGAAAAGAATCGCTGGAGTTGAAAAACGCGCGACTTTATTACATTTAGGAGAGGCAATAAAGGTTTATATTGCTTATTGCGTTATGTTGCTTATATCAAATTTAACGTTCGTCTCCTTTGGAAGATATCATAATTGTGTTTCTATCAAATTTTATTAATAAAATGAAAATGTTTGTCTACATTTTCATAAGATAAATGGTTCTGTTTTCATTTCGAAGAGAACTTTTATGGTAGAGACAAGGTAAAATAATATTTTAAATATGTAAGTGACGGCTGGTCTGATTATGTAACAATAAAGTTCTAGGTTAGATCCGAGCCAAAAGACCTTCAGCGGCACCGCTGAGAGACCGAAGAGCCCTCGAATTTGACTTCTAATTGACCACTACGTCTCCAATATTCAAGAAACACCCGACGGCGCGACGGCGACAAGTTGACGCAATCCCGAGAGCCTTCATTAATTTAATCCGCGCAAACAACTTCATTTTTATTCCACGCACAATCACAAATCAATAATGAGGAAGCTAAGTGAACTACATTATTTACCGAGCAATATAAACAGTCACGTTTTGAGTCAGCCACAACGCGACGCGACGTACTAAAAATGCGGCTATTAAAATTTTGTTAATATCTGCGTGGGATACGAGGAGTAATTATTTAAAGTACGTGGAAGCAGACGGGTAAAAGTGAAATATCATGCGGCGCGCCACCGCCCAGATGTATCCGTCCGGTGAGCCGGCGCGGTCGCGTAAACAAAACTTTTTATAGAGCGCTCGTCGAACGTTCGACCGTCCTTCCACACTCCAATAGCACATGTTCCATTATCCATACAACATTCTAATTAGCTGTCGATGTTTATTAAAGGTGTTCCCTTTGATCACAGAACCAGAAACGCACCTAGTACCTACCTAATGGGACTGACTACTGCCAACACGATTTCTCTGTTTATTTCCGTCGTATCGAATCGAAGGGCCCTGTATATACAAGCGAAAATTGTACGAAACTTTCGATGAGGGTCGAATGTGCTCAAAAATGTTCACAAGCATGACTAAAATTCGCAGTTGCGTTGTTATAATCGGCGCGAAGAGGAATTTAGCCAAATAGGCACAGTGACGAACCCAACGAGATAATTATATTATGGACAATTAAGCGCAATTGATCTTAACTGGACCACGCGTATGAGCGCTGGATAGAGTAGGTACGTTCGTGGCAATACAGCTTGGAACATAATATTGCTGATTAACTCAATAGACAAAGGCGTCCAGCAGGAATAAATGAAGCGCAACCCAAGATAAGTTGCGCTTCATTTATTTGAATGAAATAGTAGCCCGAGCACCCGTGGTAAATGTGCGGCATCTTCACCAAGAAGTTGCACTTCAAATATATTATATTATACGAATAAATGTTTTAAATATACACAGTGTAACGGCCTTTAGAGGAAGTTTAGTAGTTATAACTCAACAGACAATGAATGAACTTTATGTCAAAAACTTTACTAAATAACTCTCAGTAATCATCGAATAACTCAGAGTGTGACGGTAACAGCAGCTCAACCACGACCTATCACAAACTATAATAATGAATGATGTAAAAGGCTCCTCCCCCGGCGACCATGTTCGTGCCTATCATCCGTCCCACTGGGTAAAGGTTCATTAAAACCAGCCACCTTTAACGAGATCGGCCTGGAAGCTATTATTGTTACCTAGTTAAGTTTATGTTTGGTCCGTAATTATTGATAATATCTCGGCCCGTATGAGCTGGTGTCGTCGAGGCAGGGTCTCCCCTTTTCCCTAAATAATTAAGCTAAATACGAGCTCATGCGGGCTGATGAAATTCACACACTATCAAATATTCAATCTCATTTATAAGCATTTTCTCAATATTTTGTACAACATTTTCTGTAAAAAAGGTTTTTAATAACATTCTTCGCAAGGGTGACTTATAAAATTTTCTAATAATTTCACCGATCTTTTCCGAACGCTCCAATATTTAATATGATTCAGAATATTTTCGTCAAGAATTTGAAAGGATTTCAACGACAAATAGACATTATCGTTACAGGTCGCGACTCGTCAGTTAAAATTAGAACTTTGCTCCAGATAACCTTTTCACTTTTAGGCTTCGTCACATTATTGATAGCAAACATATTATACCTTTTCCGAGAAAATATCACCGACGAATCCATAAATAAACAACCTTTTATTAGCAAAGGAGGAACGAAGATCTTTCGAAACTCGCTTTTTCAATACGTATTTTGAGGAGAAACAAGTTATTATTGTGTGTTATTCGGTGCTAAGTACAACTACACACATCGTTTTTGGGTTTATAAAAGCAAACAAGTATTTGCACCCGATCAGAGAGACTTTTATATGACGACTTGAAATTGCAGTCTCATTTTTCCCCCTTTAATCTTCTAATAATATTCCAGTAAAATTTATAATACATATGAAGATATTCAGAGTATTCACATTATATTTATAAACGCTAGATTAATAATTATTATAAACCGCACCAAAATTAACTTTAACATCATACGACCTGAAAACGTATTCCAAATACGACGACTTTGATGTTCAACGAAACAAAAGAATAATTTATATTTGAAGAATATAATTGTAGAGACGTTTACAAACGAACTGGAATCTTTTAATTACAACATGAAAGACCACCGAGCCGAGATGAATGACTCTCATTACGTCTACCTACTTACTACAGGAACGCCAAGAGTCGCGGGGAGTTCCTAAAACAGGTGTACCGGGGAGATTGTTTCATAAGCTATGCAAAACTTTCTAACAGACAATACACTAACTCAAACACTGAATTCACGATTAAAGCAAAATAAACAATCGTTTCTGAGAAGACAAATACCTATAGCAAAGAGTCGGAGATAGAACGTATACAACAATAACAGTAATTGTCTACAATTTCAAGCAAATATGAACATACTTCGCTAGCGGAAAACTTTTAGGTAGAATCTAAAAATAAAACTTTTGTAAACGATTCTTTGATACAAAACACTACGGCGATATGCAGTCGCCTTGTACAGAAACGTACACGCTACCATGAAGTATAAAATCGCGCCGCGGCTGAAATATAGAGCCGGAGCAAGACAAAGAACCGACGAATCACAATATCAAGAATGGTGCCTAAAAGGTTATGTAACGAGCCATCGCCCGGGGCGCGAAGCGGAGCCTCGCTATTCATAGGCGAATAATACCTAGATATAATTCCATTCCACTCCTTTTAATTCCGTTAAAACATTTTTCTGCGTCCAGATCCGAATTTCGCTTACTCAAGCACGGATGGAGGTTTAACTAAAGTGTATTTTGTTCATAATATTTAGCATATTTAATATTCATCAGTTTGCAATGGTATACGTGACCGGGGTAGTATTTACACTGCTTAGCGGAGTGCAGCCTTCGCCCTCGGGCTCGGAACCTCGATAAAAAGGATGGCTACGGTTTTACAATATCGAAACCAATTTCATAGCGTCGACGATGTTGATTTTGTACCAACGACGGGACCTTCTATAGCATTATCTAAAAACCTTCTATCAAAAGTGACGCCAAAAGATGATTTTCAATAAACATCCGCAAGAGGAAGTCTTTGATCTATCTCTCCAATATTGGCTGATTTGTTTTTCCAATTTCCTATGTTGATTATGTTGGCAGAACTCTTGGATTTGACATCTGCGGAAGTAGCCCGGGACAAAAGGATCCGAATATGGAATACAGCCAACTTTGATTACCTACACATGGAAACTACGTTTTATGTCACCAAGTTTGGTCGGCACTTTTTTTTTAAGAGGATCGAGCACTTAGTATCCATTACATAATAAAGATGACAATAAATTATTAATTATATCACGTTAATGGCAGTTGGTGGCAATTTTTATGTAATTTAAGTGTTATGTAACCGATTTCATCAAATTAATATGAACATCTATTAAAAATAATGCAGATTTCGGCTCATCACGATATACAACGCGAAATGTAATTAAATGTAATGTCGATTACAACGCTCTCGATACTTTTAATGAAAATCCGAGCCCACATCCGATTGTAGGTCGGAAGTAATAATTATTATAAAAGCTCTCTTTTGTCGAACTTTTACACTTTTTTTAGCTTTTAAAAGTTTAACAACTAAAATTTTATTATAAATTATTAAAATTTTAATAACTTAAACTGAAATGTTCGGCCTTAGCCGTATTGGGCGCACAATAAAAGAAACTAAAATAAAACAGGCCTATTGGTCTATTGATAAGATAAAACAAGTCTATTGATAAGATCGCAAAATGATTTAAATAAAATAAACTATTCGATGTAGATATCCAAACTCCAAAGATCTTGCGTAAAGTATATTAAATGTTTGTAAAATTTATTACAGCTGTTACCAACTCTACCAACCTGCATACTTAGCAGTATTGGTGTATTTTAAATATTAAGGCTTTTCGGAGAAGCATCAATACATTTTTTTTATGAAATAAGGGGACAAACGAGCAAACGGGTCATCTAATGGAAAGTAGCTTCCGTCGTCCATGGACACTCGCAGCATCAGAAGAGCTGCAGGTGCGTTGCCGGCCTTTTAAGATAGAATATGGTAATAGGGGAGGGTAAGGATGGGAAGGGAAGGGAATATGGGAGGGTAGGAAAGGGAATATGGTAGGGGATTGTACCTCCGGTAAACTCACACACTCGGCGAAACACAGCGCAAGCGCTGTTTCACGCCGGTTTTCTGTGGGAACGTGGTATTTCTCCGGTCGAGCCGGTCTATTCGTGCCGAAGCATGGTTCTCCCACGTCTAATATATTTTAAATAATAATTAATATATTTTAAACCCTAATATATTATATAAAAATATTTTTTTAACTCCCGAAAAAAAAGAGGGGTGTTATAAGTATGACGTGTCCGTCTGTCTGTGTGTGTATCTGTCCGTGGCATCGTAGCATCCAAACGGGTGGGCCGATTTTGATCTAGTTTTTGTGTAATAAATATTATATTTTCACCAATATGATGTTATGTATTATTATGTTTATGATTAGTTAATAGTATAATACAATAAGTCATAATTCATCACAATATTAGTTGATTTGATTGATGTAGGCCCAACATAATATTATATTTCTAAATGTAGATAACGACTAGTTTCATTAGGAACATACAAATACTATTTTATAAACAAATACTATAAATTTGATATACATAGTATAAAAGAAACATAAAACCTCTTTCTATATCGGTTCATAAGTGGTAACAGTTCAGAGGTAACTCTATTATGGACACAAAATATTATAGTTCCGCTTTGCCCACCACAGCGGTTTATCGATAAACGGCTGTATGTTATTAGTCGATGCGTCAAAACATGAACCTAGAAAATAAATGTTTACTCCTCGTAGCGCACTAGATAAAAAAAAACTTAGCTCGTAAATAAAGTATAAAAAATCTGCAGCTTCATTTTAATAACAAAATCTCTATTAACATGGCCTCCTGTATTGTGGTCGTTTCGTTTTTCATTTATTTTATTTAAATTATTTCGCTCGAAAATGAAAAGCAAACTTTGTGCCGGTTACAATTTTTGTTATAAAGTATAATTAGGGTCGCCTTTAAAAACGGAGGCCTCTGTGAAACTTTGTTGCGGCCTCTTTGTGTCATTTCAGCATAAAAAACTAACTTTTATAGAATGTTTGTGCGCCCTTTGTGTGTAGAATGGGATCCGCCTGCATACTGCATATTATACATCTACTACATATTATATGTAGTACGTATTAATCGAGGTGACAATAATCATCACACTTCATTTGACATCCATCATGATCAAAGAGCTCGAACAATCGTTAACAACGGCCAATTAGCACCTGTTGCTTCGCGGATCGTAAATATCGCAGTTAATTACAAAAGTTCGCTCCACTCCTTTTGATTCAATTATTCAGAATTCATTATTATTTGACGAAACTTGTAACGTAACAGGGTGCTCACTCAAGATGCATTCGATAATTTCGACAGCAAAGTCATAAAATTATTGGGCTATAGACTATAGAGTATATAGCCTACGACATAGCGCGCGTCGCTGAACATGACAAATCTTATACATTTTAGATTTATAACTTCGCTGTCGAAATTATTAAGGGTAACTTGATCTCGTACCCAGATTTCCAGAAGGTTCCGCACCTTTGAAGGATTGTTTGGAAGTGTGATTAGAGATTACGAATTTCGTCGGCGCCAGGTTGCGTAGATACAACACTTCGCCAACATTGTTGGTGGCAATTTCTTGGTAATATTTTATGAGCTATTTACGCCCAATGAACTTTACGAGCTATAACTCGTCAATCTAAAACTGACGTTTACAGCTGCGAATGCAACTTTACAGTTTCTATATTATACAAATTGTAAACGAAAGAGCTGTTGTAGTCTGTAGAACTACAAAAGCTCTTTCGTTTATACTACTATTGTCCTTAATTTGATAGTAACCAAATCAATTACTAAACCTCGGATCAACCGACTGGTAATACACTACATGCAACTTCATTTAGAATCTTTCATGAAAAGGTTGGGAATTACTGCTAATGAATCAACAATAAATAAATTGAGAGATATAATTATACATTCCATACATAATTGCAGTTGACAAAGTGGTCCACAACCGTAATGGAACAACATAGGGAAGCGCAGCGGGTCACAAAATTGGAAATTACGTCTACGTTGGTTGAATAATATACGGGCGCGGCGTGACGAGCTCTGTAGCTCCCAAATTGAGTTTGCGGGGTTAAGCGGCAGGTATCATGCACCTATTATTATGAATTTGCAACGTTTATCATTATAATTTAATGACTTCCATGTAATTAAATTTAAAGTAATTATAATCCACTATTAATTATGAATATTTAAATTAGGCTCGAAAAGGCTTCGAAAGTATTTAACGAAAGCAAATGCACAGACGTAAACGTCTGTGCATTTGAAACTATTAAAAGTGGGTTTATAAACCCACTTTTAATAGTTTCGTTCTATATAAAGTTTTAATAGAAGCCACCGTGGTAGCGAAGAAGTCAAGAGTTTTCTCACAAGTTACTGGTTCAGAGCTGCATCAGATTATTAAGAAGTTTGACAGTATTCCTATCTGGTTTTTGTGAATATATTTACTTAAGAGGAGTCCACACCGCCTTTTTTTTATACAAACGATGTCCCCTGTTTCGTCCCTGGATAATGCCGGTAGAATTATGATTTTTTCCTGAATATCTATGGCCACTATTAGCATGTCCCTATGTTTTATTTTTTTTTCATAATTTTATTATTAAAAAAGATAAGAACGTCCAAAAACCCAAAAAATGGCCAGATTTTCCTCTGTGTTCAAACATCCAGAAAACAAAACTGGCTAAAATATACAAAAAAAACATAGGAACACAGCTCAAGCCTTGCTTTAATTCTTAATGAAAAAAGTACTTAAATCGGTTAAGTTTTGGACAACGAATCGAAGATTTTCTGTTCTTTTATTAGAACTCACCTATTTTCAGTTTCTCTCGCCCTTGGTGTATCCTCTTAATGCTTCATCTCCCAAGCGGTCCGCGATAAGAATAGATAAGCTATTGTGTCTGGTTTTTCCACGATCGAGGGTAAGTTACATTGGAGTCTCAGTGAATACAGGTCAAACACAGGTAAACAAAATTTACAAAAATTTTTGGTGCCGAAATTTTGTTAGTGGTTTTGTATTAGGCATGCATTTACCACTAAAAATATTTTTTACTTTTTTTTCCTACGTGTAGTTTTGTGTCTACGCTCCATTATTTAAGTTTTCTGTAACTAGTACTTTCAGGAACATGTTTTTAAGTTTTATTAGTACTTTTTTATAAATAAATCGATTTTTCGACAAAGAAGTTGTCTTAGTGCTTCAAATATGTTTTTTTATCATTTGTGGAGAAAATATATAATGAAAAAATTAAGAAACTCTCAGCAAATTGTATAGAAAGTGGTTACTTCTCATTTGTTCTAGGTTTAATGAATCAAATTGTGGAGTCGTTAGTAAAGAGGGGTAATATTTTTCAAAAAACAAACCTAATCTAAGAACGAATAAGATTTGCATTTTTGATGGACCACAAATGAAAATGTTGATAAAAGATACAAATTTCTGCAATACCTACTATTAGTATGGAACAACTTCCGAAGAATTGAAAAACAAACAGGACCTAAAAACTATGAAACGAAGGCCGATGGGACCAGCATATATTTTATATGATGGCTGACTGCTGCTGGGGGATGCAATGCTATTGTCTTGCTAAGTTGCTTCACAGCTCATTGACGATAATCGCGAAAAATATTTTTCATGTACAAATTAACTGTACGAAATTTTCAATTAAAATTTTCAAAAAATACACGTAGAATTTTTTTTTGCTACTAATATAATTAGCATAGGCTACAGAATGTAAAAAATATAACAGCTTCTCGGCACCAAAACCAGTGTTGACCTGTGTTATCGATGCCTAATCTCGAGCATGGTATATTAAAGCGAAAGACGACTGCTTGTCTGTCTGTTGCTTCATCACGTTAAACCACTCAATCTGCTTCAATGAAATTCAGTATACCTTGTGTTTCAGAAATAGGAATTTAATTTTTGTGATGGAAAAATATTTATTCCGGGCGAAACGATGTTGCAAGCATAATTTCGTACGCTATCGTATTTTTTCATGGTTCAATTTTCAAAACAAAAACACCGAAATCGAGCTCCGAAACATGAAGATCGGAAAAGCGAAAACGCTCTATAAAACATTTTGTACCGCTATCTATTGCATATTCTAACGAAAATAAAAAGGAAACTTTGTAGCGTGTACTTGACATAATACGATAAAAAATCAGTTTTCGTGATTCCGGAGTATTCGTATAACAGGGTCACATACTGAAGCGGATTCAAATAGGTACATGCCCAAACAATAAAACAGAACGGTGTCAAGAGTGCAATTTACACGGCGAACACTGTGCTATTCTTCTTTCTATACTCAACGACTAAGCAATCAACCTTTTTGCTTCCAGCCTTTAGTTAAGAGTTGAGACCTTTGTCGAGTCGTACACAGCCTTTTATAAAATTAATGGTAGTTTCAGACAGGTATCTGACTGCATTAAAAGAGTGGGATTTATATTGCAGTAGATAAGTTATTTTCCAAATTGGTGTAGTATCTTTGGACTCCAAAATTTGGGCAACCTTAGAAAAAAGCGAAGGTGCAGTAATATAATATTACCATTTATCACCTCCTTGCATCTCCCAGCTGTAGAGCTTAAAGATTTGCTTTTGAATTTTTATGCTTTATAAAACAAGTAACACAGTTTAGTCTATAATATTACTCGCATGTTTTTATCTCTTACTCTAGTATTGTTTACAGTGCACAATACCGCTGGAAATTGTCAATTAATTGAACACCAAGCTCGATAGACTTTTAATTAAATCGCTAACCACATACCGAGTTAAGATTGCCGATAGGGATTGGAGCCAGTGGTTTAGCTGGACTTAGTTATGACCAACTAAAGATGAGAATTCCGATGAACTCACTAATAAATTAATAATAGAGAATAATTTCATAAATGTACTAAAATAATCCAGCATACCATGGGCAATGTACCATTGCAAAATACTCGACCGGTTTGGTGAAAGCCAATACTTACCTAAATACACAGACATTACCGAACCTTTATATCAGGCTCGACTAGTTTAACGTCAATAGAGGATTAATGGCTGGGCACCAAAATACAAAACTAATATTATATCCTAAGATCCGACCGTAAAATCCTGCATGAATCGTTTTTTTCGATGAAATATATTTTAAAATAATCTTTAGAACGTATAGAGTGGATTAATGTTGGGTTGCTTTATTAAAAGTAGCCGCAAGTACTTCTAATTGTGTAAAATGAAAGCCCGTAATACAAATTTGCGTGTATTCAATGGAAAAATAAGAACTAAGAAGGAATGACATTGAGGAATGACAGGACACTACGCATAAAAATAAAAACGCATGTTAAATAAAAATTGCAATCTTGCGGGTTCTCGACGTACTCAAATTCTCCCAGGCATAATAATTGTAGGCCTGATCATTTGTCTTAAGCAAAAGTGATGGCAACCCCATTTTGCGGCTATCGTGCAACTGGCAACCATGGATATTCATGCACAAAATGCATAAAACTTTAATTTTGTATCAAAATTATTAAAAATATCGATGCTTCAATTTTGATGTTGAACTATGTCTGTTTACGGGCTGGCAACCCTAGGTTGCGGCCGATTTAGAGCTGGCAACCATTTATACCTTATTTTGTCTCGTCATTTTCTTTCAAATTATGTAAAATTTACTGAAAAAAAATATCAAACAAATTATGCATTTATCTCATGAACATTAAACTTAATTAGAGGTACTTGCGGCTACTTTTGACAAGGCAACCCAACATTAATCCATTCTATACGTTCTAAAGATTATTTTAAAACAAATTTGATGGAAAAAAACGATTCCTGCAGGATTTTACGGTCGGATCAAATACTAATATATGTCTAAACTACTCCAGACTCGAGCCCGAAGATAGTTTCGATATTATATCGCCCTAATGGCTGTTTAAGGACAGGGCTTTTACGGATACATCACAGAAATAACGCTCGGGCGGGATACATTTCAAAGGCGACAAATTGCGGGAATTTAAGAGATGTGCTCTGTCATCATCAAGATATATTTATGGCGGGCGCAATTTTTGTGATAGTCGTTTTATCTCGAGTCTCGACGTTCTCCACATGCGGCCGTTACATTAAACACATTTACATTACAAATTAGCTGTATTATGCTAGACGTAGCGCGAACGTGCGAGCAAACAATTTCAATATTCATTCGGTGTATGCCTACCAATTACGAGAAGTGGGTACTTTAATGATTCAAACAATGACACTAAATATAAAATGGCACAAGTTAAATGACTTCTGCTATTTTATATTTTTTGGTAGTAGTGCTAATAACTTTGTTATAACTATTTAGCAGTGACATTTTTAAGTTAACGCACCTAGTGTCCACCTAAATAACCTAACCTTATCCTAAATATACAGATCAAGACTTCCCTCTTAGGATAAGGCACCGTTTGCCACTGATGTAAGGGTATTTATACTAGCAATAAAGTAAATTAAACAATTTGAGCAACATTCATGTAAGAAAATCATAATCTGGTTCACAAACGATGGATTTTTTTTTGCCGAAAATCAAAATTGACAGCTGTTCGTGTTTAAAATGTAAAATTACGTGAATGAAAGGCATTAAAGCTTCAAAAACATTAAACATTTTTGGCTGCAAAATGGTAAATAAAAAACCTGTAAGCGCTACAGCACCGGCAAATTTTAAAAGCTTTTTCAGTCTAAATTAACTAACATAGGAAGCCAAGGTGATTTAAGGTTTAATAAATATTGACCACCCACGAACTGGGAGGTTACGTGGTATATAATATTACCGTAATAATTCTCCTCGAACGATTAGGTATTATATTATGATTATCTATCTAAAGGATGCAATTTTTACGATGTCATAATCTTCTCGTTCTGCACATAATAGTAAATTCATTGGGAAATGCTTACGTACATCTATTTTTAGCAGTAACTTGACTCGATCTTGAATGAACATCTGAGAAGGCTTCAGGGAGGTTAATATATGGGAGGCGACTTCCGTTTTGAGGCAATTTCAGGTGGGACTGACCGGAAATTAATTGTCATCACAGACCGGGAGCGAACGTTCACTTTGATTCGGCGAAATTGTAACTTACGACGTGTAGGTATTCTAGAATATTCGCATTTTCCAACATTTTGAAAATCGAACACAAGCGAGGTAGGGTAACTTTAATACCACCAATACGATTTATTAAATCCTCGTAGAGGCAAACGTTAATTACTTCGGAACATGTTCGTCGGGACCGGGATACGCGCGAAGGGACGTTTTAATCAAACACTAAATTAAGAGTCAGTCAGGCATTTAGAACGCGTTATTGGGATAAAAAGTTTACATCACAAGCTCCAGCCGAGCGGGCCGATCTCTTTGAAACTGGGCTGGTGTGTCGCCTCCTCTACTTTATGGGTCGCCGGCTCTGTTAATTAACTCTTTATTACGTCGCCTAGCTACCTACCTAAAGCTATTTTTGTACGTAAAGCAGCAGCAGAACAGATTTTATGTGGCACCGGATACGACCCTTTTCCCCGAACGCATTACACGGCCGCCTGAAAACCACACGAACATGTTTTTACTGTAAGTTTTTTCTAACAAGCTCGTTATGATCCCAGTTCTGCGGTGGCTCGTAAAATCTCGTAGTTATTGTTTTTATTATTATATTTTTTTACAAGCAAAAGACTTCTACGTTAGGTTACCTATCTAATGTTTACCGAGATTATTTTGAAGAAAAGCGGCCTTTTTAGTTACGGATGCGATTTCATTTATCATAAGTCTTATTTGAGGGAGTTATGTTTAAATAAACACTACGTTTCGCCGGAGCAGGGAGTAAAAAAGACACGGAAACGTTATGAAAGTGCTGAACGTTTGGGAAATCGGGTTACCGGAGTATCGGCATGTAAATCTGTATGCACAGTGCACATGCAATTAGAGGAGAAACTGCAAGACATGCACCAACATCACGCACGCGATAACACCATACCGCGGAAACGATCGATAGCCGTCGATACGATCCGCGTCGAGTTTTAGTTGGGACAAGGGATAATCCGGACAAAGGTACGGATTACTATGAGCTTTGTAGTCGCTAATGATGTCGCCGCTGTTTAATACTCTCGCACGATATTACCTTTTTCGACACATAAAATGGGGAAGGTTATATGCTGCAAACTTTTATATTATGAATTTTGTCATCTTTCTTTACCAAAAAGACAAAGCTGACTGGCTACAGAAATAGACAGGCAAATCGTTTAGAACCAGAAACTTGAAATTCCACGCAGGTGTTGTACGTAGGATGTAGTCATCCGCTAAGAATGGATTTTTCAAACTTCTTTAAAGTTTGCATGCGTGGAGTGAAAACTGTTTCAGAGGAGCGAAGCCACGATGTTGTGACTGTAAGAGCAATTTTTCTTTCTATATACATTAGACGCAAGCACAGGTGTATTTGAATTACCATTCATTCCTACGGTCTCATTAATTAACTATATAAGGGGTCTATAATTATGGCTCGTTGAAAATATAGTTATAATATTATCTAATTTGCGTGCATGTGCTTATATAATGTGAAGCTATTTACAGTGTTATGGTATTTCAACGAGTACATTGCCCTACTGGGCACAGTAATTACAGGCGACTGAGGAAAAGCACTACATACCGATTTTAATTGACCATTGCGATTGAAATAGGGAGAGTTATTATACCTTTGTGGAGCCGACGCATATAATATTTTGTTACTTTTCAGCAATGATATAATAATAAAAAAACTCAAAGCAGATATGTTACTACCGCGCGCGTTGTAAAGCTTCAAATACGACCCAATTGGGTCGTTTTTTATTTAGTCTGTCTCTTTTATATAAATGGCATTTCGTATCACTTATCTGTCAAATTTGTCAATGTTGTTCGAAAGAGATTAAAGCCGGAAAATAGTATGAACGTAACAGATCTGTATAAGTAGAATATCATTGCTTTTCAGCTTAATGTAACAATATTTTGTTACTGTGCATGTCAAATGTGAATTCTCTACCAAAAAATCAAAAACCTTTATGTTAAGAACAATAAGAATAAGAAACATTTATTTTGCACATCACACAATACAATATTTACAAACAGACATAAGAACAAGGACAAAGTATAATTAATTTAAAATTATATTGTGTGATGCCAAAAATGGACCCCAGCCCAGCTCAGCATTAGCAGCAAGTCTGCTGCACTGATATTCTGCTGGGGTCAAAATGTGACATCACAATAACGTAGTTAGGTAGTACAAATACAAAAACAAAACAAAACAAGAAGCATACTAAATTAATAAATTGAACATGAAAAAGAAATGGAAGGAAAAAAAATTAAATAAAAAATAAAAGTGTACAATTTATAAAAGATATTCATACGATGTGCCAAAATATGAGAAAAAAAAACTGACAATTGTAAATGACGTTTGCGGTTTGACGTCTAGGACAAAGAAGAAGAAGAATTACAAAGGTGAAAGGTTATAAAAAATATTGTAACGTGGTTTATACGTGGCATAACCTATTAAAATATTATGTAGCCGTTTAAAATAACTGAGGAATCCTTTCAGGCATATAGTATACACAAAATACATTGATCGTGGAAGTTGGAACATATGGGATTCAGAATGCTATTGTCCGTCCCGCATTTCGACAATGGGCCAATGCTACACCACCGCCGGGGGTGCATCCATCGAAAGGTAAAATCATGCTGAGAGATGTTGTAGTTGAGGCAAGTGTGTTTTGTAATGTTTGATAAACGTTTTTTTTGTTTTCAGCACCCTAAGAGGAGGTCGAGGGTTGCTCCAACATCGGGAAGCAGCGTACCTAAATGATCCACGAAAAGCTACAGTCTTATGACCTGGTGTCAGGATCCGGTATTGGGAGGCACGAGTACGATTGTTGATATCACTTGTTGGTGCTCCACATTCCTACTTAAACGCGCAATACAGGAAATCCTATATTTTTTATATTTTCCAGTACCTACTTTACCGTTAAGATTGAATAAAGCACTAAACGGGGCTAATACAAATATTTTCTTTGCAGTAAGCGACAAATGCTACAATGCAGTAGGCGGTTAACTTTTTGCTATAAACTGCATAGTGTTCAGTGGGTCATACTCTACGTCATTCTAAGAAAACTCTCGCATAGAACTGGTTGCGGTGACGAGGCAGCTTTCACCTACGCACGATAAATCCAATTGAGCTTCCACTGAAAACGATTAAGACTCAGACGTCTTTGAAGATATTAAAGTGGATTTGAATTTATGTGTTTACAGTGCGGGCCGGTATGTCGGTATTTTTATAACCGCAATTACATTCCCGTCGGCCGCACGCCGGCGGTGACAGGCAGGCAGACGGCGCAACGGACGCCGTACCGGCCCTGAAACCGTCACCTCCACCAATTATTGATCTTATTTGAGCTTGATTAACTCGGACGATGTCGACGGCGGCTAATAATACCGCATCATCTGGCACCGCTCCAGGAGAGGTCTTAATGGTACTTCGATACGCGACAACTTTCAAAGGTTACAAACCCCGTCAATCCGATTTGGTGACGAATTACTATTTCTACTTAAGAATGCGATTCCGTAGAGTTTTCACGTTTTAAACAAGCTTGATATTTTGCTAAAACATTATCAAAACTTTATCATTGAAGCGTTTTTGTGCAGCTATACCTATAGAGTATAGAGCTCTGAATTAAAACAATGAAGTCCTCGAAGCAAATTAGGTAGTGCATTGTTATAATATGCAGTATAATAATATTTTATTTAGAATAGGTATCTAAATGTAGACCTACTTGGGTATGTAGTATGTATTTTGTATTAGCACGACATAGTACAATAAAATGTATTATAGACTTTTTTATCTGATTTGCTAGGTCGATACCCTTGGCCTTTAAAAAAATCAACATTCAACACGTTTACAATAACGTCTCATACCGTATTAGAATATTGAACGTTCCCATGAAACTTTTTAACATGTGGTATGCATCTGTGTCGAACAGGAATACAAACAACAAAATCGTCGAAGTCCTAGAAAATTGAGCGGGGAGGGTTCATACGGGAAGTCGTAACGAGCGACAACTAGTTAACAGCTATGAAACCACAATAATTTGTGTGCAGCGGCCCTATTCCACCTACTGACTCTACCGATGTACGCAATAGTCAAGTCTCCGCAGCAAATAGCAATGGTTTCAACTGAAAAATATTTGATACGTGTTCGGAATCCTAATTAGTTTCTTAAAGTGGACAAACTGATTGTAATTCAGATGTACGCCGAATGTCTTAATACAACCTTCGCGGTTCTAAGATTTCCTATTCAACACCGCATAACAAATACAAAAGCTTTTAAGAAAACAATTTACAAAAAGGAAAACCGTAGAATTGTTTCGCCCCCAACACCCTCGCATAAAATCGCTGGCAACATTAATATCCTGAACATGACAAGTCGTTAGCTGGCGGATAAGAAAGCTTCCTGCGAAACGCTCGAACGCCACCACTAACCTCTAAATCCTGTTTAAATTTAAAAAGGATAAATATGCTATTTATATTCAGAGCGATGCGGAATAATACGCCAGTGCCGGAGCACATTTCGCCGACACCTTAGGGTCTATATTAGCTCAGATATAGGAATGAATCAAATAAACATTTGCATGCCGAGCAGGTACTCGCGTGAAGGATAACGCTTCGCTCATACAAAAATGTGCCCGTATCGCGTTCCCGTACGTACACACTGTAACGACGTTCACCATTGATTCGCTTCTCGGAAATTTAGCCTAATGCCTTCTTTACCAGAGTTAGCGTAAGCGCCTAATAAATTATTACGAATTGATTTCGTTCCCCTCCGAGAGTATTGTGTTTGTAGAGCTTCATTAAATTTAGCCCATTACTAATTAAAACTCGGTAAGTATTGAGATTAATATAATTTTAACTCGTTCGGTTAAATCGAATTCTCGAACGCCGAGCGTGTATTATTTCTTATGATTAAAATTACCCCAGTTTAATACTCGTACAATAGCTATGCGATAAAAGTAGGATGATTTTTAAGCATGAAAGAGAATACAAAGCGGAGATGTGCAAACTGCAAAGCGACAATGTAGATTATTATTAGTTGCGTAGATACTATGCAACTAATATTACAGCTTATTAATTGCACAACCACAGGTAGAATAGAAACTGATTGTAACAGAATAAATAAACATAGTAGGTATGCAAATGTATGACTTGATTTGCGATGTGCATAATTTACATACGTACGTACTAGGGTTATCGCATTCACATGCTAATATCGAGATAATTTATAAATACCAGTAAGGTAGGTGTCCCCGTATCGATGACATTGCCGTTACTCACCTGAAACAAAGAGATTATTATCAGTCAATATATGAGTACAAAAGGATATCCACAAGGGTCCATATACGTTATAAATCATTCTATTGAAGGGATTCAAAAAGAATTATATTTAAAAGAATAATATTTATAATTAAGCATACCTAATTAGTGAGTATAATTACCCTAGACAACATAATATAAATAACTTTAATAATTAACACCTATATTCGCTATATCACTATATTATAACTACAACATTCAGTTTTACCCAAATATAGATATTAGATTGTTTAAAAAAAAAAATTGAAAAATTAACGGTTCCTAGAGTATAGCGTAAATTGTAGACTTGTAGAGTTTGTAAAAAGGCGTAGGCGGAAACATGATTATTCGACGATATTAATACGTTTAGATGAAACCACAACAATTGGAGGAGCGAGGTCAGAAGCAAGTCGATGAACTGCTCATCATGAGTGACTCACTCGGTCTAGCGTCTCGGTGCGTGAGGCGGACGTCCGCTACTTATACAAGTTACAACACTGTAGCCGCACAGTGTAGACAATACAACAGATTTCAAACAAATCAAACATTTTACAAGTTCTTTAATATTTCTACTTCTACGATGCGTTAGCATGTTTGACATGTAACTATTTTTCAACACTGAATTAAAGTCAGCAATGCTGAATTTCTGTAGTGAGCTGTGAGGCACAGAATTTCACACAAATATTGTCATTTCTGTTCCTTGTTTATTTGTATATAAATATTATATCTTTAAACGAGCAATTCTTGTATATATAACTATATAATTATAATTGGAATCTCGGAATCGGCTCCAACGATTTTCATGAAATTTAGTATATAGGGGATTTCGGGGGCGATAAATCGATCTAGCTAGGAATCATTTTTAGATAATGTCAATTTACATCAGTAGCGTGATTTCTGCAAAATTGTAAACCTGAAGCCGCTTTTATATCTACTAAAATTATGAACAAGTATTACCAGGTAAAAGCTATGACAAGAAATATTTCCCAGGGTAGCCGCGAGCCAGTAAAAATCAAGTTGTTCTATGCAACTTCGATTGCTCTACATCAAGTTTTTTATCAATACATTAAACATTTCTGTTGCCTATTACTTTTGCTATTTCAATCATACACAAATAATTCACGATAGCCTGTAATAAATGATAATTTATAGGTCTATTTCTGTTCTGCTTGTTGGGCAGCGGAATTAGCACGGAGTGCTGAGTGCCTACGAGGCATGGCAACAGTACGGTACACTTTATATCCATTAATAGTGTTGCAGCCATCGGGCAACACATTGCATTAGAGCGAGGCCACGCAGCTCCAGTGCATTGCGTAAACGGAACGGAATAACGCATTGAATGCTCCGTATGCTACAATTAACTGCGTTACGGCGACGCAAGTCAACTCTGCCATTTCATCTTCTGTCCATGCTTTCGTTAAAACACCGCAATCAAATCTATAGGTACTGTACGTGTACTAATTATTATAAAGAGAAAAAATTGGTTTGCACCTAATAGGCTAATAGGCCGATTTATGGAGAGTATAATCCACGGGGAAGGATATATGATATTTTTAAAGCTGAAAAATATACAAATATTGCAGGATACTGCAAGGATACCGACAGAGTCTGGCTCAACTTCTTGTCATAAAATATGTGTGTAAAGTGACGGAGCGGCGCTATTGTAGCGACGTATCTTAGTACGTACCGCACCGCAACGAAGCAATGTGGCTTCGCTATTAGGCACTGGGCAATCATCGGACCGGTCGCAGCGGCCGCGAGCCGTACGCTGTCTGGCAATCGCCCAAATACTTTTCGCGCTCTACTCGAACGAATAACTCGCCCTGTTCACCTGAATCGACATTAATGTAGCAGCAAACTAGCAGACAAAGCTAATATTGGGTATTGCGAGCCTAAAACTGCCAAAAATCTAAATAATATGGGTAGGTACAATACTTTTCACATAGTTCACATTATTGTTAAAAAGAACCCTGTGAAAACAAAAGTTGTAAGTTTAAGTGGCAATCTTGTCGCTGTATGAGCTAAATAAATAATTGAGTATGTTTGATGGTTCAATGTAATTTCTTAACGAAACATTATTATTTTGTCGTAGGAAGTCTTAAGGGAAATTAACGTTCAACAAAATAATTACGTTGTTCAGACAAAATATTTCAAGAATTTTGTCTGAACATCTAACTTTTCGTTACGCCAAAGAACTCATTATATTGAAATACTAGTGATTGTAAAAATATTTAATACTACTGTTGACTATGGGTGGCGTACACACATTGAATATGTTAAAGACATTCAAAATGAAAGACGAGAATATTTTCCGTTATCATGTTACATCACGTCAACGGGGAACGATAACCTTTAAGTTCAGTGATAACGATTATTGGGCGCTTCTGCTCGATAACAAGTTCAAGCTATAAATTACTAAAATATTAATTAGTCAATATTAATTAGGCAATTTCTGCTTAAGACTGCACCTGACCCTAACTTGACTACATACTTAAACCTAGATCTCAAAACCTGTAAGGTCTAGAAAACTGAATTTTTACACAAGTAACTTCAGTTCACGAAGATTAAATGTTCAAGACAGAAACACGATTAAGTACTTACCTACTGAAAAAATGCTCGATAGTTTCTTTTTTACAAAAAACCTTGTTTTAGACACATTTTTGCTTGGATCTTCGAAGTTTGCTGTCTTTTCTTTAATATTTTTTAATATCTAAAAAGGCAAACCTAAATTTGCTCAAAATACTTTTTTCATAATCATTATTATAGTTCGTCTCTTATTCCAATAAAACTAACTTGGCGATGACTCCGCGTCGTCCTTTTTCACCTGGCATAACATTATGAAAGAGGGGCATGAGTGTGAAGGGAGAAGGACGATGTTTGATTTTTTGGGTCAGTAGCCCTCTTAAATTATCTATAAATGGAACTATGATGCCTCCCTTGTCTACAACTCTTAAACAAGGTATTTGCATCCGTTGTGATTATACATGTTTTTTCAGAGCTAAGTAACCACTCTTCAAATACTGTAGTGCCCGGGGACAAGATTTTAAATGTCCGTATGGTTTGCCCAAGCACATTCGGCATCCTCGCAACATAGTCTCGGCCTAGTTCAGAGGAACAATCAGCTCAATACGTCTAGAACCAACTATGTGCGAGTTTTCTAACTATGTTTTCATTCACCGTACGAGCGTCTACCCTTGTCATGGGTAGACTAGGTTACACTACAACTCTAATGCCTCCAAAACTCTAAAAACCTGCTGTATTACACAAAAGATAAAAGACGCGTGATCTAAGCTTCTTAGCTTAGATACACTAAATAGAGCCCTATGTTACTCTTGTAACATAGGGCTCTATTTAGTGTATAATAATAGTTATGCAATTGCACCCAGTATAATCCAAGATTCAATATCCGTATCCTATAGAATGATCTACGCCACAATTGATATTAATTATGCAGTACCAATGATTAGCAATGCATAACTATATTTTAATTAAAATACCAGACCTCTATTACTTGGATCTTTCTCATCCATTATCTATTATATTCTGGCCAATACATAAAACTTATCGGGTAGATATTTAATATGAAACATAAGAAATACGAATCATATAAAAATATTGTTTGTTATTTTCGATATTTATGAAACCTGCTCCATGCTCGTTGATATTACAACTTGTTTTAATAACCTTGTTGTTTGGCTAAATACCTACGTCAATATTGTATTACCTACATGTGTGTTCATTTAGAAAAACATTGATCTATAAAAAGTAAAAACAAAAAGACGTAAATTAATAAAAGTATTATTTAATAAAAGAATTTAGATTTCAAAGAGATATGTTTGCGTTTCTTCTAACAACTTAAGGCGCTGTGGTTGTTGCAACTACGTAAAATTGAGAAAATTTCCTATACGCAAAGGTATATCAGTACACAATTTGAAAAATTCTGCTCGATAGAAAAAAATCTCAAAGATGACTGTTATAACGCTGTTTTACATAATTAAATCATTTTATGGCTAAATTACGATATTCGTACTGACAGACATCGACCTGCTAATTTTAGGGACTACTGGGCCTTAATGTTGTTTTGCTTCTCGTTTCTATTGTTTTACGATCTGCGTCTACACTGGGCTCAGTTACTGAGGATTGCGTCCTTTTTGTTTCTTGTTTGGCTTATTAAGCATTTTATTTGGGCCAAGGCCATCAAGTAACGATAAAGTCTTTACGGTGCCATATTTCTTATATTAATAATTTCATCGCAGTAATTTCGTCTCGAGAACTTTTTATTACACAATGAAAGTGTCGTATACATTTTTGATTAAACGCAGGTGTGAGTGAGGTAAGTTAACATTTTATCTCGATTATATCGAAGTTATAACCTATAACGTACTTCAATTAATTCAAGGAAGCGGAGCACATATAGATATTTTCTCATCGGCTGCGCTCCTTTTTAGCCCCGTAAGTGTTTAGCACTATCATCTAAAATAGACCTACATATTTGTATTTTTTTTTATGAAATAAGGGGGCAAACGAGCAAACGGGTCACCTGATGGAAAGCAACTTCCGTACCCCATGGACACTAGCAGCATCAAAAGAGCTGCAGGTGCGTTGCCGGTCTTTTAAGAGGGAATGGGGTAAAAGGGGAGGGTAGGGAAGGGAATAGGGCCTCCGGTAAACTCACTCACTCGGCCAAACACAGCGCAAGCGGTGTTTTACGCCGGTTTTCTGTGAGAACGTGGTATTTCTCCGGTCGAGCCGGTCCATTCGTGCCGAAGCATGGCTCTCGCACGTGTGCACTGTATGTATGTAGTTGTATATTTTAACTATACGGACCCTTAACCTATCAACTCCCAAGCGGGACTCGAATCCGCGATCGAGGGATTAAAATATCAACAGTATGTACAATGTACATATTTCATTTGCATACTACAACCTAACTATAAACCTATTACTTCAGTTGCAACTTCCAATCTGCTGTAAAGTTTACATTACAAATTAAGACATCTAATTAAATGGATCTTGTATCTAATTCTATTATGTACATTAGAATAAAAATATTTGTCCATTTAATGTTTAAGAGAACTGTGTAATGTAATAAGTGGTCGTTAAAGTAATAAACAAACAAAGAGCAACGGTTAGTCAAACAGAGATAACGGTAATCATAGTGACAACGACAGTGCGACCATTACTCGAGTTATTGTTATTATGTGTAATTAAGAGGTTACGAAGTACATTTTATAAATCTGTCGTACATTCCTGCTCGAGTCTCGACTAAGAGCCTGATTACACCTACCGAGTAGAGGTGAGAGACAGCGCCGTTGGCCGGGCATTCGGTAATCGATATGTATTATTTTATTGGTACAGCGCTCGGTAATGTGTTGATGCATGTAACCGAGTGCTCGGCCGAGGGCACTGTCTCGCCGCTCTACTCGGTAGATGTAGGTTAAAAGGCTCCTAGTCGATCAGGAATATAGACGTCTTTTAAGTTCTAAACTAAACGTCTAGCTTCCTACTGGATTGTATTTCGGAAATCGGAACATATCCTTGGTATTTTATCTGGCTGCCAAAATATCGTAGATTCTGGTAAACCAGAGGATATCAAAATCAAAATCGTTTTATTTCAGAATAAATTTAAAATAAATGTTTTCAGAATGTCCTACATGATGCCTACCACCGGTTCGGGAACTAACCCGGCGAGAAGAACCGGCGTAAGAAACTCGCACGGGGCCCACTTTTTTACCAAAAAAAGTGAGAAAAAAATTAATCTTTTAAAATAAAGTTTACGATTTTGTAAAATTTATATACAATATTATATACAATTCCACATACATAAGTAAGTCCTATAATAATGAAGAAGTAGCCTTGCAAGAAGCCATCCTACTCCCAAGGTGTGCCATCGTTTATGAAATCATTGACCTTATAAATAGGCTTTGGCACACAAACGTTCTTTAACTACTTTTTTAAATTTATTAATGGACAGATTTTGAACGTTTTCTGGGATTTTGTTGTAAAGGCGTATACATTGACCTTTAAAAGATTTACTGACTTTACTAAGTCTGATCACCGGCATATCTAGCTTGTGCTTATTTCTAGTATTCCTAGAGTGAATGTCACTTTTAACTTTAAATTTACTACTTTTTCTAACATATATTACATTATCCAAAATGTATTGAGAAGCAACAGTTAGAATATCTATCTCCTATCTCTATCTCTACTTAATATTACAATTAATGCGGAAGTGTCGGTCTGTTACCTCTTCACGCTTAAACCACTGAACCGATTTTGACGTCTGGTGTGCAGATACCTTGAGTCCCAGAAAAGTACAGTTTTTGACCCGGAAAATATGCGATTCCCGCGCGATAAACATAATTTTGGCGCAACGGAGTTGCGGACGTCATTTAGTATATTATATTGTATTATATATACCTACTATAAATTACCTTTTATTAATCAATTAAAGCTAAAATATCTTAATACACGGACGTGTTTTGCTAAGTCAGTTGTTAATCTTATTCTGTCAGTTATTAATACAGACTCCAGATGCATTAACTTCTTGAAAGATCAAGCACGTAAACATTTCCGCCCATCCATGAACCAGATAGCGTTTGCATCCATTTTTAGCTCATAATCGCTAGTAAATTTTGGCTAAATATTTACGCTATTATTAGGAGAAAGACCCACACTATACCGTACGTATTACGCACTTTACGTTAATGTTATAAAATGATCCTCTTTTCACACGTATCGGATAAACACATACGGTCTTATACCACAAAAGATTTAAACATCTATTGAACAGTTGTTTTGAGAATATTTTGTACTGAATTTTTTTCTAATCAACTGTTCAACAGGTGGTAGGTGTATAAGTAAAACATAATTTTGGGCACAGTGAGAAGCTTTTAATTGTAAGGGGCTTGTACTTAATTAAATACCTGCATTATATCCATACTAACTTTATATGGAAGCGAAATACGAAAATGTGTGTCTGTTCAGTGTTCACGGTTTAATCGCTGAACTTTAGTATGAAGACACCTTCGAGTCTCGGAAGAGGATATAGAATAGTTTTTTGAATAAAGTACGGTTCCCGCGAAACAAAATCAGGTCCAACTAAGTTACGGGCAACATCCAGTCTCTTAATAATACAAGAGCAATACCCGAAATGCAGCTTCGACCGCCAGGCGCTCGGCCTGCCAAGTGCCAACGTAACCGACTAGTTTGCCTTCAAATGCCACATGCAAACCCAATACCATATTCGCGGATATGATTTAGTAACAAGTAGACCGTACTACACGTGTAGTTAAATTGGCTATACTATAATTGAACCACCACCTACGCTAGAAAGTATTTTGCAACTTAATAAGTAGCTTATTAGTTTTAGATTCTTTGCTCACCCAAGGCGAATTTCTTTTGATCTTGAGAAGATGCATTAAGTACCTTTAAGCCGACAGTACTTACAATTCGACTATTTAGTGAAAAGAGTATATTTGTCAAGTTTATTACAAATTGTCGAATTTTCTACTAAACAAACATTTGTAAATTAAGTAAGTACTATAATAATTAGTACTTGCTGGCCGCATTCCATCTACAATGATAGATATGCCCTGATTCTAGCGTAGGTACTCATTCCTAGTTTAGAATAAAAATTGTGCCAAATCATTGTAATTTTCATATTATAATACATATATGCAAGTAAACCGTTCAGCGTACATATCTGCGGGGCTAAAATGGTCGCTTTAGAGAATCATATTATGAATCATAATATGATTCATTTTTTTTTTATATCGCAATATGGTCAATCTACTTGCTATGCAATTCATGTCTAGTAATTCGTACTAATTTGACATTCATCAGTTTGACAGTTTTGACAATTCATATTTTGCTGAATTGATTGACCATTTTAGCCCCGCAGTCCAGACTTAATTAAATTAGGTAATTACTACCTATACAAAAGAGCATAAAGACCATTAAAATTATTGTTCCGATTAGTTGTTTCCTAATTTGGTAAGCACTACTTAATCCGGCATAAAATTTAATCGAAATGAACTGTGTAATCGACGCTTTACACCTCGTTCGGCATTCAATTTGAGTCTAATTGGGAATATTTTGATATGACGTCGATTATAGACGGCCGGTCGCCGGTAATCTTATTAAACTCGGACTGATTACATGCCATTTCAAACCGTTCACTCGACCATCACTAATCCTATCTGCCCGATTCGCTCCGAAATTCATTTATAACACATATCAAATATCGTAAATCTACGGTTATTTAAAACTGGACCAAAATAATGAAAAATTATTGAGCAAATGTGACGTTGGCCGCTCACTGAGGTCGCCCGCCAAAAATGGAAGGGGAAGTTTGATGGAGCCAGGAGTACGTTGGGTTGGGTCAGTGGTAGGTGGCTATTGGTAGATCAGCGCTCAGAGGGCTTCTTAGTAGTAATTTGCATCCGATTGTGACATCATCATCGACATCGCTATTGCCCCGTCAACTTTCACCGAGCGATCTTAACTAGATTTTTTAGTTTCTACCATCTAGTTACAGCAAACACACAGTATAAATGTTTTAATTTCAGATGTTGTAAAGACTAACGAGAATCGCCGAAAGTTGTAATATACTTAATATGCGTCAGAGAACTCCCGCTTAGAGCTTAATTTATGATTTAACACGTAACTGCTTTGCGGTCAGCCCTGTACGCAGGGGTCGGGGTCACAGTGCCAAATGGTGTCAATCCGGTGTCGGAGAGACGAACTAACCTGACAACGTTCTGTTCAATTAATTAAATGGTAAGTACATAATTATTATAGTTAAATTAGAGGCAGAAATATTGATATTAATTAATGGCGAAAATATACGTACCTAGATAATAGTCGATTATAGGGCGATTCCATTCCTAAGATTTTTTTAAGAACAGTTAGGGCCTGCTTCACCACTTCCTGATAAAGTGCCGAATAGGATATTCACAACTTTTTTGACAGATTCTCCATACTTGATCTGTCAAGTTAAGTGATGGATAGCCTATTCGGCACTTATCAGGAGGTGGTGAAACAGGCCCTGAGTACCAATCTATAACAATCTAATATTATTAATTAAAAATATATTGTTTTACCTTTTTTGAAATATGTAAATATATATCGCCATTCGCCAACAAAAACTTTAGGTTTAGTCTCAAAGGTATTCTCAAGTTTCAAAATAAAAGTGTTAAAAATTACAAAGTAGGTAACTTTTGTTTTCAAGCGAATACTTAATGAGACTGTCCAAGGTCTGCGAGTTTTTACTTTTAAGTAAATGTTTGCCTTCGGACTTGTAAAGCGAGCTTAAAATTTGAGAAAGCAGCTTGAAGATATTATTATGAAAATTGTTGATGCCTCACAATAGTTTGACACTGATAATTCCACTTCAATAGACGTGGTCGACGGTCTTATGAAAAATTAAGGGAAAATATTATGTACATTTATAATGGCGCACAGAATATTTTTTTGGGGATAAGACAAGTCACCACTCACCCTTATGGTTTAAGATTATGAGAAATTTTAACCCCGAAAATTCGCAAAATTGGTATAGACTGCAGCCGCTACGGAATTAACACGTAAGTATTACATTCTACATTTACTTCAATAATATTGTAAGAACCGCAAATAATATAAACATTTATATTTAAAACAATAGCAATACATAGGAATCAAACGACTACGACCGAATAAGAAAATGGCATCGAGATTTCGAATAACATTTCCGAACCATTTATGTGAAAAGAATTGAAAATAACCGTACAATTGAAGTGTAATATCTAATACCAGACGTTGGAATTTAAAATACATCGAGATTGAATAGAATCTGTTATTGATCCTAAAGTTATTGGGGTAACGTTAAATAAATAACAAAAGCTATAACATGCACACGCTGGGACGTCTGCGAGTTCGCCGATCGCTATACAAAGGCGATTAACTTTATATTATCCGCGACTGTTGGACCAAGGCCAGCTTTACGATTTTCTTTTATTGAATAACTGATACTAAAATAATTAAAAATAAAATAAAGGAATGCGCCGGAGTCGCATTATTTTCGTCTCCCTAAGCGAAAACAGACTGACCAAATAGAAGACAGCTATTTATTTGTTATTCGCTAGCTAGTCGCTGAGATGGAAAACACTCCGAATCGAATAAAAGAAGTCCACAACTTAGGCCGAAGTAGAACCTAAGACTAGTTAAAAATTGGAGAACTTTCTTGAATGGATTTCGAATAAATTACTTGTATAACCGACACGAAAATATTTAATTTCAACAGCAGTCGGTATTAGCTACGTAATTGAAAATGAATATCTTCTTTGTTAAGTGTTATTTTAAACAAAACTTATTTATTTTGCTGGCTATTATCATTCTGCTGGGGTTCTAAAATAATATATATATTTTGTTGACTGCCGGGCCCGGGGTGGTGTTTTGAAGTTTCTTAAATTAGATTTGTTTATAAACTATTCACTCCCTTTCTGAAACGTTTCGGACAGTACCATAAAGTTAATATACCTAGCGGAATAGAGAAACAAAGGCCTGAGCAAGAGATATGTCACTATCAGTAACACTGCGTGGTAAAAAGAGACGTGTGATACATGACAGCAGCACTCTTTTTTTGACGTCCAGTCGGCACGTGCCGCACGTTGACAATTTAATCTCATAGAAATCATGTTCAATCATGGTTGTGTAAGTGTATACGTAGTACGTACACATATTTTTACACACAGACGAAACAAATTTCGGTTTCGTTTGACAGCTCGAGATTGTTGCTCTATTCCGCTAGGTATATTAACTTTATGGTCAGTACGCACAATAGCTTTTAACTACAACGTTTATTTATTTGTCCATTAACTGTTTTACCAGATTTTAAAGAAATAGGTGCCTAGTAGCTGACTCGGCGTTCGTTGTTTTACCTATATGGTAAAACAACGTTTGCTTACGTTATGTAACCTATATTTGCATGTATTTTACATATTCTAAACATTTTACTTGAATACACTGAATCACTATTAAAGAAAACAGCGTTCGAAATCAGTTGCATAGTTTTAAAGATCTAATTTAAAAAAATATAGGGACAAATATCGGGAAGAGCTGTTTTTATGCTATGTAGTAATTAAAATAAACTTTTTATTATAACCTTAATTGTTTTAGACTAGGGAATGTTTAAACCAAAGCCTGAATTAAGATAACGGCCCAGAGCAGTTAAATATGAAACAAACGAGGTTATGACGGAGATTATATCGGAATAATGTCATTTGTGTAGCGGACTGCGGAATGGACACTGTAATTATCGTTATAAATTGCCTAAACAGAACTAAAACTATTTCCGAGCTCCAACTGCTGCGAAGTGGACTTAAGGGCTAATGACTATGAAACAATAATTATTAATCAAATCTATTTTGTATACTTAATTACAAATTTTACTATACATTTGGTTAAAGACAGGACAATAATTATTTCCACCAAAGAACATACGACGACTCCCGCGCCATATACTAATTTCAAGCAACTCAGTTAAAAGCAAAACGTACTTTAAAATAATCCATTTATCACACCAAAAAGTAAAAGCAGAGCTCTCAGAGAAATAAGTCAAAGCTACTCTACATCGACATGGCTACAAGTTACGCGTTTCGGCTAACGAGGTGTTATCTACTGGGCGAGTTTACCGTAAATTGCAATTTGCGAGTGGCCATCCACCGGCGCGGCGCGGCGGCGATGATTGGTCCGCACTCCCGCGATAACGTGAACGACCAGCATTAATTCCCATCGGGAGCAGACATCTACTAGATTTCGCACTTTGCATCTCGATTGTGTTTTATCATACCACGTAAAGGCGTTCATGATTTGCGAGCCATCTAGACTTTAGAGGTAAAGAAGGATGTCCTACCGAATTTCGCCAGGATTTTGTTGCCAAAAATGTACTCAGGTCATACTAAAAAAAGTGTGTCTGTCTGACTGTTACCTCTTCAAGACCAAGCCGCTGAACCAATTTTTCAGAAATTTCAAATTTCTAAAATCTGGTATGAAGACACTTTTGAGTCCCGGCCCCCGGGAAAGGACATAAGATACTTTTTATCCTGGAAAATGTACAGTTCCCGCGCGATAACCGTATTTGGGGGAAACGGAGTTGCACGCGTTATCTAGTACCTATTTAAGATAAGATTAGAAAATAATGTTTACTTATATCACACCAACGGCAAATCAAGCAAGCCTCAAAAATATCGAGAATAATTAATGGATACTGTCTAAATATCCTCCTCTCCCTCGCTAGGTCCACCCCAAACATTTTGATATACGCGCTTCTCTTTAAACAAAAGTGCGTGCATAAAACATGTAATGTATTGCCTACCTGCCGCTAATCAATACTCGTAAATCATCTCGGCTTGTGTATTTTATATTTATAGCCCCTTTATGTATTGTAAATCTATCGAGCGCGAGCGCGCGATGGAAAAGTAACAAACGGCGTTTTCAGTGTACGATCAAAGTCGCGTCTGGAAATCTGGGTAGCGTCAATTTACACTCGGCAAGGAGTTCTATCCTTCCGGCTTCGATGTGATAGCGGAGGTACATATCAACAATCTCACATCAGGTAAACAAACCCAGCACCACTGTTATTTCACCCGTTCCGAGTATCTGCCAATATTACATAGTAATTATTTACCTCTATTAGGTAGGTATATTTATTTTCCACTAGCTGTTGCCCGCGACTTCGTCCGCGTGGACAGTTTATAGCGCGCGATATCAACAAAATTGGTGTCAAAAGCTTTTATAAAAAAAACTCTGGTACCCTTTAAATCAAAACAGCTGTGCAGTGTGTACATAATATTTCATTTTTTTAAATTAAACTTTATATTTTATGCCAAATTTTAAAGCTTATTTAGGCCCATAATTACACAACTTTACCCATAAACTATTTATATCATTGATAGGTTTAACTTTTAAGGTTACGTCACTGCATAGATAACTGATAAAGTACTGAGTTATTTAATAACGTAAAAAAGTAATAACAATCGAAAAAAATCAAAACTTGAATGTAAGATGATACCACATCTTAAAGAAAGAAGTCTGGGCAAGCGTCACCGCGATGTAGGAGACGCTCGGCACCATCTATTATGAATTTTCAAATTTACGCATTTTCACCCCCTTACAACCCTTTTTTCCAGTAAAAAAGTAGCCTATGTCCTTTCTCAGGCTTTAGACTATCTGTAAACAAAATTTCATTACAATCGTTTCGGTAGTTTTGGCGTGAAAGCAAGACAGACAGACAGTCAGATAGACAGAGATACTTTCACATTTATAATGTTAGTATAGATTTACACAAATTTATGTAAAAGTATATAGGTATATCCGTTGCATCTTCATGTAATTTATAATTTATAATTTTGACGAAAAATATGAAGAGTTTTCCCGGAAAGGACGTGAGTTTCCAGCGCAGCGCGATAAAATGATTTTCGCCGCAAGTGACAACCAATTCACGAATAACTTTATGCTACGAAAATATAATGTTCGTGGAAATATTTTACATGAATATTATTTATTAACAGTTCAATTAGGATTATTATATTACCTTATATTATATTATTATATACAAAAATTAGGCTACGTTCTTAAACCTTGGCAAATGTTATTAATAGTTAACTATAGCAATACTATAGTTTTTATTTACCTAATGTTTCTGAAGTAAATAATTACAGGTCGAGTGAACTGTGAATCATTGCAATACCTATTTGTCACTCATCAGGTCATCACTCATTAAACAGTGTATTGCCACAACAATAACATGAAGACTAGAACACGATAATATGAATAGACACACTGCTATTCTATTTCTAAGAAACATTCTAATTTTGTTTTAGTTATTAACTAGTAAATAGAAAAAAAAACATAAAGGCTTAAATCAGAAGATCACAAGATCAATAATAACAATAACCACCTAACTATACCTACACTGTACTTTATTCAGGCCTAGAAGGGAAGTTAGCCAATTTCATTTTTTTTTCTAGTGTCATATTATTAGACGAACCACAAACAAGCCACAATATCAATTTCAAAAGCGAGTCAACAAAACGGTTAATAAACATCACGACAATCATTCCGAAACCACAAAGCCTCCGAAAGAAGATCTCATCGGCGGTCTTTATACCCAGCACTTAGCACTAAATTGCAAGAAACGTGAGTGGTTCTTTATAGCGGTGCAAGAGCTTCCTGCGAACCAGACAAGTGCGAAAGGCAGACAGATAGAATTTCCCTATTCACGCCATCGCGAATAGGCATGATGACATTTTTTTTCTTATCGGTAATTGAAAGACACTTAAAAAATAGAAACATCGTTGAAGAATGACGAAAAATTCGACTTGAATATCCAACTTTGAAGGTGCATAACAAAAAAAATACAAATGCTATCAAGCTGACATTTTGGAAACACTTATTTTTTACCGTGATTTCTTTATTTTATTAACAAAATTTGCTAATCTTTGACCTTGTCATCATCCCTATTGCGAAATCCGCGGCCAGCGGCTAAACACGTGAAAACTATCGTGACACCATGATTGATTGATATTATGCGGTCCAATATAAAAGGCCATTGATGGACGTAAAGTGTGCAGGAGTATAATATTATCGACATTCGAGACGAATATAATATGCTCTACACTACAGTCTACAGATTCGTAATCGCTTGTATCAGTTTATCACTGGCTAAATGCCGCATAAAACTATCGACAGACGACATCATGATATATTGATATTAAGCTCAGAACAGTGATATTAAGCGATCAAAGTAGATATATTATAATTTATATCTAAGTCTTCTTTTATATAACTTTATCCTTGAGCTCTGCTCCATTTTTGTCTGTAGATATAGACTAGATAGCTGAAACGTTTAAAATCAATAAAACTTTGCTTAAAATATCTATTTGGAAACTCCGATAGGCGATAGCG
Organism: Aricia agestis; assembly: GCF_905147365.1. NCBI lineage: Eukaryota > Metazoa > Arthropoda > Insecta > Lepidoptera > Lycaenidae > Aricia > Aricia agestis. The sequence continues at coordinate 9,717,029 of NC_056416.1, read as the reverse complement.
ATCAAATGAATACTTGGCACTCGCAGTATCTGCTCCTTTCGCTTGGCATGGCCAAAATCATCTCCATTATTTATTAGTACTATCAATAATAATTATTGGTAGTGTTGCGTAGCTATTATTTTATTAATAATGATAATAATAAGATTGCGGTCGCCACTCCTACACAGCTCAGAAATAAAATAGAGTGTAATAAAAGTATAATGATACCATCATTAAATAAATTCTAAACTGAAGCCTCGTTAAACTTCGAAAATTGCGTTCAAAACGTGCTTATTGCTCGTTCACCTGCTCTACTTCTCAGGACATAACGAGTTTATTGATATAACACTATTTGATTTATTACTTAGTTATCCCCGACCACCACTTATCCCTATGAAATAGAATCCCCAATTAGTATTTCTTGTTTAGTTACGAGGGACAAGCTCCAGCTTACAGAAACTTTAAGTGTATCAAACCGCACTATCCGGTTTGATAAACATGTATACAGACCTATGTAAAATGCCTCCGACTTTGCCTAAGGAGGGCCGATTTATCAAGCGAACGAAGTGATCTTGTTTTAGTTTAAATCCGAAAAAGGGACATTAAACCTTCATTAAAATTCAAATATAATTACACAAACTTAGCTTAGAAATGGCTACATAAACTAGTCGGATTATAAAAATCGGCCAAGTGCGAGTCGGACTCGCGCACGAAGGGTTCCGTGCCGTTATAGGGCGAAAGTAGGGAAAAAATGTGTTTTTTGTATGGGAGCCCCCCTAAATATTTATTTTATTTTAATTTTATTATTTATTAATAAAGTACAAATATAATAAAGGATTTTGTGAAATTTTCAAGTGCCTAGCTTTTGCCATTATTGATTACGAGTATAAAAGGCCAAAAAATCACGTTTCTTATATGCGAGCCCCCCTTAAATATTAATTTTATTTTGTTTTTAGTATTTGTTGTTATAGCGGCAACAGATATACACATTCTGTGAAATTTTCAGAAGTCTAGCTATAGCGGTTCTATCCATACTAATATTATAAATGCGAAAGTATCTCTGTCTGTCTGTCTTGCTTTCACGCCAAAACTACTGAACCGATTGCAATGAAATTTTGTATACAGTTATTCTAGAGTCTGAGAAAGGACATAGGCTACATTTTGATGTGGGAAAATATCTTATTTCCATGAAAATATCGATGAAAATGAATTCGCATTGCGCGTGGCCAGCGCTCATCCCGGGGGTCCTGGGTTCGAGTCCCGCAGGCGGAACAAAAAGTTTTCAATGTTCCTGGGTCTTGGATGTGTATTAAAATAAAATTTCAAAAATCTTAAACATATTTTATGTATAATATTATAAAAAATCCAGAAATATATCGATGGAATGAACATTTTAGTTCTAATACGATTCAACAGATGGCGTTTTATTTTTTACTTTATTGTAACATAGAACTAATCATACTTATTAGTTAGTATGTTTTTGTTTATAGTTTTTAATACGTTAGAATATTATCTATACTAATATTATAAATGCGAAAGTATCTCTGTCTGTCTGTCTCGCTTTCACGCCAAAACTACTGAACCGATTGTAATGAAATTTTGTACACAGATAGTCTAAAGCCTGAGAAAGGACATAGGCTACTTTTTAACTGGAAAAAGGGGTTGTAAGGGGGTGAAAATGCGTAAATTTGGTCAAATTAAGTTAGTTCCAAAAACTCAAAATAGATGGCGCCAAGAGTCCCGCGCTATCGCTTGCTCATGCGTATTTCTATAAGAGGTGGTACCATGATGAGATACGTTTTTCGATTCTTTCGATTGTTATAAGTACAAGTTATTAACTAATAACTCACCTACCAACTTAGATATCAAATTCAAAAACAACAGCGCCAAAACTACTGAACCGATTGTAATGAAATTTTGTACACAGATAGTCTAAAGCCTGAGAAAGGACATAGGCTACTTCTTACTGGAAAAAGGGGTTGTAAGGGGGTGTTTATGCGTAAATTTGTTCAAATTAAGTTAGTTCCAAAAACTGGAACAGATGGCGCCAAGAGTCGCCTAGATCGCGCTATCGCTTGCTCATATGTATTTCTATAAGAGGTGGTACCATGATGAGTTATTAGTATTTGCGATTCTTTCGATTGTTATACATGTTATTAAATAACTCACCTACCAACATAGATATCAGAAACAGTCTACCAATAATAAATAATGAATAGTTTATGGGCATTGGGCAAAGCTAAGGTTGTGTAATGCATTATGCAGCTAAGTTGTGTAACGCTAAATAAGCTTTAAAATTTGGTATAAAAAGTTTAATAAGTAAAAAAAAAATCAAATTATGTGCACACTACATGGCTGTTTTGGGTATTTTGATTTAAGGGGTACCAGGGTTTTAAAAAGCTTTTGACACCCATTTTGTTGACACCGCGCGCTATAAACTGAAGTCCACGCGGACGAAGTCGCGGGCAACAGCTAGTATCTTATATAACCTAGAGACAGACAGACGGACAGACAGACATTGAAGTCTTATAGTAATATGGTCCCGTTTTTACCCTGTGGGTATGGAACCCTAAAAACGATCAAAGATAAAGGCCACTATTTTACCTACACCTACAGCACACATTGCACTTCAGTTTTTGTAAAGAAAATGACGCGCTGAGGAGATAAGGGGAAAACAAACTACGTTGACCTACGACAGGGCGTTCACCTTTTGCAAAATAAAGGGTGAAGTCTCGCATACTTTTTCTACGGCACGGACGCACCAGCGACACATGAGTATCATTATACTAATGCACCGGAATTATACAAATGCAGTATTTACGTGAGCGGGCCCGGCCGCGCCGACTGCAGCGGCGAACTTGGCATTTGAATAAATGTAGGCAAAGCGTTTTAAGTTCTGAACAAAAATTAAAAATTCATACATCAGCGCACGTTAAGCCAGCCTAAGCCGGGATTGTGGAATACGTTAGAATATTTTAAGCACCGAGACGTGTGCTCTATAGTCGATACGAAATGAAAGGGAAATCAATAATAATCTTTCCAAGTGCCATGCCGTCGCGCGTCGTGGAGATCCTCATACAATGTGCCATGCCGTCGCGCGTCGTGGAGATCCTCATACAATTTCGCCTATCATAAAATATAATTCACGCAATTTTGTGCTTTATAATTTACACTCACAATCAAATTATTTTTAATCGATTTTTAATTTAAACAGTACTTACTATTTTGCAGAAGAAAATTTAATTTAACCACATTATGCAAGAGACTCAGTCTAGCATAATATTACACATTACATAATTAAAAACTTTAAATACTGGATACATATTTTCCTCATGGAAATTGGAATATCAGACGTACCGCCGCGCTGTCCGCAGGTGAATCAAATGCAATAGTGACAAAGTTAAAAATATGCAAATTTTTATTCATCTAGCTCTGCTTAAATATGGTAAGCTGGAAGTAGGATCCACTTTGCTACACAACATTTAAATATGAGTGAAACCGCTCCGCTTTGGGGGAAGATTTTGCATAAGTGGCATCTTAGTAAAAATCACGCTGCGTAACTTATGAATGTTAAGGTGGTTTTATTAAAATCTCGCATTTCATTAACATCGAGACATATTACAGATGTAAATTTGGAAGCAAAAAACGTTGTATTGTTCTATTGCGTCGTGAATTAAACACGTAAAAAATGTTCCTTCGCTTTTCTTTACTTATCCTGAAATCACAATGGATTTTCTCACTGGATTTTCTCTTGTTCCTTGTATTCTCAAATCTGGTATAATATTAATGAACATTGCACGAAACGTATGAAGTTAAATTTGATTATCATTTAATTGTCGAATCAGTGGGTGAAGTGAAACATTTAAATGTAAGTATTAAAATATGCCTATGAATAAAATATTGAACTTTCATAACTCGTCCCAAATAAAGTTTTTCCATTACCTACATAGATCCGTTACGTACGTTCCGTTACGTAGACCGTGTCAATTAAAAATCTAATATACCTAATGTAAAATACTTATTATCTATATTTTGGGTAAAACCTTGTACTATTATCTATTCTGTGGTAAAACCTAGTAACTTTACTATATATAATAAATACCACATTAAGGCTGCGTCCCCATCAGACACGGCGCGGCGCCGGCACCGGCACCGTGTTACGGCACGACGCCGCCACCGTGATACGGTACGGCGCCGCACCGTGTCACGGTGCCGCGTATGTTGCGTCCCTATTCAGTCGATATTTGCGCTCGAACGAGAGTGTGTCAAGTCCGCGTACGGTGCGTCCCTATTCAGTCGATATTTGCGCTCGAACGAGAGTGCTTGTCTGGACAAACACTCTCGTTCGAGCGCAAATATCGACTGAATAGGGACGCACCATACGCGGCACCGTGACACGGTGCGGCGTCGTGCCGTAACACGGTGCCGGCGCCGCGCCGTGTCTGATGGGGACGCAGCCTTAGGGCCTGTTTCACCACTTTCTGATAAAGTGCCTAATAGGCTATTCACAACTTTTTTGACAGATTCTCCATACTTGATCTGTCAAGTTAATTGGTGGATAGCCTTATCAGGAAGTCGTGAAACAGGCCCTTAGTGATTTATTCAATTACAATTCAATTGTTCACATTTAGGATTAAATTATAATAGAATCGCTAGACAGAGATTGTTACTTTAGAAACCCGATGAAAACTAACTTTGAAAACTTTGGCACACGGGGCAAACTTTGAAATCACGTTACACTTGACACGATTAAAAACAAACAAAGCCACATCATTGTAAGTTGAAACCTACAAGCTAAATAGGACAAAGCATCTTAGAAATGGCCAATTATCACAACCTGCCAGCAATTAAAAAACTGGAAAAGCTCGAGAATTTTGTTACTTTGCAAGCGGCCCCGACGCGAGCGAACTTCTTAAATCCAGGTGAGTAATTTTCTTTTATTTTCCCCTCGAAACTTCGTTATGGGCGAAATGGGTGAGTCATTAAGACTCACAGAGCGGGTGCGTTACGAGCATTAAATTAATTTCATAACTTTTTCACAGCAGCGTTTACTACAATGGGCTCGCAGTTAACAGGGGACGGATTCCGACGAGCGAATTACCAGTAAAGCTTTGAGATCGTCCTTCGCTTTAATTTTAGTTCGGAGATTGGGTTACTCAAAAATTTCGAGGGAATAATATTTCAAACGTCGATATCATCTAACAAAATTGAAGCTTTGAAGTGAGCCGTGTCGCTGGGCGAGCTCCTAGTTAGACAGAGAAGTCCGACACGTTTTATTTAGATTTCGTGGAACGGCCACAATACCAGCGCCGGTGCGCTGGACACTTTAGCTGTCCCTGGAAAGTCTAATCTAATATCCTATCTTGGTTGTTTTATCTGCATCTAAGCAGCTTTGTATTTGTTATTCTATGTTCCGTTTATGATCACCGATCCAAAGAGAGCAAGTTAGATGTTATAACTTATGTGTAAGCTATAATATTAAGTTGATCAACTGAAAGATGGAAGATTATTATCAATTACTGATAGTTTTTATTATTCGTAGGTTACTGAACATAAAATTACTATTCCTTGTAAAATTACTAACTTTTTGCTTCGTTGTTAAAAATTGTATGTTGATAGTAGGTTTAACCTTATTACGCGCACAAAGAAAGGAACAATTAGCCATCGGCAGCCGGCAATGTAGCGGAACATCTGCGCCATTTGTGTTTCTAAGAAACGGCTTAAGTATCCACTAGCCAGGTAGAGATAAATCCGAGTAACTTCGGTTGCAGGTGCACTTCGGCTCGTTTCGCCTTTTATTTCCTTTGTAGACAATACGTTTGTGTAAGAACTTACGAAGGTACCATTTATCGTTGTAGTATTTATCAGATACTTAAATTGTAGGCTAGCGCAACTTTCAACAGCAACATAGCAAACAGAGAAAACAATAAGAAAGAAATATAAGTTGCACGATGCAAAACATAGGTAAGTTATGAGATTTATGACCTGCTTTCGCATAGCATGCTTTTAAATAATATTGTGGTGAACTGGTGAGTGTGACCAATTGTACTATGAATAAAAGTTAGAATTTAATCGTATCATTAATGGGAGTTGCATAATACTGTAACATAGCTTACAGTCGTCGCTCGTTACTTTTAATAAATAACAACAGAGCCACTCAGGTTTATAAGGCAAAGAATTAAACGACAGGCAGGGAGTACTTAACTACATGTTCTACTGAGACATTAACCCGTTGCAATCCGGAAAAAAATACCTGGTATTTATTCATTGGCCGTGTTTAATTGACCGTAATCACACGAGAGTGGTAGAAAGTGTGTAAATAGAGGTAATCCTAGCTCGCCGCTAATGAAGTGTGCAGCGGAGGTGTTCCTTGCGCGACACAATACACCTCACTGATTTTACTCCACGATATCGACCGTATGCCGCGGGCAATAAAGGTTCCTTCAGAGGTAAATTACCACTGAACGGTTGTTACGGGGAATATTTCAAAACAATTCCCAACGTTTTATTTCTGCTTTTAATTGTCGCGGACTTCTAGCTCGGTGTTTGTTTTATGATCATATATTATGTATTATAGTTTACGACGAAGATAAAAGTGGAATAATCCGCGACGGTAATAGCTCCCGTATTAAATGTGGGACCCAGTTAAATAGTTTTAGTTATAAAATTATTACTTTTGCTATTAATTTTACGTCAGCGCAGACAAAAGACGTATATTGTAACTGGAAGTGTGTTATTAAATAGAGATCGCTCGTTTCGGCAAAAAATGTAAATTGTTTTTGTCTGTAACATAAATGGCCGTAACTACCTGAGAGTAGGTAATCGTCGAGGCACCCGGGCGGGCGGTCAGGTAGGCCGCGATACAAAGAGGCCCGACCGTGAACCCGAAACGGACAAAGGGCCGAATGCGAATTGCGTTGCAGACTGCATCGTGCTCGCCTTGGCGAGTTCCCATTACCCTTAAATTTGAAGGTATTTATTTAGTCAAAAATCCGGTATCACCTTCGTAACTCGGAAAAAGTTTACAACTATCGGAACGGGTTTACGGATAAAAGTGACTAACTCTGTTATATAAGTTTCAAATTAATCACCAACTTTTATAACAAAAGTGAGTAAACCGAAGCTCTCCGCGCTAATCACTTCGCAAGAAACATCGATTTATCAAAGTTTTCAAGTTTTTTATTTTTTAATTCATACTTTCTGTTCTCTGAGGTTTGCGCTGTTGTCATTTTGAGCATCTTACTATTTCTTATTATTTATCTACAAAATTTTCAGAACGTAATCTACTACTGAGTCCTACTGAGTCAATGTTTTAAATTGGAAGTATAGTTACTAGATTTTCAGAACATTGTTTGAAATGGTCCAGACAACCTCGGCATATCGATGTTAAAGTTGGCTACAAAACCTGACATGGAACGCCATAAATATTAAATAGCGAAATGTGACGGAAAATTTCCGTCGGAATGTACGAGTATTCCATGAATTTCGCAGTGTTGTATGATGTATCTAAAAGCGAGGCCACACACTTTCGGTGCGTTGCGGTCACTTGCTACATGTTGTGTCCAAATGGAACATTATTTTGGCAAATCAAAAAATATATTCAAGCAATTGGCGACTATAATTCTTGTGACAGATGACATTGACATAGTATGACATCGATGACACAATAAATTGTGTCAAATATTACTTTATTTTTCAAAATCTGTGTATAATTGTGGCAGCCACTGACCTCTATAATACACTGGACAGGCTATGCCGTAAAAAATTACAGCTACTTCTTATGCCGATTTGAAGCGCCGCGGTGAGCGTACTATGAACTAATTTATATAGAAAATGACAACCGCCATTTGCAAAATAGTAGTTCCAAGTACACTCACTACTGCTTTCACATAGCAATCAGCGCGAATATGGCGACTTTCAAATAGGAATATTTTATTGATAGCGATCGCCTGTCCAGTGTATTATAGAGGTCAGTGGTGGCAGCCCACAGCATACATCAACACAATTATACAAGACGGTGACAGCATAATGCGCAGCGCGTCATTCACTCTTCAACTCCAACTCCTATCCTTCTCTTCGTATGAAGACGCGCGACGACAACGCAACGCATTTTTAAAGAGATTCTGGGCCTGCCCCAATATCACACAACATATTGTGATGTGGCCATAATGTTTGTGAAACGTCGTCGAAAAAAAAGCGGCGACGGCGACGCACTGCACCGCGACGAAGCAACGTGGCTTCGTTCTAATATCGCACTCCTCACGCTCCGCCGATCTCGCAGGGTGCACAGTACAATCGTCAATCAATATCAATGTTGTACCGTCTCGTTAATTATAACCAAACAACGCCCATAATTAGGTCATCATGTTTGATATTAATTTGGTAATCACCTTAATAAGATGAAATATAATATCCTAATTATCGTAACGTATTGATTTAAATTATGTTTGTGCCCGTGAGATCTACTATTATAATGGCTATCTTTAAGTCATTACATACCTTTAGTATCCCACGAAATAGAAATGGTATGTTAATTGCTGTTCAAATTGTTTGTTTTACTTGAAACTTACTTACTTAAAACAAGTATAACATTTTGGAAATAATATTTATTGATGTCATATTTTTTTTATTAGGTAAAGACTAAAGTTAAATCTTGCTATAATACCCGCTCACTACCAAGTGCCAGCATAATATGGACAATTTCACCCAAAAAATGAATACAATATTATTGGGTGTAATTTATCATCCATACAATCACATCAATGGGTACCCCTCTTGAACGTTTGTCAGTGGTCCTATTCAAGATTCCTCCCTAACTCGACCCTTTATAAGTTTCCTAAAATATCCCCTGCAATACGTCATTCAGAACCGAAGGCGCCCCTAATAATAAAGTTACCTACTTCAGAATAATTTTAGAAGGGCCTGATACCAGGACTCTTTTAAACGGAAATCTGACGCTTTAAAATACGGCTGATTAAATTTACCAAAAATCACAAGACTATTAATTTAGAAACGACGAGAAAATCAATGATGCGATAAAGAAGTTTTCTCTCATACAGTTGTTAGCGTTATGTGACCTCTCCACCATCATGATGGATTAATAAAGCATACGTCTTCATCTATGATTGCTTAAGAACGATTTCGACTTTACCCGATACCTACTGAGTGTCAGCTTCGCAATCATGGTTATTGATCGTGGCCCAAAGTAAAAAGGGCCCTTTTCGCGAATGTATAGGCTGGATAGCGCCAAAATTGAAAGAAAGCGTCCGAGATTACCCGACGGATAACAAATGAGAGTACATTAGTTTTTATTAAACTATGTAAGCAGTCCCTTATCAAGGTCCCATTTAGATCGCCTTCTCCCATTTATTTTTATTTCAATTCGTTAGAGTTATTACCTATTCTGCTTTAGCTACTTACACGTTACAAAGTCGTGGAAATTACCGCCTAATCGTTTTTACATACCCCGACTTATGTGCTTAACATGCATTTTATATGCTTATAGTTTACAACAGGATTACATATATTACGAACGACCGAACCACGGTCTTTATTTTAATATTATATTACTTGTACTAGATAAATAAATCTAAATTCTTTAATTTGAGACTTCTTAATTTCTAACATATTACTTGACAAATGACAAATGAAGAAGTGTTGGCATTGTCGCCCCAAGACAGTATTTTAGGAAGACTAACTCACGCGCTTAAAACGCATTTCATAGGCTTTTCATGGAATTTTATGGATACTAACGGTACGTGAAAGGCTTAACGAGTTGTGCCCAACATAGGAGAGTCAATAAAAGCCTGCGAGAGAATCTCGGTCGCCTGGCAAAATATGTGTCTCGAGGGATTAGGGCTGAATCAGGGCAGCATCACTGGCATAGTTATTTTTATAAGGAGTCAGGAGCGGGAGAAATTGTTAGTGATGCAATATACTTTAGAGTGCAATATTTTAAAAGAAGATTTACTCGAATTTTATCTAACATTGAAAGTCAATACTTTATATTATAAACTTATATAATATCCATACTAATATTATATTTAATTTATGCGAAAGTGTGTCTGTCTGTTTGTCTATTACGCCTTCACGTCCAAACCGCTCAATCGAATCTGTTTGGTATGGAGATACTGTGAGTCCTGGGAAAGGACATAGGACATATTTTAATCCCGGAAAATTAACGGCTCCCGAGACCCGCGCCGTTAACGAATTTTGACGCAACGCAGTTGCGGGCAAAAAGATTTCTGCTAAAATCAAAACGCGGCCCTTCCGACGTTGGATATGGTGGAAAAGCGTCTTCGAATGATGCTTCGAATATGAAGAAACTACGCCAGGGGCATATTATAATACTCCCCACACCGGTTTCGGTGACGGTGGCCGGTTTCATTGAAACCAGACCAGGTACGCAGGAGTAATTTTATAGTGCCCAAGTGTGTGCGCAGTACACAAGAGCACTCTCTATTCCTTTACTCTCATAACCCAGTGGGACGGAAGACCGACACGACTGGCGAGAGATCAGGCGCAGGACCGACTTTTTACATGCCCATCCGACGCATGGATCATCTTACTTGTCAGACAATCAGGTGATCAGCCTGCATTGTCCTAACCAAACTTGGAAATAACATGTTTCCAACGCGGGATTCGAACCCACGACCTCCGGAGTCGAGAGCGACGCTCTAACCACTAGACCACGGAGGCGTTATTAAAAGTGGGGCCTATAGATGGCTGTTGTTCCCTGTTCACGTTCGCCTTTACAACAGCTTCTAAATCATGCTGACAATCATGTTTTATCATAGGCCATGGTTCATCCTGAAGATGAGGTTTAAGATTTAAAACGATAATTCCTAGCTCCGACACACGACGTGCCATACACATAATAATTTATATGTATATTCGACGGTCGACCCTATGTTCAGTCATCGCCGCATCTTGTAACTTGTTCATCCATTTATAGCTAGCTGCACAGAGGTCGTGCAATTATACTGACTAATGAATGTCTATGAAATGGATTATTTATGATAATGTCAAATGCCAATACAAAGTTATTTTAGATTAGGAGTATTTCATCCTACAATTATTTAATATTCTTTAAAAGACATAATATCACATAGCCCATAGATAGGCAAGTCGAACCCGACTCGCAATTTGCCGGTTTAAACTTTATGTAAGTAGCCCAATTTTTTTGAGCATACTAGTAAAATGATCGCCTTATATTTACATAATATATAATATTATTTATTTAAATCACCCTGTGATTTATTGCAAGTCATTAAACTCTCTGATTATAATATAACGATTACAAATGCATTGAACATTCATAAGTATCGAGTTATTATTGCTATACGCGATTTGTTATTAATTATAATAATATAATATCAGGATAATTATAATATCACAAAGTCTTATCACTTCATTAAAATTTATATTATGAACTGACTTCTTTGAGTTTTGAACAAAAGACCTATAAACCTATAATATGTCAATGCTTCTTCCATATTATATATTTTAATACAGATAGCGTCATTATCATAATAATATTATTATTGTTATCAAATTAAGTAGCATGAACACTCAACACGGATCGTTCGATAGTACAGAACAAAACACAACGCAATAATCTCTCCTTTGGGGTGGATTCCATCATCAAACTTATAAATAGGGGACCCCAATCCCACACCCAAAGGCCAAATCCCGACTAAGAAATTTTATTCCCATTGTAGTCGAAGCTCGAGCGCCGACGACGTGCCTGGAGCGTTCTACGCAAGGCGAGCATCCTCATTACAAATTACTCGAAAATAAAAACGATATATAGTAACCAGTTTATCGGTATACAGCTTTAATTTAGGAATGTATCTGTCTTTTATACTTGTTTATGTTACATAGATTGGAGCTGTCTGACAAAATTAACAATTTGTTGTCTCTTTCGGTCCTGCGTATTTCACGTGTGTCGGAAAGAATGGCAACATCGGATTCATTCACAGTTCAATGTCACAACAATGGATTGTCTGAGTAGATTCCAAGTTTCCTTATTATGTCTAAAATACTATTTCGTCGAATTACCCTCTTTCGCAAAATAAACTCAATGGATAGTTCGTTACTGGTTGATAGACTACTGCTTTTCATCATATTATTATCTTTCACCATATTTATCTACGTTACATAAATAAAACGGTCTTTATAACGATCGCAAAATCTGAATTTAACAGAACCTCAACGACAATAAACTCGTATAATCATCCGAATGGTTGGACGCTGTGTGTTTATAGACAAAGTGTAGGTACAATGTATAAATAGCGTCTGCTTCTGAGTAAGATGAAAAAGAAAGATTTCATTATTAGTCATTCGTTTTGTTAAAAACAGCTTTCGTGCACATTGTCTGCGAGATGTATTAATTAATAAAATACTTACAGGATAGTACATCCCCTGCGGCGGCAAAAAAAAGGCCCCTGAACCCCACAGCTTGCCGTTTATATTTACTTTGTGCGCACAAATATAGATACACCACACGAACGCCCTCGGAACGGGCGTTGAATTCACAACACAACTTTATAATATCGAAACAATCATGAGTATTAACAGAATTTAGCCAGTAACAACAATATTAATTGGAAAAATTGATAATTTTTAGGTTATGTAGAATAGCGCGGAGGAACGCGCTATGGCACTGAAAGCGGTTGACGTCGGTCGTCGATGTGCAACAACGAACGGGCACGCGTGGCGACTCCACGAACCCATACGAAGTTCCAGCTGCGCGAGGGAGATAGAACGAGTACCCGATCTCGATCGGCGTCGAGACCGAGATAACGTCATCTCGCTCTATCCCATAGTAAAATAAACAGCTGCTCCGGCCGCCAATTCCAATATTTTAATTTTTCAATTAAACAATAGACGTAATATTTTCGTTCATTATGCTTTTCTCGATGATTTTTCTATTCATGAAATAAATTCGATACCTTACTAATGATGTTTTTAATGTTATGATGTAAAATAATCACAATAGGAAGTTTATTAGTAGGCATTTAAATTTATTAAATTACTATCGTTGAATAATATCTTATTATTAAGTATGTGCTTTAAAGTATGTTCTTAATATTTTATGATTTATTGACGAGGTAGTTGGTATCTTTTTAGTTTTTAACAATTATTATTATAAATATTATCAGCTCAATTTACAAACACTTTTTAAAACTGAAATAATTTTATCTGGAACAATATTTTAGATTGAAATTATTTTTAATTTAAATGCAGTACTTTTGTAGTATGAGCGAGACATTGAGGACTTCAATTACACACAAAAATCTCAGTCCGTCTCTTTCTGTTGGCCGAGAGAAGTTCGGATCAATGAAACGCTCCGGGCCCCCCGGTCCCGGCGTCATCCCAGTTCCCGACTCTCTCAGCTGCGCGCTCACTCCCGCATCAACCTCACCCGCTCTCACAGGATGAGCTGCTACAGTAACCAGCAATTTTACCGACAAAAACGGGCACGCTGTCTAATTTAGGACCTCCATTGAACAAAATGTATGGTTTGGTAAAATCAACTAAAGAATCTTTGATTATATACACGTGTATATAATCAAAGTAAAGAATAAAGATGTCTTGGGCTTTTTGACTTAAAGACGTTCAGTTAGAAACTTAGGAAAATAATTAAAAAAATATATCTTTTTTTATGGGCGACACTGTGACGCTATGATGATTGGCGTTTCCGTGAGACGATATTTTTTTAATCAAAGGTTTTACAATTAAAATAGCTGAGTGAAACTTATGTTTTCCCAACTCAGAATGTTAAAAGTTTGAAAAGTTTTGTCATTTATTTAATTTACTAGCGGCCCGCCCCGGCTTCGCACGGGTGGACATTGATTTTTAAATATTTTTTTTTCAATCTTTATTCCACCCGTGCGAAGCCGGGGCGGGCCGCTAGTAACTTATAAGACTCTAGTACATCACTTTGAGTCTATAATTTATAAAGCTTACAATATATGGAATATTTTGGTAGTTTTTTTACACAATTAACATTAATGTTAATACGGTTCCCTTTTTTCTCACATTAAATAATTATAGGCTATGTTCAGCAGAAATAGTGTAGATTTAAAAATATGCATTAATTATACTTCCATCGGCGTGGGTTTCGCAGACATCGTGGGCAGACACAATAGATCTTCAATAATTGTTATGCTGGCAGCCGGCTGCCGGTATTGGAGATTTATAGTTATAGAAATTAATTATAATAGCAATCAAAAATAATAGTCATTCAAAACCTAATGAATTAATGAAACACTATAATATTATCCCATCAATGAAGCGGCACCCGGCTGTGGCATAACTATTATATTATAAATCTATTGTGTCTGCGATTCCCATGATCGAGGTAATAATAATTAATATTTACGTGGACTCTCCGGGCGAGCACACCCGCGCGGCGCGCATTGACGACGCCCAATTCGCAACGTGCAGCAGAAATTGTAATATTTTAATTTCGCCGTAACATTAAAACCAAACGTCCAATTTTAATCATTCAAAGACCAAATATTATCTACATTAACTGTACTTAGTAATAAAATAATTTATTTTGATAAGAATTAATGCCATGAGTAAAATAAAGGCATTTAAATGTAGTCCAAAAACATTTCAAGATTTTTTAATAAAAAAATGGTTATTGTGCCTCACTCAACATAGATAGGTATAGTGTGTCGCGGACTTTTTTATAGATATTTAAAAGATCTACAATTACTTAGAACATTTTATGGTTCTATCTTTTATAGTTTAGGCAGCGTACGCGAAAAAAGTAACATTTCTGGTTGATTTTTTACACCTTGCGTCCGAAAATCCCAAATATCTTACGGAACCCCATTTTTTCCAAAATTAAATTTAGTCTATGTTCAGCAGAATTAATGTAGGATTCCAATGGTAAAAGAATCTTTCAAATCGATCCAGTAGTTTCGGAGCCTATTCAAGACAAACAAACAATCAAATCTTTCCTCTTTATAATAGTAGTGTAGATTTAACGTCGGATTATTTCCACCATTCACTCGGTTATTCTATCTCTTGTATGGATCTATGTTTAGTGTATTATGTATAAAAATATTTAAAACTAGATGACCCGGTGAACTTTGTACCACTTTCCTCCTAACATCGTTTTTAGTTTTTTTACTTACAGTTTTTTCATAATTAGTTTTTCACCGTACAAAGTACAAACTTTCCCTGGACTTTCACGAGTATTTCAAGACAAAAATTATCCAAATCGGTTCAGTCGTTCAGTCGTCAGTTTAGTCAGTAATTTAAATAAAAGATGCAAAACAATGATTTCTCATTATTTTGTTTCTGTCAAAATCAAAACCAACATAATTTAAGTATAAAGTATTACGTATCTCTCATCTCTGTCTGTGTCTGTCTCGCTTTCACGCCAAAACTACTGAACCGATTGTAACTTTACAGTTTCCACAGTATAAAGATAATTACTAAGCCGTTCGTAACCCCATTAAAATTATTTGCACTAACCAAACTAGCCCGAAAAAATCACTACTTAAGAGTCCGTATACGAAATTTTGCCGATTTCGCTGATTTAACAGACGTGATTTAACAGCTAAAATACAGTACTTCTATAAGTTTTAATGCACAACATGTAAGATCATTTTAATTATAATCTAATGGCGGAGCTTGTTTTTTTTTTTTAAGTATTTTTAAATAATCCAACTCAAACCCGCAACAGTTTTGTGAGTTTTTGCTGTAAAAGGTTTAGAATATCACCTGTTTATGGATTGTATTGACGTCTTAACGGTATGAAAAAAATACAATGTACTGTTGAGAAAGTCGTCTATACAATGTTGGAATTACTTTTTACCACTTTAATATGAAATAGTTGAGTAAAAAAATATGTAACTCGGCAAAATTTTAGAGAAAATGGGCAAAGAATTGCTGTTAATTTCTGCAACTTGGAGCTGTAATTCATAAAAAGAAAACGACAGAAACAATCTATAGATAAAATTCTATCCAATTCTAGAAAAAAAAAAACAAATTGTGCTGAAAAACACGATTCAAAACCACCTAAATCTCACATTATATCAAGGCTGCCTTGCGGCGAGTAATATAATGTGAGATTTAGGTTGTTTTGAATCGTGTTTTTTGGCACAATTTGTTTGACAAAACTGTCGCGGGTTTGAGTTGGATTATTTAAAAATATAAAAAAAATCTAGCTCCAACATTAGATTACTTATAATTGAAATGATCTTACATGATGTGCATTAAAACTTATAGAAATACTATATTTGAACTGTTAAATCACGTCTGTTAAATCAGCTAAATCGGCAAAATTTCGTATACGGACTCTTAATAAAGGGTTTTCCAATAGGTTATAGGGACTTGAAATATTGAATTTAGTTTTTGGACGCACCTTTTCACTTAACATCGACCTGTCACTGTCAGTTTACGGGTAGACAACATTTTTATCATGGTGAAGTACACGAACGTACAACGTCCAGTGGCGGATTTACCAATAGGCTAAGTAGGCTGGAGCCTAGGGCGGCAGATTTAGATGGGCGGCAAATTTAGCTCCATTTTTTATCTAACAGAAATAAAAAATCCCACCAAAACATTTCTTGTAAAATGTTGCCGAGACGACCACATAAGGTTCACGGTTTGTGAAAAAGATATGAGAACTCATGTAGAGCCAAGCTTCTGAATCTAAACGGCCCAACTCTATTGACCCTAACTTAAAGAAATTCTACATACCAGGATATATGTATGGCTTCGCCGTTTCGCTACCGCACAGGGTGAAACCTTGTGTGGTCGTCTCAGCAAAAATTTTCAAAAAATGTTTTTGGTGGGATATGATTGTGAACTAAACTAACGTATTGAATTTCAATGGTCAGTTATAGGGGCGGCAAAAAATTGAATAGCCTACAGGGGGCAAATTTGTAAATCCGCCACTGACAACGTCTGCAAAATACTACAGAAATTAGGAGTCGGTGGCCGCTAACTGTAATTCTCGCCCTAGCAGACAGGCTGATGTGTCATTATTATGGATTATATTTGGCCCGAATTAGACTATATGGACTTGGACAGCATGAGGTTTCAATAGGACGGCACCACAAGCTAATTTTTCTATGGAATATCTAATTTACGCAGGCGAAGCCGCGCGGAATGTCTAGTATTAATACAATAATACATTACATCCGGGAATGTATAGCTTTAAATTATATTAATGTATCACACACACAACAGGTAATTTAATGTATCTTTCCCTACATTTCAATGGTAGCCGCCCCGCTTGACGCACATTTCAGCTGCTAAAGTGTTATACAGGCTGTTCTTATTTTTAATGTTGTAATACTATGGCCTTTCGAGTTACTTGCTATTAGATTCACTAGACAGTTCATCAGAAGATGATTCGGATTGTAATTTTGATGCACGCATTGTTACATATTGTGCCAAAAACAGAACGATGTGGATTGAAGATATTTGATTGAAAATATAGGCTCTGGGGAACAGACTGCTGCAGCACCTGCTTTGAAGTGCTGTGCTAAGGTGGCAAGTGGCAACACTGTGTGTATCTATCTATCATACACATCTTCTTATATATAAAAATGGATTTTCGACGACCTCTGTGGCTCAGTGGTAAGCGCGTTGGTAGCTCAAGCCGGGGGTCGCGGGTTCGAATCCCGCCGATGGAACAAAAAGTTTTCGAAGTTCCTGGGTCATGGATGTGTATTAAATATGTGTATCATATAATAAAAATCTTAAATATATTATGAATAGTATAAAAGTATTAAATATATTTCCGTTGTCTGGTACCCGTAACACAAGTCCTTCAGGTACTTACCACGGGGCCAGACTGACGTGGTGTGAAGCGTCCATAGATTTTTTTTTTTTTCAAATGTGTTAGTCGCGCCAAAACTCGAAAACGGCTGAACGAATGGGCTGATTTTAGTCTTAAAATATTCGTAGAAGTCCAAGAAAGGTTTTAAAGTGACACGAAGTTCACCGGGACAGCTAGTCTTATATATAAAAATGGATTTTCAAATGTGTTAGTCGCGCTAAAACTCGAAAACGGCTGAACGGATTGGGCTGATTTTAGTCTTAAAATATTCGTATTGTCTATTTTCTATGCTGACTGATACGTACTGGGAATTATTATTTTTTATAAAAGGATTATAAAATACTAGTTGACGCCGCAACTCCACTGCGCCGAAATTCGATTATCAAGGGGGAACCGCTTTTCCGAGATAAAAAGTTTCCTATATTATCCTTTTTCCCGGGACTCAAAGTACCGTAACGTAATGTACTAATTATATATTGTGCTCAAAGTATCTCTACTGAACCAGTTTTGCAGAAATATTTGTATACCATTTCGGGATCATTACATTTACTATATAATACATTATTAATTACATTTTTCGGGATCAAAGTTTATCTCGGAAAAAATGTACGGTTCCCGGGCAATAAACGAAAAGTCAGGGAGCCCTAGAACAACATTTTTTTTTTATTACTATCAAGCTAATTTTTGTGAGCAGCTTCATTTTGATAAGACAAACATTTTTATCTGCGAAAAATCTTGAAAGTGGTAGCTAACAGAGAGAAAGGATTTCATACTTTGATTTGATGGTCCTAAAATATGGATTGTTCTATTAAATCTATTTGTTTTGATTACAGAACCCTAAAACGGAACCCTAACCAGTTGATGTTTTTATTTATAGGTAGGTTAATAGTTATATAATTTAAGAGTAAGTACCTAGTAAGTATGGATTATTTACATTTTAAAACATTACTTATTTTTAAATTACTTATAACGTAATGCACTAGGACTGGTCACAGTACTAGGCTTTACTTTTAAACTTTTCCTTAGACTCACTGGTGCGACCTGGGTGCGACATCTTTCTTTCGAATGTGTGAGTCAATTTTAAACCTAAGCGCCATCTATGCACTGGACTGGTAGTTTAGTTTCACAGCAAACCTTTGAATGTGCTTTCCATTAGGTGGCATTAGCTAATATTAAAGTGCAACCGTATTATAATATATTAGATATGTAATAGTATTATTGTAATTTAAATTATTCCATAAAATAATAAATATGATAGCAAAATATTAATTGTATCTTTAATTCTTTAATAGTTTAACATTTTTAAAGACTTACCCAAATACACTTGTTTATGTAATCCCAGTCTTTGTACCACTCTAATAATAACAAATATCTAAAATCCATTGCCGAAATAAATAGGTAACTAAAACACACTTTTAAAAGCAAAATCTAAAAATAAGAAAATATTATGTTATTTTTGTGACGATTTCGAAATAAATATGTAATTATAAAAATTATTGTGATTAAAATACGATTTATCAAATTAAAAAACTGGATGAACAAAAGATTCTGTTTTTGAATTATTATTTTTTTTACAACTAAACATAATATATTTTTTATTTTATTTTTAAACCCTTTGTCATATTAAAGCTAAGGGATAAGCCTATGGAGCCATGACAAAATAATAATAATAATAATAATTGATTCGAAAACACCAGCTACATGCTTTCAAATTTGAAAGCATATTAGTTTGTTGTATAAAAGATATATAAGATAATGTAATGGGTTTTGCTTACATCGACTAGACTCCAAAACTACTAAACCCATGGGCGTACCGAGAGGGCAAGGGGGGCAGCTGCCCCCCCCCCCCCCCCTGGATCATGTTGACGTCCTACTAAGTATATTATCTAGGACTTTGCCCCCCCCCACTATTTGCAGTAGCCAGTATTTACTAACCAAAAAATGACGTTACTCCGTTACCTTATTCAGGTTCACGTTTTGTGAACGAGCAAACATTTATAAAATATTTAAGCCAAGATCAAGGATTTGTTTCACATTTTATCTCCTTTAAACACGAGAACTGGCAATAGAACTGTTTTACGAGTGGCCGCACATTACATTTCTTTTAAGAGAAAAAGCTGGCATGAATAATAGGAATCAGAAAATGCCAACAGTTGGTATTAGTGCGGTCGGGAATTTAGGTCAGACTCGAAAAGTATTCCTTATTTATTTACTTCGAAGTAGTACGTCCTTAAAACTGTTATTTCCATACCTGTGTTCAGGCAGTACCATACTCGAAGAGCATTTAACATTTTAGTATTATAGGAAAGTGCATAAAGTTCATAAATAAATTATATTTCTAGCTACTAATGTCAAAAATTATATAATATCTTGATTCCTGTCTAAAAATCAAGGAAAATAACATTGCAATCTAAGTACTTAATTCATTTATAATTAGGTACAATTGTAATTTGAAGAGGCAGCTTAGAAGGATTACACTAAAATTAAGGATTAAAATTTATTATAAAGACTCAAAACTCATAGCCCTCGAGCAATGACGGTGTAAAGCGGAATTAAGATGTTCTCGACATCGGCAGAAGAGTGACAGCCAGAGTAATCGCGGTCTTACATTAACAACCAACCTTTAGAGACCTATAAAATCATTTATCCTTCAAGATGATACTACTAATTTTCTCTCTTTTTGTGTACATACCTGAAACAAAAAAGAAACGAAATAAGTAAAGTAAAGAAATACAAAACTAAAAAAAATTTTAGTTTTGTATTTCTTTACTTTACGTATTTCTGTGTTCTGTGTGTATTTCTGTTTGTGTAGAATCCGCTACGCTAGCTCTACGACGTTCTACGAGATGCTACGCCGCGCGTCTTGCTAAAAAGTAACAACTTTTTGTCATTGTAACTAGTAAGACTTTATAAAAATATACATTTACTTTTGTAAAAAAAGTAATGGTACGTTTAAAATATTAAGGACCTGTTTCACCACTTTCTGATAAAGTGCCGAAGCTATTCACAGCTTTTTTGACAGATTCTCCATACTTCATCTGTCAAGTTAAGTGGTGGATAACCTTATCAGGAAGTGGTGAAACAGGCCCTTAAGGATTTTCTTATCCTGTAGGCTGTAACTGTCTGATAGCGTTTTCGGCATCTAGAACTGCCCCGGGTTAGGGCAGGCCGAATGGCCACGGAAATAGCCGAACACAACCGATCATCCACGAAGCATTTAGTAACCGTTTAGCTGGTATAGAAGAAGGGAGGGGGGGGGGGGGGACACTGGACTAACGATTTTTTCCGCTTTGAAACTTCATATTTCACAAATGGATCCCTAAATCGGAAAATGATTTTTTAAATACTTTGAATAGGTACTCGTAAATCGTAATATTTTTAAAAAACCTATCCAACGACACCCGACACAGGGGGGTGGACCCGAAAAAAAAATCATCCCGCTTGATGTTGAAGATTTTATGATTTTATATACCATTTTATCGGCATCATTAATATGTGCATTCATGCCGCATTACAGCTTTGTAGGTCCTATATTATAGTCTCTGAGCAAAACCGCGGACAGACAGACAGACAGACAGACAGACAGACAGACGGACAGACAGACGGACAACTACGGAACCCTGAAAAAAGCTGTCAAATAATGGCATTCACATTTCAGCGGACAGAGTTTATTTCAACTTCGTAGCCTCATAACTATTATAAAAACAAAAAGTTAAAGAATCATGATTCATGACACATACATGAAAACCGGCGTGAAACAGCGCTTGCGCTGTGTTTCGCCGAGTGAGTGAGTTTACCGGAGGCCCAATCCCCTACCCTATTCCCTTCCATACCCTCCCCAATTCCTTTCCCTTCCCTACCCTCCCCTATTACCCTATTCCCTATTAAAAGGCCGGCAACGCACCTGCAGCTTTCTGATGCTGCGAGTGTCCATGGGCGACGGAAGTTGCTTTCCATCAGGTGACCCGTTTGCTCGTTTGCCCCCTTATATCATAAAAAAAAAAACAAGTATGAGCATGATACGAAAATTAAAAAATAACATCTAAACACTCGTGATTCGTGAATAATTTGAAGACCAATTCAAACGTCCCGAGGCCTCCGCCTGAGACATTACATAAAAAATGGACGAGCTGCCTACAAGTTGTTACACAAACTCGCCTGTGTCCTACAATAACTAATTGGACTAAAGTTTCGTGTTTGGACTCAGGAGCTGAAAGGGATACGCTTGGACCGGTATATTATTTTAGCTTAGAACTAGTTAATTCTATTACTGTATTCAATAATATGGATAACATTTTATACAAGACAAGAAAATAGAAAAAATAAACTATAAAAATAATAAATTAAACAACAAATTACCTTTGTAAACTATAAAGATACTAGATGTCCCGCGCGGCTTCGCCCGCGTAAATTAGAAATTTTACAGAATCCGTAGGTACATTTTCCCATAAAAAATATTTCCCCCGTTTTTCCCACATTTTCCTGAGTTTTTTCTGTCGTATTAGTCTTAGAGTAATAATATAATATAACCTTCTCGATAAATGATGAGTCTTACTCGATAAATGATCTATCTAACACTGAGATAAGTTTTTAAATCGGACCTGTAGTTTCTGAGATTGACGCGTTCAAGCAAACATACTCTTCAGGTTTATAATATTAGGTAGATATAGATTTTTTTTAATTATCGCTTGACAAACTCGAGTCTCGATCTAAAAGACTATGAAATGGTATAATATGGTAGTGATGATGATGATGATGATGATGAAGAATGTAATTTGCATAGTAGCATATGCTTTCTGTTCTTAAAACAACGCCGAAACTCCCAAACTTGTATCTATAAAGAATCAGGAATTCTCTCAGCACCTTCCGAACCACGGTATACCAGGTATATCTCGGTGCAAAATCTTACTTGTTGGTAGCATATGTTTAGAATTCTTCTCACGAAACCGAAGTCACCATATGTTTCCCTATAAGTTTTGAGGAGTTCCCTCGATTACTTATGGATCCTTCATCAGATCACCACTTTTCTGAATATAATACCAAATTGGGATGATACCCTATATACCAAAAGAAAAATTTTGAAAATCGGTTAACAAACGGCGGAGTAATCGTTGAATATAAGAAAACGAACATAACACCTCCCCCATTTTGAAAGTCGGTTAAAATTGTAGCCTATGTGTTATTTATTTAATATTTTAATCAGCACATGAATTGAATAACAAATTTTTTTTCAAATTAATCGTAGCACCATCTGTCAGGACAAACTAAAATTGAAATAGAATAATATTGAATGCGATGATAGCGCCGTCCGCCGGATCTAATGTAAAACATTCCAAAATCAACAACTCCTTATAAATAAGAAATTAATTGAAAAAACATTTTCCAGTAGACCTAACTGTAAATCTAAACCATTCTCGAATCTCCACGAACACACACAAAAAATTTTATCAAAATTGGTCCAGTCGTTTAGGAGGAGTTCAGTCACATACACACGCACACAAGAAATATATATATTAAGATTATTACAATACATGATAGAATATAAGTGTATTTTAATAGTATTGGATCCGACCGTAAAATCCTGCACGAATCGTTTTTTTCGATCAAATATATTTTAAAATAATCTTTAGAACGTATAGAATGGATTAATGTTGGGTTGCCTTGTCAAAAGTAGCCGCAAGTACCTTTAATGTTCATGAGATAAATGCATAAATTTGCATGTATCTTTTTTTTCAGTAAATTGTACATCATTTGAAAGAAAATGACGCGACAAAATAAGGTATAAATGGTTGCCAGCTCTACGTCGGCCGCAACCTAGGGTTGCCAGCCCGTAAACAGACATAGTTCTTCATCAACATTTTTTTATGATACAAAATTAAAGTTTTACGCATTTTGTACATGAATATTTATGGTTGCTAGTTGCACGATAGACGCAAACTGGGGTTGCCATCACTTTTGTATATGACAAATGTTGAGGCCTACAATTATTATGCCTGGCTGGATTTGAGGACGTCGAGAACCCGCAAGATTGCTATTTTTATTTAACAGGCGTTTTTATTTTTATGCGTAGTGTCATGTCATTCCTTCTTAGTTCTTACTTTTCCATTGAATACACCATAGACATAATATATACTTCATTTTGCTCAATTAGAGGTACTTGCGGCTACTTTTAACAAGGCAACCCGACATTAATCCATTCTATACGTTCTAAAGATTATTTTAGAATATATTTGATCGAAAAAAACGATTCATGCAGGATTTTACGGTCGGATCTTAGGATATAAAAAGATAAAACCGACTTCAAAATTGTACGTAATTGAGAATTAAAACTCCTTATCTCCAAAACTACTGAACCGATTTTGATGAAACTTGCACTATTCCCTAAGTTGAACTATACCTAGTGCATCAAAAAAAAAAGAATAACTGAAATCGGTATGGTAGTTCCTGAGATATGCGAACACAAACATACATACATTTATTATAGATTACATACATACATACACTTTTGCACATTTGTTCAGACGCTGATATAGACTAACATATTATACGAAAATTGGGCAGCTCTGGAAATAATATGCTCCTTTTTTTGAAGTCGGTTAAAAATACAAGATTATGACGTCTATATAACCTTTTTTTTTTGTTGCGCAGGGAAAACCCTGTATGGGTGCCCCGAGTTGGGAATGTGCCTCAGATAAGCTGAAGCACCCCGGGAGTATGTGGGACTCCCGGCGAGAAGCGCCGGGCTTACCCACTAAAACCACCTGCGAGTCTTCAGCCGTATAGGGAGAGATGTCCTGGATCTAAAACAAACACAGGACTCCCTCCACGACCGGCCGGTCTACCTCAGAAGGGACCGGACTTCCACCAATGTTAGGGAACGCTTCGGCAAACTGAAACATTCCCCTCGGCGCCGGGACTGGCTTAGCCGGGGAGGTTCCCCTCCTCTCCCGGAGCCCCGTATGTCTATATAACCTTAAATAGCTTCTTTTATTATAACCATAGCAACGTCGGTCGTACAGATCTACAAGTATTTAGCCACACGATCCAATGTACGTCTGTATAATATTATACAAACTTACTTTCGACTCTGAGGACGTAGATGAGAATTTTTTTTACTCAGTTTCATGATCGTTATATATATATATATGACATATGTATGACATGGTGATCTATCAACGCACACCCTAAACCACTGGACCGATGGGGCTGAAATTTGGCATGCAGGTAGATGTTATGAAGGAATAAGAAAGGATTTTGATCAATTCGACTCCCAAGGGGTTACAAATAGGGGATGAAAGTGTGGATATAATACTTCTTAACGCGAGCGAAGCCGCAGGCAAAAGCTCGTTGTTTTATATTTTTACATAAACAACAACAATAATCAATAAACAGCTTTATTCTACTCAAGCAGTAATGAAATAAAGATATCGTTTTCTCAAACCCTGTAGCCTGTACCTTATAAAATGAACGAGGCATGTAAGTATTGACAGCCTTCGGGTTTTACCCAATGTCTTGGAAACCAATGTATGTGCGATCGATGAGCACGAGGCTTTCAGTTCGTAGATTAATTCCGATTGCAATGTTATCCCCGTATATTATATTTGCACAAGTTGAAATCTCAGTCAGTAGGTCGGTTATAGAAAATGGCGGAAAAAAACTCATTTTAACTTGATGCGAAGCCCTCTTCTCGATAAAAATATTACGTTTGTACTGGATACTTACATTTAAATTATAAATTACCATCTCCTTTCCTACCTAATTGCCCATTAATTAATAATGTCACGTCATGTCAGAAGGGTGTATTTGCGATGTTACGTTTAACGTGCAACGCATGGGTCTTTGTACTATCAGAGAAGTTGATTCCTATGCACATCGGGGACCTAAGTAGTTTGGTTGCGTTACGTCAAACCCAGCTGACAGATCACAATTAACATTGAATTGACATATTCGACCAAATAACGTTGGTCTGTCAATTGCATAGGAATCAACTTCCTCGATGGTACATACAATGTACAATACGTCCAAAATTATAAATGTATGAAAGATCCTTTATGGCCCCATTACCTCTAAACGGCTCTATGAATTTTTTATGAAGACGCCAACGACTTTTCAGTCAAAGTTCATCGCTTATGTTTACACTACTCGCTAGAGCTCTTTCATGCTTGTCTAAATCATTGAGTTATAAGTACTACGTAGTACGTGGTACTTATCTATACTTCTATACTAATATTATAAATGCGAAAGTATCTCTGTCTGTCTGTCTGTCTCGCTTTCACGCCAAAACTACTGAACCGGTTGAGATGAAATTTTGTACACAGACAGTCTAAAGCCTGAGAAAGGACATATAGGCTACTTTTTAACTGGAAAAGGGGGTTGTAAGGAGGTGAAAATGCGTAAATTTGGTCAAATTAAGTTAGTTCCAAAAACTCAAAATAGATGGCGCCAAGAGTCCCCTCGATCGCGCTATTGCTTGCTCATGCGTATTTCTATAAGAGGTGGTACCATGTTAAACTAGGTTCTTCGATTCTTTCGATTGTTATACAAGTTATTAACTAAGAACTCACCAGAATTTGATATCTAATCTAAGTTGGTAACTTAGATTAGATATCAAATTCAAAAACAACAGCGCCAAAACTACTGATAGTAATAAAATTTTGTACACAGATAGTCTAACGCCTGAGAAAGGACATAGGCTACTTCTTACTGGAAAAAGGGGTTGTAAGGGGGTGTTTATGCGTAAATTTGTTCAAATTAAGTTAGTTCCAAAAACTGGAACAGATGGCGCCAATAGTCGCCTAGATCGCATCATATGTATTTCTATAAGAGGTGGTACCATGTTGAGGTAATATTTAGATTCTTTCGATTGTTATACATGTTATTAAATAACTCACGTACCAACATAGAAATCAGAAACAACAGTCTACGAATAATAAATACTAAATAGTTTTGGCCTATGGGTATTGGCTATTGGGCAAAGCTAAAGTTGTGTAATGCATTATGCAGCTAAGTTGTGTAACGCTAAATAAGCTTTAAAAGGTATAAAAAAGTTCAATTAAAAAAAAGCATATTATGTGCACACTACACGGCTGTTTTGGGTATTTTGATTTAAGGGGTACCAGGGTTTTAAAAAGCTTTTGACACCAATTTTATTGACACCGCGCGCTATAAACTGAAGTTCACGCGGACGAAGTCGCGGGCAACAGCTAGTGTAAAATAAATGTATTAAATGTCTCTTAATTTTAAATGTAATAAGTAAAAGTTGTGATAAAAACGAAAAATGATGTAAATTGAATTGTAAAGTTGAATATAAAATTAAATGTCAAGAAAATGTTAAATATGAGTATTTATTGCAATGTTAAGGGTGGAAAAGTTATCTATGTATAAAAGGAATAATGTCTTGTACAAAATGTAAATATGTAGGTGTAAATAAAACATGTATAATTGCTTAAAATACGAACATGTAATAAATAAAGAAATGTAGAAATTGGCCCTTTATCATGTAAGGGGGAACAAGAGGTCCCATTAAAAAAAAAAAAGCTAGAGAGTTGAAATTTTCACAGATTATGTATATACGCTATAACAACAAATACTAAAGACAAAATAAAATTATTTTTTAAGGGGGTTTTCCCTCTATATCAATAATGGCAACAGGTTATGTACCTACTTGAATTTTTCTCAAAGTCCTTAGTTATAATATGTGTACTTACTTTAATATTTAATAATGATATTAAAATAAAATAAAAAATTAAGGGGAGCTCCCATACAACAAACACAATTTTTGGCCTAATTTTGCTCTACAGGTAATGGTACGGAACCCTTCGTGTGCGAGTCAGACTCGCACTTGGCCGATTATTTATTTTATATTCATACCAATAATATTCCATATTCATCTATGCAAAAGTGACTCTGTATGTCTGTTCGTGAGCTCTTTTTACTTTAACTACGTAAAAAAGAGAGATAAAAATACCTACCTATTCAGAATGGAGGTACTTTCAGCCGAATGGAACAACCGGGAGGAATGGACCAAGGATGGTTTTTACTTTTTCCCGCGCAATAAACTTTTGATGCAACGAAATTTTGTGCCCCATTTAGATGAAAATATTTATTCTTATTATAGAAAGATAGAAATTAAATCATTTTTACTAGAAGTATTCGTGGTTACACATAAGCTCAGAATATTGGATATTTATTTCCCCATTTGCATAAATTTTACTTTTCATTATCACAGTTCTATCAACTGCAAAAGACCTAACTTAACTAGCGTACAATACGAGGTCTAGATTAGAAGTTGTAAGGTGGTTGTAAGCCTGCATTACCAGTATAAAGCTCGTTAGTTACACAATAGGTAGAACGAACCAGTAGGCTGACTCAAGAGCTGGTACACATTGGGCGTTTTGAAGCGCGCGTTAAATGCGCGTTAAGCGCGCGCTTGCATGTGTACGCTTCAATAGAATCCGGGTTCTCAAAACGCGCGTTAGCAAAGCGCGCGCCTAACGCGCGCTCAAAACGCCCAATTTGTACCCGCTCTAAGGGTTTATTCAGACTGCAACGTGACGAGGCGGGGCGAGGCGCGGCGTGGCAAAAATTTGTATGGATTTAACTAAGGGTCATTTCAGACCGCAACGCGACGAGGCGGGGCGAGGCACGGCGCGGCATAAATTTGTGTATGGATTTGACATAATATTTCAATTGCGTGAGGCGTCTTGCGAATCTGTCAAATCCATACCTATTTTAGAAATGCATCTACGCGTCGCATTGCGGTCTGAATTAACCCTAAGTCGTCCTACTGGTTCGTTCTGTTTATTGTGGTAGTTAGGTATACGACGCAGCCTAAACAAGCCAAGTTAGTTATCGCGGCACACTTTCAGGAAGTAGGGTATTAGTATGTGCACAACCTTTACACTTTACAGCTGCGGAGTTGTGTAATAAAGCTGAAATTCACGCTATGCGATTAAATATTATGTTGTCATATTAAAATATAGGGTAACGTTTTATTATTCGTTCGGGTAACCCTAAATTGTGACTCCTGGACTTTTACACATTTATTGAACACTTAGATGACCCCGCACCTCCGTTGCGTCAAAACTCGTTTAACGCGCGGGAACCATATATTTTCCCGAGATAAAAAGTATCCTATGTATCTCGGGATTCAAAGTATCTCCATACCCATCAAAATTGGTTCAGATTTTTAAGCGTGAAGAGATAACAGATAGACATATTACTTTCCTATGAAGGCTTGTCATTAGCATCTAGTAAAAACACGTTTTTTTTTTCGAAATTTGTCCCTTGCTAGGTTTTGAAATTGCACAGCCGAATTGTTTCAATAAAGTTAAAATTTCCAAAAAAGGTTTTTTGTTTTAAAGTAACCTTTATAGTTATTTGCGCCATATTCTTCTTACTTTACATGGTTAAGGGCGTTTTGGGACCTTTTTTAACAAAACTTTTGTCAAAAGTTATGAATTATTATTTTTAATACCGTGTGGAATCGTTTACATTAGAAACTTTCGCAAATAAAAGAATTACTTTTCTTTACTTATTTAAAAGCTTTTGATATTTCTATTTGCTGAATAAATAAATCCCACACCTAGTTTTTTCTTCACATTGTGACAAAATGGGAATGCTGTAAGAAATAGAACAAAAAAGTGTAGATTTTATCAAGTCAAAATATTTTAATATTGATAAGAAATTAAAGTAAAAATAAAAAGGTTATATATTTGGTACGTCGATAGTAAAAGTGAAATGTTTAACCTACTAAGATGCCCGATTTCCGCTAGGACTGATGAAAAAGTTTCGTGGAATGGTCTCGTCGGTCTCTGTGCTCTCTTAGAACGCGTTCTACTCAAAGTTTCGATCAGGTAACGAATTAGAACGCCCGAATCACGCAGTTAATTTTTATTTGATTAATTCAAATTTGGTCGGGTTACAAGCCTAGCCAGCTAATGCCGGCTCTCGACATAGGCGAACGCGTTGGCCAACGCGTCTGCAGACGCGTTGGCAGTGCGCTTGCAACGGCGTTTGTGAGTAATCCACACATAGGAAGGTCGTTCAGTATGTTTTGGATCGCGCCAATGTGCGGACGGATTCAAAATGGATGTTGAGTCGCTAACAGCTGCAGCTGTATATTTATTCACAGCTTATAATTACTTTGTAAATGTGGACAAGAAAAGTTTTTAAAGGGTATTCTCGAAATAAATAAGTAAAAGGCGAGAAAACGTAACAAACAAAGAAATAAACTCACTTTTACATATTTTATAATATTAAAATATTTTTTTTTTTTATTACTTATTATTTATTATATATAAAAATTATTACTTAATACTTATTATAATTATCATGATTAATAATTAATAATATATAAGTATTTATTAAATATTTAATTTATTTTGTTTTTAGTATATTTTGTTGTTATAGCGACAACAGATATAGGTACATAATCTGTGAAAATTTCAGAAATCTAGCTAAGTATAGCGGTTCTTGAGATACAGCCTGGAGACAGACAGACGGACAGACAGATGGACAGACAGACAGACGGACAGACAGAAATGCAGACAGACGTTGAAGTCTTAGTAATAGGGTCCCGTTTTTACCCGTTGGGTTCGGAACCCTAAAAACATCGTGAGGAAAATAGAATGTCCAATAACCTTATTTTTTTTGCAACTTTTGATATGATTTTTGGTTCCACAGGCAGTTTTTACTCTGATAGGGTCTATACAGACGGACCGCATTTCAACTGCAATCCAACCGCAAATTGCAGTTCAAGTGCAGTTTGAATGCAGTTGACATAACTGCAATAGAACTGCAAACCAAATGCGCAGTTGGATTGCAGTTCAGTTGCAGTTGGCGTCCAGTCGTGTGAACCGCATACCGACTGCATCCAAACTGCACTACTTCTGATTCCATGCGCGGGAGAGCGGAGCGTGCGGGTGGGTGGGATAGTGCAGTTTGGATGCAGTCGGTATGAAGTTCACACGACTGCAGTCAACTACAATCTGACTGCGCGTTCGGTTTGCAGTTCTATTGCAGTCGTGTCAACTGCATTCAAACTGCACTTCAACTGCAATTTGCGGTTGGATTGCAGTTGAAATGCGGTCCGTCTGTATAGACCCATAGGGCCCAATAAATTTAAATGTTTTCTCGATACTCATATTGTTCGCCATTTCGTCAAGTTAGATGTTAACTCGCCACAAGAAGGAAACGTGCACTCTTCATCGCCGCTCCGAGCGAACTGATCGCGCGGCCTATGTGTGGATGGAGCGCGAAGCTTGCGACAAATGTCCTTTGATCTTTTGCCGACATTTTCGACCCGCGCGGCAAGCTCGCAAACGCGTCGGCCAACGTCTAAATACCTACGGCCAACGCGCGAACGCCCGTTCTACACATTGGGCCAACGCGTCTGCAGACGCGTTGGCCAACGCGTTCGCCTATGTCGAGAGCCGCCATAAGACGACACATTGACAGGCGGTTTCATGCGACCGCGACCTGGCCGCTGCGGCCTAGCCACTAGTGCGCGCCCGACCTTAGTATAATACGATCAAATAACATAAATGATGACCTTACCATAATTTAATATGAGGAATTGTTTTATAGGCTGATGACGACGTCTACTGTTATGAAACAATAACTGTATTAAAAGGAAATTTTCAGGGGCCGTTCATTTTATATTTTACAGGTTGCAACTTGCATCGTTTTAAATGTTTCTAGTAAAAAGAAAGTTTGTGTAGCTATAAAAGAGTATTGGGAAGACAAAAATAAAACAGTGATTTTGCGAAACAATTCCTAAAAGATGTCGTTAGGCTTCGGGCTGAAATATTATATTGCTAATCAAATAACTTGGACGAAAGCAATTTGCAAACTGTCTAGAGACTTTTTGTTTCAATTACTTCTCGCAAACATATTAATTACACTGGAAATGTACTGAAACAAATTTTTATCTAGTTTTCACAAGCATAACTAGTTTGTTTTGGATCTAATATAATAATAATAATTAATTGTCATAAATAATAATAAGTATAAACCTACGATATAATAATAAGTATAAACGAGCTTTTCACTCATTATGAAAAACTGCATAAAATGCGCGGTTTTTCATTTTTTTTCGCCTAAACATAAGTACAATATTCATGGAAATACTGCCAGCCATCGGAGAATACTTAAATAATAATACAAAATATTTTGGTTTGAACGTCAAGGATAGCTTTATCAATATTAATAAGTAATAACAAAGCTAGAAATCTAAAATAGGCTGTATTTTTTTATACAGAGCACTCTCTATTTCACTTTTTCATACCTAAGGGATTAGATGTCTATTAAATATTAGGTACCGAGGGGATTGTAGGACTTCACTATAAACGTACGTCCTAATGTATTTTGATATTCTATATATTGGCTATAGATTTACAATAATTTGTATTTATTATAATCGAATGCTATATATTGGATTCACATTATTCCAATTCAGTTGCCCAATAATGTAAACGGGCACTGGAATACACTGGGAATGGGGATGCAATTCAAACCAGCTATTAGGGTTAGACCACACCCCCAGCGGTTTGTTGTAGTCACATTACTTCCTATGGCCAAAAGCATGGAGGAAGGTATCGGGGGCATTAAGTTTGTAAACCTGCGTAGCACTCTGCAGTACATAACCAAGTCCTCAGGGTAGCCGGGTGTGCAGAATTTCTAACGGTATGCGACGCGACGATACATAGAAATTTAAAGCTACATCACGCTACTTGACTTAATATTAGTTTTGAATTGAATTTAAAATGCATTGTAAGGTTCCTTTTATACGACCTGATCCTTAAAATAAGAATTGTCTTTACTTACTCATGGTGATAGCCAAAAGAGCTAGAAAGCCAAAAATATTTAAAAGGCATAAGCCATAGGAATATAATCCTAGGCACATCATAATGTAGTTATTAATTATAATTTTAGGTTTCACAATGCGACGTCGTGCCGTGGGAATCCACGACGAGCATCGTAAAAAAACTACGACGCGACATCGTGACGTGCCACGATATACGACACGACGTCGCGTCGTAGAAATTCACGTAGAAATTCAAAGATGAGTTTCTACTACGTAGATTCTCACGACACGACGTCGCATCGTGAAACGACGTCGCGTCGAGGTACGACACGATGTCGTGTCGTGTTTTTGTGTCCCGGCCCTAAGAGTTCGCGGAGAATACAATGTATGTGTGAAATAAACCCATTATTATCTTTTACTGAGGAAACGGTGGTACGTAGTATACTACTACTACGATACTACGATGAAAATAAGCAAAATAAAAGTGAGTCGGTAATAAAATGTCAGTGAAAATGAATTGTCAGCATCGCCTGAGCGGTCTCAACATCTCGAGGGATTAGAAATTTTTACGCCATCAGCCGGAGGGATAACAATTGAATTAAATTGACTTCTCAGACATTTTGCGTTCTTAGCGTTATTACTCTGACGTAACTATTGTTGTTCCCACTGGCTACGCTCGCTTATAAACAAGTGTTTACTTTATTCGCATATCTACCCATAATATACGGAACAATGCTAGCAGCTACTTGATTACAAGTTACATATTAATATTATGTAAAAGATAGAATGGATCAAATAATTGCAAGGGATGTTGCTTAGAACCAAGGGACATTATAGGACACTCTTGGAGATTTGGAGGCGGGAGTGGGCCAGTGGATTTCTTGGTAGATCACAATCAGACGTTTACGTTATTGATAGCTATTGACCTGCATACGCATAATGTTTTTTTTTTAATTTCACTCATTAGGGAGGCCCAAAGGGAATCAAAGTTGATGCTATTTCTATCATTATTTAACATGTACAACAAAACTGCGGGAAGAAGCCATTAGTAAATTAAAAAGACGACGTAATAGTTTAAGTACTCTATTTTACAGTCTGTAACGCCCAAGGAGGCTTCTCGCTCATGAAGTTAAGCGAGGCGCGTTGTAAATGTTTATGTCTAAGTAGATAAGTAAAAATGTTTACTTTAGCCACTAAAGTCGCAAGGACACACTGGAAAATAGTAATAAAGTTTTACAAAATATGTTTTTTGCTTCAAGCGCTAGCGAGACTTTACATTAATTAATATAAATTTAATCGCTACCATACATTGTAACGCCACAGTGTTGACGATCGTCATACATACTATATAAATAACTATTAATTATTATTATTTCACGTTACATCGATGTATCGACCGACAGCAGATATAAGTTGGAATGGTGAATGACGCACTGCACTGTCTTAGGCCCGTATTTTTGGTCAGTACTCAAGATGCATCTCGGTCTCAACCCTCAAGATACGGTTCAGGCTCTGTGATTGGTTGGCTGTCAAAATTTGGACCAATCACAGAGCCGAACCGCGTCTTGAGACCGGGTCGCATCTTAAGTACTGACCAAAAATTCGGTCCTAAAATTGTGTTATCGCTCGGCATATCAACCTGTATATCGACGGAGAGCTGGCGACAAAATCAATCACGTAGCTTCAGCTGTATTAAAACTCCGTTAGCTTCTTCCCTGAACAACCTTTTCTGATAATCTGCGTGCTGGCTTCGCCAGTAATGTGGCTTCGCTCTAAGATTGGCAGCAAATTGTAATAAACCTTACCGAAGAGAGGAGTATAATATTTACTTAGTAATTTACCTGTAACCTGAACTATATCAATACCTGCCAGCAATAAAAGGTTTCTCGCGTGTAGGTATGGAGGTAAAACAATATCCCGATTCCGAACTTTGATCAACTTACTCTAAGAAACTTTTCACACGAACATTTAATTTAATCACATAAAAGAAAAACGAGAAAGTTTATTATATAAAGCCCTTGATACGGAGAATTTTCTGCCTTTCTTCTTCGCCTTCTTTATGGATTAACCGAGACAGTCATCGAATTATTTCAAGATTTAAAAGCTGTTTATCTCTTTATAAGCAAACTTACAATATAACAATATTTTTTTCAACACCATGCTACCAATTAAGAAATACTAAACGTACATTAATCGAATTATTTCGTTTACCATTTTGTTCAATGGACCGTTTTGAAGTGGTCACAACTCACAAACTAGTCCATGGTAAATACGAAAGCAATTTTCCATGCACGATATAAAATGTTCTACATTTCTAAAGACACTACCGTACTAGACACTTCACCGTATCATCACCGGCTTTCATTGAGGTCAGACGTGACCTATCTCATCTCATATTTTTAATATTAATATTAAAACTCTCCGCCGCCGGTCGCCGCCACAGATTAATGTCAAATTTTAATGAACCCCAGAGTTAAATCGTTTGCTATTGACGCTCGCTTGGAGTTGACATAAAGAAATTAAACTTAGAAACAACTTTCTCGCTGTAAATTGATGTTAACGTAATTTTTCGAAAAAAAAAGCATTTTTTTCATTTCATGATTCGTCACGATTCAATTAATCTTAGATTAGTTGATGCTTGCGACCTTTAAGATCAATAAGTACCTTACTACCTTTGAAACTAAAAAAAAGTTAATTACTTATATAGCAAATAGTGAGGAAATAAAAACAGATTTTGATGACGCGTATAACACAGGCCGAAATAATTACGTCTATAGACTCAATCAATTGCTAATTTATGATTAAATGATACCAATAACTATTTCGAATTGAGCATAAATTGTCGATGAAGCGATAGAATGGACGGATAATAATGGATTAGTTCTGAAACTATTCGATATCCGATGCAATCCAACACCATTTGTTCAACGCATGCCATTTGAATATTAACACCGACTATATAATTTATACCAACCTGCCAGCGTCTAGACCAGGTCTAGAACATTATAACTTGCAGCACATGCTAGCAGTTGGGTGCTAAAGTTAGTTAGGTACCTACAGTGTAATTATTGCGAAGGTAATAAAATTAATATATTATTTATAAAAACATTAAACTATATTTTACTAGATGTTGATCGCAGAATTTTCTATAAATTTTATTTAGATTACACTTCGAGAATCGTAGATTTTTCCGCAATAAAAAGTTTTCTATGCCCCTTCCAAGGAGTATACAATATCCATAAAAAATATTTTAATCAAAATCAGTTCGAAAGTTTACACTCAAAGGAGGTAACATACACAGTTACACACACTTTTGAATGACATTATGGATTTTCTTGTTGTAGGTTCTTACCTCTTAAATATTATATACTAGCTGTCCCTCCGTGTCACTTTAAAACCTTCCCTGGACTTCTACGAATATTTTAAGACTAAAATCAGCCCAATCCGTCCAGCCGTTTTCGAGTTTTAGCGTTACTAATACAATTGAAAATCCATTTACATATATACTAGCTGTCCCGGTGAACTTCGTGTCACTTTAAAACCTTCCCTGGACTTCTACGAATATTTTTAGACTAAAATCAGCCCAATCCGTTCAGCCGTTTTCGAGTTTTAGCGCGACTAACACATTTGAAAATCCATTTTTATATATAAGAAGATATAATATAATAATATACAGGAACATCGTGAGAAAATGAGATTGAAAACTTCGTCCAATCTCATGCTTCGAACTCGTCAGCTGTCGTCAGTAACTACGTTTGACATTAACGATTCCGCCGTCGATCTGCTATCCCTCGGAACCCTTGCAAATTAATTGAATCTATTAACTAATACGAACACAACTTCGATCCATTACCGAGATGATAGACATTTCATTATGTTATGGTGTTGACAACCTAAGGTTCCAATCCATACTTCCATACTAATATTATAAATGCGAAAGTGTGTCTGTCTGTCTGTCTGTCTGTCTGTTACCTCTTCACGTCCAAACTGCTCAAGCGATTTTGCTGAAATTTGGCATGGAGATACCTTGAGTCCCGGGAAAGGACATAGGATACTTTTTATCCCGAAAAAATGTACGGTTCCCACGCGATAAACGATTTTTGGCGCAACGGAGTTGCGGGCGTCATCTAGTAAGATTATATTGACTTGAACTTAGGAAAATTAATGCTAGGCTGCATCCGATTAAGGATTAAAGTTATTGAAAGAAATTGCAAATAAAAACACCGTCTTTAAATCCGTCCGTCTTTAAATTATAGTGGTGTATGACAGTGGGAACTCTGGAAAGCAAATGCTATAAGTTTCCAGTAGAGGAAGATGAGATTCCTACAGAAACCCCGAAGAAAATAAGATAAAAACTTTCATAACTTGGTACCTCCTGAAGTAACCCATAACCGCGACCATTCCGCTGGCTGAAGCCACTCTATTATAATAACTTACTACTGACTCTAGCATTATCCATCTTCAAGGTGGAGGAGTTCTGGCCCACCGGTGTAGTTTACCGGAGGTTCCGGGGGAGGCTCCCAAACAAAGCGCGCATCATGTCGCCGAAAGAGACTTAAGGCCCAGTAGTCCCTAAAATAGGCAGGTCGATGTCTGTCAGTACGAATATCGACATTCATATCAGCGCGCCTTGTACAGTGGCTGTTACGCGCTCGCCGCGTGCCTTGATAATAGAAAATAGGAGTAAAAACCTTTTGTTTTTAGTATTACACAAATCAAATATATCAAATCGTTTACGTTAGGTTACGATACATATACTACATTTGTTTTTTCTAGAAAGTGTGTAATTTAGCCATAAAATGATTTAATTATGAAAAACAGCGTTGTAAGAGTCATCTTTGAGATTTTTTTCTATCGAGCAGAATTTTTCAAATTGCGTACTGATATACCTTGGCGTATAGGAAATTTTCTCAATTTCAAAACGGATCTTATTTTATACTTAAATA
The DNA here is from genome assembly GCF_905147365.1 of Aricia agestis. Lineage (NCBI taxonomy): Eukaryota > Metazoa > Arthropoda > Insecta > Lepidoptera > Lycaenidae > Aricia > Aricia agestis. Next base: position 9,679,486 of record NC_056416.1, on the reverse strand, counting down.
ATGACATTTCCTTTACTAAAAAAGTGTTTTAAAAAACCCATTTTACGTAGTTGCAACAACCACAGCGCCTTAACGGGATAAACTGTTGTGTGATTATGTGTGTGAGTGTGTTAATAACAATATATAATATTAGAATAAAATTGTTCGGCGTGCATCCGTTGATTGCCATAACACAAGTTTTTACTTAGCATGGGATTAGTCGACGTGATGTATGCTAGCTTTTATACTATTGTATATTATTGTATGCTTAATAAATAATTTGAATTTGAATAATTTGAATCTTCTATTTAAAGAATCGCCATTCAAAATGTATGGAATTGACAAAAGCATACGATAATATGAACTCGACATGTCATGCGAAGTTATAATGAAGAGATAAACAACGTGTTGCAATAGTAGCTTTATTTCTAATCGTCGAAGTCTAAAACTCTATCTAGAGATTGGGGACCAGCAAATCAGACTGTCGCTGTCACTACTTAGCTTAGCAATAACAAGGACGGCGTTGACATGAAAATTGAGCGCCACTTAATTTAAAATAGCGTTTCAGTGTCAGTTAGTCGATTAATTAACTCGACTATCTTTGATTTTTCTTCTGCCTTTTTCATTTTGTACTCTGGAGACGTCGATCTTCGTTTTGTCTACAGAGTGCAAATATCGTATGCTTTCGAAGAATATTTTAATTCGATTAGGTTGCAATCAATTCCTCCATTTCATTAAGAACTGTGTATACTTTATTTTCCTCCTGTGGCATGGATGTAGGAACACACTTCCATTTTGTAAGCTTTCACCAAATCAGTAAAATTATAGATGTATAAAAATTGTATTTCTTAAGGCTCAATTAATCTCAATCCAAAACGATAACCTTGCACACAACCAAAGACCAAGCGTATAAGCATCGCAATAAGATTAATTTTAGCTTAGCATAAAACTGTAGTTACTAGGGGCGGATCTTCTCTATTTTTCATGCTTTTTTTAAATATCTTTGGAAATAAATATTAAGAAATAAAATTGTTCGGTTCAGAAGATTTTAATATAGATTTACTAACAATTTATCCAGATAAAATGTATAATTGTCCTAGTTAATACTTATATTTCGATGAAATAGATTTTTGTCGGAGGTGAGTTTGTAAATTAATTACAGCCAAAGTATTACGTTTTATTAAAATGTTTATGGTTTAAGGTATTTTAAATATTGTGCTTTATATCTCATATTTTTTACATTTTTGTTATTATATTGGAACTAGGTAAACCGGGAGTCACGGAATAACAAATTGGGTTTTATCCTCGCCTTAAGTATTCGTTACAATTTCTGGTATACTAAATAAAACTATCAAGATAACTTTAATATAAGTACTTATAGGTCTACCAGAATCTGATGGCAAAAACTGAGAAAATAAATTGACTCTTATTAAAATTACCGGGGTAATTGGAATAAAACATTTCTATCCTTTTTTATCTCTTTTTAGTCTGTGTTTTTCTTATAGCGCCTGATTCTATGTGTTAAACATGTAAATATAAAAATGTATCCCATGATCAAGCTTATTTTTTGAAAATATGCTGACAAAAATTGCCATCAGATCCTGGTAGACCTATAGGTGCGCGGATGGACATTCTTTATTTAAAATAAATAGGTCTTTATTTTGTTAAGTTTTAATTAGGTCTTTATAACCTGCATGCACTGTATATTTTTGTATCACAGAAATAATAATAAATAATTAAGTTCGAAGGCGTGATGAATTAAACTTCCTAGGTAAAAATATTATTGCAAAAGAGGATAAGGGATAAATGGGCGATGGCCCATAGACAACTTAAATTTGTCTACTTATATAATGATAATAAGTGTCTAAACTCCAGACAGACAGGTTTTTTGATGGTGTTTTTAGGTCGTCGAATTCACATTTTCAACGAGTTGTCAAGGAGGCGGGGAACAGTGTCGAGTGTGTGGTAGTAGCTCGTAAACATTACTTGTGTGTGAGTTGTGTAGCGACGACGGTTACCGGCGACGTCTTCAACGTTTGCAATTACCGCACACAACGAAAATTGTTTGTTTACTACCCACGTAAGTATTTGATGGAACTGAAATAAATTGGAAATTACGATGAATACTTGAGATGTTCATAGGTATCAGTTTACAGTGATTTTCAATTTGATGTTTGTGTTGTGTCGCTCAGACGCGCCTAGATGTCGCCCGCAAGGCCGCAACTCCGTTGCTCCTAAATTCGTTTAGCGTGTGGCATACCAAATTACAGCAAAATCGGTTTAGCGGTTTAGTCGTGAAGAAGTAAGACATACAGAAAGACATCAGACACACGTTCGCAATTTATAATATTAGTATGGAATATGGATGTCACCAAAATATAGAACACTTATTCCTTCATAAACATACTTAATAATGGAGATAAACGGCAAATGTATGTTAATTGTTAATGTATTATTCACGCGAAACCCTCCTCAGGAGATAATCCGATTCGGTGCTTCGTGTTTTCGTAAAAGTTAAACAATGAAAAACTTTTCATGCGCACTCGATACGACCTCAAGTTGTACGTTGTCACCTCAAGCGTGTCACTCGCAGTGAGGAGGGTATGACCCTTCACAAATCGCTCGGTTGGTTACATCAGAAGAACAAAGTCGAAATAAATATTTGATAAAGACATAGAGTTAATAGATTATAGATAGCTTAGCTCGTTCGCCAATCTCGGTGTCAGTAGCTGGTATCATTAAAATTGACACAAGAGTCATATTGATGGTGCCCAAAAGTGTGCGCGAAAACAAGAACACTCTCTGTTCTTTTTAACCGACTTCCAAAAAACGAGGAGGTTATATGTTCGGCTGTGGAATTTTTTTTTTTTGCTCCCATATTTTAGCGGGATCTATTTTTGAAAAGCCTAGTATATTATTCTGAACAAACTAAAGAACTTGATATTTTTGTTGTTCTGACCCGAGAACCGAATCCGAGTTATGTCCTAAACAACTAGACCACAGGGGCCATTGATTAATGACCCAGGTGGAACGATCACCGAGCCGACACCCCTTTACTTTCACAAAAGGTGAAACGTGCCTTTTCACGAATAACAAATAGTTCCTAATAATTTCGGGCGATGATTTGTAAAAGTTTGTAAACTCGTGACCCTAATGAATCAGAGTGAAGGATATGATTGCGCGCTCGTATCTAGGCGCGAATCTATACAAACATTCGACGAGGTCATTTCTTATCCGCCCTAACTCAAAAATCGTTTCGCCACAGAAATATTTTACGCGTATCAGATCGGTTCCTTCCTGTAGAATCGTAATCGTAACTTTATCGAATACGCTGTCTGCGGAACATGCTTATTGCTCACGAGCTTTTGCCCGCGGCTTCGCTCGCGTTAAGAAGTATTATTATATACAAACTTTCATCCCCTATTTTAACCCCTTGGAGGTAGAATTGATCAAAATCCTTTCTTAGCGGATGCCTACGTCATATCATCTACCTGCATGCCAAATTTCAGCCCGATCGGTCCAGTGGTTGGGGCTGTGCGTTGATAGATCACCATGTCAGTCAGTCACCTTTGAGTTTTATATATATATATAGATTGATAGAGTGACATTCCCACAAAATGAAACTCTATAGAAAACTGTTAAAATTTAAGTTTTAATACTTTCCTTTGCTTCCTCTTTTTGTAAAGTCATAGGCTAAAAATCTTAACAACAACGTCGCTAGTCTTTTCAATAATATTAAATCAAGGAATGTTATTATATGTAAACGGCTCCTTTATTAAATAAATTTTGTCATTAAATTTCGACCATTCGGTCGCGGCCCAGTGAAATGGAATCCGTATTGTGTTATTCGGAACATTTAATCAATTAAGTAAAATGCCTACTGTGCGCTTCTGCGGTTAGTTGTATTTTATGAAAGCGGACGGCCGACGACCACGACCGAGGGCCGGCAACAAACGAAATTCCTAATTGGAACCGATAACATTACTTAATCCATCGATAACATCATCGTTACCGATATCACTAGGTTTCTTTACATCTAGTTTTAACCGACTTCCAAAAAGGAGAAGGTAACTTATCGATTCAACCGTAGATATGTTTTAGGGTTCCGTACTCAAAGGGTAAAATCGGGGCCCTATTACTAAAACTTCGTTGTCTGTCCGTCTGTCTGTCTGTCTGTCTCCAGGCTGTAACTCAAGAACGGCAGCTAGAGAGTTGAAATTTTCACAGATTATGTATATCTGTTGCCGCTATGACAACAAATACTAAAAACAAATTAAAATAATATTTATGGGGGGCTCCCATACAACAAACGTGATTTTTTTGCTCTATATCTATAATGGCAACAGGTAGGTACTTGATTTTTTCTCAGAGTCCTAAGTTATATGTGTAAGTACTTTAATATTTAATAGTAATATTAAAATAAAAATTAAGGGGGTTCCCATACAAAAAACATTTTTGGTCCGATTTTGCTCTATAATGGCACGGAACCCTACGCGCGCGAGTCCGACTCGCACTTGGCCGATTATTTTTCCATGTCAGCTTACCTATATTTGTTGAGGACCGAACATAACTATGTTGTGATTTCGATTCTTGTGTAATATTATTTTGTACTATCATGAATAAGACTTTTACGGATAAAATAAATAGTGTTTGAAAATCTATCGCACTGTTTCAGACTGAATTTTTCAATAAACGCTGTGTTGGTTTTATTTGGCGCTGACACATTGTCACAATACAGATAGTGGGTTAATCACTCTATTCCTCACAAAATAATATTTATTGCAATTTGCAATAAAGTTATTTCGATAATTATTAGTAAATTTTAAGTCAGAAATGCTTAGTGTAAATAACTAAAGTGGAACGCTAAGCTCAACCCGGGTAATTAGTACAAGATAATAATAATTAATGATATTCCATCACCTTGTCAGTGCCTGTTCGTATTTCCAATTAGCAACAACAAGAGTTAAAGATGTTATTTTCCGTTTAGCAGATTAAACTTTTTTAAAGTTTTGTATGTTTTTTTTTGATGAATCAAAAAACCAAGCTTTGGGTAGCCACCGGATCCAGCAAAATGTTTAAAGTGGTATATTAGGAAAAAAAGTATGGGAACCTCAGTGTTACACCATGTGTAAGTGCAGAAAATAAAAATTCTATAAAAAGGCTGTAGAACTTACAAGCAATGAAGTCACAGTTAAGTAGACAGAATTTGTAAAAAAAATTCAATAGTAATTATTTAATTCTTCAATCTATCTCCATGATTGATGGATCCTTGATAAATACGGCGACCATCCTTCGTGAAACAGATAAGCGATTTTCTGCTCCCGAAGCCTGAAATGTATGATACAATTTTCACCGTTTCACCCCAAAATAAACACAGAATTCATATTCCAAACGATATTCATGTGTACGCACAGGATTGATTGACATTTCCGCAAGACTTCACTCCCGTCTCTCTCCCGTCTCTAGGAGAGATTATCCCACGAATTATTTTATTTCCCTGAAGGTTTCCGCTTTATCCTCAAATCGGATATTATACGAATGCTTTCAAACATTTATTGAAAAGGAAGTAATTAAATGATTAAGGTTTCCTTAGCGTTTAAAAGTGGGCATTTTAATATTATTTTGCATTCAACATACACAACATTGGGTACCTACCACGAAATTATACCTATCAAAAGATTTTAAATGAAAATTTATTAAGCTTGTTTTGGCTATTGTTTTAATTACCAAAACATCTTATATTATTTATTTATTGTACTTCAAAATTCAAAACCTAATATGAGACGTTTATAGGAGTAGGCTAAAGAAATTCATAAAGGCTACGAAGAATTTTTAATTTGATTTGCTCAAATCTGAGAAGAATTTTAAACCTCGAAATAAGTTTTGCAATGAAACAGCCGTAACTTTGAAATATACTTAAAGAAATTTTGCTTTCCATTTCAAAGAAAAAAGTCGTGAGCAATTAATGAGCACGAAAATAAGAAATTGAAAAGAGGCTTTAAAGAAAGAGATCCTTAAAGCCTTTAAAGAAAGAGTTGAAATGTAACCTATACTTATAAGTATAGGTTACATTTTTACTTTTTCCGATATTTTATTTAATATAATAATGATTATTATAGGCAAGACTGTACCATATTTTTTGTTTGACTTTGTCAGATATTCAGAAAATATAATTATGTTGCAGTAAATAATGGTATAATTAATAATTATGTATATATTTATTTTAAATTTTAATAAATCTTTGTACATTACAAACACTATTTATTTATGTTGAGGATCGATTACGCTCAAACATGAAACTTTCTAGGGGATATGACGTTGCGGGTAATATTAAAAGCTCGGAGTGAATCTGTAGCTTAAGCTCACTTCAAACGGGACCACGCAGTAGTTTAATATACGGATTATCTCTGCTATTATTGTATGGCAAATATAAATGGCTGGTATAAAATAAGTAAATGAAGAATCAATTGAAGCTAGTAATTTAACTTTTTGACTCATTATTTTCCTTTCTTAACTTTTTTTTAAATACAGATTTTAAATCCTAGTTTTATATCTCATGATATAGCACAATTCAGAAAGTTGACAAGTGAAGGAAATACAGACATACATACTTTACTAGCTGTCCCGGTGAACTTCGTGTCACTTAAAAACCTTCCCTGGACTTCTACGAATATTTTAAGACCAAAATCAGCCCAATCCGTTCAGCCGTTTTCTAGTTTTAGCGCGACTAACATATTTGAAAATCCATTTTTATATATAAGATTATGAAAATATGGTTTTACTTTTTTAAATTGAAGTGAACCCTACAAAAAAGTTTTTTTAGTTCTTGAGTTAAGTTTAATTTCAACGCATAATTGCTTGTCAAAGTGCGTTTTTTTAAGTTAATTTTCAACGCTATTAGTAAGGTCACGAGTTATTATAAAGAATAGTGAGTTTTATAAAAGTACTTGCTGGATGTAATTTCCTGTGTGGGCTTTTTGTTATTCCGATTATATTCGCTTATAACTAGAAAATGTATTGACTTAAATACTCTACATGTTTGAAAAGTGGTATACGCTATTTATGTACGTTATGAACTATAATCAAAACAATGAGACTAGGCACGAAATGGCATAGCATTTTTACATTTTACAGTATTCAGTTTTGTGACTTGTCTCGCCGTTTGGTCTATATATCTATATATATAAAACTCAAAGGTGACTGACTGACTGATTGACATATTGATCTATCAACGCACAGCCCAAACCACTGGACGAATCGGGCTGAAATTTGGCATGCAGGTAGACGTTATGACGTAGGCATCCGTTAAGAAAGGATTTTGATAAATTCTAACTTCAAGGGGTTCAAATAGGGGATGAAAGTTTGTATTTGATAATACTTCTTAACGCGAGCGAAGCCGCGGGCAAAAGCTCGTCTACTAATCATTTCCAAAGTTTAGGAACTCACGTAAAAAAAATTGTAAAAAAAAAGTAGATTCATTATGCTGGTCATAGCTATGGCGGATGTTTAAAAATCGTCTAGTTTTCGAAATAACTACTGTAGGTGGGGGTACATTGTACATAGTACACTGTACAGTTTTTAATATTTATCACACAAAAGGGAAAGGAAGCTTATTTGCGAAGGTTCTAATCCCAAGCGTCACTTTGTGAGCCTTATTTTAGTCTATGAAATCACAGTAATGTAGTTTTCGTATTAAAAGCGTAGCATGAATTGGCCTTTCAAATCGCAGATATAATTCAGGTACAATTATAGATAAGAAAATAATGCGAAGTGTTTTGTTCCCTTTGAACGAATTCAAAGGTTTCTAATGCGAGGCGGAAGGCCGGCCTGGGCGAAGCGTTTAGATGTTTGTGATAACGTGATGACGTCAGCTCTTACCACGCTTTTGGTCAAAGGGATAAAGTATGGGGAAAATAAATAAGGCAGAAAGGGCTTAACATATTATATTTGTAGCGGTAAGACACGGACCTGTGTTGTTACATTACACGTTTACAGTGGTAAGTTACTGTGTTATCGTTTCATATTATTTCCATGAAAAAAGTACTTTAAGTATCTCAAGTGTAAAAGTATTTCCAAGCCAAATTTCATCAAAATCGCTTCAGCAGTTTAAGCGTGGAGTGGTAAGATAGGCTTTGGTACAAATATGGATATCGATGTATCCTATAAAATCATTACTTCACAATATATTGCTTGATATTTTAGTAGCTGAATACACTTAGCGAAGTCATGCTTCGCCGCAAGACTTCGAGTCTCTGTGGTATTAGCACAAAGTTCGGATTAGCACAAGTTTTAGCCTTGATAGGTATTTAATAATGATAATCTAATATATAAAAATAAGTCGGGTTTTCCTCCCTGACGCTATAACTCCAGAACGCACGAACCGATTTCCACGGGTTTGCATTCGTTGGAAAGGTCTCGGGCTTCGTGAGGTCTATAGAAAAAAAAACTTCAAGACAAAAGCAGGAAAACAGGGAAAGTCATTTTATGGCAAAACAACGTTTCCCGGGACAGCTAGTAATATATAAAATTCTAGTATATCTATGTCCCAAAGAAGAAAAATCATAAATGTGCTACTAGCTCATAAAATGGAAACTTCGTTTTGAATTTTTTAATTTCGTGGTCTAAAAATCCTGCTTTGAAAGTTACTGCTACACATGCCTAATGAAAACTGGCTTTAAAAAGCACTGATAATACCGGAGCGGAGGTGCGGTAACCGAGGACAAAGCCAGGAGCAGTAATGACACGCCGCCCGCCCAGGCCGCCCGCCCTGGCCGCCCGCCCTGACCACCGACCCACAACATCAGTAATTGGAGACAGCGTCCGCATGTGTATATTCGCGTATTATCAGATAGGGAAATTCATTACTCATTTTATAAACACAAGAAAGACTATTATGTTTACTTTACATCAAAGCAAACATAATAATCTCAAATAATGGATGTGAAAATGACGCAAAATGTTCTGTAAGCGGGACGGGCGGTCACGTCTACCGTCTACGCATAATTAAATCGACATTACGGCTACGCCGCCCGCCGTAGCGTTCTACGCCGTCCGTCGTAGCGCTCTACGCCGCCCGTCGTAGCCACGCTCTACGCCGCCCGCCCGTCGTAGCAAATTATGTCCGTTGCGGCCATCATTCATGTATTATTAGGATTCGTTGTTTCTAATTCGAAAATAATGTGTCCGTAAGTACGATTGCGTTAAATATTATCACGCAACGTCTAATTCTATCGATTTTGTGCTTTGTAGAGGAATAAAAACTTCCGTATCGAGTCATAGAAAACTAAAAATAAAATGAATTTTTAGTTGTTTCCTGTGTATAAAAATAAGCGATGTAATATGATAATTTTACGGTAATCACTAATCAGTAATGGAAAATATTTGCAAACTAGTCTTGACCATTGACACATATCTGTTTCTGATGTTAACTAGGGCGTAACAAATTGTTACAACCTATTTTACAGATTACGAGAATCTGTAAAATAGGTTATAACAATTTTTATGGTGTAAAATGTTTCTGATATTTTGATTACAAAATTATTCAATTGATACCAATTACTGTAACAAATAAATAATTATATATTTTTATCTTAATACATATAGGTATAATGTATTAAGATAAAATTATATCTTAATAAACTTTTCTGTTTACTAGTTCTGTTAATCTATGTAATAATAATAATAATATCTATGGACGCTTCACACCACGTCAGTCTGGCCCCGTAGTAAGTACCTGAATGACTTTTGTTACAGGTACCAGACAACGGAAATATATTTAATACTTTTATACTATACATATATTTAAGATTTTTATTATATGATACACATATATTTAATACACATCCATGACCCAGGAACTTTGAAAACTTTTTGTTCCGTCGGCGGGATTCGAACCCGCGCCCACCCCGGCTTGAGCTACCAACGCGCTCACCACTGAGCCACAGAGGTCGTCAATGTATGTATGTGTTAACTCTAACTCTTCACGCTTAACCTATATAACCAATTTTAATAATTGTTGGTACGGATATACTTAAATAAAAGAAAGAACATAGGAAGGGAAGGGAAGTACTTTCCGGACAAATGCTTCCCACGAAATAAACAAGCAACAAAGTTGAGAGCAACATCTTTCCAAATTTTACTCCTATTGAAAAAAACTTAATGTCGAAGTCATAATTGAAGACATCAGTGGAAGAAGCAGGTTAAAAATTGCCGTTTTTTTGCGAGGCTTTAGGGCTGGGAGTTGGGACAATGATTTGAAATCTATAATGATATATTAATAGCCAGATAGGTTTTATATGATGAAGTAGGTAAGTTACAAGGTTTGTTTAACTTATAGGTGGAAAGTGAGTAATAATCATCATGTAATAAAATGTCAGTTATCTGGTTCTTCCACTAACGTCTTAAATTATAAAATCGATGGGAAGTTCGGGGTGTAGCCACTCGGAGCTGAAGGACATTATTACGGAGTTGTAAAACTTTCAACATAATGAGCGTGTCGGACCTCCGCTTTGTAAATTCTTTGTACGGTATCTCCACTCGCCGCTTGCCAGATTATACCATAAAAATCACAATTTTCTTCATTTAAATTGCCAAAATTCAACCACATTTATACAAACTAGAATTTAACTTAATATCTAGGGTGTAACACAGGGGTCACTAATTATAGTTTTGCTCGGGGTCCATTTTAAGAAATAAAAACTCCACCGTAACATACATACTTAAATACATACAGAGCAAGTTAAATAAAAGCTTTTAAAAAATGACCTTCACGGTCCACACATAAAAAAATTAAACAATGTAATTACGGAAATAACAAAGATATTTATTTATCTGATATCAATGAGAAAAGTGACAATTTTTGTTGCTTGCTTAGAGTGAAATTGGTGCAAACTATTGACATTAAATCCTAGAGATCAGTAAATCAAGACCTTTTATTTTTATCGAAGTTCATCTTCGAACATGCTTGGTCCGCACACAACGGGTAGGCGGATGCGGACCGCGGACCGCCATTTGGTGACCCCAGGTAACAAAACTAAGTGATAATACTTTAGGGTGTGTGAAAGTAGCAGCGCTGAAAGACGATTTTTTTTTCAATTTTGTATGGGGAACTTACTCTTGACGCTGGGGTGCTTGCCCATACAAAAGTGAAAAAATGTGCTCTTTCCAACGCTGCTACTTTCACCATGAACTCTCTACACACCCTAAAGTATCATCACGTAGTTTTGTACCCTGTATTTCTAAACTATTTAAAATATGCTCAGCAGAAAGAGTTATTTTCCTCGGGTATAAAAAATTTAATTAATTAAATTATAGAAAAATGAATCATATTATGATTCATATCATGATTCTTCAAAGCGACCATTTTAGCCCCGCAGTTTTTCGGATACATTTGGTCCAAATTTACGATGCGAGTCAAAAAACCTCATATTTCTTCCTATAGGCGAGCGTCGATAATGTAAATTGATAAAGTTTACATTATCGACGCTCGCCTATAGGAAGAAATATGAGGTTTTGTGACTCGCATCGTGATTTCAACCAAATGTATCCGAAAAACTGCGGGGCTAAAATGGTCGCTTTGAAGAATCATGATATGAATCATAATATGATTCATTTTTCTAAAATCGCAAAATGCAGCTCTGCTTGCAATTCATATCTGTATTTTTGTACTGATTTGACATTTGTCAGTTTGACAGTTTTGACAATTCATTTGCTGAATTGATTGAGAGGAATTGCTAAATGTGACCATTGAACTCTAAATGGCCGAGTTTACTGAAGCAGTTTTGACATGTGGTCCATACAGATTTCTTTCTATACTTTCAATCGAAGTTACTAGTAGATATTACTAGTACTTAATTGAACATCTACTCAAAATATCTTTTTTCATTCTTAAAAATTCTTAAAAATATGTAATAATCGGCTAGGTGCGAGTCGAACTAAATAGAGCAATATTAGGCCAAAAATTGTGTTTTTTGTATGGGAGCCCAACTTAATTTCTTTTTTTGTTTTAATATTATTATTTATTATTAAAGTACACATATAACTAAGGATTTTGAGAAAAACTCAAGTACCTACCTGTTGCCATTATTGATATAGAGCAAAAAAGGCCAAAAAATCACGATTGTTGTACGGTCTATTTGTTGTCATAGCGGCAACCGATATACATAATCTGTGAAAAAATTTCAACTCTCTAGCTATTAAATAACCGTTCTTGAGTTACAGCCTGGAGACAGACAGACGGACGGACGGACGAACGGACAACGAAGTCTTAGTAATAGGGTCCCGTTTTCACCCGTTGGGTACGGAACCCTAAAAAAGTAATAAATAGCACGGAAATCTGAAAGAAACGCGACTGTTACTAGATACTAGAGTTTAGTACAAGTATAAGTAATTAAAACGTAATTAGTGTAGCGCCCTAATGTGTGTCACATGATCACATCGCACAGTTGGCATCGGCCCAGTGTTTGTAAACGGCGGGAAATTTCATTTTAAAACACTGTTATCTAACATTTGTTTGGAATAATGCCTGCTTGCGCTCTTCTGACCTACCTTCAACCTTGCAGTAGATTTTAACGCGTTTTATCATATTTGAGTCGAGCATAGATGGAAGAGATAGAGACGTTACACTTTTCTATTACTTTGAGTAACTTACAAGAACCTCATTTTTTTTTTATGAAATAAGGGGCAAACGAGCAAACGGGTCATCTGATGGAAAGCAACTTCCGTCGCCCATGGACACTCGCAGCATCAGAGAGCTGCAGGTGCGTAGCCGGCCTTTTAAGAGGGAATAGAGTAATAGGGGAGGGTAGGGAATTGAAGGGAAGGGAATAGGGGAGGATAGGGAAGGGAATAGGGTAGGGGATTGGGCCTCCGGTAAACTCACTCACTCGCTGCGCAAGCGCTGTTTCACGTCGTTTTTCTATGAGAACGTGGTATTTCTCCGGTTTAGCCGGCCCATTCGTGCCGAAGCATGGCTCTGCCACGTCTTAAGCAAATGGTTTAGTTCTAAAGCAAATTGTTTGGTACTAAACCATCAACCTTACTTAACCTTTCGCTGTGAACAACTCGGTAACCCTTAACCATCCGTCGCCAATATAATACACAGTAACCGCACGTAATCCTAGCCTTAAAAAACCGTCCCATAACTAGCAACTCCTATTTAAATATCCATTTAAAATATAATTATTCACTTTTAAAAGTTTCGGCTTTAAAGGGTGCTAATATTATCGTTAATTTGTACGAGGCGAGCTCGTTATTTTTACGTGGCGGTTGTCATTATCGTAAATGGAATATAAATTGGCGGGAACGCTCGGGTTTGCCGAATTATTTTCAATAAAATATTCAATTGTTGCCGTTATTATTCTTTATCGAAGACGCGCTTAAACGGCCGCCGTACGTGGGATGCATGTTGTAATATTCATAACCCCACTCCGGAGCGGCGCGGAAAAGAGTTAAAGATTTCTCGTGCCTAATATCCTTTACGTGGATAAAATCATTTTCCCGTATAATTCCTATTGTTCGAATTGGTTTCATTGTTTGTATTAATTGTTTCGTGAATTTGTCTAATATTTAAGTATCGTATGCTAAAAAGTTCCAAGCAAGTATGTATTATCCTTATATTATTTTCAAGCTCTCGTGTTTTATTACATTAAACTTTCCTTTCCTATCTTTTAACTGCTGCTTACTTCTTAGTTGGGATAAAAAGCTTAAATCTCATTATCTTAACTCAAGAGCGACGAGTCAATAACTTAAAAAATCATGTAATAGAATGAGCTGACAGCGCGCTCTAGGGTCTAATATCATGTAGGAGTAGGACATAATACATACATTATCTATCACAAAGACGACGGCTCTCTGTAAAAAACCGACACAATTTTCATCCATTATTATTCAAAAGCTAGGGGCTATTAGAGATCGCGTGCTAGTAACTACTACGCTTTGTTAGGACTTTCGCAAATCATTTAACAATTTCAGTGAAATCCCACCTTGACCCCGCCAGGGCTGCCCCCGCCTCGTTTTACACGAAGCTCGCAATAAAATATTGCAATCACTTCGAGGCAGATGCTCGGGAGGAAACTTTCAGAAAAAGTTTAGCTTTATTTTGTATTTCCGACATTTAAACAGAATATTACTTTCCTTTGAAAGCTGGCGCTTACGCTGCGTGGCGACAAGCGAGCTAATAGAATTCAACAGGGCACAACCCTAAAGATATTATAATCATGCGGCTGAAAAGGTATTTTAACTTAATCGAAAGCTGCAAGTTGAAGACATTTGTGGTGAGATAGCCGGCGAACTTCATTCTAAGTATATGCGATACAAAGTTACACACTTATTAAAGTTTAAATTACTATTGGGTTAGGATTTTATATGCTGTTTTTGTATACAGCCCTTTTATTTTTTGAAGTATCATGTCATTTAATTTAGTTAAAAAAAATATTAGAAACTGAGCTGCTTTACTAGGTAAGTCATCAGACTTGAAATAGCAACGTGACTGATATCCGTCATCTCGTGATGAATATGTTACCATGATCGATGACTTGTACTCAACCATCCTCTACGGCTGACAGCAGCACAGTGAGGTGCAGGCTGAATATTTTCTGAAACAAGTTTCTTTTATTTTGTTTTTGTATTTTATTAAAATGTTATATGTATTGAAGGCGGATTGCTATAATATTATTAATCTAATGAAATAGTAACGCTAATGCAGAGTAAACCCAACAAACATTTGACTGGTCGCCGCAACGTGCCAACTCTAACTTTTGATCGTATAAGCTGGTTGCCGCAACGTCGCTAAAACGTCGACATCACCAAGAAAAGGCCCATTTTACACGACCCAATGACGTATACAAGTCCTGTAGCCGTCGCATAACTTACTTTTTGGCCGTAAAGAAGTCATGTAGGGCATTTGTTTGTCGGGAAATGGTCGTGAAGAAGTCGTGAAGAAGTCGTGTAGCGCACTTTTTGTCGCGTTGTAGCGGTTTTCACCGCTGCTTCACGACATTCAATTGAGTAACTGTACGAAACTTGGTTGTAAAAGTGACTGGATAGTACCTATATTAAATTAATGAAATGCTGTCGGGAAGAAACTGACTGTCAAATTTATTGTTGGATGTAGTCTCAGCCATTTTATTTATTCTGTTGTGTGTTTACTTCGAAACTCAAGTTCAAGGGCTGTTGATCTGATGGGAAATAAATTTTATCGAGTTTTACGTGCTAGTTTTAAGTAAATAATAAATGCGCCAGTGAGATTTTTAAAATAAATGATATATCATTTAGTATTTTTAAAGAAAGTGCAAACAGTTACCTCTATACGATTCAAAGTGCAAAACGAGACTCCTAGATAACTTCTACACAACACGCGCTGTGTCAATTCGCATAAACATTCCGCCATAGAATCGAGTTTAGGGTTCAGTTAAGTTATTAACAAGAGCCTAAAACCTTATCAATCTTTCTATACAGTTATTAGTTGATCAATGAGTAAAGAAATCAATCGTGATACAATGGATATTGATAAGTTTTTAAATAAATTAGATTTCATTACATTGATACGTATGAATTTAAAATGGCCATGGAAATCTACACATTTTGTACGCGCTGATCGGTGTTTTGGTTGCGGATTTTATACCAATAGTGCCGAATACCCTGCACATTTTATGCTAACTAAGGAAACTGTTCAATACATGATAAATTTTGATTTTTTCTGGTGTCCGAGTTGCGCTTTGTTTGCCATATACGATCATTACCCAGACGATGAATGTGATTTCTGTAATAATAAGCACTATCTGAGCTTGGATTACAATTAAGTTGCACGGAACTACTCTGCACGGAACTACTCTGCACAGAACTACTCTGCACAGAACTTATAAAATTTTGTACGGAACCATCTCCAGTTGTATTATAATTAGCTTGCCATGTACCTATATTCGATATGATGCAATTAGAGGAAAGGAATGATGCATAGTTCTTTTTTACTTTTCTCTTAAAGTTTCCGCTCTTTTTTACACTAGCCCAGCTTTTTCTATCCATCACAACTACGTTAAATTATTTTTTACAAAGAAACAAATGAATGGCGGTGATTGTAGACTTTGGTGAATTTTTTAACTCTTATACTACATTCCGTCACGTAAAGGTCGTAAAGAGGGGTTCAAATTCACTGAATGACGTGTAAGAGTATTTTATAAAACTCTAATACTATTGTCGTGTAAAGGTAGTATTCGCAACACTAATACGATGAAGGTCAGCGTAAAAGTCGCATAGACGTTTCTTATACCACCACACTGGTTACACGACTGAATGTAGTGTAATAGTCGTATAAATCAGTCGTAAAGACGTTTCTACGACGTTCTTACACGACAACTAGTCGTATAACTATTGGAGGCGCTATGTCGGGTAACAGCATAAAACGACTTCTTTGCGACGTTTAGACAACTATGAATCGCGTAATTTCTTCTTACTCGACTGAAATGTTTGTTGGGAAGTGACTATAATCGCGGTCGATTGCCGGTTGCACTAAGAAAAACCAAAGATTTTTATATTAAATTAAAAAGGGTCTTATAAAAATCCTTTTTGGGCAGTCAATCACTCCGGACTCCCATTGTGTTTGTAGATAATCAAGATCAAGTTAATGTAATCTCTTAAGATGTTTGGTCGATGTTGAGATTTTTATATAAATCTTTTGAGAAAAGTGAATTATATGCTTAGCTTTCTGCGATGTTTATAAAATCTTCATTGAAAAATTCAATTTTCTGGAAGAGGTCGCGGTATTCGGAGCAGATAATATTTTGTATAAATTTTGCTATTGGAAAAAATACGTCGCAGCCATCAAGTTGCATTGACCATTCAACTCAATACCCAGACCGTTTATATATTA
Organism: Aricia agestis; assembly: GCF_905147365.1. Classification (NCBI taxonomy): domain Eukaryota; kingdom Metazoa; phylum Arthropoda; class Insecta; order Lepidoptera; family Lycaenidae; genus Aricia; species Aricia agestis. The sequence continues at coordinate 9,662,640 of NC_056416.1, read as the reverse complement.
TGTTAAAATACCAGGAGCCGCTTTAAATGATTTACATAACTGTAATAGTATCCTGCTTACAAAGAAACCGGGGGTCGCAGGTTCGAATCCCGCCGACGGAACAAAAAGTTTTCAAAGTTCCTGGATCATGGATGTGTATTAAATATGTGTATCATATAATAAAAATCTTAAATATATTATGTATACCTTGTATTATGTGTACCTTGTATTAAATATGTATTTCCGTTGTCTGGTAGTATGGTACCTGTAACACAAGTCCTTCAGGTACTTAGCATGGGGCCAGACTGACGTGGCGACCATATTAGATATTATTATTATGTTTGTCTCCCCGCTCACGGGCAATTAAATTCCGGACTTTTGGAAGGCATGCGTGGGGCCGAAGCCAACACGTAGAGGCCCCGTTACACATTCTATATTCTATATCTATATTCTATACATATTATAAAACAAAGTCGCTTTTTTGGGTTCCGTACCCAAAGGGTGAAAACGGGTACTAAGACTTCGATGTCTGTCCGTACGTCCGTTCGTCCGTCCGTCTGTCTGTCTCCAGGCTGTAACTCAAGAACCGCTATAGCTAGACTTCTAAAATTTGGACATATTGTGTATTTCTGTTGCCGCTATAACAACAAATACTGAAAATAAAATAATATAAATATTTAAGGGGGCTCCCATACAACAAACGTGATTTTTTCCGCCTTTTTTTGCTCTATATCAATAATGGCAACATGGAGAACAGGCTTCCCTGGGAGCACTCGGGTACGTGGGGTCTCTACTCCCCAACAGCTCGCCAGAAGCTGCCCTGCGGGCCTATTATTATTATTATGTTTGTATACGATTATTTATTAGATTATTAGATTCATAAGTTACAGACCGTATCAACCATCAATTTTGTACAAGCGCGGTCTTCTCAAAAGTTATAAAAGAGAAAAAATCGAAACCCCTAATCACAGCCGCGCGGCGGGTCGCGACTCGCACACAAATGCCGCGTGATTGCAGCGAGGCCCAGAGCCCTGAGGATATACCGCTCGACTCGTTACATATGTTTAAAATTCCTAAGTTCGTCCCTGAGGACTTAAGAGGAGCCCACACCGCCCTTTTTTCCATACAAACGTTGTCCCCTGTTTCCTCCCTGGATAATGCTAGTAGAGTTATAATTTTTTTCCTGAATATCTACGGCCACTAATACAATGTCCCTATGTTTTCTTTTTTTTCATAATTTAATTATTAAATAAGATATGAACGTTCAAAAACCCTAAAAAATGGCCAGATTTTCCGCTGTGTTCAAACGTCCAGAAAACAGATTTGGCTAGATTATACAACAAAAAGCAAAACATAGGAACACAGCTCGAGCCTTTTTTTAATCTTTAATGAAAAAAGTACTTAAATCGGTTAAGTTTTGGAGAAGGAATGAGGGGACAACGAATCGTTGATTTTCTGGATTTTCTGCAGTTGTCTCTATCGCGTTCTGCGGTATAGGCTTGAGGTAAGGGAGACAGCTATAGATATTACACGTACTTTTTTTTCATTTCTCTAGCCCCTGGTGTATCCTCTTAAGCTAAGTCTCCACAAGCATAGCTGGGCATTAACTCGTTAATCCCTTAATCGTTAATTAACGAAGTTAACATTTTGATTAACGGATTAACTTTTAAGTTAACTTTTAATAATATTAACGAACTCGTTAACTTCCGTTAATATGCAGAAGTCCGTTAATCGTTAATCCAATGCCTACTATTTACCGCACGGCACCGCGGCGCGGCGCAAAAAATAGAGTGAAGAGTGATTTGTTTATTGTTATTATAAATTACTGTCAGTGATAATTTGCATGTTGATAAAGAAGAGTGCAGTGTAATTTAGTTAGGTAGAATACAATAATTATAGAAATATTTGAATTAATTACCTACCGTAACCTGTTAACTATTTGATTAACGGTGCCCAGCTATGTCCACAAGCCTGTATTATACACCGTAATTTAATTCCGATTATTATTGACAGTAACTTATAGTTTGTAGCAAAACTAAACAAATTGTTTTGTAAGAAAATTAAAAGCTTACAGCGCCTCTAACGGTAGGTAATTAATTCAAATTAATTATCGAAGTAGTCTCGCGTCTAGTTAGTAGTTGCCCACGTCGAGAAACGAATCTTATTATTTATCTGCCCAAACTACGTATAATATCATAATGTGGCCAATAGATCAAAATATAGTGGCCAGTAGATAGAGTCAAACACTTCGCTTATACTCGTATTATTATGGCCACGACATGTACCATTTGTTTCATAGGCAGTTGACAGACCTAAGTCAGTCAGGAACATAAAGTTAATATACCTAGTGGAATAGAGCAACAATCTCGAGCTGTCAAACGAAACCGAAATTGATCTACATCTGTGTGTAAAAATTTGTTTTGTTTACAACTGACACAAGCATCTTTCTATGAGATTAAATTGTCAACGTGCCGATAAGTGCCGACTGGACGTCAAACAGACGAAAAAAATTGAATCTGCTGTCATGTATCACACGTCTCTTTTATTAGAACTTTTGTCCTGTTGTCTCTATCGCGCTCTGCGGTGGGAGACTTGAGATTGGTGAGACAGCAATACATTTTCAAATACCTATTTTCAATTTCTCTCGCCCCTGGTGTATCCTCTTAAATACGTTACGTGCGTATCCCGTATGGCGTATACGCACTTGTGGACGCTCAGCTTTATAAAGTGAAATTGTTCTACCTTAATTACGTCCCCTCGGAGAATAATAGACAGTGTAGCTTACATTCGAGGCAATATACTTTGCTTAAGCGTCTAAATGCGCTGTATTTATCTCTGTCCCGCGCTCACTCCGCCTTCTACCGTCTAATGAGCCCGCAGAATGTTGAATGAAAATCTGTACAAAAAATTACACTACCTTCTTTTTTTATGAAATAAGGGGGCAAACGAGCAAACGGGTCACCTGATGGAAAGCAACTTCCGTCGCCCATGGACACTCGCAGCATCAGAAGAGCTGCAGGTGCGTCGCCGGCCTTTTAAGAGGGAATAGGGTAATAGGGGAGGGTAGGGATGGGAGGGGAAGGGAATAGGAGAGGGTAGGGAAAAGAATAGGGTAGGGGATTGGGCCTCCGGCAAACTCACTCACTCGGCGTGAAACAGCGCAAGCGCTGTTTTACGCCGGTTTTCTGTGAGGACGTGGTATTTCTCCGGTCGAGCCGGCCCATTCGTGCCGAAGCATTGCTCTCCCACGTATAAACCTTCGCAAAATTGTATAATTTACACCATTAGATTTTATTTTTCATTATTATATCGTTCCTATGTTCCCATTTTTAGGGTTCCGTAGCCAAATGGAAAAAAACGGAACCCTTATAGATTCGTCATGTCTGTCTGTCTGTCTGTCTGTCTGTCTGTCTGTCTGTCCGTCCGTATGTCACAGCCACTTTCCTCCGAAACTATAAGAACTATACTATTGAAAATTGGTAAGTAGATGTAGTCTGTAAACCGCATTAAGATTTTGATACAAAAATGAAAAAATTATAAAAAATTTTAGGGGTCCCCATAGGTACAACTGAAACAAAAAAAAAAATTTTCATCTAACCTATACGTGTATCTATGAATAGGTCTTCAAAAATCATATTGAAGATTCTTCTATAATGTTTTTGTAACCTGAATAGTTTGCGAGAGAGACTCTTCCAAAGTGGAAAAATTTGTGTCCCCCCCCCCCCCTCTAACTTCTAAAGTAGGGGCATGATAAGTCTAAAAATAATATATGATGTACATTACTATAAAAACTACCAACGAAAATTGGTTTGAACAAGATCTAGCAAGTAGTTTTTTTATACGTCATAAATGGTAAACCTTAAATTAAATTTCATTAAATCAACTGAAAAATAAATCAAAAACCTTTCAATTTCATTAAAATAAACCTTATTACTGCTGCGGAACCCTTCATGGGCGAGTCCAACTCGCACTTGGCCGCTTTTTAGGGTTCCGTAGCCAAATGGCAAAAAACGGAACCCTTATAGATTCGTCATGTCTGTCTGTCTGTCTGTCTGTCTGTCTGTCTGTTTGTCCGTCCGTATGTCACAGCCACTTTTCTCCGAAACTATAAGAGCTATACTATTGAAACTTGGTAAGTAGATGTAGTCTGTGAACCGCATTAAGATTTTGATACAAAAATGGAAAAAATATTAAAAATTTTAGGGGTCCCCATAGGTACAACTGAAACAAAAAATTTTTTTTTCATCTAAGCTATGCGTATGGGGTATCTATGAATAGGTCTTAAAAAATCATATTGAGGTTTCTGATATCATTTTTTTCTAACCTAAATAGTTTGCGAGAGAGACTATTCCAAAGTGGTAAAATGTGTGTCCCCCCCCTCTAATTTCTAAAGTAGGGGCATGATAAGTCTAGAAAAAATATATGATGTACATTACTTAAAAAACTAACAACGAAAATTGGTTTGAACGAAATCTAGCAAGTAGTTTTTTTTATACGTCATAAATGGTAAATCTTAAATCATCAAAAAAAATTTTTTTTCATCTAACCTATGCGTGTGGGGTATCTATGAATAGGTCTTTAAAAATCATATTGAAGTTTTAAATATAATTTTTTTCTAACCTGAATAGTTTGCGAGAGAGACTCTTCCAAAGTGGTAAAATTTGTGTCGCCCCCCCTCTAATTTCTAAAGTAATGATAAGTCTAGAAAAAATATATGATGTACATTACTTAAAAAACTACCAACGAAAATTGGTTTGAACGAAATCTAGCAAGTAGTTTTTTTTATACGTCATAAATGGTAAATCTTAAATTAACTTTAATTAAATCAACTGAAACATAAAAATAAATCAAAAACCTTTTAATTTCATAAAACATAAACCTTATTGTTGCTGCGGAACCCTTCATGAGCGAGTCCAACTCGCACTTGGCCGGTTTTTATTTTTTGTTTTCGAATGAACTGTCTCTATCATGGTGTCTGATACAATGTGTGTATCGCTCGCGAAGCCCCTACAAGGCCTAGAATGGCTGGTCTAATCCAACTCTAATAATATTATGTTGTATAGATTTTTTCACCAATTCATATAGCAAATCACAATGGATCATCGAAGCCTTACGCAGGATAAAAATTAGGTATTATATCAGGCGTCGGCCCACTCGCCAGTCGCCACATTGTTACTCCCACTGAGAGCTTAGCGGGGCTAAAATGGTCGCTTTGGAGAATCATATATTGAATCATAATATGATTCATTTTTAAACTCCACTTTGCGTGCAATTCATATAGTGATTCGCTTCGATTAATGATTTGTCGCCGCGCGCGAGTGACCAATCATTGATGTAAGCGAATCACTATATGAATTGCACGCAAAGTGGAGTTTAAAAGTGATTCGCTTCGATTAATGATTGGTATCCGCGCGCGAGCGCCGCTCGCGGGACCAATCATTAATCTAAGTGAATCACTATATGAATTGCACGCAAAGTGGAGTTTAAAAATTAATCATATTATGATTAATTATATGATTCTCCAAAGCGACCAGTGGCGGATTTACAAATTTGCCGCCTGTAGGCTATTCAATTTTTGCCGCCCCTATAACTGACCTTTGTAATTCAATACGTTAGTTTAGTTCACAATCATATCCCACTAAAAACATTTTTTGAAAATTTTTGCTGAGACGACCACACAAGGTGTCATCCTGTGCGATAGCGAAACGGCGATGCCATACATATTTACTGGTATGTAGAATTTGTTTATGTCAGTAGAGTTAGGCCATGTAGATTGAGAAGCTTGGCTCTACATGAGATCACATATCTTTTTCACAGGGTAAATCGTAAACCTGATATGTGGTCGTCTCGGCAATATTTTACAAGAAATGTTTTTGGTGGGATTTTTTATTTCTGTAAGATAAAACAAATGGGGCTAAATTTGCCGCCCCTCAAAATCTGCCGCCCTAGGCTCCAGCCTACTTAGCCTATTGGTAAATCCGCCACTGAAAGCGACCATTTTAGCCCCGCAGGTATTGTCGAGTTTAATTTCGTCGCTGAAATATTGAAACGTTTCCTTTACATGATAATACGGTACGCAATATGAAAACTTTTTCATCAGTGCCCTGATTACACTTTAGATCAGCCATTCTCAAAGAGTGTTTCGCGGAGCCCTGGGGCTTCGTAAGCGATACATAAATTGTTCTTAGAAAATATCTCGGCAGACACCAGCATGAAGACAATCAATTCAAAGACAAAACATTCCTTTTATGGTTCCGTAGTCAACAAGGAACACTTATAGTTTCAGTCCGTCCGTCCGTCTGTTTGTCTGTCTGCGGTTTTGCTCAGAGACTATAGGACCTACAAAGCTGTAATTTGGCATGAATGCACATATTAATAATGCCGACAAAATGGTACATGAAATCTTAAAAAATGGTAGGTAAAGTACCTTCCCTACACATCAAACGTGGATGAATTTTATTTTTCGCGTCCACCCCATCGTGGAGTATCGTTGGATAGGTTTTTAACCATATTGAGTATTCATAGATCATTTTCCGATTTAGGGATCCGTTTGTGAAATATTAAGATCTAAAGTGAAAAAAATCTTAAGAGTCCAGTACTTATTACTACAAGTTTCGAAATAAATCATCATCAGGTGTGACGTATTGAATACTAAATTCCTGTTTCTTATGTTAAAATCGAGGCTGGATCGATACTAAGTACATAATATTTTTTTTTTTTTTATTAAATAAGAGGGCAAACGAGCAAAAGGGGTCACCTGATGGAAAGCAACTTCCGTCGCCCATGGACACTCACAGCATCAGAAGAACTGCAGGTGCGTTGCCGGCCTTTTAAGAGGGAATAGGGTAATATAGAAGGATAGGAAAGGAAGGTGTAGTGTATGTGCAGTGTATCTACATAGTAGATTCTTAACATTGTCTCATAAACACCAGTAGTGGGGATACAATCTATATAAGTCATTGTCAAGTAGTCTAGAGTTTCAGTTGTATTGTGACAGTGACGGTGAATAGACGTGCGCTCCGCAGTGGTACTGGGTGTGTTAGTGAGCCAGTGTCCCTAGGATTCTACAGAAGGGAATAGGGTAGGGAAGGGAATAGGGTAGGGAAGGGAATAGGGTAGGGGATTGGGCCTCCGGTAAACTCACTCACTCGGCGAAACACAGCCCAAGTTTTCTGTGAGAACGTGGTATTTCTCCGGTCGAGCCGGCCCATTCGTGCCGAAGCATGGTTCTCCCACGTAATATATATATCAATGTTGGATTAAAAGAGACGGAACATGTACAATGACTTGATAATAACAAATATTTGCTATTATTGCTTAATATTTAAGCTAACAAAATCCAAATACGACCTCGACTCTCCAGAAATTCATATTATACAAGAATAACAATATTATGCGAAGGTTGAGATCATGTAAAACAATTATTGTAGTGTTCATTTATACAATTAATTGGACCTGCTGTTCGTCTGTTTATTTATCTTATTATACAATGAATACCACTTAAATTTCCATTTTGGACGGTCGGACTGCGTGCTAAAAATAATCGAATTTTTTAATGTCTTAGTTCCATATTTTTAGGCCAGACTGGCAGTGCTATTGAAAATAAACCGTTTTATTGACGAACATTTCTTCGTCTCACGTCCATCGCAAGAATAAGGGTTGATTCAGACCGCAACGCGACGCGTAGATGCATTTCTAAATTAGTATGGATTTGACAGATTCGCAAGACGTCTGACGCAATTGAAATCTGTCAAATCCATACAAATTTAGAAACGCATCTACGCGTCGCGTTAACCCCTATAGGTCTACCAGAATCTGATGGCAAATTTTGACGGCAGTTTTTTAAAAAATATCCTTGATCTTTTTTTTTCCTTTTTTTCCTTGAGTAAATTATTATATTTGCATGTTTCAAACACCGCACACGCACACACAGGCGCTAAAGAAAAAAAAAAAAGATCAAAATGTTTTATTCCGATTACCCCGGTTTTGTTAGAGTCAATTTATTTTCTCACATTTTGCCATCAGATTCTGGTAGACCTATAAATGCTCTGAATGTAATTGAAGAATTTAATTAATGAAACGTTTACAATTGAAATGCTCAATACAATGAAGTCTGCATAATATGCAAGTCATTGCGTTTTACGCCGGCCAATTACGCCGCGGCGCGCTCTCACCCGCGTTTTCTTTCATTTTACCTTTAATTATGTCGCCATTAAACTTACTTTATTATAATAAATATGTTTTCAAAGTTGAAGAAACTCGCACTCATAATGAATACGTTTTACAGCTCTGTAATTATAAGGCACAAAAACATTAAGTAGGTACATACTTATACTTTTTGAAAGTTCAATTTAACATAAGTATGATAACAAAAACACGCTTAACACACAACAAATGTTATAGAATAACATTTTTTTTTTTCGACTATGTACATAGTACATAGGTAGTCAATATTAATAAAAATAAGGTCCTTTTATATGCATGAATCATAAAGTACTCGTTTAAATTTAATTGAAATTTTGATTGCTTTATTTATATCAAACGGCTTTGAGCGACATTTTATGCCCCAAAAATATTTTTTACCATCTGCTATGTGCAATATAGTGGGATTACCATTATATTTTTTTTATGGTATGTTTTCTTTTATTGCCACTGATACGAGAGTGCTCACTCCACACATACAGAAGCAAAATGGACAAAATTTAGGTACCTACTATAATTTTCTTAACATAATTTATATTGTATTTATGAAACGAAATTATGAGGGTGCAGGTGTATTTATGAAACGAAATGATGAGGGAGGGATAATTAATGCTAATATTTTGTCAAAATGTCGTGCCCTTTCTTACATTACGAAATGAGAAAACAAGATATTTAATGAACCATTAACTTTAACAAACCTTGGGAGGCACTTAGTATCAGGACAAGCAAACTGATGATTAAATTGTCGAAAAGAAGGTTAGTTAAACTGAAGTTTAGCAAAATAAACATAGTTCGGAAGACCAGCGAGACAGTTATTTGCCGACATCTAACTAGAGCTGAACAAGGCTGGTTTCAGTCTTGTAAAGACCCGAAATACCTGCACAATTATTCAACCAAATCTGTCGTTGGCTGTTGGCGATATTTATTACTAGATATTACCTACCTGCAACTCCATTTGCGCTAAAATTAGTTTATCCTGGGACTTTAAATATTTCCATACCTCATTATAAAAAGTTTAAGCGTCAAGAGGTAATATAGAGAGACAGACAGACAAACAGAGACGCACAGAAAAAGACGCTTTGGCATATTAAAAATCAATATGAATTTATTCTTCTTTCAGGTTGGCTAGTCCACGCTTATACTTACTATTTTAAAAATACTTTAAAATTTCTGGTTCTATAGTTTGGTTTCAGCGGAATTTAATTTGCAAAGTTTTGAAATTTCTTTCCTATAATTTTGCGCATATTTTGCTAATTTTGTTCCAAAATTCTATGAAAGCGCTTCACGCCCGCGCCGGTAAACAGCCTCCCCCCGTAAATCCTCTTTACATTTTTCGTGTCTTATAAATGTATTCATTGTCCGTTAGAAATTAATTTGGTAATTCCATCAAAGCCGTAGCTTATAGACTGTAGAGAAGGTAGGCACAATGGATCTCTCGTCTCGCGGTAATTACATCATCGCTTTTATCTTAAATTCAGCTTTTTAACGGCCTTCATAACAGTGTACTTAAACGAGATGAGAGTTTACGGAAATTACGCCCTTCAGAAACAGAACGCGGGAATTGCCCGTCGAACATTAAATACAATTTCATACTGTACACGCCGAGCACTTCAAAGATGGGTATACAACGAATCATTTATATTACAGCCATTAATATATTAGAATTTGAATAATATGTTTTCCGTATTTTAGCAGTAACTGAGGTCTTTGATATATTATGTCAACGAACCTAACTCACATTGTCTGGTTTGCAAGTTGCAATGTTAAAATCCTCAGTCGTCCTTTGGCCTTTGGGTATACTTTTTCAGTCATTGCGCGAAACCACCAGTCACCATATTGTGCTGAAGCTTTTCCGCATTTAACTATGTCGCAAACATGTTGACTTCGCTCCGTACACACGAGCTACGATATTTTATTGACGGACGGATAAAAACAAAGGCAATACGTGGCAATACGCACTGCAATAAACTACATTCACTAAATATAAATAAAGTGGGGGTCGTTTGTTCTGTTCTAAATCAATATTGGAGCTCGTGACAAATATTTACACCAAACATTTCAATATTTATATACATCCTACCTCGGGAGCGCGGGAAACTGGAAATGTTTTATGTGCTCAGGGTTTTCCGTGAAAAATTGCAAATGACTTCTAACTTTGACGTGTTCAACGATCTCTAAATATGTTTTTTAATTATTATAAAACACAACCATTATTTTGTAAATTAATCGACGCATGTAAATATTATGATTTTCTTATCTGCCACTCCATGTTTATATTCTATTTAATAAATATTAAAACCGAAAGCCTTTTGTCGCCGCTTTCCATTCTCATTCATCCTCAAAGTTTTTGTCACGCCAGTAACAGCGATTTAATTAAAATTGTGTACAGATTTTGTACACCGAATTGTATTAGGTACTAGTATAGCTGTTACTGCTAAGTTATATAATATACAGTAGACCCCCGTTAATCCGATCAGAAAACGTTTTGCAGGGCCGTATCGGATAACCGAATTTGTCGGATTGTAGAGTACTAGTATAGTACTAGTATAGTGATAGGAATGTCGGATTGCCGGACTAAGCTAGGGACCGGATTAGCGAGGGTCTACTATAAGCTGTATTATATATACAGTTCTATATTATTTTCATTTAAAGTTTTTAATGAAAGTAATATACAAGTCAATAGCTCTCATGTCACAATGTTAGTAACCATTCTCCTCCGAAACGGCTTTACTGATTTTTACCAAATTTTATTTGCACATTCAGTGGGTCTGAGAATCGGCTACTGGCTACTTTTTATATTGAGAAGTGCATTTGTTCAATAAATATTAGTAAATTATTACAACTCGAGACTGACGGCGACCATTGTTATGGGCGAAATACTTTATATGGCAAACCAACGTTTGCCGGGACAGCTAGTTTTAATAATATAAGTCTTCATTTCAAGACTGTAATGTGAGTTGGTAATTTCAGCCTTTAGTTAAGATTCTACATAGAATGTGTTTACCTCAATATTATGTTCTGCACCCTGCCGAACTGCAAACATAATATTTATATAAAAGTTCCTTTATACTTCGCCGAATACATTTTTTTAGTTCATCCGTGACCGACTATAACTCAAAAACTTATGAAGTCTTCTTAGCCGTGATAGTTTTCCTCTTACTCCCGTGAATTTTGTCACATTTCCAGAAGCAACCGTTTAGCTGGTAGAAGGGGGGGGGGACACTGGACGACTATAACTCAAAAACTTATGAAGTCTTCATAGCTGTGATAGTTTTCCTGTTACTCCCGTGAATGTTCTCACATTTCCAGAAGCAACCGTTTAGCTGGTAGAAGGGGGGGACACTAGACGACTATAACTCAAAAACTTATGAAGTCTTCTTAGCCGTGATAGTTTTCCTCCTACTCCCGTGAATTTTGTAACATTTCCAGAAGCAACCGTTAAGCTGCTAGAAGGGGGGGACACTAGACGACTATAACTCAAAAACTTATGAAGTCTTCTTAGCCGTGATAGTTTTCCTCCTACTCCCGTGAATTTTGTAACATTTCCAGAAGCAACCGTTTAGCTGGTAGAAGGGGGGGGACACTGGACGACTATAACTCAAAAACTTATGAAGTCTTCTTAGCCGTGATAGTTTTCCTCCTACTCCCGTGAATTTTGTAACATTTCCAGAAGCAACCGTTTAGCTGGTAGAAGGGGGGGACACTAGACGACTATAACTCAAAAACTTATGAAGTCTTCTTAGCCGTGATAGTTTTCCTCCTACTCCCGTGAATTTTGTAACATTTCCAGAAGCAACCGTTTAGCTGGTAGAAGGGGGGGACACTGGACGACTATAACTCAAAAACTTATGAAGTCTTCTTAGCCGTGATAGTTTTCCTCCTACTCCCGTGAATTTTGTAACATTTCCAGAAGCAACCGTTTAGCTGGTAGAAGGGGGGGGACACTGGACGACTATAACTCAAAAACTTATGAAGTCTTCATAGCTGTGATAGTTTTCCTCTTACTCCCGTGAATTTTGTCACATTTCCAAAAGCAACCGTTTAGCTGGTAGAAGGGGGGGACACTGGACTTTAACGATTTTTTCCACTTTAAAACATAATATTTCACAAACTGATCCGTAAATCAGAAAATGGTCTATGAATACTCATAATATTTAAAAAAAAAACCTATCCAACGACACCCTACACGATGGGATAGACGCGAAAAAAAAATTCATCCCCGCTTGATGTGTAGGGAAGGTACCATAAAAAATATTTTTTTAAGATTTCATACCATTTTGTCGGCATCATTAATATGTGCGTTCATGCTAAATTTCTAGGTCCTATAGTCTCTGAGCAAAACCGCAGACAGACAGACGGACGGACGGACAGACGGACAGACAGACAGACTCAAAACTATAAGGGTACCTTGTTGACTACACAACCCTAAAAACTAAGTTAATACTAATTAGTTATTTAATTTCGACCCACAACTTATAGGTAGAGGTTAAAAACTATCTTAAGAATTCTTATGGTATGTTATTAATTTGAATAGTATGATGATATCTTGTGTTCATAAAAGTAGATCTAATTAATTGTTTAAAAAAACGGTTTACTTTAAATGCGAAATTATCAATATTATCACACTAGGTAATAAGTATTAATTATATTATTATACTAGACGTTCCGCGCGGCTTCGCCCGCGTAAATTAGATATTTCACAGACAAATGAGTCCACAAATTGCATCAAAATCGGTTTACGGAAAAAATATGTAAGGATTCAGTATTTTTCCTGGCGCAAAATTGCGGAAACATTTAGTAATTAGTATCTTCTTAATTGATAAAATAATTACTACCCTAGCGAAATAAGGAAAAGAAACAATCACAAAGGAAATTGCAATTATGTCGGTTGTTTGTGTAGAGATATTGGAGCTACGATGTGCGCGATTAACTTCTTAACAGGTTCCCACTAAATATTTCGGTCAAGGCGATGATAATAGTAAATAGCGGAATCAACGACAAATCTCTACCAACCTTTTCCTCGGTATTCCTTGAAAACAAATTTCTACCAAAGCGTTTTTCTCGGAATTCCTCGAAAACAATAGTTTTCCGCGCAATTTGTTTTAAAAATAAAATGATGCTGTTTACTCGGACGACGAGTTTAAATATACAGAGTGGGTTTAAAACAAATTTTCATTGAAAATAATTATGTTAACGCGGAAAAATGAGGGCGCGAAAATTATAGATATACCGTAAAATAAATACGCTCCAACCAAATGTTCCGTGTCTTCTTACTCGTATAACTGTTGTACCTATATTTATTTAAATGTTGTAATTCATCTCGTATGTTACATGCGAATGTAGCGCAAAATAATATACAATTACGTTTCTGTGAAATATTATTATCAATTAATTCCCTGAATCGATGCTTATATTTTATTGTTTTTAATTCAGTATTTTGTAATTTGTATATTTTAATATTTTATAATTTTTCGTAAATCCATAATCGTGCAAAAGGATATAAGAAAGTTTATTCACAGAAAATGTACGGTTCCCGCTAGGCAAGCAATTTCTTACATTGTCTCGGGCAATATTATGTATGTATGTGTGTTTCTACAAAGCACGTAAGTAACAAACAAAATACGAAATATAGAGTAGTAGAGCAGTAATATAGTGTTTGTATTCAGCTAACTACAGTCTCCAATGTCTACTATTGGTAGTCATAACAGATATATACTTATCTTTATTCTACTGCAGTTGGCATCGAGTAAGTGGGATTTATATAAAACGAGGGTGTTGCGTGCGGTGCAACATTTATTCCAGTTTTCTGCATACGAGAGGTATGCGAGAGGACATTGCGGCAACAAATGCTTAAGTGACGATTACTTTTTTCACTGTTTTTCGATTTGAATATTGTGTTGTCTATTTTAAGTTAGGAAAAAAGTTTTATAATTAAGATATACTAGCTGTCCCGGCAAATGTCGTTTTGCCATAAAATGATTTTCCCTGTTTTCCTGCTTTTCTCTTGAAGTTTTCTTCTGATTTTTTTTTTCTATGGACCTCACGGAGCCCGAGACCTTTGCCACGAATGCAAAACCGTGGAAATCGGTTCGTGCGTTCTGGAGTTATAGCGTCAGGAAGGAAAACCCGACTTATTTTTATTTATCAGATGATTATACTATAATGACGTGATTTATAAGTAGGTGTCGGACGTAATTTTGGCCGGGTTATGTCAAGCCCAGTCGACAGAGAACTTTACATAGCCTGACTGAATAACATAGATTCGTCATCAGCTGTTTATGAAACAATTTCTCTGATGATACATAGTTAAAATATATTGTACAAGATTTTTTCCATGTCAACTGTGGCCTGTGGGTTTTTAGTTAAAATATTATGTAGATATGCCTGGGATATATAAAACTTAATACTCGTTCAGAATTTAAAGTACTCGGGAAAATGTAGAGTCATTAAAAATTGTCTTATTCTAATTACTCACGGAGCTCGGAGATGTGTAGAATGTAATTAATGCACTTTATTTTATAAAATCTCTATCTCGCAGTCGTCCTACAAACATTTTGTGATATTTACTCTACATTTCAGTCAGTGTGGATGAGCCGTTTATTGTCATATTTTACCTGAGCACGACAGAATAATAACTCATGTTATATGGACTCCAGGTGCAATATGATATTTTAATTAGTACAAGAGCCAATCAGAGGCATGATAAATGAAAATACTAAGAGGTAAATAATTAGCTACAATGAACATTACGCGGCGCCGAGCATTCATTGTAGAAAACCGTAGCAAGCCTTATTATTATTTAATATAAATTGAGTTACTTTTGTCATTTGTGCCTTTTGTTAAACAATAGATCAATTTTCTGCAAAATAAAAGCACGTTGACTTCGTCCAAAAATGGACCGTTGTTTTTGAAGGCTGTAGGCAGCGCTACTGCAAGCTTTTTGTACTGCATGTAGCCGTGATCTCCTTGAATAAAATACCGTTTTAAAGTTTAATGCGAGCGAAACAAATAAATCAGTCAGGTGGAAATGTCAAAGTCTATAGTTGACGATTAGACGACCTCTGTGGCTCAGTTGGTGGGCTGTTGGTAGCTCAAGCCGGGGGTCGTGGGTTCGAATCCCGCCGACGGAAGAAAAAGTCATCAAAGTTCCTGGGTCATGGATGTATATTAAATATGTGTATCATATAATAAAAATCTTAAATATACGTATAGTATAAAAATATTAAATATATTTCCGTTGTCTGGTACCCGTAACACAAGTCCTTTAGGTCTAAGTACCTAGACGGGGCTAGACTGATGTGGTGTGAAGCGTCCATAGATATTATTATAGTACCAATACACTGCTCATTTATATTTCAATAGGGTTCGTACTTATAGTATCGATGCTGAAACACTATAGGACCTAGGTAGATCGAAAACACGAGCCTCGCATGCATAATAGAGTTTATTTTAAATCTTTTGTTGCCCGTTAAACTTAACATTTACTGTAAAAATGTTAACATTTTCCATCGAGCATTCCTTTTGTATTCAAAATACATTTCAGCTTTAATTCGTCTTCGAGCAGATCTTTTTCTTTGTTATATTAATAATTATAATTACTACGTTTATTGCACTTTGTGCTTCAGTAAAAAACCTATCGACAAGTATATTTAAATATAATTCTACTAAGTAACATAATATAATATTACGACAAAGCTTTTGGAAAGTTTGAAACAGAGAGTTCGTGCCAACCTGAAAGGGCTTTCGTGCGAAGTTCTTAAATCCCTGTTTGACAAGATAATGTGGGAATCGACGCATTTTCATATTATAAAGAACGCAAGTTCTGCAGTAGGCAACCAATATTTATAAAATCTCGGCTAAGATATTTTCTGTAGGGCATGCCGACAGGGCGAGTGAAGTGAAAGCAAATATTAATAGCAAGTGGGCACAAAGAATTCACAAAGAGCCGCTACCTGTAGTGTGCCTGTAGTGGGCAGTGTGTGGAGTGATGGAGTGCATGGCGCCGACCTTGTGCCATTTCGACTACGATCGGTCGCGCCACTGAGTAGGCTCGGCGCAAACAGGCGACCGACAACCGCGACTAACATACTACCTAATACAGATAACATTTTAAACTTTCGCGTTGCATTATACTTAATTAACGTGACTTATTCAAGTAGTAAAGCTACTACGAGTACATACTTTTTCTCTACGTTTCGGCCGTGTTGCAACGGCCGTGGTCACGAGGTGACTATAAATGATCCCGTCCCGATTAAAAAGTTTTAATCATACTTGGGATGTTGCTGTATTGACAGTGTGCAGTTTAAAACTTCTGCAAAAAGATACGCGTAAACCACGGTAAATCTATGGAGTCTAACAACACTGTACCTTAGATATGTGAAATGTGTAGCAAGAACGAGTGCTAGAAACCAGCAACGAAGATATAGCTGACGTATGCTTCATCTGTTGCGGAGTGCCAATCCAGCTGCAATGTTGACGCGCATCCATCATCGCGCGTCCACTCCTAGTTCTAGATTAACTACAAAATGGCTTGTTTTATATTCGTCGTTGGCGGCTACAGCGCGAGTAGGTACTGCAGCAATTGTTTGACAGCATGTATACGTGGGAGAGCCATGCTTCGGCACCAAGGGGCCGGCTCGACCGCAGAAATACCACGTTCTCGCAGAAAACCGGCGTGAAACAGCGCTTGCGCTGTGTTTCACCGAGCGAGTGAGTTTACTGGAGGCCCAATCCCCTACCCTATTCCCTTCCCTACCCTCCCCTATCCCTTCCCATCCCTAAGGCCGGCAACGCACCTGCAGCTCTTCTGATGCTGCGAGTGTCCATGGGCGACGGAAGTTGCTTTCCATCAGGTGACCCGTTTGCTCGTTTGTTTTTTCGTTACATATATTCGCCAATTCAGCAAGAAGGTACATAATCCGGCCGTCTATCAAATTCAATAATGTTCAAATCTGAAAATCAAAGCTAAGAAGTATAGCTTCTTGATGTACAAAATTGTCGCCCGTCCACGGCTGCCGTATGGCATTTCGACTACAACGATCGCCGCTGAGTTATTGTAAACGCAAATTCACTTCCGCCACGTGAGTTCCGACTTCCGCGACAAAAATGTGAACGTTTCAAATAATGCTACAGTTGGGTAAACGTTGCATAATTCATACAACCCACTTGGCATATCGGCTACTTTTAAAATTCTCCGACAAATCAAATTTGAATATCTTATCCACCCGTTTTTTACGAAAGGATTTCATTGAACAAGAGTGTGATTAGCTCTGGGTTCCTTGGGTCAATTCAGACCACAACGCGACGCGTAGATGCATTTCTAATGTATGGATTTGACAGATTTGCAAGACGTCTCACGCAATTGAAATAAGAAATGCATCTACGCGTCGCGTTGCGGTTTGAATTGACCCTTCTAACTTGGCATGGTCAAACAAGGTCTCTATTAAAAATGTTTGCTCTTATACATTTATGTAAAGTTAATGTTAAACATTTAATTTAAAAGGTTCGAGGATTCGACATTTTAACTTATCGTTAATTGACATCAGACGCTCGCGACATCAATGTCAAAAGTCAAAACTCAAAACCCATACATACTTTACTTATTTGTAACTTTACCATCGAAATTATTATCGAATGCATCTAAACTAAAGTCCCTGATTTCTTAAGGAGCATTCCTCTGTTTGGTCCTTGAGTAAATCCGTGCTGCGGTCAGAACTAACATGATTGCGTGCGGTTACTTAGCAAACAGCCTTCCTGACCCCGAACTCCGAATGCTACAGAACTGAATGGAAGCGCACTATTTCCTGTGCGGCTTAGATAAGTATATGGGACTTAGTTAATACTTACTCAATGTATAAATAACGCCTCCGTGGTCTAGTGGTATAGAGCGCGGCTCTTGACTCGGAGGTCGTGGGTTAGATTCCCGCGTTGGAAACATGTTATTTCCAAGTTTGGTTAGAACAGTGCAGGCTGATCACCTGATTGTCTGACAAGTAAGATGATCCATCCGTCGAATGGGCATGTAAAAAGTCGGTCCTGCGCCTGATCTCTCGCCGGTCGTGTCGGTCTTCCGTCCCACTGGGTTATGAGAGTAAAGGAATAGAGAGTGTTCTTGTGTACTGCGCACACACTTGGGCACTATAAAATTACTCCTGCGTAGCTGGCCTGGTTTCAATGAAACCGGCCACCGTCACCGAAACCGGTGTGGGAGCTATTATTTTAAAACGCCTCCGTGGTCTAGTGGTATAGAGCGCGGCTCGGTCGTGGGTTCGATTCCTGCGTTGGAAACATGTTATTTCCAAGTTTGGTTAGGACAATGCAGGCTGATCACCTGATTGTCTGATAAGTAAGATGATCCATGCATCGGATGGGCATGTAAAAAGTCGGTCCTGCGCCTGATCTCTCGCCGGTCGTGTCGGTCTTCCGTCCCACTGGGTTATGAGAGTAAAGGAATAGAGAGTGTTCTTGTGTACTGCGCACACACTTGGGCACTATAAAATTACTCCTGCGTAGCTGGCCTGGTTTCAATGAAACCGGCCACCGTCACCGAAACCGGTGTGGGAGCTATTATTTTAAAACGCCTCCGTGGTCTAGTGGTATAGAGCGCGGCTCGGTCGTGGGTTCGATTCCTGCGTTGGAAACATGTTATTTCCAAGTTTGGTTAGGACAATGCAGGCTGATCACCTGATTGTCTGATAAGTAAGATGATCCATGCATCGGATGGGCATGTAAAAAGTCGGTCCTGCGCCTGATCTCTCGCCGGTCGTGTCGGTCTTCCGTCCCACTGGGTTATGAGAGTAAAGGAATAGAGAGTGCTCTCATGTACTGCGCACACACTTGGGCACTATAAAATTACTCCTGCGTAGCTGGCCTGGTTTCACTGAAACCGGCCACCGTCACCGAAACCGGTGTGGGAGCTATTATTATTAAATGTATAAATGGTTTAAATCACGAAACAAGTCAGAAAATACATCCCTTTTTTGACTGGTCTCGACAGCTCGATCTTACATTGTTGGTGACTGTATCATTTACACGTGATGTAAACTTAGGTAAGAATTTAAAACAACTTTTGCGTCCGATAAATTATGTAACATTTTAAACTATTATTAATGATTCTTAATTAACTTTATCTGACCTATAATCCTATAAGATTAAATAATAAATAACAAAAAGGTCATACCAGACTTTTTAATAACTACTTTTACGTAAGAATTTAGTAAATATAATAAAATTTTCTTCAATGCACTGTAGCGTTTTCATATAATAAAGATGAGAAATGTAGATTGGCTTACATTTTCTATTGTTCCTTTTCTTGAGGGGATTATTGTTGTAATTGCACTTACCTTACAGGGAAGACCGAAGTCGGTTCTAGACGATACCTTTTCATAACAATTTTACAGCGCCCGAGGACTTTTAACTTATTGCAACATACGTTTAGAGTTCCGTACAACAACAAGTAGCAATCCTAGATTTCCATTTTTATAGAGTTAATATAGTAAACAATTGAAACTCTACCATGCTAAGTTTTATTTTATTTGTAGAATTTTTTTTTATTGAAAACTCATTTAGATTGATAGGTAGATACTTTCTTCGTCAAAGCCCAAGAGTCAAGTGACCTAAAAGCGAAAAAGATTCGTTCGCACGGTATGTGCAAATATTAACATTCCATAAGCCGACCTCTGTGCTCGATACATTTTTAATATTAAGCCTCCGATCTTGCTCCAATCACTTTCTTTCTGAAAAGTAATGGGACTGGCCTTATCAATCAGGATTTGAGTTCCCTAGGCTTATTTTCCCTTCTTATTAAGTTATAGAGATCTTATTTTATGTGTCTTATTCGTTCTATATCTGAAGGCTTATGATTTTTATTTCACGAGACGTAGTTTTTATTTGGGAAATTGTGCGGAACCCTCATAAAATGTGGGTTATATTTGAAGACATGAGTCGAGGAACCGGGTAACTAACATTTTAAAACATAAGCAGTAAGCACAATTACTATTTTTTCCCTTCTAATTTGAACAAATCATGTAACTTACCTACTTTATAATCTGGCTCAATGCTTATATATCTGGCGAGCTACATGTGAAAACCACAGGTTTTTGATTTCAAATTATTTTTCCGGCCGTAAAGTCTCCATTTGTGCAAACGGCAATTTTTTTACTGTTTCTTACCTGGTTCATCCACTCATGTCTTTATTTACTTCATAATATTTCACATACAGTGTGCCGTGTCATCTATACATCCATTGTGTGAGGGACGTGAGCTGCCTGGCGAGTCGGTGAAATTACCCCCGCAGAGAATGTACCGCGATGAAATAATAATGGACGCACTTGACACGGTCCTATGATTGAACCTAATTTGGATTCTCTGGTTATAAATATATTGCATGTATTCGACTTTGCGAAATTCGTTTAAAGATATAAGATTATGCTGACGAATGATAGAGCAGCATTCGCTTACCTAACATTTGTTAATGATAACTAAAATATCTGTTTTGAAACCGATAGTCCTAAAAATAGTACATTTGAAGGTTCGGTACCCAAAGGGTAAAAACGGGAAAACAACCGAGACTTCAATGTCTGTCCTTATGTCTGGTCTGTCTGTCTGTCTCCGGGCTGTATCTCATGAACCGTTATAGCTAGACTTCTGAAATCTTCACAGATTGTGTATTTTTGTTGCCACTATACTTTATCAACAAATACTTAAAACAAAATAAAAATATTTTTTTGGCCTTTTTGGCTCCTAATCCACAATGCCAACATGTAGACACTTGAAATTTTTGCAAAATCCTCATTTAAGTATATTATGTGTACTTTAATACTTAATAATAAAATTAAAATAAAATAAATAATTAACGGGGCTCCCATACAAAAAACAGTTTTTTCTCTACTTTAGATACTCTATAACGGTACGGAACCCTTCGTGCGCCAGTCCGACTCGCATTTGGCCGTTTTTAGTAGTTGGAAATGGCTCTGAGTATCGGCGAAACCGTCTACAAGAAACGTTCTTGTATTTGCAGGTTCTGTTATCATGCTGGTCAAAATCAAAATGTTCTTTTTTATTGTTTGTTAGTAGTTTTTAAACAGAATCCTAATTCAATGATCATGTACTGCGACGTAGGAAGGCAGTAAATGAATGGCAACATGAACAATAAGAGCTGAGGCACAGTATAGCAATATTTGTCATATTGCTATACTGTGGCTGAGGTAAGAAGGTCTAACATTGTTAAAAAATACTCTTCAAGCTAAACAATGCTACAGTCAAATATAACGTAGAATCTGGCTATGCGCTTGACCGATTCTGAAGTCCATTTAGAGGCAGTTGTTCATAAGAAAACTAAGTTAAAATTTTACTTAAGAAAAGCGAAATACTTAGGCAGTTATTGCATGTTATATTTAGAACTATATTTCTGTTATACAGGGTGTAACAAAACAAAGTGATAATACTTTAGGGTGTGTACTGTGTAAGAGTCCCCAGTATAGAGTTGACTGAAACGTAACTTTTTTAAACTTTATAATGTTCATTGGGCAAATTCATAACGCTGGGGCGGTTACTTATTCAAATCACAAAAAATGCCCTTTCAGCCCTGCTACTTTCACAGTAAACTCTACATAAAGGACTCATTCACACCCTAAACTATCATTATATTAGTTAGTCATTAAGGTATATATTGTATGGGCCTATGTAGCCTGATATAAATAAAGAAATAAATAAATTATAACTGTTTTATATCTTATATATCTTTAAACGAGCAATTCTTGTATACTTAAGTATATAATAAATATAATTGGAAGCTCGGAATCGGCTCCAACGATTTTCATGAAATTTAGTATATAGGGGGTTTCGGGGGCGATAAATCGATCTAGCTAGAATCATTTTTAGAAAATGTCATTTTGTTCGTGTTTTATCGAATACTGAGCGAAGCTCGGTCAAATAGCTAGTAAGTAGCCTATTTAAAACAATAACGCGGGGTGGTTTGGGGTCAGTCGGGCGATCGTCCTTAACTAAATGAAGTAAGCTCCGCCGGGTTAATATTAATATCGGGTTATTGCTTTTTCGATTAATAAAGTTTGCTTGGGACTTTCTGAATTCCTCTTCACTTTATTACCCGATTCGTAGAAATTATTTTGTGCCTGACATTTGAAATATTCCTATAAGTATTGGCATCCGGGCGTACCGACGGGGGGGCAGGGGGGGCAGCTGCCCCCCCCCTGGATCATGTTGACGTCCCTATAACTAAGTATATCATCTAGTACTTTATCTATAAAAATTAAGAAAACTATTTTTTGCCATTTGTTTGCAATACAATATTTTTACAACTAAAAATTATTAATTTTTTATTCTTTATAAACACATTGCTTATGAAAAATCTGATTTGCCCCCCCCCCTGGCCCAGGACCTGAGTAATTTGCCCCCCCCGGGCACCAGAACCTGGGTTATTTGCCCCCCCCTGGCCCAGAACCTGGGTACGCCCATGAGTATTGTGAGTAAACTAAAAAAGAAATTAAACGACGCAAATATAGAAAAAATGCACAAAATGTATGATTTAAAAATTCTTTTGCAATAATGTTGGCTCTATTATTTATTTTTGAGTAAAACTCAATAAGAAATCCGCATTCGTCCTCCTCCTCCGCATTGGTAGCTGGTACTACCAGCTTGTAATTACCAAAATTCTTCTATTACAATGCAACTATATCACCCCTAGTCCGTGCCCCTAGTCACATGGTTACAAGTACGTAGGAGGTAAATATTTATTATTTAATAATAATATTTGGTACTGGCGGCAATGGGGATTGTCAATTTTTTTTTTAATTTTCCTCATTACAAAAACATTTCGAGGAATAAGGTCAGTGATCGTTTTTCTGTATATAAACGAAAAAAATACCCATTAGTTACTTATATTTTTGAACAAATATGTTTAACCTTTGTTTGACCTTCAATGGCGTTAAATTAGCAATAAATTCGACCAACATTACGTTTCGAACTTTTGGTAAGCTTCTCGTATCAGCTTTCACATAATGAGAACTTACATTTGACGAACCAGCCATTATAAATAAGATTGAAAGGAAAAAAACATACTACAGAGGAAATTATTGGCCGCCGATGATGACGTCAGAGCGAAACTTTAAAAATTTATTGAGAAAAAACTAGCCAATGAATTTCAAAATCATTTAATTTATATTCATAAAATATCCTATTTTAACGAAAAAAAATATAAAAAGTACATGTTTTTTTTTTTGGACAATGCCCATTGGTATTACATACTTACTTAATTAATAATTCTGTTACTAGAGTAACAGAATTATTAATTATTGGCCGCCGATGATGACAATTAATAATTCTGTTACTGGAGTAACAGTTAGATATATAGGCACGATTAATTTTAAATATCCCAATCATATCTGAATTTGCACTGAATTGAACATAACAATTATTATACTATTCAATTGAATGAGGAAAAACCATTATTCACCGATTACCTACTGACTAATAACTACTCTGGATTGATACTAATTTTGATTGCAAGTAGCACAATTCCAGTGTATCTCCAAACTACAATATGTATTATCTATATATTAATACGTGAGAGAAAAACTTCGTAACCCTTTTGACGAAAAATGGGGAAACGTAGGTGCATGAAATTTCGCACAGTTATAGTTTATATGGTGAAGGAGTGCATCGAGCTAATGTTATTTTAAAATTATGCTTTTATCATATATATTTTTAACAAATAAAACGTTACACACACTACGACACTACTACTAGGAAAAATGACATGTTTTTGAGTGACAAGCCTATACATACGAATTATACTCTTTTACATAAACTTATAAAGTATATTATAAGTTTACGCTCTTTTATTTATGTTTGAAGTCTGTTGACAAATTGAAAATGGATTATTGTTTTTTTTTATTTAATTTTAGATACTATTACGGCCGTTCCCAATATTTGATCTATCTCTGGTTTTGCCCTACTAGAGATAGGAATAGCTCACATTAGACATTAAAGACATATATTTTATGTCAATTGTGAGCTATTCCTATCTCTAGTAGGGCAAAACCAGAGATAGATCAAATATTGAGAACGGCCGTAAGACAATGCTTATACGGCCAGTCTGAGATGAGCTGAGTCCCAGAGACAAGAATTGAAAAAAACTATGATGAAGTCAATAATATTTTTTACAAAATATAGGTAGTAATCCTAATGTCGTTGCACGTAAGGTCGAATTTCGACCATTGGGCGATCTCTAGTAATTATAATAGTGCTTGCTTATTTTATTAAGATTTTACTCTTCATACACAGTTAATGTCTACATTTTTATCAATACACTTTTTCAATACTTTGATTTTGTTCCCTCCTAATCCTCTTTCCCTTATCGGTTTCGGTATAGAAGCCGGTTAGAAATTGCTTCAAAGCAAAGTCCGTCTTTTGTGCATTTAATTTGATGTAGTAAGTATAGGTATAGGTATGTACTATATCGGTTACTTGTCGTTAAGGTAAATTTCGGTACTCGTGGAATTAAAATTATAACAAAATTAATTCCAAGGTTGTTCTCGGCTGTTTGATTCCACCAGAGGTTTCACTTGCTACAACTTTTAATTTCGGTTTGTAGAAATCCGAAGTCATTGTTTTACAAAGCGATGAAAATTTAAATACAGAATTGCTTTTGTCTCGTATTTCTATTGTTTATTTGTTATTTTCTATGACTCTGTGATTCCACTGTTATCCGAAGCAACAATATTATAGTCGATAAAATACAGGTAAGTACAGGTACTAAGATATAGTTCGGTCGCGTCATATAAAAATCTAAACATTTATTTCGTTTTACACCCAATGGATTCTCGTCTGAAGGTAGGTACATAATCATTTGACACTTGAAGCCTCCTTTTTACGCGTACATGAAAAAATCGTAAAACCTGATATCATTACCATTACAGTCGGGGTTTATGAAAACTTGAGAAGCCGAACGGCGAACCTTCAGGTTGGTTGTTGGGTCTTCGTTCATAAACTTAGGGACAACAATGTGAACTTATAAAGAGAATATTAAACTATATTTAAAACAGATTATACTCTATTAGGTATTCTCTTATACTGCACAATGAATTTACTTAAATAATTATTTCATATACATATGAGGTGTATGAGGGCAACATCGGTACCTATTCGTTTGACAGCAATTAGTTAATCGCGCGGGAATACTAGATACGTGTGCTAATATTAAGAGGATACACCAAGGGCGAGAGAAATTGAAAAAAGGTATTTGAAAATGTATTGCTGTCTCACCAATCTCAAGTCTCCTACCGCAGAGCGCGATAGAGACAACACGACAAAAGTTCTAATAAAAGAACAGAAAATCTTCGCTGTGTTTTATTTATTTTTTTGTATATTTTAGCCAGTTTTGTTTTCTGGATGTTTGAACACAGAGGAAAATCTGGCCATTTTTTGGGTTTTTGGACGTTCTTATTTTTTTTAATAATAAAATTATGAAAAAAAAGGAAAACATAGGGACATGCTATTATAGTGGCCATAGATATTCAGGAAAAGAATCATAACTCTACCGGCATTATCCAGGGAGGAAACAGGGGACAACGTTTGTATGGAAAAACGGCGGTGTGGACTCCTCTTAAAACTGTCCTTCGTCCTTTCACGGGACTCACGATAGTCGATACCACACCATTCAAACATGTTTAATTAAACTTGAACCAGTAACAGACAAACAGACACTAGGTACAGTACATCAGCGTCATTACTATAATTTAGAGAGATATAATCCAAATTATCATATTTTATTACTTTTGGGGATATTTGATACAGCTGACCTGATTAAGCCAATCAATGAGGTAATCTGAAAAATGACAAAAAAAAAAGAAATGAAGCAAAGGCACTTGTGCAATCAATGCTTTTACTCCTATCAGCCGACGTGAGCACGCGGTCGAACCTGTGACGTCCTCGCCGAGTGCACTTGACAGTTCAAGATTAGTTGCCACTCGGCCCGTACGCAGCACCGAGGGATTGCAAAAAAACGGATTTAAAAAACCGAATTTTCCATGCTCAAATCCGGATTATCCGGATAATCCTTATTTTTTTTTTAATTTTTAAATATTTTTGATAAATAGCTTTAAATGCCAGTTATTTTCTTGCTATTCCTTTATTAAACATTCATTACATAAGTGCAAAATCTGACATCTTAAAAAATATAAAAAATCTTAAGGCGCTGTGGTTGTTGCAACTACGTAAAATGGGTTTTTTAAAACACGTTTTAGTAAAGGAAATGTCATTATTTAAGAGGAGTCCACACCGCCGTTTTTCCATACAAACGCTGTCCCCTGTTTCCTCCCTGGATAATGCCGGTAGATCCGATTTTTTTCCAGGATATCTATAGCCACTATTAGCATGTCCCTATGTTTTCTTTTTTTTCATAATTTAATTATTAAAAAAGATAAGAACGTCCAAAAACCCAAAAAAATGACAAGATTTTCCTCTGTGTTCAAACACCCAGAAAACAAAACTGGCTAAAATATACAAAAAAAGTAAAACATAGGAACACAGCTGAAGCCTTGCTTTAATTCTTAATGAAAAAAGTACTTAAATCGGTTAAGTTTTGGAGAAGGAATCAGCGGACAACGAATCGAAGATTTTCTGTTCTTTTATTAGAACTTTTGTCGTGTTGTCTCTATCGCGCTCTGCGGTGGGAGACTTGAGATTGGTGAGACAGCAATACATTTTCAAATACCTATTTTCAATTTCTCTCGCCCCTGGTGTATCCTCTTAAGTATAAAATAAGTACCGTTTTAAAATTAAGAAATTTTTCTTTACGCAAAGGTATATCAGTACGCAGTTTTGTTATAGTCATTAAACATGCTGTTTTTCATAATTAAATCATTTTATGGCTAAATTACACACTTTCTAGAAGAACAAAAAATGTAGTATATGTGTCGTAACCTAACGTAAACGATTTGATATATTTGATTTGTGTAATACTAAAAACAAAAGGTTTTTATTCCTATTTTCTATATTATCAAGGCACGCGGCGAGCGCGTAACAGCCACTGTACAAGGCGCGCTGATATGAATGTTATTTTAATGTCTTTAACGTCGATATTCGTACTGACAGACATCGACCTGCTTATTTTAGGGACTACTGGGCCTTAAGTTACAGATTTTTACATGTGCCTAATAAAGTAAGAAATCAAAATAACAGTATTTGGTAATTAAACTATTAATAACAAATTTTATATACCTGGATATTTTTCAACTAAATTCAAGCTTACAAGAAAAGCCTAAACAATCTCCGCTTATCAACGACTTAGTCCTTTTTGCTCCTACATCAAAGACTTGGAGGTGCCCCTTGTCGCGGGGCAATCATAGCATTTTATTTGAGTACCAATTGAAAACGCACATTTTTGCTTGGCGGGCGAAAAATTGGGATTCTGCTCCCCCCTTTTTAAAACGTAGATTCGGGCCTGGCTGATCCCGTTATCCGCATGCTAGATATCGATAGAGTAGGTATCAAGCCTAGGAAAAGATGCTCTGGAGGCATTTTTTCCGAATACAGATCGTTGTAACCCTGATCTCACCTTTTAGGATCTATTGTGACTCCTTTTTATTAAAGTACCATGCCCAACCCAGTGCTGCCAATAAATTTAACAATGTGGTTCAGATTGGTGCAACTAATTTCCTCTTTGCTGCTCCATACATAATACATTTTGTCAGTTTTCATTAAATTTAAGTTAATATATATTATTATAATATATTCCTTACAAATTGAAATAGGAAGTTTAGGTTTTAATGTAAATCCTAAACATTTAATTTATCCCTTTTCTAACAGGGGTGGGCTATAGATCTCTCATCTTTGTATTTTGGTCTGGCTCCAAATGTGTATTTGGCACCGGGCACCCTATGAACGATTATTCGGCTCAAAACTAGCAATACAGAATGATGTATGTGTTTTAGAGATGTGCCGATCATGACTTTGGCCGACTAGCCGATTAGTCGGATGCAAAGAAGCCGACTAATCGGCTAACCAGTCGGCCAAGCCGATAGTGGTTTCGGAAGTTTCTGTAACTTTTTTTTTAGTGTTGATTCGCGGGTAAGTCACACACGCCGCCCGCGAAGGTGTCGGAATTGTCGGATCGAGTCATGTTTACTTCAATAAAATAAAATTAAATATCTTTTTATTCAAAATAGGAGTCATAAATACCTACGATATTCTATTTAAAAAAAGATAGATATCGCGCGTACAGTCTGATACGGCCAAATGAAGGTAATTGCCTTCTTTTGAATTAGTTGCATGTTGGCAGCGAGTGAGCGACGAGGTGTCACGTTAAAATATCATTATGCCACATTTTTGACTTAAAATGCCAAGCTGCGTTCTTAGGAAATGCAAAAATTATAGTTATAAGGTAAAAAAGGATGAAAAAGTTACGTACCACAAGTAAGTACATGAAAACATCAAGTAATTAATTTTTATTTGGATATTTTCCAACATTATTGACAAATTATTTAATGCAAAAAATTTAACTATAAAATACGGACGACAACAGCAGCATGATAAGGACAGATAATCGTGTGATTTAGAATAATCGCGCATGCGTGCCGATGTGCAACTCAAAGTATATAGCAATCCTTTTCTATATCATTCGTAACGTATTATATGTCGCATTCATTGTTGTAATTTATAGATATACCAGAGGTAGGTATGCTGTCGTACAGGAACAAATTCTGAGGACCGCTTTGTATAAGCATACGCCATCTTTAATAAAACATCATTGATAAATACGAAAGTTGCCGGATAGTCGGCTTTACCGACTAGTCGGCACAACTCTAAATTGTGTTTTTATCGATAGAGCCGACCGGACACGGCGATGCATCATTTTTTCGCGCCAATCTACTCTTTTGGTCACACAAAACGTTTTCGATGACCATTAAAATGACAAATTGATTACACTCGATATACGTGAGCGTTTCATTCTCTAATTGAGCAAAATCCTTAAAACATCGGAGTTGACGATTCTTTGTTTGTGTGTTTTGCAAACGTGGATCCATAAAAGAGTTCAGCTGAAAAGTGGGACGTTGCAATACTTGATTACATTTCCGAAATAGCGAGTCAAAATAAAGGATCGATTGCGCCGAGCGGGTGATTGAGAAGCGAAGATATTGCATATGAACCGGGGAATGCGGACGATTCCCTCAATATGTCGATATGCAGCGAACTATCCCGTTATTATCGTACACAATGCACGGCCGTAATCCCTTAGACGGCTCCGCTTCAAAGGCCTCTATGGTGCGGCTTAAAGCTGCCCGTAGCCACTCGAAATTGTATCTATTGCGACCGTTTTAAAACCACTTAATATCAACTAATGCCACGCTAATACGGTATAGTATGCCAATCCCTTCGACAAAAAGCAATTCGTACGGTTTTTTTTGTCTACCCACATAATATTATGTCAAATATAAATACTTAGATATCTACTTATTTTGTTATTGGTGTACATAAGTAGAGTATAATATGAGGATATAATGTGTCCCGACACCGGTGTCCGATCCTTTAATGTCATGATCTATGGCATCGACAAATTGGCTCCCAAATTTTTTTTTTCTATCTCACGGTTGTAAAATGGCAGCCATTTTAGTTTTTCTCGGGCTTTCACACTAATCTGACCAGTACTTCTCATGTAAATAGCCTATGAAGATAAAAAAAGGTCTCATTTGATAGCTAAACTTATGGACTCCGCTTACACAGGCAATATGTTATAAATTTCGTGGAATCAAACATAGAAAAACCAAAGTATATTAGTAATTATTGTGTATTTTTAATTAATGGCTTTTTGTGAAAAATCTAGCGCATTAAACTGGTTTTTTTTTATTTTAAAAACATAGAGAAGGTTTTCATCTTAAATAAAGTCCTCTACTTCTGTGCTCTTCTTCTGTTTACTAGCAAATT
This sequence comes from Aricia agestis, assembly GCF_905147365.1. Taxonomy (NCBI): domain Eukaryota; kingdom Metazoa; phylum Arthropoda; class Insecta; order Lepidoptera; family Lycaenidae; genus Aricia; species Aricia agestis. Next base: position 9,632,517 of record NC_056416.1, on the reverse strand, counting down.
TTTAATTAACGTTATTTACTATACAATCTATACATACGTTTACTGTCTTTTAACTTGCAAATTACCTACTGTATAAAATAAACATAAATAAATCTGTAATTGGAATTTAAAACAAAATTTTGTTTATTACACTCCACAACTTCTAAGTATAAAAACAAGTATAAAACTTTTCGAATCAATATTTTTCAAGACCGTCCAAAAGTTTAAAGTATTCGCAACAAGTTGGACAACTCGACAATAGAAACGAACAAATTAAATTTCGTTGTCGGGCGTCTTTCAAACTATCGGAAAACTGTTTACATACCGACACCGACAAAAGCGGGACAAACAAACTTACCTTTGTATCGAGACGAGAGGAGAGATTAGGCGGGGAGAGCTCGCTGCGTGGGCGGGCGGCGTGCGGCGCGGTGGGCAGCCAGGCCGGCACTAGCCCGCGCCGCCCGCCCTGAGTAATGCCCGAGCCACCTGCGGAGCCTTTGTGTTCTAATGTTCCTGTAAACAATCTTGCATATCATACGAAATAATTTGTTTGAGTAAAGTTGCGATGATAGGTTTATTTAACGAATTCACATTAATAGTTACGTACTCGTATAAACAAAGTTTTAAACTAAAAAAAATACAACAATGACTAAAATAATTTTGATATTCCTTAGCCCATAGGTTTACTTGAAATAGGTAAAGCTATATTCTCACGAATCACGATGAGGGAAATCCGTGCACCTAATATTTATGCAACAAATAATAATTACTGTATTTGATTGCTGATTTAAAACTATACCTATGATTATGAACTATACCTATTGTCTGTGAGCCGGTTGTAAGTTCTCGAATAACATTAAACATTTTTTGTCCCTCGGCAGGATTCTAACCCGTGACCCGCAGCTTAAGCGTCTACACATAACACAGTAGGTACACTCTACAGACTTACATACTAACCAACTGAGTAGCAGAGGTTAGGTACCACTTACCAAGTAGTATCCAATATCCACCTTGCCAAGTTGTGACTGATGATCTGAATAACAAAAGAAGACCAGAGACATTAAGCCTATCCAATATCATATAACACTTTTATTATAAGGATTCGAAGTTGTGTCCGTCGCGTTTGCCTGTCTCATGTCTGTTATATCTTCACACCTAGGCCGGTGTAAATAGATCTTATCAGTCGGTGTCTGGGCTGAATTTGATATTTTTTTTCCACACCCCAAATAACGATAAGAAAGCGTTGCCTGGTTTTATTCTATAAGAAACTCATCCATAACACTACAAATATTTATCTATTCCGCTTTGACACGGTCACGGCGATTTTCTTTATTCCGTGAGCGTTGTCTTCACGCTAATGCTGTTATTTTTAAATCGGCGTAGAGTCACGTAATGTCTCAGGGCCGCTCTCCTCAGATCGTATCTACTCATCAACTACTTAACTAGCTAGTAGGTCTAACAGAAAGTCTACAAAAGCTGTTGAGTGTCTAGGAATATAGATCAGCTATACTCAACCTGCGGCCCGCCGAGACTATATTTTAATGCGGCCCGTATAAAAAAAGGTTGAGTACCGCTGAATTGTAGATGATAATATACTACTAACAGCGCTTGTAGCTATAGAATCTAATATTTAAATTCGTAAAGCGCTTTCGCGCCAAACTTCTCCGAAATGGCCGGACCGACTGAAATTTTGTGAATTCGGGGAGGTCTGAAAAAAAAACATCTATGTCAGGTATGCCAAATAAGGTGCATTGGGGCAATATCGTAAAGTTTTTGGAAGAGTGAGTATATTGTGTCATTGTTTCAAGTTTAGAAGACGAATTTGTATATATTGTTACCTATAACTGTAACATTTTAGTTATAATAAACATATTTCCATGTGAATTGTATATTTTTTAGTTCAAAAGTATTTACGGATTCTGATATAACTACCCCTTTAAAATATAACCCTATTTCTACTTTTCATGGGTAATTTCGAATACTCAAGGTGTAATTTCGAATAACAGCCGAAACACGACCTAATGTAAAAATACATTTAAGGCACATATTTATTTTTATTCTATTTTACCCCATACAAAAACATTGTGCATACAAGCCATAGAAGACACCAAACTAAGTTTTGTACCGAAAAATTTTCGAAATTACCCCATCGGGGATGCAGATGTCCTCAACATTTGGAGCAAAGAAATAAATAGAATAAGAACAATAAAAAAGCCAACGAAAGTGGTAGCTAACAGAGATAGAACTATTAACCTATCAATATACAGAAAATCTGCTGGTTAGGGGTGCGTTTTAGGGTTCCGTAGTCAACTAAGTTTTGTTGATTAGTGAACTAAAACGACTAAAACGGTACCCTAATAAGCTGTTTTTTTGTATAATGATAGGTTATTATAGTTATATAATTCAAGAGTAACCTTGTCCTACAAATAGAACAATCCATATTTTAGGACCATCAAATCGGAATATTATTATGTTGCACACCCCTGCAAAAGACTATGAAAAAATTTTTGGGGAAATTTCGTTAACAAATTTACCCCACTGGGGTTATTTCGAATGTTTATTAAAAATCATAGCTAGAGCAACATAACCTATTCTTAGGAAAGCAAAAAACGTCAAAGCTTCTTTAAAACAAACAAAATATTACGTAACTTACCTAATTTCTGTGTAAAAAAATACGGGGTAATTTCGATAATTTTGATAATCCCAAAAAAATCATAAAATTGCACTTGGCGCGAAAAAATGAACTTAGCGCACATACACTGCCGGCTGACGGCTCGAGGGAAAGGAAGTGGGGGAGGTGATTAAATTGGCGTCTCGGTTAATGTAGCCAGAGCTCAAAATTACTTTCTGTTTGGTAATTATTTGCCATTTTCGGAATATCCCCATTTTTTTTTTCTTCCGAAGTTACCCCAATGCACCTTACCTGCTATTTATAATTTTTGTCAATTTTCCTATTAAATGCTAAAATAATTTAAAAAATAATGTAAGAATTTTTAGTAATTTAATGAATAACTAATAAGAATTTGTAGAATAATGTGACATTTAAATTATTAGCTGTTATATTTGACATACTAAGATTTTGTGATTTAAATTAATTTGCTTTCAGATTTTTTTGTTATAATAATTATTGACATGCAGAAAATGCAAAAATAATGTACTTAATAGAATTTTTATAAATGTAATTTAATGAATATATAATATTATATGAATTTGTAGAATATTGTGACATTTTATTTATTAGTTAGGTATATTTGACATCTGATATCAATTAGTAACATAGAATATCATTGTCTGATATTGTGATTTAAATTAATTTGCTTCTAGATTTTTTGTTATAATAATTGACATGCAGAAAACTTTTTTATAATAATTATTTTTTTATGTAAACTCAATACTGTATGGAATTCAATAAAGCTTTTACATTAAACGCATCAAGCTAAAAGGTATAATTTTTTTAACATTTTACGATCGTATAAGAAATCCCAAGGAAATTATCAGAAAACTAATCAAATGTAAGCGAACATGCGTTAAAGTTCAAAAGCCCACACGTTTTGCCGCAACATCGACTTCGGAATCTGATTGCCATATTATTGCCTCAAGCAATCATGAGGATTACATAAATAAGATTTTGTTTGATTTCGTTTCCATCAGCCTTACATGTCCTATAAATTAGGTAGGGGAAGGGGGGGCATTATGGGTGATCAAGGAAAATACCAAAAGTACAGTATAATCATTACGTTTATTATGCTTATTTATTTATGGACTACGATTTGGCATAGTATTTGGGAGATGAACTTATGGCATTTTTTTAAATAAATGATTTAATTAAAAAATGCTATAAATAAGCTACTATGCTTTGAAAAACCATCTTGCCCCTTACCATGGGGTAAGATGGGGTAATGAAAATGGGGCAAGATGGGGTAGGATAATCCAATCACAATAAATACAAATATGAATTTCTTGGGTGTTTTCATCATCCACACCAGAACAACCATTGTGAGCCCAACGTTCACAAAGCTGACAGCCTACCAAACCTTCGGATGATTTCAGAAAACCCAATACCCCGTCTTACCCCAAAGGCATACATACAAAAAATAATTTCTCAAAAAAAAATATACCGTTTGCGCAATTATACCACAACAAAGTAAACAACACTGACAACCATAAACGAGAAAACACATAAATTGGGTAGTCATAATTACCTTACAGTAAGGACGTTTTTAACTGCGTAAAATTAGATCGACGAGACACTTAACGTGATTTTCGTTTGTAAACAAAAGACGCGTGAACTCCCACTCCCTGTTTCTGTCGCGCTGATGGTTGATCGAGTATGGCTTCCTATTGGCCTATTGCTTTCTGTTCGAAAGAGTCTAGTTTCTTGTATCTTGCGTGACCCCATCTTACCTCACGTCCCCGTCATGCCTTCCCCTACCTACTATTTACATACGTACTATTTGCCGATAATCATCATTTTATCTACTCACCAAAGCAGGTGTCCAATAGGACATATTGCTGCAATGTTTTTACGCTAGACAGCAGCACCAGCACGGACAGTAAAGAAAAATTTTTCTTCAACGTTTGACGACGTCTCTGTCAATATTGTCTGATATGATGTATCACATGTGCAACATTTCGGATCTTGGTAGAATTAAATAATTGTTTACTGTATGTGCCCCCTATGCCTATTTGTAATATAGCGTATTTCTGTAGTTTTTTTAACAGAATTTAGTCATTAGAGTTTCAATAATGATGTTAGAGCCATGCCCCGCCCACACGACGCGTTGCGGCGCCGCACCGCAGGTCATCTCGCCGGACTACCGGCTACACAGTGAGCGCGTCGCCGCAACGTTTTGCAGTACCGTAGCAGCGACGGACTCGAGCTCCACCAATACATACAACCCTCCCCGCCTCGTCTCGATTCCGATACGCGTGCGGTGCAGATACATTTTTATACGTAGGAAACCGAACCGGCGCCGCACCGCATCGTGTGGCATGGCACTTAAATAGTTAAAAAACGCTACATTATGTTGTTTGTTAAAAAACCTCGGAAACATTCTTAAATATAAGGAATTGAAGAAAAACAAAAACAAAATATTTCGTTAGTTACTTTATTATCTATTGTTAAAAGCTAAACCAAGATCAGTTTACATTTAAAAATAATATACATTGCCACACAACAGTCTGTTCACAAACTATGAAGCAATATCGGTTTGACTTCGCAGTATAAGCTTATATTTGTATAATATTTAGTTACTATTTGATCTCTTGATAAAATTCACTTACGTCTACACATTAATATTTTAATAAATAACACTCGCAGCATAGTTTAGTACTATTAATGGCACTAGTTACACTATCCAAGGCACAAATTTGTAGACACCTTGATTGTTTCGTAAAAAGTAATATGCAAATAATAAGTATTTAATATCAAAATATTTCGTTGAACACATTTTAATGACAATTAAAATAAACCACAAACTACTTAAGTCATTTTGGCAATAATGCAAAATAATTATAATTTTAACAAAATTTAATATTAATTATATTGTGTACTTTTGTATCAATATTTTATATATATTGCTTAAATAATAATTAATACTTTTATATAAATACAATTTGGTTTAAGGCGCTTTCGACGACAAAGATACAAAATAAGATAAAAGGTTATTTGAAAATAACTTAAAAAGTCAAAAAAAAAATTATATGATTGCCAATTTTAACACCTCCATCGTGGGTATCACAGACACACTAGATTTTCAATTGCTATGCGGCAGCCGGCTGCCGCTTGGGGATTGATGGGTTAAATCCACAGACCGTGTGTATTTTCTCTATGGTTAAATCATAGCAATTTAAAATATTTTGTGCTAAAATTTCTTAGGCTAAAATATATTTTAGTCAGAACAGTGTGCGAGAATCATAATTAAATATAATATACACTTACTACCACTACGTATCGAATGGAAAATGGTTTTTATAACGTCCTGTGTCATTTCACAAAACCATTCTACATTCGATTTAACACAACACATACGACACACATACACACACATAAGTACAAAAGCGTACGACCTACCAGAGTATGAGATTGACGCAGACTTTTGAATTTTGGTGCTATTCCGAAAGCAAGCCACAGGGTAGCTAAATAATTCTCACTGTAAGAGCTAGTCGTTTTCGAAAAGAATTTTTTACTTTAGGAATAGTTCCTTTGCTTTCAAAATAGCCCCTTTATAAACGGTCGGCCAGTTGACCTAAATATAAGTTACTTTACTGTAACTTACGTAACTTTACGTAAAAAATTAGAAGCTTTTTGTAAAATGTAAGATAATACTTGAAATATTATATTTTTAACAGACATGTTTCAGTTTATTTATGGTTTATAAACACACCTGAGGCATAGGCGTCGAAAAAATATTATGTACAAATAAACGCGTATCCAAAATTCAGTAGAACATTATATTACCTAGTAAAAAGGCACATTTCGAAGGCTGAATGAGAATCAACTCCTTTCGTTATCACTTCGTCAAATAAAAAGATTCAAATGCAGCATTTTGAACAAATACTTTTAGTACTTATCGTACAATCGTTAATAACCTCCTGTTTATTTTCCAGCGTACGTCGGGTTCTTGAATGTAGATGTCGCTTGCTTGTAAATAGGATTCTCTCCCTGAAAATAAAGAGAACATTATAATAATGACAAAATGTTACTAAATATTTTATTTATTTGTGTTTTAATATCATAATATGTATTAAAATAAACATACCAAAGTATGCATAATACAACTAAAGCCGTATTTTAGATCTGAGTTCGTTAAATTTTTTAACTTAGGTATTATATTCATCAAGTTATTTTTATTTTTGTAAGTCCACATTTATACTGCAAACAATCCTATTGTGATCCTATTTCCTACCTACTATAGTTTGTGCGTTCTAAGATGATATGGGTGACAGTTTTCATGTTCCTTGCTACGGGTTTTTTTTACAAGAAAACAAAAAAATGTAATAAATTATATTTCATCTACAAAAACAAATGTTTCCTATAATTGTAAATGAATAAAAATGAAAAGATGCTCACTTATTAATAAAAATTATAAATATTAACTGTGAAATAGGAGTATAAAATTATTGTTACGAAAACATTTGAAAAATGTCATATGCATGAAATGGAACTTATGTCAATAGAGATTGACTCGGTTGAATCGAAATCAAATCGATAAAAAGGGCGGCCATCTTAAATCGCCGGCACCACTGAAATGTTAGTAGGAAATCGATAATTTCGATTGCAATTCCTTTACGAAGTGATTCGATATTTTTAAACTATCGATTAATTTTTGTTAGGTAACTTCCCTACTATTGTCAATTATAATGTGTCACGCATATCATCATAAAACGCACAAACTATAATACATAGGATTTCCTTCTGCAAAAGAATCATACATACCGTGTCCCACTTGGCCATCATGCGCTCCTTCTCGAAGCGCGCGAACTCCCGGCGGTCGTGGATGGTGGTGACCATCTTCCACAGCATCAGCAGCGCCAGACCCACCAGTACGATCGCCGCTATCACACCCATCACGATGCCCAGGATGAACACCTATGACACCAATTTTAGTGTTATTTAATTCAAACACTCAATAGCGAGTTTAAATCCGTATACCCAGTTAACATTTTACAAACCGAACTAGAAGAAAGTATGTAGGTAGTATAATTTAAAACATAATAATGATCGTCTAGTTATCACGGTTCTCGAACCTGGTGACAGATAAAGAGACGAACAGACAGCTAAGTGTTAATAAGAGGGTTCCTTTTTCATTCTTTGCGTACAAAATCTTAAAAAGCCCAGTGTTTATTGTCTGCTTTTTAAGTTATAAAGGCTGGACTCTATTGTTGAGTCAAGTCGAAAAGCCTGACTTGACATTGACTGTACCATGGGCGCCGGCAGGGGGGTGCCAGGTGGTGCTTTTGCATCCCTTGGGAATCTCGGGATCAACAGGAATTATTGAAATAAAAAGCAGTCTGTAACCCTATTACCATTGCCGTACAAAGATAGTTCGTAATGACGTGTCGGCACTAAATGTATTCTGTTGACATAAATAGACAGTCACATGTTGTTCGTAAAAAAAAAGAAAACTAAAATCTGCACGCCTTGGAAATTATTTCTGCCGGCGGCGCCCATGGACTGTACTGGTATTGTGTTGAAAACTTAAAGTCTTTATGAGTTTAGACGGTTGTAACTGACCTTGCGCGGGCACTCGTGGTCTTTCTGCGCGCGGATGCGCAGGCGCTGGGCGTCGTTGAACGAGTACACGTACACGTACAGGCAGTCCTCGTCGTCGTAGAAGCTGCACAGGTGCTCGTTTATCGTCTCGTTGGCTGGAATGTTTGGATAAAATAAGTTTATGTAAATATTCCAAAATTGAAAAATAAAATTTTTAGAAAGGTTTAATACTCTTAAATCAACTGTGAACTGTAAGCGCCGTCCTCAGAGACATTTAATTATGATTAACCTTCAATTTAATGAAGAGTTTGACAGATGATGTGATGATGATGGGGCTTATGTCAAAATTTTGAATAATTGCATTTAGGTAATTAATGTTCCACTCTGAGTGCGGCAGTAAGACTCAAATAAATTTCCTCTTACTAATAAAAAGATCTAGACGTTATAGTTATACTCCTTGAGCAAAACAAAAAATATATTCACAAGATGGAAACGCTTTACAATGTTTTGTTTTGTCCGATACGTTAAGGAAGCCGAAAAAGACAAAACATTGTACGAATATCGTTTCGTAAATGTTTACAGGGTGGATCTCTTGTAGTTGTTAGCGAAAAATTCCTATAGCGTTCAATTATTAATAGCTTCATGCGCGAGTGAAAGAGACAAGTAGCGTGAATTTCTACGTGATTCGTCGGTTACCTTCGATCTTGCCCTCTACAACTTCAGGCAGGTATGCGCAGTCACCGCAGCGCTTCTCGGGCGGGGCTTCGGCGTTGTAGAGCGGGCCGCGGCCGTGCACCTCGCACAGCACGCACAGCTTGTAGTCCTCGCACCGACCGGGGCATGTCTGAGAACGATAGATAAGATAGATTACTTGTAGACTAATATACATATTTGTATGTCTTTCTGTTATTAATAAGGTTAATATTTATAAAATGTAACCCAACTATAGAAATTATTATGAGTGCGGTCCAGACGTTGTCTTTCTCAAAACGATATAGTTCTTGCAATCTAAGAGCGCGCGTAGCATTTATTTGTAGTTGTAATTGTAAATACTAAATAGACATTTTCGTTAGTGTGCGTACCTGGCGGAGCAGTTAGTAGCGAGCGAGGCATGTATACGCGTGTATAGATATGGTCACTCACACAACTAAGGCCGTCGCGCGCTCGTAGATTGCAAGAGCTGTACTAATGCAAACTTTTTCAAATGTACCAAAAAGAAAGGGAAGCAAGCGAAAAGGTGTTAAGAAAAATAATGAAAAAAAAACATATTTACTATGCTAAACGCATTTCGCAGAACACATAACAGATACTGCATTCGCTATTATTACTTCTTAACACCTTCATCGTGGGTATTGCAGACACAATACATTTTCAATTGTTATCCGGCAGCCGGCTGCCAATTGGGGATTGATGGGTTAATGCTAATATTAAAAGATGATGGTCAACTCACGGGGCACTTGTCGCAGAACTTGCCGGAGTAGTGTCTGTTATCGTCGACGTTGCACACGCACTGCCCGCACACGCACTTGCCGTTGCCGCTGCAGATCTTGCCATTTTCTATTAAAAAATAACATTTTGTTCATCACTTAAACTGTATAAACATCTGTTTATTTTTAATATTATTGATATACGAATAAATTTGTATCAAAAGCGCTATAAAATGGGTTCCACAAAAAGTGCTACAAGTTAGTGACTCAAGTTTGTCGTAAAGAAGTTTATATTGTTGCTTCTAAAATTTAAACGTCTTCATTATACAAAATATATGTCTACTGTTTATCAACTATAACTCTTTTTTTTAAATTGCCTAAGGCTTTATTATAACATACAACTCAACAAATACCTATCCAAGTAATAAAAAAAACTCATATTATCAAAGTCTACCTGGCGATATACACGGCTTCTGGTCCTTAAGACACTGGCAGGCGGGTCCGGTGTAGTCGGGTCGGCAGCTGCACTTGCCGCACACGCACTCCCCGTGCGTCGGCCCCGAACACAGCTCGCCCTTGTTCATGTCGCACGAGAAGTTGTCGCACTCGCAGAACGGACCCGATATCACCTGCAATATTTGTTATGTTACTATACTTCGTTTCATTGTTATCCAAATCTACCTATTTTTATCGTAAGAAAAGCAAATCCACGTTAATTTGTTAAAATTTCGCCATCTTTTTATACATACCGAATCGGAACAAAGCATACAGGTTTACTTTACTCACAAGTTGTGAGGTGTGAGTCACAACTCATAAGCTACACTCAGCCTAGATAGCTCCTTTTATTATTGAGGTCACAAAAATGTTAAGGCGTCATCACATTTTTACAATAGTTGAGGTTTGCATTGCTAACATTTAGTACTGTAACATAATTCAATAGAATTACGTTAATAACTTGTGGTAATTGCCAAAAGATTTTTGCTTATGAGTTATGACAAAGTTATTATTAATTATTATCGACTGGCATATACAGTAAAATTACATACCTTCTGCGGATCGTCCATCTTATTGCACTCGCACACACCGCAGATGCAGGTACCGCGGTTAGAACAGAGCGGGCCAGCGGTGGCGTTGGTCGGCCGACAGCCGCGCTCCTGTTCTAGGGAGCCGCCGCCGTGCGCGCTGCACTCGCAGGCTTTACCGAACCGGCCGGGCGCGCATACGCAGACTCCGCACGCTGACACGCCCTGCCCGCTACACACGAGACCGCTGTCGTCGTACGCCTGGAGAAGATAACTTTAGTCATTTGGAATTCGGTTTTAAAGAGTGTTTGATACTATACATAAGAAATATGTCATCACATAATGTCCAATAAGATACTTTGTGATTGATAAGTTGTGGTATCCTGTTTCTGTTATTATTATGTGTACACACATCAACACATTTTTATCTTATGATGTTTTAAACATAAAAGGCACAATAATTATTAGAAAGCACGCGCCCGAACAGCCCGCATTTAGAATTCATTGAATAAAATTATGTGAAATTTCGCACATTCGTCCGCACCGTACGTGCCGCATTTCGTGTACGCAATTCGTGGACGTGTACGGTGCGGACAAGTCTGCGATCAGCTTCAAAAGGAATAACAGTTTTATTACAGCGTAAAGTCGTGTTGGTAATATTTTTATGGGACATTTCGACTACTTTGTCATACAAAATTGTCGCGCTTAACATATTCTCTATATTTATCAAGTTGAGTCGGGCAATACTACAATAATTTTATTCTTATTACTCTTTCATTCCGCTTAACCTTATTTCAGCAAATAGGTGTACGTACATGATGTCCGGGGTGTTCGCAGGGGCAATCGCAGATCATCTCTAGCTCGACAGTCAGACTCTCGGACACGCCCACCGGGTATATGGTGAAGTTCTGTCGCCACTTGGTCGGGTCCTTGGGGCACTCCTTCAGCACTATCTCCGCCGTGAACTCTACTACGTCGCCGACCTGCATATTTATAAAGCATTCTAAATACATAACTATAAAATTAAAATCTAAGAATGGCGCTACATTCCGAAATCGAGAACCAAATCTATTTTTCTATGTTGTCTACTACTAATCCATGAAGTTAATATACCTAGCGGAATAGAGAAACAAAGGCCTGAGCAAGCGAGATGTCACTATCAGTAACACTGAGTGGTAAAAAGAGACGTGTGATACATGACAGCAGCACTCTTTTTTTGACGTCCAGTCGGCACGTGCCGCAAGACAATTTAATCTCATAGAAATCATGTTCAATCATGCTTGTGTAACTTGTAAGTGTATACGTACACATATTTTTACACACAGATGAAACCAATTTCGGTTTCGTTTGACAGCTCGAGAATATATATATATATATATATATATATATATATATATATATATATATATATATATATATATATATATATATATATATATATATATATATATATATATATATATATATATATATATATATATATATATAGATAATTGGAATCTCGGAATCGGCTCCAACGATTTTCATGAAATTTAGTATATAGGGGGTTTCGGGGGCGATAAATCGATCTAGCTAGGAATCTTTTTTAGAAAATGTCTTTTTATTCGTGTTTTATCGATAATCGATAAACTGAAAAATATGACTCTTCCTGACATCTATTGGCGAATAATAATACTATTTTGTTAGCAACTAATTGTTTTAACGACCAGCAGATGGCGTTATTAAGTAACACGAAGTCAATGAGTGTTTGCTATACCGAGCAAAGCTAGGTCATCCAGGTACTATTAACTTTATGTACCAATCATAACACAAACTTTCGCATAAATAATTTTATGTGATGATAAGGTTAAAAAAAATGTGTATCTCTCACTTGTGCCAGTTTGCATATTATGAATATCTGTCTTTTGATGAATATAATAATATGTATTTAATAAAACTGATGATGATCACAAGTAAAAACAGTATTTATACCTACTACTAATACAAGTAAACGGATTTTAGAAATGACTCATTTTCATATTAAATCATGAATGAATAAGTACAATATTCGTAATGTGAGCAATTCTCACCTTGAGTCCGTCGCACTTGTTGGTCTGCATGACGTTGTCCTTATCGCCGAGACAGGATGAGTAATACATGATCTGCACCGCGTCGCTCGTCGTGTCCTTCATCTCCACGGTCGACGTGATTTTCTGTTGAGTTTAATAATACATAAAATAATTTGTATAAGTATGGACAAAATATGAACATTACCCTGTGACATTAACTGTGTAATTGTTATTCAAATGGCTATCCTTTTTACTATTTCTTCCATAAAGTATCTGATACACGGTTTTTTTTTAATGGCCCCTCACTTGGGACCTCTTGTTCCCCCTTACATGATAAGGGACAATTTCTACAGTTATTTATTTATTACATGTTCGTTTATTTTAGAAAGTTATACATGGCTTGTTTACATTAATATACGGTTGTCAACGGCGGTTGTCAACACGCAAAATCTATTTAACACTGTGGTTTACAACACGTTTACAACAGTGTAGCTGACAACGCGCAAACCCGTTTTTGCCGTTGACAACCGCCGTTGTCAACCGTGTATCAGATACTTTAGCTAGATAACTTATAAATAGGTTTAGTAGGTATACTGTACTCGGCGAAACATGGCGGTAGCGGTCATTGACAAAAACTTGCCATTTTCTATAAAACCGCGATTGACAATGAAGTGTCAGATGTTCCTAGCCCATTGCCAATCCATGTTTCCATTCCATTGTTAAAGAGAACTAACTTTGCTCGCATATTTCAGCAATTCTTACAGGAGAAAGATGAAGAACACTCATTTATCTACGCTAAATTCAAGAGGGAAAGGGACGCACTATTGCCCACTTAAACGTCAAGTCATATGAGAGAAAGAGATGCACTCACGTTGTACTGCTCTCGCACGAGCTCGACGACGTTGCCGGAGTCTTCGCTGAGGGTGCCGCTGCTGGAGCCCTCGATGTGCTGGCTGAGCTGCTCGTACACGCCGATCTGTTCCGCCGTCACTGCGAATATCACGTTGATAGCGTGCTCCTTCACCTACAATACAAAATTACATATAAAATAATCCCAAATTAATAATTCGCAAGCGATTTCTAAGGATTTAACAATAATGTTTATGTTCTGTTCTCTATTTAATTAATTACAGATGATTTTAAAAAACCAAACAATCTGTATTGTATTCTTGCACACTTATTTAATACCAATGAAAATTCATCGAGACTTTAATAATTACTGACCTCATAATACGGTAATCATACCTTGAGATTGATCTGCGATATACTGGGATAGTCCTGGGTTGTGGAGTGTGTGTACACGTTGTTCTCCATGTGACACTCCCCGTCGTTCGGCTGCACGATACCTCCCAACTACAATTAAGACATATTTTATTATTTACATTTTAAGGTTCCGTACCCAAAGGGTGAAAATGGGACCCTATTACTGAGACTTCGATGTCTGTCCGTCTGTCCATCTGTCTGTCTCCAGGCCGTATCTCAAGAACCGATATAGCTAGACTTCTGAAATTTTCACAGATTGTGTATTTCTATTGCCGCTATAACAACAAATACCCATACAACAAACGTAATTTTTTTGGCCTTTTTTGCTCTATATCAATAATGGAAACAGGTAGGCACTTGAATTTTTCACAAAGTCCTTTATTATATGTGTACTTAATTATTTAATTATAATATTAATTAGCATAAAATAAAAATTTAAATCCCATATATAAAACACAATTTTAGCCTGTTTTTGCTCTATAGCAGTACGGAACCCCTTTTGCGCAATAACGATAGAGTTTACTCTATGGAGTTTATAATACTTCCGTGACGTCGCATTGTATGTATTTTAACTTAAAAAGATAATAGTATTGATAAAAAAATCATTCTTTTACGCACTTATATCTATCTACTCGTGATAATTATTAGAAAAATAAATGTATTCATTTCATTTCATGTATCAATGTATGCTGACACGCACGCACTCGCGTACGTAAACGCATCGCGTACGTGTGCCCGCAAAAGCGCACGCCAATACCTTTCCATCCCCGGCGTAGTGGAAGCCCGCGTCAGTGGAGAACACAAGCAGTTTACGTGCGTGCTCGCGCCAGCCGATCTGGTCCTTGCACACGACGGCCTGCATGATGGCGTCAAAGCCGCCCTCGGGAGCGTCCAAGTTGCCGGACACGTCCGCGCGTGCTACCGCCATCTAGTAGGACAAATTAGTTTATATTTCGTCAAATAGTTTTTTATTGTTCTGTGTCTATGTATCTGGTTGCCTGGAAGCAACCGCTTAAAGCAGTAATACCGCCAATTTGCGCTCTGCCTAAATTTTGTTTAGGTACCTACTTATTTTTTTTATTTTGTATTTTTATTATGAGCAAATAAATAGTTTATTATTATTGTTATAATAATATGTCTTTGTGGTCGGGTTATGTCGAATCAATATTATGAATTTTGATATGTCGACTGAAACATTAAGTCGAGCAAATTACGTAGATCTTCCATTTGCTTATTCTTTTTTTTTCTGAGAATATAATAACTATGATGCTCTTTACTCAAAAAAAATATTATTAGTATTTTTATGTAAAAATATGTCTTAAAACACCGCGAAATAAACTTACATCAAAGAAATCTGTGTCGTTGCTAAGAGACATTTGATTTTTGTATCCGTAGGGAGCCGCGCAGTCGTCACACGGAGCTATGAGTCTGAAAATACAAAAAATGTAAGTAAATAGACTTATCACAAGGAAAACCTTATATTTACTTGTTTATTTTAGTTGCTTCTTGAGATATAAACACAATAGCCAGTACATAATCAATATTCCAGAAATAAGTCAAAATCACACCATTTCTAAATATATGTGACATTTTAATGCTTGTTTTCCCGCAGTAAAATGATTATATCTTAGAGCACAATAGATTTGTCAAAATGTTTTTCATTCAAATCATAAATAGAATAACTTGCATGATTCGATACTACTACTAGAGACACAGAATATATATTAGCTATAGGTAAATCGTTCTGCTGCGGGTAAACAACCACTTAAATGTCACGTTGTATAAAATGTTTAAAAACTGGGAAAATTTTGCTCCTTGTATTTGACATAACGCATCACTAAGTAATATGGCGCATGGTACCTTTTATAAAATTCATGAATAAAGGTTTGTATGAATCCGCATATCAAATTAAGCACGACCGGAGTCGTGGCCAAATGCTATGTACGATTGACACATAACAAAAGTAACAATGCACTCACTTCTTTGGTACGGTAGACACAAAAGGCATGACTAGTTTGTCCACGAAGGAACCGAATCCGATTCTGAAGTTGGACGTGATATTTCTCATGGTGCTGGACAGCAGACTGCCCAGGGAACTGAGCTTCTCCTTGTCGTTCTTCATGGAACGACTGAGGTCCATGAGGTAGTAGAGATCTACAGGGTAGTCCTGCGCTTGAGCGTACGAGAACGTCATTTTCTGCATCTGATCTGTAAAAAATACACTTGTATGAGCACACTAGACTGTTTAGAATAAATATAGTGATATAGTGTAGAATAAGGTGTTTAAAATTACATTGTATAAAAGAAAGAGAGAAAATCACAAACATCTTTCAGATAGGTCAAACTACAAGAGACACATGGCCTTAACCCATCAATCGTGGAATAACGAGACACAATACCTTATCTATTGTTATCGCGGCCGGATGCGGCCGCTTAGGGCTTCATGAATTAAGAGTCCAGGTGCCATCGAAATTCTCAAACAAACGTACAGTAGAACTCCAATTATCCGAATTAATGGGGACCGGGGCCCATTCGGATAATCAAATATTCGGATAATCGGATTTTTAAAAAAAAATTGCCATTGGAGAGAATAAAAGCTACGTTTTGATATTGCACGATTTTTTTATTGAACTAAATGAAAGGAACATGAAATTTTCACATGTTTTAAATATAAATAAAATGTACTTATGTACAAGTTTAGAAATAAAAATCATTGTTTTTTAAACATCTCCGTTAATGTAAGCTGTTTTGCGGTCTTCAACCGTTTTCGGGCAGCCAGGTCACGCATTCGCTTGACGGTGAGCAGTTGCAAGTGGTCACACTCGGGCTAACGCGTGATTCGGATAATCGGCGATCCGGATAGTCGGAGTTCGGATAATTGGAGTTCTACTGTAATACCATGATCATTTCACTTCAAAATATTTACATACTTACCAAAAATATTAACTATTACAATATTTACATACTAAATTGTAATCGTTCTTATTTTTTGATATGTAAATATTTTGCAGTGAATATTTGTACAGGAACCTAGGTAATTACTATCTTAAGCTGAATAATAACTCATATATGATAAATATTCTCGAATAGGAAATGATCTTGGTATTACTTTTGTATGAGAATTTCGATGGCACCCGGACACTTAAGCTTTACAGCAAAAAATTCTTACGAACGCTACAGCAGAAAACGCGCAAATCTGAACGTGCCGTAAAACGTCATGAACTAACTCTAGAAATAAATAAGGTGAAATACGAAATATGAATAAAACGAAATGTGAAGTTCGATAATATTGTCGATTGTAATATATATAACAACAATCACATCCTGTCATCCACTGATATTAGTTATTGATGAGACATTCGCAATGTATGTGATATTCGCAAGTTCGTGTAGTCAGTAGTCACGTTCAGTGTCTATCTCAAGAGATGATGTTTTAAACTAATGTGAGTGACGCAATGATGTCAACTTACTCTGTCTCAGGCGCAGCTTGACTCGTTGGGGTTTGATCTGCACTAGGTTTTCGCCCCCGGCCGCGCCTTTGAAGCCACCGCTCATGGAACTGCTACTGCTACTGCTGCTGCTCAAAGACTCCTCGTAGTACGAGGATTCCATGCCGATACCCATGCGTCCTCTCGCTGCAAAAGTTTAAAAATATTTTGATAAAGCTGCAGAACTTATAAAGGAGACTGAGCAAAAGTGGTCCGTGAACCAATACGCATACCATTGATGTACTGTTGTACGAGGGCTGCTATTTATGTATCCGGAACTGGCCACTTACAAGAACAATATTTAAAAAGTAATTACAACATTTGAAAATAGAACTCTTTGGTTGAAGAATACATTTTGTTTCATGTGACTGTCAATTATTTTTCCATTGTGGCGTCATTTTGAAAATTGCGTGTCTTCATTTGCCATGGATTTAACGCGTGAACATTTTCGTGCAATGATTTACTACGATTTTCGGCGTGGGCTAAATCAACAACAGTGCTTTATTCAACTCACCGCAACTTTTGGAGATGAAGCACCATCAAAAACCACTGTTTATCACTGGTACAGTGAGTTTAATCGTGGGCGGTCTATGCTCATGGATGAAAATAAAGAAGGTCGCCCAAAAACAGCTGTTGTCCCACAAAATATAGATGCTGTGCGGGAACTAATAATGCGTGATCGTCATGTTACATATCGCGAGATAGAGGCGTCCTTAGGCATAAGTATGACGAGCATACATAAGATATTACACGAACATTTGGCTGTAAAAAAAATATGTTCGCGTTGGATTCCGCACAACTTGACAATCGATCAAAAACGGGCTCGTGTCGATTGGTGCAAAAAAATGATAAAAAAATACAACCGTGGTACGTCAAAAGCCGTTTATAATATCTACACAGGTGATGAATCTTGGATCTATGCATATGACCCCGAAACTAAACAACAGTCAACGGTGTGGGTGTTCCAAGATGAGCCGAAACCAACAAAAGTTACTCGTGCAAAAAGTACTTTGAAGCAAATGGTCGCCTGTTTTTTTGGAATTAATGGACATGTGGCTACAGTGCCATTAGAGAATCGTAAAACGGTTAATTCTGAATGGTATACGACCATTTGTTTACCAGAAGTCTTTGAAGAAATAAGAAAGGACAACCGACAACGCAGAATCATATTACATCACGACAATGCTAGCTGTCACACCTCAGCTGAAACAACTCAGTTTTTGGAGGGTCAAAAGATCGAATTGACTGGTCATCCGCCGTACAGCCCTGATTTGGCACCTAACGATTTCTTTTTATTTCCATACGCGAAGAACAAATTACGTGGTCAACGTTTTTCGAGCCGCGAAGAGGCTGTTGATGCGTTCAAAATGCACGTTTTGGAGATACCTCAATCAGAATGGAAAAAGTACTATGAAAATTGGTTCCAGCGTAAGCAAAAAGTGTGTCGATCATCGCGGCGAATATTTTGAAAAGCAATAAAACCATATTAAATGATATATGTTTGTTTCTTTTTTTAATTCCGGATACATAAATAGCAGCCCTCGTAGGGATACCTCTACTACATCCTTGTGCAAAGGGGAATCAAAATCTAACCCGGCAGTTTTGAGAAAAAAAAATTTGATTACTTACCATTATTATGGTAATTTTTTGTTTGAAAAACGTTTTAGTTGAGTATTTTTAGGGTTCCGTAGTCAACAAGGAACCCTTATAGTTTCGGTCTGTCCGTCTGTCTGTCTGTCTGTCTGACGTCTGACGGACAGACGTCTGTCTGTCCGTGGTTTTGCTCAAAGACTATAGAACTTACAAAGCTGTAATTCATCATGAATGAACATATTAATGGTGCCGACAAAATGACCAGTATCCCCCCCGTCTATCAGCTAAACGGTTACTTCTGGAAATGTGAAAAAATTCACGAAAGTAGGAAATAAATTATCACGGCTAAGAAGGCTTTATGAGTTATTGAGTAATAGTAGATCAAAAAAATGTATTTTTACGTGGGAGAGCCATGCTTCGGCACGAAGGGGCCGGCTCGACCGGAGAAGTACCACGTTCTTACAGAAAACCGGCGTGAAACAGCGCTTGCGCTGTGTTTCGCCGAGTGAGTGAGTTTACCGGAGGCCCGATCCTATACCCTATTCTCTTCCCTACCCTCCCCTATTCCCTTCCCATCATCCCAAAAAGAAGACATGATATTATTTTAAGTAACACAAACAGGTCTTGGTGAAATTGGCGCGAATAGCAGGGACCGTAGTAGGTTTACTTAACTAAAGTTCAAGACAAAAGGTCTTTATCACCCCATATTCTAAACAATGGTCGACTGATAGTTCATGGTCTCGAATAATTTGATGAGAGTCTTTAATAACCCTCAATATGAAGAATAAAGATCTATACTTTTTATACAAGTGTAAGATTAAGGATAATTATAGAAAGACGTGTTGTCCTTGTCTAATACAATAGAACTGAAACAAAAACTTTATAAAACTATAACGTCTTAGGTCGTAAACACATTTTTGATTGTTTATTAGTAAGAGAGTACCTCACATAATTTTATGTATTAATGTTGATAAATACATAAAAATTAGCCATCCCGCCAATGACTTCACCTTATTTCTCTGAATGAAAATTCCAAAAAAATATTATGATACACACATTTAAAAACCCTCCATTCAACTAGAGTTTAGTTTTAATAATATCTATTATCTAACTATGAATCATTGCTAAAAATGTCGTAAGAATTATTTATAAACCGTAGTACGTTCATAATATTTATAAGCAAAAGAGTTTATAAACGCATGAACTAATAGATGCGGAACTAGTTGATACGCGTAGTTATTAATTAATTTTTCAATAAATTGTTGATTTACTCAGAACTAATCAATTTATATCGTGTTATGAATGAAACTGATTGTTACTTGTTATTCAGGATCATTATTATTATAACCACTTTAAATTTTAAGTGACTCATCAGTACAATGCAATGTAAACACGGATAAAGGTAAAGGTAAATGCAATGTAAAGGTGATATCAGATAGTTCACTCGGATGACTATTGGTCAATTTGACATTTGCACTGATGACTCGTCTTATTAAACACAAGAAGACAATTATAAGTATCGAAAAGCTTGCAAAAACATTTTGATACATAATGGTCACATCAGAAGAACAGAAAACAATAAACTTAGGGCCTGTTTCTCCACTTTCTGATAAAGTGCCTAATAGGCTATTTACAACTTTTTTGACAGATTCTCCATTCTTGATCTGTCAAGTTAATTGGTGGATAGCCTTATCAGGAAGTGGTGAAACAGGCCCTTAGTCAAATTACAAATGACCATTCCAATAGCCAACTTTAACCTCGCTGTCAAAACCATCAAAATATACAACTCGACTAAGCACCCTTATGAACTCAATCGTAAATGCTGACCTCTCGTCAAATCCCTATTGAACATAGGGTCGATGGACTGCTGGTTGTCGGGATTGAAGATGAACTCCTCGCTGCAGCCGGCAGTGCCACCCTCCATGGCGGGGTTGAAGCATCTCGGGCCGTTGAACTCGGAGGCGAAACACCAGGCACAGGAGGGGGTTCGCGCGCACTCGCTACACGTCGTCTTGCTCGAGCAGGGGTTCTGTGCCAGGAGTTGCTCAGCCCTCTGACCCAGGCACACCGTGAGCAGGCACGCCGCGTATAACACTAGCAGTTTCGTTCGATACATTGTGTTCGTTTTGAGGATCTGTAACAATGATGTTATTTAAATGCAGGATCATACTTATACATTTTGTTATAGGTTAGGGAGCGTCCATAAATAAATACGTACGAATAAATACGAATAAACATTTTCGTTAGTGTGCGTACCTAACGGAGCAGTCAGTAGCGAGCGAGCCATGTACGCGTGTATAGATATGGTCACCAACACAACTAAGAGCGCCGCGCACTCATAGATTGCAAGAACTATAATGTTACGAGTGTGTGCTTTTATTAGTTTGTTCTTCTATTAGAGTTTACATCAATTCATAACGGAATCACATTATTTGTCACTCCATTCATTCTGCCGCAATGTATTAGCCCCAGGGTGATAGGAGTGCGGTTAGGTGTGTAATGTGTATACTGTATAGTGGTGGGCGGGTGCGGGCGGAGAGGATCACCCACGCCGCACTATCGAGGTCATAGTAAACTAGAGCCCACGGTTACTACAATGCGGCCCATACATTTCGCTTTTACTTATGTGTAACTATTCTTTTAAGATTTAAATGCGTTGCCTTATTAACGCAATAATGTAGTTATAGGTCTAGAATGTGATGGTAAAAAGTGAGAAATTAAATTGACTCTAGCAATGCCGGGGTAATTGAAATAAAATATTTTGATCCTTTTTTTCCTTATAGCGGCTTATTCTGTGTGTAAAACATGCAAATATAAAAATGTATCCAAGGATCAAGGATATTTTTTGAAAATCTGCCGTCAGCCATCAGATTCTGGTAGTCCTATAAATATATCCTAAGGAATACGGCATAATATTACAAAACCGGCATTTATTTACCTCATTCCTAATACCAAGATCTCCACTTTGTATACAGATGTTTTTCTTATAAAGTGTTTTGTCATTGTCCATTACGTTAGGAAAGTGGCTTTCAGACAAGGATAAAACATTTTATAACTCCAATAATTGTTTTTCTCCAAAAAGTGATGATTGTCCAAAATACCTCGGCAGTGTTTTTTACTTTATAATCAAGTGTTTAACTACCAAATAAAATAAATTGGATATGAAATATCTTTTAATTACTACGCGAAGTTAGAAGTGGCTTTGAGGGTTATGACAACAATAACAGTGCATAGGAATTAGGAAATAACTAAATTGATATCTGATGATATCATACTCAAATGTTAATATGAATGTTTGTATAAAAACAGTTACTTGCAAGTTGCAAGGTTAGCGTATTGTTACTTGTAAAATAATAATGAATATTATAGAATGAAATCAGCAAATATTTTAACCTAGATATGAATAGTTTAGTAAAGATTTAAGTAGATTATATAGGGGGTTTCGGAGGCGATAAATTGATCTAACTAGGAATCATTTTCAGAAAATGTTTTTTTTGCGTGTTTTATCGATAATCGATAAACAGAAAAATATGACTCTTCCTGACATCTATTGGCGAATAATAATACTATTTTGTAAGCAACTAATTGTTTTAAGTACCAGCAGATGGCGTTATTAAGTAACACAATTCAAGAAGTCAATGAGTATTTGCTATACCGAGCAAAGCTCGGTCATCCAGGTAGGTACTTAATATAAAATATGTAAAAGTGTGTCTGTTACCTCTTCACGCCCAAACCGCTTTTAACCGATTTAAAAAGAAATTTGAATGAAAATACTTTTAGTCCCGACTCCCGGGAAAGGATAATCCCGGAAAATTGTACCTACAGTTCCCACAAGATAAACAAATTAAGGCGCAACAGTGTTGCAGGCGTAATCTTTTAGATGCAGAATGAAGATCTTTTAGAACTTGAAAACAAGAACATATAATCTTCCAACGGTCAAGGTTCTGTGTCATACTGAGGTCACAACTTTGGTCAACCTTCAATAAAACCACATTTGCACATCACCCTCATGGCGGGAATGGATTTATTAGTTACAAACTTTCGTCTTTATAATATTAAGTAGGATTACGCATACTACTGAGAAACCAAAGTCTACATACAAACTTACAAAGCATTATAATATAATATAATAATATCTATGGACGCTTCACACCACGTCAGTCTGGCCCTGTGCTAAGTACCTTAAGGACTTGTGTTACAGGTACCAGACAACGGAAATATATTTAATACTTTTATACTATACATATATTTAAAAATTTTATTTTATCATACACATATTTAATACACATCCAGACCCGGGAACATTGAAAACTTTTTGTTCCGTCGGCGGGATTCGAACCCGCGACCCCCGGCTTGAGCTACCGACGCGCTCACCACTGAGCCACAGAGGTCGTCATAAAGCAAAATTTCGAAGCATTGAAATTAAAATATGGAACTCTTGACAAAAAATAATAAAGGCTATGCCATGCTCAAGCTTTCTAGTCTTTAGAGCTTATTGCTAATCTTATAATCACTGCGTGACTTCGTATTATAAGGATGTAGCTTTTAGAGGAGCATTTGAGCATCCTTGACCTACACGTACTGCTGTTTTCAAAGGTTTTCCTTATATCCTTACGATGTAACATATTAAACCTATACGAATTCTAGCAACATAATATATAAGAACAATGTTTACTTCTATTTTTGAACTCTGTAGTTTGCATTTCACTTCAGCAGACTACCTGAGTCAGCTGATTAAAATTCTAAGAACTACTACCAACTTATCAATGCACGTCTTAATCAATATTTTATTGCCAGTTATTTAAATGAGGTTTAGAGCCTACACTAGTAATCAATGATAAGGAGTTGAGATGAATATGAGAGAGAGAGCTTTGCTCTATGTAGAGTCACAGAATAGATACAAGGTAGAGTCAATACTCAATATGAAGCTACTACTAATTTTTAACACTTCAGCTTTCTGAACATACCCCACCTAGTGCCTGCCTACACAGTACCATGTACCTCAAGACTTGTTTGTATGTATATTTTTCAAACCAGATGAACCGTTCCTGTGGCCTACTTTTAGACATTGAGTTTCGACGTTCATTGATTTATGGCACATGCCAATTGCAGAACCCTTGATTGGTCTGCAGCACAAACGGACGGACCGACTGGGTTTGAAATAAATCATAGAGTTCAATGATGTGTTCATGTTTATTTTGACATTGATTTCCTCATGGGTTTGACTAACTTCTTATTTTGCTAAGAAACTTCATACAGCGTACTACACACCTGATAGTCCCTATTTCCACAGTTTCACTCACAAACACAAACAGTGACCCACTTTACACAACTATCCGCAAAATATCCATCAGCACCGGGACCTTAATTTCTTATGCACTTATCTAATAGCCTCATAAACGTTATTCTCGTCTCGCGATAAGAGGTGTCATATTTATATAAAGCGCGATTTAACACCGTGTACGAGCGTCGAGCACACGACCGTCCCGCGCCGGATACGACTGTGACTAATTGTACAGAAAATAACTTCGTCAGCCGCGGTGGCCGGTGATACAGCGGCCCGTCACCGCGCCTTCTTAGAACCAATACGTGCCAAATCCGATCAACAATACATTTGACTTACGAGCTCTATGACAATGTTGACCATGTGTTCACGAACCCATGAGTTTTAAGCCATTTCTCTGGCCATGTGTCCACAAACCCTTGGTTTTTAAGCCGTGACTCTAATAAATATCCAAGCTTTTGTCCGAATTCGGTTTGATAGACGATCAGATGTTTCCTTAGTAATGATAACAGTCCTTGACCCTGAAAAAACACATAAGGCGCACTGCGCACACAATTCACAAAAATGTGTTAGTAGAGCTTTTAGAATTTAGATCATTGCTGCAGATACCATGAGAAATGGTTTAGGAAGGAACTTGTATCCTTTTCCTTTGGGTTGTTAAAGTCTACATCGTGTATACCCAAAATTATTCTAAGTACCTTAAAAAACTTACGCTCATATTTTAATAAAGTTTAAGGAGCTATTTTTACTTCAGCATGGGCTCATAAGTCATAATTCGTGTTTTTCAAAATTAAGAATGGAGTAAAAAATAACGAATCGAAATAAAGTAGGAACAAAATTAGGACTTTAGCTCTTTTCTGGACGTGGCTTCCAATAAAGCGATGTAAAAGGAACGAATATTCGTCAGTTGTTCGGCAGAGGTAATCAAGTATTAACGAGAAACCGGTGTTTTTAGGTCATTGAAATTACGTCATGTCCACTACATTATGATGATTCAACCACGCTATCATAACCTTTCTTGTACGTTAATGAGTCTTTTTGCGAGAATTTTGATAAAAGCTTACGTATTATTTCGTAGTTCTTAAGGTTTCTTATACTGGAGATTGGGACTCGCCTTGAAAATATGCATATTGCTCTATCAGCCAAAAAAGTAATTAATCAGGATTCTGGAAGTATCTTCATTAGGATAAACAACTTAATATGTTTAAACTTAAGCTCGAAAGTAAGTTGAACTTCTGAGTTCTATAATACAACAGAAGAGAGAAGAGCTTAAGTATTAAGTAATCCCCCTGTTAAAAAAAATATATTATTATTATTAATCCTCCTGTATCTGTTACAGGAAGTTTGTGATAACTGCTAAGCGGCGCGCGGCGCCGAGATTACAATAAAAGAATTAAATGGAGAGCACAATTAGTTATTATTTTTATGGGTGATTAATTAATTTTTCTAACAGTGCAAATTGTTTTGGCTTATCAATAAATAATTATTGTCCATGGTTTCGCAGAACTTGCGTCCTGCAGTCCCATAATGACTAAACGTAAAACAACTGTACATTTTAGACCATGTTGATCTTTTCCTATGAGGAATCTCCAGATCGAAACACCGAACAAAATCCAATGAAATTCCTCAAAAACGCCATTTAGTCTAGTTCTTTACGGGACATAACCTAGAAAGTAACCGTAACCTAACGGCTAGCAAATTGATTTAACCGATGGAGCGTTTTTACGCGATGGCATTTAATCACAGTTGGGCATTGTGTCCTGAACCTGTGCCTTGCCGGTCGGCGCCCAGTTTCCATATAGCGACGATAACGGGGGTGGCCGCGGGGTCACTGACCGCTCCTGTCTGCCGCACAGGCGTGGCGCCGCGACTCTATCTTTATGTAGCTTTAGGTATACGCTATATCAGGGGTTCCCAAACTTATTTTGTCTACCTTTGAGAACAAATCACTTTAGAGTTTAGAGCGCCCCCATTGTTCTACCTACTTTAAAGTATGGGGCTATTTCCGCACATTTTATGAAAATCAAATATGTAAAATGCTAAATTAGTCTAAATCAAATTAGTCGTTTTCAAACAATATTTTTACTATTACCCCCGACTTAATTTTTGTTTAACAAAATATTATACTCTAAGTAGCCTCAACAACTTGCTAGCCAAAAATTAAATCTAATTTGAGGGAATAGATATGTTACGCTCCAAGACCGAAATCGCTCAATGAGCCACAACGCGTTGTGGTCACAGTGAAACAGCCACGACGCGAAATTCGCGTTATGGTCTTTTTGTGATTGCCAGAACGCGTCGTGGCCGTTTTCATTAGAGCCACGACCCGAATTTCGCGTCGTGGCTGTTTCACTGTGACCACAACGCGTTGTGAGACATTTTTTCGCTCATTGAGCGATTTCGGTCTTTGAGCGTTGATTTGTTCTTGATTGATTAATCGTCCATAGGTATGGAAGATTATATTTAAATTACCACGTGTACTACAAAATATTTTTTCTTGTACTAAATCACTGCATAACGTGTTTTTTCATTATTATTTGAAAATATCCATAGTTCCATAATATCCGTGCTAATATTATTACTGTCTGTCTGTCTGGCGCTGGTTATGGATATTTTATAAATAATAATGATAAACACGTTATGCAGTGATTTAGTAAAAGAAAAAATATTTTGTAGTACGCGTGGTAATCTATATATATAAAACTCAAAGGTGACTGACTGATTGACATAGTGATCTATCAACGCACAGCCCAAA
The DNA here is from genome assembly GCF_905147365.1 of Aricia agestis. Taxonomy (NCBI): domain Eukaryota; kingdom Metazoa; phylum Arthropoda; class Insecta; order Lepidoptera; family Lycaenidae; genus Aricia; species Aricia agestis. Next base: position 9,605,443 of record NC_056416.1, on the reverse strand, counting down.
CCACTGGACGGATCGGGCTGAAATTTGGCTTGCAGGTAGATCGTAGAGTTATGACGTAGGCATCCGCTAAGAAAGGATTTTGATAAATTCCAACCCCAAGGGGTTCAAATAGGGGATGAAAGTTTGTATATAAATTATTATACTTCTTAACGCGAGCGAAGCCGCGGGCAAAAGCTCGTTTAAATATAATCTTCCATACCTATGGACAATTAATCAATCAAGAACAAATCAAGAAAAACGAATAGCATATCAGCCACGACACGAATTTCGCGTTATGGTCTTTTTGTGATTGCCAGAACGCGTCGTGGCCGTTTTCATTAGAGCCACGACGCGAATTTCGCATCGTGGCTGTTTCACTGTGACCACAACGCGTTGTGAGACATTTTTTCGCTCATTGAGCGATTTCGGTCTTTGAGCGTAACAGATACATTAAATTTAAAACGCATCTAGATGAAATGAAATTACAAATCACCCCCCCTAAACCTCTACACAACGCCTCTTTTTTACCTCACCTTAAATATTGTTGTGAGATACTCTTAAGTTAAAAATCACGAATTCGAAGTCTAGAATTTTCTTAATCTGCCCCCCCTTTTAAACCTCTGCCCCCCCTATATAGAATGCAGTTAAGCCCACACTGCAGGCAGCCATTGGTAGAGTAGCAGCTGATGTTTGTAATAGTCTCTCTGCCCTCTGGTGGAAATGGTAGAGTACCACAGAAATTTTAGTGGGTAGCAGTGGCGAAGAGTCCATATAATCCGATTCCCGTCGGCTTCCCTTTTGGGAAATCGAATCTATGGGCCAAATACATTTTTATCTAATAAATATTTTACATACTTAAAAAACTTTGAATTCACTAAACGCCTACAAAATTTTATATGCAATAAATTTTTCTCTCTTGAAATAGTTTGAATTAATAATTAATCGCCTACAAATTTATATAGGCAATGCAATGTTCAGGCCATCTCCGATAGAAGCCGATAAATTAGCGGGTTATTTCTTCATACAATGATATTTCATAGTAAGCATCTGTCCTTTTCATTCCTGTGAACTGATCGTCATGTTCTGTCTCGTTCTACCACGCGCCAATATACTCGGAAATAAGCCGATACTCGGCGAGTTATTACGGAGAAAGGTTAATTAGCAACGCACAAGTGCGAGCGAGAAAGATGAACTTCATGAAGTAAAATTGTTATGAGTCAAATGGTGGATGAGTGTTTGTAAACAATTTGTTTGTTTTGTGTTTAAGAGGATACCACAGCGGCTAGAGAAATGAAAAAAAAGTACGTGTAATATCTATAGCTGTCTCCCTTACCTCAAGCTTATACCGCAGAACGCGATAGAGACAACTGCAGAAAATCCAGAAAATCAACGATTCGTTGTCCCCTGATTCCTTCTCCAAAACTTAACCGATTTAAGTAATTTTTTCATTAAAGATTAAAAAAAGGCTTGAGCTGTGTTCCTATGTTTTGCTTTTTTTGTATAATCTATCCAAATCTGTTTTCTGGACGTTTGAACACAGTGGAAAATCTGGCCATTTTTTTGGGTTTTTGAACGTTCATATCTTATTTAATAATTAAATTATGAAAAAAAGGAAAACATAGGGACATTGTATTAGTGGCCGTAGATATTCAGGAAAAAAATTATAACTCTACTAGCATTATCCAGGGAGGAAACAGGGGACAACGTTTGTATGGAAAAATTGGCGGTGTGGAATCCTCTTAAATGTCGAATGTTATTTGTTTAAGCGTTAAGAAGAGTGCAGTCTCGCGAATTTAAATTAATTTGTGTTGTGATTTCTTAATTGTGACTCGTACAGCTGAGACTGTTGTCTGACAGATTATTTGCTGTCGAAGGAAACTTCGTTTTCCAAACTTAGTTTTGAATGACCGCATGTGCCGTCACGCATACAACATAACTCAGAAGGCATTTTTCAAAGGCATCATTATCAAACTTGAAACTCGAACATTGTTGAACATTAGTGCTGAGCGTTTTGGTAAGTAGATTTTTTACTCCGGCTTCCCTTCCGAAAATATTCACACTTCGCCACTGGTGGGTAGAGACTATTGTCTTGCACTTTAGAGTTTACAAGCTTTCTGTTAGCTCCCAAAAAACAACAGATAATAATATTTTCTGTGCAACACTTCTTTTTCTTCCATATGGGGGATGGGGTTCGCAATATACGCACTTTACACAGAGATTTAAGTGGGTAGAGAATAGTCTCTACCCACTAAAATCTCTGTGTAAAGACTCGGGATTTGTATATGTGTATATGGGACTCGCTGTGTCTATGAATGGTAATTGACCTATTGTCAATATGTGCGTATATTGCGAACCCCATCCCCCATATGGAAGAAAAAGAAGTGTTGCACAGAAAATATTACTATCTGTTGTTTTTTGGGAGCTAACAGATATATTTCAGATGGCGCTGCTCTTGTGCCAACATACGTTGACCGTGTCTCCCGTATTATCGTGATTTAATAATATAAATAAAGTAAATATTACAAGTAATTAGTGCTTAAAATACTTATTAGTGGTTACATCAAACACAATTGAAGTCAAGGCGAAATGAGCGCTATTAACTTTATGAGAACTCAAAATGTGTAAGTGATAACTCTGGGACCAAATTCAAAATTGTCAATATTTGTATCCAACATATAAACAATTTTTTCCATATTTCTATTAACAAGGTTCTGTGACAATCAACTCAGTGTGGTGTTTTTGTGGTGCCTGACTATAATTTATGACTTTTTGGACTTTTTACACTTGTACTCAAATTGACTGGTACTTTTTAAATGACACGGCTCCTGTGTCATCCGCACTGAATCAGTTAATTTTCTCATTGTATAAATGTTCCCTAGACTTTCACAATTATTTCAAGACTAAAATTATATTCAAAAGCATAAAAAAAAGATTCTATGATCTGTTTTGTTGTTAAAAACATTTTTAAATTGGTTAGGTACTCAATATTAATAAATTTTTGTTAGCAATAAAAACTTACTTTGTCAAAACAATCCTTGCTTGTTTTTTATCTTAATAGTTCTAAACTTCTAACCTAAGTTCTCATAAAGGAAGACTACACTACGGTACTAAATAACAAGCTTTTGATAAAATTACTCAGTACTTTTCTGACTACCGTGAAGGCTATGTGAAGCAAAGATATTTAGTTTTGAACTATTTAATCAAATATTGCATCTAAATTTAATAGCAGAATAATGGCAATGAGACCTTGTAAGTTTTACTTACTTGAGTTTATGAATAAACCTTGAAAAAGGTGTAGACAGTAGAACTGTAGAACTTATCATATATAATGATATTATCATAAGAACTTTTTACTTTATTAGCACACATCAAATAGAAGAGAGCTTAGAAGATAAAACTTACCAGAGTTTATACTTTAAGGAAAAAGGGTTTCATAAATTACACTTCATAGTTTACTGGCAAAAACGGGTAATATGGTAGAAATAGATGGAATAGTTTAGTAAGACGATTGTTTTGTTTAAATAGAAAAATAACACAATTTTAAGCTAAATAGAACAAAATCTGAGTCATAAAATTCTAAAATAAATAAAAATTGGTTTGACACTTTGTCAATGAGCTTTTGAATATGTTCCGTACCCATAACAGTATAATAGCAAGTCAGCAAGTTTGGTATGCCTAGATTTGATTGGCTACAAGAACGTCAGATGTGAGATATCAATGGCTATATTACCGTATTTGAGAACACAATCTGTCTATTGATTAGTATTTTCCATAGACTTATTTTTATACTTTCTTTTGTCTATAGTTTTTGCAGTAGACTTCATCGATGCAGGAGCCAGGACTCGAGCGACAAAAGTCGCGAGTTTCGGCTTTTGACTTTTGAGCACTCTGGTGAACTGGTGATTGGTGAAGGTGACTGGCTTTTGGAGCAGTCATAGTTAAACTTTGAGTATAGCCAGTGGCGTTGCGGGGCAAGACCTAAAGGTGTGGGCGAGAATATCTTGCGAGGCCCCCAAAAAAATATTTTGCGAGGCCCCCTGGTGGATGACGCAAGAGAAGGAATTTTTATTTTTTGTATACTTACTCAAACTTTTATGAATAAAACTTTTTATTTATGAATATTTGACTATCAAAACTCATAAATCCTTAGGGGGGTATTACATTATCATTTATATTGGATCATTTCTATGATCATAATATATAGGATCCAATATATATGATCATTTGATCATATCTGCTTAATATATTATCATTTTTCATTGATCCTATTTTACGTCATATGTGGTTTCAATAGCCAATGGAAAGCGCTAACGCTGACAGGTATTGACGTCAGGGTTGCTAGATCTCAGAGAATTCGATTTGTCCAAAGTCATCGTCATTTTTAATATGGCTTGTTTTTTGTTATTTCAGCAAGATTATCCAAGGATATAATTAGAAAAATAATTACTTTACATTATTTGAAACACATTAAGGAACAAGAAATTAAAAACTCTTTTTTATATTAAATAACTGGCAACACCTATTTCTATGACCGTATTTGATCCAATCTCTCAGCAAATGTCAAAAATCTATGATCAAGGAAGAAATGAATCATATTATGTCTATCGAGATCATTGAGTCAATTATATTGGATAATGTAATAACATTATCCAATATAATTGACTCAATGATCTCGGATCCAATATATTATATGATAATCTAATATCCCCCTTAAAAAAACCTCGGGGCCCAAGAGGCGCGAGGCCCCTTAGACCGTGACGCCGTGGGCGGTCGCCCACATCGCCCACGCCTTACGCCGCCTCTGGGTATGGCTTCTCCAAAGGCTTTGGGAAGCACACTTTGAGTATCAAAGTGTGCTTCCCAGAAGCCTTTACCTCCGCAAGTGATATAATGAATCTTTTTAAGAAATGTCATGGCATCACTTTACAAAACATTTTTCGGTGCAAATTTTCCACTAGTCATTACCTGCCAAAGTTGCTGAAAACTTTTTTTTGGGGTTCCGTGAAAATTTTTGGTTTTCCAAGGGTCCCTGCATTAATAAATAAATGAACAATTTATATTACAGTCTCAGGCCACAGCCGGCAGCCCACAGGCCTCAACCACACAAGTCAAATGTCAAGACGCGACGTGGAGTCCGTGGACGGCAGGATGAAGGTTTTTGAGTTTTGACCGCTGATCATCTAAGTCAAGTCGCTCGCGAGTCGCGCCTGGCACTTGGCAGTCGCTGGCTACTGCTGACGACAAGTCGTGTGGATAAATCGATTTTTGTTGTTATGTTGGCATTAGATGTTCAACCAATGAAAGCAAACGCAGATTTTTCTTCTTTGTAAAATATGGCCGACATTTTGATAGTGCTGTCATGAAGATTTCCCAGTGACAATTTTTTAACTTTGTAGTTCTTCATGCACGGTTTTAAGTTCCAATAATATTTTAGTTTTTTTAACTCCATAAAAGGTGTGTAGTGTAAGATTATTTTCTTTACAATATGGCAGCTGACCGTGAAATAGCTGCTGAAGACAGCATTAGAGTGGTATGCCGATTTCGGCCACTCAATGACTCCGAAGAAAAGGCTGGTTCTAAATTCATTGTGAAATTTCCTTCAGGCCCGGATGATAATTGTATTTCCATAGGGGTAAGTGTAAATATTTTTTTATTACGAGCACGAGTTTCTGCAATCATCGCCCTAATTTAGATCATGATGACTAATACATTACTGTAGTGGTGTTCACCTGCTACGAAATGGCCTTTCTTTTTTATTCCGCTTGGTTGAATATGCTTACTAACACGATAATCGGAAAAATCTTAACATATTACGGACAGATTGCGAATTTAAGATACTTTGCCGAAAATCAATACAAATATTTTCCTGACCTTGACCTGGCAATTTGGTAATTTTTTTGTTTGGGTAAAACATATTGTCAAGCAAAATATTTACAATAGTAATAAAAAAGCAAAATATTATACATTTTATGTATTATAATAATTTTATTAGCAAATGGAATTTGTTTCCTATAAAGTTCGTACAAAATATATTTTAGAAAAATAATAAAAAAACTTGTTTACATTATTCACATTTTTTTGTTTACTGATGACTTATTGCATGGGAACCATGACTGACCTCTATAATACACTGGATAGGCTAATGCTGTACAAAATGACAGCTATTTTTAGCGATCGCCTGTCCAGTGTATTATAGAGGTCAGTGATGGGAACTGTACATTTTTTCGGGATAAAAAGTATCCTATGTCCCTTCTGGGTACTTAAAGTTTCCCCATGCCAAATTTCAGCAAAATCGGTTCAGCGGTTTAAACGTGAAGAGTTAACAGACAGATACACTTTCGCATTTATAATATTAGTATGGATTTTATGGAGTTTCACATATTGTGAATTACTTTTACTGGAATAGTAATGAATAATTATAATGGAGAATGTTACTAGGTATGCCAAATTGCTTGAAATTTTGTCACAGTAAAGCCTGTATGTATACAAATACACTAGTTTTTGTTGCAGTCAAAAATACCTAGTAGTTTTGATTTTATAGGGATTCAAAGTTTCGAAAAATATCGATTCCCTCTAACAGTCCCGCGACCGCTTGTGACGTCATAGCACAATTCTGCCGCGCGGGCCCCATACAATATATGTGATTTTTTGCTCTATCTCAACAACGGCAACAGGTAGGCACCTGAAATCTTCACCAAGGTGTTAATTATATGTGTACTTTAATAATTAATAATAATATTATAATAAAATAAAAAATTAAGGGGGGCTCCCATACAAAAATCACAATTTCTGGCCTATTTTGCTCTATAAACTATATTCTCTATTTTAGACGTCGTCTATTTTAGACGTGGGAGAGCCATGCTTTGGCACGAATGGACCGGATCGACCGGAGAAATACCACGTTCTCACAGAAAACCGGCGTGAAACAGCGCTTGCGCTGTGTTTCGCCGAGTGAGTGAGTACCGGAGGCCCAATCCCCTACCCTGTTCCCTTCCCTACCCTCCCCTATTCCCTTCCCATCCCATCCTTACCCTCCCCTATTACCCTGTTCCCTCTTAAAAGAGATGCAGGTGCGTTCTGCATCTCTTCTGATGCTGCGAGTGCCCATGGGCGACGGAAGTTGCTTTCCATCAGGTGACCCGTTTGCTCGTTTGCCCCCTTATTTCATAAAAAAATAACGGTATATGTATTCATGAGTGAGTCCGATTAGTAAAAAAATACAAATAAATAATCGGCCAAGTGCGAGTTGGACTGGCACACGAAGAGTTCCATACCGCTACAGTGATTTTTGTATGGGAATTAATACAAAAATTAATTTATCATTTTTCAATCATCATTCATCAACCCTTAAAATTTTATTTTAATATTATTATTAAATATTAAAGAACACATATAATAGTATAATATAGTAGTTATTAAATATTAAAGTACACGTATAATAGTGTAATAATAAGTTTTTAGCTTTTTTTGCTCTAAAACGACAATAGGTAGACACTTGGAATTTTCACCAAGGCCTTAATTATATTATGTGTACTTTAATATTTAATAATAATATTAAAATAAAATAAAAATTTAAGGGGGCCTCCCATGCAAAAATCACTGTGCACAGTGTTTTAGAAATCCCCAAAATCGGACATGACTAAGTTAATGCAATAAGTCGATGGCGTCTTATATTTCAAATGCAAGAGTAGAACTCCTGTGTGCGCATTTTACATCTTTTTTGAGAAAATCAATTTTTAAATTAGTCATTTTTTGACTCCCTGAAAACGAAATTCTTTTATTTAAATTAATTACGAGGGTTTGTAAACTTGCTACCCAGTTGATTAGATTGATCATTAAGAGACACAAATTTTGTACTTTATTTCATTCCTACAATTCAAGTAGTTCCTGAGATTTTAATGTTTTTAAATATTTAGACTTTATTTTTTTTTCTGCTTTCCTATATGATTTCCGCACCTACTGTCAAAACTGAAAAATACTTTGGTATAGTCTTTACACTAAAATATTTTGGTGAAAATTTCAAGTGCCTACCTGTTGCCGTTATTGAGATAGAGCAAAAAATCACGTTTATTGTATGGGGCCCGTGCGGCGGAATTGTGCTATGACGTCACACCGTTACCGGGGCCCGCGTCGTATAGTTACAACTTGTTTTGCTTACAAATCGGAAACTAATTAACGTATCCAAGTAATTCTTTCACTAATATTCTTTATTTTTGACAGAGAATGTGAACTGCTAATAATCAAAATTAGGTAACATTCTCCATTACTATTATCCTTATTGTAATAGTTGTCGAGGATTTTTTAAGTGTGCAAAGGAAAGCAGTTGTAAAAAAAAAATCCCTGTCATAAAGTATCCCCTTTTAATATATAATTTATATTTATTGTTATTTATGTTAACTATAAATAAATAACCTTGTCTTATTATAAAATTATGTGAGTGGGTAGACAAAATTTTCTTAAAAGATTATTTAAATACTTTTGTGAGCTGATGTTGGGACTGGGATGACTATAACTCAGTGTTTTTGGAACGAAGTTCCTTATCGCATGTTGCAAAAGGGGGCTAGATGGAAAAAATCAAGACCCAAAAGTTGGCACAACACTTTTGATAATTTGTATATTGTTTCTTTTAATGATTTTTATATTGTTTATTTTAATGAATTTTGAATTATAAACTTATGAAGCCATAAATTCTACATTTAAGTGTTAAATTTTATTTAAATACATATTTTGTAATTATAATGTGATCTTTAATAAATTTTAACACATATATTTTTTATGTTTACTTAAAATTTTGTTGCCTTTTAGGGCAAAGTATACCTATTTGACAAAGTCTTCAAACCCAATGCGACACAAGAAAAAGTTTATAATGAAGCTGCTAAAAGTATTGTTTCCGATGTGCTGGCCGGGTACAACGGAACCATATTTGCATACGGACAGACAAGCTCTGGAAAAACACATACCATGGAGGGTGTCATAGGTGTGTAAAAATGCCTTTATTTGAAGCTTTATTCCAAAATTATCCTTTTTCTCCACTCATTGTATTTTTGTTTCTTTAGGTGATCCAGGAAAACAGGGTATCATACCACGAATAGTGAACGACATATTTAACCACATCTATGCAATGGAAGAAAATCTTGAGTTCCATATTAAAGTTTCTTATTTTGAAATCTATATGGACAAAATCAGAGATCTCCTAGATGGTGAGCATATTTTTGTTTGCACTGTGTAAGGCTGGTTTTATAGTTAAGCGTTTCGCAGCGCCGTTGGAGCGCGCGCGTTCGAAGCTGTAACAAACGTATGGACGAACGGCGCTGCTCAAGCGCGCGGACTTTAAAACGCAACTACTACCCCCATACATATTCGAACGCGCGCGCTCCGACGGCGCTGCCGAAACGCGTGACTGTAAAACCAGCCTAACACGTTAGTTCATTTTTATTACAGTATAAAAATATATATGAACCTTAACTTTTTAATATTATATAAATTTTTTTTCAGTCTCGAAGGTGAACCTGAGTGTCCATGAGGACAAAAACAGAGTCCCATTTGTAAAAGGTGCTACTGAAAGATTTGTGTCAAGTCCCGAGGAAGTTTTCGAAGTTATTGAAGAGGGAAAATCTAACCGGCATATTGCTGTTACAAGTGTGTATTTGTTTTTAACATTTTTCATGGTCACAAAATATCTAGACATATTTTATTTTGCATAATATAAGTGTAATATGTAAGAAAAAAATTGATTTTCAAACTATGAATAATAAAAACTAAGGAAAAGTAACTCTTTTAAAAAACAAGCTCTACAATACTTGTCAAAAATGTGTACCTAGGTCCTAGGTACACATTTAAATACATTTGCAATATTTAGGTGGCCTTAAGCGGTATTAGGCTGACGTTACTATAGTATGAGAGTAGTAGTATGGGAGTTACGTTTCCTTCGTTTTTATTATTCATAGTTCAATCAAATATTTTCAAGCCTGTACTGTTTTACATTCATTTAAATCTTTTAGCCTTGGACTCATTTTAACATATGTTTTGTTATTCCAGACATGAACGAACACTCTTCTAGATCTCATTCAGTCTTCCTCATAAACGTCAAACAGGAAAACTTGGAAAATCAAAAGAAACTTTCAGGAAAATTATACCTTGTGGATTTGGCTGGTTCTGAAAAGGTTCAAACCTTTTTTTTGTTCTTGTCTAAAATTTGATTTATTAGTCTGTCAAGAAAGTGAATAAATTAAAAAGTGTCAACATCATAGTGTCATCCCTTTCAAATCAATCTACGAAAAAAGGGATGACTATACATAATTCAGTGTTTTGTAACTCACAGCCTTCTACAGTATAATATTTATATTATATTTCTAAATCTCTCTTTCCTTTTAGGTATCAAAAACTGGTGCTGAAGGCACGGTGCTCGATGAAGCTAAGAATATCAATAAGTCCTTATCTGCCTTGGGTAATGTTATCTCGGCTCTAGCAGATGGAAACAAATCCCACATTCCCTACAGAGATTCCAAACTCACCCGTATCCTACAAGAGTCCCTCGGAGGTAACGCTAGGACAACCATCGTGATTTGTTGCTCCCCTGCATCCTTTAACGAAAGCGAAACCAAAAGTACACTCGACTTCGGTAAAAGAGCAAAGACTGTCAAGAATGTTGTATGTGTCAACGAGGAACTCACGGCAGAGGAATGGAAGCGTCGTTACGAAAGGGAAAAAGAGAAGGTGGCTAGGCTGAAAGGAAAGGTAAGAAATACATTAAATTTTCCAGGTTACCTGTGCCTTTAATGAATTTGCATTCCATGATTTTGATAGCAAGTGCCATCTCACTCAAGAATTAATTATGTGAGATATTCACTGTTTTTGACTTCGCAGTTTGAATTTACCGAGTGCATCTTGACTAAATGTTAATGTTGTTAAAATACAGAATTCGGTAACTAAAGTGTGGCTAATTGATTAGGTTGAGAAGTTGGAGGCCGAGATCAGCCGTTGGCGGTCAGGTGAGACCGTGCGTCCGGAGGAACAAGTCAACCTGGTTGAGATTGACGCTGTCACTCCTGTGACGTCATTCATCGAAGACAAACCACCAGCAGCGGTAAGTTCTATTATCTTTGTTTACGTGAAACATAAGACTGGTTCTTTCTTTTATGAGCATCCATGGCCTAATGGGTAGACCGTTGGTTCGCACTCTTAGAGCCCGAACCCGGGTGGAGGCGTGTACATCATCAAGGACATAATGCGGACGCTCGTACAGTGAAGGAAAACATCGTGAGGAAACCCGCACATAATTGGTCCCAGACGTATTGACTAGTTCTCTCCTCTGGACTAGGCCGTCTATGATGCGAGAATGCCGTATGCGCTTGGGCAACCATACGGACATTTAAAAATCTTGTCCCAGGCACTACAGTATTTGAGGAGTGGTGACTTCGCTCTGAAAAATACTGTATAAATCATCTATATCATCAATCATCCAAATACTGGTTATTTTTAGAGATGTTTAAAAAGCAGTTTATTATGTATTAATTTTTTATTTTACATACTATGCATTTATTTTCACATTGTCTGCCCTTGGCAAAATTTGAACTTACAACCTTCAGTATCTAGGCAGTCACCACCTACTCGAATAAGTAAGCTTTATGTTAAATAGCAAACTTTGGATAGTTTTGTAGGCAAGACTATCCAAAGACGTCATGCAAATTATCTTCTTTATCAATGAAAATATCTTCATGTTATTAAGAAACCCTTAGTAAAATAATAATATAGTTTTAATATAAAAAAAAATCATCTCTTTTTTTAATACTAAATACTTTTGACTAAAAAGTTATACCTTAGAACTTCTTTTTGCACACGATGGTTATTATGATAATTATTTAGATTTGATTTTAAAATAATATTTATGTAGGTACTTACTTAAATTATACAGACAATTAAATTAATGACTCATACTCTAAGCGAGAGGTAAATGAAAATTTAACACTTGAAGGTCAATATTTGAGTGAAGTGATTTAATTTGCACTGTGGATAATACAGTGAGCTGGATACACACTACACTAGCCCGGCAGAGCATTAGTCATAATAACTAGGTTAGGTACATTTTCTAGCATGAGAGGTACTTTAGAATTTATGTGCACATTAATATAATTTATGTTAGTTTTACTTAGTTATTGTCTGAATACTTAAAATACGACGTGAAAATATTAAGTTGAGTACCTACCACTAATGACCGTACTAAGAGAAATTTAACAAAATTACTTAACTTTAAAATAGTCAAAAGTTTGACAGAAATTGTATGGAGTTTATGTCATAATCGTCATTAAATTAAAGTTACGTAATTGTTAAATCACTCTGAGTGTGGCCGCAAGTTCGCATTTTGCAACACATACTACAATAAAGTGAAAATAAGACCATAACCTGCGTTCCATTATAGGAATTTAATCGTAGATAAGCTCGGCAATAATAATGGAATTAGAGCGGCTATTTCAGAACGACTCGCGTGTTTTTACTTTCTATTAAATATATCATATTTCGAAATATTAAACGAATATTGTTATATGCATGTTACGTTTTCTGTCTACCTAATCCTTTGAAAAATACAGCCAAGTTTTGTGAAGACTTGTATATCGGAGAAGTTGATTCATAGGCAGACGGGGGACCTACGTAATATGGTTGCGTTATGACCATAAAATTAATATACCTAGCGGAATAGAGCAACAATCTCGAGCTGTCAAACGAAACCGAAATTGGTTTTATCTGTGTGTAAAAATATGTGTATGTATACACTTACACAAGCATGATTGAACATGATTTCTATGAGATTAAATGGTCAACGTGCGGCACGTGCCGACTCGACGTCAAAAAAAGAATGCTGCTGTCATGTATCACACGTCTCTTTTTACCACGCAGTGTTATCTACTGATAGTGACATCTCTCTTGCTCAGGCCTTTGTTTCTCTATTCCGCTAGGTATATTAACTTTATGGTTATGACTAACCCATCCGACAGATCACACCTAACATTGAATTGACATAATCTGACTAAATGACGTAGATCGGTCAATTGCCTGTGAATCAATTTCTTCGATGGTACATTATAATGTGCACCTACTTTACAAATTAATGTGTAACACATTTGTAGCGTTTCGTATCGTATCTAGGTTTCCTAGTCTTGGTCATGATCGCTAGTTTGAGGCAAGGTGACGAGTATCATCATATGATGTCTCGACGAATATCATCAAAATCTGTTTTTTTTTTATCCCAGCCCGTGCCAGTGGCTGTGTCTAGCGTGGTGGAGGATGCTGCCATGCAGGGCAAGCTGGAGGCGCTGTACCAGCAGCTGGACGACAAGGACGAGGAGATCAACCAGCACTCGCAGCTCGTGGAGAAGCTGAAAGAGCAAATGATGGAGCAGGAGGAGCTGATCGCGTGCACGAGGTAATAGAGAGTATACACTATACATGCGTGATGAACAATTAATCCTATTACTTAGCTTGATACCATTCGGTTTATATAACTTTGTTTTGTTTGTTATTGAACTATGTTAGACATAGATATGAATATTATGTTATAGTGGACATGGCATTGGGTTTTAGGACTATTTTGACATTTCAGCGGTAACATTAATTGTACCAGTTTAACCAGTTCACAACAATCCTTAGTGTCTAAACACACTAGGCCGAAGTTACGCGGCGTAAATTCCGCATGATTACGCCCGCAATGTATTTTCAATTACCGATGACACACTATTCCGTCGCGTTCCGTCCGTATTTTGTATGCGTTTGACATTGCGGACGTTATCATGCGGAATTTACGCCGCGAACTTCGGCCTAGTGTGTTTAGACCCAGTTTCATCAAGCAATGTTAAATAAAAAATCAGTTAATGGCCTGTTAGAGCTATCGAGCGTTCCACCATTATTTTCATAGTTGTGAATAATTATTTATTTTCACTTTGCCAAAAATTCAGCCTTCGGATTTTCCTTGACATTGCAAATATACTAACTTGTATCCAAATTACCAAACCGAAATATGTAAATAAAAGTTTGTATTATGATTCATGTTTTCAGCTTTGACAGATAATAATTATTAACCTGGTAAATTAAGAACTATTATAGCGTAACAAATGTTTGCGATCAGTGATATTTTAATTTGGTCGCATTATCTACTATTATACTACTATGGAAGAAAGTGACACATTGCAGCAAACATGTCGTATTAATCTTGTACATTGCAATTTCGTCGCCTTATAACAAGAATGAACGAATTGATAGTTGTTCACTCGTTGTTTACTTAACATTGCATTTACTAATCCGCTGTTAAATTTTTACTGTGGGACATAAGTATTTTAACAGTCTGTTTAATTTTCCAAGGTCCGTTAAGTAATGCCTTGTTAGGATTTAACAAACAGAGGTTGGTGAAATTGGGTCTTAGAGTCTTACTTTAATATTATAAATGTTAAAGCGCGGATGTTTGTTACACTTTCACGCAAAAAGTACTTGACGAATCATCATGAAACTTTGTACACATACTCTTGGAGATATCAGAAGTAACATAGGATATTTTTTTACTTATTTAAAAAAAATACGAAAACAAATGTTGACGAGGACGCGGACGAAGTCGCGGGCAATAGCTAGCTAATAATGATTATTAATTGATGAAGCAGCCCTATATGAATGAAGCTAGAAATATCTAAATATACATCTCAATAAGAAAATGGGCGGTTTTTTACAACCTTTAGCGATTAGTTAGGAAATACAAATAAAACTTGTGAATAAGAACTGTTAAGTATCATAAGATTGTGAAACAGGCCGTAAGATTTGTACGTGACTTTTATTTATTGGCACGACTCTCTGATTGCGTTGCGTCGATACGCATCTACGATCTCTAATTAACGATATTCTTACTATACTCCCCAAACTTATAAAGGTTTTCTGTCCTTATTCTGTCATGTGTCGTTTCCAATATGTAAGACAAAGACGAGTAGATCTTGTGTAGTTATTCGATGTAAGTATAACTATTTTTATTAGCAAGGGGGGAAGGTTTCCTATACGCATATAAATAAAATTCATTTCTCCGTATGCGTAGTTGAAATGACTTCGTGAAATAGATGACTAAAATTAAAATCGCGTCATATTAAGTCATTAAAATGCAATTAGTAGGTTATTGATACGGAAATTAAATGTTAGCTTTGTAAAACGTAACACTAGGCAGTAGGCATGTTACCTAAAAATAAGAACAATCCACTCGAGTTTATTTTTCGTACTGCCAAATTAGAATAATAGATGGTCAATGACCTCTTTGGCGTACGAGTACCTAAATTGCATTGGCCAAGTTTTATCTGGCCAGAGATAAAATGTAATTAATCAAACAATTAATTTCAGGTGTGATTCAAATAATTCATAACATACTAGTTATTTGATAACTGTGTTATGGTCAAGGCTTTTTTTAGAAAATAAACTTGTAAAGTAACAACTGCACTTACAGATACGTTTAGTATTAGTTATGATTACTTATTTAGTTACAAGCGATTCTATAAGTAATCATCATCTTCTGTGTATAGCCGTTTGTTATTTTAGCGCTATGGTCCTATTTTATCAGAGAAGTTGATTTCTAGGCATATGGAGGACCTACGTAATTTGGTCGCGTTACATCAAACCCAGCCGGCAGATCACAATTAATATTGAATAGGCATGATGACTATTTTTTTTTCTTATCGGTAATTGAAAGACACTTAAAAAATAGAAACATCGTTGAAAGAATGACTCTGATAGCTTAAAAATTTATCAAGATATGACAATTCAAATATCTCATAAAAAAGACCTGCCCGAAACGCTCCATGCTACGAAAGTATGACGTCAGTCTTTCGTAGTTTGTACGCATCGGGAGACAACTTTGTTCGACAGGTATATTAAATATGGCGTTTATGAAAGTGGTTTCATAACAAAAGTTGCTTTTAATTGCATAAGTTATCGAATTGTATACAAATATTAAGAAATTTAATTGAAAAAAAAAATCGACTTGAATATCGAACTTTGAAGGCGCATAACAAAAAAATACAAATGCTATCAAGCTGAAATTTTGGGAACACTTATTTTTTACCGTGATTTCTTTATTTTCTTAACAAAATTCGCTAATCTTTGACCTTGTCATCATCCCTATTGACATGATCCAAACCAAAACCAAATGGCATTGGTTAGTGGTCAACTGCCTAGGAATAAATTTCCTTGATGGTACATTTTCTTCACGTTAGCCCATCAACATGATAGACAAATATAGTACGAATGTGTAAACAGCGTATTCGTCTACGATTGCCGATGATCGCTGTCGATTGTGAAAGCGACAGAAAAAGGACATGGGCCAAAAGCCCATAAACGACTCAAACTATTTCAATAAAAAACATATTATAGAATTAGTACCATCGAGGAAATTGATTCATAGGCAGTTCACGGACCTACGTCATTTGTTTGGATTATGTCAACTAAATGTAATTCGTAATCTGGCGACTGTGGTTGACAAAACGCGACCAAAATACGTAGATCCGCCATCTGCGTATGAATCAACTTCTCTGACAGTACAAATAAACAAATGTATGACCTTGTATATAAACCCGCAGACGCGACTACGAAGCTCTGCAGGGCGACATGAACCGCATCCAGCAGGAGAACGAGGCGGCCAAGGAGGAGGTGAAGGAAGTGCTGCAGGCGCTCGAGGAGCTCGCTGTCAACTACGACCAGAAGTCCCAGGAGGTCGACAGCAAGAGCCGCGAGTGCGACCAAATGGCTGAGGACCTGCAGGCCAAGCAGGTGAGTTTAGAACACCTTTTTTTATACCCAAGTAATTTGATTCCTAGGCAGTTGACAGACCTACGTCGTTTGGTTGGCTTATGTTGATTCAATGTTAGCTGTGATCGGTCTGATGAGTTTCACTTAACGCGACCAAATTACTTAGGTCCACCATCTGCCTAGGAATCAACTTCTCTGATAGTACATAGGGAAATGCTTTGCGCTTCTCCAGCGGTTTGGGGATATTAACCAGAGTATGTGGTACTCCCCGTATGATCTACCCACTAAAACCCCATGGTGCTCCACTCCCCACTAAGGCATAGTTCCGGGCACGATCAATATGGCATATTAAATAAGGACTATTTTTGTTCTATGATCGATGTTTTTGTCTATGATAATGATCGCACGGCAAAGTTTTCGAATCCGAGTCGTATACTGAATCGCCCTACCGATCTCAGTTATTTATAGGTACTCGAATTAAAATTTTACACAGAGTGCTCTGGCGACTGCGACGGCCGAGTTGCAACAGCTGCGTGACATGTCGGCGCACCAGCGCAAGCGCATCGCCGAGCTGCTGACCAACCTGCTGCGCGACCTGGCGGAGATCGGCGCGGCCGTAGGCGGCTCCGAGTTGGACTTCAAGCTGAACGTGGACACCGTGGGCAAGCTGGAGGAGGAATTCACCGTGGCCCGCCTCCACATCAGCAAGATGAAGAGCGAGGTCAAGAACATCGTGCAGCGCTGCCATTCGCTCGAGTCCGCCAATATTGACGCTAATCAGAAGGTTAGTACTAACTTAATAAGGTTAAGGGTAAGGTTAGTAGTAAGTTAACAATAAGTTGAGCTGGAATTAATTAAGTCCTGTCCTGTCTTCACAGAAATTATATTCACAGATGTCTCTTAAGATAAACATACATAGATATATTATTATAAGATGCCTTAAACTAATGTAGGTAGGAAAGTTGATAAGATGTTTTGATTGATTGTGATCTTGATAGATGAATAAAAATGAAATATAAAAAGACGAACATAGAAGTTCCAGAAGTCGGTTATTAAAAAATCAATATGTTCTATCTTATAGATCGAGGAGTACGAGCGGTCGCTGGGAGAGTGCCGGCTTCTGATCTCGCAGCACGAGGCGCGGTGCGCGTCCCTCGCCGAGTCCATGCGCGAGGCCGAGAACAAGAAACGACAGCTGGAGGAAGCTGCTGATGCGCTGAGAGAGGAGTGTGCTCGTCTACAGGTAAGTTGGCGAAGATGGAGTGTTAAAGCGACAATTTTTTTTGTAAATCACCCTTAAAATCCTTTCTTATCAAATTTACCTTGTGTAAAATTGTTGTAACTTACTTTTCGGACTGAAATAATAACTAAAATCCGCAAAGTGCAGCTGAAAAAGTTAGGTCATGTAGCAATCATAACTTTTTCTGTTTAATTTATCATAAATATTATGTTTTAAATTTTCTTAGCCACATCGGTTTATATAGCAGTTTTAATTGGCTGACATCGAAACTAACCCACCAACAATGTTGTGAAACTGTTCGAAAGTCTGCTTAGAAATGTTATAGCAACACCACTTACGCAACAATAAACCATAACTATATTGTGTATGGTGTAGGCGGCGGAGCGCGTGCAGCAGGCGGCGGCGGAGCAGCGCGCGGACACGCAGGTGCGAGCGGCGCTCGAGGCCCAGCTGGAGCAGCTGCGCGCCTCGCACGCCACGCAGCTGGCCGCCCTGCGCGACGAGCTGGCCGCGCTGCAGAGACAGCACCAGGACCTCAAGGAGTTAGTATATGTCACTGTTACATATATATATAAGTCCTGACAGTGTTTGTGTGTCAATAACAACTGGATTTATATTGGCAATTATTATTCAATATATGTATTCCAAGAAAAATTGTTGCGACTTTAGATATTTTTCGATACATATGGGTTGTAATGAATGTACCGTTTGTTACAGCACGTACCAGGAACTGACGCTGGCGCGCCAGCAGCTGCAGGACGACTACGACAAACTGAAGCGCGAGGAGGCGGACAAGTCGGCGAAACTCAAGGAGCTAATGTTAGTAAAGTCGCCGCGCAGAAACCTAGACAAGGCCGAAAAAGAGATGGCCAATCAGAGGATGTTGAAGGAGGACGAGTATAACGACTACATTATCTCGCCCAAAGAGAAATACGCGGGCCTCGAAATAGAGAAGGCTTCGGTCGCGGAGGAGAAGTCGCTCTCGGCAATCCCCAAGCCCCCTCCCCGCCACTCCTGCAACATCCACCCCCTCCAACTGCATCTGCTCATATCCGTCACCATGATCCTGCTCACCCATCGCTACCCACAGATTGTTGTTTTGGTTTGAGCTTGCCGCCTTCACTGTGATACCGTCATGGGTCTCCGCGCCGCCGATTTATCGTTTCGTGCCTTTATATTACAATAATTGATTTGACGTGACGAGATCCATGAATTAGATGATTCGCTTCTCTATCACCGCAACTGCCTTATATAAGCACGAGTGGCAATAAATTATTATAGGTTTAATGAGATTATATAAGGCAGCTGTGCCCGATACGTAGACTTCTTGATTTAGGGTTGATTTTCAGTCGTTTCGATGCTTCGCTTCCAAATTATTATGTTACCTATTTTTTTTATATTAGGCAATTTATACTAGGAGTAAAAGTATATTTTAATTATTTTACTAATTGGTAACTATTTTTAACGTCGAGCATGTTCGTTGTGGTTGTTTCATGTGTATTTAATAGCATGATTATTGGAACTTAATACCGATTATGTGTAGCGGTCCTCTAATAATGTTTCTTCTCGACTCTTAACACTAGTTGAGTAGTTCACTGTTGATTGTTACTCTTGTTAGATAAATCTACTAGATACTTTATACTGTAACTAGTCAATAAATATAGTGATAATTTGTACAACGGTAGGGGAACGCGATTAACAACTTAACATTCACTGCCTCGCTAGTCGTGTTTTGTGATAAAACTTCGGTTCGTGCTAATTTTTAGTTAAAACCAGTATTATTTGGCACAATTTAGTTTTACAGAGGAGCATTTACGAGTGAGATTAACGCGTTCAAAACATTGTAAATAGTCGTGTACATAGAGTTGTAAAGAGAGTTTACGAGTGACATATTTTTCTTAAATATTTTTGTATAACACTTGTCGACCATATCTACTACCGATGGCCTTTCGTTCGGAGACGAGGTTCATTGCATTTAAAGAGATTCGAAGACTCGACGACGCCATTCCATTTTGCATTTCGTCCCCCGTGGACATCATGTAGCGCATGCACCCACATTCCTTCTGCATTTGTTGTTCCTTCCCACGTTCACTCCCTAGTGTGCACTCTTATATGCCGACGAGTGATTATCGCCTCACCTCCGGGCCGAGAACTTGTGCAAGTCTTAATCATTCACGTTCAGTCCAAATTCAGTATTGCACCAAGTTCCCGCCGGGCCGGGGCAGGTCACGCCCGCGATTTAATCTAGACGGGCTCCGCTGATCGGCGGCAATTTTAGTATTCTAGATTAAATGGCTCGATACTAGGTAACTTTATAGCGATGAGTTGTATATCGAGTGAGTACGTATGTAGTGCAAGGTCTTGTGACGCCTCGCTTTTTATTTTTGATTTGTCATTTTATTCCGCACGTATCCCATTCATATTCATTCTGCCGGGAGTCGGCACATTCGAAAGCACGGCCTAGTCACCGCGCGGCGTAATATGGATGGGTGCGTGCTGTAGCTCGATCACGTTTCAGGTAATATGGCTTCATAAAATTATATTAACACACATAATAATCCTCATAAATTCATAAATTTCTTCTGATCGGTGTGCGGATCCCTTATAAAAGTATCACGTACGTTACGACGTATATGTAAAAAGTCGCACACAATCTTTGCTTGCTGCGAGTGTCAGATTGAAACTAACCAATCACGAGTGAGCTCGCATAGCTTGTTTTTATATCAGCTTATCGCGTGTGTGTTTGTAGCCAAAGTGTGGAGCGCCGCGAGCAAGCCCGCGCCGACCTCAAGGGGCTGGAGGACACCGTGGCTAAGGAGCTGCAGACTTTGCACAACCTGCGGAAACTGTTCGTCCAGGACCTACAGGTATGTTAAAGGAATTTTCAAACTATGAAATTGATAGTAACTAGTAAGTTAATAATATACTTTTTAATCATAACGGAAGTCTCTTCAAATATCTTCGACAAATCGCGTTTGATGAAATGATGTGTCCGAAAATGGCTGCCCTTTAAGACATTACACTGTCGCAGTCCAAATTTATGTCTCTTATTTTTTGTCTATTGTTTTCGTCTGAAATGTTAGAAGATTCTCTTAATAAATAATTAAGATTCTATGAAATCTGTAGACAAAGTGTAAATTATTAAACTCGTATAACGTCCTTGCGCCTGCCAAATCCTCTTGTTTTTTAGTAAAATTTTCAGTTGTAAACAATAAACTATTTTATTTTATTATGGTTGGACTTATCAATAAATAAAAAATGCATATGGTGGCAAACCTTATTAAGTATGAACTAAGACATTTAATTTATTGATAAATTCATCAATCATCCAATAAAATAGTTTATTGTCTACCCCTGAAAATTTTAATAAATAAAAACACAAGGATTTGGCAGGCGCAACGACGATAAGACTAGTAATATCAAACTTTTCTCTGCTCAGGCGCGCATCAAGAAGTCGACGAACTCGGAGGAGGGCGCGGAGGAGGAGGGCGGCTCGCTCGCCCAGAAGCAGAAGATCTCGTTCCTGGAGAACAACCTGGAGCAGCTGACGAAGGTGCACAAGCAGCTGGTGCGCGACAACGCCGACCTGCGCTGCGAGCTGCCCAAGCTGGAGAAGCGGCTGCGCGCCACCATGGAGCGAGTCAAGGCGCTCGAGACCGCGCTCAAGGTGAGACTTCTCAAACCACGCAATACGAATAAACGAGATAATTATATTTGTAAATTACACAAAGAAATATTTAAACAGTGTCTAGCTGTAATGTTTTGTCCTTTTATTAGATTGTTGTAGGAGGCGCTTCATATAACAGAAGAAAACATTGTGTTGAATGTTGGGGATAAGAAAATATTATCAGAAACTTTATTATAAGATGCCGTCAAAACTCTAGTCATTTCAATAACAAATATACTTAAGTTAGTAAAAAGGAATATACCCAGTTAATTTTTTTGTGTCAGTGAAATAAACATTTTATTAACAAGTGCGTATCTAAATAGAATATTTTTGTTGTTATCACAGGAAGCTAAGGAGGGTGCTATGCGCGACCGCAAGCGGTACCAGTTCGAGGTGGACAGGATCAAGGAGGCGGTGCGCGCCAAGAACCTCGCGCGCAGGGGCGTGCAGGCACAAATCGGTAAATAAAGTCACTAAAAGCTGGTTTCGAAACTTTTTTGAAGTTTTGCATTGTTGATTGGTTAACGTTTTGACATTAACCAATCAAAATGGCTGAAATAAATAGAAAAACTCTTGTCAAATGCTACTACTACCAATTGAAAATCAATATATATTTCGTAAAATGTATTTTTTTCATTAACAATGTATAAGTAGAACAACTTCCTAAGGCGATGTTACAGAATACAGACTAGTAAACCTAAGTAAGTAATCTAATGTAATATTGTGTATTACAGCGAAGCCGATCCGCGCGGGCGGCGGGCACCTGGCGGGCGCGGCGGGCGTGGTGCGGCCGGCGCCGGCGCACGACATCAAACGTAAATCCATTGTTGTTGGCGCGCGCGGTACGTACACGCACACGTTGTAACGCTCGAGTCTGTTAGACGCACTACAGTATGGCTCATATCGAGTAATGACTAATGAGTGACCTAGTTAATGATTTTTTTATTCTTTTATTCTTCAGTGTCTAATTAAATGATAAAATTCAAAATATGCTGGGCTTGATTAAACAGTAAATTAGTTCACCATTTAAGGCTAGATAAATCAAGCACGACCTTCGATCACTAATATACATATAAAATATATAGTATTATATATAGTGATCGAAGACCACGACGGCTGTATTATATAACTTCAGTCTCTAATAGGGGGGAAAGTTATCAATTCAAAATATTATACTTATTAGTTTTGCTTGACTCTAGTTAGTTTTTTTTTTTGTGTTGTTTTCTTTGTTGTGTTTTTATCTGTTTTATATGTTTGGCTTGGTGCTATTAAAAGTTGGAGAACAAAGTCCTAAGCTATACAAAAATTGCTACCTTAGCTGACATTTGGTCCCAAAACCAAAAAATTGTGTGTAGTTTTGAGTGTTGCAACAGACACAAAATCCGTTTTTTTTTGGGTGATGGGTGTGTATAATTCATCTAGTTTAGTAATAATAATAAAATGTTTTATTCAAACATAAATACAATGCACTGCACACACTAAGCAAAAAAAAACAAACAATAAACGAAAAAAGTTTACTGTACAAATATTAAATATGTGTACAATTTAAAATATTATATAATTCAGCTGTTATTTTACTATGTATAATATTTTGTATTTTGAGTTAAAATTATATAGTTTTACTTCAATTATAAAAATAAGGAATCTTGTCGTAACGGAGAGTTCAAGTCTTATTACAGGACTAAAGGCTCGAGAGAGTTACAACACTGCCTGTACGTACGTACGCGGTTACACACACATACACTCACACAAACACTTAATTATAATTTATAAGTAATTGCATGTAATTATAACTAAACACGCTTAGCGTATTTAATTTAAACTTTACACACTTCAAGATAATATTATATTTATAGAAAACCTAGTGTTATTAATTTGTGACATTTATTTTAACGTGTGTTTTGTTTACTTTACAGAGGAAAGTTGAAGAGACAGCCGTTACGTCATAGAGAATCTTACTGAAACTTTATAGATGTACTCTAGCATAAGGCGGCAAAATCATTCTTGAAAAAATATACCCATATAATAATTCTAATAATGTTTACGAAAGCCTAATGTAAGCTGCAACAAAAATATCGTAGAAACCTTTTAGGCTTAACGTTTCGAGCTATCTAATCTTTAAGATCACTAAGTGCACATGTATTTTAGTAAAGATTACAGCTTCCGCCATTCGTGTCTGTATCGGCGCCGCGCGCCGGTGCGGCGCGTGTTTCAGTTCACATAATATTTATTAGAAGGTATTCCTTTACATATAAAAATATTGTTTTTTTTTTATATAATCAGATGTTATATTTTTATGGAATGATAGAGCGGAAAGTATTAAGTTTCATTCTGATGTGCTTTATATAAATTTGTGCTAAATCATCGTATTAGTTGTAATGGGAAGAAATGGTACGCCTACGAAACTGTGAGTACAAAACACCGAGCCAGTTACCAGAGCGGAGAGTGTTGGGTCGCTGCCGTTTCTTCCCCGTCGGAGGCGAAACGTTCGCTAGCTGCGATGACTGTATGTTTAGAATGTCGTGAGTTACTTGCATACTTGCATATGCTGCCGCACAAATAAAAAAATTAAAAAAATACAAAAAGATCACCAATATTAATCTCGTGGTTGTAGCGTTGCAAGTGTGGTGGCAGATGCAGACCAGAGTATATCTTCAATGTGTAGTTCTAGTGTAAGCTTCTTTTAATATATATTTTTATATTGTGATAAGCGTTGTTATGCCGACATGCGAGCATTTAATAAGTTAACGAAGGACGACCTCGTACGGAGGTGTATCGGGCGACGGAATTTAAAACCAACTTTCAACTAAACAATCGCGATACGATCCGCTCGTGCGAAATGGATTGGATGGTATCGATTTTCTGTATACTATTATTTGTTACATTATACGGTTAAATTAATAAAATCTTTAAGGTTCGTCATGATAATGAAATTATTAAGAGATTCATATTAGTATCAAAGATTAGGCATAATAATAATGAAAGTTACGAATAATATTATACAAATGAACTCTAATTGTCACATGCTGTGAAAATTGATATCATCTTTGATTATTCACCGGGCGGTGCGCGACTGGCCGGCGCGTGCGAGCGCTACCTAGGCGACTTGCTGCACCAGCAAGTTCTCAGCCGTTAGGTAACGACAGCGCCAGATAAATTCCCGACATTTTAGTGGGCGATTTTTATATTCGGACGCGGAATATGAAAATCTCTTTCGACTAAACGCAATACGTTCTGGTTACGACTCGTCGCGGCGTTCGTTCGAACCAAACCGCAAACGCTCAGCTGAATAAGTTGATAGTGCATGACAATAAAGTGACGTCATTCCCCGGCTCAGCCCGCCGTCTACCGGCTCGAGCGAGCGCCGCGCGCGTCGGCAGCTCCCCCGTCCTTATCTACCGCGCGCCGGCCCGCCGCGCAGCGTCGCGACTGTCCGATCGGCGAAGGTTTCCCTCGGTCCGTTGATTTACTTTTTTTATTGTTCTGACAGATCCCAATGCTTTTTGAATTCCTTTCGCGGCTATTCGTATCGTCGTACGTCCGCTTTCGATTCGGTTGAAGTTCTCTATTTGCTTTTAGTACGCATCAGCTTCTCGGTAGATCTGTAACTCTGTAAGTACTTATGAGATATCGTTAGATGTTAGCGCGTACGCACCTCACGCTGCGTCGGGAGGGGTCCTGGAACGGACGCGCCCCAGAAAGCCAAAGATAAATCACAACCACTAGATTTATTGATCGAGATTATATTAGATCGCCAGCTGAAATTATCGTCGGTCCGATCCGAAGCGCGTTCCACGGCTCCTCGATCGTGTTGCAATACATTATATCATTTAGGTGTAAAGTTATAGTAAATTATTTCATACTTAAGTTAGATATTTGAGTTTATTATTTTTATTTATTGTAAAGCAAAAAAAAAACTAAATTATCATGTTTGTTTTCACTTTTGAAGTGTTGTACGCTTTTTATATACCTCTTTTTTACAAAGTAGAATCATGATCAAATGCATACTATGTACTATTCAAAATTGGGAGATGCCTACGAATGCATTCCACGAGGAAGGCAGTATTTTGTTGAGTCATAAGTAACTTCTTTTGTTGGATGTGTATGAGAGGCTAATATCGGTTTCCCGAACCGACAGGCTTGCCTTTGCACCAAGTGATTTAGTTTGTATTGACATCTTTTGTATGATGTATTTAATATATGGAAAATTCTCCAAACGAGTGTTTTCTTGATTTTTTTATTTATTTTAAAATAAAACTATGAATTTAATTTGCTACTGAGATTTTTATTTATACTGACCCCACTAGACTCAACAAACACCTAAACAGAATGGGTATTTGTAGCATAACGACTTGCAGATTCTGTGAGGAGGAGGATGAAACACCTATAATTCACCTTCTCCTCGACTGCCCTGCTCTACTACAGAGCAGGAACAGGCACCTTGGTCGCCACGAATACTCATCCACAGAGGAAATTCGTGGCACCAACCCCAACCATATCGTTCAATTTATGAGCAGTATTGGGTTGGGGATGATACTCTAGTCTAGTGCGAAGGAGTCACAATAGATCCTCATGGGTCGCAGTGACGTCAGGGCTACAGCGACCTGCCTTCTTTATAAAAAAAAAACCACTAGACCCATTGGGAAACATTGTTGTTGTGTTGTTGTTCACATAGACTTAATTTATACTGTGGCATTATAGGTTTATGGTTGTTCATAATGAATTAGTGTTTATTGATACCATTTGGTACAGAAATAATACAGCTGTATATTTATGTACATATCTCTATTTATTAAAACAATAATAATTATAATGACATTTGGTAACGTTATAAAATATTACAATCTAGGAGTCCTTGTACTCATTTCGCACTCAGATCCTTGATCAACCTCTGTTTAGTGGCTCACCTATATAGGGCCATTACTACTTGATGGAAAGATTTCGTTGCATTTACCCGAATTCACAACACACAAAATTTAACTTTCATCATTACATTGACAATCCTTTAATTCATAAGTTCATAAGCTATCATTTCGATATGATGAAGATAAAAATGTTAAAAATGAGTATGAAACTATAACAATATAATCTTTATATTCATTTGGTATAGTATAAAAATATTTGATAAAATTGCGGATTCAATAGTTATGTTATAACTTTTATATGATACTAGTGCCCAGTTTCTGAGGTATTTATAGTAGAAGTTTATGTATTCAACTGAGTTGTTAATGGGGGCTACCGTTTTATGTTTTCTCACTGGATGGCGCAACTAAAGGTCCGAAGTATAGCTATTAACTTTATAGTAATCTAGAATCCCATTTATTTATTAAATTAAATTAAATAATATCTCCTTTATTATAAACTGTGTAATTTTTAATACGGTTATTATTTCTTTTCTTAATTTCGCTCTCTTTGAGAGCGATGGGATAATTTTACGAAGGAGATCGCTTTTCAAACAGGTAAATTGCTTAAATAATAATTTATGTCACGAAGACCGCTAAAACTAGTACAAAAATATGGACGTTTTTGGACCTCGCGCGACACTAGTGCCTCTAGCGGAAAATTCACACGCGGTAGCCCCTATTGGTTGACGTGTTAACATTAGCCAAGCATAACGCATTAGCATAGCTAGCGAACAGATAAACTCCGGCAAAAATGATCTTCCTCCGATCAAATTCACTTTAGAAACCGAGCACATAATATAAACTAGTTACTATTATAACTACATACTAATCTCCTCTAAGTAAAGCTACAATATTATTAGTCGTCATAAAACTACAATAAGTTATTTAGAAGGAATAACCAGAAAATTTTTCTCCGTTCAGAGTTTAAAGCCATCTAGTGCAGTTTTCTGTCTAGTAATATGCACAGTTTTATCTAGGTATACTCGTATTCTTACATGTGTAGTTCTCATATTATGAGGCGTTATGTGTAGGCGACATATAAACGTTAGGGCTTATTTACATTATGATTTTAGCGAGAATCGGGATCACTCTATTCGAGCCCTGGATCAGTGCTATATATAAAAAACAACATGCCAATTGTCCAGCAAACAATAGCGGTAAATTTTTTTCACGCACTTATGATTCGAACTCGTAGATTGTAGAAATATAAAAATTATTTCAGTAGCAGTGTTATAAATACCTAATACACTTGATTTTATTGCACCCATCACAATCGATTTATCCGCTAGCAAGCTTTTCAATTTCATACAAACTACATAAACATACATTATAATAATACTTTGATAAAAATGACATCAAGTAAATAAAAAGTACACGTAACACAATAATCAATGAAATAAATAATATTGAAAAAGAATATGAATATCACAGATGGGTATTGGAAATGACTTTACGTTGATCTACTTTTTATAAGCGGACTACTAGTAGTACGGTAGGTATTATTGTTACATGATTGCCAGATTGAGAGTGCAGCGTCCTGCTCTAACAACTGTGCCATGTGTCTGTCATTTCACGTTTGTTAGAGTAGGGGGCGGCATTCTCGTACGATTGTTTGAGTCTCAAAACGGTTTCGTGGTACGGCCCCTGATTACAATATCGCTATGTAAGTTTTAAATTTACGTTAGAAAAACTTTTCCATATACTAGTAGTAGTATCGCAATTTCTTAGCGATATATTTTAAACTTACAGTCCATTCTCGAGAAGAAATTGCTCTGCATTTGCAGTTAGATTTTCAACTATTTCTGACCGAAAAAGTTATTAGAAAACATCGTAGTTTATTTTTACTAAGTATGACATAAAAAGTGGCAAAATATATGTGCTAAAATAATTATATACTTAGCTACAAGCGTGTGTCTGGTTTTAAATGTATTATGATTTATGTATCTAAAATAATAATATGTAATAGCAGGTACCGCTTATTTGTTCTTAATATTGTTGACTATCAGAGCGCTTCATAAGTATCACTAATGGGTTGGTGACTCATAGAGTGACTCAATCCGTTTTCTCTGGTGGTCGATGAAATTCTGAAAAAATAAGCACAGAATTACAAAGGTTTGTAAAGTTCATTTACACATAAGTAAAGCTTGTCTTACTTGAAATTATGCTCCCTTCTTTCGTTATATTATAAAATTTCCTAACAGCAACCGCACTAAGCGACACTACACTGCAGCGGAGCGACGCGTCACTTCACGTTCCATAGCACTGATGTGTGTCGCGTACCACCGCTGTCGTGTAGTGCGAATTGGCTCCTACGATCGCAATTTGCATACAAGTAATATTTGGCCTTGACCATCGCCGGCACCACTGAAATTTCAGTACGAAATCGATAATTTCGATTGCAATTCCTTTACGAAGTGATTCGACATTTTTTAATTATCGATTAATTTTTGTTAGGTAACTACCCTACTATTGTCAATTATAATGTGTCACGCATCATTATAAAACGCACAAACTATAGTGAAGCAATGAAGCGCGTCATTTTAAATTAGACAAGCTCTATTTTGAGTAAGCACAAAAAATAATATCACCACCAAGCGTTAAAATTTCTACATCATACAACATACCCGAAGAATGGTAGTAGCGTGACGAGCTGCGTGCGCGAGGTGCAGGCGCGCAGCTCGGGCAGCGTCAGCAGCACGTGGCGCAGGTACGCCTGCAGCGACACGCGGCGCTGTTCCACCACACGGGGGTCCTGCAATTTTTTGGAACGTAGTTCCTTATCGTGCGTTGCGAAAGGGGGCTAGACGGAAAAAGTTGTAACGATTTTACACAACAGTGTCGGTATATTACAACTAGAGCATAAATGCTATAGTTGTAAGCCGTGTGGTGGCGCCGGGCGCGTGTTTCTCTCACTGTATCTCTCTCTCTCTCTTTTTTTTAACTACTTCGGTCCATCCGGGTGTCCCTTGACACCTCTTAAGTTTTTTTTATAAGGGGGCAAACGGGTCCCCTGATGGAAAGCAACTACCGTCGCCCATGGACACGCGCAACATTAGAAAAGCTGCAGGCGCGTTGCCAGTAACCTACAGTTATTTACCTACTGCGATGCCAAAAGAAGGACACCGATTTGGCAATCTACGACCATCCTGGTACTAGTGACGATAGTCCAGCTTTTTTAGCCAAATAATAGAAGATGTATGAAAAACGTAAGTATTATTTGCATAACGGCAATGATCCAATTGAATTAATAAGGTATCAATAGATGTCCGGGTAACATAGGCAAGCTAGCCTAAATCCACTGGTGATGAGCAAAGCATTTCCACATGCGAAAAATGAGGTTAGCTATGTATAATATTACACGTAGTCAGGAGGAGCGGAGCTAACTCCATATCTGCCGTATATACGGGGCCCCCAAGGTGCGTAATTTACGCTTTCTGAGGGCCTCCAAATAAACTTTTATAAGGCCCCATCAAGGCCAGAAGAGTGACTCTTTTGGTAGTCAGGTTAAATTGCGAAAATGTCTTGTATCAATAGAGGATAGCAATAATATGAAGCAATAACCCGGTAGTTATAATTGTTATTAAAAACCCACTCGTTTTCGTAAAGTTTTCTTCGGCGGGAACTTGTAGCTGGCGATGTCTGGATGACACTTCTTCAGTTGCGTGTGGAGCTCGTAGAACTTAGCATATCTGTGGTACACGTTCCACTCTTCTAGACCAACCTTTAGGAATATCTGAAATGTAAATAAGCAATTATTGTATTTTTAAGCCTATTAAAATATGACGACAAGACATATCTTTTTGCATTTATTCCGCGCGCGCGATTTTGGGCGTAGACGCTGCAGATTTTACTACGGGCGGTCCGAAAGGGAGGGGGCATGACCCCCGCCCAGGCTACATATCTATTATCTCCATATAGGTTTTAGAATTCCACTGTTCGTGAACTCTCGTAACCCTCTCAAATTTCAGGGTGCGACTGGATAACATCTGAATGATTATGCTGAACGCTGACAATAAAATGGTAACTCACTTGATAGACATGGTAAGTATGGGGTTTCTTGCCGACGAGGAATGCAGTGGGGATGCAGGCTTTGACGTTGGTCTGAGGGCACTCAAGCACCTCCAGGCCGCCGCCCTCCAGCTCCTGCAGCCGTTTCTGCAGGTGCTGGTTGAACTCCATCAGTTCCGCGTGCATTTCCGCCACCTGGAGCGTTATTCGCGATTTACATTCCACTCTGGGCCTGTACCACGAAACCGTTTTGAGACTCAAACAATCGAACGAGAATGCCGCGTCCTACTGTAACAAACGTGAAACGGCGTTGTTAGAGCAGGACGCGGCGTTCTTGTTCGATTGTTTGTCTCGAAACGGTTTCGTAGTAGGCCTACTGATTAAGGAAACTTTAGCGTGCTGTGCAGGGCCCGATCTAGGGGGGGGGGCAAACCGGGCAATGGAGAATGTTACTAGGTATGCCAAATTGCTTGAAATTTTGTCACAGTAAAGCCTGTGTGTATACAAATACACTAGTTTTTGTTGCAGTCAAAATACCTAGTACTTTTGATTCTAAAGGGATTCAAAGTTTCGAAAAATATCGATTCCCGCTAACAGTCCCGCGACCGCTTGTGATGTCATAGCACAATTCTGCCGCGCGGGCCCCATACAATAAACGTGATTTTTTGCTCTATCTCAACAACGGCAACAGGTAGGCACTTGAAATTTTCACCAAGGTCTTAATTATATGTGTACTTTAATAATTAATAATAATATTATAATAAAATTCTGACATGGGAGAGCCATGCTTCGGCACGAATGGGCCGGCTCGACCGGAGAGATACCACGTCCTCACAGAAAACCGGCGTGAAACAGCGCTTCCGCTGTGTTTCGCCGAGTAAGTGAGTTTACCGGAGGCCCAATCCTACCTACCCTTTTCCTTTCCCTACCCTCCCCTATTTCCTTCCGTACCCTCCCCTATTCCCTTCCGTACCCACCCCTATTCCCTTCCCTACCCTCCCCTATTACCCCTTAGAAGGCCGACAACGCACCTGCAGCTCTTCTGATGCTGCGAGTATCCATGGGCGACGGAAGTTGCTTACCATCAAGTGACCCGTTTGCTCGTTTGCCCCTTTATTTCATTAAAAAAAAAAAAGGGGGGCTCCCATACAAAAATCACAATTTTTGGCCTATTTTGCTCTATAAACTATATTCTCTATTTTAGACGTCGTCTATTTTAGACGTGGGAGAGCCATGCTTTGGCACGAATGGACCGGCTACCTTATCACGTAAAAATAGCGATCAACAATCCACTAGCAATAATCGCGCGAGTGATTGCTGGGTGTCATGAATGTCACAAACAATGGTGTCATGTATAGTGATCGATTGCAATCGTATTGTATTGGATGATACGTGATACGAAATTGCGATTTTGGAGCAATTATCGCGCAATAATTGCTATCGCATTGCTCTCGCAAGATACGTGATACGGGGGCCGATCGACCGGAGAAATACCACGTTCTCACAGAAAACCGGCGTGAAACAGCGCTTGCGCTGTGTTTCGACGAGTGAGTGAGTTTACCAGAGGCCCAATCCCCTACCCTGTTCCCTTCCCTACCCTCCCCTATTCCCTTCCCATCCCATCCTTACCCTCCCCTATTACCCTGTTCCCTCTTAAAAGGCCGGCAACGCACCTGTAGCTCTTCTGATGCTGCGAGTGGCCATGGGCGACGGAAGTTGCTTTCCATCAGGTGAACTGTTTGCTCGTGTGCCCCCTTATTTCATAAAAAAAATAACGGTATGTGTATTCATGAGCGAGTCCGATTAGTAAAAAAATACAAATAAATAATCGGCCAAGTGCGAAGAGTTCCGTACCGCTACAGTGATTATTATTATTATTAAATATTAAAGTACACGTATAATAGTGTAATAATACAGTAGTGTGAAGTCTCACGGTAACCGCGTCGTACGGTTACAAGTTTACAACTACTTGTTTTGTTTAAAATAAAAATTTAAGGGGGCCTCTCATACAAAAATCACTGTGGTGGTACGGAACTCTTCGTGCGCGAGTCCGACTCGCACTTGGCCGATTATTTATTTGTATTTTTTTACTTATCGGACTCGCTCATGAATACACATACCGTTATATAGCAAAATAGGCCAAACATTGTGAATTTTGTGTGGGAGCCACCCTTATTTTTTTTATTTTATTATAATATTATTATTAATTATTAAAGTACACATATAATTAAGGCCTTGGTGAAAATTTCAAGTGCCTACCTGTTGCCGTTATTGAGATAGAGCAAAAAATCACGTTTATTGTATGGGGCCCGCGCGGCGGAATTGTGCTATGACGTCACACCGTTACCGGGCGCCCGCGTCGTATAGTTACAATTACTTGTTTTGCTTATAAATCGGAAACTAATTAACGTATCCAAGTAATTCTTTCACTAATATTCTTTATTTTTGACAGAGAATGTGGACTGCTAATAATCAAAATTAGGTAACATTCTCCATTGCCCGGGGCGGCAAAAATGAGGGGCGGCAAATTGAGAGCGGCGCAGTGTTGCGTAGGTGGCTTTCGTACGCGAGTCCAACTCGCACTTGGCCGGTTTTCGGGGCGGCAAAAAATAATAAATTTTGCCCGGAGCGGCGAAATAGCTGGATCGGGCGCTGGTGCTGTGCTGTCAATGACGAGCGCGGCAAGCGTTTTGGATGTCGCGCGGTCAAGTGTCCGAATCTAAATCGAATTGCACATTGTGTATCAGGGTCATAATTATTAATATGGTTTTAAACGAGTAGGGTTATGGAAAAAGTAAATAATATATTACATAATTATGCATCCTTAAGTTTTTAGTCAAGATTGTATTCCAAAGCATAGAGATTTTTATCTCGCGCAGAATCAGAATTCATTACTTTTCGTAAGCGAATTTATGTAAAATCGACACAATGATGACCTTTACGCGGCAACACGCAACTTAAACGGTATTATGCAGGCTTTTACAATGTAAATAATTTAATATTTATACAGGTGTCAAGTTGTACCTATATTATTGCCTATTGAAGAGCCGTCTTGAGTCTAGACTCTAGACGTCTAGATTTTAGAGCAGTGTTACGCAAAAGTTGTGCCTCGGTACACTGGTATACCGTGGCCAGTAGTTGGTGTGCCACAAAAAAGACATTTTACCTACATATTCCTAATTTATAAGAACGAAAAAAGGGCATCAACATCTTTCGATGAAAGGAATAAGATTTGGGAACAGAGCACCCCCGAGCACGCTGATTAATTTTGTGGTGTACCTCCAAAAAATTTCATTTTCTACAGAAAATGAAATTTTTTGGAGGTACACCAAACTTTTTGTGTTCAAGGTACACCTTGAACACAAAAAGTTTGCGGAACACTGCTTTAGAGGCCTGATCTGCACATACATATTATTTATTTACCTGAACAAGTTTCCTCTCGTACTGATTAGCTTCATCTTCTTCACAATTACTACTCTTTAGTGCTTTTCCCATTTCCACAGCTGACATGTAATTCTTCAATTGCTCTTTCAATCTATCATTTTCCCTGCAAAAATAGAAGAGCTATTTATACACTTTACTTTCTTAAAGATAAGTTTTCTTTCTGATACTTTAAGAAATTAAGTTTTAGTTGTTTATGCTAGAAAACTAAAAAAACTGCAACAACTTACTTATTTAAATCTACTATATTTCTTTCTAACCTCAGAATATTTTCTCTACTTCGTAATTCTATTTGGTTACACCTAGTTTGTAACGCCAAAAATTCCTTCTCCTTAATCTCTAAGATAGACAAATGGCTCTTGTCGTCCGGAATGCTCTCGTCCTCGAAACAAAGCTCCAAGCATGAATTGCTCCCGTCAATACTACCTGCTACTCCTTCGCTGTCACTTTCGGATAATTTCAAGCAATTCACACTCAAGTCGTCGTCTCTCGAGTGAACACTTTTGTCTATGCTGCTCTGGGAGTGAGTGAACATTTCCTTGGCACTCTCAGATAACTTCGACAGAATTTGTAGCGGGCTCTCGATTCCCTTGACACCATCGGGAAAGAAATGTCTTATACCCGATTTACTATCTGAGCTGGTCGGTTCACTTGTTGATGCTACTTTTGGTTGTATTTTAGGATCTGGAGAATTGAGACAAGTTGCGGGAGCGCTGTTCCATGAGCAGTCAGGGGATCCATCAATAGGTTCCAATGATTGTCTCTTTTCTCTCATTTCTTTGTTCTTCTCATCCTTGTCAAAAGATATCACTTGCCTTAGAGGTTTTCTTCTCGAGTTACCGGAGGGCTTCACTGGTGTCGGCAGTGGTATAACAAGCTCTGCTTTCATTTGATTCGAGTGCTGTGAATCATTTAATTCGGTCCTGTCAATTGATAATGCAAACAACACAGTCGATAAGCCTGAAATTTGACACGCACATTACAGCTTTATCATTGTTTTATAATTACTACGCCATTTGATATAACTGCTAAATATTGCGATTTCAATTGTAATTTTATGTTAAAAATTACATAACTTAAATACCTGTTGCAATTCCTGGCAAGATATTTGCTTCAGGACTTCTAACAAATGCACCCTCTTCATAATACTCCCCAAGAAGTCCATGTGAAATCCAACTTTGAATATATCTGCAAAAATAAAAAAATATGTAGTGCTTTATAATTTTCAGAATTAGTTTTATTTGAAAATTAATGCTTTTAAAAATAGGTATCTCTGCTAACAAAAAAAAACTATCATTGCTATAGCCTGTCAAGAAAGTAAAGAAATTAAATAGTGGCAACACTGTAGTGTCATCCCCTTCAAATCAATCTAAGAAAAAAGGGATGACACTATGATGTTGCCACTTTTTAATTTCTTCACTTTCTTGACAGACTATAACTTACCTCACAAGTGATCTTTCATTTAAAGCTGCCCTTAGAAATGCTCTAAAATACCCTAGAGGTGTATTGATATTGGCTAGTATTTTAAATCTTTCTTTTTCGTGTTTGGTGAGGTGCAGGCAGCTGTAGCTCCACAATGAATTTCCTGTAAAAGTTTTTAACACAGGACCGGTTAGTTTCTTTGGAATTAAAGGGGTGATTTTATAACAATTATTAATCTATATATTGAGTTACAAAAAAAAATACAGAACTTCAGAGTACATAGGATATCTTACCAACATTTATAATGTTAAATGTAAAATTAAGTCCAGCAGTCACAATGTCTTGAATAGAAGAGTTGGATAAATTTGACTTCAGCCCATGTGAAAGAATTTTTTCCCATTTTTCACACAAATGAACAATCCTAAAAGGGCAGAAACACAATCATTTTTACCCGCCTGCCAGGAGGGTTATTTAAATAAGTAGTTGTTCTACACAATGTAATACATACTTAGGAAGATATTTTAGTATAATCATTAATCACCCTATCCTACTAACACAAAAAGTAGAGTTAGCTATTATAGCTTTTATAGCTATTATAACTATTATAAGTTATAAAATAAAAAATAAAGTACAACAGATGTTCCTGACCATTATAAATTGTTTATCTTTACATTTCCTATCCCAGACTGCCAAACTCCTCTAGTTATCCTTCCAGCATCCATTTATTTGTGACCAAAAAGAAATCTATAGTATCTTTATTTTTACAAGCTAATTCTTAACTAAAATTATAAGGAAATAATAAGGTTGGTTACTGAAGTCCTATAAAATTTCTTACAGTATGATGAGCGGACTTTAGTTTTAAAGTAGTCAAAGGCATTATATATTAAACTTTACCTTATATCATCCTCTGTAGCTAATTCAGATTTTCCACCAAAACGAGTTTGACAATTCTCAACACACGTTTGTAATTCTTTTAAAACACCTTTGCCACTTTCTATTCTCTTTTTCACCTCTTCTTTATTATCAATTGCATTAGCTATAGTGTTTAAAATCCTACTATTCTAAAAGGTAAAAATAATCAAATTCATAAGATATATGGCTCTATAAAAGGTAATAAACATATAAAAGGAATAACAAGTTCCTTTTATTGTAAACTTTAAGATTTTTAGAAGGCACAGGCCTTACCATTTTAGTGATATTTTTTTTTATTTACCAAGACATTGCACTTGATAAAAATGGTTTTATTTTTACGCACCACGACTTTATATATTATTTTCTCAATTGAAACATGAAATTAGTAGTATTTAATAGTTTAAAATAAATTGTTTTGTATTATTAGCTATATAAATCCCATAGCATTGATTGACTTTTGTGACAATTGACAAGTGACATTGACATTAAGAACCATCAATGTCAGAAAAGTCTTGACGTCCCCTTTTTTTTGGTTAATTATTTCTGCAGGGCTTCAAATATCGTTATTTATTCGTAACGTTACTGATAACATTTTACATCCCTTTTTTCTTAGATTGATTTGAAAGGGATGACACTACTATGTTGCCACTTTTTAATTTCTTCACTTTCTTGACAGGCATAGAAAGTTGAAATAAATACCGATTAATAAGGTGTGGGCGGTGCGGCTGGAAGAAAATGCCACGGCCCACGACACACGCACGAGGCATTAAGCCCGCCTTTGTACAAAAAGTGCAATAGTTTGAATTAAATAAATGTTATAACGGTAAATAGGATTAAATAACGGTAAATATGTGTTCTTTTTTAACTTATTGAGAATTAATAATAAAAATAAATATTCTTTATTGTGTACACACAAAATTTAGAAATCAAGAACATTTAAACATAAAACAAGTAATTTCTTCCAGGCAACCACGGGTAGAGGAAACATAATATATATACATCAGGTGATTGTGCCATATTATACAGGAAAATATATACATATCAGACAAATATTATTCATGGTACATAACATTATTATACCTAATATATACACAGATACATACATATCTACCTAGTCTAAAATACATACATACAATACACACATATAATACATACATACATACAAACAAAAACAATATTATTTCGAAAGGGTGGAATCACAGAAATGTATATAATTAGAACTGCCATGTGTATGTACTTCGCGTGCCATCGCATTCCCAAATATTGTACAATGTCAAAATTTCGAAAGTCTGTTCTTTAGTCTGCGCTCCACCGTTATCGGAATCGGACGTCAATCGAAATTCTAAAAATGTCTAATTGTGCCGTATTGGGCTGTGGAAATTTGACTAGAAACGTTGGTCTAAATAGTGGATACGTTTAATTGTATCGGTAAGTAATTTTATTATTAAATCATGTGCCCTTTATTTTAAAATCAATTATTTAATGTTAATCGTGGGTGGTTGTAGTTTTTACCATGAAATCTACGTTACTGCGTGTGTACCGCATGATTCATAATACATTGCCGCTTTAGTTAGAAAATTATAGAGCCCGTTCTGTTTGTCCGCTATTGAGCGCGCAATGGAAATAAAACAATCGATACTTTCACTCATCGCTTAGTTTCGAGGTACAGTCAATATTCTCATTTTTCTGTCAAATGAAGCAAATCGATTTTCGAAACAGACATAAAACAGAGGAATGATAATGTTCGCTTTGGAATATTTTGTGACTCGGTAATTCTTAATATCTATTTATGTTCCTGTTTAGTGATTTAGTTTAGAATAATATGATATATTACTAGCTGTCCTGGCAAGCACGTATCTTTAGATTAATCATTCCTCTGTATATTTAAGACTCGAATAATAATCGATTAAAAAATCAATATATCTATTAAAGTGGCAAAAGAGACGGGGCGCCGCGATGCCTTCGAATCGATGACGTCACAGTAGGTATGAAAAAGTGACTCGCTCGTGTTCATACAAATTGGTGCGACATGGCGGTTCTAACTATATCCATTTCTGTGGGTAGAACATTAATTTATATTATTAAAAGTTAAAAGCTTTTATTTAACTTGCTCTGTATGTAGGTATGTAAGTATGTATATTACGGTGGAATTTTGTAACTCAATTTTAAGGTAGATGTATTTAACTGATTGAGCTGAAATTTTGCATACGCGTTTAGTTTGGATGACCATGCAGGATATGGTATATCACGCTAAATCCAATATGGCCGACCATCCAAGATGGCAAAATAATTATTTTCTATGCAGTCCTACAATATAAATATTAAACGAAAGGGCTTTTTGAGGGTAACTCAAAAACGAATATAATTTCATTCTATATCCAACATGGCGGCTCATCCAAGATAGGGGAATAGTTATTTTTAATGCACTTCTGCAATATGGGTATCAAATGAAAGGGCTCATTAAAAGTAACTCGAAAACGAATGTAACGTCATTCTACATCCAATATGGCGGCTCATCCAAGATACGGGAATAGTTATTTTTAATGCACTTCCGCAATATGGGTATCAAATAAAAGGGCTCATTGTGAGTAAATTGAAAAATAATATTCAAGTCGTGTCGTGTCGTGCGTGTCATGTCGTGTCTTGTCGTGACGTGACATGAAGTGTCGTGTTATGACGTGACGTGACCTGACGTTACGTGACGTGACGTGACGTTGCGTGTCGTGTCATGACGTGACGTGACCTGACGTTACGTGTCATGTCGTGACTTAACGTGAAGTCACGTGACGTGACGTTACGTGTCGTGTCGTAACTTCACATGACGTGCGTGACGTGGCATGAAATAACGTGACTGACAGCCGTATTTCATAAAATGCCCGCTTGAATCCGGTCACTTTTTTTAAATGAAATTTAACTTTTTAGTCATGCAGAAATCTATTCAGAGATAACTAAAAAACAAAAAATAAATTATAAACAAAAAACTTTTTGAAAAAACGCTTTTATTGAAATAGTCTAAAAAGAAGAAAATAAGATTCTCCTTAAACATTATAACTATTAAGTTATAATCCTCAATATATTATACAATTCGCATGATAATAAAAGCTTGTCGCGAGACTTAACAATCTATCAGTACTTGATAAAATAAAAATATAATATTTACTCAGTTATATATATAAATTGGTACTAGTTTATTTACAAATCGTGCGACAAGCTTTTATTATCATGCAAATTGTATAATATATTGAGGATTATAACTTAATAGTTAAAATTTTTAAGAAAAATCTTATTTTCTTCTTTTTAGACTATTTAAAAAAAAGCTTTTTTTTTTTCAAAAAGTTTTTTGTTTATAATTTCAATATTTATGTAACGTTATCAATAGTCAGTAGTCACATTATACATAATAATTATTGTTAGCGATAAGAGAGAGAATGAATTCAAGTTATGCAATTACTATAATCAATCATCATTATAAGCAATAGCAAGGAAGTGTTTCGTGACCAAGGTCTTAAACCGATATAGCGTTTTAGGCATTTTTATGTGTCTTGGTAAAGCATTCCAAAATTTTATTCCAGTAATGACAAAGGAGGAGCCATAAAATTTGGTGTAATGTACAGGCATTTCCAGGAGCAAATTAGACACTGATCGTAAATTCTTAACGTCTGTCTGTCGAAATAGAAAATTATTTTTTAAGTACGAAGGTAAATGCGAATCATGTAAAGTGGAATAAACGAGAGAAAGAAGGCGAGCATCCCGTCGAAGGCGAATAGGCAACCACTTCAGCTTTGCAAGGTATTCGGAGATGTGGTCGTATTTGCGAAGGCCGAAGATAAATCGAATAGCTAGATTCTGCAATCGCTCGAGTTTGTTTAGCTGGTCCTCTGTGAGATTCACAAAACACGCGTCCGCATAGTCCAGCGTGGGTAAAAATAGTGATTCAGCTATCTTAATTTTTGTGGGAATGGGAAGTAGGTAACGTAGACGAGATAGAGAGCGTATATTTTCCTACTGATCTCTTTGATGTGTTGTGACCATGATAATGTTTCGTCAAGGTATACTCCTAAATTTTTAACTGATTTGGTAAAGGGAACTACAACGCCATTAACAACCACCGAAGGTAAACAGCTAAAGTCGACCCTAGATATTAGCCCAGGACTACCAATAAGTATTAACTGCGTCTTAGCTGGGTTAATATAGAGATCATGGCGCTTACTCCAGTTACAAATTAGGTTAAGGTCACTGTTGAGTTTATGTATAGCATGTATGTCATGTGGGGATGATTGGCAATAAATTTGGAAGTCGTCAGCATAGAGGTGAAAAGATGAGGTTAACGATTGTGTGATATTATGTGATATAAAATTATTTTACAAAAGGTAACGTTATCAAAGAACATATATTTACCGTTTCCTATTTACCGTTATAGCATTTACCGGTATTAATTTAAATTTTTACCGTTATTTCTAGTATCGGGTTCATACCTTTATCTATGCCTTTGAAGCAGTAACGTTATGAAAAAAATCCGGTATTTGAAGCCCTGGTTACAACTTACAAGTAATCGATGCATCTGATTCTACTTATTCGCTTTTGATTTTTAGAGTAACATCCCTAGAGCTTAAAAAAAAGGTCAGCTGACATACAAAAAAACGTTTGGGTTTTTGATGTTCATTATTGGTAAAAGAGTGATTCTTCAAAAATGATTCTCCGCGTCACTTTCGTGGGAATTTTTTATTTTTGAGTTATCTTTAAATAAATTCAAATACCTTTAAGGTGCTCTAAAAATAATAAATACGATCTTTAAGGCATGTAAATCGGTCCATTAACTACTGAGATAATCGAATTTGAAATTTCGGTCCCCACGAAAGTTGCGGCAAACTCCACGAAAGTTACGATTGAATTTTCTAGAAAGAAAATATGGATTGAAATCTATTTTCCTTAAAAAATAAAATAAAATATTATTTATTTAATCAGTTTTTATTAAGATCAATAATACTAGAGCATGGAGCTTTAATTTGTTGCTTAATCTGTGAATGAACCGGTTCTGAAATGCTGTGATTTTTTCGAGGTTCAGGTGATTTTATTTGAAGTTCGTGAAGAATGACTGTGTTTTACCTGTAAATAAAACACATATTAAATACTTACCTTACTTGAAGCTTACTGATATGAGATGGCGCTAGCGTGCTCGTCGCTTGACCTCGTCTTGTCTCTTTCCTTCTCGTACCCCCTCGCTCGCACACATAAAACTATAATGCTAATATATTAAGTCTATGCTCGCACAGCTATCTTGAGAACCCCACCATGGTGACGCCACATGAAGTGGCCTAATTTTAATTTCAAATCATTGAGTCGAATATC
Source organism: Aricia agestis (assembly GCF_905147365.1). Taxonomy (NCBI): domain Eukaryota; kingdom Metazoa; phylum Arthropoda; class Insecta; order Lepidoptera; family Lycaenidae; genus Aricia; species Aricia agestis. The sequence continues at coordinate 9,563,757 of NC_056416.1, read as the reverse complement.
ACCAGGCAGTATTAAAAATGTAAGCTTCAAGTAAGGTAAGTATTTAATAAGTGTTTTATTTACAGGTAAAACACCGTCATTAAATACTGTACGCATACTTGAATCTTACTGATATGAGACCTGTTTGTTATCGCCTGGTGGGAAAAAGACGCATTGTGAAGGGCATTATTATTATTATACATTAGAAGAGCTTAGAAAATAGAAATGTAAAATACCTTACTGAGATCAATAGATTTATTGATTTGTATTAATTAATAAGGTGTAAATTAATTACAGAATAAAGTATCAGTAATGTTACGGTACATGGTATACGGACACGTGGTGCCATCTAGCGACAAACCAGCGAAACTTACAGAGGGAACACAGGCAACATAAATCCCCGACTCAATACTAGATGGCGTTAGGTGCGCTAATACATACTCGAATAGACTGTGCTCGAACTTTCTAGAAGTATCTTGTTTACTTGTTTACGTGAATCGGGCAAAGAACTTTCAGGACCTCGTCTCGCCCATATAAATAGCCGCAGATGGACGGCCCAGCAATTCAGTTCGTTTCGAGCTATCATCAAGGCGATTTCGGAGTGACAACAGTGAAACCTGCGGCTTGGCTACGACCTAGGACAGTGATAGTGCTTAGTGATTGGACCTAGTGATTAGTGTTTGGACTTAGTGCTAAGTGTTGTGACCTAGTGTGTGCTTGTGTGACCTGGACTTAGTGAATAAAGTCTTCAAGAGAGTCAGCAGGTCTTTCTCTCCAATTCCTTCGAACCCTAGCACGTAACAACTGGTGTCAGAAGTGAGATTTGGAGATGCCATTGACTCCGAGAGAGGACTTCAAGGGGAGTGTCAGGAAAAGGGCGCAGCGAGCTGCTGCCATCGACTCCGAGAGAGGAGTTTTTTTTTTTTTTTTTTTATTAAATAAGGGGGCAAACGAGCAAACGGGTCACCTGATGGTAAGCAACTACCGTCGCCCATGGACACTCACAACATCAGAAGAGCTGCAGGTGCGTTGCCGGCCTTTTAAGAGGGTATACGCTCTTTTCTTGAAGGTTTGCAGGTCGTATCGGTCCGGAAATACTGCTGGTGACAGTTCATTCCAGAGTTTTACAGTGCGCGGCAGAAAGTTACGCGAAAAACGCACTGTGGAAGACTGCCACTCATCAAGGTGATGAGGATGGTATGTTTTTCGCGTGGGACGATAGCGAAAAGTTGCAGGTGGTATGATTCCGAACAATTCCTCAGAGCACTCCCCGTGATACAACCGATAGAGGATGCAGAGTGAAGCAACATCTCGGCGTAATTCCAGGGGGTCCAAGCTGTTTGAAACACTATGGCAGTCAACAATTCGAGCAGCCCTTTGTTGGATACGATCCAGAGGGAGCAGTTGGTATTTTGGCGCCCCTGCCCAGAGATGAGAACAATATTCCATATGAGGCCGAACCTGCGCCTTGTAGAGTTGTAGGCGTTGGTCCGGACTGAAGTACTCTCTCGCTCTGTTAAGAACGCCAAGCTTCTTCGAGGCTAATTTGGCCTTACCCTCAAGATGATATCGGAACTGGACTTCGCTCGATATGTTGACGCCAAGTATCTCAATGCTAGGGGAGATGGTTAAAGATGTGCCCTTGAAACGAGGATAAACGACCATTGGTGACTTTTTAGTGGTGAACGCGCAGACTTGTGTCTTGGCGGGGTTGAATTGGACTAAGTTACGTCTACCCTATTCAGAGACCTTCTCCAATGAATTCTCCACCTTAGACACAAGTTCGTTTCGACTCTCAGTGACATTTTGCCGAGAAATATTAGGGGAGCCGGTATATAAAGCATCACCTGTACTATCATCCGCATAGCAATGAATGCCTTTGGTTTGTAACATGTCATTGATATGCAGTATGAATAGAGTAGGCGATAGCACACAGCCCTGAGGGACACCAGCATTAACAGACTGAGTTTCCGAGCATTCGCCGTCAACTACGACCTTTATGCTTCTGTCTGCTAAGAAACTAGTGACCCACTTACATAATTTCTCGGGCAGCCCGTATGATGGAAGCTTTGATAGCAGCGCTTTATGCCAAACCCGATCGAAGGCCTTCGCAATGTCCAAACTAACAGCCAATGCCTCTCCCTTCGACTCAATTGCCTGAGCCCAACGATGAGTCAGGTATGCCAAGAGATCACCAGCCGAGCGACCCTTACGGAACCCGTATTGTTTGTCGCTTAGCAATCCCTGGCCGTCCAAGTATCGAAGAAGCTGGCTATTGATAATGGATTCCATTATCTTCGAGAAGAGAGAGGTTATAGCGATTGGTCTGTAGTTGGAAGGATTTGAGCGATCACCTTTTTTGGGGATCGGGTGCACCAAGGCTGTCTTCCAGGAAGCCGGGACTATGCCAGTGGAATAGGAGAGCCGAAAAAGACGCGTCAAGAAGGAAGCCAACTCTGGAGCACACTTTTTCAACACAATAGGCGGGATTCCGTCAGGCCCACTCGACTTTTGGATATCAAGAGAACAGAGGGCTTTTCGCACTGAGCGCTGATGAAACCGTATATCCGACATGATGCTCGTGCATCGCGGTATGGTTGGCGGTTTCTGCCCCCCGTCATCCAGGGTCGAGTTTGACGCAAAGAGCTTGCCCAGAAGATCGGCTTTGTCTTTTGCGTCCTGGGCCAACGATCCATTTCCTACGTGTAAGGATGGTAGGGTTGGCTTGCAGAAATTTCCTTCAATAGCTTTGGCCAGAGACCAGAATGCACGGGTTCCCGAGGGGAGGCGCTCAAGTCTCTTGCCAATTCTATTGATGTGCTGTTGCTTTGCCCGAGTAATCTCTTTCTTGAGGGACCTAGAGGCAAGGTTCATGTTTATCTACGACCGGGTCAACTTCATCATGACTTTTTTCCATGCTAAAAACGAAACCTAATATTAGGATTTCATGCAAAATGTTTGGAATGAACGACAAATAAAAAACCTTGGCGGTAGTTAAAAATATTTGAAAACCATAGAATGATTTGTGTTTTACTAAAATTACGTACTTAATACTAAAAAGCACTATCGTAAAAAGCATTACTAATATGCATTATATTATAAATAGTTCTAATTTTATAGAAATTTAAAAAATAAGTACATAAAAGTCTACTTGAGGGTAAATAAAAATTTCTTGAAAAGTGGTAAAATTTTCTTTATTTTCTTATAAAGTTACAGAATTCCTTTAGAGGGTAGCGTAAAGAACTAAATTATTATCGATTCCATAAAAATAAGAATCTATTTATAGAAATATTTTCAATACGAACGGTAAAACCGTTAATTAGTTGCAAACACTTTGTAAGGAAAATAAAAATGAGCACTTACATGAATCGCTGCAATAACAGGCTCACACTTATAAAATAGTATAAAAACTTAAGCACTTATCACGATAATAACTGTTGATAAGTGCAGACGGCAAAGAGAATATAATCACTACGGGTCGAAAATTCAGACGCCAATGATTTGAAATTAAAATTAGGCCACTTCATGTGGCGTCGCCATGGTGGGGTTCTCAAGATAGCTGTGCGAGTGAGGGGGTACGAGAAGGAAAGAGACAAGACGAGGTCAAGCGACGAGCACGCTAGCGCCATCTCATATCAGTAAGCTTCAAGTATGCCTACAGTATTTAATAAGTGATTTAGGAGGTCATATTAGGGTGTTTTCAACTAAATATGGAGATTTAGGACAATATTTTCTTCGATTCAGTTTGTGGGATATATACGAGGGCTCGCTTCGCTCGCTCTCGTCTTAGTATCGTATCGCATTGCATTTGGATTGAGGATGTAATATCAGTTGGTCATGTAAAATACTGATATTCAGGTAAATCCACTAGATTAGAAGCAGATTCGATATTATATATTTCGCGAAAAGATTAGAAGGTAGATTGATGTATAAAGCCACATATGTTTTGTTTTTCAAAAAAAACTTGTAGAGTGAAAAATTAGCTCTGGGTACCAAAACCATAGCTGGAAATATTATACTATAGCCAATTCTCATAGGAAAACGGTGTACAAAACAGCCTACGTAGCTCTTGTAGGTCACTAGGTAACTTTCATGGGTGAAAATCCACGAAAATTGTGCCATGAAAGTTACGGAAATTTTACATTTTTTAGAATTATGATTAAAGTAATAGGTAAATAAACAAACAAAGTACTAGGAAATAATCTCGATCATATACCTTATTTCTTAATTTGAGAAGAGTGTCATAATTATAAATTATTATCATTCAAAACATGCTCGCAAAAGTTACGTGACTACAGCGACCACAAAATTTTTAAGGAATATCTTATCTTATATTTTCTTTGTTTTGAAACAACGAGGGTTTGAGTCCCCTGTACAGATGCTGGAAAGACACTGAGCGTTGGTGCAGCTAAAACGTGTAACCACAAGTCGCGTTTGGAAGATAGGTGCAGTTTTATTACCCGCTCGTGAAACTAGCAAAATCGTGTGACACAGACGTTATGCCTAGTAACTTTTTTAACTTAAGGCATAACATTATTTTATTTTAGGAATTAGGTAGCCCAGTTAATCTAGATTATTTTGATTTATCACACTCTATGCTAATGAATAGAATACAAAAGTTATTAAAGCTTACCGTAAGCGCGAACAGAGTGTGACACGCGGAGAACACCGATTTTGCCCCCGATTTTGACATTGAATTAACCATTCAATAAAAACTATAAATAATTATAGATGTTTTTTATTGAAATCAGATACTTAAATAAATGAGGAATAACGTGTGTTTGATCTGCAAGATCTGAAGGCTGTATGTTTATTAGGGTAGTAGTAAAGAGCGTGTGACCACATTTTGAGGGGCCTTGGAGAATTACTCAAAACATTAGCCATAAAATTTTCGTTATCGTGCACAAGTGCAGGTAAGGTGTTGTCAAAACCAACATTTGTAATTCCTGTGACATTTGGTAAATAGGGCTATTTCTAACGTGAGTTTTTACTAAAACATCGTTATAATAACTTTATTACCTATTCATTGGAATATTATTGCCCTTTTTTTCAAATTGAAATGTATCAAGTTTTACATTCTTTTGCCCAGAATTAAAGCAATTAATGATGGTCTACTCATACGCCATCTACGAGGAAGTCTCGTAGGAATGCCGCGGCCGCATATGCGTAGTGCTTCGCGCTAAAAACGATACTATTGGACGATCTGCGTGTATCGGCCAATGGGTTGTTTTCTTGTTTTTAATTTCCACCAGACGGCGCGACCATAGAGACTTCTAGATTTTCTATTGGTTCCCCACCGACTTGAAATATCAGTGTACTGTCAAGTGTGACAAAAATCAAGTAGCTTAAATTTCACGAAGAGCATACGCCTAAGTGATAGCCAGTATACTGGTAACAGTTAAGGAACATGCTAACAAAATTTAATACTTGTCAAACTGAAAACAGACAACTGAAAGAGTTTTGGCGGGCATGTCACTTTCAAACTTCTTCTATTTTTTATAATAGAAGAATAAACAATACAATAAAAAATAGAAGAATAAAAACCACACCATGTGGTTTTTATTCTTTTTTCCCAAATTGTGTTATTCGGGTTTTTGATATTCATTATTGGTAAAATATTAGCCACTAAATATCCGTAATCTTGCACAAGTGTTGTCAAAACAAAATGTATAATTCCTGTGATATTTGGTGTGAATATCGGTAAATAGGGCTATTTATTCCATGAGTTTTAACTAAAACATCGTTATAACAACTTTATTATCCTATTCATTGGAATATTATTGCTTCTTTTTCAAATTGAAATATATCAAGTTTTACATTCTTTTGCACAGTTTTGTAGCAATTATTGATGGTATTCCCTGGTAATACTGATAGTTTTCTACCCATACGCCATCTAGTTACTAAAATGGAAACTGTTTGACAATCAAATAAAAAAAAATAGAAAATACCTCATGGTATCGTCTCATAGCACGAAGCTCATAGCTCGACTCAGGTGCGGCCGTGCCGTTACTAAAATGACAACTGTTTAATAATCAAATTAAAAAAATAAGAAATAAACATCCATAAATATAGTTATTTTAATAGGTATATTAGATATCGTTACAAAAATTATGAAATATCTGGCTTACCAATGTCACATTATTTACCATAATGGCCCGGCCGCACCTGCGTTTATCGTACGAATCTTCGTGCTATGAGACGATACTATTGGACGATACACGCAGATCGTCTAATAGTGTCAGTTTTAGCGCGAAGCACTACCGACTACGCACTACAGCACGCATATGCGGCCGCGACATTATGAAAAAAACGGTACGTAAACGTTATTTTACTGGTAATCGGTCATAGACATTTTTTTTTCACAGCAACTTATATCTATAGTCTATGATGATTAAAATATTTTAAAATGGCGTCGAAGCTTGGTGAAATTTTGTGAATTATTGTGAATCACTGTTAAATTTATCGAATCTTTATGATTTTGTTTATTTTCTAAAGTGTTTTAAAGTTCACTAAGCAATTGTATTCTTTAAAAGACTCGGAAAAGTGTACAAGTTAGGTTGAACTATACCTACTATGAGTAACTACGAGGATGATCAAAGTGAGGATGGAGAATTGGCACGTAGTCCTGCACAAGATGAGTTGGATTTTAGGTAAGTCTTGCACATAATATAAGTCTATGTTCACCATGATACCTTATGGCGATCTTATTATCATGATACCGTACAACTATGACGCATTGGATTTTATAGGAAGCAAATGTTCTGCTACCCAAGTAGAGGTTATTTCCTGTAATTGTAATATGCTAAACATTTAGCACCAAGCGTATGAAAATATCTTTCTGTAATATGTTTCAGTTAGAATGCGTTAAAAGTGTAATAAGCCTTTTTTATGTCGGAATGCAATCTATGAGACAACTAGATCTCCGCTTGTTTTTTGTATATTACAAGTACAATGTGCAATGTAAGGCACATTCAAGAAACATTTTAGAATTTTTGACTGATAAATATGTTTGTAGGGTTAGGTTGGGGACACTAAACTATAATAGGTATACATATTATATCTTTTGAAAAAATTCTACAAAAGGGGTTAATGAATAATATAACATAGCACATGGTGAAAGTGTATATAAATTTCATTTTAGCCTGTCCGATGAAGATCGGGATAATGCAGATTCCTTAGTAATAAAACCACCACAGGCAATTGTCAGGTCTCATAGAGACAAAAGAGGTCACAAAAGATCTCTCAAGGATAGATACAAGGAAACCGTCAGAAAAGAAAAAAAACATCTGTACAGGTAAGCCTTATTTTATTTGTTTAAGAATTTTTGCGTAACATCTGCGTGACTAATAATAAATGTATTTTAAGGTCTGACTCATTGCTCTGGGCATGTACAACCAACTAATTGTTTTTCAACAGGGAACGCGATAAGCCAGAAAAAAATAAAGGCGAACTTAAAAACCTCGAAAGAGAGGAAATGTCCAAAGAGTACTATAGGGAAAAACAATACTATAGAGAAAAGGAGGCATACAGGGAAAAAGAAATACGAGAAAAAGAACTCCGTGAAAAAGAAATGTATAGGGAAAGGGAGGTTAGAGAGAAAGACATGTACAGGGAAAAGGAATTGTACCGTGAAAAGGATCCGTACAGAGAGAGAGAACATTATAGAGAAAGGGAAGTCTATAGAGATCCACAGTACAGAGAATCTGCTAGACCAAAGGAAGCTTATAGAGAAAAGGAGGTTTACAAAGAAAAAGAGATGCAGAGAAATAGAGAAATGTATGTAAATCGTGATAGGCAATTTAAGTATTCCGAAGCAGATCGGAAAAATTTAGAAAATGATAGAATTGAGTCTAGGTTAAGGGTGTTGGCTGATGACAGCAAAACGACACAAAACAATGAAAAAGAAAACAGGGAGAGGAGTTCAGGTGATAAGGAATTAGAAGATTTAAGAAGTAGGTTGCTAAGTAAAAGAATAACTAAACAATTACAAACACAAGACAAAAAAAGTGTGAATTATGAAAAGGATTCATCCAAAACTGAAAGGCAGTCATCCTTGGACAAACACCAACAAGAAAGAAGAAAGAGGCTACTAGAAGCTGGTAAGATTAACTTATGTTTGAGTTGCAAACTTCATGGTGCATATTATGCTGGCACTTCACATGGCTATTTGTATTTGCGTATTTGATGTATTCACCAAACAATCACCATATGTAGATGGTATGTTTGACAAAGTATTGGCCTTATTTGCCTATTTGACAAATACACATATCCATACCTTTGTCGGTTTTTGACGCACATCAAAAGAGTCAAATAGGCAAATACGTGGGAGAGCCATGCTTCGGCACGAATGGGCCGGCTCGACCGGAGAAATACCACGTTCTCACAGAAAACCGGCGTGAAACAGCGCTTGCGCTGTGTTTCGCCGAGTGAGTGAGTTTACCGGAGGCCCAATCCCCTACCCTATTCCCTTTCCTACCCTCCCCTATTCCCTTCCCTTCCCATCCCTACCCTCCCCTATTACCCTATTCCCTCTTCAAAGGCCGGCAAAGCACCTGCAGCTCTTCTGATGCTGCGAGTGTCCATGGGCGACGGAAGTTACTTTCCATCAGGTGACCCGTTTGCTCGTTTGCCCCTTATTTCATAAAAAAAAAAATACACAAATAAACCGGTGCTGTCAACTTGACAACAGACGGTATATTTTGAGAGTGGCGTAAACATCGGAAAACGAAAGTGGTCCAATTTATTGTAATAAATATTCGAAGTCTATAACTGACATCCGACATTGTATTGGTGAACACAAACCTGATTCAAAAATTCTGAATTGAATGTTTGTAAGTTTGCTATTTGACTGCCGTGTGTGGAAGGTCGTATTTGCCTTTATTTGCATATTCGTCAATAATGTTGCCAAATACAACCAATAGCAAATACAAATAGCCATGTCAAGTGACAGCACTATAATAATAATTATTGTGTTAGTCTGTTGTAAGTTGTAAGATTACTTAAAATTAGCAATTTTTTAACTTTTTAGAAAGAGAAATGGTGAAAAGGAAGCATGAGTCCCGAGGTGAACTGGAAGCAAGAAGAGAAGAGCGTAGACGCCGTGGCAAAAAACGTTCAGTGTCTCCTGATGAGGGTGCAAACAAAAAGAACAAAACCAATCACTCGCCCAGCTATGGAGACTCGGTTGTTACAGTTTCAGATGCTAGTGACGTTGAAATGAAAAGCACATCACCACATTCTGAGCCTGAGGAAGGTATGTAGATGCTTGTAAATTCATTCATTCAAGTTCAAAAATGTTTTATATGTACTATCAAACAAAATTGATTCATAGGCAGTTGACGGACCTTTTTCATTTTGTTTTGTTTATGTCAATTTAATGTTGGTCAGCAGGATTTGACATAAAACAACTGAACTATGTAGATCTGCCATTTGCCCATGAATCAACTTCTCTGATTGTATTATAAAGCTTAATATAATTTGTAATATAGATTATGTAATTCTTACAAGAAGAACTATGTATATAAATTACTAGCTATTTGACCGATCGCTCGGTATTCGATAAAACACGAATAAAATGACATTTTCTAAAAATGATTCCTAGCTAGATCGATTTATCGCCCCCGAAACCCCCTATATACTAAATTTCATGAAAATCGTTAGAGCCGATTCCGAGATTTATATATATATATAGACCATTATATATATATATATATATATATATATATATATATATATATATATATATATAAAATGGTACTATATTTTTACATACTTAGTGTAATTTAGCTTAAGCTATTATTGTTATTTTCCACTTTCTTGGTAAAAGGTGGCCCCGTGCGAGTTTCTTACGGTTTTTCTCGGCGGGGTAGTTCCCGAACCGGTGGTAGGTCTCATGTAGACACGACGTATTTCATTTCATTTCATATAGTTGAGAAATATTTTATTTCTATTTTAGGTGAACATTCCAATACGGATACAGAAGAAAGTTCTGAAACAGCTTCAGATTCTGAAGCTGAGTCAAAATCTGATGATAATGGAGATGAAAAATCTGACAAGGAAGATGAAGAAGATAAAGAGGACTTTGATAAACCCAAATCAAGACAGACCTCAAAATCACCATCACCAAAATCGCTACAACGTAGCCCATCATCTGAAAGATCAAATAGGTAACCCTAATTATTATTTTCAAATTTGTCCAAAATCATGTTATGTGCATACAATAAACTCATTTGAATTTGAAGTTCCATGAATGTAATAAAAGCCGTATTGAATCAATTTGTTGTCCATATTTTGACTGTGTGTCTATGTAATTATTATCAGTGAGCGGAGTAGGTAGATTGAAATGAGGTAGACAATCGGAAACATACATAATAATATAGACATTCCCTCGAAATCCCGGACTTTGTTAATATTTTAAACCAAAATTTAAATTAGTAGTAATTTTAAAAAATAAGACTTATATTTAAGTCGATTTCATCCATTATTCATTAAAATTATGGTAAACTAGATGATGCCCGCAACTCCGTTGCGCCAAAACTCATTTATCGCGCGGGAACCGTACATTTTCCTGGGACAAAAAGTATCCTATGTCCTTTCTCAGGACTCAAAGTATCTCCATACAAATTTCAGCAAATTCGGTTCACCGGTTTGGGCGTCAAGAGGTAACAGACAGACACACTTTTGCATTTATAATATAAGGTACCATATAGTATGGAATTAGTATGGATTACCAACATTTTTTTTTTTTAATGAAATAAAGGGGGCAAACGAGCAAACGGGTCACCTGATGGAAAGCAACTTCCGTCGCCCATGGACACTCGCAGCATCAGAAGAGCTGCAAGTGCGTTGCCGGCCTTTTAAGAGGGAACAGGGTAATAGGGGAGGGTAAGGAAGGAAAGGGAAGGGAATAGGAGAGGGTAGGGAAGCGAATAGGGTAGGAAATTGGGCCTCCGGTAAACTCACTCACTCGGCGAAACACAGCGCAAGCGCTGTTTCACGCCGGTTTTCTGTGAGAACGTGGTATTTCTCCGGTCGAGCCGGCCCATTCGTGCCGAAGCATGGCTCTCCCACGTACAAAACCATCTTTGATTGAGTCCGGAAATACCGGAATAACTTCCTGGAATAATGACTTATCCACATTATCCTTTCTATGAACATTTATGATACAAGTAGCAAAAATCAATATACCTACTCCGATCACTGGTAATTATTCATAAACATATTTTATTTTTAAGGTCTCGATCACGATCCAAAAGTAGAAGCCGGTCACATTCATTTTCACCGCCATTGCCTGACGAAAATGGAAAAGTCGCCTCTGAAGAGGAAAAACCTGTGGAGGACGACGAGAGTATAAAATCAAAGGAAGCAGCATTGAATGCTTTACCGCCATATTACCCAGCATTACAGGTAAATATACACCTAGTAGTGAGATAACTAGATATCAAAAAGTATTTCTTACAATTGCCATTGTTTAGCAGTAACATTGTCAAAGTAAACAGTGCACCACACCAAAGCTCATGTAAGTGTTGATCTATCTAATTTGTTATTATTGTCGAGAAAGTTGAAAGAAAAAAATTGATTTCAATTTAATTAGGAAGTAATATTGTTTCTTTATTAACACAAGTTTCTTTTTACGAGGATTGAGATTGACCGCCTAACTTAGGCTGGTATAAATAGTCAGTACTCAAGATGCATCTCGGTCTCAAGACACGGTTCAGGCTCTGTGATTGGTTGGCTGTCAAAATTTGAACCAATCACAGAGCCGCGTCTTGAGACCGGGTCGCATCTAAGTACTGACTATTTATACCAGCCTTAGTCGCACAAAGCGTCGTTGCTTGCGTACGCGTTGCATACGCAAAAAATGCGAAGGGATCTCAAAATACATTGAAAGAAAAAAGAAAAAGAAATGTTTTCTTTTATCTTTCACAATTAAAACATCTTCAGAAAGTATGTGTATAGAGATGTGTTTTTGTTTTGTTATTAAAGTATTTTATGTTATATTTATAGGGTTGTCGATCTGTAGAGGAGTTTCAGTGCCTTAATAGAATTGAAGAAGGCACCTACGGAGTTGTGTATAGAGCACGAGATAAAACTACAGATGAAATTGTTGCTCTGAAACGACTCAAAATGGAAAAGGAAAAGGAAGGATTTCCTATTACCTCGTTGAGGGAAATCAACACATTGCTTAAGGTAGGATCACAATCTGTTTTTTACTCTCTTTAGCTCACTAGAGCCATCGTAAAGCCTCAGTGCTCTATTTTTAAAGGTATAGATAAACTTTCTTTGTTACTTATTATTTTAAGTCTATTTTTTTGGAGCCTTGAGCTGTGAAGCTCCCGATGGCTCTCGTGATGTATTTCACTTTATTAATGCCTTGTATTTTATTCCTACAGGCCCGGCACCTCTTGAAGAGGGTTGTGCTAGAGGTGTGACCCAATAGCAAGGGTTAACAACTTCGATACACGGGCGGGCCTAAGTATCTTATAAGGGATTTATTCCAGGGGAAATAATATCTTCCAAAAGCTCTTTCTAAGAGCAAAGCATACAGAGAAAAGTAATTTTCCTTGCATTCATATATCTCGAAACATCAAAAACTTCTGAAATGACAGTACAAAATAAGTCAAGTGATAACAACCTCATCGTCTCACAGCACACTGAAAGGTAAATCTATAATGAATTTGACTAATACTCACTTGTGTTTATAAAAATCTATGAAGGAGGCTGAATCTTCATTTAGTAATGAAGAATTATCCTGTCATGACAAAAAACATCTCAGTATTGGTGTTGCCAAAAGTAAACGAGTTTTTTTGACAATGGCATTCCCATATGGGTGTTATGTTTTGTGGTTTGTATCTATGAACATACTCCAAAGCACAAAAACATGAACCTTTACAACTGATGAGTACTTAGTATGTTAATGAATGACATGAAGTGTAATGCTTACCATATTGTTATGGTGCGCTTATACGGGCAACTAAAATTGCTCAACACCAGTCAATTCTCGTCAACTTTGACGTCACGACTACATCAAGCAATTTGCGGCAACAAGCAGCAATATTGCGCAATACAATATTGAGTAATGTGGCCATCGAATATTTGAGCTATATGACATTGAGCGATATGAAATAAATTGCTCCATATTGCTCCAGATCGCTCTATTCGTGTCGCCGAGCAAGTATTGCCCGTGTAAGCGCTTCTTTATGTTGAACATATTGCCAATTCTTACTAGCTCAGTGAAATTAAGCATTGATACCTAACGCTTTTTGAGATTATTTTAAAATATATCTCACTCTATGCACAATTTGCATTCGTAAATTTTTTCTTTCTTTCGCACTCTCTCTTCATTGTGAATTGACTGATGAGATAAGATAGATATAATTATGATTATTAGCAAGTATTTCATTGACCAAGTATGGGAGAAACACATTTTCTACTTCATACACTTAATAAAGTGTAACTAGAAAATATCTAGACTTTTTAATTATTACTTTCATGTATATTTTACAAAATTACTTTCATATGCTGGTAACAATTGACAAAGTAATAATGATCAAAACTTTTAAATAATATCTTTGTAATATTATAAAGTTTTTCTATGTAAGTACCTATTTTTGGTAAGCGGTACAAAATCGAATTTAAAAACTTTAAGTATGTTTTTAATTAACTTAAAACTCAACACTGTAAGTGTTAAAAAAATTTGAGTTGAACAGTTGTTGCTACTTAGTGTCTAAACACACTAGGCCGAAGTTACGCGGCGTAAATTCCGCATGATTCCGCCCGCAATGTATTTTAAATTACTGATGACACACTATTCCGTCGCGTTCCGTTCGTATTTTGTATGCGTTTGACATTGCGGACGTAATCATGCGGAATTTACGCCGCGTAACTTCGGCCTAGAGTGTTTAGACACTTAGTGGTCTACCAAAATGTATGTTGAATTTAGATTGTATAACTTACCAAAAGACATATATTTTGTTATGCCGTATAAACGACGCGCTTTTATAAATTCAGTATTTGATATAGTATTTTCAACTTTAGTCTATCCGAATTTTTAAGGGGTCTGAAATTCAATACGAAGATTAAATATTATTTTCAATTTCAGGATAACGTCACGTGCCTCCACCTTCTTATGTGTATTCTAAATTTAGGTTTTATTTAATAGACTAATAAAAACAAAATTTCTTAGGAATTATAGATTACTAGCAAATCAGACGGATTAAATTAAAGACACACGCGGACAGAATGCAAAGCATGTTGATATAATACAGGTATAATATAAGCCATAATATAACATTATGTCCGAAGCTCATCGCGGCCGCCTATTATAGGTTTATCACAGAGTAGTGTAGTTGTAAATGGCAGAATTTGTTTTTATAGAAAACAAATAACGCAACCGCTCAATGGAGTATGCATTATATTAAGCGAATTTTGAAACTAGACTTCTCTTTCTAAAACTGCATTATAAGTTTTCAGAAAATCAATTTCCATAACAGGGAATCTAACAGACTGATTTTATAAAAATATAACACTCTGTGTTACACCACTTGATAGTGTTGGTATAAAACAAAATATTTTGCTTTCATCCATAATGTATTTCATACAAAGCATTATTGAAAGGATGTAGAAGTTTCAGTAGAGATGATCCACTTTTATGTAAAATTACATATTCTTGTGACATGTATTCATGACATCTTTGGACATGTATCTAATTCTAGCGGTCAGATAGCCTATCTAGATTCTTGCCGAATAGAACGACATTAGGCTTTTAGCAGAACTAAATATAAATAGAAAAATAAAACTATCTTGTTACATAATTTTCATAGTTAAATTACCTTAAAGTAGTGTTGGTAGAAAGAGAGATCCGATGTGCGCCCTGACGTCATGTCATTCACAATGCGTGCAAAGTCCATAGTAAGGCTGCGTTTCCACCAGAGATGTGTTGCAAGGAATGTGTTTTTAAGATCCAATAGCATCGCCGCGCTAAGCGATGTCATGGCAAGGTCATGCCAATGAAGCGATTCTATTGGTTCTCACCAACATATCCCTCGCAAGTCATCTCCGGTGGAAACGCAGCCTTAATTTCGTTTTGCTAGAAAGAGATAGGAAGCTTTGGTCGCTTATATCTTTTAAAACTCCTTAGAATTCCCAGTAACTAAAAGGACGAATGAATCTTTATAATTTCTAATATCTCTCCATCTGTCTGCCCCAGACTTGATGACTTTGGTAGCAACGAACGTAAATAGACAAAGTTTTGCATATATTGCATATATACTGCACATTATAATAAGACTTTATATTGGGCATCTGGGCCTCTATCATGAGCTCTTAAATCCATTCTTTTTACGTCCTTATCTGACTGTATAAGGACGTAAAGTGAATGGATTTAAGAGCTCATAATATTGTGTGGTGGTGTTTTTAATCGTTTAGTACTTTGGTTAGTTTTTGAATCACGCTTCATCATTAATTCATGAAGCCCCAAGCGGCCACATCCGGCCGCGATAACAATAGATAAGCTATTGTGTCTCGTTTTTCCGCGATCGAAAGGACATGTCTTTTTAACTTTTTGTTCGTAACTTTTTAGAGTCCATCCAACCATCAAATATATACAGATTGTTTCAATTCCAGTGGGGAGAAATAATTATGTAGGATGTAACAAAACAAAGTGATAATACTTTTAGGTCAGCGGTCGTCACACTTTACTGGCCAAGGGCCACACATGACAATGTGAGGCCGCAGAATATGTGAAGGGCGCTTCAAGAGCAGTTCCACACTAATGCCTTTTTTACACCTACCGAGTAAAGTGGCGAGACAGTACTCTCGGCAAATTTTTTGATCGAGAACTCAGTCTCGCCACTTTAGTCGATAGGTGTAATCAGGCCCTATACAACAACTAGAATAGGTTATTATTTTGGCATTTGTTAACTAAATCAAACTTTAATAACAACAACAAAAATTAACTAAATAGGTATATAACAAACAAAGATAACCGGCCAGAATTGGCCAGTTACGTTTATAATTAAATAATTTTAACCATTGTATAGTATAGTTGAACATTCAAATAATTTTACCGCACAAATAACGGCCACATCCCGCATGCGGCCTGCGGGCCGCAATTTGACTATCACGGCTTTAGGATGTGTATGTGTCCCTTAAATAGAGTTCATTGTGAAATTAGCAGTATTGAAGTAGTATTTTTTTATTATACATATTATTTATTTTCACATACACTTATGTATTTATATGTATATATATCCTGTAAATTATTTTCCCCCATTGGATTTTTTTTTTGAAATTTTTCGGTAGGTACGTACACTTTACTGGTAGGGTAAGGGCCAGCGACAGCCAGACTTTCGTCATTTTATAAGTCTGAAGTACTGAAAGTCCTTGTGTGTATGACGCTTATAGAGGTAAGAACGACCAGCAATTATGGAGTTTAGGTCGCGGTTACTTTTATGCAGGGCCGGTTTTAGCACTACCAGCGCCCTGGGCGAGATTTCTTTGGCGGTCGGCGCCCAGGTAGTTCTTAAAAAAGCCGCCGTTTTCTAGCACTTTTGTTTGCGTTCGGCGCCCTTTTTTAGCCGTCGCCCCCCTCTAACGCCGCTACTGCTTTTAGAAGGTATCCAGTTCGTCAGGTCTACCTAACGGTTTTTTTTTAACTTTATTTTCTTCGGGGCCATTGTAGGAATCTCGTCTCCCACTGTCGGTCATTTTTGACAGCTGATTTCCACTACCTTTCCACTGCAAAGTGCCTAAAGTACTAAACTTTGAGGTGGTCTAGTAGTGGGAAGCAATTGTCATAAGTGTCTGGCAGAGGGAGGCTAGATTTCTACAATTATCCCGAAAAAAAAAGATTTATATTTTATATATTTTATCGAAGGTAACCTTCAGGGCCCGATGTAGGTATGTATTTAGCCGCTCTGTGAAAATATTACTGTCGCCGCCCTTAACATGTAGAAAACCATGTGAGTCATGAGCTAGTTTTGTTAGGGTACAATGGGGGGAATATTTAAGTAAAGTACTTTAATATTTCAACTATCCAACCTGAATTAAGTTGGAAGGTAAAATTCTCAAACATAGTAGTTATGGCTAGTTTGGAAGATTGATTCTGATTGAGATGATAAAGGATGGGAATAAGTCAACTTTGGCGCGCCTAAGTTTTTGCCGCTCTCGGCAAATGCCTCTCCTCCCCCTAGATCGGGCCTGTCGGTGCCATGTAGACCTTCAGAACTGTATACCTCCTAAAATCCATAGTTGCTGTTTTTCAGGGTTCCGTACCTAAAGGGTAAAAACGGGACCCTATTACTAAGGGCCAACCCACACGTACCACAACGACAACCCCAACCACACCACGCGGTCGGGCGTATATTTCGTATTGTAAATTAACTGGACCATTCACACGACGTTGTCGATCATTTGTCAGATACCGACCACATCGCAACCACAACGTTGCATCGATGCAACAACAGTGCGCGCACACTGCCCGCGCTCTTCCCCCCTCCGTTTCATTGACTTTTGTACGTAACCACATCGCAACCACTGGCGACAACGCAACCCCGTCGGCATTTTGTAGGTATCTCAACGCAACTGCAAAAAGCAGCAGCGACACCATTCACACGTACGCACTGCTCGACGACATTTTGTCGTTGCGATGTCGTGTGGATTGGCCCTAAGACTTCGTTGTCTGTCCGTCTGTCTGTCCATCAGTCTGTGTGTCTCCAGGCTATATTTCACGAACCGCTACTAGCTATAGCGGTTCTTGAGATACTTCTGAAGTTTTCATAGATTGTGTATATCTGTTGCCGCTATAACAACAAATACTAATAACAAAATAAAATAAATATCTAAGTGGGAGCTCCCATACAACAAGCGTGTTTTTTTGGCTTTTTTTCCTCGTTATCAATAATTAATGGAAACAGGTAGGCACTTTAATAACATTAAAATAAAATAAGAATTTAAGGGGGCTCCCATATAAAAAAAACACAATTTTTGGCCTATTTTTGCTCTATAACGGTACGGAACCCTTCGTGCGCGAGTCCTACTCGCACTTGGCCGTTTTTTTTGTAATATCTGCCTCGTATATGATGCAGGGCAATTATTTCTTTTGTTTTTCTTTTTACATAAGATGATTTTATGATTTCCATAGTTGCTGGTTGTTCTTACCTTGAGGGGTCATAAAAAGGAAAACTTTCAGCTTTTACAAAATGGCGAATGTCTGGCTATCGCTGGCTCTTGGGCCATGTATGACGTGCAACAAAATTCACAATTAATCACATTCACATTCTAACATTCTTTACAAAAAAAAATGTGCGAAATCGGACAGCAGTCTTGGAAGTTATAAGAAATAATAATAACTAAATTATAATAACGTAGTAATATTATTGATCACTAGGTAGCGTATTCCGAATCTTATATCTTTAAACGAGCAATTCTTGTATATATATAATTGGAATCTCGGAATCGGCTCTAACGATTTTCATGAAATTTAGTATATAGGGGGTTTCGGGGGCGATAAATCGATCTAGCTAGGAATCATTTTTAGAAAATGTAATTTTATTCGTGTTTTATCGAATACCGAGCATAGCTCGGTCAAACAGCTAGTAAATGTTTAAATATTCAGTGTAAAAATTCATCATAAGTGTGTTCGGTTATTTATATTTTAGTTACGTTATAAAAGCATGTTTTAAAATCGTCTGCCATTTTCGTGTGATGTCCGCGTGTGTCTAAGGATTCTTACAGACGAACGGCACGCGTCACGGCAGTCGACAAGTGTCTTAGTCCTAAAAGTTAAAACCAATTCACCTTACATACGGCATACCTATCACAGTAACAAAATGATAATTTTTTGTGTAGTATCATTTGCTTGCAAAATGTAATGCAAAATACGGGCACAATTTCTTATTTTTATCTGCTCTTGCTATCGAATACTGAATTTTTAGAGGTCTTATACCTGGTTTCTGAGGTTTTTTTGAAGAAGTTTATGATACAACAGCTTTGTTGATTAGTCAACGTTTTGAAGTTTTGCCAATCAAAAGTGCTAGTGAATAAACTTCTATATGTAATTGATTGTACTGTAGTTCTTTGTGGACATTCAAGTTAAACACTAATAAAACACAATTGAGTCACATTAGGCGTGCGCGTTCCTCGGGCGTGTGAGCGACGCGAGCACCGCGTGCGTGCCGCAGGCGCGCTGCATAGGAGCGAGTTGCCGGTGTGTGACGTGTGTGGAGAGTGCACGCGGCGTTCGCGATGCGTTCAGCGGGGCTAAAATGGTCACATTTAGCAATTCCTCTCAATCAATTCAGCAAATGAATTGTCAAAACTGACAAATGTCAAATTAGTACGAATTACTACAGATCGACAAGGCTTTTTATGAACGTGAGCGGGGGCGCTGCACAAATGAATCATATTATGATTCCACAAAGCGACCATTTTAGCCCCGCTGACCCTTTCCACTGTCCAAATTGTGACTGTCTTGATTGAGGGTGCTTATCGACGCGTGCGCCCCGCGCGTTCTCTGCACACACATCACACACCGGCAACGCGCGACGTTTATGCAACGCGCTCGCGGCGCGCACGCGGCGCTCGTGTCGCTCACACGCCCGAGCAACGCGCACGCCTAATGTGGAGTCAGCCTTACATGCACTTTTTCCACTATAGTCATCATCAGGTGTACTATGTACACCCTACGAATAATAAGAACTAAGGAAAAGTAACTCCGTCAAAAAATATGTTCTACAATACTTGTCAAAAATGTGTACACATTTTCAATACATTTGCAATATGTATTTAGGTGGCCTCGAGCGGTATCAGGCTTAGGCTGCGTTTCCACTGAAGCGGAGCGGAGCTTAGCGGTGCCGAATTGACCAATCACTATGCTCCAAATCTTCGCTGTCATTCCGTTGGAATAGCACGATTGGTCAATTCGGGCACCGCTAAGCTCCGCTCCGCTCCACTCCGCTTCAGTGGAAACTGGAAACGCAGCCTTACGTTACATGACAGTTCGAAAGGAACCAAGTTAAAAACGGTAATAGTATGGGAGTTACGTTTCCTTAGTTTTTAACCGACTTCCAAAAAACGAGGAGGTTATATATTCGGCTGTGGATATTTTTTTATTATTCGTAGCAATCGTAGCCTACAGGCTACACCTGATGATGACTAGTATCGAAACCCGTCATGTTTTTCATTAGTTTAATAATAATTACTAAATATAGTAAAAAATATGTGCACGTAAATTGTGTCTAATAAACTTCTGTCATAAAACTTCAGGAACCGGGTATAGGTTAACCTAAAAAAAATCTTGAGATGCGATTCAGTCTGTCCCAGACGACGATTTTATGTCGCTCTTGCTTGTTTTTTCATTTAAAAAAGTTGACTAAAGCAGAGAGTTTATGAACCTGCCGTTTTCACCTTATACTGTGTACCTTAAAGCTGCGTTGACTCAGAATTGTAAATCCATTATAATTTAGAATACCATTCACTGATAGATGAAAAAGTAATAAAATTTTTATTACAGTATCTCATCAAGAATACACATCGGCTTTGACAAAGAATGGGTTCCATTTTATTGTCAGACACAAAAACGCCAATGTGGTGTTTGTCACTGCATTGTCATTGTCATTTGCCATTGCAAAAGTTATTCTGACCGGGCTGGTCTTATGTACCTTTGATGGACATGAACTTCATTGCTCATAGTCACAGTTTTAACTTTTGAACTTTTTAAAAGTCAATAAAAAAGTATAACCGTCAAAATATAACATTGCGATATTTTATATTGTGTTTTAAAAAGTTCCAACGTCAAAATTGTGACCATAAGCAATGAAGTTCATCTTCATCACAGTTACATTATATGGGGCAGATGTAAAGCCACTTATTCACGTCGGTGGACGTATCTGCAGGCGTCACAAGCTGCTCACGTAGAATGACTATCAGCAGACGTATCTGCCGACGTGTAGAGTCGGCTTTAGGACCGTCCGCAGATCCGTACACAGAGTCGGCGCTAATAAAAATATATGATGTGATTCATAATATTGTATTCTTTTCAAAAGTCGATGAGCGTTTTTGGTCGGGTACTGCGTTCATAATATGACGAATGAGGTTGTTATTGCTAAAATAGGGTGACACCTTAAGGGTGTAGTACCAGGGAGTCTAATTTATAAGCAGGTATAAGCGTACCCTGCGTCCTCGAGCGAACTTGAAGATGTGTGCGACTAACACATATTAATTATTAAATTATTCAGTTATTGGTGTTCATCTTAGTTTTTCTATAGAAATATCTGACAGACTAATGTATAGAAATGAGCATTAATCAATAGCTAAATCAACCAAAAACTGGTTATTAAAATTAGATTTCCTAATGTTAAAGTATTTTCAGCTCAGTTTTTCTACCTTAGCCAATGTACTGTCATTTCAGAAGGTTTTTAATGTTTTTGTCTCCAATTAAAAGTATAAATAGTATTTGGGTTTTATACATAAGGTAAGACAAGGATTGCAATATATCCTGATAGTGATATAATGTTTCAAGTTGGTCTCACCAACATTTTCTTTTTATTGTCCTAATCATCAATATGTTGAAGTTATGGCTTAAAGTGAAAATGTTAGTAGTTATTTAATTATGTTAAGTATTGCTTTCTGTTGTCAAATTAATTTATGGTATGTTAAATGAATAAAGTCCTATTGCGGAGCATTCGTATGTTGAAATATTGCTACAGAGTACTTAGATAACTTGTACTTATTCGATTATTTCGACACCGTATCGTTATATTTTACACTAAAGCAACTTGCGGTCCTTAAATGTTGCTATCGAGTTTCTATCTTTATTCTTTAATGTCTATAGAAACGAGATAGCAATAGATACGTGTGTAAGTGAAAGGAACAAGTAGCAATAGATCGGTGTACGAATTTCGGTGCTTCGCGACCGGACTATACTTTTGTAAAGTACTTATTTAAACAATTTTTTAGGGTTTTTTAACTGCGATAAATAATATTAAAATTAGAATATTCTGCAACACTTAATATGTCAAGGTGTGTTTTACAAATACATTAAACATGTTCCATAACATTGTTGAAAAACATACCTGCATTCATAGCATGGTCACTGTAGTAAGAGTTTCTATGAAAGAATAGACAATGTAAGGCTGATTTTCCTGTCACGCTACCGCTCGCTGACCGTCGGATACCGAGGTGTATGAAATATCAGCGCTGACCGCTACGCGTCATTCAAATACGCTTCCTACAATTTCATACATCTCGGCCCATCAGCGCCGACGGTGCGCGCGCAATCAGCGTGACAGGAAAATCAGCCTAATAGGCGCTTACATTATGTGTCCCTCAAATGTTTCAGAATCTATTCTTTCGCTTTTCTACAGTGATATACTCATACTAAGTTGGCTGGCATATTTTTTACTGTATTTTAGTTATAATGATTGTATATGTATTATGCATAATGTATTATGCATAATTTCTTCTGCCGAAAATTTTAAGAACGTGTAAACTAATCCTACCATATTTTTTTGTCAATGTATGTGATTGTATACTTATTATTTTTTATTGTTAACTTATTAATAGCTTTTAAGTTTTGTTTGTTTACTCCTAAACAATAACAATATCCAAAAAACCGATCAGCTACTCATGGTAATTAGTTAACTTGCATTCTCTAATTTTCACAGCAAAGTCAAAAACCGGCCGAGTGCGAGTCGAACTCGCGCACGAAGGATTCCGTACCATTATTATGATAAAGCAAAGATAGTCAAAAAATTTATTTTTTGTATGGAAGCCGCCCTTTAATATTTATTTTATTTTTAAACAATATTAGTACAATTATAATTAAGTATTTTGTGAATATTTCAAGTGATTATCTGTTTCCATTATTGATTGCAAGCAAAAATGGCCACGTTTATTTTATGGGAGTCCCCCTTGAATATTAATTTTGTTTTGTTATTTGTTGTTATAGCGGCAACAGAAATACACTATCTGTGAAAAATTCAATAGTCTTGCTATGGCGGTTCTTGAGATACAGCCTGGAGACAGACAGACGGACAGACATCGATGTCTCAGTAATAGGTTCCGGTTTTTTTGTTCCTTTGCGTACGGGACCGTAAAAATGAATATTTAAAGGAATTTGACGTAAGGCGTCGCAAGCGTTATAATATCATTTAACGACGCAATATATATCAAATCCTATAAATTTTATTAACATCGCTGTTGAAATTACCGAATTCGTGTAAAGATGCGCTTACACGCCGCAAATTGCTTGATGTAGTCGTAACGTCATAGTTGACGAGAATTGACTAGAATTGAGCCATTTTAGTTGCCCGTATAAGCGTACCTTTATGTAAGTATGCAGTTTCAGTCTTTATTGATAGACTGGAAAAGTCACCTTGTAGAAATAGACAAATGTGGAATTTTTAAATATTTTTATTGTTAAGGGGTAAGTATTTATCTGTCAAGAAGATTCATAACAAATACAAAGCTATTTTTCGCCTCTCACATATAAAAATCTTTCTATATGTTCAAATATTCTTTTCTTTTGAAATTTTGGTAGGGTTAGTTTACGTTCAACTTTACTGTATTTTGGCATCAACCTTAAAACAGTAAAACATACGCCTTGTCATGTTAGTGCTCTTAAAATAAACGAAAAAAATATTATATCATGTGGATATACAAGAATTTTTTAAAGCTTAGGCCTTAGATCATTTTTAGGGTTCCGTACCCAAAGGGTAAAAACGGGACCCTATTACTAAGACTTCATTGTCTGTCCGTCCGTCCGTCTGTGTGTCTCCAGGCTGTATCTTAAGAACCGCTCAAGCTAGACTTCTGAAATTTTCACAGATTATGTATATCTGTTGCCTATTGTTTTTTATTTTGTTTTTAGTATTGTTATATAACAACAAATAGTAGACACTTGAAATTTTTAAAAATGCCTTAATTATATCTGTACTTTAATAATTAAAAATAATATTAAAATAAAATAAAAATTTAAGGGGGATTCCCATACAAAAACAACTTTTGGCCTATTTTTGCTCTATAACGGTACGGAACCCTTCGTGCGCGAAACCGATTCGCACTTGGCCGATTATTCTATAACCACGTTACTTATAAACTTGTGATGTTTACCGAGTCACATAAGTTACATATTTCTATTGCGTTATATAATTGCCATTTGCCATTGTCCGATCCTTTAATGTCACAATGTATGGCATATTTTAACGACAAATTGGTTCTCAATTTTTTCTCTCTCTCACGGTTGTAACATGGCAGCTATTTTAGTTTTTTCGGGCTCTCATACTAATCCTATGTATGAACATAAACATGGTCTCATTTGATAGCTTAACTTGTGGACTATACTTACACAATACACAGCATTATGTTATAAATTTCGTTGAATAAAACAGAGAAAACCAAAGTTTAAAAGAGAAAAAATATTGATAGCCAATTTGTCGATAATATATGCATACATCATAACATAAAATGCTCGGTGGTGTATATAAATTTGCATTTAAACACTGGTGTCGGGACACATTGTATAAATGTACATAGTTAATGGTACAGAACACGAGACTAGCCTCGAAACTTCATATTTAATGTTAAATTTGACTAATTGCAAGTATAAAATTTCAGCCATAAGCCATGGTTCCGAAATAAAACCAGTATACTGGCAAGTGCTCAAGACGTTATGTGCCCGCTATGTTGTACTGGTAAGACAAGTGTGACGTATTAATAAAACATCCCAGCAAAGTCGTATCCTCTCTCTCCGCTCCACGTTTAGGTATGAAACTCGTGAGCATTAGCGACCGATCGCTCTTGTAGGGGCAGATGCCTCCCCCTGCCCGTACCTCGCTACGCCCATGCATCGGTGTCAGCGTTGCCAGACGTCCCGATTTTGGCGGGATGTCCCGATTTTTTCATCAAAATTAAATGTCCCGCGCGGGACAGGCTCAGTTCCGCTTTTCGGGGAAAGCCCAAGCGTACGTGCAGCGCGCTGAGAAAGAAAGGTGCGTAATGAAGATAAGAGTATGGACTGGAGGTAGAGGGGTGGAGTTTCTTTGGCTACTTTAGCTATCTATTGTCACGTGAACGTTATTTTAACGCCAATATAATGACAAAAAAAAACTTGATTGTAATGTACGAGTACCTTTTTAATTTTTTACTTTGTCCCGCTTTTGACTGAAGAATCCCGCTTTTTCACTCAAAAAGTTCCAAAGTCCCGACTTGGAACAAAAAAAAAATCTGGCAACGCTGATGAATGAATCGACAGAATGGCGTCGATTCTAGACGTCATGAGCACTGGCCAGTAGACTGGGCTATACTTCGAAACATACCCAACGTTTATATATTGAGTGACGTGTCAACATAAGTCAAAAATTGGCTAGCCAATACAATTGATATAAATATGAAAAAAAAATTACGACGCCTTGAACCCCTCACAACAGCGACGAGTTATTGCGAGTATTTGCTGTCTTTGGAGCTCATTAATTAAGCGTCAAATATTTATTTATAAAAAGGCTAGTTGGATTAATTATTATGTTTGTATTAAGTATTTTGATGTGAAAAGTATTTTTTTTACTATTTCAATCTCATACAAGTTGTACCTACTTATCTCGACTTAGTAAATATTTTTATATTTTTTTGCTTTCTTTAATATGCTGCAAGTAGCAACACTGATAAATCCAAAGGCTTGATCTATATTTGTCCGCGCGACTGTTTGACTGCTACACAACGAAATCACAAGCAATTGTATGTTAAAAAAAAATGTCGAGCCGCCATTTAAATAAATCGTGACGTACTATCAGAGAAGTTGGTTCCTAGGCAGATGGCGGATCTAAGTAATTTGGTCGCGTTAAGTCAAATCTATCCGACCGATCACAGTTAACATTGAATTGACATAAGCCGACCAGATGACGTAGGTCCGTCAACTGCCTAGGAGTCAATTTCCTCGATGGTATATTTGCTTGCACTTTTGGTACGTACGGTAGATAGACTATCAAAAATATCCCCATTCATATTTTGGCCGTAGTTTTACAGGAATTGTCATTATCACATCATTTAAATTGCGATATTATTATGATTTAGGTTATATTTTATAATGATTCTTTCTGTGATAAAATCTTATCTTACTCAAGCCACTATTAATAGTAGGAAAAATAAGAAATGTCTGTAGCGTTTTTCTGGCCGCTTTTAAACTATATTTAAATATATCTTTAAAATTATGTAGAACAAAACATTTTATTTAAGAAAATTGTGTGTCGATGTTGATAGGACTCTGATATGGCTACATTAAGATATTAAACATATTATATGTTGGTGGGACCAAATTTAAGAAACAATGTGTGAATAAATCGTCAAAGGAATCAAAATAGAAGGCATCAATAAATGCGATTTTCAAATATATTGCGTAGGCTTGTTTTCTAACGGACGGCGAATTGAAACGATCTGTTACAGGGTCAACACCCGAACATAGTGACGGTGAGAGAGATCGTGGTGGGCTCCAACATGGACAAGATATTCATCGTCATGGACTACGTCGAACACGACCTCAAGAGCCTGATGGAGACCATGAGAGGAAAGAAACAGGTCTTCTTACCTGGTAAGTTGTCTCTCTCTGAATGTGTTGCTGACTTTTTAACCGACTTCCAAAAAGGAGGCGGTTATATGTTCGTCTGTGGATTTTTTTAATTTAAATATTGTTAGATGTGAAATATGGCAGTTAGGGCCGACACACATAATCGCGTTGCGGCACCACAACGCCAAAATTGGCGGTTTTTTTAATATGAGTTTAGATTTTTTTTGCCTTCGATTTTGGCGGTGCGTTGCCGCAACGCGGTTATGTGTTTTGGGTGTTCACACCTGAAAGGCTTTATTTACTCATTATTACTTGTGATCATTTTTGTGTTGTGACAACAAAGGTTAAGTTAACGACGTTATACTGTAAATGTAACAGTTATGTTATCTTTTATTTAGTATAGGTCGGTTTGTGTTATCATTTATTGACGTGTGTAGACAGTAGGCTTAATTTTTGAGTATGATTTTGAATGTAAATTGTGTGTGCAGGTGAAGTGAAGTGTCTGATGACCCAGCTGCTGAACGCCGTCCATCATTTGCACGACAACTGGATCCTGCACCGGGACCTCAAAACTAGTAATTTACTGCTATCACATAAGGGAGTGTTGAAGGTAATTTTCGTTGACAGTTTCTTAGCTAAACTTTTGTGTCCATTGCATTTAAAATTCGATTTTAAAGACAGCGACACATCGCGCTGTGTGTATATTTTTAATTAAAAGATCTCGATATCTTGAATTCTTATTACGTATTTCCTAAAAGTTTTTGTATCGACTAAAATAGTCGACATTAAAAAAAACCCCTTAAACATAGTCGCAGTAGATTCACTTGCTTCTATATTCGCAGGTGGGTGACTTCGGTCTGGCTCGCGAGTACGGTTCGCCGCTGCGGCAGTACACGCCGATAGTGGTGACGCTGTGGTACCGCGCGCCGGAGCTGCTGCTGTGCTGCAAGGAGTACTCCACACCCATCGACATGTGGAGCGTAGGCTGTATATTCGCCGAGTTCGTCACCATGAACCCGCTCTTTCCCGGCAAGTCGGAGGTCGACCAGTTGAATAGGATTTTCAAGGTACGCAATATAAATCTCTTCTTAAATATATCCACACCGGTTATAAAGCCAACGATGTAACGTTGTCAGACACGGACAAAATATTTCATAACTATGACTGTAAACACAGATAATACCTTTATGGATGTAGATAGAGAAGAAGTTCATACATATGACTTTAAATTTTTTGTATTACTTATGTAGAAATAACATTCTTTTAGAATCATTCTAGTCACTTCACAGTTTATTTCTTATTTCGGTACGAAATAGATTGTCATATTGTAGTGCAACAATTAGCATGTGCATGTGCAATTTGTACAGGACTTGGGTTCGCCGTCGGAGCTGCTATGGCCGGGGTACAAGGAGCTGCCGGCGGTACAGAAGATGACGTTCGCGGAGCACCCGGCCGGGGGGTTGCGGCAGCGCGTCGGCGCCGACCTGCTGTCCGAAACCGGGTTGGGGCTGCTCCAGGGCTTACTCACCTACAACCCCGCGAGACGACTCACCGCCGAAGCGGCTCTCGACCACGAATACTTTAAGGTATAGGCCGTAATAAGTTTTAGGATCGGTAAAAGTGGAAGAGAATACGCTGTATCCGAGACTAATACGCATCATATTTTTAAAATTTTAATACATCGTGCTAAATCGCTTGTAAACGAAGAAATTAATGTGTAGGTACATATATTAATTATTATTATCGTTAGTTGAGTAACGTGTGTATTCCACCATGATAGTTGTCTGCAGTTTCTTTGAAAAAAAAAGTTTCTATTATAATGAATTGTTGTTAACTTCAGGAGCATCCGGTGGCGATAGATCCTGCCATGTTCCCAACGTGGCCGGCGAAGTCGGAGGGCAATAAGCGTAGCACACACAGCCCCCGTCCGCCCGCCGGCGGCGCCGCGTACGCACAGTTTGCGCGCGCGGACGCCGAAGATGCGCGCGCGTTCAAGGTCACCGCGCGCTCGCTCAACGTCGCGCCCGGCTTCTCGCTCAAGTTCTGAGGCAAGAGAGCTTCTACTACTTATTGTGACTCGTTCAGATGAGGAAATCCAAGGACGCTCATCTTTCTTGATCAATTTATTATATATAATATAGTTATAGAAGATGATTTTCTGCGGCAGTTTAAATTGTCTAATTTGAACGTGTTACACTAATTTTGTAGTTTTGAGTAGTGTAATTTATGCTTTAAATTTAAATACACGAATCTAATGCGACTTGTCCACACTTTCTGTGGCCTAACCCCATAGGGAGTTTTGGCGAGTCGCCATTAAAAACAGCGATTTTATAATAAAATAGTACAAGCGATACGCACTGTCACTGTTATTAAAATGCTCTTTAATGTAAATAAGATTGTAAAAAAGTTACTTCAAAAATACAAAAAGATCAACGCAATTATGGGTAATTTATATTTTGTAAACAGTCAGATTTCTTGCAACTGAACTTGTAGTAATAATAATAAAAAACTTACACAAAATTTAACATATAACTTATTCCTAAAGTCTAATTTCATGTTATGTGGCACATAGTGTAGCCTACATGTTGCGTTAAGAATATAGTATTTTACCTTCCAATAAAATACATATTATGTTTTCAAACGTCCGAGGTACTTCATGAGAGTACACCGTTGTGTTTTCGCGAACTACCACTAGATGTCGCTATCCGTTACCTGACTGCTCCCAGCTTTCGACGGTCACGTGGTCTCGCTGAAAATTACTTAGAAAATTTCAAGCCGCCATCTTGCTCATTGTTAAGCTCATGATGATGGGGGTGGACACCAGGAAGCCATTATCAGGACCTCGGACCTTTGGAAACATAATATGTATATTATTGGAAGGTAAAATATTATATGTTCCGTTAACGTCCGAGGTCCTTCATGAGAGACCTGTTTGTTATCTCCTTGTGGCTTGAAATTAAAGCAACAATGTGATTCATATTTTATATTGAAGGATCTAAGTGACACACAACTACAAACATAGATCATGTAATAATTATTATTGAAAATTAAAAGTATAATATAAGCCTTGTAATCAACTTGCACAAAAAAATTGTGACAAATTTTATACGTGGGAGAGCCATGCTTCGGCACGAATGGGCCGGCTCGACCGGATAAATACCACGTTCTCACAGAAAACCGGCGTGAAACAGCGCTTGCGCTGTGTTTCGCCGAGTGAGTGAGTTTACCGGAGGCCCAATCCCCTAACCCCTACCCTATTCCCTTCCCTACCCTCAACTATTCCCTTCCCTTCCCTACCCTCCCCTATTACCCTATTCCCTCTTAAAAGGCCGGCAACGCACTTACATTAAATTAAACTACTTGGAATCGTTAAATCAGGCACCTGCGCATGCTTATTTTGATTTACAACCTGGATCTTTGCTGGTAAAATGTCATGCAAGTAACTCACCAAGTTTTGCGCCAACATTTCAAACCTTCGGTCCAAAAGATCGCTGCTATCACCGCGTGCGCGTTTTTTCGGGGTGGCTCCATCCTCCGATGACGATGATGACGAATTTCCCGAATTTTCGTCGCGATTACGATCGCGTGATTTACGAGTACCCGACGAAGACGGATTATTATTAAAACTCATTTTAAACTAAATGTAACGGAATAGCGACGTTATTTAAAACACGCGTTTTAAAATAAAATAAAAGTTTAAAATAAAAAAAGAAAAATGCTTGAACTTCAAAATTTAAATCTATAGCGGCTGCTCGATTTGAAAAACGATGCAACAATGAGCAAGATGGTGGCTTGAAATTTTCTAAGTAATTTTCAGCGAGACCACGTGACCGTCGAAAGCTGGGAGCAGTCAGGTAACGGATAGCGACATCTAGCGGCAGTTCGCGAAAACGCGCGCAAACACAACGGTGTACACTCATGAAGGACCTCGGACGTTAACGGAACATATAATAAAATGTTAATCGATTAAAATTAGCGAGTCTTAGTTATTCGTTATATTGAATAGATGTTTAGCATTCGTTTTTTTTTTGTTATTCTAAAGTCTGGACTTAATTTCGAACATATCAAGCTAATTTGGTCACGTGTTAGAAGTAAAGATTGTAAATGTCCATTTGCATTAGTCGAATCACTTTATTTTTACTATAAACAATAAAGGAATTGAAAGCTTAGGCTCTACGACTAAGCTTCCACAGCCATGGGTGTACCAGGATTTTAGCTCGGGGCGGCAGCAGATCTGTTTCGAGAAGATGGTCAGTCATATTGAAACAAAAAATCATGAAAATTGACTTTTATTAATCTCTTTTCTGACTGAAAAGATACTTTGTTTCCAACACTTCATTTTGCCCGGAGTAGGTAACAGGGTGCCCCTACCTGGGTACGCCCATGTTCCACACGGTAGATTTGAGTAACACCTGAGCTTGCTCTATTTGTGATACAACCATTCTGTATACTAATCTGTCCAAAACCCATTAAGTTTCTACTGGCTGATCAGATTTGTAACGACGTCTATTACATATAATAATTTTGTTATTAAAATATTTGAAAGTATACTTCACAAATACTTGATGTTTTTCTATCATAATTAGTTTTGCATTTATATTCAATTTGTTAGGTATTTTGTTCAAAATGCGTAGGTATATTTCGTAAAATAAATCGTAATATTACAACCTACCATTATAAAGTTATATTAAGGAAACAGTACTTTCAAATATTTTAAAAACACAAAACCTAAAGTACCTCAGTATAAATGTTAAACTCAGTTGATCCAACAGCTATCTTCCATATACCTTTGTCATTTCATGTTACCAAAAGAGGCAACAGGTACTTCATAATCATGCCTCATGTTTAGCTTCACCCGCAAATCTGTCTACTTGTCAAAGAGGTTAAAATTTAACCATGGCCCATACCTGATTCATCTTATTTTATTAGTAAGTTTATGTTGTCAACCAAATATTATTTGTAAATATCGAAAGTTAGCTGTTGGAGCACATCTCGACAGTCGGTCGACAGTTTAACAATCTGCCCGTCTTTGCAGATAACAATAAGGATGTGTTCATTTGTAATTGTAATGATTTTTACACTGGCGTATTGCAA
The DNA here is from genome assembly GCF_905147365.1 of Aricia agestis. Taxonomy (NCBI): domain Eukaryota; kingdom Metazoa; phylum Arthropoda; class Insecta; order Lepidoptera; family Lycaenidae; genus Aricia; species Aricia agestis. The sequence goes on along the minus strand of NC_056416.1, from coordinate 9,532,127 downwards.
CCTTGCCGCAATAAATGCTTAACTTTATTTGTTATTGATTTTTTAACAAATAATGTGCGAGAAGTACTGTAAGAATTTAAGGATTTTATAAATAAAATACAAAAAAAATAAAATAAATGTAATGAAAGTTCCAAAAATACTTTAAAATTAGTCTACGACGGTACTTGTAAAATTAAATGCATATTTTTGAATATAGCTCATAAACCAAACCTATTTTCTGTAATCGGTTAGAATTGTAAATATGTTTTAATTGTAACTTACTTAACAGTAGGTCATTTAGTTTTAAATATAAATGGTACAATATATGTTTTGACATAATTTTTCTCTTTTATTGGAACATTTCCTATTTAAAATTCATCCATTCAAGTCTGTTAGGGCGAAGGTAGGGGCGAAGTCATTAAAACAGAATATTATTCGATATTTATAATTAATCTATGAAATACAAAAATACTTGATAAATAAGAATGTTAGTCGCCATCGTAGTTTAGCGGCCGGCGTCGCTCATGCCTTTCGGCAGCGCTAGAAGAGAGTTGATGAGATCAGCATTCCGTTTCCAAGTGCGGTATCTTGCGTCGAAGGTTGGATCGTCGTCTAAAATGTTGTTCTGCTCCCCTCGGTATTCGTCAATCATGGCGAGGTATGGTGCGTACTAAAAAGACGAAAAAAAGTTATTACTAATGTCACAGAAAAATTACGATATTAAAGTGCAGAGCTGGGTTAAACTCTGGGTTAAAACTTAAAGAATATGGTATCTCTGTCGTTCTTTGTTTTTATTAAAAAGTTTTTCAAACTTTAACCCCAATCCCTATATATAAATCGACCTTTATGTTTTATGGTAAAGTGGGCTTGTAAGGGTGGTGTGATACCATAATATCCAAGTGCATTTTTATCTCACTAGAAGACTTAATTAGCACCATTATTGGTCTATGTTAGCACTTAAGTACTTAAGTACACTCAGATGACTCAGGTACTACAGGACTTGATAAGCGGAAAGCTAATTACTCCCTTACATCGTTAATTATCTGATATGGCGGGGGTTTTCAAGCGTGCAGTGCCGAGCCCTTATCAGTTATCAAGGACGACGTGGGTGTTTCATACCGAGCTCATAATTAACGTTCAGTAAAACCAATATTATGCTTATAACTTTCGGAAATCATACTAACCTTTTCACGCCCAAATCACTGAACCGATTACGCTGAAATTTTACTCAGCATAATCGGTGCAGCTGTTTGGGTTCGGCTCAACGAAAGAGGTAACAGACAGACAAATGGACGGACAGACTTTCGCATTTATGATATTAGTAGTGGGCCCCGTGCGAATTTCTTCCGCCGGTTCTTCTCGCCGGCTTAGTTCCCGAACCGGTGGTAGGCATCATGTAGACTTTCAGAGAACATTTGCAAAAAATTATTCTGAATAAAAAAAATTGAGTTTGAGTATGGAAGTCTGGGTTTTACATTAAAATTATTATTCTGGGAAAGCTATTGCCAGCTTGGTCGTACGGTTGCTGTTATAAACTGCAGTAGTTAAAGGCATAATGAACGTCTACGTTTTACTATGAGTCTTATTTTCAATCAAAAGCAAGCAAAAAAATTCTTATGTGGATAGCACAATGGCGGTAAGACAATTAAGAACGGATGGTAGTAGGAAATATAAGCACGTTTTTTTTTATTTAGGAGAAACCACCCGTTTGCACTCCTATAGTTATTGTGCGCAGGGAGAACAAAAAATTCGGAATGTAAAAAGTCGATTGTTGGAAGGAATAGAAGGAACTAAGTCAAAGAAATACATTAAATGACCATACCAATAATAATACACACAATCACACATCGACTCATACAAATTACTGTTTCAGTAATTTGTCACTCTGTCCGATTTATTATTTTCTATTCTTAAGGCAGGGATTAATCTCAATCAAAAACGATAACCTTGCACACAACCAAAGACCAAGCGTATACGCATCGCAATAAGATTCATTTTAGCTTAGCATAAAACTGTAACAACTCTGGCGGATCTTCGCTATTTTTCATGTTTTTTTTAAATATCTTTGGAAATAAATATTAAGAAACAAAATTGTTCGGTTAAAGAAGTTTTAATATAGATTTACTAACAATTCATTCAAATAAAATGTATAATTATCCTAGTTAATACTTATATTTCGACGAAATAGAGTTTTTTCAGAGGTGAGTTTGTAAATTAATTACAGCCAAAGTATTACGTTTTATTAAAATGTTTATGGTTTAAGGTATTTTGAATATTGTGCTTTATATCTCATATTTTTTAACACTTCGTTATTATATTGGAACTAGGTAAACCGGGAGTCACGGAATAACAAATTGGGGTTTATCCTCGCCTTAAAAACTTTTCATAAAAGTTGGTACAAACATAATTCCTAAAAAATGTTCTTACCTCCTTGTTAAACGATAATTCGTCGTAGTTCTCCATATTGGGTTCCAAATCTACGGCAGATAACTTGAACGCGTAGCTCGAAGCTAGCAGAGATCCCAGCAAGAGGATGAAAATACTTTTCACGATATTGATCATTCTAAATGAAAACAATATATTTTAATGTATGTATAGGTAAACTTTATAACTAGGTATATTTTTGTTATGGTTAGTTTTAGTAAAGCTAAATCTTTGCAGAAGAAAGTAAGTAATTATAATATTTTACAATGTGTAAAAATAAGGTTGTTTCTATTAAACTAAAATTATTATTGCTTTAAGTAAGTATTAGGTTCGGATAAGTAGTGCCATATACATTTTATATTGCACCGGGACAAACCCTTGTCGGGTTTAACGGTGCCGCTATTTTTTAATTACGATGTTTATGTGTCTTATGTTCAATAAAAATAAAATATTAAGATCATCAAGCTCCTAAATATATTTTTGGAAACAAAAGATTGCTATAAATTCAAGAAAGGAAAAAAATATACTTCCTTCCTAATTTGAATATAGTCGCATATTAAAAAAATATCTTACTTGGCAGATATTGTCTGTCCTATGTCCAGCTGTCTATCCTGTTTTGCATGCGGATGCAAAGTGCGGGACACCGCGGGCTGTCACGGTGCTAAGCTCGGTGGGCGGGGTGGGGACTGGGGGGTAGTCCGGAGTGACATGACACGCTTCATCGGACACGCCCCCGCGATACGTGCACCTGACAGCTAGATAATAAGGCTGTGTTACATATTGTCAGGTACGAAATATTCTTTTAACCCTATGGTAAAATGTTTTTTTTTTTTAATTTTACTCCTTCCATTAAAATTTTTGAATATAAAGACATTTCTAGATATTCTTAGGTTAGACTTGATTTTGGCCGCGACTTCGTTGCATTTGTTTATTAATTCATATTTTCCGGGAGACGAAGTGTTTTGGTGTAACTAACTTCATCGCTATTGGTTCGGCGGTTAAAGCCTAACGAGGTACGTAACAGACAGAAAAACGTTAGATTATTATAATATTAGTAAGGATTTGTTGGGTAGAGATTTTAATCTAATCTACTGAAGCACTTTTACAAAACGCGTTTATGTGAATAGTGCCCTAAATTAATATTTTAGCATTTTGTATTTTTTAAAATGTAAGGTCAAGTTATTAATAGAGATATTTATTTCGAGTATTTCTATTTAAAGACCTAAACTTTTAAAAATATATTATACATTGGCTGTAGGCACTGAATTTCTGACGATCAATAGCTTTACCTAGTGGTAGCATTAGTGCCTTATCGACGTAATGGTTTTGTAATATAATAACCGTGGTCCGTGACGTAGGAAAAAGGCGTGTAAGAGCTGTGTGTAATGACTAATGTGTATGAATCTATATTTTCATTTAAAGCGGGGTTTTCATTATTGAATAAGAACAAGCAGCATATAATTAGGTTTTAATCATCTCGCATTCGTGTAATGTAAGAAATAACAACATGGATGTTTTGGCGCGTGGTGACATTGTACAGCATGACTGGTGAGACATGTTCAATACTCGAGGACGTGATTTGGCTATTATAGTAGTTGAAAAAAAATATAAAAAAATAATATCAATTGATCACTGAGTAAATGTAGCTTAAAGTTAAATAATTATTTACCCAAAGCATGGACACCGCGCGCGGGAGGGTTAGCGCGCGGCGCGGGGCGCATGTCGCCGCGCCAGCCGCATAGTAATTTACTAAGTGTTCATGATTCATTTATTTAAAGGGAAATTTATTCAAAAATTAGGTTCTTACCTAATTTTATTACATCTTATATATTTAAACGAGCAATTCTTGTATATAAATATATAATTGGAATCTCGGAATCGGCTCCAACGATTTTCATGAAATTTAGTATATAGGGGGTTTCGGGGGCGATAAATCGATCTAGCTAGGAATCATTTTTAGAAAATGTCCTTTTCATCGAATACCGAGCAAAGCTCGGTCAAATAGCTAGTAATTATAATGAGAATCGAGTACCGAGTACTCTCCTTAAGTAATAGATCATGTCTCACCAGTCACCAGTCATGCTGTATAATGAGTTCTCACTCACTTATTCCAGCCAATTGTTTCTAAAACACCTCTATCGTGACATTTAACGACATGGCGATGTTAGTTCCACACGGCAAATCAGCCTTGTAAGTTGTAGGTTAAATTAGCACGCGTTTGAATATTGTTGAAGCCACTGTTTCAGCTGCAGTATTTGGTCCCTTACGGCCAGTCGTGCCGTGCCACCAGTACTTGAGTACTGCTCCACACTCGCTTCCCACGAGAACAGGGCCTGGAGATCCTCCGCAGACCCGAATTCTGGGCTGAAAAATCAATGGTTAAGGCAGGTACATACTGGTATATTATAATATTACCCTTGGTTCCTTGCAATCTATAGGTATTTCAAATTTCAGTTTTCAGAGCTGTAATTCGAGGAGTATAGGGGAAAGCCCATTTATTTCATGGTTTTATTTCATCTCACGATTCCCCCTTATTTCCTAATCGATTTAGTAATTAAAGGGGTACTCAAAGAATTGAATCGATTTACCAAATTTTAACATATTCCTGATGAGGCAAGCTCTGCAAGTCGACCCCCAATGCGCTGGCTCTACGTAACGCAGCGCCGACCACATGGTGCGCGCGGCGGAACGGCATCCCCCGCCGGACCAAATAGTGGGCCAAGTCCGTTGCCAACATACCAGGATCCAGGCATTCTAAGGCTCTCTTACTGTCCACCTGTACATGGAAAATTTAAAAACTCTGTTTTATGACTACACACTGTTTGCTGAAGTCTGAACTGGGATAATGCCCTATACGCTGCATAATATCTCTTTTTACCCGCACACGAATTTAACGCGGTCTTTTTCCACAAGTCTGCGTACATAGGAAGCTGTAGCAATGTTTCGTGCGTGAAAGAGACAAGTAGATAAAGTAAGTCGTTGTGACTTTCTTCTGTTGGCGGCATAATAAATAAATTGTTTAATACAATTGCATAAAGAAAATAAAGTGAGAACTTACTTGCATCGTGCTGACAGTCCCTGTGGCTACTTTTAAGCAGTCCGTTAGTCTGTCGTACGATCGAAACAGAATCTCTTTATCTGACTGCAGGTCCTTGTTGTACGTGCTGGGTAACCCTTTGAGCACGCAGCCGAAGGAAAAAGCATCTCCCATGAGGAGTCCCGCCGCTCCGCGTACGAGCTCCAAGCCGTCTGGATTACGCTTTTGGGGCATAAGGCTCGATCCGGTTGAGAATTGATCCGAATGACGTACTATAGCAAACTCTTGGGTACTGTACACGATTAGATCTTCCGCCAATCTGCTGAGATGGATTCCACAAAGTGATGCCCAGTTAAGAAATTCAACTGGAAGAAAGAAAAGGGTTGAATAATCTCAATAGTGTCTGATCGCATTAGAAATGTGTCTATTCAATATTTTAATAGCATGTCGTAGACATTTTAATCCCTTTTGGATTTTACCTATATGGTCTCTAGAAGATACAGCAAACATTGAATTGGGTGTGACACGTTTGAAGCCGAGCTGTTCGGCCAGTCTCTCCCTATTAATTTGTAGCGCACACCCCGCTACCGCGCCGCTACCTAGTGGACATGTCGATAGACGGTCTCTCTGCTCCTCCAACCTTAAAACGTCTTCTCGGAGCATCCACGCATAGCTGTAAAATTAAAATAATGATAATGTCTCTGATTCGTTTAACCGAGTTTAGAGGGTTCCGAAACGATTTTTTAAGGTATTTTTTTTTTAATAAAATAAGCGGGCAAACGAGCAAACGGATCACCTGATGGACTACCGTCGCCCATGGACATTCGCAGCATCAGAAGAGCTGCGGGTGCGTTGCCGGCCGTTTACGAGGGAATACGCTCTCTACTTAAAGGTTTGCAGATTGCATAGGTCCGGAAATACTGCTTGTGACAGTTCGTTCCAGAGTTTTATAGTGCGCGGCAGAAAGTTACGCGAAAATCGCACGGTCGAAGACTGCCATTCATCAAGGTGATGAGGATGGTATATTTTTCGCGTGGATCGATGGCGAGGCACCTTAAAAGAAAATGACTCCACCGCACAGGCTGAGCGCGTTGGAGATGCGTGTAGCTGGGAGCGATTACGTCTATTTCCCGGTCTGCTCGATGCACCAACACCTAGGGAGTAGGTATAAGTTAATAATATCACAATATCTAACTTTTCTATAAATTGTATTTCCCTTACAATGCATTGATTGCTTAAAGTGCTTTCCTTCTTAGATCTTCATCCAGCTTTAAAATTATAGACTAAAGAATACTTAAATCTTAATAATAACAACTATGTACCTTGATTAATTTCAAAACTTCTAGCTGGATTCGTTGTAATGCCGTTGTCATCCATAGTTTTGTGTCGGTTGCAGATTGGTCGTTGCGACTACGTGCCGTGTGCAGACGGAGTGCCGCGTCTCCTGCTATCTGCTGCAGTCTTCTCTCTACTACTGAGTGAATATCTTCCTCCGGGTCTTTCAAACGTTGATTTTGAAGGAGTTCCTCCTCAATATCTTTTTCTACCTAAAATGTTTTACGAAGGTAAGTAGATAAGTGACTAATATTTTTTTCTCAATGAAGCTTTTAACTTTAAAGTACCTGTTCCAGCCCTTTTTGAATGCAGTGGTTATCTTCATTACTCAGATGGCCGCTTATATGGAGTTCATTAGCCCACGCCTTACTGTTGATAATATCTTCTTTATAAAGCCTGCTGTCGACTGCCAAGGAATCATTTAGACGCCTTAAAACTCCTGAAGGCTCCTCATCGAAACAACCACCCCACAATTGGTACCTGTCCTAAAAATTCGAGAAGTTTAATAATAAGTACCGGGATGACCGAGCTTTGCTCGGTATAGCAAACACTCATTGACTTCGTGTTACTTAATAACGCCATCTGCTGGTCGTTAAAACAATTAGTTGCTTACAAAATAGTATTATTATTCGCCAATAGATGTCAGGAAGAGTCATATTTTTCTGTTTATCGGTTATCGATAAAACACGCATAAAAAGATATTTTTGAAAATGATTCCTAGCTAGATCGATTTATCGCCCCCGAAACCCCCTATATACTAAATTTCATGAAAATCGTTGAAGCCGATTCCGAGATTCCAATTACTTACCATGTCGTTGATAATTTCTAACCACCAAAATGTTTCATAGTAATAAAACGTTTCATATTATGGTATGTAAATAAAACTATATTATAGCTATTTTACTAAGTATTTAAGATATTCGCAAGGTTATAACTTATAGGAGAACTGCATAAAAAGTGTCTGTTAAGTTATAAGTACTTACTGCAGCCATAATGTAAAGTTAAAAGTTATCGTACATAAATGAGAACGTTAGTTTAGGAAATCAACGTCTTACGTTGTGTACAATTAATGAACGAGTGTGTGGGAGATTATGTATGAGCCTTTCTTATCAAAAGATCATATAGGTCGTCCGTCGTAGTAAGTTTGTTACATACATACTATAAGTACTTACATCTGTTCGATAAACAATTTTACAAGCTCAATTGATAATAAATAAACTCAAAAGAAAGAGAGGATTTAACTTATAAACAACTTTTATCATGGGTATAATATCATGAAGTGTTAATTTTAACTTTGAAATGTTTTACATCCTGCAGGAATATTTCATACGTATTTGTTCAATTCAACCCACCTACTCGAAAACATTATAATAAGTATTATAAACATAGTAAGAAGATTAATATTCTTTTATTATTTTAATTTTTCTTTGTAAGGATGTACCTACTTAATTGCTCCTTGAATAAGTTTAAGACATTTATTTTCTCATAAGAACTTACACAATTCACTTAATTGAGAAAATATACAATTATTAAATATAAATATAAAAAAAATAAACATCAACGTCATTGTCAGTCATCAGCTGGCGTCAACTTGACATGTTTTGGAAGAAGAAGAAGAAGACCTCGTCGGTACTGTGTTGTTTTGTAATTTGTAAATTAAATGCAAAACTAAATAAAAATTGTAATAAAAGGTGCTGTAACGTTAGTTAATTAATTGTTAGTTAATGTATTTTACGCTGTAATTGTAAAAAAAATCACAAAATGGGAGAAACTACCAGCGATACTGTTAATGAAGATGAAGTTGAGCCACATGTTTTACACTATAGTTTGTTTGATATAACTATTGACCCTGGCTTGAAAGATGACGAGGGAAATGAATTACCGAGACCATTCACAAAAAATCAAATGAGAAGGTGGTTAAAAAAGGTAAGGTGGGAGAACAGAAAGGCGGACAAGCGCGCCAAAGAAAAAGCAAGAGCTAAGGAAAGAAGACGGAAGGCGAAGGAGGAAAATATAGATCTTGGACCCAACAGAAAGGCCCTGAAGAAAATGAAGCTAGAGAAAGTTGCTAGAAACATTGGCATAATCATTGATCTTAGTTTTGATCATCTAATGATAGAAAAAGATAGGTATAAAGTGATAAAGCAAATACTAAGATGTTACTCCATAAACAGGCGATCAGATTCACCATTACAGTTCTATATAACTAGTTTTGGTGAAAAATCTAAGGCTGATATGTCCAGACATAACGGTTATGAAAATTGGGATGTGAGTTAAACTTGAACTATCCATATTATCATGTTATCTTATTTCATTTTAACTCAATAATCAGTCTTTGTATTAAAATATAATCTTACACTATGATATGTAATTCTTTGGATTTTAATATCCTATCCTATTTTATGTTTTTGGTCCTCATTTAAATACAATTTTTTGTATTATTTCTTGTACCCAACATGTTATTTCTTTCTTCCAGATAGAGTTCTGTGATGTGCCTTACCTTAACAAGTTTCCTAAGGAGAAGTTGGTGTACCTAACAAGCGAATCAGAAAATGTGATTGAAAGTTTTGATGAAGATAATTACTACATTATAGGTGGCCTAGTTGATCACAATCAATATAAGGTATAAGCAAATGTTAGTTGTAACTAAATTTATTTATTGTAATTTGATACATAGTAATTAAAAAGTTACAATTCAAATACAAATAAAATTAAGCAAATAATACTGCTGGTGGCATTTGTGGGTTGGATATAATTCACAAAAAATATTAGAAAATGATGTAGTGTTATTGATTTTGTTTAATATTTTGAAGTACATAATGTAAGAGCTTGCAATACATTCACTCTTAAGAAGTGAGCACACTGACCGATTTGCGATGACACCTGGCACGGCCCGTCTCAGTGTGCTCACTCTTTTAATATTCATCCAAGGACATATTATTTCATAAAAGAACTTAACCATTTTATTTTTACTTCAGGGCCTGTGTCACAAGATAGCAGTGGAGCAAGGAATAAGACATGCACAGCTACCTTTAGACAAATATATCAACATGAAAACAAGGAAGGTTCTTACTATTGACCATGGTAGGTTTTTAATATTCGTTTAAAAACAAATGTCCTTTCCAAATATTATTATAAATTCAATCCATGTATCAACATAATATTGTAATTATTAAAAATATTTTTTTTTTCAGTATTTGAAATTGTTCTCCGAGTTGCTGAAGGAATGCCATGGCAAGAGGCCCTGCTGAAGGTGTTACCCCTGCGGAAAGGTGCCCATGTTTATGACTCTAATAGTGATTTAGATATATCCTCACATAGTGACACTGTAGTAAAAGAAAGCTAGTTGATAAAAACATACAAAAATCACAGTTGTTTAACTTACATTGTTAAATATTCAATATTATATTTATAATTCTACTTTTTACAAATAAACAGAAAATATAGTTGTTGGTTTTAACATACAAGTGCCTTTTTTATCCAATGTCAATAAGTATTCAATTTTTTCTATTATTATTCCTAATTCTGCATTATAACTCATCTTTGTAATAAAACCTGTAAAAAATGCATTGTAAATTTATGTGATACAAGCTTTTGTTCGCGGCTTCGCTCGCGTTAAGAAGTATTATTATATGCAAACTTTCATCCCCTATTTGAACCCCTTGGTGTTGGATTTTATCAAAATCCTTTCTTAGCGGATGCTTACGTTATAACATCTACCTGCAAGCCAAATTTCAGCCTGATCCGTCCAATGGTTTGAGCTGTGCGTTGATAGATCACTATGTCAATCAGTTAGTCAGTCACCTTTGAGTTTTATATATATAATATAGTTAATAAGTAGGTTTTATTACAATGAATACAATGTTACTTCACCTTATGATAGTTATAAATTCCCATTTAATATAAATTTGATTTAATGAGGTAGTATAATTATGTTTTAACAGAACATAATTATTTATTGCACCTATTTTAAGTACGTTTTCCTCGGTATTATAACCATAGTATGACATATTTTGTTACTGAATTATGTTATAAACTTGTATTTTTGTAAAAACTCCATGATGAGAGGCGTTACCCTCTCGGGATCGTTCAAATGCAAGTGATGTGTGCCGGGGATGTTGTGCCATTCGAAGTTGGGGTTGGTGCTGGCGATCAGCTCGCGCAGCTCCGTCGAGTACTCATCGGAGGCGTAGGGCGAGTCCCTAGCCTTGATGTACAGCGTGGGACATTTCAACCTGCTGACTAAAACCTTCACGAGGTTCTTATCGTCCGGACAGAACAGTATGTTCTTCAACCTGGGGTCCCTGGATATGTAGAACTTGTTGGGCTCGCTCGGGGACTCCTTGGCGCCCCGTTTCAGGAGGTGCGGGACGCTCTCCTTGGTCACGGAGCCGTTGGTGCCCTTGTGCCAGCGGTCGATGACCTCGCTCATGGCGTAGCACGGCGCCGGGGTGTCGATTCGAGTCTGGGCGATCTCCGTTTTCTGGATGATCTTCGGGAAGTTGGCGACCACGAGATTCAAGTCGTAGTCGTCATAGATGAGACTGTCGATGGCGACGTAGAAGTCCACGTCGTCGGGGAAGGTGCTTGCGAAGCGCATGGCCGCTATTGAGCCCATGGAGTGCCCTAGCAGGGAGATTTTGTCCCAATTAAAGTGCTTTTTGATGTAGTAAACCAAACGAGGTAGATCCCATGGATAATACTGCATTCCTGAAAAATAGAAACGATAAAATTAGCGTAACCGTGTTAAGCTCACTGTGATTTGAATACAAAATTAATCAATTGGACATTCAAGTAAATATTACCATTGTTAGAGGTCAGTGTACTCTAAATTCCGTAACGCATAGAATTACTTATAGCCTGCCAAGAAAGTGAAGAAATTAAAAAGTGGCAACATCGTAGTGTCATCCCTTTTTTCTTAGATTGATTTGAAAGGGATGACACTACGATTCTGCCACTTTTTAATTTCTTCACTTTCTTGACAGGCTATAAAATTCTAAGGAACTATGCGATGTTATTTTGAAGCAGAGATTTACAAAATAATGTGTCTTTATGATTCTTCTGTGTCCCAAAAATGTTGCTGGCTTACTGCTTTTACCCCTCAACTCCCAAGCGGTAACCGGCTACCGCGGAATTTGCACAGCGCATTCACACAAACTAAGCGGCAGCCGGTTATCGCGCTGTTCCATTCGACTAACTAGTTACTAGCGTATATCGCTGACTTACAGACTACATTGCTGAAGTACCAACAAAACTCTTACCTTTAGGGTACCAGGACGACAGGCCGTGTCCCGGGAAGTCGATGGCCAGGATGGGTCGTTTGGCGGCAAGCGCTGGTGCCATCGGGTCCCACGTGCCAGCGTTGTCCTGCCAGCCGTGCAGCGCCAGGATCGGTCGCTCGTTCTCGTTACCCCACAGCTTGGCTGCTATGTGACCGTTCCATCGGGTTGGGATCTTTACTTCTTTTACTGGCACCTAAAATATAATGGTTATAGTCTGGAGTCTTGATTGCAAAGGGATAAATTAATATGGACGACGAGTATTGAAACGGAGTTTTGAAATTTCGATCTATTTTCAGCACGGATGATGGCCATGGACAGCACCAGCGTTGCCAGATTTTTTTTGTGTCAAGTCGGGAATTTTGAACTTTTTGAGTGAAAATAGCGGGATTCTTCCGTAAAAAGCGGGACATAGGAAAATAATGTATAAAATCTAAAGTTTCGAATTTTTATCTTTTTATTTAACTTAAAATTACGTTTAAAGTAGCCATAGAAAATCCACCCCTCTATCCTCCACACTCTTATCGTCGTTACAGACCTACCTTTCTCAGCACGCTGCGCGTACATTCGAGCCAGTACTCTGTGATTCGAGTTATCCCCGAAAAGCGGGACTGAGTCTGTCCCGCGCGAGACATTTCATTATAACTTAAAAATCGGGAAGTCCCGCCTAAATCGGGACGTCTGGCAACGCTGGACAGCACCCTGTGAGTACCTATTCATGTTTTGGCGTTTGTTTACACATTCATCGACGTAAATATGTAGGAAATCGTTTCATTTAAACTAATCACGAACCAAATGGTGAATAGGGGAAAAATAATATAGCTAAAACCAGATAAAAAATAGAAACCAGTAGTAACTATAGCTGCTATCTATAGGCATAAACTATAAAGTACTATTAGCTCTACTAGTTTAGTCATCGCCAGTTAAAGCAGCTACGAGCGTATTAGTTCAAATTAGAACTTACAGCTAAGGGCATCTACATCTTGATAATCTCGCTTCTAAAATATCTTCCCTTTAAAAAATTAAATTTGTGTAAGGCTACGAATAATAAAAAGGTTTGATCTTTTGAAATGTAGAGCATAAACATTTTAATTAAGCATATTTAATTTTCATTAGAACGAAACAAAAATATCTAACAAATGTATACGTAGGTCTTAATATTAAATAATTACATGTATCTAACTACGTAATGTAAAGATGTATTATAATCTGAGTTTGTAACGAATTAAGTAATCTTAAATACTCTATAATGTAGAGTATGATTACAAGGTTAACGTTAAATCTACTCAATACCGTAATATTTTCATTGATTAATTTCCTCGTGAAAACTATCGAATGCTGTAAAATACTTACATTGGCAGTGTGTAAATTTCTGCGGACTCCAATGCCAGCTGATTTATTAAGCGAAGAAGAAAAAACCTTGCTTGTATTTAATACAACAGACACAAACATTTTCCTAGACATATTTCATCACTTTTTGCATAAAATTGTAGAGCAAAAACCTAATATCACAATTATTAAGAATATTTGAATTTTCGTTTATTATAAAAAAAGTTTGACAGAATCAAATTAAAATAAAGGTATTTTCGCGCAAAATTTTTGAGGTTAACTCTGGTTAACTCAACATTACCTAATGCAAGCGTGCGCCGCGGTTGACTAGAGTAGCAAGGGCAGGTGACGTCACAGTGACGTCATGTAGAGCAAAGTAGAGCTCGGCTTTACCAGACTTTGGACGGAAATTAATTCTGTAGGCATGACTAAACAAAATGTTAGCTATTTATATTCATAGTTGATAATCTCTCTAAATTATCTGTTTTTATCTTGCCAAAATGTATTTTGGACTTTGCATTTAGCATATAGGTTCAATTGATAGATATTCTTGGAAAAGTTCTGAGTGAGTAATCGATACTAATATTATAAATGCGAAAGTATCTGTCTGTCTGTCTGTCTGTCTCGCTTTCACGCCAAAACTACTGAACCGATTGCAATGAAATTTTGTACACAGTTATTCTAGAGTCTGAGAAAGGACATAGGCTACATTTTGATGTGGGAAAATATCTTATTTCCATGAAAATATCGATGAAAATTAATTCGCATTGCGCGTGGGCAGCGCTCATCCCGGGGGTCCTGGGATCGAGTCCCGCAGGCGGAACAAAAAGTTTTCAATGTTCCTGGGTCTTGGATGTGTATTAAAATAATATTTCAAAAATCTTAAATATATTAATTTATGTATAATATTATAAAAAATCCAGAAATATATCGATGCAATGAACATTTTAGTTCTAATACGATTTAACAGATGGCGTTTTATTTTTTACTTCATTGTAACATAGAACTAATCATACTTATTAGTTAGTATGTTTTTGTTTATAGTTTTTAATACGTTAGAATATTATGTTTAATAATATAATCACTTGGTATAATAATAATCAATCTATCTCTTGGTATTTTATTGAGAAATAAAGATTTATTTATTATTTATTATCTTATCTTATAGAACTACTGCATTTCTAATATATGTGACAAGTTGACAACAGAAGGCGCTCTAAAATAAAGGAGGTCGAGTATACCGTGTTGGCCTATATTCCATCCAGAAAATATATCAATGCAACCCACATTTTAATTCTAATATATGAAAACAGATGGCGTTTTATTTATTACTTCATTATTGTAACAGAAGTCAGAACTAATCATACCTACTTTATTATATATTGTTTTTATTCATAACTAGCTGTTGCCCGCGACTTCGTCCGCGTGGACTTTAGTTTATAGCGCGCGGTGTCAACAAAATTTGTGTCAAATTTTAAAAACTTTTTAAAACCCTGGTAAGTGGTACCCCTCTTAGGGCCGCCCTACACCGGAATGGCAGCGCTTAAAGTGCTCGCCTCGCCGCTGCCATTCTGGTGTAGCGCGACCCTTAATTAATCAAAATATCCAAAAACAGCTGTGCAGTGTGCACATAATTTATACTAATATTATAAATGCGAAAGTATCTCTGTCTGTCTGTCTGTCTGTCAGTCTCGCTTTCACGCCAAACGCCAAAACTACCGAACCGATTGTAATGAAATTTTGTATACAGATAGTCTAAAGCCTGAGATAGGACATAGGCTACTTTTTTACTGGAAAAAAGGGTTGTAAGGGGGTGAAAATGCGTAAATTTGTTCAAATTAAGTTAGTTTCAACAATTCATAATAGATGGCGCCGTGCGTCTTCTACATCGCGCTGACGCTTGCTCAAAAGTCTTTCTATAAGACGTGGTATCATCTTAAATTTAATTGTTTTATCTATTCTACGGTATTAAATAACTCAGTACTTTATCTGTGCAGTGACGTAACCTTAAACCTATCAATGATAAATAGTTTATGGGTAAAGTTGTGTAATTGGAGGACTAAATAAGCTTTAAAATTTGGCATAAAATATAAAGTTTAATATAAAAAAATGAAATACTTATTGGCCGTGTTCGTACTTCGTCGGCGTATTTTTGGACAAACCTTTTATTGCGCATGTCCAAAAGATGTCATGGCAACGCCATAACAAGTTGCTGGTCAAGTCGTAAACAACGTCTTAATTGTTTATACATGATTAAAATAATAAAATTTTACGACCTCTGTGGCTCAGTGGTGAGCGCGTTGGTAGCTCAAGCCGGGGGTTGCGGGTTCGAATCCCGCCGACGGAACAAAAAGTTTTCAAAGTTTTCAAAGTTCACAAATGGATGTGTATTAAATATGTGTATCATATAATAAAAATCTTAAATATATGTATAGTATAAAAGTATTAAATATATTTCCCTTGTCTGGTACCTGTAACACAAGTCCATCAGGTACTTACCACGGGGCCAGACTGACGTGGTGTGAAGCGTCCATAGATTTATTTATTTATTATTATTATAATAAAAGCTAAACATAAATACATAAGCCAAGCCGCACAAATAATTTATTTAACACTATGATAGTGTTTGATTATTTTATTTTGGATATGGAATGGAATGGAAAATATGGATACACTTGGAAAAATTTAAAAATTTAATTGTTTTTTTTTATGAAATAAGAGGGCAAACGAGCGAGGGTCACCTGATGGAAAGCAACTTCCGTCACCCATGGACATTCGTAGCATCAGAAGAGATGCAGGTGCGTTGCCGGCTTTTTAAGAGGGAATAGGCTAACAGGGGAGGGTAGGGATGGAAAGGGAAGGGAATAGGGGAAGGGTAGGGGAGGGAATAGGGTAGGGGATTGGGCCTCCGGTAAACTCACTCACTCGGCGAAACACAGCGCTAGCACTGTTTCACGCCGGTTTTCTGTGAGAACGTGGTATTTCTCCGGTCGAGCCGGCCCATTCGTGCCGAAGCATGGCTCTCCCACGTAAATTTCGAAAATCGGTTCACAAACGGCGGAGCAATCGTTGAACATACAAAAAAAAAATATATCCACAGCCGAATATATAACCTCCTCGTTTTTTGGAAGTCGGTTAAAAAAGGTAGTAAGTAAACTATATTTTTTAACAAAATTGGAAAGATATACATACTTACTTATAGCGGGAAAATGTCACTAGCGGCGCATTTTCATTTATTAGGTAGTCGTTAACTCGTACGGTATACAGCATACGGGGAGTCCCTGCAGCCGAGATAACAATTACTAATGGCGCATGTTCATTGGTCGTGGCATGCGTTTCAACTTTCAGAAATCTCCCGCGTCCCGCATGCGGACCCTATCGACCAGTGAAACTGCGCCATTAAGTTAACTACTGTAACAGTGGTAAATAAAAATATGGTTTCATATTATGTATTTTTATTTGAATACATACTATGTTTACACAACGTGGGTAACAGCGTTACTATGATAGAGGTAGTTACGAACTATTTACACAAAGCGATCACTTATCCTAGTAAGATTTCAGTATCGGTGAAAATTAGTTTAAGTAGGCGTTGCTGAAAAATCTTATAATGTTACTTACAAAAATATGCGTTTGCATTTATAATTGAAAATTGCACATGTTTATTATTTATCAAAGTCACGATAAATCTTAATAAAATACATAATTTTAAATACTGGTATAATAATTATACTTCAAAATATTAAAAAATACCTAATTGTGTGTAATCCTCAGTGCAGTGTTAATTCAAATATTTTGTCGTAAAAAATATTATATTTTCATAGAAAAGATGACTACCTATACATTATACAATAATATACAAATTATACACAATATTCTCATCGTGATCCTGGAAACATTTCACTACGTAACCAAAAAATTATAAAATACATTTCTAAATACATACATATTATACGCAGTCTTTACTATTATACACGAATGTATAAAAAATCTATCCTAATCACGTGCACAGAGTAGGCGGAAGGTTGGGTTCGTAGAGTCCTTGTCTTAGCGCAGAGAGTAGCGGCCAAGGCTGGCAGCGGCAGGCTCCGCGCCAGTCGTCGAGGTCGAGCGCGAACAGTGCGGCACCCCTGAGCCCAGCCGAGGACACTGCTGAGGATATCCGGAACACCTCCTCCGGTCTCAGGTATGACGTCCACTGGGAACCGTGCACGGCGAACGTGCCCTGCGGTTGTTCCCTCACTTCCCATTGCTCGGCGTCAATCGCTGTACATATCTGGAAAAGGGTTATGGAGGTTAAATGAGTCGTTTGTAAGCAAATATAGTGGAGTAAGGGTCCCCGCAGACTTACAATTTAAAGTTGGCCGACTATCGTACAAACCACAGAAATAGATCAAGATAGAAGCGCGATGTCGCTCCAATTTGTATGAACACGAGCGTGTCACTTTTTTCATACCTACTTCTATCCTATCCTACCTATCTTGATCTATTTCTGTGGTTTGTACGATAGTCGGCCAACTTAAAGTTGTATATCTGCGGGGACCCTAATAATTTCTTTAATGAAATAATCAAGACCTGGATGCTTCATAACTTGGTAGGAATATAATAGGAGAGTTGTGTCTCTGTAGCCGCGCAAACTGTTAGATTGCTCAGCAATAATGGACGGGCACAGTGGGTAGAAGTGCCTTATAAGGGCGTGTATTCGTGTACAGAAGATGCGATTGGCAGATCAATGAGGACGGCTGGTTATTCGTATGTAGATTGCGATCAGAGTTGCGACAGTTATACGTCATTGGCAGCTTTTGTAATGTTACTGGTAGATATTGTATATATGCTTAAGGGCCAGTTTCACCACTTCGTGATAAGTGTTAGATAGGCTATCCACAACTTAACTTGACAGATAGAGCATTCGGCACTTTATCAGAAAGTGGTGAAACAGGCCCTTTTGACAAGCGATTTAGCGTTGGGCTCGCGGGCCTCATGAAGTGAATACTTACTTCATAATACGCCAGGAATCCAGGTATCTGGGTGTAGGGTCCAGGGCGGCCGGGACCGGCGATGTTGGAGCCGACGGCGTCGGAGCGCTCGCTGCGCAGCGTGTAGGAGCGACCGTACGCGGGCAGACTCACTACCAGCTGCCGGGGTGGGATCACTCCCGCCCAATAGCCTAGACTTGATTGCTGGAACAGAACATGCGAGTTGTATGGCGTATACTCGATAAAATTTTAAGGCAAATCTATTTTATAATAAGTAATTGTGTTTGAATCAACTAGGGGTTACATCTTGATAAATCTTGTGTGGTAAAAATTTCCATTTTAGGTAACTAAAAGGGGAAGAATCGCCACTACATGAGCTCGATCTTCTTCAAATTGCCTAAGAAGAAACTTGCAAGAGGTTAAATACTCGCGGTATATATTAAACCTTTCTTTAAAACACTTACAATGTTATTATCTGCGTAAACTTCAGGTTGCTCGAGCGGTAGAAGGTAGGCTGTTTTCTTTGCTGTGGTATCGTAGAAGTCGTTGGCAGCGACGGAGACCCAGTCGAGAGTGGCGGCGAGGATCTCGGCGTCATAGGCAGTAGCCGCCACCTCGGGGTTAGCGGCAACCATGGCGGACAACTCGAAGTTGTGGTTACGTAACAACTTTGCCAACTCCACGAGTAGGATACTGAAGTTGTCCTTATCGGAGTCGTCGTGAGTCTCGCATGGTGCCTGAAAAAAAAGCAAGACATAGTGATTTTAAATACAGAGTTTAAATAACAAAAAAAAAAATCAATCAGTATTTCCTTATAATGGGACCATTTTTAAAATGTCTTCTTTCTAATAAAAAAAGAATCATCAAAATCACTTTATAAACAATGAAGTTATCCGCAAACAAACAAAAAAAGCATAATACAAATAATGTATGAACTGAGAAACATTCTCCTTTTAGTCTAAGCGATAAGTTGAGAATGGCGAAATATAGAGATAAGGGTCATAAAAATACGTGCGATAGCTCATTAGATTCGGGAAGACGTCTAGAAAAATGTTTCGGAAGCGTGATTAGCACACAAAAAATTGCAAAATTTATAAGCAAATTGGGTTTTTGTTAAAAACTCCGAAACTATTAACATTTAAGAAGTTTAAAAAAAAGATTCTTAAAGAGGAGGAAATTTCCATAAGAAAACTCTCAACTCCCGGAATTCTATCTCTATTATTTATAATTCTAATTTAACGCTGAAAGTAAGCCTCCGCGCGGCATTTTTAGGTAGCGCGCGCGGCTTCAAAACCGAGCACGTCACACTGATTATTTTTTTAAAGGTATTAAATATTAATTTAAAAATTTCAAAAACTTATGGTGTATTCCGAACACTTCAAAGAATTTGCTCCCGTTGGAAATTTAACTTCAAGTTAATTTTTCAACAAATTAGAGAAATGTAAACTAACGAAATTTTTTCGAACTTCCGTCCTCATTGTACTTTAAATAAAATCTTAAATAATTTTCGTAAAATTTTTTCATATATATATATATATATATATATATATATATATATATATATATATATATATATATATATATATATATATATATATATATATATATATATATATATATATATATATATATATATATATATATATATATATATATATATATATATAATATACAGGGTGTAACAAAAACAAGTGACAATACTTGTGACATTGGCTTGGTGGAGAGGGGTCACTCAAGCTGGGTGGAGTTTCTAGGGTGTTAAAGAGATATCGTTCTGTGTCGAATCTACCCGCCATGTGGCTTAGGACTTTATCGTTCCTGTCTTTTATAGCCATTTTTATGTTATAATCTTTTATGTGTTCGGTTGTTGAAAAATTAACTTGAATTTAAATTTCCAAAGGGAGCAAATTCTTTGAAGTGTTCGGAATACACCATAAGTTTTTGAAATTTTTAAATTAATATAAAAAAATAATCAGTGTGACGTGCTCGGTTTTGAAGCCGCGCGCGCTACCTAAAAATGCCGCGCGGAGGCTTACTTTCAGCGTTAAATTAGAATTATAAATAATAGAGATAGAATTCCGGGAGTTGAGAGTTTTCTTATGGAAATTTCCTCCTCTTTAAGAATCTTTTTTTTAAACTTCTTAAATGTTAATAGTTTCGGAGTTTTTAACAAAAACCCAATTTGCTTATAAATTTTGCAATTTTTTGTGTGCTAATCACGCTTCCGAAACATTTTTCTAGACGTCTTCCCGAATCTAATGAGCTATCGCACGTATTTTTATGACCCTTATCTCTATATTTCGCCATTCTCAACTTATCGTTTAGACTATTTATTGAAGTCGGTTCAAAGTATATTCTATTGCTAACAATAGCATTAAAATGATGAAGTGTAGAAATTACCTGCTTGCACACGGGATATTGCCAAGCGATCTGAATGCCGTCAAACCTCCAGTTCTTTAAGAATTTAAGGACGGATTTGACAAATATTTTCCTGTTGTCGGAGCTGGCTGCCATGTTGCTCCATCTATCGTCCTCGGAGTTTTCTATTCCGCCGGCCGCAATGATCACTTTGACCCCCTTCAATTTGAATTCCGTGATTTTTCCGTAGAAATCTGTAACAAAAAGTTTTCGTAGCAACAAAGATTTCAAGACAAGAAGTTGCAATAGTTTGGGACCATATTATTACATACCATTACTGATATCCAGCTCAGGGATGGAAGCTTCTAGCGTGTTCTCTGTGCTCAGATGAGCAAAGGAGTATACGATGTGTGTACAGAGCGATGGGTCCACTTGCTCTGGTCCGAAGCTACCATTGTTATTTCTGTAAAACAAAGGGGTAAGTAAGCAAATGTTTATTTATGGTAGAGCTTTAAACAAAAATCACAAAATACGGTTACTTTTATTGATTCCGGGATATATTATAGTTGTCCATTAAACTTACTAACGTGGTAACTTTTTAGTAATCTGTGTTTTTTACTTTTGCCGATCTCTGGTGAAAAATAATAAAAACATATGATTACATTTATATATATTTTACCTGTAGAAAGCCCAGTTGGTGAAGTAGCAGGCTACAGTGGGACTGAAGACTTCAGGACTGGTTTCGGAGGCCAGTTTCAAATTCGCCTTGACCTTGCATCCAGTATTTTCGGGCAAATCACAGTGGTTCTGTCGTAAAAAAACATCAACATTAATAATCCATCCATACAAATACCATGCATAAGTAAGTAAAAAAGTAGAGGAGAGTAAATAGTATACCTTATTCCAGAACATATTAGCGGGGCAAGTGAGCTGTATGTACTGTCCGTTGATACAGAGGTAGTACTTGCTGCAGTCGGTGGTGTCTTCGCGGAACCGCGCGCCGGAGCAGGACTGGCCTTCCAAGTTGGAGCCCTGAACAGTTATTAATGTTGTTCTGTAATATTTATCAAGCCTAGTTTATGTGTTCTGGGTTAATTTCAAAACGTAATCTACAAAACTGATGCCGACTGTCGTCGATCCGAATCTTCTACACTATTGTTTTTATAAAATTGCATGTTACTTGACATGCTCAACCATCTGGAGTTTCTACATTTTTGGGAACACCCTTTAATAGTCCTTTAACAGTTCTTATTGTAAATACAATATTATGATAAATAAAGGATTATTCCTTACGCCAACTTCCATCTCCTCCGTAGCAGCTGGAGGGGCGGCTTCTGAGGTGGTCGTCGTGGACGGGGTCGGCGGTTTCTCCTGCACCTGCACGTCGTCCAGGTCGCTCTCCCCACTCGTGTTGGGAGGCTCCTCGGGTTCGGAAGACTCCGGATACTCTGGGCTTTGGACTATGGAACAACAGACAAGTGTTACTTAGGCAAGTTCAAACATAAATATGTTTAATCTCAATTTACGTAAAATTGCTGAAAAACAGCAAATACCTATAAGGAAAATAATTGGATTGAACTGATACAATAAGAGGCGGAACTTACTCTCTTCGAGCATGCACGGAGGCGGGGCGTCCGCCTGTCGCAGCACGTAGTTGACAGTCCTTAGCAGCGGTGACGGGCCGCAGCCGCAGTGCGACCCTCTAAAGTCGTCCAAGTCCAGGGCCCACACCATGCTACCGCCGAGTCCCATCGCGCGGACGTACTCGGCCTTGTGACGCACCATGTAGTCGTCGTCGAAGGACACCCATTGGTCGCCGAGGGTCGCGTACGGCCCGATCCTGCCGCCGGGGTCGCGGTACACCTTCCACCCTTGTGTCCTTACGCGGTCGCAAATCTGAAAGACACGAATTGAATTAGATTTAAAGGTTTTTTTTTCAAATACTAAGTCAAAATTCTTGACGCTTTTTTTCGAATTTTTTCTTCAAGTTCAAAATAATTCATGATACCTATAACATCTCTTCATTATGGATATTATTTAGTAACTGACCTCGTAGAATGAAAGGAAGCCTCGTGCTCTGGTCTCGTCTCCACCTTCTCCGCCGGCATAGGACGGTGCGCCCAAGCCGTTGTCAGCGTTCTCGCTCAGAGAGAACGACTGTCCGTAGAACGGAATGCCCAGAATGAGTTTCTGTTTCGGCGCGCCCTTTTGAATCCAGTAGTTGACAGTGAAGTTCTGTAAATAGAAGTCGGGATGAGAAGTTGATAAATAGGCTGTTCAGCCATTAGAATGTAAGGTTTAGTTATTAGTGAAATATTTGTTTTTTTGCGAACTGTGTTAAAGATTTTCTTGTTCGAGTGCCTGTTTCACAACTTCCTGATAAGTGTCGGATAGGCTATCCACAACTTGACAGATAGAGTATGGTGCATGTGTCAAATAAGTTGTGGATAGCCTATCCGGCACTTATCAGGAAGTGGTGAAACAGCCCCTAAATCTCGTTGAACATCAGAAATTATAAGATGTCAAAACTTACGGCATTCAGTGTTTCATCATCGTCAATTTCGTGGACGTACATGGGTGCGACATGACCGGTCTTGTCGTCCCACTGGCCGTGGTAGTCGTACGCCATGAGTGAAATCCAGTCCAAGTTCTCTCCGAGTACGGGGATATCGTAGGCTGTAAATAAATTAATAGAATTTAGTTGCACTGATATATTTCATATTACATTGTTTTAAAATTGAGGTTTTAATATTTACCCAGATCAATGACGCGTTTGCTTGCTGAAACTGCCGCAGATAAAAGAAGTCCTCGTTTCTTGAACGTCTTTGACAATTCTTTAACTAGAGCAGCAAAGCCTTCCTTGTCGGAACTAGGCCCCTTTTCACAGTTGACCTACGTAATAAAGTGTAACAATAAGGAATCATAAAATTGCTTTTAAAGCAATTTTTTATGCTATCAAATAAAAATTATGCTATCAAATAAAAAAGAAGCGAAAACGAACCTGCCAGCACTTCGGGTACTCCCAGTCGAGATCCAGTCCATCAAATCCATATTGTTCCAAAAAGTCCAAAACATGGAAGATGAATTTCCTCCGCGCCGACGGATTGTTCACGAGTCGTGAGTATTTGTCTCCGGCCGAGTCGTTCCATCCGCCCAGACCAAGGACCACCTTGACTCCTCTGGCCTTCAATGCCACCACCTTCTCATAAAATTCTGAAAGATTTTGATAATAATACAGAAATATTTCTTTAAAATAGTAAAGTCATTAGTCCGTATTGCTTGTTACGGTATACGTACTGTTTTCAACATCCAGCCAGTTGTCGTGTGGTTTGATGATCAGCCGCATCGTGTCCAAGACAGCGAAAGAATATACGATGTGGGAACATAGTTCTGGCTCTATATCGTTGGGCGTGTATTTTCCAGTGTCAGGCCTGTAACGTGATAATTCAATTAAAATTTAAAATCTATTTATAGCCATTTTTTGCATTTGAAAGCTATTGTTTTGTTGAAGAAGATCAACATTACTAAGGATTCAAACGAGATGTTACGCATCAAACCACCAGGAAATATTGCAAAGTTTATTCTTACCTGTACCAAGCCCAGTTGGTGTAGTAGCAAACAATTTTGTGTCCAGTGGGTTCGTCGAAGCTCACTTCTGTGGTAGCTTGTGTGGTAATTGGCTCTAAGGTAGGCCTTACAGTGGAGGTAGTAGGGGGTCGCACTTCTATGTCTTGTGTGTCAGACTCGTCGATGTTATGTGCTGGTTCAACAGGGTATGACGAAATGACGTTGTCATCATCGTCCGTATTGCCGTCTAGGAAGGTGTCCTTGATAGCATTCATCAGAGGATATCTTCCTTGCTTACATCTAGAAAAAAACTCAATAGTAATCGTGGAAAGTTCTAGTAAAGTTATTTAATAGCTTGATTTAATCCAACTAGTCATACCTGTTGTTAAAGTCGTCAAGGTCGAGAGCCCAGACCATGCCTCCGCCTAACCTCAAAGATTTGATGAAGTTGACTTTCTTCTTAATGGACTCTACATCGTCGAAGGAGACCCATTGGTCACCCTTATAGGCATAAGGACCCATGCGCTCGTATTTGTCTTGCACGACCACCCATTTACGATTGCGGATGCGTTCACAAATCTAAAGGGAAAAAGAATTGTGAGTACTGAGAACTAACAGTTTCTAATGTGATTGAAATCATAATAACTACACAACTTAGTGGCATAGTCAAAATTAATCATATTTGTAGGCTAAATTATCCTATAATGTTTTTTTTGTATGTTAGGTAATTACCTCGTGGTAAGCAAGAAAACCGCTAGCTCGAGTGTACTCGCCCTGGACTCCGGCTGCGGTGGCGGGCGCGTTGAGCCCAGCTTGTGGCTTCACGGTACTGAAGCTTTGACCGTATAGAGGCATACCCATCACCAGTTTCGATGGTGAAGCTCCCTTCTCCATCCAGTAATGGATGGTGTAATTCTGTAACAAATTTAGATTTCAGTGCCGCAGTTTTCAACAAACATACGAGACTAGACCCATAATCGCGCCGCGTCGGCGAAAAACGCTGCCGCTAGGGCGCCGTGTGTAAACAGCCTTATATAGCTGAAATTCTTCGATACGTATACAATTTTAAAACATAGCCTTCCTTAAAATATGATCTTTATCAAGCTAGTTAGGTGGAGTTTTTTGGATTACCCAGTGTTAGTAGATTAAAGTTAATTCAATCGTCATGGAATGAAATGAAGAATTGGTTGCAAATAAAGTTTTGAAGTTTTGAGAACTTTACTATCAGAATAAGAAAATACTAACGGCATTGAAATAAGTGACGTCATCATCTGGATGGTAGTATAGAGGCGCGACGTGACCAGTCTTCCTGTCCCATTGTCCGTGGTAGTCGTAAGTCATCACAGCGATCCAGTCCAAGTATCGAGCGAGTGTCGGCACGTCATATCCTGCATCAATGACCTGCTTGCTCGGAGACACGGCTGCTGAGAGCAGGAGGCCTTTAGGTCTAAAGGCGGCAGAGAGTTCTCTAACAAAGTCTGCAAATGCTTCCTTATCAGAATCGGGTCCCTTTGAGCAGTCCACCTAAAAGAAAAGGTCTTTGCATTAATTATGCAGAGTCATACACCCTGTAAGGAACGTTTTAGCTAAGTACATTTTAAGTTTGTAGGAACGTTCTTGTAGAATTTCAAGTTTGTACGTGTTACAGTTTTTGAGATTCCGTGATTAATCAGTAAGTGGTATTACGATTTTGTATTTATGGTAAGAAGAAGATTGTACTTAGATTGTACCATCGAAGAAATTGATTCATAGGCAGTTGACAGACCAACGTTATTTGGTCGGATCATGTCAATTCAATGTTAATTGTGATCTGTCGGTGGGTTTTTAAGGCGACCAAACTACGTAGCTCCCCCATCGGCCTAGAAATCAACTTCTCTGAGAGTACAACTTGAAGGAATAATATAATAATATAATATCAATGGACGCTTCACACCACGTCAGTCTGGCCCCGTGGTAAGTACCTGAAGGACTTGTGTTACGGGTACCAGACAACGGAAATATATTTAATACTTTTATACTATACATACATTTAAGATTTTTATTATATGATACACATATTTAATACACATCCATGACTCAGGAACTTCGAAAACTGTTTGTTCCGTCGGCGGGATTCGAACCCGCGACCCCCGGCTTGAGCTACCAACGCGCTCACCACTGAGCCACAGAGGTCGTCAAAAAAAAAAATATTTTACAAACCTGCCAGCACTTGGGGTATTCCCAGTCCAAATCCAATCCGTCGAATCCGTATCTTTCAATGAATTGTACGACGTGTCTAACAAACTTAGCCCTAGCTTGGGGGCTGTTCACTAGAACGGAGTACTTGTCTCCGGCAGAATCCTTCCAACCACCAATGCCGAGAGAAACCTTGATGCCATACTTCTTATAATCAGCGACACGTTCATAGAAGCCTGTAATAGAAGAGAAATATTTTTAATGGTCATTGGCCCACCACACATTTCTATTACTGCTACTCAAGCACCAACAGCGGTATTTTGATATTATGATCTTAGGAATGAAAAAGATTAAAAGAGATGAGTATGTATTTAATTAAATAGAAACTAGCTGTTGCCCGCGACTTCGTCCGCGTTAGTATAGTAGATCATGTCCTAAGTATTATTTATTGTAAAAAAATATTCAATGTACAGCATTGACTTTCTTACGATTTTATTATAATAAATAGATGTTCCGCGCGGCTTCGCTTGCGTAATTTAGGAATTACACGACCGTACATTTTTCCGCAAAAAAATAGCCTATGTCCCTTAACGTGGTCTATTCTTCATGTTTGCCAAATAACATAAAAATTGCTCCAGTAGTTCTTAAGAATCTTAAGATAATAAGCAATTTCATATAATTTCCCCCGTTTTTTCCACATTTTCCTCTATTTCTTCGCTCCTATTAGTCGTAGAATAATAAAATATAGCCTATGGCCTTTCTCGATAAATAGGCTATCTAACACTAAAATAATTTTCCAAATTGGACCTGTAGTTCCTGAGATTAGCACGTTCAAATAAGCCCTTTCAAATAATTTCCCTCCGTTTTTCCCACACTTCCCTCTATTTCTTCGCTTTTATTAGTCTTAGCGTGATAAAATATAGTCTATAACCTTTCTCAATAAATGGGCTATCTAAAACTGAAAGATTTTTTTAAATCGGACCAGTAGTTCCTGAGATTAGCGCGTTCAAATAAGCCCTTTCATATAATTTCCCCTGTTTTTTCACATTTTCCACTATTTCTTCGCTCCTATTAGTTTCAGCGTGATCAAATATAGCTTGTAGCTTTTCTCGATCAATGGGCTATCTAACACTGAAAGAATTTTTCAAATCAGACAAGTAGTTCCTGAGATTAGCGCGTTCAAATAAGCCCTTTCAAATAATTTTCCCCCGTTTTTTTCCACATTTTCCTCCATTTCTTCATTTCTATTAGTCTGAGCGTAATAAAATATAGCCTATAGCCTTCCTCGATAAATGGGCTATCTAACACTGAAAGAATTTTTTAAATCGGACCAGTAGTTCCTGAGACTAGCGCGTTCAAAGAAACAAACAAACAAACAAACAAACTCTGCAAAATTATAATATTAAGTATAGATGATGAAAAGTAAAAAAGAAAGAAACAGAGTTAAAGAATTATTGACTTACGATTTTCCAAGTCAGCGTAAGAGTCGAAAGCCTCAATGAGGCCGTCTCGTCCCAAAACAGCGAATCCGTAAACGATGTGAGTACAGAGTTTGGGGTCGATGTCCTCGGGGCTGTACTTGCCGAAGCCGGGTCGGTACCATGCCCAGTTGGTGTAGTAGCACACCACTTTGTAGCGCGCTAAAAAAATGTGTAAAGGTAGACGTTACAGGAATGGTAGTATGTGGGCAAAAAGCGTTGCCAACGCCAAGTTATAGTGATCCCTTTTCGGGGTTGCTTGGGCCCACTGAGGCCATTGTCTATTCTCACCTAATTAAAAATCGCGGTGTTAAGTGTATGAAGATTTGTCCACTATGCAATGTCCTGAATTTTGTCAATTTTGTATACATGTATGCAAATTGTCCAAATCCTGAATTTCGATAACTTTGACCTGTGCTATGTGTATTAATTTATCAATCTGTGATGATTAGGTTATCATAGTTAAAGACACTTACAATTCAATAAGTCTGGTCTCGTGTCCACGTCAAGGAACTCAATGGCAGGCTTGGACATTTCCGGCTGCGGCATTTCATCGTCCAAATCAACGTGGTCGTATATAGTGGCCTCAGTTGTTGTCGTGGTCGTGGGCCCGGTTTTGCAGTTAGCGTTGTTTGGCCAGTCACAAATTTGTTTTTCCTAGAAAAATAACGTTTTAAATCAGTTTATATTTTTTAAACTTGGCTGTTACCCGGTAAGTATTTATATGGAATAAAAAATCGGACAAGTGCGAGTCGAACTCGCGCACGAAGTGTTCCGTACTGTTATAGAGCAAAAATAGGCCAACATTTTAGTTTTTTGTATGGGAAAATTAAATATAAATTTTACTTTGTTTTTAGTATTTGTTATAGCGGCAACGGATATACACAATCTGTGAAAAAAATCAGAAGTCTAGCTATAGCGGTTCTTGAGATACAGCCTGGAGACAGACAGTCATACAGACAGACGGACAGACAACCAAGTCTCAGTAATAGTTTCCTATTTTTACCCTTTGGGTACGGAACCCTAAAAAGGAAGTCTTACCTGATTCCAATGTAGGCCAGCGCTGCAAGAGAACTCTTCGTACTTGCCGAACAAACAGTGCAAGTAGCGGGAGCAGTCAGCTGGATTTTTGGCGTATTCTCCATTGTTGCAAACAACAGCTGTAAAAGAGACATTCAAAGTTATTAAATGTTTAAAGTATTATGTTTTTTTTTTATGTTCTAATGAAGGATAATATAATGTTATAAACATTTAAAGTAGTTTTTATTATTCGTAGATTTATAATGTTCGGGCCACACTTCTTCAATTCTAAAACATTTTATAGCATTATCGCCTTTAATTAGTGGCATGTAAAGGCGATAATGCTATAACATGTTTTAGAATTAACGCGATAATTAACGGCGTTAGTGTGGCCCGAACATAACAACTTTTTTATTGTGTAGTAGGTATGTGTACCAAATGAAAAGAGCTCGTGTCAACATCTTCGGTAGTATAGTGGTCAGTATCCCCGCCTGTCACGCGGGAGACCGGGGTTCGATTCCCCGCCGGAGAGAATTTTTTGTACTTTTTTTCTATTTAGGTATAGATAGGCAAAAAGAAACAGTTAATTATTATAATATTGATGTCTTTTCCATAATGATTTTATAGTATAAACTGGCTGTCCCGGCAAATGTTGTTTTGCCATAAAATGATTTTCCCTGTTTTCCTGCTTTTCTCTTGTAGTTTTTTTCTATAGACCTCACGGAGCCCGAGATCTTTCGGTACGTGCGTTCTGGAGTTATAGCGTCAGGAAGGAAAACCCGACTTATTTATATATATTAGATTACCTGTTTCTTGACACCCTCTGTTTTTGTCGTTATATTTGGTCCGTCGATTCTTATAAGCACACACACACTCACCGGGTATCTCGTCGTTGGGCTGCACGAGCGAGGAGTGCTGGGTGCCGTGTCGGTCGCCGCAGTTGGCGCGGTTGGCGGCGGTGGGGAAGTCGCACTGCGAGCGCTCGCGGCTCCACACGAGGCCGGGCGGGCAGCTCTGCATCACCAGCGCGCTGTTCACGCACACGTAGAACTTCTCGCAGCGCGGGTGAGGATGGTATGTGCCGGTCACGCAACGCTGGATAGAAGGTGATGGAAATTATTAGAAAATTGAGGATAAAGGTTGCAGCAGACGACGTGTCGTCGCGACACTACTGGTTTCTGTGTATTTCTATAAAATACGCTTCGCAGCTAGCAACACGAAGCTAGCGACACTTTTCATAGAAATACATACAAACCAGTATAGTCGCGACAACACGTCGCGCGTCGTCTGCTGTCGCTTCACGTAGCCATCTTCCAACTTGTACCTTAAGCCAGAATTAAACAAATATAACAGCCTAAGATAGGCTTAACTACATGATAACCAAGAAGTTGGAATCAAGATTTATGACATAAGAATTTCTAGGCAACGAAATATCTTACCATTGGCTTTTGATATTGTGCGGGTCTCCTTGTAGTTGTAGTAGTGGTGGTGGTAGTAGGCGTAGTAGGAGCTTCAGTAGTAGTGGTTGTTGTTGTTGTAGTGGTTCTAGCTGGTGTTGTTCTCCTAGTGGTCTTGTAAGGACGTCTTGTTGTTGTCGTTGGCAATGGCTTGTTCCTTACTGTAACAATACGTTGTTTTTATGCATTGTCTAATTTTATACTACACTATTTACCAACTAGGAAAAGTAACGCCGATGTTGATTCAGAAGCATATGCTATTATGCTGCTGAGTTATAATGGACAAAGGATATGGACACGAATCTTTGCAACTTTCCACATCAGTTACTTCGACACTCGTTTGGATGTTTTTCAGCACATAACTAACTTTGTTTTTATTCAATAACATTGTTTTTTCCTTACTTTCACACATAGCGAACTCGACCCAGTCGCATCTGTTGGCCCGCTTGTCCCAGTGCAGGCCGGCGGGGCAGCGCTGCTTGCGCCACACGCCGCCCACGCACTGCATGTACGAGTCGCACGACGTCGCGGGCGCGTGCGAGTCGCGAGGCCCGCAGGGGCTGCCTTCGCGGGGAACGCTGGGTTTGACTGTAAGTATAAGTTACAACTTACACTTAATTAGTTGCTAAATGTGAACATAATTTGCAGAACAGTAAAATGTGCATTTGAAAGAGATATCATTATTTGACATGGTATTGGTAGGCAATATTTGGTGTCCAGGCCTACAATGCCTGATAGCATTTTTAAGACATCGAAAATCTGCAAGATTGCTATTTTATTATACCAGGCATTTTAATTTTTATTCGTAGTGTCCTTTTTCAATGTCATTCCTTTACACACTCTGTTCAATACACGCAAGTTTATACTACGGGCTTTCATTTTGCTCCCCAAAAGTAGAAAAGGCTCCAGTCCAGTCCTAAAACTGAACATTTGGCAACGTGTAGTTTAATAGGTCAAACGTCCAGCAGTTTTTAATGGCTGTTAAATATTGCACTTCAAAGTTACCATTTACTCAAATAAATAATTTTAATGCGTACCGGTAGTGGGTCGTGCTGGTTGCGTCGGTCTTGGTGTTGTTGTCGTCGTGGTCGTCGTTGTTGTAGTTGTTGATGTTGTGGTCGGCTGGCTAGTTGTAGTTGTGGCTGGTGACGCTAAAAATACAGTAGGTATAATATTATGGATATTGAATAAACTTATAATTACGTCGTGATATATTATCACTTAGTTTTGTTACATCCTGGATAATCTCAAAAACTCAAGGGTGACTGACTGACTGATTGACATAGTGATCTATCAACGCACAGCCCAAACCACTGGATAAGTTGGGGCTGAAATTTGGCATGCAGGTAGATGTTATGACGTAGGCATCCGCTAAGAAAGGATTTTGATCAATTCCAAAAGTTTGTATATAATAATCCTTCTTAACGCGAGCGAAGCCGCGGGCAAAAGCTCGTATGACGTATAAAGGCTTAAAAAAGGTCACTGACATTGGCAGTTGGCGTATTTGGGCCAGTCGCAGTGCTTGTAGGCGGCGCTCCAGTGCAGGCCGGGGGCGCAGCGGTGCTTGCGGTACACGTCGCCCTCGCAGTGGTAGTACGCGCCGCAGTCGCCAGCCACCGCCTCGTACGACCCGCCCGTACACGCGCTGCCCTCCGATATCTCCACTGGTGAAAACATAATGATGTATAAAAATTATACATGAACATGGTAATGTTTAGACTTTAGATATAATTATAATGTATGTACACTGGGGTATAAAACGAAGAATTAAGGCTGATACCGCCCTGAAACAAGCAAGCAGGCAGGCAGGCACGAATATCGGCGTAAAGGATATTAAAATAACATTCATATCAGCGCGCCTTGTACAGTGGCGGTTACGACGCTCGCCGCGTCCTTGATAGGGCGAAATAGGAGAAAATTATAATTTTCACATGGATTGTTCGATTAAAAATTCCTCGTGAGGAACTGTAGTGTAACTGATAATGTATTAAATATAAAATTTTCAATGCTCTAAGCCAATAGGTTAGGAAGTTTATAGAATATTTGCAAAAAAATCGATGACCACGGAACATTTTTTTTCTGAAACCCTATTAAGTTTGGAAAAAATTCCTCGCGAGAAATTGAAGACCAGTCTACAAAATATTTTTTTTTCGGTATTGTGCTTTAAGTTGCACCAGACTTTATAGAGGTTGAACTTAGATGAAAATGCCAGGTAGCCTCTTAAAGGTAGGTAGTGATAAGTTCGATCTACTCCATGCAAAATGAGAACGAACAATATATAAATGCAAGTGCAAATATAATCAAGGTGTAGGGGTCTTTGTTTCTGCGTAAAATAAGAAGGTACGTAAAAATAACAATAATTTTCTACGTAGACGTGGAGCAAGATGGGGTTTGGTTTTAAGATCTTATGAATGCTTTGAACTATTTGTCTTTGACCAACCATCCCATACTTAGCTTATTCAACTTACTTTCGTCGCTCATAACTGGGTACGACGGAGTGGTTGTGGTGGTAGTGGGGCGCTGCGGTGGCCGCGATGTTATCGGAGCTAACGTCGTTGTGGTGGTTGGTCGTTGTGTGGTCGCAGGCGCTAAAAATAAAACAATATGTAATATCCATTTACCTAAAACAACGCTAAATCCGGTCTCTATCATATAATATGGTATATATGATTGCCATAACATAATATTCAGTTGTAGTGGTATACGATTACCAAGTTACAGAACGTATGTTATTGAACTTTTATAGGGTATTTACCCTTGCACATAGCGAAGCTCGGCCAATCGCAGCGCTGGGCCTTCTCTGACCAGTGCAGGCCGGGCGCGCAGCGGTGCTTGATCCAGCTGCCGCCCACACACTGCAGGTAGCCCTCGCAGTCGCCCGGCGCCGCGTGGTACTCGCCCGCCTGGCAGGACGCTCCTTCCAACTCTGTTGGAAACAACCAATTATTGACACTTAAAGACGTTACTTTCAAGTCTATGGTTGGATAAAATAACATTTGAAAAAGGCAACACAAGTCACAACCAATTATTGGCACTGTAGGGGTTGAGATTGGATTTTTTAAGAGATAACAGACAGCGTGGCGAGCGCGTTTTGGTCTAACAAAGAAACGTATATTTATTGCTATATACTTAAAACATATCAATGACTTTTAACGCGATCAAGTATTGGGACCTGTTTCAACTGGCGCTGCTTGCGTGGTAGAAGTGGTAGTGGTCCTACGTGTCGTCGTCGTGGACGTGGTGGTGGTCGCCCGCGTGGTTGTTGTGCGCGTGGTCGTCGTGGGACGAGCTGTCGTGGTCGTGGTCGGCGACGTGGGCTGCGGCCACCACGTGCTCTGTGTTGTACTCTGCGTGGTGCCGGGGTTCCAGCTCGGCCAGGTGGTGGTGGTGTGGTGCTCGTGGTGATGGTCACCGCCACCGGGTGATCCTAAAGAGTGTCTTTGAATTAAAACTTCATATAGGTTCTTGTGTTTGTGACAGCTCTACTAATCTACGGTTTCATTCCAATCAAGTTATAAATCTACACTCTTTCTAAAAGATCCGTACATTGTATAGAGACGTTATAATCATACAATGTTTTAAATTAATTTGCAAACAGTTTTGTATCGTATTGGGCGAAGAGAGAACACTGTATAGTTAAGTTAAAGAAAATAGTTTAACATTACATGTATATAGAAAATAGTATAGTATATCAAAGAAAATGCTCTATCCAAATTGATGCCTACTCAGTATAATATGTGATAATATATTAGGGGACAGGTCTCAATGCTGTTTTTTCACAGGACGGGTTTTAGTATTATGGCGGCGGGCCGCGGGTCACACTCGTCGAGACACCCCGAGACAGGCCGAGCGCGAGTGTGTACAGGGAGCTTTCGTCCTCGTCTCGTTGGCTCTCGGTAGGAAAACCAGGGCATGTACGGCCGAGGATCTCGGCGAGAGGCTCTCGTCGAGTGTGTATGCAGCCGCCATTAAAGGTATGAAGTAAGTTACCATCGGACTCAGCGGGCGAGGTGGGCGGGGGGAGGGGCGTGACGGGCTCCGGCGGTCGCTCGCAGGCGGCGGCGGGCGGGTGCGGCACGGCGCGGCCGAGCGCGCGGCCCGCGGCGCGCAGCAGCGGCGACGGCTCGTTGCAGCAGCGGTTGCTGAAGTCGTCCAGGTCGATCGCCCAAGCGGTCACACCTCCCAGACCTTTTTGTACTGCCCATTCCACCTGAGAAAATATGTTATGTGTTAAAATATAGGTAAGTTTTAAGATAATATAGTCATATTAATCCATTGGTTACTTTTGCACGCGCACGATAACATTGCTATCGTATTTCTACAGCGTACCGACACAACAAAAAAACGCGATAAACGTAATCAAGGTAAATGAATGTTAAAGCTAAAACTCGAAGCTAACATATTATACTTACTTTCTCGGTAACGGATTTTTGATCGTCGTATCCGACCCACTGGTTGTCGGAATAGGCGTAAGGTCCAGCGTTATCTTGTCGTCCAGTCTTCCATCTTAGATTTTTAACTGTAAACAAATAGATAATATTATTAATAATTTTTCATCAATTGAATTACTGAATTAAAATCGTACCTAGTAAATGAGAAGGCCATAAACGTGTAGGTATAACAACAAATTACGCAAGTCACCCAGCCAGTTCTTAATTTCCGTTTCAAATTTTCTGAACTGTTTGAATTTTTTAAAATTGTTTCTAGACATAACGAAAAAACAATTCGACAATATGAAAACAAAATATATTAGAGTAAGAGCCTGTTTCACGGTTCATCACTTTCTGGACTCCTGGTAGGTGCCAGATAGGCTATCCACAACTTTTTTGACAGATGGAGTATGAAGTATCTGTTAGATAAGTTGTAGATAGCCTATCCGTAACTTATCAGGAAGTGAGAAACAGGCTCTAAATAATTTACCTCTATAGCATATCTCGTAGTAGGATAGCATGCCGGGTTGTTTGGTGAACTCGCCGGGTTCGCCCGGTCCCACGGCGAGGGAGCCGGGCCCGGCCGGTCCCTCCGTATCGCCGAGACGATACGACTGTCCGTAGAATGCCAGCCCGAGAAGCAGCTTCTTCGGCTCCACGCCACCGTTTATCAGGTTCTTGACAGCGTATTCCTGTTGAAATGGATAAAATTGTAATCGATTAATCTAATATTGGTGTAACACTTTTTGAATTAGGTCCTTTTGTTGTGTTACAATATTGAATATTATTAATAATAGAATCAATATTATGTTTAATAATTAAAAAAAAAACAAAATGAATATTGTAAGTTCTAAACTGTTGCTACGAGCGTGCTACGCTGCTACGAAATACTAATTTCACAATCCATTGACTTTGTATGTTACGAGCATATAATATATTGGGATTTACATTATGTAAAAATATCATAATATCACTTTTTAAAGAAATCAAAAGTTAAATGGTATCTATAACTGGAATACGCAAATTATTTTATAGCCTCAAATGCAACCTCAAATGTAAGTGTTTTCATACAAAAACGTCATTTTTGACAGTTCTTCTTTACCAGCAGCGCCCATTGACATATTCATTTAAAGCCTTGGTGCACTATATATGTTCAAATTGTAATTTTCCATCTTTTTAGTAAAAGATGGCCCCGTGCGAGTTTCTTACGCCGGTTCTTCTCGCCGGGTTAGTTCCCGAACCGGTGGTAGGCACCTTAGTATCGACGTTCAGAATATTTTTGTAAAAAAATTACTCTGAATAAAAAATATTTTGATTTTGATTTGATTTGAACCTAAGTATAGCTATAATATGGTAAATCTAGCAAAATGTATTTAGTATTTACAAGTGATTAAGTACATTAGATTGTTAATGCGGGCACCACATATTATATCTTTCAAGTAAATTACAAACTTAGAATATTATTCTAAGGGCCTGTTTCATCACTTTCTGATAAAGTGCCTAATAGGCTATTCACAACTTTTTTGACAGATTCTCCCTCCATACTTGATCTGTCAAGTTAATTGGTGGATAGCCTTATCAGGAAGTGGTGAAACAGGCCCTAAGTTTAATAGAATCAGTATCAGATAAGGTAGAGGCTCAGTCTATCAAATATA